>NC_141693.1:852410884-853852659 GCF_964263255.1 Lissotriton vulgaris | reverse complement strand
TATCCACCCCTGCCCAGGAGTGTGGAACTGCCCTACCTCCCTGTGCCTGTCTGAAACTAGCCGACATGTCCTCCTCTATTACTTCCCAAAACGTCTTATAAATTCTGCGGGTATTTGGTCCGGCCCTGTTGCTTTTCCTGATGGGAGATTAAATGCTGCTTCTCTTACTTCCTGGATTGTTAACATACTATCTAACTTTCCTTTATCCTCCGGACTTAGCCCTACATGTGGTATTTGCGACAAATATTCCGTAATTCCTGCCTCGATATTAGTTAGGTTCTGCTCATACAGGTTTTCATAGAATCTCCTAAAGACTTCCTGCACCTCTTCCACCATATTTACTATATTCCCTGTGTCATTTTTAATCTCTTTTATTTCCCCTGCTGCTAACGTTTGCCTAGTCCGAATTGCCAACAGGTGACCCACCCTTTTGTTGTATTCATAACATTTTTCTTTTTTTGCTAGAAAATTCCCTGCTGCCTTCCGTGCCAGGCTTTCGCCTGCCTCTGCTTTATTTAACTCTATTTCCAGCAAAATCTTCTCTATAGGGTCTTGCCTACTTATGGCCACGACTAAATCTTCTTCCAGCTTCTCCAGCTTTCTCACCCTCTCCTCCATCCTACTTTTTTCCTTCTTGCTCCTCTGCAGCGTATAACTCAAGGTATCCCCACTAACTCCTGCCTTGAACGCATCCCACACCATGTGTGCTGGGGCTGAGTCCCTGTTAATGTCCAAGAACTGCGTTATCCATTCCTGCATCCGAGTGACATAGTTCTCCTCCTTCAACAGCCCTCGCTCAAATGTCCATGTGCTATTTACCCTTTCCCCTTTGTTAATCAGTGTGATACTTAACACCAATGGGTTATGATCCGATACTATCCTCGGGAAACATTCTATTTGGGCCCTGCCTACCAAAGAACTAAAAATGAAAAAGTAATCCAGCCTGGCAACCATCCTATGGGGTGCTGAGTAATAAGTGCTCCCTGTCCCTATTGGATTATACTCAGCCCTCACATCCACCAGCGCGTTATGCCGGGTTAAGTTCTGTAATGCTTTATGTGTCTTCCTCTTCCGTCCACTATAACCTCCCCCAGCCCCTCCCCTTGCACCCAAACCATCCAGTCCATTACTATTAAAGTCCCCACAACATATTACAGGCTATGGCCAGAGCGGCAGCTCTAAATCAAGAAATTCCAGCAATTCAGGTTCATCATCTGTATATCCATACAAGGAAGCAAGCGTGATGCTCCCAGCAGCTGTCTCCCCTTCCATCAATATCCATCTCCCATCTTGGTCTTCCTTCTTCTTTTTGAGTTTAACAGCACCTCTTTTAGCTAGTATGGCCACCCCTTTGGTTCTAGTTTCTTGTCCTGTATAGGCAAGGAAATCCAGCCCCATCTGATCTAGCATAAACTTATCTTTTGCCGCAACATGCGTTTCCTGTAGACATATTACATCCAATCTCCATACTCTTATCATGGCGGCTACCTTCTGCCTCTTCTCACCATTATTAAGACTGCATATATTCAGTGAAGCTATCCTTACCGCCATATGTCCTTGTTGGACTTTTCCCCTCTGGTCACCCACTTAGCTGTATTTCTACTCCCTTCTCTGTGTATGTCTAGCCTACTTTCCTCTACTCTGTGTATTTTGAGTTCCTGTGCCGTATGACCTGTGCATCTACCACCATTGCTCTCTCGCTTTCCCCCCTCCCCGCACCCCCCACCTCTCCAACCCCTCCCGCTGTGAACCCGCCCCCCCATCCATATGCAAATAGGTCAAGCATGACCTATATGTGACTGCTACGTGCTGTAGTGCCGCCTCCCCCTCCTTCCCTTCATAAGATCTGGTTGCTGTCTAGCTACATAATACGAAAAGCCTAATCACCAGGCAGCATTATAACATTGTCACATATTGTTACTTCTCCCCCTGTGCCGCTCTGTCAATTCTATTAAGAATTCCCCCGCCTTTATTTCAGAAAAAAACATCCTGGTTTGTCCGCCCGTAATAACCTTAAGCTTAGCCGGAAACATTAAATATGCCTCTGCACCTTGTCGCTGAAAAGCCGCAATTAATTGTCTAAGCCGCCACCGCCTCTCCACGGTCGCGTGGCAAAAATCGGGTCTAGAAAAAAATTTCACCCCCTCAAATGTTTTCTTTGAGTCTGGTCTGGCTTTCTCTATTATTTCTTGTCTAGCCAGGAAGTTCTTAAAAAACACTAGCATGGCTCTTGGGAGAGTAGCTGAATTCCCATCCCGACTTTTTTTCATTGTTAGTGGAAACCTGTGCGCTCTCTGCACTTCCAGCTCCCATTGCCAATGTGCTTCTGGAAAGGCCCCTTTTAGTAGTTTGATAACAAATCCTCTTGGATCCTGCCCTACCAGCCCTTCGTCTATTCCAAGCAGTCTCACGTTGTTGCGCCTCTGGCGATTTTCAAAATCTTCGATTTTCCAACTCAGATCCTCCATAACCTTTGCTTGCTCCAGTTTGAATGCTTGCCAGTCTGTAACTTCGTCCTCCAGTCTACCAGTTCTTTCTCCCACCTCTACCACTCTCTCCTCAACTTCTTCATATTTCTTATTAACTTTCTTGATTGCAGCTTGTATTTGTTTGGTATCATGCCTAGCTCTCCGGCTCTCAGATCTGGCCCCCACCTGCATTTGTTTTAAAGTGGTAAACATCAGATCCAATGTTGTATGCTGAGGAGAACCCTTATCACTACCTCCTGGTGCCCCTTCCTTTTGTGCGTCCTCCTGATACAGGCTAGAGATGGCAGAATAATCCCATAGTAATTTTTTGTGGGCGCTAGAGGGGCAACCTCCCCCTCATCTTGCCGCTGACTTGCGCCTTTTCTGTATACTTTTCCCCTTAGAGCCACTGTCCTCTGATTCAGAGCTTGCGTCTGTTGTATCTTTATCTTCCCCACTACTTGCCGTGGATTCAGAGCCTTCATTAACAGAATAGAATCTGTCTCCCTCAGGCTCCGTATGTTCCTTCTGTAACTCAATACTTCGCTCCCTGTCGCTGTACATTCTCAGTGCTCATTTCTGCTTCCAGCTGTGTCAGTGCATTCAACATTTGGGCATTAATATGGCTTTCAATACCCCTGGCGGCCCTCTCGCTGTCGCCCTCTCTCACCGTTAGCTCAGAGATTCCTTCCAGGCTCTTCTGCTCCAGAACAACCGCTTCGAGCACCTCGACGGGAAGCGTATGCTCTGAGACTGCACCAAACTGTTGCTTAGCAACCTTGACGCTTGCGTCCTCGAGAACGGCGTTTCCCATCATCGCGTCCTGGTGAGGAGGATGTTTCGCCGGGGATTTTCCTACTGCTCCGCTTGCTGCCTTTGTTACGAATGCCTCAGTCAGGGTGGGCTGCCTGAAGGTAGGATCTTTGCCATCTTTTTTCCCTGTCTGTGTGTTTCTGCTGGCATCCACAATGTCCTTATTTCCCCCGTGCGAGTCTTGAATCGGCTCGCTACGGGCTGCCACATCCGCGGCCAGCTTTTTCTCCTTTTCCATCTTGCTCTGCTGCGCTTTGGAAGGTGCAGGGACTGCCGGGGTGGAGCGCTTGGCCGATGATAGTGGCTTTGGTACCTTCGGCATAGTTCCTGCACCGAACACGTCCCTCTGTGTCCGCTCCTTAGACGTGCTGACAGGGACCGGGACCGGCTGAGGTCTTTCCTTCTCTTGTCTCCCGCGTTGCGCCATTGCTACAGGTGTGTCCAACTGGCATACAGGTCCCACACAAGCTCTTTCAGGCTCCTTAATACCGTGCAGACACCCCGCTGGAGCTGCAGCGGTATCTTACTGCCACCACAGGTATTCGACTCTTATTGCCCCTTAACCAGCCGATAGATCCACCGCATATTGCCTCATGCAGCCATCTGTAATTCCATGGTCCGGAGAGGGAGCAGAGTGCGACTTCCCTCTACGACACTGTAGCGGCCATCTTGCCCTTTCAAAAGCTGGCAAAAACCTAACTTAACTTAAAACTCCAACTTACTTACTCCTTCCCACGTATTAGGCTTAGGTCAGGTACACCAGGGTAGGCGTATCTTAGAAGCACCACTTGAGTTTGTTAGTCAATGTTTTTATGTATGTATATATTTTATCCATTTTAAAGTATCATATGCCTAAGAAACCATATCAATGCTTTTACAGTATTATTTCATAATACTACTTTTACTGTACGCACTTTACTTTATAATAAGTATTGCAATTGTGGCAATTCATTTCTCTTGCATGAGAAAGAAGACTCCTCAATAAAATAACACCTTTTATTGAAAAACACCCGTCTCTCTATTTTTCTGCACTCTGGTGAAACTAAGCATGCACGATTGACTGAGGGAAATAGCTGTCTATTGTTTTCACACGACTCTAGAGATACACTCTTTATTCTGAGGGAGCAAAGTTGTCATGTTTATGAGGTTGTCAGAAACTAATCCCTTCTTGTCTAAATCAGGAAGGTTAACCCTTTCCTGAACATTCGAGAAAGTTTATAGTGACCTCTGAGCTAGCTGGCAAAACTAATTAAGTCTAACATAGTCAGTAGAGACCTAGATGACCTCAGTCCTACATCTAAACTGCTGTTTATGTTATTCGAATGCGCAGAACCTATTGGGAATATAGGAACTACACTACATGGCGCCCAACGTTTGGTAAGGTGATAATCTAACGCAAGACACTAGAGTAACTCAGTCGTGCTTTTCACACAGACCCCTTTCTCCCTTAAAACCTCCAATAGACGTCAGGAGTGGGTGAAAGGTTAATATCTGGCGGAACTTAGTTGGATGAGAATCCTATGTATTAGTTTTTTGGTTTAGTCAACGTTGAAGGATACAGTGTTCCAAAATATTGTGCACCTAATCTTTGTTTCCTTGAAACTTTATCTGCAACAAAAAACTTTCTTTCAGTAAAATGGGGGAAACAGAAGAAGAAAGAGATAGAGAAGCATTAGCAGCTCGACTCTTAGCGGATGACACAACCATCCAAGAACATGACCCGGGTGCTATAATCATTCCGGTCAATATAAGAAGAACTATAACTCTTAAACTTATAGAGAATGGACTTTCACCAAAAGGTGGCACGGTCATATTCGTGATAGAGGCACATGAGTATCGGAAGACAGAGGTATTCTATTCATGGATACATTTTCCAGCAGCACACGCTGTGACAAAAGATTTAGACTATTACAAAATAGAGGAACCTCCGGATGTATACACTCCTTTCGAGGACGTTGAAATCCCACTAACTTACCAAGAGCACCTGCTCTGGTTTAATGGCACCCGAAAACATCAAAATCACATCACCAGGCACGGTCCACTAGGTAGACAAGGAGCCACGTGGCCGGTTCTAGCCAGCTACACACCACACCCAGACACTGGTAAAATGTCGGACTGGGAACTTTCAGCTCAGCTAAAACTTTTAATTAAAATACATAGACAATTGGTCCAATATGTCATGCGGACTTCAACAATCCAACCAGCAATTAACATTCCACAACTGACCCCTCATCAGGGGAATACAAACAAAATTACACCACAGAACATACAATCATGTCTTGGTAAAACACCCATAAAACGGGAACAAATTCCATTCTGGTGAGCTCAAAAAATAACTCAAATATAGGCAGTATTTCCTAATACTACACCTCATGAAAAACACAGAATTCTGACAATCTGCCTCCCAATGGGGGTCGCACCACATGTGGAGGACTGTGACACTTGGGGCACGGTCTTTGCTTCCATCTACACAAAAACACATGGTGTTCCGTCTATGGCGATCATACCAGATGTACTAAGACAAATTCAGAATGAATACGGTCCAGAACCCGCTTTAACTCTGGGTATGAAATTACTAAAAGACTTTAAGCAGGTCTCAGCTATATTATTAGCCAACATAAAAGGAGAAGCAGCATGTGTGGCAATCCTCCAGAAATTGAAGGAGACAGATATAACAGACCAACCATTTGAACTTGCCAGAATCATAGAAAAATCCTATGAAGAGCTAGGAATGGAAAGTTTGGGTGGTAAACCAATAAAACCCAAATTAACTGAAAATCCTGAAAAAACATTTATTAAAAATAATCTAAATACTCCAAAAAAGAGTTGGGATGGTAATAAACAATCCACTCCCAAGGAAAAACGATTCCAGTCCAGAGGAAGGTCTCCTCTACGGAGAGAAAGATCTCCTGGCCGAGGAGGCAAGTCTCCCCAAAGGGAACCCTCTGAGAAAAGATACAGCCTTAGAGACAGGGATAAATTGAGAAAACCTGATAGATATCAAGAAGTTGATACACGTCCCTCTCGCTCTTTTCAGACTTCCTCACAGAAATCAGAAAGAAGAGGACGGTCAGAACACAAGGAAGAGCACATCAAGTCTAAAGACAAAGAACCTGCTCATCAAAGTAAAAAATCACAATTTCCCAGAAAGAAGTATTAAAATTAAACATGCCGAAGATTCTGAGGACACAACTGAAAAACGGAGAGTGGGCCCAGACAATGCTAGACAGCGCAGCAGAAGTGACCATAGCTCGCAAGATCCTGATGAATCTTCTGGAGACAGTGCACACGAATGAATACATTCAGGTGAAAACTGCAGACACACGAGTTAGCGTGCCCCATAACCTATATGAAATAACATTACGTATAGAGGGAGATAAAACTAGGAAAATAAAAGGTCTCTTTTGGGAGAATCTTTCTAAAGGCTATGACATCCTGTTACCTGAAAAAGACTGGCCACCAGAGTTTGTCAGGGAGTGCCCTCATGGCGAGGAAATGATTATGCCTGCCTTCTCAAATCATATTCCAATTCATAAAAAATACACATTCGCAAGAAAATGCGCAGTGTCCCGAGCCCCTGCATTATACAAAAATCATGTAGGATGGGATGAGGACTCTCCTCACCACAAAATCCAGTTAAAAAATCAACCCACTGCACAAAGGCAGTACCCAGTTAAACAAGAAGCTAAAAAGCAAGTCAGGGAGATCTTAGATCAACTTGAATATCAAGGGGTGATTGGAACATGCACCTCACAAATGAACAATCCTTTGTTTCCTGTCTCCAAGCCAGATGATTCATATCGCCTAGTTTTGGACTACAGACATTTAAACTCCTGCTGCAAAACTTTTGCAGTACAAAACTCTCACAGTGCAGCACTAATGAACAACATTGTGCGCAAAAAATATAAAACGACATTATATATCTCTAATGGATTCTTCTGTCAAAACATTGCACCTGAAAGCAGGTATTTGACCGCTTTCTCAATAATGGGGTCGCAAAAACAATTTTGCCGACTCCCACAGGGATTCAAGAATAGCCCAGGATTATTTTCAGCAAGGGTAACAGAATTACTACACATATATGATGATGAGGAATTATCATATGTCGATGACATCTATCTTACAGACGATGACCTGGAGACTCACTTAAAAAGAGTGAACACCATAATTCTTGGGTTCGCATCAGAGGGTTACAAATTCAAATTTAAAAAGTCAAGCATTGCCCATCTAACAGTCCTATTTTTAGGATAGTAATTATCAAGTGAAGACAAAAGCCTGGCAGACAACTTCCTAGAGAAGTGTGCAGTACTCCAAGCTCCAAAAATGCTGAAAAATATACAATCAATACTAGGCTTCCTGAATTTCGGTAGAACATACATTCTAAATTATGCAGAGAGGGTTAAACCTCTCTATGAATTAATAAAACCTGATTTCAAACCAATACATTGGACTCAAAAACACACAGAAATTTTGAGATCATTACAGATAGACATGTTAACTAAAACAAAACTGCAAACACGCGCAAACAAACACAACCTTGTAATCCGAGTCATCCCAGGAAGATGAGGATTTACATACATGACCTCTAATGAGGGAGAAACGGTACCTATAGCTTACAAATCACATTTGTACACTCAAGCTGAAATGAAATTCAGTTCTACAGAAGAAATTCTGACAGCACTTCAAACTGCTGTAGCAAGAGAAAGAGCCCTAGCCCAAGGCAAGAGAATAACTGTTTATACAGCAGAATCAGCTCTTGAGGCATTAACGAGTCCACGCAATCTGAATACAGTGGCATTAGATCCAAAGTGGATACAATGGGAAAATTATCTTGCTACAAAAGACTTGAAATACTATTTTGACCCGAAAATGAAAAAACTAGATGATCTAGAATACGAACAAGAATATCCTCTGCCAATCGAAATTCTGCCTCTCGAACAATATACCTGTGTAATCTATATGGACAAATTTGCACACCATTACGATGTAGAGAAAAAATCCTACAATGCAGCGTGCGCGATTGTTAAAGGTCACTGGCGCTCTGGTAAACTCAAACCGATGATTACCAAAACTGAATCACTCAGAAACTGTTCAGCTCAGCGAGCTGAAATAAGATCTTTAAAGATGGCGCTTGAAAATGCCGATCGCGAATTCCCCACACTAATACTGTGCGATTCGCATTACTGCGTCAAGTCATACAACAGTGACATGCAGACATGGAGCAAAAACAAAGATGACACAGGTGCCACAATAAAGCATAAAACGCTTTGGGAACAAGTAGTTATTTTGCAGAAAGAACTACAAAAGACTCACGTGATGCATACACTGAGTCATCAACGTGATGGCGTTCATGTTGCAGGGAATTAATTGGCTAACAGAGCCGCAGCGGTTAAACCGGCTTCCGTAGCCACAAAAAAGCGTTCAAAAAAACACATAGATGGAGAAACCATGCTGGCAGTAAAAGCGTAAAAGCGTAGTTAAAAGGCGATTATGCAGCATTACCTCTGAACTAGCCACTCAGTAATACATACATAATTGATGCAAACTCTGTTCCTTTTGCTCAAATCCCTGGAGTGGGGGATAGAGTAATTCCAAACACAACCCGGAGAGTTTTCTTGATTGAAGACACACACATGGGACTGGGTCGAAGACACCAAGAGATCTTGAAATCTCTAATAGAATTACAATCAGAATACTGGTGGGCGGGGATGAGCTTGCAGATTTACAAATTTGCAATGGATTGTCCGAACTGCAATAGAGATCGTAGTTGTGAACCGGACCAGACTATTGCTAGGACACCTTTATTAGAAAGCATCAGGCGATCTATACGCAGAAATCCAGCTGGAGAAATGCGTCCCCATAATTATTAAGACTGAATTCACTTAAAAATGTGGTCCCAGCGCTCGGCTGACGTCAGAACTGTTATAAAAGATTTGCAAATTTGCAACTCTTTATCGGCACATACGCAATTGGCATGCTACATTCTGACCAGGGTCCTGCATTTATCTCTCAAGCTTACAAAGAGGCCATGACCAGCATGGGCATTGCATTGCTGTACTCTTCTCCCTTCCATCCTGAGGGAAATGCGGTAGTGGAAAGAAAAAACCGTGACATAAAGCAATCTATAACAGCGAGGTTATTAGGTTCGGGTGATGGGTCCAACGTAGTCTTAATAACATGCCAAGAAATTCTCTAGGAGGTATCTGTATGAACTTTTGTTTGGTACTAGAATGATTATCCAGGATCTGGATCGTCAAACTTCGGTGGTAGAAGAGAAAACTTTTGATATCAAAGATCGATTGGCTGTTTTACAGGACTTGAATGAAACAAGAAAGAGTCTAAGTAACATAAAGTTTAAGCCAACAGCCACTGAAGAACCACCTGTCCCAGCAAGACCTGTCTGGATTCCAAAGATTGGGGATCTGGTCAGAGAAAAGATTGCGGTGAAGAAGGAATTTGGGCCTTCTTACAGAAAAGCAGTACCTGTCTTAGCTGTCAGCGGAACAAGATCAGTAGTACTACCGCCACTTGCTGGTAAAAAGGAAAACATAATTGTTTCCATCGACCTGGTGAAACCACAAACATGTGGCCGATAATAAATAGCAGGCCCAGTGGATTGCCAAGAAATAGCAGAAGACCAAACTTTGCTACAATCCAAGAGGTTCAAACTGAGAGACTAATCACATTTGATAAACCTGCAGTAAATAAAAAAAGACTATGCAACAAAGCCATGGAACTGGTGCCCCTTGGAACCCAAATTGCAACAATTCTTGATAATACACCAATCTACAACGATGTAGCCTCAGACTGTACAAATGTAACAAAAGAAAATGCAAAGATCAATGGAAATCCGGAAGCAATCCCACCAATTGACAGAACTGCATCTGGCTATTTTATCAACTTTGATGACTTTTCCGATGATCCAAGTGAACATGGAGACAAGCCAGCAACAAAAACTTTTAAAGAAATAATTAACCAAGCTTTTTCACCAACTAAAAGAACATATCTGATTTCACCATGGATTGAATTTTGGACTGTGTTAGGTGTACTTTTCCTCCTGCTTTGGCTCATCATGGTTTTATACTTGGGTAAATTCATTGAATGGAAAATATAGTACAATGGACACAGCAAGTCAGAACATCAACTTGGTCCTAAAGTCTCACAGATCCTCTCACATCGAGAAAAGAGAACTATCATCAGTGAACATCACAGCCAATCCAATACCTGGGGGTATAGCATGGGACAGAACTGAGTATGAAATTAATGGCCCGATTGAGCTCTTGAAATATCCACACCAGTTTAATGTTTCCTTAAGTGATTTTGTGATACCAAGTTCTTTTTCTGATGATTGGGACTTTGAAAATATTAACAATATGATGTCCGATTTAGTAATGTCAGGTAAATTTACAGAACATGATTATTTACAGGGTTCATCAAATTATGAAGAATTATACTGTTGCAATCACTATGGTCATCACTATTTGCATACATCTGCACAACCTAGAAATGTTTTTACTTATAATCAATGGGAACATTGTCCAACTCCACCAAAAGGAAGTTCGAAGACATTTTATGAGAAATTTCCATACTTCTCAGGATTTAACAACAGTGATCCAGAAACGTTTTATTTTAAAATGTTAAATAAGTCAGGAATGAAAACAATGTTGACAAATACTAAACTGATTTATTCTGAAAAATGTTATAACAAAATGTCTACATTTGGTTTTGAATTTTGGAAAAATAACATTGAAACAAAAACCATCTGGGGAACAAAAGACTGGCAGGTACAAGATCTAGAATCATTATTTAGAGCCTGCATGATCCCAGAACAAATAAAATTCCTGAATGATACCATTCAACAAACTACTTGTCTTGGTTTAGCTAAGATAAAAGACTTAAATAAACCGTCTACTCCGAAGCCCATACATGATAGTAATAGTACTACGGATGTGGAAATAGACGTATCCCATATTTTTCACCAAAACAGAACAAATCCTGATTGGAAAAAATGGTTGATCTTGCCCACAGACACAAATAACTGTCAAGATAGATTCTTGAACAAAAGACAGGGGTTCAAACTGACCAGGCCAGACCCAAGATATTCCGAGAGACAAAATCCAGGGATAGTTCCAACTTACAGTGTAGGGAAATTATGCCTCGAGTGGCTACAGAAATCCACACTGGCTGAAATTAAGCAACACTTGACTTACTTAAAGAAGGTGCTGACTTGTGAGATTTCATACTGGGACCTCGCAAACAGCGTCAAAAACGTTTCATAACGGCCGGTATATACGCTGCATACAACGAAGCTTCGAAAGTAATGCAAATTGAAAAAGCAGAAAAAATACGAGAAATTGATCGTGTAAATTTGGAAAAATCTCTTTCTGTAGTGGACAATGGGTTAACGACTCTGTCTTCCAGAATATATTCACTGGACAGTATTGTATCATCTGCCTTTGGTATAATAGAGCAAGACTTGCTAATGTTACAACATGGTCAGTCCCAATTGCGTTCTATTGTACAGCTAGGCTGGACGTTGCAAAACCTACGTTCAGGCTACGTGCCATGGCGTCTAATCAACATAATGTCATTATTTTCTATCTTTAACCCTACTGATAAACAAATCAGTTTGGCACAAAAAGGAGCAGACTATACGATTCTGAGCATTGAAAAACTTGAGAGATTACCATTGACAATGTCAGAGAGACCTGTCATTGAATGGATAATACACGGAACAATTACAATTCCGATAACAACTTTCCAGTTTAATTATTGCCAAGAATATATACCAGCAGGCTGAAGGACTGGGTTTTTCTAAGACCCAGCGGTGCCAGGGGACAACACCTGAAACCTTCGTGGGTAACCTGTTCCGGCGTACAAATGACAGAGACACAGGACACTTCCTTCGGCGTCAAAGATTCGAGGTTTATTTACTGCAGGGAACACAGAAGTCACGTGAAGTACACAGCATGTAGGTTTGCGGGATCTGATTCGAATTGCTACTGTGGGTCGCTCCTTTTATACACATTTCTCTCATAGGTTAACATGGTACACAAAGGTTTACAACTTGGTTCCCATCATTACCCCCGAGAGGGGTCGCTTTGATGTATTCAGGGTCCGGAACATAAGTACGGAAACATTTGATGGTTCCCAACTGTAAAAACCTATCTTCACACCATTAGTACATTCCAATCAGCAATAAACAGATCGAAGAAGGAACAAGGACAGGTGCAGAGGAAGACAGGACAGTGGAGAGATCGGTAAGGGTGTAAAAAGGGGTGGTCTCGGGAAACACGAGCTGCAGGCATCAAAGGGACGCGCCTAATGAGATGCACGGCTAAGACAATAGACCGGCACGGCAAGATGAGCCTCGAGCGAGGCCATCTGCCTTACAGTATCATCCCCCTCATCATAAAGACACTTTCAAAGGAAACGTGTCTTCCGCAAGAGTCTTGGGAATCCCAGGGTCGCGAAGCGGACAGCGTCCGTTCGCTGGCTACTTGAGGGCAAGAGACAAAATGGATGCCGTATATAAGATGGAACCCGTGGCCTCGGATGAAGAAACCCACGAAACAAACGAACGGTTTAGGTTAGCACAGCGAAACTGCGCACACCCACTAAACTCGTCATTTGCGGTTCATAGATACCAGACTCGACCATATTCGTGCGAGTCAAAAACACCACTTACAATTGTCACTGAACCTCAGACGCTCCTTTTGCCCTCATGTAGGCAAGCACTAGTCGGAATCATATTCGATATTCATCAGACCGTCTAGATGTTGCTGCAACATAATTCTATCCAATTGAGCTGCTTTGGTAACAGGCGGCTGTCTTATACACGTCGTAGCACAGAGGCCACATAAGGCAGGACCACACTGCACACAAAGGCAACACGTGAACAGAAACGTCGCAACAACTCTGATGATCATCAGAATTTTCCAACCCCAAGACCCCAAAACCACCCAAGTAGCGTCCAATCCCCTACGTCCACGTGTATGGACTCAGAGATCTTATGCAACTTTGAGATGGCTTGATAGACAGTCGGAGCGTTATCTGGAATGAAAATACAACAGCTCGAATGGATCACCTTACATACTCCACCTCGATCTGCTAGAACAACGTCTAAAACCATACGGTTTTGTAACGTCATGAGCCTATCCGCCTGAAGTTCTGTGGTGATATTACCAAGGGCACTGGCAGTGATATTAGCTGTCGATTCCACCACTCGAGTCAGTTGTCTCAGGTTCCTACTATTAACCATAGGTCCCCAAAACGGAAGGAAACCCTTGAAAAAGTCTCCTGCCTCTTGACCGGCAGTGTCCTCTTCACTAATCACGCCTCTCACAACTCTAGTCTTGTGATAATCTGCATCAACAGTGAACGTCGGAGGCAACAAATTTGCGATATAACATGAGCCCACAAAGTCAGAGGGCAACCATGTATACGCACGATCATGGCAGATGAAGTATGTACCCTCGGCAGCCAGAAACACAGGGGAGGAGAGCATCGGTAAGATGTACGTCTCGGAGCAAGCACTCTCTCCAAGACTAGCTCTCGATCTTCGGCCACGACCCAGTAGACAGAAGTTACCAAGGTGGGGTACGATCCATATTGGAGATGAGCTTCTACGCTGTCTTTCATTCATGAGCGCACTATACTCCACCTTACTCAGGACCCTATAGGCTCGTACCTCCTCCTCTGGGATGAGCGACGGCTCATAGATATCTCTATCTAAATCATCGATCGCTACAGTCAAAGGCTTGTGGTACGAACCAGGGCCAAAGTGGGAAGGATGTGGCTCTCGATTGGGGTAGGAATCTAGTGCACTTCGAAACATTGCTTGGAATGCTCGAGCTGAACCCTGGGAACTATAAGGAAGGACCAGATATGGAATTCCCTTATCCGTGGTATGTGGCATTAACCCACACACCCAACAATTAGTAGTGTTCACCACTAGCTGGTGCTGATGAAGGAGCTGAATAAAGGAATTGTTTCTGAATTCCGCACGTCTAGCCTGTTCGTGTTCGGGTAAGATATGAAACGAATGAAGGGATACAGTAGAGGTAAGTTTAGGTTCAGAAGTAGGAGTAGGTATGGCAGAAGGTAAGAAGTACGGTATCATGTAATACACCCCACCCGCCAATAATAAGGAAACAATTAAAAATAGAAGGAACACCTGAAACATAAAGCATTTGGTACGGGTAATTTGTTGCAGTTTGAATCTTTGCGCCTGGGCTTATTCCAAGTCCATCAGCTTTGAGAACGCCATCCCCTAAAACCGTCCGCAACGTTTCTTGACGCACTTCGTTCTGTGTAGCAGTAGTCAATCCCTAGGAGTTCCTAGGAACCGACGGTCTTTGACCTAGCGTCAAGACCTACTAACCAGAAGGAAGTACACGCGCGGCCCTACGGTACACCTGGATGTAAGGTATTTTATATACAAGCATGTACAAAAGTCTCTCAGCTGTGGAAGCAAAAACACATGTGGAAAAAACTCAATATTTACAAAAATCACAATTATATGTGTGTTTAGCCTGATCGTGGCAAAGGGGCAACGTAGATGTCAAAGGGATAGAAACGACAATTTTATTAGTCTTTGGTGCTGGATCGCAAAAAGTATCGTTTCTTTCCAGGACGTGTCTGTTCGTCGAACAAAGGATCCGATGAGAGGACAGAGTTCTGTTGATCAGTCAAATGTTCAGATCTTGAGTTTTGCGATGACAAATGGTCAGCAATGTCTTTCTGCTGCACTGAGGATTCTCCAACAGGTTCGGCGTCGCTAAAAGGTACAAAGGTCTGTAATCTGTCAGTTTCAGATGAAGCAATGCCTTTCCTCACCCACGAGTCCGCCAACAAAGGTATAGGAACCTTCTTGGTGTGGGTGGCGTGCACCCAGTTCTTGCGACCTTCCAAACGGACAGCAGTTCTCGTGGCAAGGAGGACTTGAAAAGGTCCAGTGAAACGGGGCTCAAGATTTCTTTTGCGAGCGAAGTTTCGCGTAACCACCCAGTCTCCCGGTTGGAGCTGGTGGCCTGGACCCTCCATCTGCGTCGGCAGTGCTTCGTAAACCTGTTGATGAATTAACCTCAGTTTAGCAGTCAGATCATGTAGATAGTCAATCAACATTGGGTACTCAAGATTGGAAAACACACTTGGTCTAGGGACCCCCCAAACATTCGCAGGACGACCGAACACTATTTCATAGGGACTAAGCCCTATTCGGGAGTGTACAGTCGCCCTTGTTGACAACAAAGCTAGAGGCAAAGCGTCAGGCCACGAAAGACCAGTCGTAGCCTGAATCTTCGCTAGTTTGAGTTTAAGGGTGCCATTATACCCTTCAACCAAACCTGCTGACTGGGGATGATTGGCGCTATGGAACTTTTGAGTAATTCCAAGGCCCTTACACACACTCTTCATTACACTCCCTACAAACTCACTTCCGTTATCTGACCATACGATTCGCGGCATTCCATACCGAGGAAAGTATTCCTTCAGTAGGATTTTCGCAGTGGACATAGCAGTGTTGTCTTTAAGAGGGTAGGCTTCAATCCATCGGGAGAATGCGCAAACCACAACTAAAACGTATTTCAGGTTATTGCATCGCTCCATATGGATGAAGTCTAGCTGGATCACTTCAAAGGGACATGAAGGGGGTGCAAAATGACCAGCAGGTGTAGGGGTTCCCTTACCAGGATTGTACATCATACATATCATGCAATTCTTCACCAATCTTTCAGCACACTTCGTAATACCATCATTCTTCCACACAGGGGCCAACAACTTACAAATACCTTTCGCACTAATATGCGCTAACCCATGTGCCATCGTTACAACAGCTAACACATACGCGTCTGGCAACATCCACTTCTTGTGCTCCGACAAATCAATCCAACAACCATTCGCATCCAACTTCCCCGTGCTTTCTTTCCACTTCGCCTTTTCAGTCTCGGTGGCCTCATTCTGTATCGCTTTCACACTCTCGATGGTATCCTCACACATACTCGTCTCTGTAGGCCACCTAACCGAACTCGTCACATACATTCTATTGCTAAGGTTCCGGGCAGTCTCCTTAGCAGTCTCATCCGCAAACGCATTACCACGACCAACGTCATCCGTCACCTTACGATGCGCACTACATTTAACAATCGCTACCTGCTTAGGCAATGTAAGTGCATCCAAAAGATCATTCACAAGTTGTCCATGCTGAATCTTCGTACCATGCGATGTCATAAAACCTCTCTCTCGCCACAATCGTCCAAAGCTATGCGCAACGCCAAATGCGTACTGACTATCAGTAAACACATTCACCCGTTTCCCTTTCGACAACACACATGCTCTAGTCAAAGCGATCAGCTCTGCAGCCTGAGCAGAGTTCTGATTCAATCTCGCAGCTTCCACAACAGTATTCAAAGTTACCACAGCATACGCAGTCGTGACATCACCATTCGGCAATTTAAAACATGATCCATCCACATACAAAGTCCCATCGGGATCATCCAAAGGAGTGTTTTTAAGGTCCACACGACCTTTTGTTTCTTCCTCAGTCCTTAAATAACAGTCATGAGCTGCTACTTCATCTGACTCTGCACTAATTGGCAATAAAGTTGCCGGGTTCAGGACATTGCAACGTTTCATCTGGATGTGACTTGCCAAGAGCGTCAACTCGTACCCAGACAACCTTGCACTCGTCAAGTGCTGAGTTTTCGTACGATTTAAAAGAGTGTCAACTGCATGCGGAACCATCACCGTAAGCATATTATCCATGACCAATCCTGCTGATTGTCGGATGGACACCGCAGCTGCCGCTGTTGCTCTCAAACAACTCGGCAATGCTCTAGCTACCGGGTCCAAGGTCGAGGAAAAATATGCGCATGGACGTTGCTTACCACCAAAAGGTTGCGTCAAGACACTCAACGCACAACCTTCTCTCTCGTGCACGTATAATGTGAACGGCTTACTGTAGTCAGGGGTACCTAACACAGGAGCCGAACACAACGCGTCACGCAATTCAGAAAAACTTTTCTGACATTCTTCCGTCCATGGTAAAGGAGTTGGAACGTCCTTACACGTAAGAGCCACCAATGGTTTCGCTAACAGTGAAAAATTCGGGATCCACTGTCTGCAGTATGACGTGATGCCCAAAAAGGCACGCACATCTCTCTGAGTTGTTGGCACAGTCATCCGGGCGATCGCTGCAATTCTCTCTGGGGTCAACCTTCTTCCCTCCTTTGACAATAAGTGACCTAAATAGGTTACTTCTTGACAACAATATTGAAGTTTAGAAGGAGACACCTTATGATGTAAGTCACAGAGATGTTGCAACAACGATACCGTAGCAATTTTGCAAATGTCCTGAGTATCTGCAGCCACCAATAAGTCGTCAACATATTGGATCAAGGCTGCACCAGCCGGCAACACGAACGCATCTAGTTGACCCTTCAAGGCTTGACTGTATATCGATGGACTTTCACAGTAGCCCTGAGGAGCACGCTTGAACCGGAAGCTGCGTCCACCGAGAGAGAAACCGAAAAGGTCTCTGCTTTCTTCAGCAATCGGGATGCTGAAGAACGCATTCTTCAGATCGATCACTGAAAACCAAGATGCCGAAGCTGGAATTAGAGTCAGTAGCGCCGTGATGTCAGGCACAACAGGGAACTGAGGAATCACAATTTTGTTTACCTCCCGTAAATCGATAACAAAACGATAAACAGGTGGTTTCGAAGGATCGGTACGTTTTAGAATGGGCAACACAGGACTGTTGCACACGTTTCCCCGAGTCTCCTCAATAACATCTTTTTCGATCAAATCATAGATGATCGCCAACAGTGCTCGTTCACCGTCGAGAGAGATACGATACTGGGGAATACGTGGCAACCGCACATTAGATTTCAAATGGACAACATAAGGGGAGATGTCAAGCAGGCCCACGTCATTGGGACCTGTTGCCCACAAAGATGCAGGAAGAGAACTCAATTCCGGTGGAAGCTTATCGAGAGACAAGTACATTGGAGAGATAACTCTCTCACCCAAAGTAAGCTTCACTCCCGCAGGAGAACAATACAAAGTCGCATATAAACGTTTTAGCAAATCCAGGCCCAAAAGATTTTCACCACAACCAGTGGTTAAAATCAACGGAGCTTCGAGCTCACGTGGCCCAATTGTAAGAGGCAAAGGGCGTGAAACTGGATTGCTAACAGGGGCGCCAGAGAATCCAACGGAAACATTTGTTAAGCCAGACAAAGGTGCGCCAGGGAGTTTCGAATGCATGATAGAACTTTTCGCTGCACCAGTGTCCAACAGAAAAGGCTCAACGACGCCCGAGGTGGCAACTGCGACGTAAGGCCCTCTCTGATCAACCGGAACTGATACCACTCCCTCTCCTTGTCTATGGCTGTCCTAGTAATTACCGTCGTCAGTTCCCTGGTCAACGTAATAATCATCTACATTGTACTGAGCAGATCGCCCTTGCGACGATCCACTCTGATCAAAACAATTATTGGAGTCAGAAATGTTAGTGGAACGATCGTTCTGAGCACTGCGACCCCTACCACGTGATGTCTGTTGAGAACCACCACGACCTCCTCTAGACGAATTACCACTGTTACGCTCATTAAGGACTGGACAATCAAATTTCAAATGACCCTCCTGTCTACAATAGGCACACTGATTGTACCCTAACGACGATCTTTGTGAGGAGGAATCATTACGCGATTGTGACCTATTTGATTGAAACTGTGATCTATTACGTTGCTGCGAATCATTCTGATTCGAACGCGGAGGATACGCCTGTTGCAACAATACTTTAGTTTTGAGTTCTTTCGTTTTCTTGTCAGCACGATCGTTCTCCTCTTTCTCTCTATTCTCATAATATTGAGCCGTAGCCAATATTTGAGCAGAAGTAGAAACAGCCCACGCACTTTCAGAATTTTTCAATTTGTTGCTCAAATCAGGCAATAAATTAGAAACAAATTCGTCCACAAACAACCTCTGACCACCTTCGGTACCCATATCTTGACCACTGTGGTCGATGAAAGCCTCCTCAAATCTCGTGAAGAAATCAGAGACGCTCTCATCCTTCTTTTGCTTGCAAGCGGACAGTTTGTCCCAATTTACCTTCATGGCTGGCATAAGCGTTTTCATTAGAGTAATGATTCTCTGAGGGAGATCGGTAATGAGCTGTTCGGGTTTAGCCCCACCAACTTGTCGTGTATCTGCCGCGGTAAGAGCAGCCCAATCACCACCTAATTCTACCGCATGGTTTTCTTGACGAATCTTTGTCCATACCGGTTGCGGCACGACGTTGCCAAACAGCATATCGATATCGGCAAGATTCATTATCGTAGCGTCTACGAGCTGCGATAATTCTTTATAATACCCTGCGGGATTTTTGCGAGGGTCAGGCAAAGATTGCTTTACCTGTAAAACTTCTGATCGTTTCCATGGAAGATGGATCCACACTCTCTGAAAGTGCGGCAAGATCGGCGGAGCAGCGTTAGCGTTACCTGGCATCCACACTGGAGGAACCTCTCGCATGGGATACTGACCAGGTGCTCCTAATGGCCCTTCAATGTCCTCTACAAACAATGCTCGAGGCATCATAGAAGGACGAAGAGACAGTAATTGCTCGACTGCACGTCGAACATTGGTACCTACTATCATTCCGCTCGAAAACTGAAGCTGTAGATTAGTCAAGGCAGTCATTACATCATCGGATGCGTCAGCCGATATTAGGTCACGTAAAACCTTGCACATTTCTTCAAAAACATATCTTTGTGTCGGTATATTGAACTGATCAAACGTATTCAATACCGCACGTGGAGGATTCCTAACGGGGCATTTCATCCAACCCATAGCCATATTACACAATGAGTCACGCTCCCTACCACCAGGAAGCTGACTACGTCTTTGAGGACCGTCCGAACCAGCGGACTCAAGAATAGGACCAAGAGAATTGAAGAAGTTAGCAGCTACAGAAGGAGTATGACGTCGAACAGACGGAGACAAAGAATAGCCCAGAGGGGTAACAAGAGAAGTACCAGAAACAGAGGGAACGGCAGGAGAAACCAGAACAGTAGAGGCAGCGGGAGCAGGAGTATGAGGAAGTACAAGTGGAGGAGCAGTAGGGACAGAAACAGGCAGAGGAGCGGGAACAGCGGGAAGTGCAGGGACAGGAGCAGGTTGGGGAACAGGGACAGGGGGAACCACAGGAACTGCGGTACCCTGTACATACAGAGGTGGTGACTTCATGAGATAAGACATTAAGGTGTCCTCGATACCTTCCTCCTTTTTGTCCGTATCCGCCGGTAAAGCAGGATAGCACTTGTCTACAGACATACGTTGCAATCTATCGAAAACTTCCTTTTCCTTTTCCTCCTTATCTCGCTGAAACTGCTCTGCTTTCTTTACTATGGTAGCAACTCCATCTCTCTGACTACGTTTTAACAGCCTGATTTCTCTCTGTTTGGCTTCTTTACGCCACAACCGAAAGGCATCAAACATGGCCGGCCTTGATTTTTTCTTAAACAATTTAGCCTCGAGATTATCTAAAATCAAGGTCTCGAAACTACCATGAGGTGGCCAACTAAGGACACCATCTTTTTTAGTATAGCGGATCCAATATTTATTAAAAGTAATCGGACCTAGTCCGTGCTTGCTGTAGAGCTCATACGTTGGAGTTCCAACCGGAGGTATCGGACATGAGTCCTCCAATCGGGAATCCGTACCACAACAACGAAAACAACTGAACAAAGTACTACGGCTAGGCATCTTGCACACTAGCTGAGTTTCACAAACTTCAAGGGTTACGGGATTTACCAAGTCCCAGCAATGAACAAAACCCTCGGTTTTTGGCGTCTGCAGGTGTCAAATATTACAACAAAGAACCAAATACTAAGAACCACAAATGCAATGGAACCATGCAACAACTAAGCAACCACAACTAAGGACTCTGGGAGCGATCCACAAATACTTAACTCAAAGATCGATGGCATCACCAGGAAGGCCCGTCAATCGTCTCGCTGTACCAAGGTCTACGCCAGGCGCCAAAACAGGTCTACAGTCAGGGCAGCAGTCCGTTGCAGCCGTCAGGAGGCGGGAATCTTCGCGGGAAAAGTCGTCAGGCCACTTATTTCGACAACAGGATCGATGAAGCGGGGTGCACCTTCCCTCGGAGATTTCACACGAAGTTCCTCACGATCGTCGGGCTTGGACCGGTACCACTGATGCAGCCCCACGTTGGGCGCCAACTGAAGGACTGGGTTTTTCTAAGACCCAGCGGTGCCAGGGGACAACACCTGAAACCTTCGTGGGTAACCTGTTCCGGCGTACAAATGACAGAGACACGGGACACTTCCTTCGGCATCAAAGATTCAAGGTTTATTTACTGCAGGGAACACAGAAGTCACGTGAAGTACACAGCATGTAGGTTCGCGGGATCTGATTCGAATTGCTACTATGGGTCGCTCCTTTTATACACATTTCTCTCATAGGTTAACATGGTACACAAAAGGTTTACAACTTGGTTCCCATCATTACCCCCGAGAGGGGTCGCTTTGATGTATTCAGGGTCCGGAACATAAGTACGGAAACATTTGATGGTTCCCAACTGTAAAAACCCATCTTCACACCATTAGTACATTCCAATCAGCAATAAACAGATCGAAGAAGGAACAAGGACAGGTGCAGAGGAAGACAGGACAGTGGAGAGATCGGTAAGGGTGTAAAAAGGGGTGGTCTCGGGAAACACGAGCTGCAGGCATCAAAGGGACGCGCCTAATGAGATGCACGGCTAAGACAATAGACCGGCACGGCAAGATGAGCCTCGAGCGAGGCCATCTGCCTTACAGTATCATCCCCCTCATCATAAAGACACTTTCAAAGGAAACGTGTCTTCCGCAAGAGTCTTGGGAATCCCAGGGTCGCGAAGCGGACAGCGTCCGTTCGCTGGCTACTTGAGGGCAAGAGACAAAATGGATGCCGTATCTAAGATGGAACCCGTGGGCTCGGACGAAGAAACCCACGAAACAAACGAACGGTTTAGGTTAGCACAGCGAGACTGCGCACACCCACTAAACTCGTCATTTGCGGTTCATAGATACCAGACTCGACCATATTCGTGTGAGTCGAAAACACCACTTACAATTGTCACGGAACCTCAAGGCAAGTATTAAAGGTTGGGTAATGGATACATCAAATCAACCTGGGATTTACCTTACACACACAAATGTTATAGTGAAGGGAAAAAGGAGGTATTCCTTAGTGGCAATAATTGTAAAAAATCACTAAGCGGTACACTTCTGTGTCAAGGTATTAACTTGTATGGAGCCTGCGAAGGGTCTTCAAATAACCTTTCATGTCACCTGCAAGGCACTCCTGCAACACAGATAGAACCATTCTTCAGGCAACTTTCCAACGGTAGCTACGTTTTAATAAATGACCACAGCTGTTGTGGAATGGTGCCAGGAGAATGCTATCTCATAACCTTTACTTCCAGGGTCATTTGCTGTATGCAAGTATTGTATCCAAACAGCAATCCAGACATGGAGGCGGCAATATGGCCTTATGTGAATATCTCTTCAATTCGAATTGATACTTTAAGCAGAATGAAGTCTATTCTTTTACAGACTACTGTGCCGCTGACCTCGTCCAAAGAAACATATGATCTGCAAGTTGCAAGGACAACGTCAGAGATACATACCCTTTTATTGACAAATTGCCCCGTGCATTTCGTAGAAATGTTAAGTCAAATTTTAAACATGTCTGATACCAGTGGCATCGCACATGTATTTAAGACAATTTTTTTGGGACTGTTAACACCATTTGAAACAGTTCTGGGCATCATCCCGAATTTTGTCCATTCTGTCTTTGGCGGCCTACCTTTAATTTTGGGACTAGTAGCAGAAATTTTATTTTTGTTCCTTCTGCTCCGATATGGCAAGCCAATCCACAGACAAGACTCCGGCAACAATGGAAGAAACGATCCTAGCAATACGATATCGAGACCGTATCACTAAGGTCCTCGGATTAGCCCGGCTAAGAGATCCGAGTACAACTTGGTTTCTTTCATTCAGACAAATCTGGCAGGATTGCATCTTACCTGTGCTTCGATGTCTGCTATGCGGAGGAGAATGCGTGTTGGACGTCTGTCTTACACTACCATCAGCAGTACCAATGGATATCAATACTTTTTCTTTGTCCAGTAACGACTCATGCAACGTGTTGTCCCCAGCGGCTACCTATTCTGATGACGGCATTCGTTGAGACTTCACCATTACGAGTAGGTGGCGGTGAAGTATGAGAGGAAAGCAGCACCAAACAGGTATAACCTTCTGTGAGCATTGCTGATCCAAACATCGATGATAGCAATCACGCACAGAACTGCACAGTTACAGTATTTTCAAACTTGGTCGAACTTTCACCTGATGTTCTAGACCAATTTTTTGCAAGCCTGTCTGATATGATGTTCTCCCCTGAACAACGAGAATACATTTTAAAAACATCAAGCACACAGCGTTCCCTGAACTCTGAATTTGGCCTTCAGTTCTGTTAAACAAAGCAACTGAAAACATTTGGAACTATTTTTTCCCCTGAAAACAAAATTATTTTTCTTCCAAATCCCAAATATTTACCATTTTTTCCCGCACATGGTACTTTGCTTAAAGTAGAACTATTCTTAGAGAATAGAGCTTCTATTTTTAGAGATATTAGAGACAATATTTTACCTCAGCCTCTAGCACATGTACATTATGTGATGAAATGGTCTCGACCTTCTCTTCTGTATACAGAGCCATTTCATGTGTAATTTTCGCAAATTCATTCAGCTGATATATATGCATTTAACTGAATGATAACATTGCTTGAAAAAAAACGTACAGTACCAATACTAATTTTCGTGTATAAACCATACACCATTTCAAATGCAATTATGTATTTTGGGGTGGGTTGGAAAACACACATGCATCGTATGTTTAATATTGCTTATTTTTTAGTAATGATGGACATTAATACGTGGAGTGGGTGTTGTATTTCTATCTAGGACCCTAATTTGATATTCCCGATTCATGCCCTTATGTGGTTATAACAAATAGTATCCTTATAAAGGCATAAGAATCATATCCATATTTAGTAATAGCCCATGCAGTCCAAAACACAGCAAGGCTACTCCCATAGACTCCTAGAAAGCACAACGCGTTCTTTAAACAAACCAAGCCTCCAGCAGCCCGGGAATTCCCCCTGCTTTTGTTTTGATTTGCACAAGAACTCCTGGAGTCCAGAAAGAACTATTAGTTCTTAGTGACGTCTTATGTCCAAACTTACGTCAAACCCGGCATCTTTCAGGTATAAATATGCCAACGTTACCTTAAGCAAACACACAGTGGTGTGGAGCAGAGCGGCTATCTACTTATCCGAAGCCCAGCTGATGCGAGAGCCGAAGGAAGCCACCCCTCCCTTTTGACGCGCTGGAGAATCTGCTTTTTCTCACTCCGAGAAATCCAGCTCCGGTGTTCCCAAGTCACCCTCGCGGGTTGCTGGGAGTTCGAGTCCTGAGAAACGAGATACAAGACCTCCTTCATTCTATAACCAAGGTACGGAGCTGATTAAAACCGTAGAGATAATTCTTAATTCCGATACTTGGCAAAAACCTAACTTAACTTAAAACTGCAACTTACTTACTCCTTCCCACGTATTAGGCTTAGGTCAGGTACACCGGGGTAGGTGTATCTTAGAAGCACCAGTTGAGTTCGTTAGTCAATGTTTTTATGTATTTATATATTTTATCCATTTTAAAGTATCATATGGCTAAGAAACCATATCAATGCTTTTACAGTACTATTTCATAATACTACTTTTACTGTACGCACTTTACTTTATAATAAGTATTGCAATTGTGGCAATTCATTTCTCTTGCATGAGAAAGAAGACTGCTCAATAAAATAACACCTTTTATTAAACAACGCCCGTCTCTCTATTTTTCTGCACTCTGGTGAAACTAAGCATGCACGATTGACTGAGTGAAATAGCTGTCTATTGTTTTCACACGACTCTAGAGATACACTCTTTATTCTGAGGGAGCAAAGTTGTCATGTTTATGCGGTTGTCAGAAACTAATCCCTTCTTGTCTAAATCAGGACGGTTAACCCTTTCCTGAACATTCGAGAACGTTTATAGTGACCTCTGAGCTAGCTGGCAAACTAATTAAGTCTAACATAGTCAGTAGAGACCTAGATGACCTCAGTCCTACGTCCAAACTGCTGTTTATGTTATTCCAATGCGCAGAGCCTATTGGGAATATAGGAACTACACTACAGAGTGTTGTAGAATGGAGTGGCATAGAGTGGAGTAGAGTGGTGTAGACTGGAGTAGAATGAAGTGGAGTAGTCGTAACTAGTCATAGAGTGGAGTGGTATAGAGTGGAATAGAGTGTTGTAGGTTAGAGTAGAGGGTCATAAAGTGAAGTGAGTAGAGTGTTGTAAAGTGAAGCGCCATAGAGTGGACTACAGTTTCGTAGAGTGGAGTAGCGTGTCGTGGAGTAGATTATGGCAGAGTGTCCTGGAGTGTCCTACAGTGGATTGGCATAGACTCGAGTGGTACAGAGTGGAGCAAAGTAGTGTTGTAGTTTGTAGAGTAGATTGGCATAAAGTGAAATAGAGAAGAGTGTTGTGGAGTAGAGTGTGTAGTGTAGAGAGGAATAGAGTGGCGTAAAGTGGCATAGAGTGGGGTAAAGTAGCATGGAGTGGTATAGACTAGAGTGTTGTAGAGTGGAAGGGCGTAGAGTGGAGTCGAGTGGAGTAAAGTTCAGTGTCATAGAGTGGAGTGGTGTAGAGTGGAATGGCGTAGAGTGGAGAAATAAAAAGAGTGAGTGAAGTAGGTTGAAGTGATGTAGAATGGAGTGGTGGGGAGTGGAGTAGAGTGCCATCGAATGGAGTGGTGTAGATTGGAGAACAGGGTGATGTAGCGTAGAGTAGCATAGAGAAACCTAGAGGGGAGTGGCATGAGTTAGAGTAGTGTTGTATATAGGAGTAGAGTGTTATGGAGTTGATTCTCTTAGAGTGGAGTGGTATACAGTGGAGTGGAATGTCATAGAGTGGAGTGACATAGACTGGAGGAGAGTTGCAGAGAGTGTAGTAGAGTGTCATTGAGTGGAGTGGCATAGAATGTTGTAAAATAGAATAAAGTGTTGTGGAGTGGCTTAGAGCATCATAGAGTGAAGTTGAGTGGCACAGAGTAGACTGACTTAGAGTGAAGTATGGTGTCATTGTGTGGAGTGGCATACAGTGGCATTGAGTAGAGTGCATTGATTCATGTGATATGTGCTGGCTCAAAGTGACTGTCTGTGTAAGTGGTGCATCAAAATAAAGAGATGAAACCAAAATTCTGTGCATGTGGAGGGGGATGGGTAGAAAATGAGCTTGTTCTGGAATGAGACCAGCCACTAAAATGTATCTAGCTTTGCTGCCGCTGACCAATGAAGACAAAAGAAGTAAGAGTGATTTAGACGCCAACCAATGGTAAGTAATGGGTGGGCTCTAAGCCATTGTTAGGTTTGTTTAAGATACAATATATCTCGCAGAGACAGTAGATGTGTGCTGCCCCTGAGGAGACCTAAAAATGGATTCATGTAGCTAGATTAAATAGTGGAAACATTGTATCCATATTGCCATAATAAATAATTTAGCGACTGTCACTGTTTGAGGTGATGATAGATAAACATCCTAATTAAAAGATGTTGCAATGTTACGTTAGGCCATATGACAAGGTGATATCGTTTAGTGTGGAAGTTAAGGGGAACATGGCAGAGGCGCAGAATAAACAAACCATTACTAGAAAAGATGAGTTTCACCATCAGCACTTTAAAGTAAGTCAGTGGATTAAAATTAAGACAGAGGTGAAAGTACAGGAGACTTTGCTTCAAATCTCAGCCAAATGGATTGTTGAGGTGGGTTCTAATTGAGTAAAATCGCAAGATGGAAGGGTGTGACACTTCCGTAGGGAGTCTCCTTGTGTAGAGTAGGGGTGCAAAACGAAGACTAACAACTACAAATCATTTTCTAAACAACTTCGCCAACTTCACAAAGTGTGGAACGGGAGAAATTGAAAAGAAAGAGCAATAAGCCCTTGCTAAAATGTTCAAACCAGCCTCACTGTCTTTCCCCTCCACTCTCATTTCTCTCTCTATAGTTTTTCTCTGTCTTGTCTAAAGCTCCCCCTGTGCCTGTTGCAATAACATGGAGGAGTTCTAGAAAGTGACTAAGGCACCAGCAGTGGCCACCTGCCCTCCAAAAACCTGCCTCTAATGGCTCTAGCCTACCAGGAAAATGCCTGGTTTAATAAACGGCCAGTTTGGACCTGCCCAGAGTCAACTGACAACAAGCACTCAACATCCATTCCCCATGGAGGTCCTGCTCCCTGAGGGTGGAGTTCTGGAGGAGGTAATGGATGGTCATGATCATTGGAACATTTTCGGCTACTATCCCTCAGGAATAAGGCCAGACTGCAACCAGTGGGTAACCAATTCCTGGCAGACCAATGCCCCTCCATTGTTGGGTGGAGGCAGAATAAGGCTGCCAGGAATTCACACTAGATATGTTAGCCTTTACCTCTTGCAAAGCCAGGAGAAGTTAGACAGCTTTTCCCAAACTTGCGATAGGTGACATGGCCCGATTTAGTGGACAACTTTTTAACATTGCCTACCCCTTGTGTAGAAAATACTGAGTGGACTGAAAGGAAGTATGGTGTTCAGGAGGATAGAAGACTGATTGTTTGGCAGTAGATTGTGATGTGGGCAGAGACATGATGCTACATAGGAATCGGTGGAAAGCAGTAGCCGAGAGAGTCGAGATGTGGAGTGTGGCAAAAAATTTGCGGCAGTCTAGATTAGCTGGGTAGGGAAGATGTTGGAGAGGGACCAGTACATAATGGTAGTGAAAAGGTTGGTGGTGAAAAAGTACAGATGTTCAGTACAGCTCCCTTATAGAGTGGTAAGAGGAGGAACAGAATTTCTGAGAATTTAGATATTAGCAGTAAAACGTAGGAAGTGTTTTTGCATTCACAAAAGGACCGATTCAGGGAATCGGGCCACTAGCGACAGCAAAAAGACTTTTTTCATGTATGTAAACCATATTGTGGTTCAATAACATGCAATCGAATCTCAGTTTGGGTCTGCAGGCAAGTACCAATTCAGTATTTGGAAAGGTAGTATTTAGGGCGCCCCTTCCAAAAACCGATCTTTCAAGAGTTTAGTGCAAACTCAGCAATATTGGGCAAGCTTTTATTAATTGGGCAAGACGAGTTTGTCCTGCTCCGAGGACAAAGTACAGACATTTCAAACAGTTAATTTCTATTGTTCACACTTCCTTTCAGTACTTTGTCCTTTCCCTTGTCCTCCGTATGAGTGTGTCTGGTTTGTGACCGACCAGACTGTCAATGACTTTCAAAAATATCTGGGACCACCTCCTCAGGTGTGGCACTACATGCTTCCCTAAACCTCATTTAGGGCCCAATGTAGGTCGCCCAATACCGGTCGGTAACGGCCGATTTTGGTAGTTACCGACCGGTATAAGGCATTTGACATGTAGGTGTCTCTGAATTTACAGAATCGGTAAATTTACCGCTTCGGTATTTTTACGAATCGGTAAATATACCGATTCTGTAAATCCATATGTAGGTGGCACAGTTTGCAGTGCCACAGGCCCTTAGGAATTCATAATTTACCACCCAATCCTATTGGGTGGTAAAATACCGAATTCCAGTGTACATGCATATCTGTGCATGTACACCTATGCCTTGTGACACACATACATGCCCTTAGGGCATGTATGTGTGCCACATGGCACACAAGCCTGCAATTTGGGTGCTACAGGGTGTCAAAGTGACACCCGTTCCCCTGCCAGGATTCGGTATTTACTGAATCAGTAAATACCGATTCTGTATTTCCCATAGATTCCTAAGGGCTTCAAGGCCCATAGGAATCAATGGGAAATACCGATTCGGTATTTACCGATTCGGTAAATACAATTGAAAAAGTAAAATTACCTACATCTGCCTACTTCCAATTTACCTACTCTTAAATACCGAATCGGTATGATTCGGTATTTAAGAGTAGGTAAATCAGAATTACCTACATCTGGCCCTTATTCATGCCTGCATTTATCTTGGCATATACAAAAATGGGAAACACATCCAAAAAAGTGTCAAAAATAAAATATGCTTTTCTACGATATTCTGCAAATAACACCTCTCGCCCATCTACTCAAGACCTAATACAAGCGATTTCATCCAAGAATCAAGGTACAGAATCAAATTATTTATGGGTGCACATTTCCATTGAGAAACTGATTCCTAGCTTCAATTGTTCTGGACAAAATCAAAGAATATGGCAATTGTAAAAGCAATGCTAGCTTAAATCTGACATTCCCATAACTTACCCAGCTGTACAGTGCAGCTCACAACCTTGCCAGGAATATGAAGCACTATACATCCAATGCAATAGGGTCCCCCCCAAAATAATTTTAACCTCACCAGGGCTATGGAAAGCGCAGTAGAAACAACAATAACAATACAATATCATAGTTAAAATGCTTTGCTTCCAATTTTAGTCTCAAATGTAAATTGTATAATTGATGATAAAACCAGAATACCCATTCTTTAGCCTTGCATACTGATTCAGGGTCCATGTTTCTCTTTTGAGGTCATTTTCATTAGAAACGGGAACAGTCGAACTTTAGTGATTTTTTTGGGCTGGGTTTTCACAGTGCAGATGTTAAATTCCGGATCTATTACTGACAATATACTTACAATGTGCTTTGTTTCCTTTCCTTTTAACCACTGACTATTTTCAGCCAGTCTGTTTTAGCCATTGTCTTGGACTTTCTACAAATTTCTTGGCAGGAGTAGGAATGAATGAATTAATGAATTGGCATTTGTAGAGCACATGATTACCAGAATGCCTCCCCTAGCATAGGAACAGAACCTACACACATGAATATTAGGCAGCCGAGAACAGGAACGTTTTAAGCTGTCTACGGTAGGACAGATAGTCGTCATCAAGACAAATGTGGTTTGGAAGAGTATTTCAGGTATTGGATTCATTTCTCATTGAATGCACTGGCTGTTTGATGTGACCATCCACTTCCACTCAAGTGACTGCATTGAACCGTATGTGGGTCTATGTTAGAACGGTAGGCCTGCTAGCCTTTCTGCTGACTCCCTCCCATCTGTCTCACTCTTTCATGCTAATATGCTACACGAATAGGCTAGCAATTTAAATCCTACATATTGGCCTTGCCAGTGTTTATTCTGACTGTTAGTGCACTATTTTGCTCTTTTAATTATAGAGGTGCATTATAATCATGAATAGTTTGTGCCCGCATATAATCTTTTACTGTGTTAACATTGGGTCATTAGAACTTGTACTGTAATAACGTGAAAAGTGAAGTATTAGGTATATTTTAATGTAAACGTGAAGAAATTAACGTTGCAATTATATGTGGTCAGTTGAAAACTTTACGGTGTAGAATTTGCACGTGTTGCTAATTAATGTTTTCACAATTAATGTGTTTAGGTAACTTGTCGAATTGAGGAGTGTTCAATAGTAATGTTCATTTATATGTGTGCTCTCATGTTGACCGAATTCTGGAGGCCCGAATTGTATTTTCCTCTTGGAAGCTCTCACATTAGACTCAGTAGGGAATTTCCTGTGCTTGTGGAATTTGTTCTTTCACACATTTCTGTTGCAGGTGGAGAAATTCATCCTTGTTAGTTAGAATGATGTCTTTGTTTTAGGAGTTAGGCTTAGAGAAGAGAAGATACATTAAATGGCAATGCTGACAATGTTGGATGGCTGCAATTTCGCAGTGGAGAAAGCCTGGGAATCAAGGTCATCGAGCCAAGAACTGGGATCATCGCTGCTGCATGGAAAGTTACCTGAAAGGAGGTGGCTTGCTTGGGTGGTGTGATGTCACGTTGCATCTTCTGATGCCGCCCAGCAAGTTGCACTGAAGAAGGGACAGTGACCGGTGGACTTCTTAGAACAAGCTTGGTAGCTTTATGCAACTTGACCCATTCAATGTGAATGGACTTCTTAGGAAGCCTTCATGTGCTGACACCTTTACAGAACCTGCCTTGGGGAAATACTAAGTAGGGATGTCACGTTAGTTACCCACAAACTTTCAATGAAGGGGAATGTTGATGTTGGGACCATCATTTTCGGTATCCTGATTCTGTAACTCCTTATTCTGTGCATGTGGCACTGCCTTAACTTCACTCATAGGTTTGGCTTTGTATTAGTTTCAATGTAGTTTCCACACCCTCATCTTGAGGTGTTTGTATGTCCAATTGTTCTTGGCTTTGTAATAAACTAACTAAACGAGAAGGGGAGTCTGTTATTCTTCGGAGTCATAATTCATTGGAACAGTAATGATTGATTGGCTAACGATTTTCCTCCCCTCTACTCTTTCATGCAGAGAAAAAGAGACATGGGCTTAGGGTTCCAGAGTTCATCTGGACGTGGAACCCGGATCCTTCACTTTTCTGAATAAGCAATAGAGAAGTGCAGATTTTGTTTGACACTGTTGTCTTAGAGTAGTGTTTCATGCTCCAGTGGTAAACAAAAACTAAGGATAAGTTTGAAATGGCAAATGTCTTTTACCAAATGGGGACAGAGGTGGCAGTAGGGGTAATCAGGTGTCACGCTGTAGTAGGGATTTGCCAATTTGTTTGCATTTTTGTGATTTGTGCTATTCCTTATTACAAAGTTACTTACTTCATGGATACGCTAGAACATTCAGCTTTTGCTCCTAACCAGGTCCACGCTATACAAATACCCTTGCATAAATTCATACAATAACACATACCCTGCGAATTTACTATATTTTACTTACAAAGCAATAGTGGAGGAAAGGCGAGTGGAGCGGACGGAGACGTAGCCCAAAGTGCAGAGGGGCCCACCTTGGAACTGGAGAGCCGGGCTCGAATACCAGCCTTTGCACAGCATCCTTTGATTCTGTGAAAATCAGCTAATCTACCATTGTAAAAATGTTTTTGACGTACTCTAGTTCTCTTGTAAAGCACTCTAGTTTCAGATTTGACCCATATGAATCTGCAAAACACATTACCAATTAATACAATATTTTCATTTGCTTCATTTTCACGTTTAATACTGCCAATTCACTTATTTTAAGTTTCTAAGCATTACCAGGCTTTGCATTCTCTCTGGCGCATGGAAATAGAGTGATTTGCTCACAATCACACATGATTGGTCAAGTGAAGCCGGAATTACAGCAAAATCTTCCTTGTTCCACAGCCTGTGACTTCACCGCTTCAGCAGATCAATCCCTGCATATGAAGTTCTTTGTTGAAATAAACTGAACTTGGCCGCCCGCGCCAGGTGGCGCCTCACAGTCATCCCTACTGCAAATTCATAACTACACCTCAAGTGCTCTAAATCATAGAGGTTATACTTTTTTTCCGCCCTCACTCTCTTATCTCCTCTCACAGGCTGCTGCTCTCCACTCGCACCACAGCCAATCAATGAGCGCGCGCACTACGAATGTCCCTGTGAGCACCTTCCTCTTTGGAGATGCTCTCCTTTATCTGCAGTGACAGCAGAGCTCGAGACTGGCAAAGAGGTGACCTTTAAACCCGGACAATTCGGCCAGCATGACAACCTCTTACTGCTTAGTCATCTTGCTGGGCACGTCATGAGGGGATCTGCAATGTACTGTATGAAAAGAATGATTGACTGAATTGTGAAATACTTTTCGACAGTTTGTACGCTGGTTCGGTTACTGCCTTTTACTAACCTCAGTGGTGCTTATTTTATTCACCTTAGGAGGAAGATAGCCATTCACAGAGATTATACCCTTTGATCTACAGATGGCTCCTGTGCAATATACTATCGGCGACGTTGCAAGGGTGATGTGACGCAGTGCTTAATTTGTAAAAAAATAAAAAATAAAGAACTGCCAGAGCCCTTGTGAGGAGGCCACTGCAACTTGCACCACCCATTGCTCTTACTAGCACTGCCATGACAGTACTATCACTACTAGCCACCACACTGACTAATACATGCCGTCCAAGCCATTCTTATAGCTTTGGGTGCAGGTATTAGTGATATTAATTATTAAACAACAGGTGTTGTGATCCTCAGAAAAATAAGACAAACATCGCCACCATGTGGCAGGTAGTCATAAGAGCCGGTATTGTCAATAAAGTGCCTGTGCCGAGCACCGGAAACCACAGGCTAAAATTAAGCACTGGATGTGAGGAAGTTAAATGTGCTCCTCCCACCCAGAAGAATAAGCAAAAGTCAAGGACTCTCAGAGAACAGTCACAGAGCTTGCAATATACAACTCTGTCTGCCACCTTAGTATAATGATGGGACAGCAACTACCAGCCTGTGTGCCAAGATTCCTCGGCCAGGATCCTGGGTCCCACACCAGTGCATGCCGAGAACAGACTATCATTTATCAAAAGCCCAATACTTTCATGACCATATAAAAGAATGGAAGAGATATTGACACTACTTGTGTACTAAAGAAACCCTACCAGCACTCCCCATCTTAAGTTCCCTCGTTGATTAATCCACTTTTAACCTCTAGGTGTGCATGTGAGGAAATGCCCGACTAGTCATAAGATGACTTGCTGATATCGACATTTGCATGCACAAACCAGTGGTTTGTACACAAGCAAAAAGGACTAGAGAGAGAGCACAAAATTGCATAGGAGTACCTCAAAGATACATTATGTCGTGTGAGGAGAAATGGTGCACAGAAGGTCCCCCCTGAAGACGAGCTGTAAGCCCATCTCTGCATGGGGGTGCCGGTGATATCCAAGGAAACTAACATCAAACAATGTCTAGGGGTCAAAGGAGAAAGGGAACTCAACTATGAGAACAATCCGGGACACAACTAATTACTAAAGTGGGAGAAATCAAAATGTGTGTGTGTGTGACAGATCTATAGACAAATCTCAAGGATATGGGAAAATATTCCCATCAGTTGCCACTCTGTACCGCCCTCTTACATCATATGGGTTCTCCTTAACCCAGGAGATGTTGTCCACAGCCTACAGATGTTAGCTTAGCTGGGAACAAACCATTGAAAAGTATGTGTACAAATGGATGGTACAGGAGAATATATCGTGAGTGTATAACTGAATAGCAGTGCAAGAAGTAAAAGTGAAAAGTATTAAAATTGGATAGGACTGAGTAGAAGATACATTTTAATAATTACTCTCAGTTCGTCCAAATCTTAAAAATAGTGTGACTTGAAAACGGATTTAACATAATATCTGTATGCAAATAGGGGTTCACATGTTTCAGCAAACGTGGCAACTATACCACTGCTTTCATCAGGACCAGAGTGTTATGCTACTGCAAGAATAGTGAGAATAAAAATTGTATCACCTGTTGTTTCCAGGTTGTTCTAATTTAATTGATCCACCACATCACTGTTGAAACGTTGTGTCAAGAACGGGAAAACAAGGAGTCAAGAAAAGAGAAAAGTTAACAAAAATATAGGCAAAACAATACAAAAATGGCAAACATATATTGTACATCATGTATTTCTTTGTCAAAGTGGGGTATGTATAATTTCCATTCCTCCACAATAATTCTCCACTTACCAATTAGGTATGGGGATAACGCTTCACTCCACCTGGCTGCAGCTCAGGTAAGAGGAGCACCGCTCTAGTTAAAAATTAAAATGAAAGCCATTCTATCAGTAGCTAGTTTAACGATTAGCAGGTAAAGATGTAATACAAAACTCATCAGCTGTGTACTATATCAAACGGTTTCCACATCCACGTACGCATCGAGATCTTATGAGTGCGCACAAACACAGCTCGAAAAGTAAGTACCCATTATTTTATTGCAAAAAACCTCTGTAACCACCAGGCTGTTTGGCGTGTTATTCGCATTGTGTGTTGATGATAATGACGCTAGTGATCCGTATGCACCACGATGCGTGTACAGAAAGAAAACAAAATGCACAGGCTCTCATTCTCCCATACGAGAACCTGTACGTGTCCTCAATCGTACCTCTATGCGGTAATTGAACCCTCTAAGGGTGCTCTGTTCATGACAATTTAAATAATGCGCGGCCTCGACTAAAAGAGAACCAAAGCATAGTGCCATCGTGTGCCACTAACCTGTCCGTTGGTGTCTCCTAGCGTCCCTCTGCGCTGTCTGGGGAGGCACCGTCACGGAGGTTAGTGCTGTTTTTATTATTCCGTTACACCAAAACCGGTCACGTGACCAGCCGGTCACGTGACCATGAGAATCATGGGAATTGTAGTTAGACAGTGGCCGATCGCTCAAGCACACTGCACATTGGGCTAAATAAAATATTAACCAGTGAATGTTTTTTTTTCTTTTATTCCTCATTTTGCAATAGAGTGTAATTGGAGTTATCAGAGACCCTCTTCTCTGTTTTCTGTTCCGTCACGGCCCATGGATTCGAGGGTGTTCACTTTTCGTGTTTTCAGAGTGAGGTTCCCTTATGTCCTTAACACTTTCAATCTCTAACTGGGGGAGCTGGCCAACCTGGCCACTCACACAAGCATGTTGTTTGTGTTTTTTATTGCCATTGCATAATCATTGGACTATATAGGCCAGTAGTGTGACAATGCTGTTTGTAATTGGTTAATTTACAAACTGCGATTCTTCCCAGATCTCCCAATAGTTAAGCTTCCTGCTAGGTTTTCCTTTTCTATCCCATTTATTTATTCTGTTTATAGAGGCCACCCATTCCAAATGTTTAGGGACAACCGGTTTTATCCACTTGATGCCAAGTTCCCTACGAGCGAGTAAAATTAACATAAATAAAAGGTTCTCTTCTTTAAATGTTAAGAGATTTAACCCCTCATGCCTGTTAACCCCGAAGATAACAAGGTCCATACTTACAGTTATTGGTCTTCTCAGTACTGCATCCATAATTTTACTCACTTATTGCCAGAAACCATCAATCTGGGGGCACTGCCAGAACATGTGCACATCATCCGCTCCTGCCATGCCACATTTGGGACATACTTTCATATTTGGTCCACTGAATTTGGATAGTCACTATGGCGTCCAGTAGGCTCTGTGGATAGTGAAGAGGTGATTTCTCTTTAAAGTAGCAGATTTAGCAATGGTCCAACATTTGCTCAAAGATACTTGCCACAGGTTTTGGAGATTCAGCGACTGCAGTTTTTTCTCCCAGGTTGCTTCTGGTATCACAACATTTTCTTCCCCGGCTTCTATAAGGGCCCAGTACCATAACATGATTTCTTTTTTCAGCGGAGCACACTTTGTCATGTTTATTTCTATTGCCTTGTTTCCGGTGTTTTTCTCTTTTATTGTTTTTGCCCACCTAGTGAGCTGGTAAAATTTGAATTTTGAGAGGGATGGGTTTGTATTTTCCAACAGAGTTTCCTAATCTATTATATTGTTATCCACCATTAACTGGCCCCAAACTTGAAAGCCTGATGTTTTCAAAGGTGTAGCTAGCTTATCCTTAAGGCACTCTGGGGTTCCTGGAGAGTCCCATATAGGTGCAGACTCACTATAATAGGATATTTTCCAAGTGCACTGTATCTGATACCAGAGTTTTGCCGCTGAGCCTAAGTCTTTAATTTGATTTTCTTAAAGTACTTAGGGTGGCCATATTTGAATAGGAAGTGACCAGTGTTTTTGGTCATTGCTTTTAGATGTTCCTGATATAGATCATAATTACCCAACAGAATTCTCATGTGTTTAAATTGGAAGACCCTTACGTCTTCGCAGTTTTGCCCAGGCTATTCGTGTACTTTTGGAAGCCCAAATAAAACTCATTAACTCTCCTTGTATTTTCTTCAGGGTTTCCTTCTTAAATTCTAAGGGCAAAGCACTGAACAGGAAAGTAAATTTGGGTAGAATAGACATTTTAATTAGATTAGATCTACCAAGAAATGTCAAGGGGAGTCCTCCCCATGTTTTTAATAGTTTTCTCACCTCCGCTGTTACCCTATCTAAGTTTGTCTTGGTTATCTTATCGAGATTTTTAGCCAACTCTATTCCTAAGTATCTGATTTTTTCTCTGGAGAAATTGCTATTTACTTGGGTATTCCAACTCATAATCTCTGTTTTATCTCGGTTTGTTTGATATCCAGATACCTTCCCAAAGTCTTTTAGGGTTTCCTCGATTGCATAGATGGAACCTGCATAGTTGTTGGTAAAGATCATCAGGTCATCTGCATACAAGGCTATTTTTTTTCCCATCCGCGGTAAGTAAACAGGTTTATTTCAGTGTGAGGTCTGAGCTTGTTTGCTAGTGGTTCGATGTATAAGTTGAATAAGAGTGGGGATAAGGGGCATCCCTGACGGGTCCCTCTGTGTATTGATATTTTCTCTGTTAAATTCCCGTTTACTAGGACCTTGGCTTTAGGTTTACGATAGAGTTCTTTAATTGTTTGTTGAAAATGTTCACCCAGATAATATTTTTTTAATATTGCGTTCAAAAATGCCCAGTTCACTCTATCGAACGCTTTAGCAGCGTCTAAGGTTATTATGGTCAGTGGAATTTTTTCGGCTATCGCTATGTCTATTGACCTGATAAGTTCTTGAGTTAGATCTTGCAGATACCTGCCCTTTATGAACCCTTTCTGGTCTTCTTTTATCAGATTTCCTGCAATTTTCCCTAACCTTTTTGCTAGAATCTGCGTGAAGATCTTGTAGTCACAATTAAGTAGGCTTATGGGGTGGTAGGATTCACACTTTACAGGGTTCTTGCCGGGTTTTAACAAGATGCTTATCGTTGCTTCATTCCATGAGTCCGGGAGTTTCTCCTTCTCTATATAGATTTTATTTAACAGGTTTGTGAGTGATATAGCCAGAACGTCATTTAATTTAATGTATAATTCATTGGGAAGAGCGTCGGGCCCGCTGCTTTCCCTCTCTTGGAACCTTTCAAAGCTTCTACTATCTCCTCTTTAGTAATCGGGGCGTTCAACTCGTATTTTTCCAGACTTGTTGCTTCCAGGAGTTCCAAGTTTTCCAAGTACTTATTAAGGTCCTCACTTGAGGGAGATATATCTTCCGTGTACTGAGATGAGGAGAAATCAGCAAATTCTTTCCTTATAACAGGTTCTTCTGAGCTTGGGCTTGAAGCACCTTGCAGTAGAATTTTAAGTATCTTATTTCTGCAAGCGTCCGCCTTTGTTTTCCATGCTAGGAGCTTGCTGCCCCCCTCTCCATACTCATAATTAGCTAGTTTGCTTGCTTCCCATCTCTCTCTTACTTTGCACTCTAAAGCACCAGTTAACCTTTCTTCTTGGATTCCCTTATCTACTACCCACTTCCTTTTTTTCGGGGTCAAACTCAGCTTCTATTAAGAATTCAAGGTTTTTGATATTTGTTTCTAATGTTCCTATTTCTTGTTTTGTTATTCTTGTTTTTTGTGTCGCTAGACTGAGTACTTTCCCCCTTATTACCACTTTATACGCGTCCCACCTGACTTGCTGTGATGTTCCCTCTTTATTATTCTGAAAGTTCTCTACTGACTCTGTTTTAAGTTGATCCATGATTGACATGTCGTTAAAAATAGTTCGATCCACTGTCCATCTCCCTACGGATTGTCACTCACCCAGGTGAATTATAAGTGAGACGGAGGAGTGATCCGACAACAGGGCTGGCAGATGTTCAACTTTGTGTACCTTATCAATTAGTGTTTTATCGGTCAGAAACAAGTCTGTTCTGGATTGTATAGCCAGTCTTTTATTCTTGAAGGTGAATGGGTATCTTTTATCCCCTTTCTTCTTCTAGATATCCATCAAGCCCAGATCTCTTTATAGATCCCCAGCCACTCCCTCATTTTAAGTAAATTTACTTGTTTCATTGGGGGTCGGCGATCTATCTTCGGGTCCGGTATTAGATTGAAATCCTCCCCTAATATCACTGGAGAGGCGAATGACAGCAACTGAGTAAACAGGTTTTGTAGGGGGATAGGGTCATCCAAATTAGGCTCGTAGTAGCCAGCTATGGTGTATAGGGAATTATGGATTCTTGCCTTGGTGATGGCCCATCTGCCTTTTTTATCCAGTTCTATCTGTTCTATTTTGGCTTTTACCGATTTCTTAAAAAGTATAGCTATTCCCTTTACCACACACTCCTGATCTGTGCATACATAGCTGTCCACACAGTGCAGTTTATTTATGATTCCTTCACATTCCCTCTTTAATAAGTGAGTTTCTTATAAAATAATAATCTCACTGTCTGCCACTCTCAGATATTCCAAGATTCTTCGCCTTCTGCTTGGTATTCTAACCCCATTTACATTAGAAGATAGAATATTTACCTTTTTCCCCATCTATTCCTTTTCTTTTACCCAACGCCTTCCCCTATTTTTCCATTACTGTATAAGACGAACCCTGATATCTCCTTTTTTCATTTTTGCATTTCGAGGATGTTTTTACTGTATTTTTTACCCTCATTTGCTCCCCACCCCTGTGCATTTTTCTTTTGATTTTCTCTTTATTGTGTTATACCACAACCCTCCCTGGGGAAGCCTCCCTACTTTCTTTTTGGGCTTCAGTTTTAGCCCTTTTGAGCTCCGTGACTGCCCTCCTTTTATGTGCATGCATATTTTTTTGTTATTTATTTATTTATATATATATATATATATATATATATATATATTACCTACTGGCGGTCGCCAGTAGGTAGTTATAGTTAGGATTTTTTTCAATGTTAAATCTCAAAATTCTATTTGGAATAACTTTGGCACCGGTTGACGAATCTGCCTGAAAATTTCCTGAAAATGGCCTCGTCGAGCTCCGGTCCTTCCTTGAAAGTTTGGGGGGGATACGTCAAGCGGGGGCCGAGATAAAAGGGGGGTCCCAAAACGCGTTTTCCCCATGTTAATTTCCATAGGGCGGTCGATTTCACTTTTAACCCGAACGGCTGAATGGATTTCCACCAAATTTGGGAAAATTGTAGGGATTGGTAGCCCGATGTGCCTTTGCTATGTCTCAAGATATGTGCTGCAGTGGATTTTGAGTAATTTAGGTTACAAAAAATATATATATCTATAGCTGCGCACCGGTGCGCGCACCAGGGAGTGCTCCGGGCGCGTGACGCGAGGTGCGCATGGAAAGCTGATTGGCTCTCGGGTGTCTGTAAACATTCGAAACAGTCCAGAGCGGCCGCCATCTTGTGTCTCGGTAAAATCGAGACATAAGAGGTGGCTAAAACAAAGGGGGAACTGACCATAAGGCGTCAGGGATAGACCCCTTTGACCCCCTAGGTTTGATGTGGGGGCTATAAAAGGGCCCCGCGGGGCATTTAAAATATATATATTTTTTTGTTTTGCGCGGGGGAAGCGCCCGGTACGCGCACCAGGTAGCGCACCGGAGAGCGTAAAATGAGGGAAAAAGATGACAGAGTTTTTAAAAAATGAAGTTTTTATTTAGAAATTGGAGGTAGTTCTAAAAAGAACTTTTTTTTTCTTCTTTTTGTTGTTTTATATTTTTTTGTGTTTTTTGAACTTTTTGAACTTTTTTTGGCTTTTCTAAACAGTTTTATATTTTTTTTGTATTCTTTTAGGGGGAGAAACAAAAAAAGGGAATTGAAACTGGCTCAACTGGAGCAAAAAAACAAAAAACCCAAAAAATTACTTCTTTTTGGGGCACTTGTGATTATCACCTGCAAGGACGATGAGCTTAACGCTTTTTTCGCCATAGGCGATAAGCTTGCTACATGCAGAACAAGTGATTTTAAAATCAGCAAATCTTGGCTGAATGCAAGGCATCACCTCGGATGTTTCTGGTTCTGATGAGGTGGGTTGGTTTCTTTGGGAGGGGGTCCTTGATGACTGGGGGAGGTTACTGGCCAGTTCCCTGAACTCTGCACGAGAGTAGTTGTTTGGGTGCTTTCTGGTCATGTGCCGAATCATGGTATAGTTACCAAAAGAATATTTTTTGTTTGGGTTGCCCCGTGAAAGTTCATCATTGCAGATGAGGCAAGTCACCTTGGGCGCATTCACCTTTTTTTGCCCCTCTGGGATTGAAAAAAACTGACATACAATGTGTGGTTTGGGTTTGTAAGGTGTATTTTCTTCTGGCAGCCATCTTCTTCTCCCCTCCTCCTCTTCCTCTTCCTCCTCCTCCTGTTCTTGACCACCAATATAATTTGGAGCTGGTCCTCTTGGTGGTTGTGGTGGTGGTGGTGGGGCAGATGCACCAGCTGATGCTACTACTGAAGCCATTATTTGGAGCAAAAAAGTAGAGAGAGCAACAAACAGGTCTTCCTCAGTCAAAGGACAAAGTCAGAATAAGGAAAAAAGGTGGGGTCTTTCATCATTTAGAAAAAAAAACTGTCCTGAACCAATGAGAAGTGTTATTTTCAGGTCACAAGACCAGGGGCTTCATCATTATGAAACTAAAACTGTTATGAACCAATGAAAAGTGTTATTTTCTGCTCACATGACCCGACGCGCTTACGCTACGCGCCCGGGGCGCGCCCGGGGGCGCGCAGCGTAAGCGCGTCGGAAGTTTACGTTGTGCGATCGTATTCGCTCGAGTACTTCCGGGTGCGCTTATGCCGTGCGTATCACGCGGTCGCGGCTACGCGATACGTCACGATCATGTTTTCGTTTGCGATATTGGCGCTCACGGGACGCTCCCCGGAGCGCGCCTCGGGGCGCTTTTCAGAAATACGCTTTTCGGGGCGCTCTCCGGGGCGCGCTCTGGGAGCGCTCCCCCCAAAAATTAAAAAAAAAAAATGGGATAATTGTAGGGACAGGTTGCCCTATTCTGAAGTGGTTTGTAAAAAAATTAACTTTATAAAAATATGTATTGTGCTACATTGGGCTTAATATATGTTAGAGCCAAAATGTAGCCCAAATGTAGCCCAAAGTAGCCCAATGTAGCCCAAAGATGGCCACCAGAGACCAAAAATTGTAAATGTAGCCCAAATTTCAACTAGATGTAGCTCAACTGTAGCCCAATGACAGAATGTACCAGAGTGTTAAAAAGAACAACTAGAGTGCTAACAGTCTTATTTATAAAGTGAAACTTATAGTTAGGAATTAGCATTAACAAAACCTATGAAATTCACTGAAAAAACCATAGGTTTCACACCAGTTATAGTTAGGAATTAGCATTTAAAAAACCTATGAAATTCACTGAAAAAACCATAGGTTTCACACCGGTTATAGTTAGGAATTAGCATTTAAAAAACCTATTAAATTCACTGAAAAAACCATAGGTTTCACACCAGTTATAGTTAGCTGGAAATTTTACTGATATAAAACCATTGAAATTCCCACGTTATAGTTAGTCGGACTCACTATAACTTGCGCGTGCAATGCACTGCTGATGACATCACATATTACATCACTCATGACATGGTGAGTGACATCACTCATGACATCACTGATGACACCATCCTTGTGACACAGTGACAGACCTCCTCTCAGTGTAAAGTAACCCTTGAGACACATATTCAAAAATAGAAACTGAAATTTTAAAAAAATGGACATACCTATATCAGTTACAACAAGCAATTCTGTACTTCCACTATCTATATACACATCCACTCATTCACCAACAGTTCTATATAGTCACTCATACATATACTCACTCATCATATGAAGAGATACACCTATACATCCTGTTACACACCGACATTCATCCAAAAGTTACTCACACACATATTCACACGTGCAAATAAACTATTGAACAACCATTTATTTGAATATAGAGTTATACACACACTTCCACCTTACTTCTATTGAAAATTACACATATTTATTCTCTTAAACAATCACTTATAGAAACACATACTTATTTAAACAGGAACTCTTACAATCTCTTACTCTCACATATACTCACTTATATACATCAATATTCATATATACTAGATTAAAACATATGTAGTTACTGATAAAGACACTAGTGAGACAGTCATTCACTCACTAACAAGCACATATAGACACTCATCCACCCATACAGTCCTGTACATATGCTGTCTTCAAAACACATACAAACAAAGAGTCAGTCACTCATGCATCTATGTGCTAAGTAATACCCCCACCAAACCATATAGACACTCAAACTGATACTAATAAAAATATCAAATAACCCATATACATATGCATGTAGCTACTTATCAACACATGTAGCCACTTATACACAAAGTGAAACACTAATATATGTATTTAAATATTTAAACATAACTCACTAATATTTATTTTTCAGAAAGACACATATTCACTGGATGGTGTCATCAGTGATGTCATGAGTGATGTCACTCACCATGTCATGAGTGATGTAATATGTGATGTCATCAGCAGTGCATTGCACGCGCAAGTTATAGTGAGTCCGACTAACTATAACGTGGGAATTTCAATGGTTTTATATCAGTAAAATTTCCAGCTAACTATAACTGGTGTGAAACCTATGGTTTTTTCAGTGAATTTAATAGGTTTTTTAAATGCTAATTCCTAACTATAACCGGTGTGAAACCTATGGTTTTTTCAGTGAATATATATATATATATATATATATATATATATATATATATTCACTGAAAAAACCATAGGTTATAGTCGATATATAGTTAGGAATTTGCATTTACAAAACCTTGAAAATTCAATGAAAAAACCATTGGTTTTAGGCCATATATAGTTAGGGATTTGCATTTACAAAACCTTATTTTACTCGCATAAAACCATTGAAATTCCATATATAGTTAGATGCGCTAACTATATATCGCGCACCCGCAATCCACTGCTGATGATGTCACATATTACATCATTCATGACATGGTCAGTGACATCACTGATGACATCACTGATGACAACTCAAATGACATCACTGATGACAACATCCAGTGACTGGAAGTTTCTGTAAAGTTAAAATATGTCTTACATATTGAAGAATGAGTGGATGTATAAATGTCTGGATGAAGGATTTAGTAGGTGCATGACTGACTGTATGAGGGAGTGATTAAATGTGTCTCACTGAGTGCATAGGTTAGTGATTAAACTGTATTAATTTGTGTATCATTATATCTGTTGTTCTGTAAACTGCTGCATGTGTTGATCAGTAGCTATATAAATAACTATATGGGTTATTGATTGGTTGCTCAAGTATTTGTATGGGAGACTGAGTATGTGTGTGGGTGGCTGGGAGGTGTGTGATTCTGTGCATAGATGTGTAAGCAGTTGATTCACTAGGTGTATGAGTTCAAGAGTGCATGTGGAAACAGCTATATGGGCGGTTGACTGTGTGCATGAGTGTATTGGTGAGTGAATGGATATCTCAGTGCTACATGTCAAAGTAAGTACATATGTAAAGCACAGTACATGTGAGAGTTAACATATATAAATAACTGTGCATAACAGCCAGTGAATGTGTGAGTGGCTGTATGGATCATTGCTAACATGTATCAAGGATTGTATAAGAGAGTAAATATGTATTAGAATATGTTTCAATAAGTAAGGTGTGTATAACTGTATAGTTGAGGAATTGGAGGTGTGTTTGATTCTTTGCATGACTGTCTAGGTGTATGAGTAACTCCATGGATGAGTGACAGTCTGTGAGTGTCTGTTTTCACTGAGTGTATCTAAGGATATATCAGAGTCTGTAGAGGTTCATCGTATTAACACATGAATGATGTCATCTGTGATGTTGTCAGTGATGTCATTTGAGTTGTCATCAGTGATGTCATCAGTGATGTCATTTGAGATGTCATCAGTGATGTCATTTGAGTTGTCATCAGTGATGTCATCAGTGATGTCACTGACCATGTCATGAATGATTTAATATGTGACATCATCAGCAGTGGATTGCGGGTGCGCGATATATAGTTAGCGCATCTAACTATATATGGAATTTCAATGGTTTTATGCGAGTAAAATAAGGTTTTGTAAATGCAAATCCCTAACTATATATGGCCTAAAACCAATGGTTTTTTCATTGAATTTTCAAGGTTTTGTAAATGCAAATTCCTAACTATATATCGACTATAACCTATGGTTTTTTTCAGTGAATTTCAATGGTTTTTTAATAGCAAATATGAAAAGCTTTAAAATGTCAAGTACGTGATAGATAAAAACATTTTCGTATTTATGCACGCTGATGTGCTTTGAACGCTGCACCCCCCCCTCCCCTCTTTTCTCTTATTAGTACTCTCTCTTTGCAGATAGTGAACGGTAGTTAACGCAGACCTTTACCCCCGTTGTAATCCGTCGTACCTGCTTGTCTCTCCATTTGATTGATTGTTATCCAAGCATTTACTGTTTTCCAATTGATTCTCTTTAGTTCATTCTCTATTTACAAACAAGCACAAAGTCGCAATACTCTGTTTAGTCTTTGCAGATAGTGAAAAATCGTGTAAAAAAATAAAAGTAATCGAGCAAAATCAGTAGGCCACTAATTGGATCTCTTTTTGACCTCGCTAAAATAGAAATATTAGGAACAACCCTTCATGAGAAATACGAAAATAGTGAGATGAACTGAGCTCCACACCATGAGGGCTGCAAGACAGCTCGGCTCCGTCACCCATCCCGCCCAAAATAACGACAAACCCTATGCAAATATTAAAAATATAGACAACACACCAGCAAAGAAACAGGGTAAAACATTTTATTAAATAACTATTTACATAACGTTGGTTTATAAGATGATGTCAGTAGTGGACCGATGTGTGAATAGGTCGGAAGTAGCACAAGGCGCCAAGATCCGGATGGAAAGTCCTGGATGTTGGGTGCCATAGTTCAGAGTTCTGAGTTTGAGCCTTTTTCAATGCCTGTGCTTTGTTGTTTCCCCTCCATCAAAAACAAAAAAAAATATAAAACTGTGCAAAAATACAAAAAAATCAAAAAATGTTTACAAAAGCAGTGCTTGTAAGACTGTCTGAAGCTTATTTCCACCTACTGCAGCTTCACTATTCTCAAAGTAAGTGAGGGTCGTTTGTGGACCTGACTGCATTTGAAAACAATGTTATATGGTACCTCCCTAAACCGCTTGACGGAGGCCCCCGAGGGGCGGTGTGATGGCACGGACTCGGAGAAGACGCTTGGCTCCGACCCCCTCCCCAAGTCTTATAGCACTGGTGTAGCCTGAGATCGCCCCCGACATAGGCGGCCGGCTCCCGGGGTCCGGCGGAACTTTTTGCCTTTTGATGACTCTTCTATTCTGGACTTTGTCCCACAATCCGTTTGACCTGAAGACACGCTGTAGTGGGGCGCCCCTTTACCGTTTTAGTTGCCATTCCGCCCGCTTTTGCTACACTGTGCCTCTTCCGCCATTCAGCTGTTTACCGCCCGCTCTTGCGACTACAGCGTCTCGCTCACCATGTAGTTAAGTTGCTCCCGCTCTTGCGGTGCAGCGATAGGCGGCTGCCACAGTACTCTCAAAATGGCGGCCGGCTCTTCGGTTTTAGGCCTGGTCCACTAAAATGGCCCTGGGACACCTTGGAACTCGGACGCTTCCCTGATAGGGCTTGGGTCCCATTCTCGAAAGCGTCCCCTCAGCCTTGAAGATTCTACAAAAGTCTTGGGGGCCCCCGACTCCCGCAGGCTTCTGGTGGGGAGTGGCTGCCATGTCTGCTCATGAAATGGCCACGACGGAGCTACGAGATGGTAGTGCTCTCATGCTGACGCCAGCTTTAGTCTGAAACATCCAGAAACACTGTAGTCTACCAATTCGATCAGTTCCGGTAGCGCCCCAACATGACCCGGAAGAGAAGAACTTGCCCTCCCCTCTTTAACTGATGGTTCTTGTTGCCTGTCCCCTCTGTTGTCATTTAACAGAACTTTTTGGACTGCTGAAAGGGGTTGTGTTCCGAACGCTGGTTGGTGGAGACATTTTGACTATATTCTTGACCTACGTTGTCGTGTAATGCGTTATATGACACGCCGCGTTAGCGCACCCGGAAGTGATCCGGGGCGCGGCGCGCAGCGCGTAACGTAAGCATAACAGGTCATGTGACTTGTTAATAAAACTTTTTATTGGTTCATTTTACTTTTGTTATTTTAATAATGAAAAGCTTGGTCATATGACCTAAAAAATACGCTTTTTATTGATTTCAAACTTTTTTTTTTAAACATATATGTTATAATATTCCAGGCTAATGTACTTTCCCGGAAAATTTACAACTGTCCTGCAAGTAAAATATATTCCTTTTTCGAGAAAAAGGGCGTTTCTTCGTTCCATGACGGAGCCGTTGAGTAAAAGAGACTCGGCCTGCTGTCTTAGTCGCCGATACGCCTGATTATCAGATTCTTATCGATCACTTTATGTTGCAGGAGTGGAAAACACAACTGCCCTTGACCATTTATCTTTACTGCGTTCCTACGTATTATACCTTTTATCCGTCATGTAATTGGACTGCTTTATTTCACTTGCCTTTTACTGATTCGAAAACAGTGACTAAAAGTAAAAACTTTACCAATCTAAATACTACTACCGTGTTTTGTTTTAAAAACCTTTATTGTGAAAATGTCAGTATACAAATACGGGCCTATAACCACGTGGGCCGGCCACGGAGCAAACTGAAATCGTATATGATGAGGAGACATTTACACTGTAGAGGAACGTAACGAGCGGGCCATTAGGTTACAAGAACTAAGGTGTCTAACAGTTGCGGAATCGGTGGACGTACATTTTGTAATTAAAATAACACAGGGCCACTTACAATAAAATTTTCTAGATATACATTTGCGGGCAAGGAGTTACGAGTCCCATTTATACCGGCGCCATTTTGGGCGAGGCCGGGCAGGTCCAAGATATAGTCAAAATGTCTCCACCAACAATCGGCCAGACCAGAACCCCTTTCGGCCCTTTATGCTACAAGATGGTGTCTTCCATTCAGAAAATATTGTTGGCAGCATTTTGAAAGGAAAGATAAACAGCCGTTCTCCTAGTGAGTCTCACATTGTTACATTTAGGAAGAATGTTGAAGAGTAATATGTGGAAAATCTGAAGCCATTTTTCTACAAACTCTCAATCAGCCTTGGATGGAAAAAAAAATCCTGAAGAATGTACAAACTGAAAACCAATTTTTGTCTGTATAGCATCAACAGCAACGCTTGAGTCAGCTTTGTGTCAAGTCGCCATTTTCATTCAATCAATAGCGTCCCCCTGCACACATTCAGGAACCTGGTCGTGTCTTCAGGTGAAACGGATTGTGGGACAAGCAGAAAGGAAAAGGAAAAAAGTTCCGCCGGACCTCGGGAGCCGGCCGCCTATGTCATGGGCGATCTTTGGCCACACCAGGGCAATAGTGAAGCTGCAGCAGGTGCAAAAGAGCTTCAGACAGTCTTACAAGCACTGCTTTTATAAACATTTCTTTGTATTTTTGCACAGTTTTATATTTTTTTTTTGTTTTTGACGGAGGGGAAACAACAAAAAACAGGCATTGAAAAAAGCTCAACAGTGCAGGGCGCCTTGTGCTGGTTCCGACCTATTCACACATCGGTCCACTACTGACATCACCTCATAAGCCAACGGGGCACCCCACACTGACTTTCGGCGCAGCATTGTAGGATGGCCACACCAGTGCGGCAACTTGCTGGACACGACCTCGGTGCCATCCGGATCTCGGCGCGTTCGAATCACTGTACCGCAAGAGTGACCGGAACTCAGCTGGTCACGCCGTCTTTCGGCGCAGCATTGTAGGATGGCCATACCAGTGCGGCAACTTGCTGGACACCACCTCGGTGCCATCCGGATCTCGGCACGTTCGAGTCACTGTACCGCAAGAGTGACCGGAACTCAGCTGAACACGCCGTCTTTCGGCGCAGCATTGTAGGATGGCCACACCAGTGCAGCAATTTGCTGGACACCACCTGGGCAATAGTGAAGCTGCAAAAGGTGCAAATAAGCTTCAGACAGTCTTCAACTTAGTCTGATTCTTATAATAAACTTCAGATAGTCTTACAAGCACTGCTCAGAACTCTCAACTATGGCACTCAACAGCCAGAACTTGCCATTCGGATCTTGGCGCCTTGTGCTGGTTCCGACCTATTTACACATCGGTCCACTACTGACATCACCTCATAAGCCAACGGGGCACCCCACGCCGACTTTCGGCGCAGCATTGTAGGATGGCCACACCAGTGCGGCAATTTGCTGGACACCACCTCGGTGCCATCCGGATCTCGGCGCGTTCGAGTCACTGTACCGCAAGAGTGACCGCAACTCAGCTGGACACACCGTCTTTCGGCGCAGCATTGTAGGATGGCCACACCAGTGCGGCAATTTGCTGGACACCACCTCGGTGCCATCCGGATCTCGGTGCGTTGTGCTGCCTTCGGCCTACTGTAGCCGCAAGTGCGGACGCAACTCAGTTGGACGGCGAGTGAAACGCTAAGGGGCGCCGCACTGCAGCCGAGGAGCCTCCATCTTGAGGGAGACGCACAGCCCCCACTGACTGACGCGACCTCACAGGCCAACGGGGCGCCCCACGCCGACTTTCGGCGCAGCATTGTAGGATGGCCACACCAGTGCGGCAATTTGCTGGACACCACCTCGGTGCCATCCGGATCTCGACGCGTTGTGCTGCCTTCGGCCTATTCGCACATCGGTCCGCTACTGACGCCGCCTCACGTGCCAACGGATTTTCTACGCTTTTTGTAGCCCTATGCCGCATAACAGGTCATGTGACTTGTTTATAAAACTTTTCATTGGTTCATTTTACTTTTGGTTTCCTAAAGATGGAAGGCTTGGTCATATGACCTAAAAATAACACTTTTCATTGGTTTAGAACATTTTTTTTTCCCAAACGATGAAAGCCCCACCTTGTTTCTGGATCATTCAGACTGAAGCTGGTGTCAGCATGAGAGCACCACCATCTCGTGGCTCCGTCGTGGTCATTCCGCGAGCAATCATGGCAGCCGCTCCCCACCGGAAGCCTGCGGGAGTCGGGGCCCCCAAGACTTTTGTAGAATCTTCACGGCTGAGGGGACGCTTTTCGAGAATGGAGCCCAAGCCCTAGCAGGCAAGCGTCCGAGTTCCAAGGTGTCCCAGGGCCATTTCAGTGGACCAGGCCCAAAACCGAAGAGCCGGCAGCCATTTTAAGAGTCATGTGGCAGCCGCCTATCGCTGCACTGCAAGGGTGGGAGCAACTCAACAACATGGTGAGCGAGACGCTGTAGCCGCAAGAGCGGGCGCAACTCAGCTGGAGGGCCGCCACCTGGGGAGGCCCGTTCACGCCGCCTCCCCCACGCCCCCCCCCCCCGGGCCGCCCCATGCCAATTTTCGGAGCAGCATTGTAGGATACCAAAACCAGTGCGGCAGTTTACTGGACATCACCTGGGTGCCATCAACATCTCAGCGCGTTCTGCTGCCTTGGGACTATTCGCACAACAGACCGCTACTGACGAGGCCTCCCCCCGCACCACCCGGGACGCCCCACGCCAATTTTCGGAGCAGCATTGTAGGATCCCAAAACCAGTGCGGCACCCAGGCGACATCACCTGGGTGCCGTCCAGAACTCTGCACGTTGTGCTGCCTTGGGACTATTCGCACAAAAGACAGCTTCTGACCATTGTTGCTTTTTTGGGTGAAAAATGTTTAAATGTTTTTACAGTTTTTGTTCCGTTCATTATATTTAAAAGTTAATAAAGTTTTATAATGTTACTTTGTTGGAGTGTTATAAATTTTTTTTAAAACGGGTGAATGGGGCCTTGAATCGGGTTATTGTCATGTGTGGGCTTTGCAAGTGTACTGCTACAGGATCGGACATTTCAAACTCAAATGCACGTTCTTTTTCTTACCTTTCCGAAGCATGGAGCGCAATAGCAGGCAGAGAAAGGGTGATGCACGTGTTGAACACTACCTGACCTGGCAAGTTGCTGGCAGTGCCCCCCCGCCCGCTCCTGAAAGAGGGCACACACACACCGCCGCCCCGAGTACTTCACAAATCTTTAAAAGACCATGCGCTTGTTCATGAGGCTTAAATGGTTTATCACCTCTTCTAGAACACCTGCATCGACCCTCTGACGTTTCCTGGAAAAATTACCACGTAACACAATACCAAGCCCTATCAGCTGAAACCCCCGAGGAATCGTGGGGCATATTATCAAGGGGGTTTATCTCCACTTTTTTGGCTTTAAAAGCCATGAAAGCGGAGATAAAATTATCTCCCTATTACCAAGCTGTCGCTAACACCAGTTAGTGACAGCTAAAAGGAGATAGCGACCATCTTGGGCCCCGCTTTGCATGTCAGTGATACTTATCACTAATGACATGCAAAGTGGGCGTGCCAAGATGTTAGCGACTGGAAACAGTCCCTAACATCGCTATCTCCTATTACCAACTTTTGGAGATATTCACGCTAAACGCGAATATCTCCAAAAGCTAACACCTGCCCTGAGCAGTTCTTAGCCATGTTATCCAATGGGAGGTGGATAACATGGCTAAGAGCATTTGCTCGATAATACATGAATATCGCGGACTTTTCTGCGATAATAGCAAGGTTTATCTGCGATAAAAATCGCCGATGTGCGGCGAAATTTTTTGTCTCTAAACAAGTTAGAGACAAAAATTATCGCTAGTTGTTCGTAATATGCCCCCGGGTTTTTGCTTGCAGAAATCGGGAGGCTGGAGACTAGCACTGAAATCAGTAGTCTCACGCCTGAATCGGGAGGGTTGGCATGTCTGGATTCTCTTTAGCTGGGGCCATAAACTACATCCGCAGGGGTAAGTGATAGCCTGGGACCAGCCTGGCATCTAAAATGGCTGCCGTGCACGACAAAATTGTGGCATTGGAAAAAAGGCAAGATGGCGCAGGCAATGTTTATCAATAAGGATTCATTTATAACAAAATATTTTATCGCAGTGACAAATTGGCGGTCAACACTTCCTGATTTCCATCGAATCGAACGTTAACAGACGTCACGCAGCAAAAAAAATAAAAAGCTCACGCACAGCCGCTGGAAAAGATGTATCAACATATATGAGCCTCCTCAGCCACCCTCATGAAACATAGGGGATTAGGATACGTCTCCCGCACCCCCTTATACCTAGTAATTTAATTAACGAAGCACAAAATGGCGAATTCCTGTTTCGCTACCAGTTTGCGGCCCAGTTCGCGGCCCGTGAAGCGCTTCTACCGTGAAAAATCATTTTTATTTTTATTTTCCCCACGGGACCCTTTAATAACCCCAACAACATTCCTAGGGGGTCAAGAGGGGTATACCTTGCCCCCTTTCATTAAATTCCCCCTTCGTTTTTCACCTCTTCTTCTCTCTCGATCCTACCGAGAGATAAGATGGCGGCCGCTCCGGACTGTTTAGAATGTTGACAGACACCGGAGAGCCAATCAGCTTTCTGCGCTCAAAGTTCCGTTTCGCGAAAAGTAAGCGAACCGGAGCGCAGCCTGGAGCGCTGTTACAGATATATATCTTGTTTTAAACGTTAATTTCTCAAAAACTACTGGAGCACATATATTGAGACCTAGCAAAGGCACATCGGGCTAACAGTCCCTACAATTTTGCCAAGTTTCGTGCAAATCCATTCAGCCGTTCGAGCTAAAAGTGAGTCCAACCGCCCTATGGAAATTAACATGGGAAAAACGTGTTTTGGGACCCCCCTTTTTTCTCGGCCCCCCCTCGACAAAACCCCCCCAAATTTTCAAGGGCTGCTCAGAAACAAAATGTGCCATTTTCCTGAAAATTTCAGCCGATTCCGTCCACAAACGCCAAAGTTATTAGACATAGAATTTTCAAAAATGCCATAGGGAAAAAATCCTAACTTTATATACCTACTGGCGATAGCCAGTAGGTAATATATATATATATATATATATATATATATATATATATATATATATATATATATATATATATATATATATATATATATATATATATATATATATATATATATATATATATATATATATTCACTGAAAAAACCATAGGTTATAGACCATATATAGTTAGGAATTTGCATTTACAAAACCTTGAAAATTCACTGAAAAAACCATAGGTTAGAGACCATATATAGTTAGCTGGACATTTTATTGACAAAAAACCAATGAAATTCCATATATAGTTAGTTGCACTAACTATATATCGCGCACCCGCAATCCACTGCTGATGATGTCACATATTACATCATTCATGACATGGTCAGTGACATCACTGATGACATCACTGATGACATCTCAAATGACATCACTGATGACATCACTGATGACATCTCAAATGACATCACTGATGACATCATCTAGTGTCTGTGTGTTTTTGTAAAGTTTAAATATGTTTTACATATTGAAGAATGAGTGGATGTATGGAAGACTGAGTGTGTATGTGGCTGGCTGGGAGGTGTGTGACTCTGTGCATATCAATGTGTACTTGTATCAGTGATTGTATAAGAGAGTAAGTATGTGTTAGTATATGTGTGAAAAGTATGGTGTTCTGTGTTTAACTGTATAGATGAGGAAATCGAAGTGTGATTGATTCTTCACAGGACTGACTAGGTGTATGAGTGCATATGATAGTGTTGTAATAATGAGTGACTGTATGTATGAGTGATTGTATGGGTGAATGAGTGAATGTGTGTGTAGACGTAGGAATCAGTGAGTGCGTATGTAGTAACTGGTATTGGTGTGTCATGATGTCATCAGTGATGTCATTTGAGATGTCATCAGTGATGTCATTTGAGATGTCATCAGTGATGTCATCAGTGATGTCACTGAAGTATGGTGTTCTGTGTTTAACTGTATAGATGAGGAAATGGAAGTGTGATTGATTCTTTACAGGACTGACTAGGTGTGTGAGTAACTCCATGGATGAGTGGCAGTGTGTGAGTGTCTGCATAGGTGTATGAGTGCATATGATAGTGTAATAATGAGTGACTGTATGTATGAGTGATTGCATGGGTGAATGAGTGAATGTGTGTGTAGACGTAGGAATCAGTGAGTGCGTATGTAGTAACTGGTATTGGTGTGTCATGATGTCATCACTGATGTCATTTGAGATGTCATCAGTGATGTCATCAGTGATGTCATTTGAGATGTCATCAGTGATGTCATCAGTGATGTCACTGACCATGTCATGAATGATGTAATATGTGACATCATCAGCAGTGGATTGCGGGTGCGCGATATATAGTTAGTGCAACTAACTATATATGGAATTTCATTGGTTTTTTGTCAATAAAATGTCCAGCTAACTATATATGGTCTCTAACCTATGGTTTTTTCAGTGAATTTTCAAGGTTTTGTAAATGCAAATTCCTAACTATATATGGTCTATAACCTATGGTTTTTTCAGTGAATTTCATTGGTTTTTTAAAAGCTAATATCTATAGCTGTAAAATATATTCTTTATTACGTGACGTATCACGTAGCCACGTGAGACGCCTCATGACGCGTCGCATAACCGTGACGTATCGGTTCTGCAGCGCAAACAAAACCCGTAACGTAAGCGTGCCGGAGCACGCTTACAGATATATATATTTTTTTTAACCTTAATTAGACAAAATCCACACGTGCACATATCTTGAAGCCTTGCAAAGGCACATCAAACAAACAGTCCCTACAATTTTGCCAAGTTTGCTGGAAATCTATTCCCTTAATTTTTTTTTTACTGTTTCTCTTGGTTTTCCCCTTGTTACGCTTACCGGGACGCTACCCGGTACGCGAACCGGACGCTCCAAAAACACAAGATGGCGGACTCCCGTTACGCTGTCGGTTAGCTGCCCGGTTCGCGTACCGGGAAGCGCCTCTACCGCGAAAAATCGCGGGGGACTTTAATATCCCCCTCATAAATCCTAGGGGGTCAGGAGGGGTTTAACTTGCCCCCTTTCCTTCATTTCCCCCTTCTTTTTTCACCACATCTTGTCTCTCGAACCTACCGAGAGACAAGATGGCGGCCGCTCCGGACTGTTTACAATGTTGACAGCTACGCTGCCCGGTTAGCTGCCCGGTTAGCTGCCCGGTGAGCTGCCCGGTTCGCGTACCGGGACGCGCCTCTACGGCGTAAAATCGCAAAAATTTTTGCCCCGCGGGGCACTTTAATATCCCCCTCATCAATCCTAGGGGGTCAGGAGTGGTCTACCTTGCCCCCTTTCCTTCATTTCCCCCTTCGTTTTTCACCACATCTTGTCTCTCGATTGTACCGAGAGACAAGATGGCGGCCGCTCCGGTTTGTTTAGAATGTTGACAGACACCGGAGAGCCAATCAGATTCGCTTCGCGAAGTTCCGTTACGCGTCAGGTACGCGAACCGGGGCGCTAACCGGAGCGCTGTCACAGATATATATATTTTTTTAAACGTTAATTTCTCAAAATCCACTGGAGCACATATATTGAGACATAGCAAAGGCACGTCGGGCAAACCATATCTACAATTTTGCCAAGTTTCATGTAAATCTATTCAGCCGTTCGAGCTAAAAGTGAGTCCAACCGCCCTATGGAAAAATGAATGGGAAAAACGCGTTTTGGGACCCCCCTTTGTTCTCGGCCCCCCCTTGACGAAACCCCACCAAATTTTCAGGGGCTGTTCAGAAATAAAATGTGCCATTTTCCTGAAAATTTCAGCCAATTCCGTCCACAAACGCCAAAGTTATTAGAATGGTGGCCTCCAGAGCTGGGATCAGCGCCGGCCCCTGTCCTGGAACTCAGGAATCTCGGAGTATGGCTTGACCACACGCTAAGCTTTGTGACTCATACAAAGAGAGTGGCGGCCTGCTGTTTTGGAGTACTACGCGGGCTAAGACCCCTGCTGCGATTCTTCGATGCTCCTACAAGACAGCTGGTCATTCAAGCAATGATCATCTCGCGGTTGGATTACGCCAGTTCTCTCCTCTTAGGAGCGAACCAAGCCGAGATTCTTCGTTTACAACGAGTCCAGAACGCGGCGGCTAGGGCGGTGGTTGGTCTGCCTCGAACCTGCCCTACCTCTAACACCCTGCGGTCCTTGCACTGGCTCCCGATATGCAAGCGTATCCAATTCAAGGCTCTCTGCCTGGTTTTTAAAATTCTGAGAGAGTTGGCACCCGGAATACTCAATACACTGATCTCCCCCTATGTTCCTACCCGCTCACTACGATCCCTTGGACAGTCCTTGGTGGTTGTCCCCCGTTTCAGACTTAGTCGGATGGGGGGTCGCTCCTTCCGCGTGAAAGCCGCAACCCTCTGGAATGCGCTCCCCTTGGAAATCCGCCTTTCGAATGACCTAATGTCTTTCCGTAGGGCCCTGAAAACCTTCCTGTTTTAATTGTTTCTAGCTTTTATTGTTTGCTTTTGTTACCGGACCTAGTGTTGTGTTGTGTTTACCTTTCCCTGCGCCAGGACGCTCCTTCGCTGGAGCAGCTGTGCGCATTAAAATGCAACTAACATAACATAACATAACATAGAATTTTCAGAAATCCCATAGAGAAAAAATCCTAACTATATATACCCACTGGCTATCGCCAGTAGGTAATATACATATATAAACATATGTAATCTGCATATCTATATAAATATAAATGCATGCATACATATACATATATGCATACATATGCATGTTATTTACATGAAAGTTTTAAAAACACTAATAAAAGCAAAGCTAAAAAGCCACCTCATTACAAACAGAATGGCTTTAACTTAAACGAGGGCGAGATCTATTGCATTTTCAATGCTTGTTTACTTTGGTTCTATCAAGAAGGCATTCAGATGTGTCACACATTTGCCATAAATTCTGAATGTTAGCACTCTAGTTGCTCATTAGATCACTGTAGTAAAGCTAGTGCTCACCAGGGAAGTCTGCTGCTAATCATGGTTTGCAGCCATTTTCCCGCATTTTTTATCCCGCAGACTTTCAGTCCGCATACCATTATCCCGCAAGGTCATTGAGCTCGCATACCATTATCCCGCATTTTTTCAAAACGCATGTGCATTTATCGCGCATGCCTTTACAAAGAATTACGTTTTAAAGGCATGTATGGTAAATGCATTTGCGTTGTGAAAACCACGATGACGAGAGAGGTAAGTGGGTTTGTGTTCATTTTTTCGTGGGTTAGTGATTGTGTAGTGTAGTGTAGTGTAGTGTTGTGTAGTGTAGTGTTGTGTTAGTGTAGTGTAGAGTTGTGGTGGTTGTTTAGTGTAGGGTCATGCTGGGGGTAGTGTTTTAGGGTTTAGGGTTGTGTTGTAGTGTTTGCGTAGTGTAGGGTCATGCTGGGGGTAGTGTTTTAGGGTTCAGGGTAGTGTTGTAGTGTTTGCGTAGTGTAGGGTCATGCTGGGGGTAGTGTTTTAGGGTTTAGGGTTGTGTTGTAGTGTTTGCGTAGTGTAGGGTCATGCTGGGGCTAGTGTTTTAGGGTTTAGGGTAGTGTTGTAGTGTTTGCGTAGTGTAGGGTCATGCTGGGCGTAGTGTTTTAGGGTTTAGGATAGTGTTGTAGTGTTTGCGTAGTGTAGGGTCATGCTGGGGGTAGTGTTTTAGGGTTTTGGGTAGTGCTGTAGTGTTTGCGTAGTCTGGGTCTTGCTGGGGTGTAGTATTTTAGGGTTTAGGGTAGTGTTGTAGTGTTTGCGTAGTGTAGGGTCATGCTGGGTGTAGTGTTTTAGGGTTTTGGGTAGTGTTGTAGTGTTTGCGTAGTGTAGGGTCATGCTGGGGGTAGTGTTTTAGGGTTTTGGGTAGTGTTGTAGTGTTTGCGTAGTGTAGGGTCATACTGGGGTGTAGTGTTTTAGGGTTTGGGGTAGTGTTGTAGTGTTTGCGTAGTGTAGGGTCATGCTGGGGTGTAGTGTTTTAGGGTGTTGGGTAGTGTTGTAGTGTTTGCGTAGTGTAGGGTCATGCTGGGGGTAGTGTTTTAGGGTTTTGGGTAGTGTTGTAGTGTTTGCGTAGTGTAGGGTCATGCTGGGGGTAGTGTTTTAGGGTTTTGGGTAGTGTTGTAATGTTTGCGTAGTGTAGGGTCATGCTGGGGGGTAGTGTTTTAGGGTTTTGGGTAGTGTTGTAGTGTTTGCGTAGTGTAGGGTCATGCTGGGGGTAGTGTTTTAGGGTTTTGGGTAGTGTTGTAGTGTTTGCGTAGTGTAGGGTCATGCTGAGGGTAGTGTTTTAGGGTTTAGGGTAGTGTTGTAGTGTTTGTGTAGTGTGGGGTCATGCTGGGGGTAGTGGTTTAGGGTTTAGGGTAGTGTTGTAGTGTTTGCGTAGTGTAGGGTCATGCTGGGGGTAGTGTTTTAGGGTTTAGGGTAGTGTTGTAGTGTTTGCGTAGTGTAGGGTCATGCTGGGGGTAGTGTTTTAGGGTTTAGGGTAGTGTTGTAGTGTTTGCGTAGTGTAGGGTCATGCTGGGGATAGTGTTTTAGGGTTTAGGGTAGTGTTGTAGTGTTTGCGTAGTGTAGGGTCATGCTGGGATGTAGTGTTTTAGGGTTTTGGGTAGTGTTGTAGTGTTTGCGTAGTGTAGGGTCATGCTAGGGGTAGTGTTTTAGGGTTTAGGGTAGTGTTGTAGTGTTTGCGTAGTGTAGGGTCATGCTGGGGTGTAGTGTTTTAGGGTTTTGGGTAGTGTTGTAGTGTTTGCGTAGTGTAGGGTCATGCTGGGGGTAGTGTTTTAGGATTTAGGGTAGTGTTGTAGTGTTTGCGTAGTGTAGGGTCATGCTGGGGGTAGTGTTTTAGGGTTTTGGGTAGTGTTGTAGTGTTTGCGTAGTGTAGGGTCATGCTGGGGGTAGTGTTTTAGGGTTTTGGGTAGAGTTGTAGTGTTTGCGTAGTGTAGGGTCATGCTGAGGGTAGTGTTTTAGGGTTTAGGGTAGTGTTGTAGTGTTTGCGTAGTGTAGGGTCATGCTGGGGGTAGTGTTTTAGGGTTTAGGGTAGTGTTGTAGTGTTTGCGTAGTGTAGGGTCATGCTGGGGGTAGTGTTTTAGGGTTTAGGGTAGTGTTGTAGTGTTTGCGTAGTGTAGGATCATGCTGGGGGTAGTGTTTTAGGGTTTAGGGTAGTGTTGTAGTGTTTGCGTAGTGTAGGGTCATGCTGGGGTGTAGTGTTTTAGGGTTTTGGGTAGTGTTGTAGTGTTTGCGTAGTGTAGGGTCATGCTGGGGGTAGTGTTTTAGGGTTTAGGGTAGTGTTGTAGTGTTTGCGTAGTGTAGGGTCATGCTGGGGTGTAGTGTTGTAGGGTTTTGGGTAGTGTTGTAGTGTTTGCGTAGTGTAGGGTCATGCTGGGGGTAGTGTTTTAGGATTTAGGTTAGTGTTGTAGTGTTTGCGTAGTGTAGGGTCATGCTGGGGGTAGTGTTTTAGGGTTTAGGGTTGTGTTGTAGTGTTTGCGTAGTGTATGGTCATGCTGGGGGTAGTGTTTTACGGTTTAGGGTTGTGTTGTAGTGTTTGTGTAGTGTAGGGTCATGCTGGGGGTAGTGTTTTAGGGTTTAGGGTAGTGTTGTAGTGTTTGTGTAGTGTAGGGTCATGCTGGGGGTAGTGTTTTAGGGTTTAGGGTAGTGTTGTAGTGTTTGTGTAGTGTAGGGTCATGCTGGGGGTAGTGTTTTAGGGTTTAGGGTAGTGTTGTAGTGTTTGTGTAGTGTAGGGTCATGCTGGGGGTAGTGTTTTAGGGTTTAGGGTAGTGTTGTACTGTTTGTGTAGTGTAGGGTCATGCTGGGGGTAGTGTTTTAGGGTTTAGGGTAGTTTAGTTGTTTAGTGTATGCTAAAGGCATATTCGTTCTAAAAGTTTTCGTTATTTTAATTTGCGGCCTAATAGTACATGCGGGATTTTTTTTGCGGACTGATGGTATGCGGGATTTCGTCATATATTCGCTAATCATACTTTCTATGGCAAAATGAACCCCCTCATTTTGTTCCTTTTTAAATTAAATGTTTTAAGAGTTACCACTTTATTCCAATCAAGATGGCTTCAGGTGTGCCATACCTTTGTAATAAGTAGGACTGTTAGCACTCTAGTTGTTCTTTAGAACACTCTGGGACAATCTGTCATTGGGCTATAGTTGGGCTACATCTGGCTGATATTTGGGCTACATTTGGTTTTTTGTCTCTGGTGGCCATCTTTGGGCTACATTGGGCTACATTGGGCTACATTGGGCTACATTTGGGCTCCAACATATATATAGCCCAATGTAGCCCAATTTATATTTTTCAAAGTTAATTTTCGTAAAAACCACTGGAGCCTATATCTTGAGACATAGCAAAGGCACATCGGGCTACCAGTCCCTACAATTTTGCCAAGTTTGGTGTAAATCCATTCAGCCGTTCAGGCTAAAAGTGAGGCCAACCGCCCTATGGAAAATTGCATGGGAAAAACACGTTTTGGGACCCCCCTTTTTTCTCGGCCCCCCCTTGACGAAAACCCCCCAAATTTTCAGGGGCTGCTCAGAAACAAAATGTTCCATTTTCCTGAAAATTTCAGCCAATTCTGTCCTCATAAGCCAAAGTTATTCGACATAGAATTTTCAAAAATCCCATAGGAAACAAATCCTAACTATATATACCTACTGGCTATCGCCAGTAGGTAATATATATATATATATATATATATATATATATATGTATATAATTTTTTTGGTTCATTACATACCCCTTTTTTGTATCTTTTACCTTTAGGTCTTGCTTCACCCTTAGTTTAAAATCTTAGTGTTTTTATTTTCGCTGATTTAAAACTCTTCTCTCCTTCTGAGGTTTGAGACAAAGAGATCAGGAGTGTACCCCAGACTCACTTCTCACTTGATCCGTCATCTGTTCCAGGAAATTGGCTACTTCAGCAGGCTCCCGTATGTTATGCATTTCATTCCTCCACATAATTCTGAGGGCCGTGGGGAATTTCATTTGTACTGTGGCCCCTAGACTTTTTATTTACTCCATATACTGGCCTAATTCCCATTGTCTGTCCTTGGTGGCTTTGGCGATGTCTGACCGTATCTTAAATGTACAGTCCTCTCTGGTGTGGGGGCCGTTTTTTAGTGCCTCACTCAGGATCCTCTCTTTGATTGTGTACATTTTAAAGTTTATCAAGATTTTCCTTGGGTTCTTTCTTTCCTTCCTCTTACCAAAGGGATTTCGATGTACTCTTTCGATGTCGTTCTCTAAGCCTTTATCCTTTGTCCACGGAAAGTGTTCCTCAAGAAGTTGTTCTACGAATTTTTTTGACATCTGTACCTTCTTTCCCTTCAGGAACATTCCGAACTCTCAGGTTGTTTTTTAAAGCCTGATTTTCTAACGATTCCAACTTCTCATTTGTACTCCTATCACTCTCTTTAAGCACTCATATCTTTTTCATTCTTATCCACCTTTTTGGTGAGCCCCTCAACTACCAATTCTATTTCTGTGACCCGGTCATTGAGAGCAATCATCTTGGTTTCTAGCGCTTCGCAGACCTCACAAATTTTACATTCGTTTTGCTCTGATACCGCAAATTTTGCCCTCATTTCTTCCAGTATCTTTTCCAGGAACTGGTTTGTTGTGTTAAGCAGAGGTGCAGAAGATTGAGATTGGCTCTCTATAGGAGTGTCATTGGGAAATAGGATTGATTGATCTACTGTAGGAGGGAGTTGCGGGGCAATTACATCTTCTGCAGATGGCAGAACCTGCAATTGTGAGGTAGAGGCCTTACTTTGACTTGGTTCCATAGTCACACCTTCTGCTATAGGGGATCCTATTAGAAATTCTTGTTGGTATGGCTGAGTAATTCTTGAGTTTTCAGTCGGGGGGACACCTTTCACTGCTGATAGCGATGCTACAAAGGCGGTGGTTTCTTTTTTTGCTAATCCTTCTCTAGTTATAGTCACTTGATTTTGCTCCTGAAGTTTAAAGTAGGATCTGAGAGATAGAGTTACTCGGTGAGGGGGATCCACTGTGCCTCCTATCCTCCCTGTTTCTTTTGGGTTTTTACTTTTGGTATAAAAGTTTTCTGGGTCTGCTTTTGATGGTTTCCTAGAATTTCTTCTGGTGCTGCGTGGGGCAATAACTTGTTTAATGGCAGTTGGAGTGGTGAGCTTGAGGAATTGCCTATTCCTTAAGCAGTAACTTGATCTCCCTTTCTCCTCCTCTCTTGATGTTGTTTTTGCTGTTACTGTTGAACCCTCGCTTTGTGCCTCCTTGCTTTGCAATGGCAATAATGCTCCTCTGTCATCCTTTGCTCTTGCACCACTCACCCTCCCATTCTCCTTTTTTACCCCCTCAGTATAACCTGGACCTTTGCCTGTACAGCTAGATTTTTTCATCCGCTGGTCTGCTTCAGTAGAGGCAGCAGTCCGCTTCACTCCTTGTGTGTCAATGTTTTCACCTCCATGCATGCAGGCGAGTGCTAGGGCCCCTTCTTTCTTTTCTACTGTTCTTAAGTTAAATCCTTTTATTTCCTCACCCCCCTGCTCTCTCCGTGCGCATCTCTCATTGTTCGCTCCCCCAGTTTGGCTGCCTACACTCACCTTTGTGTCCTCCTTCCCGCACTTGTCCCTCTGTATTTTCAACTCTCCTCCGCCACCTCCGCTGTTCCTGAAGGTCCAGAGTTCCTCGTCTCCAGTTCGCCTCTGGCTCCCGGCAGTACTCTGACGGTGCTCTCCTTCCCCCTCACTCCCCCGGAACAGGAAGGGGATTCTGCTCACGTCCCGCTGGTATGTGCCGTGAGCCTTGCGCGCTGCAGCCCACACCCCCGTTCGCGAACCGATGGAGAGTCTCCACTTTTCCGGGTATGGGGAGCAAGGAATCTGGATCGGACTCTGCCGGCACGAACCTCCCAAGCTGGCTCTCACTCGATGGGGCACCACAGCCAAGCCCACTTCCTCCGGCGGCATGTAAGTTTCAGCGATATTCATTCAGCAGCAGAAAAATAAAATGAGTGTATATATATATTTACCATATTTTTTTTTTTCTGGTCAAATCATTTTGAAGAGATAATCCGTAAAAGGCAGGCAAGACCCGATTGCTAGGCGCTTTCCGCTTTCCGCTGCATTCAGGCGTCCTACAGGGTTAGTCTCCGTGGAGCTCCCGACCTAGCTTCCTAGCCGGACGCCATCTTCCCCCTCAAGTCCTTTGAGCGTTGGTGTGCATGTGAGGAAATGCCCCACTAGTCATAAGATGACTTGCTGATATCGACATTTGCCTCTGTAACACTGTACAGGTTCTCTTGTGAGAGACTGAGAGCCTGTGCATTTTGTTTTCTTTCTATACATGCATCGTGGTGCATACGGATCACTAGCGTCATTATCATCAACACACAATGCGGATAACACGCCAAACAGCCTGGTGGTTACAGAGTTTTTTTGCAATAAAATAATTGGTACCTACTTTTCGAGCTGTGTTCATGCGCACTCATAAGATCTCGATGCGTACTTACAAGGATTGCAGTATCTTTATCAGTAGGGCATCTTGTGGGCATTTGTGATCGGGCTCCCAATTGTGCTCCGTGGATGTGGAAACCGTTTGATATAGTACACAGCTGATGAGTTTTGTAATATATCTTTACCTGCTAATCGTTTAACTAGCTACTGATAGAATGGCTTTCATTTTCATTCTCAACTAGAGCGGTGCTCCTCTTACCTGAGCTGCAGCCAGGTGGAGTGAAGCGTTATCCCCATACCAAATTGGTAAGTGGAGAATTATTGTGGAGGAATGGAAATTATACATACCCCACTTTGACAAAGAAATACATGATGTACAATATATGTTTGACATTTTTGTATTGTTTTGTCTATATTTTTGTTAACTTTTCTCTTTTCTTGACTCCTTGTTTTCCCGTTCTTGACACAACGTTTCAACAGTGATGTGGTGGATCAATTAAATTAGAACAACCTGGAAACAACAGGTGATACAATTTTTATTCTCACTATTCTTGCAGTAGCATAACACTCTGGTCCTGATGAAAGCAGTGGTATAGTTGCCACGTTTGCTGAAACATGTCGACCCCTATTTGCATACGGATATTATGTTAAATCCGTTCTCAAGTCACACTATTTTGAAGATTTGGACGAACTGAGAATGATTATTAAAATTTATCTTCTACTCAGTCCTATCCAATTTTAATACTTGTCACTTTCACTTCTTGCACTGCTATTCAGTTATACACTCACAATATATTCTCCTGTGCCTTCCATTTGTACACATACTTTTCAATGGTTTGTTCCCAGCTAAGCTAACATCTGTAGGCTGTGGACAACATCTCCTGGGTAAGGAGAACCCATATGAGGCAAGAGTGCGGTACAGAGTGGCAACTGACGGGAATATGTTCCCATATCCTTGAGATTTGTCTATAGATCTATCACACACACACACATTTTGATTTTTCCCACTTTAGTAATTAATTGTGTCTCGGATGGTTCTCATAGTCGAGTTCCCTTTCTCCTTTGACCCCTAGACATTGTTTTTTGTTAGTATTATTGTTTGGGGCATATGTCTAGATGTTGGTCGTTAATTCTGCCCTTGTACCCTCCTTCTAACTGTTGTGTTTTGTAGATATCCAAAGATAACTATTAAAGAGTAATTGTTGTAATATGAGTTAAACTGATGTGGAAGGATTTTGTATGAATGAAATGCATAGTTCATTTTTTCAAGGATTGCATATGAACAATATCTGAACTAATGGGTTTCCAGCAAGTCATCTGACACATGGATGTTGATACAAAGTATAAACCAGCGTCTAGAGATAAGAGAAAGAGAGAATAATTCTACACAAGATTCAAAAAATGTAATTTAACAAAATGAGATCAAGTTTATATGTATGGATTCCCATCATTCACCAAGCCTGGTGATTTGCTTCATCATTTAGGTATCCCTTTATATAGAATGACATTCCTGCTCTATAGTTATCAGAGCTCTCGGATGTCAAGAGGTTTAATTACCAAGATGAGCAAAATAGAGGGTGTGGGATCAATATTTAAGTGCAGTGCTAATGTGAAGTGAATAAATGTAAAATTGGTGCGTAATCAGACTGTGAAATTTATTGATGTCTGTCACGATCAAGGGTTAAAAACCAGTTTTAACAAATAGCTGTCCTCAACAGAAGTGGTCAACATGCCTTAGCACTCAACGGCAAAAAGATTAAACCATGTGCTTTCATCAGGACCTCTGAAGATAATAAAGCTACTGCTATTGCAAAGTTACAAAAAGGATATAATGTGAGTCTAGCGTCTCATAATCCAGAATTCCTCGTAGGTTCAACAAAGATCTGAAAAATAAAATGACACAATACACAAATGAATCTTGAAAAAGAATATCCCATTAGTTCTCTGATTATGCGTGGTAAGAAAGTATTAAACCATCACACACACACCCAATCAATGGGGCAAAACTCCATTTTACCTTGTTAGTATGGAGGACAAAACCTTACCCCACCTGGCAACAGCTCAGGATAAAGGAGGCACCGCTCTAAAAGGAAAAATACACCAAACTCAAATTTCTGTGGTGTAACATGCCTTAACGTTAAAAACAGAAACGCTTGCCACGGGCACGCGACACAACAAACCCGGCAAATACAGCTATACAATCACTCTCATCAATGGACATTACTAGTTGTAATGTATAATGTCCAAATACATTATTTGCCACAGAGCAAAGCAGCCCTAAGCATCGACAGTGGTGACCATCTAGATCCCAGAGATGTTATTGCCCTGCAGCTAAATCGCATATGATCATAATACATAGTACATCGTGTGATGTGCAGACCTAAGTACATTGATGTACAGACATGTGCAAGGACTACTGTTAACCTCTGATCCCATATGGATGTTAACCATGATTAGCCTCTGATTAAGTAATGAGTAAGTTGGAACAAAGCGCCCAGTGATAGCCTGAGACTAGGAAAACAACCAACAGACACTTATTTAAACATTTATTCTTCCATCGACCTTTACATATACATATATAAAACATATTTATTTTTCAGAAAGACACACATTCACTGGATGGTGTCATCAGTGATGTCATGAGTGATGTCACTGACCATGTCATGAATGATGTAATATGAGACGTCATCAGCAGTGCATTGCAGGCGCGCAAGTTATAGTGAGTCCAACTAACTGTAACGTGGAATTTCAATGGTTTTATGTCACTAAAATTTCCAGGTAACTATAACTGGTGTGAAACCGATGGTTTTTTCAGTGAATTTAATAGGTTTTTTAAATGCTAATTCCTAACTATAACTGGTGTGAAACCTATGGTTTTTTCAGTGAATTTCATAGGTTTTTTAAATGCTAATTCCTAACTATAAGTCTCACTTTATAAGTAAGACTGTTAACGCTCTAGTTGTTCTTTAGAACACTCTGGTACATTCTATCATTGGGCTATAGTTGGGCTACATATGGCTGATATTTGGGCTACATTTGTTTTGTTTTGTCTCTGGTGGCCATCTTTGGGCTACATTGGGCTACATTGGGCTACATTTAGGCTACATTTGGGCTCTAACATATATATAGCCCAATGTAGCACAATATATATTTTTTTGAAAGTTTTTTTTCGTAAAAACCACTTGAGTATAGCAAAGGCACATCGGGCTACCAGTCCCTACAATGTTTCCCATTTTTTTTGCCTTGGAGCGCTCCCGGTGCGCGCCCCGGTGAGCGCCCCCCGGAGAGCGTACTCGTTTGAAGCGCCCCGGTGCGCGAACCGGGAAGCGTTCTGTTAGCGCCAATGTCGCGAACGAAAACATGATCGTGACGTATCGCGTAGCCGTGTCTGCGTGATACGCACGGCGTAAACGCACCGGAAGCATTCGACGCGCTTACGAACCCTCGCCCCTGGGCGCGCCCCGGGACGCGCCCCGGGGCCCGTAGCGTAAGCGCGTCGGGTCATGTGACCTTAAAATAACACTTTTGATTGGTTCACAACAGTTTTGTTTTCCAAATGATGAAAGACCCCCCCTTTTTTCCTCATTTTCACTTTGTTGTTTGAGTGAAGAAGACTGTGAAAAATGGCTTCAGTAGTAGCAGCTGCAGGTGCATCTGGACCACCATCACCTCCACCACCACTACAAAGACCACCACAAGACCACATGGGTGGTCATGAAGAAGAGGAGGACGAAGAGGAGCAGGAGGAGAGGCAATATCTGCCTGAGGACATTCCCCCATACAAACCCAAAGAACATTTTATTTGGGAGTTTTTCAAAATGCCAAGGGGTGCCAAAAAAGTAAATGCAACAAAGGTCACTTGCCTCATCTGTGACCAAGAACTGTCAAGAGGGTACCCAAACCGGAAATATTTGTTTGGGAACCACACGATGATAAGGCACATGCAGAGGAAGCACCCAAACAATTATTCAAGAGCAGAAGTCAGGCAACTGAGCAAGAACCCTCCCCATCCTTCAACTTCAGGCACCTCCAACCAACCCACTCCATCGGGTGCAGAGGCTAGGGAGATGGTCCCTAATGTTCAAACCAAGTTTTCCAAATTTAAATTTGTTTGCATATATTGCAACAAAACTATATCTTATGGTGAGCAGAGCATCACTTTACTTAATCGAGCTGCAGACAACCATCACTGCAGCAAGCAACCTTAATTTTTTTCTATTTTTTTGCTCCAGTTGAGCTGTTTGCAATTCCCTGTCTTTTGTTTCACCCCAGAAAAACTACAAAAAAAATATAAAATTGTTCTGAAAATCCAAAAAAAAAGAATGTTCCAAAAATCAAAAAAAAATATAAAACAACAGAAATAAAAAATAAACAGTTCTTTTCAGAACTACCTCCCATTTATATAAAATGACTTACATTTTTAAACTCTGCCATTCTCTTTTCTCCCTGGTGCGCTCCCCGGTGCGCTCCCCGGTGCGCGTACCGGGCGCTCCCCACGCGCAAATCGGAAAAAACATTTTTTTTTTGCCCAGCGGGACCCTTTTATAGCCCCCACATCAAACCTAGGGGGTCAGGGGGGTCTACCCTGCCCCCTTATGGTCAATTCCCCCTTTGTTTTGGCCACCTCTTGTGTCTCGATCCTACCGAGACACAAGATGGCGGCCGCTCCGGACTGTTTCGAATGTTTACAGACACCCAAGAACCAATCAGCTTTCTGCACGCAAGTCGCGTGTCGCGCCCGGAGCGCTCCCCGGAGTGCGTACCGGGGAGCGCTTATAGATATATATATATTTTTTTGAACCTAAATTTCTCAAAATCCACTGTAGCACATAGCTTGAGACATAGCAAAGGCACATCGGCTACCAGTCCCTACAATTTTGCCAAATTTGGTGTAAATCCATTCAGCCGTTCGGGCTAAAAGTGAGGTCGACCGCCCTATGGAAATTAACATGGGGAAAACGAGTTTTGGAACCACCCTTTTATCTCAGCCCCTGCTTGACGCATCCCCCCCAAGCTTTCAGGGAAGGACCGTAGCTCGACGAGGCCATTTTGAGGCCATTCTCAGGCAGATTTGTCAACCGGCGCCAAAGTTATTCCAAATAGAATTTTGAGATTTAACATTGAAAAAAATCCTAACTATAACTACCTACTGACGACCGCCAGTAGGTAATATATATATATATATATATATATATATATATATATATATATATATATATATATATATATATACGCCAAAATGCATTCGCCCGTTCTGTCATGTGAATAAATTGCTTCCTTGATCTTCCCCTGCTATGGCCTCTCTCTGCTTTCTTTCCCGTGAAGGAGGCGTTTGTGGGCATACAATTCACGTCGGCCAGAGACGTGTTTCAGAGGCCCCTGCTCTCTAAAGTGGCCCGGACTTCACTGGCAACCTGCTGTTTCACAGTTCCTGTACCCCGAGTAATCGGACAGCCTGGGCCCGCCTCGATGTTGGGGGAGAAGCTGGTGGTTGTTAGGCATTTACCTCACACAGGGAGGAAAAGCATTGACTTTCTGCCCCCGCCCATGTGTTCTCCTTACAGTGAGGCTGGAGCAGTTGGGGACCCGAGGAAGCTACCAACACATGATTGACAAGCAGGAATATTCAGCTTTTTCTTTGCGCAGTGTCCTGCTTTGAGCGCTAACCACTTGGCTAAAAATCCCCCAGCACAACCTACCTGGCATCTCAACAGGGCATTCTGGATGCAGCAGTCCATTGTAAGATCGGATGGCAGGCAACAGGTGTGCCATCATAGTTGGGGGCAGAGCCCGTTTGAACATTTAAATGGAGGGCAGGATGCTCATCAGAGCAAAGGACAGCTTCATGATTACTTGGGCGCTGAAGAAGGCAAACCAACGTCGAAATGCATTCGCCCGTACTGTCATGTGAATAAACTGCTTCCTTGATCTTCCCCTGCTGTGGCCTCTGTCTGCTTTCTTTCCCGTGAAGGAGGCGTTTGTGGACATACAATTCACGTCGGCCAGAGACGTGTTTCAGAGGCCCCTGCTCTCTAAAGTGGCCCGGACTTCACTGGCAACCTGCTGTTTCACAGTTCCTGTACCGCGAGTAATCGGACAGCATGGGCCCGCCTCGTTGTTGGGGGAGAAGCTGGTGGTTGTTAGGTATTTACCTCACACTGTGCGGAAAAGCATTGTCTTTCTGCCCCCCCCCCATGTGTTCTCCTTACAATGAGGTTGGAGCAGTTGGGGACCCGAGGAATCTACCAACACATGATTCACAAGCAGGAATATTTGGCTTTTTCTTTACGCAGTGTCCTGCTTTGAGCGTTAACAACTTGGCTAAAATTCCCCCAGCACAACCTACCTGGCATCCCAACAGGGCATTCTGGATGCTGCAGTCCATTGTAAGATCAGAGGGCAAGCAACAGGTGTGCGATCATTGTTGGGGGCGGAGCCCGTTTGAACATTTAAATGGAGGGCAGGACGCTCATCAGGGCAAAGGACAGCTTCCTGATTACGTGGGTGCTGAAGAAGGCAAACCTACGCCGAAATGCATTCGCCCGTTCTGTCATGTGAATAAATTGCTTCCTTGATCTTCCCCTGCTGTGGCCTCTGTCTGCTTTCTTTCCCGTGAAGGAGGCGTTTGTGGACATACAATTTACTTTGGCCAGAGACATGTTTCAGAGGCGCCTGCTCTCTAAAGTGGCCCGGACTTCACTGGCAACCTGCTGTTTCACAGTTCCTGTACCCCAAGTAATCGGACAGCCTGGGCCCACCTCATTGTTGGAGGAGAAGCTGGTGGTTGTTAGGTATTTACCTCACACAGGGCGGAAAAGCATTGTCTTTCTGCCCACGCCCATGTGTTCTCCTTACAGTGAGGCTGGAGCAGTTGGGTACCCGAGAAAGCTACCAACACATGATTGACAAGCAGGAATATTCGGCTTTTTCTTTGCGCAGTGTCCTGCTTTGAGCGCTAACCACTTGGCTAAAATTCCCCCAGCACAACCTACCTGGCATCCCAACAGGGCATTCTGGATGCCTCAATCCATTGTAAGATCGGAGGGCAGGCAACAGGTGCGCGATCATTGTTGGGGGCGGAGCCCGTTTGAACATTTAAATGGAGGGCAGGACGCTCATCAAAGCAAAGGACAGCTTCCTGATTACGTGGGCGCTGGAGAAGGCAAACCTACGGCGAAATGCATTCGCCTGTTCTGTCATGTAAATAAATTGTTTCCTTGATCTTCCCCTGCTGTGGCCTCTGTCTGCTTTCTTTCCCGTGAAGGAGGCGTTTGTGGACATATATATATATATATATATATATATATATATATATATATATATATATATATATATATATATATATATATATACACATATATATATATATATATATATATGTATATATATATATATTCACTGAAAAAACCATAGGTTAGAGACCATATATAGTTAGCTGGACATTTTATTGACATAAAACCAATGAAATTCCATATATAGTTAGTTGCACTAACTATATATCGCGCACCCGCAATCCACTGCTGATGATGTCACATATTACATCATTCATGACATGGTCAGTGACATCACTGATGACATCACTGATGACATCTCAAATGACATCACTGATGACATCACTGATGACATCTCAAATGACATCACTGATGACATCATCTAGTGTCTGTGTGTTTTTGTAAAGTTTAAATATGTTTTACATATTGAAGAATGAGTGGATGTATGGAAGACTGAGTGTGTGTGTGGCTGGCTGGGAGGTGTGTGACTCTGTGCATATCAATGTGTACTTGTATCAGTGATTGTATAAGAGAGTAAGTATGTGTTAGTATATGTGTGAAAAGTATGGTGTTCTGTGTTTAACTGTATAGATGAGGAAATCGAAGTGTGATTGATTCTTCACAGGACTGACTAGGTGTATGAGTGCATATGATAGTGTTGTAATAATGAGTGACTGTATGTATGAGTGATTGTATGGGTGAATGAGTGAATGTGTGTGTAGACGTAGGAATCAGTGAGTGCGTATGTAGTAACTGGTATTGGTGTGTCATGATGTCATCAGTGATGTCATTTGAGATGTCATCAGTGATGTCATTTGAGATGTCATCAGTGATGTCATCAGTGATGTCACTGAAGTATGGTGTTCTGTGTTTAACTGTATAGATGAGGAAATGGAAGTGTGATTGATTCTTTACAGGACTGACTAGGTGTGTGAGTAACTCCATGGATGAGTGGCAGTGTGTGAGTGTCTGCATAGGTGTATGAGTGCATATGATAGTGTTGTAATAATGAGTGACTGTATGTATGAGTGATTGTATGGGTGAATGAGTGAATGTGTGTGTAGACGTAGGAATCAGTGAGTGCGTATGTAGTAACTGGTATTGGTGTGTCATGATGTCATGACTGATGTCATTTGAGATGTCATCAGTGATGTCATCAGTGATGTCATTTGAGATGTCATCAGTGATGTCATCAGTGATGTCACTGACCATGTCATGAATGATGTAATATGTGACATCATCAGCAGTGGATTGCGGGTGCGCGATATATAGTTAGTGCAACTAACTATATATGGAATTTCATTGGTTTTATGTCAATAAAATGTCCAGCTAACTATATATGGTCTCTAACCTATGGTTTTTTCAGTGAATTTTCAAGGTTTTGTAAATGCAAATTCCTAACTATATATGGTCTATAACCTATGGTTTTTTCAGTGAATTTCATTGGTTTTTTAAAAGCTAATATCTATAGCTGTAAAATATATTCTTTATTACGTGACGTATCACGTAGCCACGTGAGACGCCTCATGACGCGTCGCATAACCGTGACGTATCGGTTCTGCAGCGCAAACAAAACCCGTAACGTAAGCGTGCCGGAGCACGCTTACAGATATATATATTTTTTTTAACCTTAATTAGACAAAATCCACACGTGCACATATCTTGAGGCCTTGCAAAGGCACATCAAACAAACAGTCCCTACAATTTTGCCAAGTTTGCTGGAAATCTATTCCCTTAATTTTTTTTTACTGTTTCTCTTGGTTTTCCCCTTGTTACGCTTACCGGGACGCTACCCGGTACGCGAACCGGACGCTCCAAAAACACAAGATGGCGGACTCCCGTTACGCTGCCGGTTAGCTGCCCGGTTCGCGTACCGGGAAGCGCCTCTACCGCGAAAAATCGCGGGGGACTTTAATATCCCCCTCATCAATCCTAGGGGGTCAGGAGGGGTTTACCTTGCCCCCTTTCCTTCATTTCCCCCTTCTTTTTTCACCACATCTTGTCTCTCGAACCTACCAAGAGACAAGATGGCGGCCGCTCCGGACTGTTTACAATGTTGACAGCTACGCTGCCGGTTAGCTGCCCGGTTAGCTGCCCGGTGAGCTGCCCGGTTCGCGTACCGGGACGCGCCTCTACGGCGTAAAATCGCAAAAATTTTTGCCCCGCGGGGCACTTTAATATCCCCCTCATCAATCCTAGGGGGTCAGGAGTGGTCTACCTTGCCCCCTTTCCTTCATTTCCCCCTTCGTTTTTCACCACATCTTGTCTCTCGATCGTACCGAGAGACAAGATGGCGGCCGCTCCGGTTTGTTTAGAATGTTGACAGACACCGGAGAGCCAATCAGATTCGCTTCGCGAAGTTCCGTTACGCGTCAGGTACGCGAACCGGGGCGCTAACCGGAGCGCTGTCACAGATATATATATTTTTTTAAACGTTAATTTCTCAAAATCCACTGGAGCACATATATTGAGACATAGCAAAGGCACGTCGGGCAAACCATATCTACAATTTTGCCAAGTTTCATGTAAATCTATTCAGCCGTTCGAGCTAAAAGTGAGTCCAACCGCCCTATGGAAAAATGAATGGGAAAAACGCGTTTTGGGACCCCCCTTTGTTCTCGGCCCCCCCTTGACGAAACCCCACCAAATTTTCAGGGGCTGCTCAGAAAAAAATTTGCCATTTTCCTGAAAATTTCAGCCAATTCCGTCCACAAACGCCAAAGTTATTACACATAGAATTTTCAGAAATCCCATAGAGAAAAAATCCTAACTTTATATACCCACTGGCTATCGCCAGTAGGTAATATACATATATAAACATATGTAATCTGCATATCTATATAAATATAAATGCATGCATACATATACATATATGCATACATATGCATGTTATTTACATGAAAGTTTTAAAAACACTAATAAAAGCAAAGCTAAAAAGCCACCTCATTACAAACAGAATGGCTTTAACTTAAACGAGGGCGAGATCTATTGCATTTTCAATGCTTGTTTACTTTGGTTCTATCAAGAAGGCATTCAGATGTGTCACATATTTGCCATAAATTCTGAATGTTAGCACTCTAGTTGCTCATTAGATCACTGTAGTAAAGCTAGTGCTCACCAGGGAAGTCTGCTGCTAATCATGGTTTGCAGCCATTTTCCCGCATTTTTTATCCCACAGACTTTCAGTCCGCATACCATTAACCCGCAAGGTCATTGAGCTCGCATACCATTATCCCGCATTTTTTCAAAACGCATGTGCATTTATCGCGCATGCCTTTACAAAGAATTACGTTTTAAAGGCATGTATGGTAAATGCATTTGCGTTGTGAAAACCACGATGACGAGAGAGGTAAGTGGGTTTGTGTTCATTTTTTCGTGGGTTAGTGATTGTGTAGTGTAGTGTAGTGTTGTGTAGTGTAGTGTTGTGTTAGTGTAGTGTAGAGTTGTGGTGGTTGTTTAGTGTAGGGTCATGCTGGGGGTAGTGTTTTAGGGTTTAGGGTTGTGTTGTAGTGTTTGCGTAGTGTAGGGTCATGCTGGGGGTAGTGTTTTAGGGTTCAGGGTAGTGTTGTAGTGTTTGCGTAGTGTAGGGTCATGCTGGGGGTAGTGTTTTAGGGTTTAGGGTTGTGTTGTAGTGTTTGCGTAGTGTAGGGTCATGCTGTGGCTAGTGTTTTAGGGTTTAGGGTAGTGTTGTAGTGTTTGCGTAGTGTAGGGTCATGCTGGGCTGTAGTGTTTTAGGGTTTAGGATAGTGTTGTAGTGTTTGCGTAGTGTAGGGTCATGCTGGGGGTAGTGTTTTAGGGTTTTGGGTAGTGTTGTAGTGTTTGCGTAGTGTAGGGTCATGCTGGGGTGTAGTGTTTTAGGGTTTAGGGTAGTGTTGTAGTGTTTGCGTAGTGTAGGGTCATGCTGGGTGTAGTGTTTTAGGGTTTTGGGTAGTGTTGTAGTGTTTGCGTAGTGTAGGGTCTTGCTGGGGGTAGTGTTTTAGGGTTTTGGGTAGTGTTGTAGTGTTTGCGTAGTGTAGGGTCATGCTGGGGGGTAGTGTTTTAGGGTTTTGGGTAGTGTTGTAGTGTTTGCGTAGTGTAGGGTCATGCTGGGGGTAGTGTTTTAGGGTTTTGGGTAGTGTTGTAGTGTTTGCGTAGTGTAGGGTCATGCTGAGGGTAGTGTTTTAGGGTTTAGGGTAGTGTTGTAGTGTTTGCGTAGTGTAGGGTCATGCTGGGGGTAGTGTTTTAGGGTTTAGGGTAGTGTTGTAGTGTTTGCGTAGTGTAGGGTCATGCTGGGGGTAGTGTTTTAGGGTTTAGGGTAGTGTTGTAGTGTTTGCGTAGTGTAGGGTCATGCTGGGGGTAGTGTTTTAGGGTTTAGGGTAGCGTTGTAGTGTTTGCGTAGTGTAGGGTCATGCTGGGGGTAATGTTTTAGGGTTTAGGGTAGCGTTGTAGTGTTTGCGTAGTGTTGGGTCATGCTGGGGTGTAGTGTTTTAGGGTTTTGGGTAGCGTTGTAGTGTTTGCGTAGTGTAGGGTCATGCTGGGGGTAGTGTTTTAGGGTTTAGGGTAGTGTTGTAGTGTTTGCGTAGTGTAGGGTCATGCTGGGGGTAGTGTTTTAGGGTTTTGGGTAGTGTTGTAGTGTTTGCGTAGTGTAGGGTCATGCTGGGGGGTAGTGTTTTAGGGTTTTGGGTAGTGTTGTAGTGTTTGCGTAGTGTAGGGTCATGCTGGGGGTAGTGTTTTAGGGTTTTGGGTAGTGTTGTAGTGTTTGCGTAGTGTAGGGTCATGCTGGGGGTAGTGTTTTAGGGTTTAGGGTAGTGTTGTAGTGTTTGCGTAGTGTAGGGTCATGCTGGGGGTAGTGTTTTAGGGTTTAGGGTAGTGTTGTAGTGTTTGCGTAGTGTAGGGTCATGCTGGGGGTAGTGTTTTAGGGTTTAGGGTAGTGTTGTAGTGTTTGCGTAGTGTAGGGTCATGCTGGGGTGTAGTGTTTTAGGGTTTTGGGTAGTGTTGTAGTGTTTGCGTAGTGTAGGGTCATGCTCGGGGTAGTGTTTTAGGATTTAGGTTAGTGTTGTAGTGTTTGCGTAGTGTAGGGTCATGCTGGGGGTAGTGTTTTAGGGTTTAGGGTTGTGTTGTAGTGTTTGCGTAGTGTAGGGTCATGCTGGGGGTAGTGTTTTAGGGTTTAGGGTTGTGTTGTAGTGTTTGCGTAGTGTAGGGTCATGCTGGGGGTAGTGTTTTAGGGTTTAGGGTAGTGTTGTAGTGTTTGCGTAGTGTAGGGTCATGCTGGGGTGTAGTGTTTTAGGGTTTTGGGTCGTGTTGTAGTGTTTGCGTAGTGTAGGGTCATGCTGGGGGTAGTGTTTTAGGGTTTAGGGTAGTGTTGTAGTGTTTGTGTAGTGTAGGGTCATGCTGGGGGTAGTGTTTTAGGGTTTAGGGTAGTGTTGTAGTGTTTGTGTAGTGTAGGGTCATGCTGGGGGTAGTGTTTTAGGGTTTAGGGTAGTGTTGTACTGTTTGTGTAGTGTAGGGTCATGCTGGGGGTAGTGTTTTAGGGTTTAGGGTAGTTTAGTTGTTTAGTGTATGCTAAAGGCATATTCGTTCTAAAAGTTTTCGTTATTTTAATTTGCGGCCTAATAGTACATGCGGGATTTTTTTTGCGGACTGATGGTATGCGGGATTTCGTCATATATTCGCTAATCATACTTTCTATGGCAAAATGAACCCCCTCATTTTGTTCCTTTTTAAATTAAATGTTTTAAGAGTTACCACTTTATTCCAATCAAGATGGCTTCAGGTGTGCCATACCTTTGTAATAAGTAGGACTGTTAGCACTCTAGTTGTTCTTTAGAACACTCTGGGACAATCTGTCATTGGGCTATAGTTGGGCTACATCTGGCTGATATTTGGGCTACATTTGTTTTTTTTGTCTCTGGTGGCCATCTTTGGGCTACATTGGGCTACATTGGGCTACATTGGGCTACATTTGGGCTCCAACATATATATAGCCCAATGTAGCCCAATATATATTTTTCAAAGTTAATTTTCGTAAAAACCACTGGAGCCTATATCTTGAGACATAGCAAAGGCACATCGGGCTACCAGTCCCTACAATTTTGCCAAGTTTGGTGTAAATCCATTCAGCCGTTCAGGCTAAAAGTGAGGCCAACCGCCCTATGGAAAATTGCATGGGAAAAACACGTTTTGGGACCCCCCTTTTTTCTCGGCCCCCCCTTGACGAAACCCCCCCAAATTTCCAGGGGCTGCTCAGAAACAAAATGTTCCATTTTCCTGAAAATTTCAGCCAATTCTGTCCTCATAAGCCAAAGTTATTCGACATAGAATTTTCAAAAATCCCATAGGAAAAAAATCCTAACTATATATACCTACTGGCTATCGCCAGTAGGTAATATATATATATATATATATATATATATATATAAAATAATCCCGACCGCCTCTCGCTGCGGTCATGAACGGGCGCAGACCTCCTCTCCACAAATGATTTAATCAAAAATCATAAACGCCATCACACCGATGAAGTGTCAGCAGTGCAGAATTTATTTCTGTTAGTGTCAGAGCAAGTGCCCTCCCTGACGCGTTTCGCTCCGCGGACGGCGCTTGGTCACATGGCGCGTCAGGAGTAGGCAGAGCAATTTATGGAAAATAAAAGCCCATGCGTCTAAAGAAACAGGACTCATGGGTGAACAAGAATACAAAACAAGCATCAGAGTAAATATTCGAACAAATTCGATGGCAAGATGACACAAGAAAAGAAATTATAGCATAGTGCTGGAGATTATTCATGTAAATCAATAATACTTAATCATAAATGATATGCATAAGTCTATTAGTAAAAATACATGATGGTGCTTAATAAAACATTGAATACTCATTAGCGGGAAAGTGCTGAAGTGCTAAATCACTAATGAATATAGTATTGCACGTTAATAATGTGATCTAATCGAATGCAAGCGCATGAAAGATTGTAACGAATTGCACCACTAATATTCAATTCAAATCTTACTTGTTCGTCTCTATCGTGCCTATTTCTCAATGCTTGGTTGTATAAAGTGCAAGTGCTACAAAAAGTGAAAGAAAAATCATATTCTAAATAAATAATATATAAAAATTCAGACGGCTGAAAACCCTTCTTGAACCTGTAACATGGCATTTGCTATGTTTCTAGAACAACATCATGATTGCAAATTCCTCATTTTTATCAAAATTCAATTCATTAACAATGTTACTAACAGACAGTGTTTACCTCAAAAAAAGATAATTCGATTGATTACCACATTATAGAAAGTGATGTAATTCATCAAAAGCATTCAAACCTTTAGGTGACCTTGTATCAAGCAACAGAATGAAATATGCTTCCCTTTGCCTAAGAAGTCTTTCTCGGTCACCACCTCGTCCAGGATTTGGAACTGAGCACAATAAAGTGTACTTCAAATCTTTAAGTTTCTTATCATGTACTGCCTTAAAGTGGCGAGCCACCGGGTAATTCATGTCAGAATTCACTATTGCCCGTATATGCTGCAGAATACGCTGGTTAGCTGGCAGCTTAGTGCTCCCAATGTAAGAAAGTGAGCATGTGCAGGTGAGTTGGTAAATGACAAAATCGCTGCGACAAGTAAGATGTTCATTTATTTGTATAGGTTTCTCACTGAAAGCTGAAGTTTAATGGGTGCCATTGACAGCAAAAGGGCACGCCCGGCAAGACGTGCATCTGAAAAAACCTGGTTTGGTCAACCAAGAAGTTTTGAGGGGGAGCTCAGGTTGAGTTTTGTCCAGAGCATCTTTCATGGACGGGGCCCTCCTAAAGGTAATTGCTGGTGACTTGGGTAACATGGGGCCTAGGATAACATCTGTTAACACAATCGGCCACTCTGCCTTGATAATTCGTCTTAGTTTGCGCACCTGGGAACAAAAGGTGGTGATAAATCGAACCGATCCCCCAGAAATAGATATTGAGATTGCATTAGATCTGGGGGTCAAAAGTTTGTCGCTCGGGCGTCTTAATGCTTTCGAGAGGGCGCGGTTTAAAAGATCTTGTTTGTACCCTCGCCTCAAAAATCTTCACATAGAATCAGCTAGACATTGGTTGGTTGTCTCAGAGTTGCTGCAGATTCTTTTGATGCGAATAAATTCGCCTAACGGAATGCTGTTGATGGTGTGTGGAGGGTAAGCACTGCGGGCATGAAAGATGGAATTTCCCGCAGTACTTTTTCTGTGTAATTTGGTGAGGATCTGACCCTGATCAATGTAAACTTGAACGTCTAAGAGCTCTGCAGAGTTAGATGTTATATTAGCAGTGAATTTAAGATTCCTGTTGTTGTTGTTAATACCATTGACAAAGAGTGCTGCCTGTTATTGTGTTCCTTTCCAGATGATATATATATATATATTTATAAATATGTTAGATCTGGGGGTCGCTAGTTGGCAGAGATAGGTACCAATGTCCAAATGGGGACCCTTGCTTCTGGTCAGGGCGAGGGGGATACACTCTTTAAATAACCCCTGCTCACCCCCTTGGTAGCTTGACACAAGCAGACAGGCTTATCAAAGGCAATGTGTAAAGTATTTGTACCAACACTCACAGTAAGACAGTGAAAACACTACAAATGGACTCCACACCAGTTTAGAAAACGAAAGTATCTTTATCTAAAGTACACAAGACCAAACCAACAAAAATCCAACATACACAGTTCAAGAATATGATTTTGAAAGAATTCTAGGGTTTGCGTCAAAATTATCCACAGTTGCTTCAGTTTTGGCCCAAAGTACCTGTAGATGCGACAAAAGTTCCTAGCGACAACTGCACCATCAAAAAACAAGTGATGCGTCACTCCTAAGACCCTGAGGAGGCGATGCGACTACCCTGCTGCACGCAGTGGGCGTGTTGTGACGAATCCGGACTGTATGGGGAGCGATGCGATACCTTGTATGGACTCCAGGGTGCAGCTTCTCCGGTAGAATGCATCTCGCACAGGCATGATGCGACAATCTCCGGCGCAGTGCAGCGTTGTTCCTCTTCTGCCGCGGCCCCTCGATGCGATCGTATTGGGCTCTGCGACGATTTTCGCAGCAATGGGATGCGGTACGCAAGCAAGTGGTGCGATGGTTCCCACAGCGACGACAGACTCTGCGGCGATTTTCGCAGCAACAGGAATCTTCTCACACCGGGCTGTGTCGGTTCTTGCAGCGGCAACAGGTGCTGCAACCATCTTAGCAGTGATGGGAATGCTCTTGCACTGTCGACGATATGCTCCGTAAGCGAGCGATGGGTGCAAATTGTAGGTCTTCTTCTTTTCTTCTTGTCCCCAACAACAGGAAATAACCTCCAGAGGCCCCACAAATGGATCAAGCTCTACAGGCAGGTCAGAACTCACACAGCAGAGTTCAGGGGGAAGCTGGGGGTGAAGTCCTTTTGTTCCTGGGACTTCTTAACAGGAGGCCAGCTCTCCTCAGGCTATTGGAGATCTCTTCAAGCAAAGGGACACTGCCACAGCACAGTCCTTCCCTTCTCCTTGGCAGAAAAGCAACTGCAGGTCAGCCTTACAGCAGGTCAGTCCTTATTATTCAGTCTTCCAGCTTTCTCCTTCGCAGAGGTTACTTCTAGATTCCAGGATGATCTAATTTTCTAGGGTCTGGGTATCCCTTTTTATACTAATATTTCCTTTGTTCTCTGAAAGCAGAGATGCCTTTGCCTTGTCCAAACCAGTTCTGGCCAGTCCTGGAGCACTTTGCTTACCTGACTACTTCTTTCCTTTGAGAGAGAGGGGCAGGGTCATCAGCCGCCCAGCAGGGGTGGAGCAAGTATTGTGGAAGGCAGGCACAGCCCTATTCAGACCCAGGTGCTATCCCCTCCCACCACTCAAGATGCAGATTGACCTATTCAGCCCTGGGCTGACCGAGCCAGCCTCCTGGAGCCACCCCAGCCTCTGTCATTCACAAACCACCACCCCAGTACATGCCCTACCTTTCACATATACTGTACCCTGCCCAGGGTGGTACCTTGGGCCTTCCATAGGGGTGTCCAATATGTACAGAAAGGGAAGGATTAGACCAGTCCAATGTGGACACTGGTCAGGTCAGCATGGCAGTTAGCAACTGCACACAGGCACTGTGGTGGCAGGCCTGAGACACCATTTCAGGGTTACTCATGTGGGTGGCACAATCAGTGCTGCAGGCCCACTAGTAGAATTCGAATCAACAGCCCTGGCACACTCAGTGCACTTTACCGAGGACCTACTGGTAAAACAAATATGCCAATCATCGATAAGCAATCACAATAACAATTTAAATACAGAGAGCATATGCACTTTAGCATTGATCAGCAGTGGTAAAGTGGCCAGAGTCCTAGTGCCAACAACCACAGGTCGCCAGTAGGTAGTTATAGTAGTTAGGACCTATTTACCATAGGAAATCTGCAACATTCTATTTAGAATAACTTTGGTGCCGGTTGACGAATCTTAGCGAAATTTTCAAAACTGGTGGGGCGATCCGGTACGCTCCTATCCTGAAAGTCTTGAAGTGATTCGTGACGCGGGGGCTGAGAAAAAAGAGGGTCCAAAAACGTGTTTTCCCCATGCAATTTGTCGCAGGTACCGTTCATCGCGGCTACAGCCCAAACTGCTGAACGGAATTACACCAAATTTGGCAAAGTTGTAGTCCATGGTTCAGACTTGTGCCTTTTGCTTATATGGAATAAATCTGTTCAGTAGTTCCTGAGAAAATTACAATTAAAAGTACATAAATATCTATGGCCTCAGTGAATGCACGTATTATAAGCGCACCGTCCCAATCACGTGCAGAATGCTGTTTGGCTGTCAAGAGGTTGTCAACATTCGAAACCAGGAAGTGTTGGCAGCCATTTTGTGCCTCGGTAGAAGCGAGGATCTAGAAATGAGTGGACCAAGTGTTTAAAACGTATAAAGGGGGCAGGTAAGAAATATTTTGACCCTCCAGACCTGCTTCGGGGGTCCCACAAGAATCCCTAGTGCCCCAAAAAGATTTTTTTTAAACTAAAAAATGTGCGGTGGGTGCATGGATCCGCCATAAAAGAAATAAAAATGAAGTGCGGGCTCCTGTGCTTGTTTAAAAATTAGCTACGTGGGAAGGAGGAACCCCGGGGTCTAAAATATTGTGTTTGAAGTGGGGGCCGAGAAAAAAGGGGGGTCCCAAAACGTGTTTTCCCCATGCAATTTTCCATAGGAACCGTTCATCACGGCTATAGCCCGAACGGCTGAACGGAATTATACCAAATTTGGCAAAGTGGTAGTCCTTGGTTTAGACTAGTACCTTTTGCTTGAATGCTGTAAATCTGGTAAGTAGTTCCTGAGAAAATGTCACTTAAAAATACATATATATCTATGACCTCGGTGGATCCGCGCACCTCACGCACACTCTAAGCGCACCGTCCCGATTACGCACTGAATGCTAATTGGCTGTCAAGTGGTTGTTAACATTCAAAACCAGGAATTGCTGGTAGCCATTTTGTGCCTTGGTAGAAGGAAGATTGAAGAAGTCAGTGGAAGAAGTGTGGAAAACGTATAAAGGGGGTGGGGTAGAAATATCTTGACCATCTATAGCTGCTTAGAGGGTCCCACAACGCCTCCCAGGGCCCAAATTATTTTTCTTTTTTTCTTTTCTTTTTTTTCTCTAAAAATGGTAAAGAGCGCTTAGGGTGCGCGGATCATGTCATAAACAAACAAATAAAAGGAAGCGCAGGCTTTAATAAATAGCTACCAGGGGGGCCAAATTCTGGGGCAAAAGTTTTACATTTTATGGGGTCCCAGAGGGGCGTCCTAGCACCGGGGATCGCTCCCTCCATGGCTAAAACATGAATGGGTGGCGGGGTGGCTCAACCGCCACCCTACCAGAAAAATTGATGGGTGGGTGGCTTAAAGACCCGCTACCCCCTGGGGATTTTTCAAAAATGGTTGAGAGGGGCTCAAAGGCCCCTCCAGTCCTAGGGACCGCCATTTCTGTTTGCTATGGCTCTCTGGTGTACCGCATTGGGTGCACAACTCTAACGCGTCGGGTACGCGACTCCAAGGGTAAAAAAAGGAATATTTTTCTGGTATACATAAAGCTTATGTGTTTAGATTTTGGGTGGCTCTAAAAAGAGCCTTTGAGTTTATTGAGAGATTTTGGTACTTACAAGTAAGTACCTATGCAGAGTCTAAAGTTCAAGAGGAAGACTCTGTTACCCTCATCTATAAAATATACTCCATCTGTCCTATAGATGCCATCCATATTGAAACGCAGATTGTTGTGGTAAATGGCGTGGGTGGCTCAACCGCCACCCTACCAGTAAAATAGATGGGTTTGGGGCTTAAAGGCCCGCAACCCCCTGGGGCTTTTTCAAAAATGGTTGAGGGGGGCTCAAAGGCCCCTCCAGTCCTAGGGACCGCCATTTCTGTTTGCTATGGCTCTCTGGTGTGCCATCGTAGGGTGCACAACTCTAACGCATTGGGTACCCGACTCCAAGGGTAAAAAAAGTAATATTTTTCAGATACACATGAAGCTTATGTGTTTAGATTTTGGGTGGCTCTAAAAACAGCCCTTGAGTTTATTGAGCGATTTTGGCACTTACAAGTAAGTACCTATGCAGAGTCTAAAGTTCAAGAGGAAGACTCTGTTACCCTCATCTGTAAAATGTACACCATCTGTCCTATAGATGCCATCCATATTGAAACGCAGATTGTTGTGGTAAATGGACCCCATTCTGTAATTTCGGCGAAAAGCAGAAACAGATTTATTGACATGTTTCCTAGCTTTCTCAATCTGTGGACACAATTGATTGGACCAGTTCCATTTCTGCCTTTGGCATATGTTAGAATAGACAAAGGCAGTTTGGGGGAAAAGTGACATCAATTCTCCAAAGGTGTTCTTCATAAGCATTTCCAGACCTACCCCAGTCAAAGTGCCTAGGTCATTGCCACCACAGTGCACAATTATGAGGTCACGGTGTTGGAGACGTAAAAAGGATTTAACCAATGGCATCAATTGGTGTCACTTTAACCCTCTCTGTCCAATCCATTTAATATCTACATTTGGTGAACCTAGGTCTTTGTCAATGGCTCCATTTTCTGCGTACCTTTGGCTACGGTAAATATAGCTGTGTCCCACAATCCATACTGTAAGCATCTTGCAAGGAGGTCTGGATACACTGAGATAGTCTCTGTAAATAAAAAGGCAGGTTGAAAAGTAAGATTTTTCTAAAATGGTGAATAGGGTGTAGTTTTGAAGAAACAATAGAAATGATTGACAGTTTAAAAACATTGTAGTCTGAAAAGTAGGGTGCATGTTTTTGTTTTTTAAAAGCATATTTCTTATTGGTTATGAGAAACTGTTTGAATGAAACATTTCATTAGATTAGGTGATATTTTGAAAAGTCAAGCACACTTGCTGGTTGCATAAGCAACATTGTGTGCTGGACTTGTGCCCTGAGTGCTTAGTTCAGTGTTGCATGTACTGTTGCCATGGTAACAGGCAGTAAGTAGATTGGGGGTAGGGTTGAAACTTATGTCATTTGGAAAGGGCTGAAATGTGTAGCCAATGGAAATGTGTGTTCGATTTTGAATTAATGTGGGAAGAAATATGATTTGATATTTACATGTATATGTGTGCAGAATGACAGGGAAACTTTGCCATTTTTTGGTTTTGCTAAGTAGTCCGGTACAGAGATTCTGTATTAGAAAATCTGGTGTGTTACTGACATTCTTCTTAATCTACAAATCAATTTGAAAGGTTAATTAATAATTTGTGAAGAGTTTTAAGTGCTGGTTTTGTTAATATAATTAATGTTTTTTCCTGGTAAAATCCAGGTAGTAGTGTTGCTTGTCTAGAATTACAAGTGTGCCTGCTGTTAGGATCCTGCATAAACCACAATTAGCAAGAGTTTTGGTATAGTTCCTCATGTGCAGGGTTACCATGCAAATACAACGATATTGTCGGACTCCCCTCTTCCATGTTCTATTGTCATTGGAAAATGTACCTTGCCTTTGGGAACGCCTACATTGCAACTCATTGGAGATACGTGGCGAGCCATTACCAAATCGGCGCTAATATGTGTTAATGCATCTTATCGTCACCTAGTAAATAGGGCAATACAGTTTTCACCACATTTTTGGCTTTTTAAAAAAAATTGTGGCGAAATGGCAGTTGTTAATATGCCCTCAAGCTTGCTATGACAGAGTGGGAACCTCGACTCCGCATTGCCATAGCAAACAGCAGTGTCAGTGTCCCGGGGGTAGACACCCCCGAGATACAGCAGGAGCCGATACTGGGGGTGGTGTTCCCCAAGGATTTTGACTGCTCCAGAATGGGGGCCACGGGGCTTTTCTCCTACAATATAAAAAGCCACGGAGGGTGGTGATCAGCGGGTCTTAGAGGGAACTTTGAGTCCTCCGGATCATTGTTTTTCAAAGCCTTGAAGAGTAGCGGTTTCCTGAGCTGGATGGGGACTTTAAGGCCGACCTACCTAAGTATTTTTCTGGGGAGTACCTTTGAGTCTCCCCACATATTTGTCCAGTACTTGTATAGCGCACAAATTATCCCCGAAGGGGTATGTCGGCACTTGGGGCCGTTGGGAAGATTAAGCGAGCTATTGCCCAAAGTCGCATGGTGCTGGGCAGATCCCTGCTGCCGGAGCCGGGGATCGAACCGTGATCCCCAGCATCCAGCATCAGTCGCCCTGGCCGCGGCGGCACGCCTCTTCCCCATTTATTTTGTAGCACAGAGGAATGGCGGTCCCCGGTTTACAGGGCCCCTCTGAAACCCAATTAAATGTAATATTTTAGACCCCGGGATTTGGCCCTCCCCAAGTAGCTAATTTTTAAACAAGCACAGGAGCCCGTACTTCGTTTTTTTTTTTTTTTACACCGAATCCATGCACCCTGCACACATTTCTTCGTTTAAAAAAAAATAACATGCTTTCAGACATGGACTGTTTTAAACTCCTATACACTGTGGGGCAGATTTACAAGCCCCTTGCACCACTTTTGCATCACTTTTTCCATGTTACAAATGACGCAAACGTGGCGCAAGAGGCTTGTAAATAAGCCCCAATGCATGTACTGGTCTAATCACCTTAACAGTTGTGTTTCAAGCCTACAATACTCTAGTCAGTATACCTACATTTCAGCACACACCTTGTCACTGCTCTTGCAATGCCATAGTGAATCTTTCAGTACTATGTTTTAATCCATTCAGTAAAGTAAAATTCAACTAGTTTTAAATTCACTTAGTATCTTTTCTAGTACTATTCTAATTATTCAGTTAGTATGCATGTACTCATATAGTGAGCAAGGCTTTAGGGCACAGAGTGCATCAAACTTCTATGCACTATGCATGTCGTGTAGCGTAATTACTTTCACATTTGTAGTTAAAGTATACAATTTATTTGTCAGTATATATATAGAATGTGTTTTCATAGTAATAGGAAGTATAATTGATAAGATTAGTAATTACTTTTATTTATGTTTATATTTTACAGATATTGTTTATCACCAATAAAATAGCATTACCATGCCTGAAAGAGGTCGAAAAAGAAAAAGAGAGCGAAAGGATATTTACTTGAAGAAAACTCAAAAACAAGTATTGGATGAGCAACATAATGTGGCCAAAAAGAGAAAATCTTCTGGTAAGATTACTAAGAACTTTATTAAAAATGTTTCTAGACGGAAAAATAAGGTTGAAAATGTTGAAAGCCGTGATGACGCTTCAACGAGAAAAAAAATCAAAATAATAGGAAAGGAAAAAAAGCAAATTTAGAATAAGAAAATTCGACTTTTTGTAAAAGAAGAGAAAATCAGTATAAAGAGATTCGAAAGAAAATATTTTATAATAGAGTAGTACATCATTTGCTGAAAGATTTGAAGAAATATAAAAAGATCACTATTTTATAAAAAGAACAAGCATGTTGAATCCATTGTTGAAAATGCTTTTGAAGTAAAAAGGACACTATTTATTTTAGTTTTAAACAGAATTCGATCACTAGATAAACCAATCCATTCAATGAAGGTAAAAGGCGCTTAGAGACCCCTGGGTGATAAGGCACATTACAAATCTAAATAAATAAATAGATTAAGAGTAAAAGAGTAATTAACAGAACTCATTTTTGTGTTTTTTTTGAGTGAATGGAAACACAGTTCAAGTTCAGAGCCTTTCTTTAATGAAAAGAGTTATTTTCAGACCAATGATTTGTTGCATGCAGTTGACACCAGTGGTCGAGCTTATGAGGTTAGAAAAGGTTGTCCAATTGACAAAGAGAAAATGGTTCGAGAAATGCAGAAGAAGTGATAGCTGATGAAGTTCTAGGCAGACGTGCTAAAACCCTAGTGTACACATGGGATCACAGTAGTATTTGGAGTGTACGACAAAAATCTATTGATCTTTTACGTAATTTTTTATGAGAATATAGTTAAAAAAAGTGTTAAACAAAAGATTAAGATGTTGCAATTACTAGACCCTTGCAGAGTGAGAAAAAATACTGGTTTGCAAGGTCATTCTATGGCTTGTCTTTCTAGAAAAGTATGTCAAAGTGCTATTCATCATTTCAGGATGTTTGCAATACATCATACTCAAATGTGGAAATTTTCAGAAGATTGTACTATGCAAAAAGTCCAGCACTAAAGTTAAATGAGTTGAACAGTGCTCTTTTGCATGGGTCAGTTTCAGATGTGAAGATTTGTGATGATATTGAGTTTTGTTACTTTGGTCCTGAACAAGAGAGTGAAGAAACTTAGACATTAATAGAAGAAAATGTTGAAGAGAATCTTGAACATAGTTGTACAAAAAAGTTTGAAGGTGAAATTACAAAGTTTAAGGTGATTTCAGGTGAAAGGCCAAATACTCTTGCATTCGTACCTGGCGAACTCACCATAAAAATCAGACTAGGAGTGTTGATCTGTATTTAGAAAGTGAAAGAGAAAATAATGATAAGTGGAACGAATTTGCAACTTATTTGTTGGTAGAGAATTGTTTTGATTTGGGTTCTCATTAGCGTATTTGTAAATATTGTTATAACAAATTAAATGAGAATAAAATTCCCGCTAGAGCTGTCCATAATATTCTAGAGTTGGTTGCTATTCCTCCAGAATTGATAGATTAAAATAGCTATGGGGTCGATTATGATGGTGGTGAATCCGCAACCGCCGGGCCAGCGGTGAACCCCGCCGGTTCGGCGGATCGTGGATTCACCGCCATCACCCTTAAAATTACCACCGCCCTATTAGGATGGCGGTGGGAAGGGAAAAGGTACCGTGGGGGACGGAAAGACCGTCCGCCGTGGTCCCACAAGGCGGGCCTGTACCGCCCGCCTTGTGGGACCAGGTACAGTGTGTAAATGAAGGCGGTGCCGTGCAGGCACCCTTGTGGATATTTGGATGCCTGTCTTTTGCGGTGGAGTTTCCCCCGCAAAAATACAGGTGGAAAATGCCTTCGGGGGCCCATTGCGGGCCCCCAATGGGGTGGGGGGTAGGGTGCTGCACGTTGGGGGTACCTATGGTACCCCCTTCATTTGCATGTACAAGGTGGCTGGCACCGCACGGTGCCTGCCACGATGTACATGCAAATGTGAAACATGTACTTTTACATTGTGGCGGGTGCTGCAACCCGCCACAATGTAAACATACATCCTAATTTGTTTTGCGGGACCACCGCACCTGTGGCGGGTGTTCCTTTTTTCAACACGATGGCGGGCAGGCATCGTAATCTGCCCCTATGAGTCTATTCTTATTCAATGTGTGCACCCATTTCAGGCTATTGTTCGTATGGAGCCTGACACAAGTAAATTGCCTCCTTTAGATTTACAGAGAGGATTATAAGGAATAGTTGTATATTTACCATTAGATTTAAAGAAAAATGTTGAAAATATTGGTGTAGAGTGTGTAGAAAAGGAACCACTAGAGATTCTAGTTAATGGCGTTCCTACTAAGAGTAAGAAAATCTGGCAGGAGTTAGTGGATGTTAGGAAAGTGCAGATGGCGACTTTGTATTTAATAAAAAACAATGAGTACTATAAAAATGTGTATATTGGTGAAGAAGAAATACATTTAGCAGAAGATACTGAAACGTCAAGTGGACACATTGAAAAAGTGGATATGTCAAGAAGTGAAGAAATTTATGAACATTACAGTGTATATCCACTTCATTCAAAGAAGTGATGGGGAACACTATTGAGTTGCTTTAAATGAAAAAAGCAAAGGGAAGTCCCATGAGTGCATGGGAAGAGAGCTTGGAAGCTCATTGTTATCCGCAGTTATTTCCAACAGAAGGAGGACGATATGATGAACGATCTGTGCAAATTCCTGCATCTGAATATTGGACAACAAGATTATATGCAGAAGATCCAAGATTTAGACAATGTATCCCTTATATATTTCATCTTTTGTTTGAAAGTGACTTGTCTGGACTTTTATATGCAGTCAATCACATAATGAAAACAGGGGTACATCTGCAATATGTTTCTGCTAAGGATTTTATGAATAAAGTGCACCAGAGGGATGATCATTTAGAATCTCAGCTGATTAATTTAATGGCATGTCAGCTTGGTACTAATGAATATTTGTGCCGTCGTCATGGAAAACTGAAATGTATGCTACAGAACTTAGGAACTCCTACATGGTTCCTTACCCTAAGATTTGCTGAGTACGCTTAGGATGATTTACTTGAATTTCTTCGAGATACAAATTCCGATATAAAAAATATTGAATACAAGACACCTGGAGAATTGTGCTCTTTGGATCCTGTTAATGTATGCAGGTATTTTAATCATAGATTTGAAGCTATGATGTCTTTTATCTGCAATACAAAAAATCCTCCTCTTGGAGACGCTGTGGATTTCTTTTGGAAAAAAGGAATATCAAGCAAGAGGTGCACCTCATAAACATATGCTGTTATGTATCAAAGATGCCCCAAAATTAGGAAAATATTCAGATGATACTGTTTTGTCTTTTATTGAAGAATATGCCACATGTGCTCTACCCAAAAGCACAGAGGAAAAAAACTTAAGACAACAAGTCTTATGATTCCAAAGCCATCGATGTGGAAAATACTGTAGACGAAAGTACAATTCTAAGGACAAGTTTTATACCAAATGTCGGTTTGGATTTCCACGTCCTGTAATGTCCAAAGGAAGAGTGAACAGTTTTATGTCAGCTATGCGACATGTTATCACAAGAAAGTCTCCAAAAAATACCAACAATTTAAGAAGTGGCGAAGAGTCAAAATGCATAAGTTACTACAATCCGGTTATTCTGTCCATGTGGAATACTGACATGGATATTCAATATGTTGCGGACAATTCCATTGCTGTTACTCGATATGTAACGTCCTACATTACAAAATCAGAAAAGACGTAATTGAAAGAAATGTGGCAAAAGTTTTCTCACGTAAGGAGTCTAAGTAAGATATTATACAGTTTCAGTTTGAAGATGTTATCCCATCGAGAAATTGGAGCATATGAATGCTCAGATCGGTTATCATCTGCAAGTCGATACTCCAAATCTAGAAGAATATTTTGGGTGAGTCAAGGTCTTGTGCAGTGCGAAATCGGGTACTGAAATCTGTACAAGAAATTTCATATTTAGCAGAAAAAGATCCAAAAAGTACAGACATTTTGAAAACGAATATGTTGGACACATATCACCCAAACAGAAGTCATCATCTTGAGAACATGTGTCTCTATGAAGTGCTGCAAAACTACACTTTTAAATGGAATACTACTGAGAACATCAATGATGGAAAATATGGAGTGATTGGATCCAAAGGATGTTTGGTAAAACAAACGAAAGGAAATGTGAATAATCGCAGGAAGCTGAGTTGCAACACTGTTGATAAAAGGGAATTTTACTATTTAGCTCTTTTGCAACTGTTCAAACCCTGGCGATCAGAGTTGGAATTACTTGGAGATTTTCAGAGCTTTGAAGATTGCTTCAAAGCTTGTAAAGATAACATACAATGTACTACTTTGGCAAATTATGTGAATATGTTGAACGATGAAATTGATTAAGAAGCTACTGTTGCAGCTGAGATTGCTAGAGACAGTTCTCAAGACAGTCAAAGTTCTGCTGTGCTGAGTCAAGATCCACTAGGACAAACAATTGTTGAAACTGAAGCAGCAATCGCAATGAATGAGGTAGAAACAGTAATGCATCAAGCTCAAGAAGATGTAACAGACTTATCAAACTTAGAAGAACAACTAAATGTTTAACAGAAAGAAATACATCAGCAAGTGAGACAACAGATTGATCATGGATTTCTTCATGAAAAGAAAGAATGTACATGCTCATCTTTTCAACCTATCCAAATGTATGTGAGTGGAAAAGCTGGAACAGGAAAAAGTTTCTTAATTGAAGTAATCACCAGTTATTTACAGAAAACAACAGAATCACATTTGGCTTGTGTTGTAACTGCTCCAACTGGGTTAGCAGCACGCAACATTAAAGGAATTACATTACATTGTTTACTGATGGTACCTGTGGAGCATGAAAACAAATTGGAATATCACAAGCTATCTCGAGAAGCTTGGTGTGAAGTTTCAAGAGTACTGAAGAAAATGAAACTCCTGATTATTGATGAGGTAAGCATGGTCTCAGACTTAATGCTGGCTTTTGTGCATTTAGGAATGCAGTAAATTCTTAAAACAGAGTATGACGTGTTATTTGGAGGAAAACATGTCATAGTTTTTGGAGCTCTACTGCAACTTACTCCCGAAAAGGACAACCAGTATTTAAAACACTTGTGCATGAAGATGAAAGTCTCTGGGTAGTGTTGGAAATGTAAACATTTGGTCACATTTTGAATACTATTTTGCATACAAGGAACTCATTACAAATATGCGACAGGCAAATTATATTGATTATGGAACTATTCTTCAAGATATAAGAATTGTCACGACAGAACATGGCTGAGAGCTTTTCAGAGTCGATTACTTTCCAATTTATTTCCAAATGAAAATGTAGTTTCTGAGAAAATATATATGAAAATTGCAGAAAACAAATATGTAATCTGCTTAATGCCAACTCTGCATGAGTGTTCTATATTCAGCAAACAACTTTTAAAGCTGGAAAATTAAGAAATAATAAAAATGGAAGCCATTGATAAAATTGAGCATGAAGGAATCACTATTATTTTGACAGAAAAGTTAAAAACAAAATGTGATTCTTTCGAAAAATCGATATCTAACTGGTTTAGAAAAGAATTTATGTGTATGTAAAAACTGTAATTTTAAGGCGTAATTTGGATGTAGAAAAAGGTTTAGTCAATGGAGCAATGGGCAAAGTTGATCGTTTTGTTAATTATCTGAATAAAGAAGGTATTGATTTTTTTTTATTAAATTTGATCACATTGAAGAAGTAAAACAAATTGGTCGTTGTTCAGTTTGCTTTTTGCTTGTTAAGTTTTATATGTCCGAAAACAGTTTCCAGTTTCTCTGGCATATGCAGTGACTATTCATAAATCTCAATGGTTTAAGTGTAGAAAGTGCTTTGGTGAACATTGGAAATACTGTGTTTAAAGAGTGTATCGCATATGTTGCTTTATCGCGAGTCGAAACTTTGTCTGGTTTGTTTTTGATTGATTTTGATGACACAAAGGTTACTGCAGATGCAAACTTTGTAAAAGAGTATAATAGGTTAAGAAGAGCGTATGCTCCCAATTTAGGTCAATATCCTGTATTTGAAAAGCTTGTAGTAGGTCGTAAAAGAAGATATGAGAAAATCTGTAGTGAAGGTATAGAGAAGGGAAAAAACAAGATAATGATATGTATGCATGCAAAAAGAAAAAGGACACTGTTGAAGAGATTGTTGGTTATCAGTTTGAAAATAGTTCAGGTGTCAACTGTTATGCTAATGTAGTGGTCAATCTTGGTTTTTTTCTTGAAGGTTTGGAACAGCAAATGATAGAGAATCGGGAAGAAAGATTTTGTTCATTGTTGTATTGTGTTTATGAAAAATTTAGAACTGATAAAAGTAAAATGCAAAGTGTGTGTGATATCCGTAATCTTTTGGATGTATGTTCTGGTTCTACACAATTTACGCAAAATATCCAACAAGTGTTATGTGTTTATCTAGGTTCCTGATCGATACTGTGACCTTATGCCCCTATTCGGCTATAAATCCATTTATTCCCTATATTGGCATAACCGTTCAAGTGCGATTTTCAGAAATGTCATCTCTGGCCTCACACGAACAGAGCCACATTCCAGCATAGCTCTCTGCCACTTCCTTTGCGACCAATTAGTGCAATGACAGGGCAGGAGCCACTAACTGATATTCCTAGATTAACACTCCGAGTTCTTCAACAAGATAAAAACTCAGCAAACCTGGAAATCCCCGCTTGCTGTGTTTTGATTAGTAATGGAACTCTAATGAGCAACTGATAACTATCACTTCCTACTGACATCTTTAATTGACGTCTTATGTCCAGCAAACTTGCGTCAAACCCGGCACCTGTCAGGTATAAATATTACCAACGTTGCCTTAAGCAATAGCTCGTTGCTCGTTGCCTGTTGTTAGCTGTCTGCACGACCCCGTGTTGGTGACTCTAGCACTCTGTCGCTGCAGCCTGCTGTCCCTTGGTGGTGAAGCTGCTGATACCATTATCGCTGCTAAAGCGCGAACGATTAGGAGCTGAACAGCCGTCCCTCTGCGAAGACATCCAGCAGATTCCAGCTGCCCGCGGACGCTGTCCCCCTCCTTCCTCGACGCGCTGAAGAAGAGCCGCTGCCTTTCTCGTGCAGAGAAATCCAGCTCCAGCGTTTCCGGTCTACCCTTGCGGGTGACTGGGATATCGAGAGTGACCCCTGAAGGAGATACCAATCCTCCATCATTCTATTCAGAGGTATGGTGTTGACTAAACCCTTAGACGAGAATTCTTGAAACAAACCTTGGCAAAACCAACTTAACTTAAAGCTACTTACTTACTCCCCTTCCACGTGTTAGGCTTAGGTCAGGCACACTGGGGTAGGCTTAGTTAGAAGCACCAGTTGAGTATGTTAGCCTAATGTATATATGACTGTATATATGTTTTATTACTTTTAAACCATTGTATGGCTAAGAAACCATATCAATGCTTTTACAGTTCTATTTCGCAATCCTTATCTTACTGTACATACTTTTTATCATAACAAGTCTTGCAATTGTGGCAATACATTTCTCTTGTACGAGAAGAAAGACTGTTCAATAAATGTTAACCCTTTATTGACAAACGCCCGTCTCTCTATTCTCTACATCTCGTGAAAGTAAACTGCACTAGACTGACTGAGTGAAATACATGTCTATTGTTTCACACGACCCTAGAGATTGACTCTTGATCTGAGGAGCAAAGTTGTCATGTTGCACGGTTGTTGGAAAGCTGAATCCCTTCTTGTCTGTGCCAAGGAAGCTGATCACTTCCCATGCAGAGAAGAAAGTTTCCAGTGACCTCTGAGCTAGTTGGTAACACACCCAATTAAGTTTAGCATAGTCAGTGGAGGCCTGGAATATCCGCAGTTCCACGTCGATACTACTGTTTATGTTATTCCAATGCGCAGGGCCTAGTGGGAAACTAGGAACTACACTACATGGCGCCCAACGTTTGGTAAGGCGATAAACTAATGCAAGACAGTAGAGTAACTCAGTCGTGCATATTTCACACAGACCCCTTTCTCCCGTAAATACTCCAATAGACGTCTGGAGTGGGTGAAAGGTTAAAATCCGCCCGAACTCAGTAGGAAGAGATTCCTATGTAAAGCTCTGGTTTATTCAACGTTGAAGGATACAGTGTTCCAAAATATTGTGCACCTAATCTTTGTCTCCTTGGAAACCTACTCTGCAAACCTTGCATTTTAACAAATGTCGGTAGAAAATAACGGAACCACTGGGGCCGCAGTAAATGCAACTCAGCAGGATTCCGACGATATAGTACCGGGTGCAATAATCATCCGGGCACATTTAAGAAGATCTATAACATTAAAACTTATAGAGAACGGACTGACACCACAAGGTGGTACAGTAATCTTCGTGATAGAGGCTCACGAGTATCGGCAGACAGAGGTATTCTATTCATGGATAAACTTTCCAGCGGTAAACGCTAGAACAAAAGAGTTTCACTATTACAAAATAGAGAAACCTCCGGAAGAGTACGCTCCTTTCGAGGAGATTGAAATTCCACTTAAATTTCAAGAGCACTTGCTCTGGTTTAATGGCGCCCTAAAACACAATGATCACATTACCAGGCTCGGTCCACTAGGTAGACCAGGAGCAACGTGGCCGGTTCTAGCCAGCTACACACCACATCCTGACATTGTAAGAATGTCAAGAGAAGAGCTGTTAGTACAGCTAAACACATTACTAAAAATACATAGGCAATTAGTCCAATATGTAATGCGGACTGCAACAGTCCAGCCAGCTGTTAATACACCACAGCTGACCCCTCATCAGGGCAACACAAATAAAATTACACCACAGAACATACAGTCATGTCTTGGTAAAACACCCGTAAAACGGGAACAAATTCCTTTCTGGTTAGCACAGAAAATCACTCAAATAGAGGCAGTATTTCCTGATACTACCCCTATTGAGAAACACAGAATCTTGACCATCTGCCTTCCTATGGGAATCGCACCACACGTGGAGGACTGCAACACTTGGGGTACAGTCTTTGCTTCCATTTACACAAAAACACACGGTGTTCCGTCTATGGCGGTAATACCAGAAGTGCTAAAACAGATTCAAAATGAATTCGGTCCAGAGCCCGCTTTAAATCTAGGTATGAAATTACTGAAAGACTTCAAGCAGGTCTCGGCTATATTATTAGCCAATATAAGAGGAGAAGCAGCATCTGTGGCGATCCGCCAGAAGTTGAAGGAAACAGATATAAAAGATCCTGTTGAGCTTGCAAAAATCATAGAAAAATGCTATGAAGAATTAGGTAGAGACAGCTTGGGTGGGAAACCAGTAAAGCCCCAACTGCTCGAAAATCCTGAAAAATTATTTATTAAAAATAATTTAAACACTCCTAAAAAGAGCTGGGATGGAAATAAACAATCCACTCCCAAGGAAAAAGTTTTCCAGTCCAGAGGAAGGTCTCCTCGACGGAGGGATAGAACTCCGACTCGAGAACGCCAGTCCCCCCAGAGGGAGCCCTCTGAGAAAAGATATAACCTTAGAAATAGGGATAATCTGAAAAAACCTGATAGATATCAAAGTATTGATACACGTCCCTCTCGATCTCTTCCACAGAATACGGAAAGAAGTGGACGGTCAGACCCAGGAGAGCACACCAAGTCCAAAGACAAGGAACCTGCTCAGAGTAAAAAATCTCAATTTCAGAAAAAGAAGGTAGCCAGTATTAGAGTAATCAACCATGCCGAGAATACTGAGGACACAGTTGAAAAACGGGGAGTGGGCATTGACAATGTTGGACAGTGTAGCAGAAGTCAGTATAGCGCGCAAGATCTTGATGAGTCATCTGGAGACAGTGGACACGAATTAATACATTCAGGTTGAAACTGCCGACACCAGACTTAGCGAGCCCCCTAAAATATACGAAATAACATTGCGTATAGAGGGTGATAAGACTAGGAAAATTAAGGGTCTATTTTGGGATAAGCTCTCAAAAGGCTATTTTATTCTGTTAGCTGAAAAAGATTGGCCCCCGGAGTTTGTCAGGGAGTGCCCTCGTGGCGAAGAAGTGATTATGCCTGCCTTCTCGAATCACATTCCGATTCACAAAAAATATACATATGCAAGGAAATGGGCAGTAGCCCAGGCACCTGCATTGTATAAAAATCATGTAGGATGGGATGAGGATTCTCCTCCTCACAAGATCCAGCTAAAAAGTAAACCAACTGCCCAACGGCAGTATCCCATAAAGCAAGAAGCTAAAAAACAGGTCAGGGAGATCTTAGATCAACTTGAATACCAGGGGGTGATTGAAACATGCACCTCTCAAATGAACAATCCTTTGTTTCCTGTCTCCAAGCCAGACAATTCATATTGTCTAGTTTTGGACTACAGACATCTTAATACTTGTTGTAAAACTTTTGCAGTACAAAACTCGCATAGTGCAGCCCTAATGAATAACATAGTTAGGAAAAAATATAAAACGACATTAGACATATCTAATGGTTTCTTTTGTCAAAACATTGCACCGGAAAGCAGATATTTGACCGCTTTCTCCGCATTTGGGTCGCAGAAAAAATTCTGTCGACTCCCACAGGGGTTCAAGAACAGCCCAGGACTATTCTCAGCTAGGGTAACAGAGTTACTACAAATCTATGATGATGAAGCATTATCTTAAGTAGATGATATTTATCTCACAGACGACGACTTGGATACTCACTTGAAAAGAGTGAACACCATTATACTTGGGTTCGCAGCAGAGGGTTACAAATTCAACTTTAAAAAGTCTCGAATTGCCCATCTGACAGCACTATTCTTAGGGTACGAATTATCAAGTGAAGGGAAAAGCCTAGCGGACAACTTCTTAGAGAAGTGCGCTGTACTCCAAGCTCCAAAAACGCTGAAGAATTTGCAATACATACTAGGTTTTCTGAATTTCGGAAGAACTTACATTCTAAATTACGCAGAGAGGGTTAAACCTCTCTACGAACTAATTAAACCTGATTTTAAACAAATCAATTGGACTCAAAAACACACAGACATTTTGAGATCACTGCAAACAGACATGTTAGCAAAAACAAAATTAGACACACGTGACAACACACGTGATCTTGTAATCCGAGTCATCCCAGGGAGATGCGGATTCACGTACCTGACCTCTAATGAGGGAGAAAAGGTACCAATTTCAATTAAATCTCACTTGTACACACAAGCAGAAAAACCATTCAGTCACACAGAAAAAACTGTGAAAGCAGTGCAAATCGCATTAGCAAATGAGCGAGAACTAGCACACGGCAAACGGATTAATATCCTTACAGCGGAATCCGCCTTCGAAGCACTATTCAGCCCAGTAAACCTGCCTACAGTGTCACTGGATCCGAAATGGATACAGTGCATAGATTCTCTAGGAGCGGAAGACGTGAAATACTATTTCGCCCCGCAATTTGACGAACTGAATGATTTAGAATATGAAGAAGAATATCCTCTGCCAATCGAAATTCTGCCTCTCCCACAATACGCCTGTATAATCTATACAGATAGCTTTGTACAGCATTTCAACGTAGAGAGAAAATCCTACGATGCAGCATGTGCGATCATTAAATGTCGTTGGCTGTGCGGTAAAATTACACTGAAAGTAACAAAAACTGAATCAGTAAAGTACTGTTCGGTTCAGAGAACTGAAATCAGATCTTTAAAGATGGCGCTCGAAAATGCAGAACGTGATTTCCCGACACTTATCGTGTGCGATTCTCATTTTTGCGTCAACTCTTACAACAATAAACTGCAGAGTTGGATCGAAAACGACTACAAAGATGACACAGGTGCCACAATAAAGCATAAATTGCTCTGGAAACAGGTAGCTCTTTTACACAAAGAACTACAAAAGACTCACGTGATTCACGCACAGAGTCTTCAACGTGATGGCGTTCACGTTGCAGGGAATTCATTGGCTAAAACAGCCACCGCGGAAGCAACTAACCCGGCTTCCGTAGCCACAAAAAAGCGTACAGATAAATACATAGACGGGGAAACCATGCTGGCGGTAAAAACGACCATAAAAGGCGACTGTGCAGCACTACCCGTGAACTATCCACTCAATTATGCATACATAATCGATGCAAACTCCGTTCCTTTTGCTCGAATCCCTGGAGTGGGGGACAGAGTAATTCCAAACAGGAGCAGGAGGGGCTTCCTCTTACTGGAAGCACACATGGGGTTGGGTCTGAGACACCAAACAATCAAAGCCTCTCTGAAAGAATTACAATCAGAGTACTGGTGGCCAGGAATGAGCATAGATATTCAATGTTTTGCTCAAAATTGTGAAGACTGCAACAGAGATCGCAGTAATGAACAGGCCAGTGTAGTTTCAGGATCCCTTCTAGACAGCATAAGGCGGTCTGTCTGCGCAATCAAAGAAGAGAAGCGCGTCCCAGTTACACCATTAAGACTAAAAGCACTTAAATAATGAGGCCTCCAGCGCTCGGCTGACGCTAGAACGGTTATGAAAGATTTGCGAGTCCATATCGACATATACGCAATTACCACGTTCCATTCTGACCAGGGTCCTGCTTTCAGCTCTCGAGCCTATAAGGAGGCCATGGCTAGCATGGGAATTGGGTTGCGGTATTCTTGTCCGTCATACCCCGGAATGGAATAGTGTGGTAGAAAGAAAAAACCGTGACATAAAGCAATCTATAACAGCCAAGGTATTAGGTTCAGGTGCTGGGTGGGTCAAACATTTAATAAGTGTCCAGACTAGTCTTAATAACATGCCAAGAAATTCTCTAAAAGGTTTCAGCCCATACGAACTATTGTTCGGAATTAGAATGCGTATTCAGGACCTCGATAGTCAGATGTCAGTGGTACAAGAAGAAACAACTCACTTTGATGTAAAGGATCGTTTGGCTGTTTTACAGGAACTGAATGAAACAAGAAAATCTTTAAGAAACATAAAGTTAAAGCAACAGCCAAGTACCACTGACGAGGCACCACCAGCAACAGCCCCAACAAGGCCTGTCTGGATTCCAAAGATTGGGGATCTAGTCAGAGAACAGATCGCGGTGAAGAAGGAATTTGGGCCTTCTTACAGAAAAGCAGTACCTGTCTTGGCAGTCACCGGAACAAGATCAGTTGTGCTACCGCCCCTTGCTGGTAAAAAGGAGAACAGAGTCGTGTCCATCGATCTGGTAAAACCACAAGCATGTGGCCTATAATCAACAGTAGGCCCAGTGGACTCCCAAGAAATAAAAGAATACCCAAACTTGCAACAATTCAAGAGGTTCAAACTGAAAGACTCATCACATTCGATCAGCCTGCAGTGCACAATGAAGGACTATGCAATAATGCCATGGAACTCGTGCCTCTTGAGACACAGATTGAAACAGTTCGTCAAGAAACAACACCAGTCTACAATGATGTGGCATCAGAAAGTGCTACCGAGAGACAGATTGAAAGAACAATCCCATCAATTGACAGAACTGCCTCTGGTTATTTCATCAACTTCAACAACTTCTCTGAAGATCAAAACGTCCCCGAAGTGATGCCAGAAACAAAAAAGACTTTTAAAGAAAAAGCAACAGAACTCTTTCATCAACTAAAAGAAATCTACCTTGTTTCCCCTTGGCTAGAATTCTGGTTCGGTCTAGGTGTATTTTTCCTCCTGCTTTGGCTCATCATGGTACTGTGTTTGGGAAGATTCATTGAGGGAAAATATATTACAATGGACACAGCAAGTCAGAACATCAACCTAGTCCTGAAACCACACAGATCATCCCACGTGAAGAAAAGAGAACTGTCAACAGTAAATGTCACAGCAATTCCAATACCTGGTGGGGTAGTATGGGAGAAAACAGACTATGATATATATGGCCGGTCGAAATCCTGAAGTATCCTCATCAACTGAAGGTTTCCTTAAGTGACTTTGTGACACCAAGTACATTCTCTGATGATTGGGACTTTAACAGTATTAATGACATGATGTCTGATTTAGTAATGTCAGCTAGATTCACAGATCATGATTATTTACAAGGTTCATCTAGTTATGAGCAGTTATTCTGTTACACCCACTATGGGGATCATTACTTGCATAAATCTGCACAGCCAAGAAATGTTTTTATGTATAATCAATGGGAACATTGTTCTACACCACCTAAAAGCAGTTCTAAAGCATTTTTTGAGAAATTCAAATACTTCTCAGGGTTTAACACCAGTGATGCAGAAACGTTTTATTACAAACTGTTAGATAAAACAGGAATGAAAACAATGCTGACAAATTCTAAATTGATATATTCAGAAGCATTTTATGACAAAATGATGACATTTGGTTTTGATTATTGGAAAAATAATATTGAAACGAAAACAATTTGGGGTACAAAAGATTGGCAGGTGCAAGGCATTGAAGCACTATTTAGGACCTGCATGATACCAGAACAAATGTTATTTTTAAATGACACAATACACCAAACATCTTGTCTTGGCCTAGCTAAGATCAAAGACCTTAAAACACCGTTTATACCAAAGCCAATACCTGAAAATACAACAACAGATATTGAGTTAGGCGTGTCACAAATTTTACATTTCAACAGAACACATCCTGATTGGAAAAAGTGGTTAATCTGGCCTACAGACACAAATAGCTGTCAAGATAGATTCCTGAATAAAACACAGGGGTTAAAAATGACCAGATTAGACTCAAGATACTCCCAGAGACAACATCCAGGGATTATAACAACATATAGTGTAGGGAAGCTCTGCCTTGAATGGCTAACATCATCCACACTGGCTGAAATTAAGCAACACTTGTCTTTACTAAAAGATGGTGCTGATTTGCGCGATTTCATTCTTGGACCACGCAAACAGCGTCAAAAGCGTTTCATAGCGACCAGTATCTATGCTGCTTACAACGAGGCTTGGAAAGTAAAGCAAATTGAAACTGCTGAGAAAATACGAGAAATTGATCGTATTAATTTGGAAAAATCACTTTCTGTGGTAGACAATGGGTTAATGACTCTGTCTTCCAGAATATATTCGTTGGACAATATTGTATCATCTGCCTTTGATGTGATAGACAGAGACTTGCTAATGTTACAACATGGCCAGTCTCAATTGCGTTCTATTATAGAATTAGGCTGGACGCTGCAAAATCTTCGTTCAGGCTATGTGCCTTGGCGTTTAATCAACACAACGTCATTATTTTCCAGTTTTAACCTTACTGATAAACAGATCAGTTTGGCACAGAAAGGAGCAGACTATACAATCCTGAGCATCGAAAAACTCGAGAGATTGCCATTGGCAATGTCAGAGAGTCCTGTCATTGAATGGATAATAAACGGAATTATCACAATTCCGATAACAACTTTCCGATTTAAAAAGTGCCTTGAGTACATACCTGCTGGCCAGTATGAACAATTGGGTAAAGGATATGTAAAATCTGAATGGAAATTACCATAACACATTCTTGCTATAGTGACAGCGACAAAAATGTATTTCTTAGTGGTGAGAACTGTAAACATTCACTAAGCGGTATACTTTTGTGTCAGGGTATTAATTTACACGGCACATGTGATGGAAATTCTAACAACCTTTCATGCCACCAGCTAGTCACGCCTGCAACTCAGATAGAGCCCTTCTTTATGCAACTTTCGAACGGGAGTTACATTCTTAGAACGGATCACAGATGTTGTGGCCTTGTGCCAGGGAAAAGTTATCTAGTGAAAGTAACATCCATGGTCAAATGCTGTATGCAAGCATTGTTTCCGAGTGGGCCTGCAGACACAGTGACTCCCATCTGGCCTCGTCTGAATCTCTATTCTATACGAATTGATACATTAAGCAAAATGAAATCTGTGCTTTTACAGACAACAGTGCCTATAACGTCATCAAAAGAGACATATGATCTTCTAGTTGCAAGGACAGCTACTGAAGTTCATGACCTTTTATCAACAAATTGCCCCGTGCATTTCGTAGAAATGTTGAGCCAACTCCTTAACATGTCTAGTGCCACAAGCATCCCAGGCATATTTAAGACAGTCTTTACGGGACTTCTAACACCCTTCCAGGCAATTTTGGGAATCGTTCCTAATTTTGTACACTCTGTTTTTGGCGGTATACCATTATTTTTGGGACTCGTCGCAGGGATTTTATTTTTGACCCTCCTGCTTCGTTATGGCAAGCCGAAACTCAGACATAGCTCCCATGGGAATGGAAGAGACAATCCTAGCAATGCGCTACCGGGACAGGATAACTAACGTCCTTGAATTGGCCAGGCTGAGAGATCTAAACATGACCTGGTTCCTTTCATTCAGACCTATATGGCAGAACTGTATCTTACCGGTACTAAGATGTATGCTATGCGGCGATGAATGCGTGTTGGACATCTGTCTTTCACTTCCATCAGCAGTACCAATGGACGTCGATACTTTGCTCAGTCCAATAACGGCTCACGCATTGTGTTGTCCCCAGCGGCTACCAATCCTGATGACAGCATTCGTTGAGACTCCTGTGCTACGACTAGGTGGTAACAGTGGAGCGAGTGACAAAAGCAACATCACCCAGGTACGGCCTTCTGTGAGCATTGCTGCTCCTGAATACGATGACAGCAATCATTCTCACACCTGCCAAGTTACAGCGCTATCTAATTTGGTTGAACTGTCACCTGATTTTGTAGACCAATTCTTTGAGAGCCTGTCTGATACGATGTTCTCACCCGTACAGAAACAATAACTTTTAAGAAGCTTTCCGACTCACAGCGTTCTCATGAACTCTGAATTCGGCCTTCAGTTTTGATCAACAAAGACTGCTAAAAGCTTTGGAACTTTATTTTTCCCCGTTCAAGCAATAATTCTTTTGAATTGAACATTTTTCAATATTGACCTTTTTTTTTGGCACGAACAATTCTTTGCTTGACGTAAAAACTATTCTTAGAGAACAGAAGCTTCACACTTCTATTTCTAATCACATCTAGAGACATAACAAAGTTACACCAGCCTCTAGCACACATGTTATTACAATGCATTTATATGTGATGATTTATCTCGCCTTTCTTCTGTCAGAGATACTTCATGTGTAATTCCTTATGCATAATCGTTCATTATTTTCATATGCAATAATTCTTTGAATGATTCTATGCTTCAAAAAAACGTACAGTACCTAAATTTCATGTATTTCAAGTACGCCTATTTCGAATGCATTTATGCATTTTGGGGTGGGCAATGTTACACATGCATCTAATTGCTCTAGTTTTAGTAATTTTGATGGACATGAATACGTGGAGTGGGTGTTATGTGTTTATCTAGGTTCCTGATCGATACTGTGACCTTATGCCCCTATTCGGCTATAAATCCATTTATTCCCTATATTGGCATAACCGTTCAAGTGCGATTTTCAGAAATGTCATCTCTGGCCTCACACGAACAGAGCTACTTACTTACTCCCCTTCCACGTGTTAGGCTTAGGTCAGGCACACTGGGGTAGGCTTAGTTAGAAGCACCAGTTGAGTATGTTAGCCTAATGTATATATGACTGTATATATGTTTTATTACTTTTAAACCATTGTGTGGCTAAGAAACCATATCAATGCTTTTACAGTTCTATTTCGCAATCCTTATCTTACTGTACGTATTTTTTATCATAACAAGTCTTGCAATTGTGGCAATACATTTCTCTTGTACGAGAAGAAAGACTGTTCAATAAATGTTAACCCTTTATTGACAAACGCCCGTCTCTCTATTCTCTACATCTCGTGAAAGTAAACTGCACTAGACTGACTGAGTGAAATACATGTCTATTGTTTCACACGACCCTAGAGATTGACTCTTGATCTGAGGAACAAAGTTGTCATGTTGCACGGTTGTTGGAAAGCTGAATCCCTTCTTGTCTGTGCCAAGGAAGCTGATCACTTCCCATGCAGAGAAGAAAGTTTCCAGTGACCTCTGAGCTAGTTGGTAACACACCCAATTAAGTTTAGCATAGTCAGTGGAGGCCTGGAATATCCGTAGTTCCACGTCGATACTACTGTTTATGTTATTCCAATGCGCAGGGCCTAGTGGGAAACTAGGAACTACACTACACAAGATGCTCAGGAATTTCTAATGTATATGCTAACCATATTGGAAAATGAAGGTATACAAGTTGAAACCCTTTTTAGCCTTTGTTATAAATGGGAACATCATTGTGAAATTGTATGTATACATGTAGCACTAACATAGACACTGAAAGATTTATATATTTGACATTGCCAGACTGTAAGTAAGTGTCTTTCAATAAACTAGTTAAAGCAGCAAATCAGAACATGGAGTGCAGCCAATGCAAATCAGAAATGTTGTCAACATTATTTATACAAAGATATGGACAATATATCATTTTAATGATGCAATGTTGTAGAGCTGATGGAAGAAAATTAGAAACTTTAATAAAACATTTTGTAGCAAGTTAACTATCAATATCAGGAAGGACTTTTGTAGCAGTAGCAATAATTTTCCATGATGGTCCTTCCACGACATCTGGACATTGCACTGCCTATCTAAAATGAGACAAAGTCTGGACTCTTTGTAATGATACTCACTTAGGCCCTCATTAGGATCGCGGAGAATCCGCATCCTCCGGGCCCGCAGAAGCCACCGCCAGCCCGGAGGATGCGGATTCTCTGCAGCGGAGCCTTCAATGTCCCCCCGCCAGATTAGGATGGCTGGGGGACGAGAAGTCCGTCCGCCGCTTTTCCACTGCGGTCGCCTTCCGACCGCGGCGGAAAACCTCTAATATGGTGGTGGTGTCTATCAGACACCGCCAGCCATATTAGGATGGTGGGAAAGACATGCTTTTCCATGGTGGCTTTCCCGCAGTGCCGCAGCGTGGCACTGCAAGCACTTTGGCTGCACCACGCTGTGGCACTTTCAGATCACAGGAATGCAACATATCTACAATGATATGTTGTGTTCCTGTGCTCTCCCCAGCACTGGTGCAGAAACAGCTGCCAAGCTCCGGCAAAGGCACCTTGAAACCATGGTGCTAGGATGCCTGTGCCATGGGTAGATTGTTTTTGTGCACAAAGGGGCACCTTACTGCACAAAAAGAATCACTAAAAGCTTTTTCCTCTTTCAATGAGTGCTATAGAATACAGCACACATTGAAAGAGGAAAAAACAAGGAGAAATGAAAACATTTCTCCTTGTTGCAACTCCCTACACCACATATAAACTTAACATGACACAGTCTTGGAGCAGTCTTCTACATTCTTCGTTAGCATAGTTCACAGGATGCAGGGATTAGAGGTACTTGCGCATACTAGCAATGCCACAGGAGTATTTTTATTAGGATCTCCTCTGGACAGTACTGCCTGGCAAATCTTGCTTGTCACCTTCGTAGCACTACATTTCTTTTGGCCCTCCGGAAAAGTAAAACATTTCCATACGATGGATGTGTACATTTCAGGAGGGGGAGGTTCTGGTAGAAATTGTTCAGCAACAATATCATCAGAATCAGATGATTGTTCCAGCGGTGTAGCCATTTCTTTCTCCAAAAAAGAAATTCAGATTTCCAACGAAGAAAAAGTGAGGTTCTTCTCAGAACAGGTCTTCTCCTAAAGAAGGTCTAAGAAGAGTAATTAAAATGGGTGGGATTCTTCAATAGTTAGAACAGTAAGTGTTATAAACCAATTAAATCTCTGCGAAATTGCATTTAAAAGTAATATAAGTTTATTACAACTAAAAGAATATTTTTTTGCCTTAATATTTATATTAAATACATGTAACCCACTGTTGCCCCTGCTTGACAATCTAACCCGGATTCCAAGGCTGAGGAGGTTTGGGGACCCAAGGAAGCGTTTGTTCCCATAACAAGCAGGAAAATGTGTCTGTTTTAATGTGCACGGACTATTCTGCTTAAAACCCGCAACAAAAACTGAATTCCCCATGCAACCGTGAACTGCCAATAGGTGTGCAGATACTCACGGGGGCGGAGTGTGACCTTGACCAATCAAAGGGCAGCAGGATTTCAAGTCGTGATGTGAACAGCCTCCTGGATTCTTGGGCGCTGATGAAGGCAGATGAAAGTGCTGAAATGCATTCGCCATTACAGGAATAAAATTTGCTTCCAAAAGATGTTCCCCGGTGTGGTCTGTACTCATTTCTTTTGAAAGGAGGTTTTGTGGCATATTTTCTTGTCAGCCGGAGACACGCAGAGACCCCCCCTTGAAAAATTGACCCTGACACCACTGGCTTTAGCTGCGACCGCGGCTGTTTGTGCGTCCAAGGGATTGGAAGGACAGGGCTCGCCATGGACTGTGGGGAAATTTAGAAGGCAGTAATGCAGTTATTCAACTGTGTGTTGGGGGGCATGTAACCCACTGTTGCCCCTGCTTGACACTCTAACCCGGATTCCAAGGCTGAGGCAGTTCGGGGACCCAAGGAAGCGTTTGTTCCCATACCAAGCAGGAAAATGTGTCTGTTTTAATGTGCACGGACTAGTCTGCTTAAAACCCGCAACAAAAACTGAATTCCCCATGCAACACCTACCTGGACTGAAGTTGATGCATTCTGGGTGTGGCAGTCCACAAACACACCGTGAACTGTCAATAGGTGTGCAGATAATCATGGGGCGGAGTGTGACCTTGACCCATCAGAGGGCAGCAGGATTTAAACTTGTGATGTGAACAGCCTCCTGGATTCTTGGGCGCTGATGAAGGCAGATGAAAGTGCCGAAATGCATTCGCCATTACAGGAATAAAATTTGCTTGCAAAAGATGTTCCCCGGTGTGGTCTCTACTCATATATATATATATATATATATATATATATATATATATATATATATATATATATATATATATATATATATATATATATATATATATATATATATTCACTGAAAAAACCATAGGTTTCACACCAGTTATAGTTAGCTGGAAATTTTACTGACATAAAACCATTGAAATTTCACGTTATAGTTAGTTGGACTCACTATAACTTGCACTGCTGATGACGTCACATATTACATCACTCATGACATGGTCAGTGACATCACTCATGACATCACTGATAACACCATCCTTGTGACAGAGTAACAGACCTCCTTTCAGTGTAATGTAACCCTTGAAACACATATTCGAAAATAGAAACTAGGAGAAGGAGAAGGAGAGTGAACATGGGGAATGTGGATATTCAAAGAAAATGTAGAAAAGGAACGGGGGAGTGGAAGGGTAAGAAAAGATGCATTGCTGGAGTTGCATCACTTTTGCGCTTACAGACACGTCTGAAATACTGACGTATCTGTAAGTACTTGTGACATAATACGTCATATATTTAATATGACCCATGACTAGAAGACTGAAGGACTAATTTATCATGCCATGCGTCACTTTTACGCCACTGGTGCGTCACTTTTTGTGACGCACCAGTGCTGTAAAAAATGCACCTTATTCAGTCATATTTACAAAGTGACGCATCTAGGTAGATGCCTCGCTTTGTAAACCCCTGCGCCACATTATACCTACGCCAGGTGTAATGTATGCAAAAGGGACGTATTGACGCAAGAAAGGGTCGTAGAGGTGACGCAGTGAAATCTATGAGATATCACCGCGTCACTTTTATGACGCTGTTGCGTCCAAATCTTGCACCTGTTTCACAGCAGACGCAAGACTGATGCAGGCCCTTTCACAAGTGCCTGGCCCCATGTGAAAGGATGCATTGCTAGAGTTGCATCATTTTTGTGACACAATCCAGCCATGCAACACTTTTGCGCTTACAGATACGTCTGAAATACTGACGTATCTGTAAGTACTTGCAACATAATACGTCATGTATTTAATATGACGCATGAGTAGAAGACTGAAGGCCTCATTTATGAGGTCATGCGTCACTTATACGCCACCGGTACTTCACTTTTTGTGACGCATCAGCAGCGTAAAACATGCACCTTATTGAGTTATATTTACAAAGTGACGCATCTAGGTAGATGCGTCACTTTGTAAACCCCTGCGCCACATTATACCTACGTCAGGTGTAATATATGCAAAAGGGGCGTATTGACCCAAGAAAGGGTCGTAGAGGTGACGCAGTAAATAAACTGGGTTTTCCCCATGCTATGCTTCCCGGTCCGCTCCCCGGTGCGCGTACTGGGCGCTCCCCCCGTGCAAATCGAAAAAAATAATAATTTTTTTGTCCCGCGGGGCACTTTTATAGCCCCCACATCAAACCTAGGGGGTCAGGAGGGGTCTACTCTGCCCCCTTATGGTCATTTCCCCCTTTGTTTTTGCCACCTCTTGTGTCTCGATCCAATTTATGTGACGCACCAGTGCTGTTAAAAATGCACCTTATTGAGTCATATTTACAAAGTGACCCATCTAGGTAGATGCGTCACTTTGTAAACCCCTGCGCAACATTATACCTACGTCAGGTGTAATGTATGCAAGAGGGACTTATTGACGCAAGAAAGGGTCGTAGAGGTGACGCAGTGAAATCTATGAGATATCATTGCGTCACTTTTATGACGCTGTTGCGTGCAAATCTTGCGCCTGTTTCACAGCAGGCGTAAGACTGCTGCAGGCCCTTTTAATGGGCCTGGCCCTATGTAAAAGGATGCATTGCTGGAGTTGCATCATTTTTGTGACACACTCCAGCAATGCATCACTTTTGCGCTTACAGATACGTCTGAAATACTGACGTATCTGTAAGTACTTGCGACATAATGCGTCATATATTTAATATGCCGCATGAGTAGAAGACTGAAGACCTCATTTATGAGGCCATGCGTCACTTTTACGCCACCGGTACGTCACTTTTTGTGACGCACCAGTGCTGTAAAAAATGCACCTTATTGAGTCATATTTACAAAGTGACGCATCTAGGTAGATGCGTCACTTCGTAAACGCCTGTGCCACATTATACCTACGTCAGGTGTAATGTATGCAAAAGGGACTTATTGACGCAAGAAAGGGTCGTAGATGTGACGCAGTGATATCTATGAGATATCACTGCGTCACTTTTATGACGCTGTTGCGTCCAAAACTTGCGCCTGTTTCACAGCAGGCGTAAGACTGATGCAGGCCCTTTCACATGGGCCTGGCCCCATGTGAAAGGATGCATTACTGGAGTTGCATCATTTTTGTGACACACTCCAGCAATGCATCACTTTTGCGCTTACAGATACGTCTGAAATACTGACGTCTCTGTAAGTACTTGCAACATAATAAGTCATATATTTAATATGACGCATGAGTAGAAGACTGAAGGCCTCATTTATGAGGCCATGCGTCACTTTTACGCCACCGGTACGTCACTTTTTGTGACGCATCAGCAGCGTAAAACATGCACCTTATTGAGTTATATTTACAAAGTGACGCATCTAGGTAGATGCGTCACTTTGTAAACCCCTGCGCCACATTATACCTACGTCAGGTGTAATATATGCAAAAGGGGCGTATTGACCGTAGAAAGGGTCGTAGAGGTGACGCAGTAAATAAACTGGGTTTTCCCCATGCTACGCTTCCCGGTCCGCTCCCCGGTGCGCGTACTGGGCGCTCCCCCGTGCAAATCGAAAAAAATAATAATTTTTTTGTCCCGCGGGGCCCTTTTATAGCCCCCACATCAAACCTAGGGGGTCAGGGGGGTCTACTCTGCCCCCTTATGGTCATTTCCCCCTTTGTTTTTGCCACCTCTTGTGTCTCGATCCTACCGAGACACAAGATGGCGGCCGCTCCGGACTGTTTGGAATGTTTTCCGCGGCGCGCTTACAGACATATATATTTTTTTGAACCTAAATTACTCAAAATCCACTGGAGCACATATCTTGAGACATAGCAAAGGCACATTGGGCTACCAGTCCCCACAATTTTGCCAAGTTTGGTGGAAATCCATTCAGCTGTTCGGGTTAAAAGTGAGGTCGACCGCCCTATGGAAGTTAACATGGGGAAAACATTTTTGGGACCCCCCTTTTATCTCGGCCCCCGCTTGACGAAACCCCCCCTTTCAGGGAAGGACCAGAGCACCGCGAGGCAAATTTGAGGAAATTTTCAGGCAGATTTCTCAAACGGAACCAAAGTTATTCACAATAGAATGTTGAGATTTTCTATTGAAAATAATCCTAACTATAACTACCTACTGGCGACCGCCAGTAGGTTATATATACATATATATATATATATATATATATATATATATATATATATATATATATATATATATATATATATATATATATATTTCCAATAATATCCAAGTTATAACGCACTCTCAGAAAACCAGGATAGTACACATTGTTGCTTTATTGCTGTTACGCGTTTCGGAAGCTTTTGCTCCCTTGCTCACACAACAATACATCAGCACTCCTCCATTTACATACACAGTTCGTGCTGGTTATAGAAACAGGACTGCACATTTCATTTTGGCTGACATCTTGGAGTGTGTTCATGTTACACTTTTACATTACCCCTGATGTTTTCCTTTACTTGCAAGAATTCTTTATCATTCTTTCAGTTAAGTATATTTACTTTACTCTCTTGTTCTTATTCTTTCACCACAGTGGCTGAATGCGCTAGTCCTTTTCATTACCCCTCTTCTTTCGCCTAGTGGCTTAATAAGGGTCCAATGTCTCTGGGGAGTGCTTTATAAAAACATAAAGTGAAAAAACGTGAACTTAAGTGAATAAATCTTTACATTACTACGTGACAAAATCTTCTACTCTATTCTGTCGTGAATTCTTCCAGGTGACAGGTTCAATTGCTCGTGAAGTGCATGTGCTCCGTAATCTGAGCGTCTTGATTCTACCTGTTAGAGTAAAACAAACATATGATTACAATTATACTAAAATTATGATTAAAAACATATATACACTTTCAAGCTTTTCTTAATGTCAATAGAAGAGAACCTCTTAAACATGATAACCATAAGTCAATTAAATTACCATTAAGTCATGCATTTCAGTTGATACAGACTTCTTACTCTATAGTCAGGTTTAGGACTCATACAGGTGAACTGATAGCTCTTCATGGTCATTATGCCCTTTCGGCTGTCTTGTTTCCAATTCCAGGATCCATTTGGATTCCTTCTTTCTCAACTGTACCTCTTTGTACCCCCTCTTTGATTTGGGCTCACCTGTTCTATTGCAAAGTACAAGTTGCAATTGGATTCATGATATTGGGCAGAATGTCTCGCAACAGGGTATTGAGGATCCCTGTTAGTAATTGCCCTTAAGTGCTGCATAACTCTATTTTTGGCCATTACTGTCGTACTGCCTACATACCTCTTCTTGCACGGACACTCAAGCATATATACCACATGTGTTGAGCTACAAGTCAGAAATTGATTTATCTTCCTATTGTTCTTGCCATGAGGGATTTCAAATTCCTTTCTCATTGAGCTGTACTTACAGGCTCTACAGTGCCCGCACGGGAAGAAACCTACAAGGTTATGTTAGTTTGTATCCTTGTAGTCTGTAATATCTCCCTTCGTGATTATGTCCCTCAGACTACGACTTTTTCTGTATGTAATCGATGGTCTAGTACTCAGTCCAGGGCCAATAATAGGATCACTTTTCAAAATATTCCAATTTCTTGCAATTATTTTCTTCACCTTTTGAGACCCCCTATTATAGGTTAGGATTACTCTGGTGGTATCATTCTCTTTGCTTTCATTTTCTTTTGGTATCAAGGTACTCTCTCTTGTTATGTCCTCCATTTTTGATAAGGCCCTATCTAGGACCCATTTGGGATAGCCCCTTTCCCTGAATCTCAGTATCATATTTTTACTCTCTTGCCTGTACTCTTCTGTATTAGAACAATTTCTCCTTGCTCTTAGTAGTTCCCCGTAAGGGATGCTCCATTTCAGAGTATCTGGGTGGCTACTAAGAGCATAGAGGACACTATTGCCTGCGGTTTCCTTCCTGAACATTTTAGTTGCCGATCGGTCACCTTCCGCCCTGACCTCCACATCTAGATATTCTACCTTACATCTGTGTTTTTGATGGGTTAATCTTATGTTATATTCATTAGTATTCAGTTGTTCTACAAATTTTTCAGCTTCTACATCACTCCCACTCCATACCACAAACAGGTCATCTATGTACCTGAGCCATACTTTGACTTCCTTAAAAGCCTGCCTGTATCGGGGGTCAGTGTGTATTTCCTCCTCCCACTTTCCTAGAAACAAATTTGCGGAGCTTGGCGCGAAGCTCGTACCCATACAAGTACCGGTGGTCTGTTTGTACAACTCACCATTGAACATAAATACATTATTTTCTAGGCATATTCTTATCATTTCACCTAGCATCCTGGTATGCTCCAGGTACATTATGCTACGCTTTTTTAGGTAGTGCATGCATGCATCAATGCCATGTTCATGTTCAATAACAGTGTACAATGAGTTAACATCCATTGTCATAAGTATGTATTCTGGTTTCCAGTCCATGTTGTCAACTTTCTTCAGAAAGTCTTGAGTATCCTTTACATAGGACGTTAGCTTTCTTACATATTCCTGCAGAAAGTATTCGACATACTTAGACACATTTTCGTAGACACTTCCTATAGATGACACCATGGGTCTCCCTGGTGGTACTAGTGGGTTCTTGTGGATTTCGGGAGAAAGTAAATTATCGGAAGTTTGGGATAATCCTTCTTAAGGAATATAAACTCATCCCATGACAAAAGGCCATTCTCCTGCCATTTGGCTAACTTCGACCACATTGTTAAAATGTTATTTTTGTACACTCCACCATTACTTTTACAGTAGAATGTTTCATTCTCTAATTGCCTCATGGCCTCTTTGATATACATATGCCTGTCTTGTATAACCACATTCCCACCTTTGTCAGCTGGGCGTATTACAATTGAAGAATCATTTGCTAGGGATTCAATTGCTTTCCTTTGTTTTAGGTTTAAATTAAACCCTCCTTCCTTTTCCCTAGAATAGTGTTTATATTTCACCAATAACTTGGTTGTAACGTCATGAAATGTGTCTACATTGTTGTGAGGAAGATTAGGATAAAACACTGATTTAGGTTTAAAACCTGTCAGGGCAGCTCTATCTGTGGTCATGTTCCATATTTCCATGTCCTCATTGTGGCAAGATGTTTCAATGCTATCTCCTTCCCTGAGTAAACTATGCGCCACTGAAATGGCATTAGCGTCGCCTACTTCTAAAAAGGGCTGACTAGGGGCAATAGATTCTTGTGCATTAAGTGTGCCAGTGTTTGATCTCAGAGCATGCCATTTCTTCAGTTTTAATTTCCTTATGAAGCGAAATATGTCTATTCTTGTTTCGCTGTAATTGAATATTTCTGTTGGGCAGTACGAGAGTCCTAAGCTAAGGGTGTTCTTTTCCATGTTAGTCAAATCTCTACTTGACAGATTCACTATTGTTTTATTTACCAGTTCATTGTTCTCCATTATTGGTTGCGTTTCTTGTAGCCCCCACGCCTGGTTCCCACTGGCTCGCGTTCCACTCTTTTTCCTTTGTTTCCTTCTTTTTCTACGCTGCTTACTTCGTCCATCCCTCGTAACTCCGACGGCAAAGCATGGAGGCGCGGAAACCGTCGGAGTAAAAGCCGAGAATGCCGGGGAGCCGACGGGTGTCCTGGGGCGCGTGAGGAGAAACAGTGGACCTCGGGGCTCGAACTCACGTATTAGTGAGAGAAAGTAAAAAGCCCAGGAGGAGCGCATTTAAGAAAACTTTAAATGTGCGGGACTCGGCGGGGAAAGGATAATTAGTTACGAGGGTATCTGGAACTCCTATCTAAGGAGGGAAACAGGAACGTACACAGGGCTTAAAAAAACTTTAAAACAGACTGTTAAACGTGAACACACAACCAGGGAGCTATGGTGGTGTAACCTTAGCATCTGATAATTATTTCAAGCTACACAGGAGAACCTATTGATAAGCCTAAGAACTTTTAATACGAGCAAAAGAACAATGGATGACGACGCGCAATGCAGACGTGTTGCACAGACACTATTGGCGAGAGCACCCTGTAAAGGAAAACAAGTTGGGCCCAAAAGCAAGTGGAAACCACACTAATAGGAAAATTGAGGAAATATGAAACATTAAAAAAGAATGAAACGTCCAAATGGTGGGAGGCAGTATCCCTACAGGACTATGTGGATAAAAACATGAACCCTAGAGGACTGAGAATATATATCACACCCTCACACGAATCTCCTAACCCACGTATGCTTGAAGAGTGGTTTGAGAACTCGACAAACAGTTCCAGAACTTTGCTGTGTATATTGGTAAAATATGCCTGGGAAGATAGAGAGCGGATATTGAAGGAAATACTAGATATTGAGGAGGAACTTAACAATGAGAGTGACCAAACAAGTATAAAAAAAATACAAGGATGAAATGAAAGCCAGACTGATCCAGCATGAGGAGGACATAAAGATAAGGAAACAAAGGAAATTGCATAGAGATTGCAATGATTATGACTCCGGTCGTATCCTCACGTACAGCAAAAAGTATGACCATATGTATGACATAAAACAAACCACTTCAGCGAGCCGATCCCCTCAAACGCAAGGAAAAAAAAACAGATGCAGAGACCACAGAAGGGTCAGATACCGACGGCTCCATACACAGCATCAGCACAATGGCTGAAATGGAAATAATCACATCTAAACCAACGTATTTAGACAAATTCCGAGCGCTGAAGAGGGGGCAGCATTCGGGAAGATTCTCACCCCCTCCAGCTCAAAGAGGAAGAGGTACCAGAGGGAGACCACGGGGAAAAGCAAGAGGAGCAGGAAGAGGGATGGACAAAGTAAGCAGCGGAGAAAAAGAAGGAAACAAAGGAAAAGGAAAAGGAGTGGAACGCGAGCCAGTGGGAACCAGGCGTGGGGGCTACAAGAAACGCAACCAATAATGGAGAACAATGAACTTGTAAATAAAACAATAGTGAATCTATCAAGTAGAGATTTGACTAACATAGAAAAGAACACCCTTAGCTTAGGACTCTCGTTCTGCCCAACAGAAATATTCAATTACAGCGAAACAAGAATAGACATATTTCGCTTCATAAGGAAATTAAAACTGAAGAAATGGCATGCTCTGAGATCAAACACTGGCACACTTAATGCACAAGAATCTATTGCCCCATGTCAGCCCTTTTTAGAAGTAGGTGACGCTAATGCCATTTCAGTGGCGCATAGTTTACTCAGGGAAGGAGATAACATTGAAACATCTTGCCACAATGAGGACATGGAAATATGGAATATGACCACAGATAGAGCTGCCCTGACAGGTTTTAAACCTAAATCAGTGTTTTATCCTAATCTTCCTCACGACAATGTAGACACATTTCATGACGTTACAAACCAAGTCATTGGTGAAATATAAACACTATTCTAGGGAAAAGGAAGGAGGGTTTAATTTAAACTTAAAACAAAGGAAAGCAATTGAATCCCTAGCAAATGATTCTTCAATTGTAATACACCCAGCTGACAAAGGTGGGAATGTGGTTATACAAGACAGGGATATGTATATCAAAGAGGCCATGAGGCACATAGAGAATGAAACATTCTACTGTAAAAGTAATGGTGGAGTGTACAAAAATAACATTTTAACAATGTGGTCGAAGTTAGCCAAATGGCAGGAGAATGGCCTTTTGTCATGGGATGAGTTTATATTCCTTAAGAAGGATGATCCCAAACTTCCGATAATTTACTTTCTCCCGGAAATCCACAAGAACCCACTAGTACCACCAGGGAGACCCATAGTGTCATCTATAGGAAGCGTCTACGAAAATGTGTCTAAGTATGTCGAATACTTTCTGCAGGAATATGTAAGAAAGCTCCCGTCCTACGTAAAGGATACTCAAGACTTTCTGAAGAAAGTTGACAACATGGACTGGAAACCAGAATACATACTTATGACAATGGATGTGAACTCATTGTACACTGTTATTGAACATGGCATTGATGCATGCATGCACTACCTAAAAAAGCGTAACATAATGTACCTGGAGCATACCAGGATGCTAGGTGAAATGATAAGAATATGCCTAGAAAATAATGTATTTATGTTCAATGGTGAGTTGTACAAACAGACCACCGGTACTTGTATGGATACGAGCTTCACGCCAAGCTTTGCGAATTTGTTTCTAGGAAAGTGGGAGGAGGAAATACACACTGACCCCCGATACAAGCAGGCATTTAAGGAAGTCAAAGTAGGGCTCAGGTACATAGATGACCTGTTTGTGGTATGGAGTGGGAGTGATGTAGAAGCTGAAAAATGTGTAGAACAACTGAATACTAATGAATATAACATAAGATTAACCCATCAAAAAGACAGATGTAAGGTAGAATATCTAGATGTGGAGGTCAGGGCGGAAGGTGACCGATTGGCAACTAAACTGTTCAGGAAGGAAACCGCAGGCAATAGTGTCCTCCATGCTCTTAGTAGCCACCCGGATACTCTGAAATGGAACATCCCTTACGGGGAACTACTAAGAGCAAGGAGAAATTGTTCTAATACAGAAGAGTACAGGCAAGAGAGTAAAAATATGATACAGAGATTCAGGGAAAGGGGCTATCCCAAATGGGTCCTAGATAGGGCCTTATCAAAAATGGAGGACATAACAAGAGAGAGTACCTTGATACCAAAAGAAAATGAAAGCAAAGAGAATGATACCACCAGAGTAATCCTAACCTATAATAGGGGGTCTCAAAAGGTGAAGAAAATAATTGCATGAAATTGGAATATTTTGAAAAGTGATCCTATTATTGGCCCTGGACTGAGTACTAGACCATCGATTACATACAGAAAAAGTCGTAGTCTGAGGGACATAATCACGAAGGGAGATATTACAGACTACACGGATAGAAACCAACATAACCTTGTAGGTTTCTTCCCGTGCGGGCACTGTAGAGCCTGTAAGTACAGCTCAATGAGACAGGAATTTGAGATCCCTCATGGCAAGAACAATAAGAAGATAAATCAATTTCTGACTTGTAGCACAACACATGTGGTATATGTGCTTGAGTGTCCGTGCAAGAAGAGGTATGTAGGCAGTATGACAGTAATGGCCAAAAATAGAGTTATGCAGCACTTAAGGGCAATTACTAACAGGGATCCTCAATTACCTGTTGCGAGACATTTTGCCCAATATCATGAATCCAATTGCAACTTGTTAACATACTTTGCAATAGAACAGGTGAGCCCAAATCAAGGAGGGGGTAACAGAGAGGTACAGTTGAGAAAGAAGGAATCCAAATGGATCCTGGAATTGGAAACAAGACAACCGAAAGGGCATAATGACCATGAAGAGCTATCAGTTCACCAGTATGAGTCCTAAACCTGATTATAGAGTAAGAAGTCTGTATCAACTGAAATGCTTGACTTAATGGTAATTTAATTGACTTATGGTTATCATGTTTAAGAGGTTCTCTTCTATTGACAATAAGAAAAGCTTGAAAGTGTATATATGTTTTTAATCATAATTTTAGTATAATTGTAATCATATGTTTGTTTTACTCTTACAGGTAGAATCAAGACGCTCAGATTAGGGAGCACATGCACTTCACGAGCAATTGAACCTGTCACCTGGAAGAATTCACGACAGAATAGAGTAGAAGATTTCGTCACGTAGTAATGTGAAGATTTATTCACTTAAGTTCACGTTTTTTCACTTTATGTTTTTATAAAGCACTCCCCAGAGACATTGGACCCTTATTAAGCCACTAGGCGAAAGAAGAGGGGTAATGAAAAGGACTAGCGCATTCAGCCACTGTGGCGAAAGAATAAGAACAAGAGAGTAAAGTAAATGTACTTAACTGAAAGAATGATTAGGAATTCTTGCAAGTAAAGTAAAACATCAGGGGTAATGTAAAAGTGTAACATGAACACACTCCAAGATGTCAGCCAAAATGAAATGTGCAGTCCTGTTTCTATAACCAGCACGAACTGTGTATGTAAATGGAGGAGTGCTGATGTATTGTTGTGTGAGCAAGGGAGCAAAAGCTTCCGAAACGCGTAACAGCAATAAAGCAACACTGTGTACTATCCTGGTTTTCTGAGAGTGCGTTATTACTTGGATATTATTGGAAATTGAATAACTGGCGGGGCTCTGCCAGTTTGACGCGCCACCAGACAACGGGCGGTTCCCCCGTAAACGAGCCGTGGAGAGTGAGCATATATATATGGTTAGGTGAATAAACACCCTTGGAGTTGCAGTGGAGTCGCGTGTGTTTTGTGATCTGAGAGCACTACTACTTTGGAACTTTTGGAATTACAATTACCGGCGTGCTCGGCCGGCATTGGTGCCACCTCCCTCGGGGCCGCAGGCAGCACGTCAGAGCGGACTTTGAAAACATATATATATATATATATATATATATATATATATATATTCTCGCTCCAAGGTTGTCCACCATTGAGTAGCACGCGAGCAGCAGCTTTATTTATGTGTAGGTGAGGACGGGGATCCGCTTGTAGACGCCGCTCCGTAATGGATCTGCCCGACGCGTTTCGAAGCTCCATCTGCTTCTCTTCAGGGGCTTTAACGGAAGCGGTGTGCGCACCCGCTACACTTCTCCAAATACGTATAACTCACCCGCCGATGGGAGGCTCCAATGAGACTTCTGGGAAGTGTAGTGCGGAAAGCACACAATCAAGTCCTGGATGGACTCCACAAGTGGGCCCGTCCTCTATCCCATGTACGGCTGCTACTTCACTGCCGTGACCCCCACGTTATCGGGGTGGTGCATACTCTGCGGCTGGACTGCCGCATATAGATTCTCGCTCCAAGGTTGTCCACCATTGAGTAGCACGCGAGCAGCAGCTTTATTTATGTGTAGGTGAGGACGGGGATCCGCTTGTAGACGCCGCTCCGTAATGGATCTGCCCGACGCGTTTCGAAGCTCCATCTGCTTCTCTTCAGGGGCTTTAACGGAAGCGGTGTGCGCACCCGCTACACTTCTCCAAATACGTATAACTCACCCGCCGATGGGAGGCTCCAATGAGACTTCTGGGAAGTGTAGTGCGGAAAGCACACAATCAAGTCCTGGATGGACTCCACAAGTGGGCCCGTCCTCTATCCCATGTACGGCTGCTACTTCACTGCCGTGAATATATATATATGGCCGAGATACCCGCCACCCCCTCTCAACACAATCCCCAAAAGGAGGGAAACCGGAAACAGTTCTTGAAGTTTTTGGAAGTGGGATGGAGTGACCATCCCGGCCGTATTTATTAAAACAAAATTAAAACATTAAACGTTTCTTGTTATGTACAATTTCATTACCATATTGCGATGTTTGGCTAACCTTAACAGATTCTCTAATACAGAGGTTCTCCTAGCCGAACTAGCAACCTACAAAACATTTCTTGACATATTGAAATTGTACAACCTAACGTTTAAGGGCCAACGGCAAGGTCATAACCGGTGTCAAGATCCCTAACCAGACTTACCCCTCCCACTTGGGATGGGCGACAGCACGGAGGCGTACCTCAAGTGCAACTACTACCAATTTCCCTTGACTTGACGGGGGCACCTAAAACTCGACGCCAGTTAAAGGTCGTTCGAATACTCGTGTGAGGTATCTAGAAGGTATCGTGGACCTTATCCCAACCCCACACAACTTACCGCATCTGCCGTCGCAGATGTCACTGGCCCCGGGAAATTCCCCAGGAGGGGGCTGTAACCCCTCCTACAAAGGAAGGGGCCTTGACCGCCTTTCCTTTACTTCCGGCGACCCATCCTTAGAAGGGACCGCCTCCCCATTGAGGGGCCAATGGCCACCTCTCCCGAGCGCTCCCATCCGTGTTGGGTGACGCCCACTCATAGGGATCTACTAATTAGTGCTCACCGATCATGACCTTACCGCCTACCAAAATAAATACGACAGTGCAAATTAACCTAAGAATACATTGGCCACTATGACCGAAAGAGCATGCATCAAAATTCAACACTAAACTGAATATCTTTAATGGCAAACATACTCAAAAACGACCATTCTTTATTAACTCAAAATCAACATGGCACTACAACCTGTAAACGAAAACAGAAACAAAATTAATCAACTTTATTATACACAACTGGCTGTCTTCAGGGGCTGGTGGGTGGGTCAAAATTGGCTCTTCGTTCTGTCCCGAGCTCACGTGCAGCGAGGAGGTGCAGCTTCAGAGCACAAGAACAAGAGGATGTCTTCTGGTCTTGCGTCCCTTTTTATCCGTCTTCAGGGCGGGCGTATACCCGCCCCTGCCTGCCCCTGAGGGCGTGGCTGGCTGCGTCGGTGTCTAGGCCAGCCCACTCTAGGGCGGGAACGAGCGCGCCCCGGCTACGCCGCTTCGGGCATACCAGCTGAGACGCGCCTCCCGCCCAAAAATGGCTTCCCGGGGGGATCGAGGCACTCGGCCATACGTTCGGGGGGACCGAGTCGGTCGCCCCTTTCCATATGGCCGAGATACCCGCCACCCCCTCTCAACACAATCCCCAAAAGGAGGGAAACCGGAAACAGTTCTTGAAGTTTTTGGAAGTGGGATGGAGTGACCATCCCGGCCGTATTTATTAAAACAAAATTAAAACATTAAACGTTTCTTGTTATGTACAATTTCATTACCATATTGCGATGTTTGGCTAACCTTAACAGATTCTCTAATACAGAGGTTCTCCTAGCCGAACTAGCAACCTACAAAACATTTCTTGACATATTGAAATTGTACAACCTAACGTTTAAGGGCCAACGGCAAGGTCATAACCGGTGTCAAGATCCCTAACCAGACTTACCCCGCCCACTTGGGATGGGCGACAGCACGGAGGCGTACCTCAAGTGCAACTACTACCAATTTCCCTTGACTTGACGGGGGCACCTAAAACTCGACGCCAGTTAAAGGTCGTTCGAATACTCGTGTGAGGTATCTAGAAGGTATCGTGGACCTTATCCCAACCCCACACAACTTACCGCATCTGCCGTCGCAGATGTCACTGGCCCCGGGAAATTCCCCAGGAGGGGGCTGTAACCCCTCCTACAAAGGAAGGGGCCTTGACCGCCTTTCCTTTACTTCCGGCGACCCATCCTTAGAAGGGACCGCCTCCCCATTGAGGGGCCAATGGCCACCTCTCCCGAGCGCTCCCATCCGTGTTGGGTGACGCCCACTCATAGGGATCTACTAATTAGTGCTCACCGATCATGACCTTACCGCCACAGGCCCGGATAGTTGACCGGCTATCCGGGCCCCCCACAAAACTCCTAGCTAAAGGTCATGTTCCAACGTTTTTAACCATGCTAAGAAGTCTCCTATGAGTAACTCATTTCCCACCCGAGACAAATGCACACCATCCCCCATATACATACTGTCATCATTAATACAACCGTGCGAGATAGAATGCAATGTCCTGGAACGGAACAACCTACTCATTTTGTTATTAAGTTTCCTAACAGAATGGTTCAAAGCAGGGATCGAAATAGCCCCCCGCCACACTTTTCGTGGGATCATATGAGACCACGCAATTATGCACCCCGGAACTTTCCTCGCCAACCAACTTACAGTGGAAAGCATTGCCTCCAGGAGAAGTCGTCTACCGGTGGTGACCAAATCATTGCCCCCTAAATGTACTATGACTATAGACGGCGGTGACCTCATCCGCCCTAACAAACCCTCAAAGAATGCCTGAAACTGGTCAATACAGAGACCGCCCCTTCCGTAGAAGGACATCCTGTACCCGTATTCCCCAGCTACGTGAATCATGTCACCTGCTTCGAATACGTCTGCGGCACGCCTCACGTATGAGTGGCCCACGACCCACACCTCCTTTCTCACAGCCGGTGATGTCTGACCGCTGGCCCGGTGTTGGGTCGACTGCATAGTCCGCCCCGCCTCGAAGGCTTGCGTAACTGAAAACCAAACAAAAGACAAGAAGCGTGAGTACATTATTACAGCTTCACAACATGTGCAACCGCACATACCTCTTATAACAATTGGAGGACCAACGCCCCACTCGTTTTACTTGTTCCACATTAAGACCCCTGGCTGTAGCTTCCGTGGCAGCCCCTATCCGAAAGGAATGGGTCCCAAACTCACCCGGGTCCAAGCCCGCTGCGGTAATTGACATCGCGAGCACCCGCTGAAACTGAAACTTCGTCAGTGGGGTGGCGTCCGCGTGTCTCAACAATGTCCTCCCCCATGATGCCACCCTTCGTGCTAGGTACTCTTCTAAACACTTCACCGGACACATGGAAGACCCTGGAATCCTGCGAATGACTATGCAGTCTCCCACCCCACTTTGATCGGTTTTTGACTTGACAAAGGATACAGTCATAGTCTCACCCCTGATCTGAACGTGTTCCCGGCACAAACCCCCCGCCAGATCCCGCTTGCTCCTTGCTACCAGCTCACTTATCCTCATAGCCCCGTGAAATGCAAGCGTAAAAGCAGCTCGGAACAAACAGGCCTCGAACTGAGACGAGCATATGGCGGGGAGTGTGGCCAGCAACTGGGACAATCTATCCAGACCTATCGGGCGCCTCTCATCTACTCTGCGACCCTCAAGGCGTTGCCACCCACGCAGCGCTTTCTGTACCACAAAAGACGCTGTCGGGTCCTGGATATTATGAGCCCTGGCAACAAAGGAGATGGCAGCACGATGCCTCTGGGCTGTAGCCACTGACTTCCCAGCCTTACGCAAGGACATCAGAAAATGTACTACCCAATCCTCATGCCCCCAAAGTCCCCCTCTCTCAGTCCCCAAAAAGGCTAAATAAGCCCGAAACGCCCCTTCGTATGCCTTCCTCGTCCTTGGTGCTAGACTCTCTCCCACGAGGTAACGAAGTTCGGGGCACCGAGAGACCAGAGAGCTTCGGGAAAGGGTGCTGGCTCTGGGTCCGCTGAGGGAAGGAAACCCGAGAAAGCCTGCATTTGAAAACGAGACAGTGCATCAGCAGCCTGATTCATCACCCCTGGGACATGTTTTGCTCTGAATACCACATTCAGTTGCATACACAGTAAGACAATTTCTTTAAGCAGCCTTAAAATCATTTTACAACGTGCTGCCTGACTATTGATGCATTCTACAACGGTCATATTGTCAGACCAAAATATGACAGAGTGATTTTTGAATCCATCGGGCCAGGTTCTGAGGGCCACCAAAATGGGAAACAGCTCAAGGAAAGCAATATTACTCGTCAGCCCCTCTTCGTGCCACCATGTTGGCCACTTTTGTGCCGACCATTTCGTGCCGAAGATGGCGCCGAAACCCGTGCTTCCCGCTGAATCCGTCCATAGACCAAGCTCTTCAGAGGACAAGGCCGGTTTGTTCCAGACGACTCGACCATTGAAATCCGCCAAAAATGCTAACCAAATACGCATGTCTTGGCGGACCTCGGCCGATAACCTCGTGCGATGGTGACCCTCCTTTAGGCCGACCATCGCCTGTGCAATCGAACGGGAGAAGGGGCGGGCCATCGGGATCACCCTTAAGGCAAAATTCAACTTCCCCACCAATTGCTGCAATTGATGCAGCGTAACTTTAGATGCAGTAATACACATTTGCAGGGCTGTCCTGAATTTCGACACTTTGGGAGCTGGTAAACGAAAACAACCCTCACTAGAGTCCAACTCGATCCCGAGAAACTCGAGGCAAGTCGTGGGACCCACAGTTTTACCTGGTGCCAATGGCACGCCAAATTGATTCATTAAAACACAAAATTCAGTCAAGGCCCGGGCACATTCATCATCCCCAGCGGCCCCAAGGAACAGAAAGTCATCGAGGTAATGCATCACATTCCGAAAACCTGTTTTCTTCGTGTAAACCCATTGTAGAAAACTACTGAATTTCTCGAAATATGCACAAGATATAGAGCACCCCATCGGCATACACCTATCCATGTAATACAAACCTTGAAACATGAATCCCAAAAGACGTTGGTCTTCCGGGTATACCGGGAGCAAACGGAACGCTGACTCGATATCTGATTTCGCCATCAGCGTCCCGGGCCCCAGGCGATTCAAAATGGCTACGGCCTCATCGAATGATGCGTACCGCACCGAACACATTTCTGGATCAATTGCATCGTTTACAGAAAGGCCATGAGGAGCTGATAAATTGTGAATCAATCGAAACTCACCCGGGTCCTTCTTGGGGACCACCCCTAAAGGAGAACAAACAAAGTTCGGTACCGGGGGAACACGAAACGGGCCGGCAACCCGACCTCGGGTAACCTCTTTCCGGATCTTATCCTGTACTACAGTCGTATGCTGCAAGACGGAAAGTTGATTTTTGCACGTCCCGACACCCTGAAAGTTCCCCACCGGGATGCGGAAACCATATGAAAAACCGTTTCGTAGCACCCCAGCAGAAGTACGATCTGGGTATTCGCTGAGCCAGGGAATCATCGCCAGGGTATCAATCGGGGTTGGTAAAGGCGCCCCTCGGACTATATTAGACCTGTTTGGCGCCTCCTCTACCCCCATTTTCACCCGATTTGGCTCTGCACGAGGACTCAGGATGGGGTGCCCCACAACCACTACATTCGTGTTTGAATTTACAAGATCCCGAGGGCCTAGTACATTTACTCCTGTTGAAATTGAAACAGAAACCCCTCTTCCCTGTATTGCCGGCGGGTCTCGGGTAATCGTCTGTACCCGTACCCGACCGAAAGGGCGTCCCCCCATTTTGGCGGGAGGACTCACCAACAGTACTCCCCACCAACGGCACTTTCAACATCCCCGACTCTTTCATTTTATTCCACGTCAAAGAATCGTAACAGTCCCAGGTTAAACTTTTGTTATGCTCCATCGCTTTCCTGAAAAGGTTGTCATAACAGAACCATTGGTTACCTTGGTGCGATGTCGAGTACCCCATAATTCGTGACTGATATACTGGAAATTCAGGGAGCAATTCAGGCCTACGTTCCCCCAAAATTGACGTAAAAATTCCCCAAGCATTACCCCAGTTACCAATATTCTCATTCACTTTAAAGGCGGCCATTTTGGCGCGCCAAACACTCGGATGCATCAGATCCTTTTGACCCTTAACAGTTTCGACCTCATAGTGATCAACGAGCAGGGAGAAAATGTTTACGTATTCCCCCGCCCAAATCTTTTCCTTTATTGGCAAAGGAACATGTTGCCCCAATTTTTCTCTACGAGAGGGTGTTGACTCATCCCTTGCAATCGGCAATGGCCGCTTACCTGCACCGGACGCTACTTCGGCCCCTCGTGGCTTGTCTATCACCGCATCCGGCGCGGGCACCTTGGCTGCATCACGTTTCTCGCGCAACTGTTTCATGAGTGCTTGCGCTTCGGCAGCCGTGGCGCCCTCTGTACTGTCCCCCAACCACGCTGCTAGCTGTGCCGCCAACTCGGGAGGCATACCCTCAGCAGATGTCGGGGTGACTACGACCGGGATCGGGTTCCCTTCCTGCGGTACCGGGGCCGGTACCGGGGCTGGCGGCTCGAGCGGGGAACAGGGAACCGGGACGTCTCCCCCGACCGGCCCCCTTCGCGGCCTCTTAGGCCTCCCTCCGGCCGGTGGACGTCCCGATCCCTCCTCGCCGTCTCGCCCCGCCAACTGTTTCTTTATTTCGGACATTTCCTTCATGAGGGCCCGAACCATCTGGTCAGTCGACATTCTCTTGGCGCCTTTCTTGGGCATCTTTCAGACGAAATATCTAGAAGACAAAAGAAAGATTAAAACGCTCAAAATTGGCTCTTCGTTCTGTCCCGAGCTCACGTGCAGCGAGGAGGTGCAGCTTCAGAGCACAAGAACAAGAGGATGTCTTCTGGTCTTGCGTCCCTTTTTATCCGTCTTCAGGGCGGGCGTATACCCGCCCCTGCCTGCCCCTGAGGGCGTGGCTGGCTGCGTCGGTGTCTAGGCCAGCCCACTCTAGGGCGGGAACGAGCGCGCCCCGGCTACGCCGCTTCGGGCATACCAGCTGAGACGCGCCTCCCGCCCAAAAATGGCTTCCCGGGGGGATCGAGGCACTCGGCCATACGTTCGGGGGGACCGAGTCGGTCGCCCCTTTCCATTCACTGAAAAAACCATAGGTTTCACACCGGTTATAGTTAGGAATTAGCATTTAAAAAACCTATTAAATTCACTGAAAAAACCATAGGTTTCACACCAGTTATAGTTAGCTGGAAATTTTACTGATATAAAACCATTGAAATTCCCACGTTATAGTTAGTCGGACTCACTATAACTTGCGCGTGCAATGCACTGCTGATGACATCACATATTACATCACTCATGACATGGTCAGTGACATCACTCATGACATCACTGATGACACCATCCTTGTGACACAGTGACAGACCTCCTCTCAGTGTAAAGTAACCCTTGAGACACATATTCAAAAATAGAAACTGAAATTTTTAAAAAATGGACATACCTATATCAGTTACAACAAGCAATTCTGTACTTCCACTATCTATATACACATCCACTCATTCACCAACAGTTCTATATAGTCACTCATACATATACTCACTCATCATATGAAGAGATACACCTATACATCCTGTTACACACCGACATTCATCCAAAAGTTACTCACACACATATTCACACGTGCAAATAAACTATTGAACAACCATTTATTTGAATATAGAGTTATACACACACTTCCACCTTACTTCTATTGAAAATTACACATATTTATTCTCTTAAACAATCACTTATACAAACACATACTTATTTAAACAGGAAATCTTACAATCTCTTACTCTCACATATACTCACTTATATACATCAATATTCATATATACTAGATTAAAACATATGTAGTTACTGATAAAGACACTAGTGAGACAGTCATTCACTCACTAACAAACACATATAGACACTCATCCACCCATACAGTCCTGTACATATGCTGTCTTCAAAACACATACAAACAAAGAGTCAGTCACTCATGCATCTATGTGCTAAGTAATACCCCCACCAAACCATATAGACACTCATACTGATACTAATAAAAATATCAAATAACCCATATACATACGCATGTAGCTACTTATCAACACATGTAGCCACTTATACACAAAGTGAAACACTAATATATGTATTTAAATATTTAAACATAACTCACTAATATTTATTTTTCAGAAAGACACATATTCACTGGATGGTGTCATCAGTGATGTCATGAGTGATGTCACTGACCATGTCATGAGTGATGTAATATGTGATGTCATCAGCAGTGCATTGCACGCGCAAGTTATAGTGAGTCCGACTAACTATAACGTGGGAATTTCAATGGTTTTATATCAGTAAAATTTCCAGCTAACTATAACTGGTGTGAAACCTATGGTTTTTTCAGTGAATTTAATAGGTTTTTTAAATGCTAATTCCTAACTATAACCGGTGTGAAACCTATGGTTTTTTCAGTGAATTTCATAGGTTTTTTAAATGCTAATTCCTAACTATAACTGGTGTGAAACCTATGGTTTTTTCAGTGAATTTCATAGGTTTTGTTAATGCTAATTCCTAACTATAAGTTTCACTTTATAAATAAGACTGTTAGCACTCTAGTTGTTCTTTTTAACACTCTGGTACATTCTGTCATTGGGCTACAGTTGGGCTACATCTAGTTGAAATTTGGGCTACATTTACAATTTTTGGTCTCTGGTGGCCATCTTTGGGCTACATTGGGCTACTTTGGGCTACATTTGGGCTACATTTTGGCTCTAACATATATTAAGCCCAATGTAGCACAATACATATTTTTCTAAAGTTAATTTTTTTACAAACCACTTCAGAATAGGGCTACCTGTCCCTACAATTATCCCATTTTTTTTTTTTTAATTTTTGGGGGGAGCGCTCCCGGAGCGCGCCCCGGGGAGCGCCCCGAAAAGCGTATTTCTGAAAAGCGCCCCGGGGCGCGCTCCGGGGAGCGTCCCGTGAGCGCCAATATCGCAAACGAAAACATGATCGTGGCGTATCGCGTAGCCGCGACCGCGTGATACGCACGGCGTAAGCGCACCCGGAAGTACTCGAGCGAATACGATCGCACAACGTAAACTTCCGACGCGCTTACGCTGCGCGACCCGGGGCGCGCCCCAGGGCGCGCCCCGGGCGCGTAGCATAAGCGCGTTGGGTCATGTGAGCAGAAAATAACACTTTTCATTGGTTCATAACAGTTTTAGTTCCATAATGATGAAGCCCCTGGTCTTGTGACCTGAAAATAACACTTCTCATTGGTTCAGGACAGTTTTTTTTTCTAAATGATGAAAGACCCCACCTTTTTTCCTTATTCTGACTTTGTCCTTTGACTGAGGAAGACCTGTTTGTTGCTCTCTCTACTTTTTTGCTCCAAATAATGGCTTCAGTAGTAGCATCAGCTGGTGCATCTGCCCCACCACCACCACCACAACCACCAAGAGGACCAGCTCCAAATTATATTGGTGGTCAAGAACAGGAGGAGGAGGAAGAGGAAGAGGAGGAGGGGAGAAGAAGATGGCTGCCAGAAGAAAATACACCTTACAAACCCAAACCACACATTGTATGGCAGTTTTTTTCAATCCCAGAGGGGAAAAAAAAGGTGAATGCGCCCAAGGTGACTTGCCTCATCTGCAATGATGAACTTTCACGGGGCAACCCAAACAAAAAATATTCTTTTGGTAACTATACCATGATTCGGCACATGACCAGAAAGCACCCAAACAACTACTCTTGTGCAGAGTTCAGGGAACTGGCCAGTAACCTCCCCCAGTCATCAAGGACCCCCTCCCAAAGAAACCAACCCACTTCATCAGAACCAGAAACATCCGAGGTGATGCCTTGCATTCAGCCGAGATTTGCTGATTTTAAAATCACTTGTTCTGCATGTAGCAAGCTTATCGCCTATGGCGAAAAAAGCGTTAAGCTCATCGTCCTTGCAGGTGATAATCACAAGTGCCCCAAAAAGAAGTAATTTTTTGGGTTTTTTGGTTTTTTGCTCCAGTTGAGCCAGTTTCAATTCCCTTTTTTTGTTTCTCCCCCTAAAAAAATACAAAAAAAATATAAAACTGTTTTGAAAAGCCAAAAAAAGTTCAAAAAGTTCAAAAAACACAAAAAAAAATAAAACAACAAAAAGAAGAAAAAAAAAGTTCTTTTTAGAACTACCTCCAATTTCTAAATCAAAACTTCATTTTTTAAAAACTCTGTCACATTTTTTCCTCATAGTACGCTCCCAGGGCCGCTCCCCGGTGCGCGCACCGGGCGCTTCCCCCGCACAAAACGAAAAAAAAAAAAATATTTTAAATGCCCCGCGGGGCCCTTTTATAGCCCCCACATCAAACCTAGGGGGTCAAAGGGGTCTATCCCTGACGCCTTATGGTCATTTCCCCCTTTGTTTTAGCCACCTCTTATGTCTCGATTTTACCGAGACACAAGATGGCGGCCGCTCTGGACTGTTTCGAATGTTTACAGACACCCGAGAGCCAATCAGCTTTCCATGCGCACCTCGCGTCACGCGCCCGGAGCGCTCCCCGGTGCGCGCACCGGTGCGCTGCTATAGATATATATATTTATTGGAACCTAAATTACTCAAAATCCACTGCAGCACATATCTTGAGACATAGCAAAGGCACATCAGGCTACCAATCCCTACAATTTTGCCAAATTTGGTGGAAATCCATTCAGCCGTTCGGGTTAAAAGTGAAATCGACCGCCCTATGGAAATTAACATGGGGAAAACGCGTTTTGGGACCCCCCTTTTATCTCGGCCCCCGCTTGACGTATCCCCCCCAAACTTTCAAGGAAGGACCGGAGCTTGACAAGGCCATTTTCAGGAAATTTTCAGGCAGATTCGTCAACCGGTGCCAAAGTTATTCCAAATAGAATTTTGAGATTTAACATTGAAAAAAATCCTAACTATAACTACCTACTGGCGACCGCCAGTAGGTAATATATATATATATATATATATATATATATATATATATATATATATATATATATATATATATATATATATATATATATATATATATATATATATACATATATATATATACATATATATATATATATACGCTCCAAGTTTGTCCCAAACTTGAAAATGCACACCAACTTTCACTGGTAACGGGTGCAAGCAGAGGCAGCATACCGCAAGTCGCAGCGGCATTAGAGTCTTCCTATCTTTGAGCATGTGCCAAAGTGGGGGCCATGGGACTCCAGATGTGACTGAGCCTCATATGGGAACTTCCACAAAGGGATCGTGAAAAGTACAACGTGCCGCAACCAAAACTACATGTCCCAGAATTCCACCTGGGCTCAACCGAGCCGTTCATTGTATGTTGAACATTTAAATGGATGGGCATGTGATGACCACGCCTCTGATGAAGTGTGGAAGCACTGAAACGCGTCAGGCGTTAAGAACTCAGCAGATAGGAAGACTCTAATGCCGATGCGACTTGCGGTATGCTGCCTCTGCTTGCACCCGTTACCAGTGAAAGTTGGTGTGCATTTTCAAGTTTGGGACAAACTCGGAGCGTATACATATATATATATCTTTTTGTGTATCTAAAAAATTTGCTGAAGTTGCGAGCCCACCGCATTGAAGACGTAGATGACGTCATGCGGAAATGCGCAAGCGTGGCTTGATACGTATATGTGGCATATGCACTTGAAGTCACGTACGGATCGCATACCGATCGCAAATGGAAATACACACCCATCGCACACCTTAAACGGATCCTACGGAACAATTGTAAAATGGCCGCTATTTACCACGCAGTAATCGAGAGAGGTGCGGTTTGGGTGCGGGACTGCTCAAAAGATTGTAAAAAAAAAGAAAAAAGAAAATATTATACAAATATTGAAAAAAAAGTTTTCATAAATATTTTACTTTTTATTAAAGAAAAATATTAAAAATATGGTATTTATTGTAAAAAATAAGATACATAAAAATAAATAGATAAAAAAATGTAGTAAATCAGTAAAAAAGAAATAAATATAACAATTAATACATTTAAAAATGTTCATTGAAAAAGCCTTTGAAATTCACTGAAAAAACCATAGGTTTCACATATGTTATGGTTAGGAATTATCAAGTAAAAAAACCTTTAAGATTCACTGAACAAAAACATAGGTTTCAGGCAGGTTATAGTTAGGAATTATCATTTAAAAAACCTTAGAAATTCACTGAAAAAACCATAGGTTTTAGGGGTGTTATAGTTAGCTGGACATTTCACTCATACAAAACCATTGGAATTCCTCCATTATACTTAGTTGTACTAACTGTAACTCAGGCGCCCGCAATCCACTCCTGACGATGTCACATATTACATCATTCATGACATGGTCAGTGACATCACTGAGGACATCACTGATGACATCTCAAATGACATCACTGATGACATCACTGGTGACATCATCCAGTGAATGTGGTTTGGTTCGTTATTTAAATATGTATTATATATATAGAAATCTGCATTGAAGAATGAGTGGATACATAAATATAAATATCTGGATGGAGGATTTAGTAGCAGTGTGATTGACTGTTTACTTGACTAATTTATAGTGTCTCACTGAATATATTGGATAGTGACTAAACTACCTAATATTCAGCAATCTAATTCACATGTCTGAATCATGGTAACGCCACATATCTCCTTGGATAGTAGAAATAAATCACTACTTCAAATGTGTTCAAACTCCACATCAGTCTATCGAATAATATAATATATATATATATATATATATATATCCACAAATTCCGTTTGTCCTCCCACGTCTTTCTGGTAGAAACGGATACGGACCACAGATTCCGTTTGTCCTCCCACTTCTTTCTGGCAGAAACGGATACGGACCACATGACGTGTTTTAGCCCCTCCACGGGCCTTGATCACCTGACATAGCTGGTTAATTGTCATTGGCTTTTAAAGTGACTAGTGCAATTCGTAGTGATTGGTACATAGTATTCAGCAGCAAGGTGCATGAAAGAAAGACTACTGCGCAATTCATCGTGTGTCTTTCCTACTCAGCATTGATATTATAATAATATCACAATTAAAACCGGGATTTGATACATTTTGTCCTAAAATTACATCCAGTTAAAAAGTCAGATAAATATAAGTCTAAAGTGCATCACGCATAATTGTAAACATTTAGTGCAAATAGTGCAAAGTATATTGAAAGTGCTTGCGTGAACACGGCGTATAACCACATTTGGTAAATCCAAATACATAATACTGGAGCCCCAGTATACTGGCTCTGAGTTAAATGTTGATGTGGTGGTCCTCAAAGACAGTTTGTCCTGTTTAAATGAATGCCATAATGATGCTAGATACTATCAGTTTAAATACCATGTTGTCTCAGTTTTCTGGCATTGTGGATCAGTGAGATGTTATTAGTTATGAATGCATTATGGAAATTCGTCACATTACCATTGTGCACATTGACATTTTCTAGAATAAATATACATAAATAAATTAATACACATAATATTAAGTATCATGTAAGCAATGTAATGCAATCTAAAATAGATAAAATATGCTTAAATATTCATGTATGCATCAATAAATATGTGTAAATAAAACACTAAAATGTCAATAAATAGCCAATAAATACAAGTATAAAATCCATATTCATAATGCACTGACAGAAAAAGGTTTTTTTAGATGTCTTTCTAAGATTTCGCCACAATATGTCGGCATGGAGTAACCAATCATCTATAGACATGTAAAAAGATCCTCTGTTATGTTGAGACCTGAGGGTTGTTTGGTGTTAAGTTCCAATATATATCTAGTCTCCAACTGGCGTAATCAGTGTTCTCTATTGCCACCCCTTCTGCTTTGTGGTTTTGAATCTATAACGAAATACCTGAGATCCTGACAATTTGACTCATGTTTAGTTTTAAAATGGTGAGCTACCGGGTAGGGATTGTCTTGATTTTTAATTGACCTCAAGTGTTGTAGTATCCCTTTATGTACTTGTAACTTTGTTCTACTTACGTATTGTAGGTTGCATGGGCAGGTCAATACATATACTGCAAATTCTGTCTTGCATGTGAGTAATTTAGATATTTTGTGTCTTCTCTTGCCTGAAAGGAGTAGTGTAAGATGTTTTGATATCTCCTTGCTGGCATGCCTTGCATGTTTTTTTCTATTTGAAAAAACCAATATGAGTTTGTTGCCAATTAGTTGCCTCTATGATTTCAGGACTAGTATTTACTAAGTCATCCCTCATGGAACGACTCCTGCTGTACGTTATGGATGGTCTCATAGGTAGTTTTTTTCCAATCACTGGGTCATTGAGAACCATAGGCCAGTTGCAAGATATTATCGATTGGATCTTTTTATGTTTCTGGCTGTATTGGATTATGATCCTAAACTCTTTCTTAATTTCCCTCAGTCTGAGTTTCTGATCTAGGTGGTCTTATGTCAGTCTGCCATAATTATATATATATCCTATGTATATATCTATACTACTAGTATAAAGAGAGAACAGAAACCTTTTGGCAAGGTAAACTCGGGAACCACAGCGCCAATCCACACACCCAATACATTGTTGGAATCCTCAGGGTGTGTAGATGGACATAGGCGACATAAAATAAAAATAAAACGTAAATTAAAAAATAAAAATTTACAAACAAAGTAGTCCCCTAAAACTAGCGCCGGCCGTGACGTAGCACTCACCGCGACCTACACGTGCGTGATGACGACAGGCGGGGAGGAGCGGTGACGAGCGGCGAGGAGTGGCGGTGAAGTCCGGAGCTTGGGGAGGAGCTCAGGTAAGGTGAGGCGGGAGGCGGGAGGCAGGAGGCGGTCCGGGCAATGTCGGGGCAGGCGAGGGCCCGGGAGTGGCGGTGAAGTCCGGAGCGCGGCACAGGTAAGGCAGAGGCGGGAGGCAGGCGGGCGGGAGGCAGGCGGGTGGGAGGCAGGCCGGCGGGAGGCGGGAGGCAGGCGGGAGGCGGGTGGGGGGCAGGAGGCGGTCTAGGCAATGTTGGGGCAGGCGGGGGCCAGGCCGGGACTGCACAAATGCCCAAAATCCTGCCACCAGCCCCCTCCTCCTATATATACAATTACCACTCATGAATGATGTAATATGTGACTTCATCAGCAGTGGATTGCGGGTGCACGAAATATAGTTAGTTCAACTAACTATATAGGTGCAATTTCAAAGTTTTTTTAAATGCTAATTCCTAAAGATATATGACCTGAAACCTATGATTTTTTCAATGAATTTGCAAGGTTTTTTAAATGCTAATTCCAAACTATATGAAGCCTAAAACGTATATTCTTTTTTAGTACATTTCAAATATTTTGTTAAAGATAATTTTTAAATATATTAATTAATACATTTCTTTCGTTTTTTAATAATTTTTGTTTTTTTATGATAAATCATATTTACATATTTTTTTCCTTTCTTTATATTTCACATTTTATACTACAATAATTATAAATCTAAGTACAAAAGTATTTTTTTTTCAATCTTTTTTCAATTTCTTTTTTTTTTAATTATATGGTTACAAGGTCCGTGCACCGTCAGAGCTCCGTAAGCACACCGTTAACTTTCTGTGCGCTTACGCCAATACTTTTTTAAAATTTCAAAAATATACTAAGTAGTTTAATGTAGATTTTAAAAGTAGACAATATCTGCATTAATGAAGAATATGTTTTTTTTAAACTTTTAAAGACCGTATATTATTTTTAAATGTAATTACTAATCAAGCGAGGGTACGTCGCACGTGCACGCAACGTGAGAGCTCTGTCCGGGCTCCGTAAACTCTGCGGGCGCTTACCTCCCAAAGTATATTGAATTCTAAAAACATAATATCTGGGTATTTATTGTACATTTTAAAGGTAGACAATGTCTGCTTTACTATAGAAAATGGTTTTTTAAAACTTTAAAAAACAGTATATTACTTTTTGAAGTACTAACAAATCTCGCGAGGGTACGTCGCAAGTGCACGCAACGTGAGTGCTCCATCCGCGCACCGTAAACTCTTCGAGCGCTTACCCCCGAAACTTTTACAAGCTTCAAAACGTTATGTGTACGTATTTATTGTACAATGTAAAGATACACATTATCTGGGCTAATAAAGAACATGTGTATTTAAAACGTTTAAAGCCCTTATATTACTTCATTAAGCAATTACAAATCTTGCGAGGGTGCGTAATACGTGAGCGCACCGTAAATCAATCCTGAGCGCACCGTAAACTTACGTAAGCGCTCCGTAAATAAGACGTAAACGCACCGTAAGCTTACGAAAGCGCTCCTTAAACGCTCCATGAGTGCTCCGTAAGCTTACTTCAAACCATGTGACCTCAAAACAAAAGATTTCATTGGTTTATATTACTTCCTACTCCAATTGTTGACAGACCCCTCCCATGTTCATCATTCTTCTTTGGCTTTCAGAGAAGTAACACCTGTTTTCCAGACTCCAGACATCTACCTTTCATGATGCGAAAGGAGTTAAAAGAGACACGAGGTTAATCAAAAAGAGACAAAACAATGTTCCGTTTTTGGAACGGGAAAGAAAATACAATGTGACCCACACAAAAACAGGTCAACATAACTATGTGAAAAGTCTCTTTTTATGTGCATTTACAAATTGTATTTTCTTTCCCTTTCTTTCTATAGGGACCACAAGAGGTCAGACTTTTTTCTTTTACGCTTCATTGGGGGCCCACTCAAGCCCAGAAGCAATAACTGAGTAGCTTATTTTTGCTACCAGTTTTAGGACTTTAGGCATACCACATTTATTTAGAATTGAGTATTGTTAGTAGGGGCCAATAGAGGTCCTGAAGAGTAAGCAGGAGGGGACCAAGTAGATAACGTATTTCGTTCTACTCATTCACCCCTTTTTAGTGTTCCCAGCCAGAGAAGTCAATAAATAATATTTTTCTACTAGCCAGGGATTTTTTTAATTTTTCTTTTACTCCACCACTTACACAGGTCCCTACCCCGCTATCACTTATCACTGTCCTCACACCACACATAGCCTATCGTCAAAAACTAAGTGCTCCCCCGTAGTTCGTAGGTCGCAGCACGCCCCGCCCCGTAGAGGGACGGGAAGACCTCTATGATGAAGCATGACACTATGGGATTCATAGTGTGTGAGGGGTATTTTAAAAGCACATAGTGCTCTTCTTTTGCCACCCGCAAAAAGAGAGCTTCTCTCACCGTTTCTAGACATTAAGTCTTCACATTATAAACTACTAAAACAAATCAAATATCCACTTCTTTCACATTGATAGAATCCCATTGGTTATATACAGCATCTAGGAGGGTAATTCTATCACTACTGCCTCTATACTTCCTCGATTTTTTTTGGATGTTTACCTATAGTATACTGTAGTACTTCCAAAGCACTGAAATGTAATATATGTATATAAATATGTTACAATTCAATGGGCCAGATGTATGTAATCTCCATTTACCTACTCTTGAATACTAAATCATACCTGTTCAACATTTAAGAGTAGGTAAATGGGATGTAGTTAATTTCTCTTTTGAAATGACCAAATCTGTATAATTCAGTCATTTTACCGAATCGGTATTTACAGATTCGGTAATTGCCATTGATCCCTTTGGGCCTTGACGCCAATAGGAATCAAAGCAATTACCGAACCAGTAAATACCGATTTGGTAAAATAACCGAATTGTCAAGGGGGACAGGTTGTCACTTTGACACCCTGTTGCACCCCTGATTCTGACTTGTGTGCCATGTCACACACATACATGCTCTTACGGCTTGTATGTGTGCCACATGGCACAAATATACATGCACAGATGTGCATGTACACAGCAATTCGTTATTTACCACCGAGTAGTATTTGGTGGTAACTAACGAATACTTAAGGGCCTGTGGCACTGTGCTCAGTGCCACCTACATCTAGATTTACCAATTTGGTAAATTTACCGATTCGGTATTTTACCGAATTGGCAAAATTACCGAAACAGTACGTTTACTGATTCTATACAAGTTAAGGCTCCTACATATCAAACACCAAATACCAGTCGGTAAAGTCCGAAAACAGCTGTTACCAACTGGTACTTGGTGTCCTACATCTGCCTTTAAGCTTCAATTTTCACTATTAGTAAAACTGCATGAATTAATTTATATGTATTAAGGGTAATTTATAATTGCCTTGTGTGTCTTTTACACAACTATCAATCAATCAATCATTCAAGGCATTTATAGAGCGCACTACTCACCCGGAGGGTCCCAAGGTGCTTGGGGGGGGGGGTGGGGTACCGCTTCTGCTCGAACAGCCAGGTCTTGAGCTTCTTCCTGAAGGAGAGGTGGTCTTAGGTCAGGTGAAGGTCGGTCGGGAGGGTGTTCCAGGTCTTGGCGGCCAGGTAGGAGAAGGACCTTCCTCCTGTTCTCGCTCTTCGGATGCGGGGGACGGCAGCGAGGGCGTGGTTGGTCGATTGGAGGTGGCGTTTGGGAGCGTAGAAGTTGAGGCGGTTGTTGAGGTAGCTCGGGCATTGGTCGTGTAGGGCTTTGTGTGCGTGGGTGAGGAGACGGAAGGTGATTCTCTTGTTGACGGGGAGCCAGTGCAGGTCTCTCAGATGTCCGGAGATGTGGCTGCGTCGGGGGATGTCGAGGATAAGTCTGGCTGAGACGCTCTGGATCCGCTGGAGTCTCTTCTGGAGCTTGGCGGTGGTTCCGGCGTAGAGGGCGTTGCCGTAGTCCAGTCGGCTGGTGACGAGGGCCTGGGTGACCGTCTTCCTGGTCTCGGTCGGGATCCACCGGAAGATCTTCCGTAGCATGCGCAGGATGTTGAAACAGGACGCGGAGACGGTGTTGACTTGTCTGGTCATGGAGAGGGAGGAGTCCAGGATGAAGCCCAGGTTGCGTGCGTGCGCGGTCTGTCGGTTTGGGTGCGGTGCCCAGGGCGGGGGGCCACCAGGAGTCGTCCCAGGCGGAGGGCGAGGAACCCAGGATGAGGACTTCCGTCTTGTCTGAGTTCAGTTTCAGGCGCTGGTCGTCATCCACTCGGCTACGTCTTTCATCCCTTCGTGGAGGTTGGTTCTGGCGGCGGCGGGGTCGTTGGTCAGGGAGAGGATCATCTGGGTGTCGTTGGCGTAGGAGATGATGTTGAGGTTGTGCTGGCGTGTGATGGCCGCAAGGGGGCTCATGTAGACGTTGAAGAGGGTGGGGCTGAGCGAGGAGCCCTGAGGAACGCCGCAGATGACTTCTGTGGCTGCAGATCTGAACGGTGGTAGGCGGACTCTCTGTGTCCTTCCAGCGAGGAAGGAGATGATCCACTCCAGTGCCTTCTCCTGGATTCCGATGTTGCTGAGGCGCTGCACTAGGGTGCGGTGGCAGACAGTGTTGAATGCCGCGGAGAGGTCTAGGAGGATGAGGGCCGCTGTTTCACCGTTGTCCAGCAGGGCTCGGATGTCATCGGTGGCAGCGATGAGGGCGGTCTCGGTGCTGTGGTTGGCTCGGAAGCCAGACTGTGAGGGGTCGAGGGATCCATTCGTCTCAAGGAAGGCGGCCAGCTGCTTGTTGACGGTCTTCTCGATGACTTTGGCTGGGAACGGGAGGAGCGAGATGGGGCGGTAATTCTTGAGTTCGGTGGGGTCCGCTGTTGGTTTCTTTAGTAGAGCGCTGAGTTCGGCGTCCTTCCAGCTCTCAGGGAAGGTGGCGGTGTCGAAGGAGGTGTTGATGATGTCCCGCAGGTGGGGAGCGATGACAGCGTTGGCCTTGTTGAAGACGTGGTGGGGGCAGGGGTCGGTCGGAGATCCTGAGTGGATAGAGTTCATCGTGCAGATGGTGTCTTCTGTGTTGATCTGGGTCCAGGCGCTGAGGGTGGTGGTGGGGGGCGTTGGTGCGGTCGTGGGGAGCGTTGTTTGTGGGCTGAAGCTGTTGTGTATGTCAGCGATCTTGTTGTGGAAGTAGGAGGCGAGGGAGTTGCAGAGGTCTTGCGAAGGGGTGATGTCGTTGTTTCCGGCGTTGGGGTTGGAGAGCTCTTTCACGATGTTGAAGAGTTCCTTGCAGTTGTGTGCGTTGTTGTCCAGCCGGTCCTTGAATGCTGTTTTCTTGGTGGCGCGGATCAGTTGATGGTGCTTCCGGGTGGCGAGCTTGAGGGTGGTCATGTTGTCCGGTGTTGGCTCCCTTCTCCAGGCTTTCTCGAGGGCTCGGCAGTTCTTCTTGGAGCTCTTGAGTTCGTCGGTGAACCATGGGGCCTTCTTGCTGCCGGGTCTGCTAGGCGGGGTCCTCAGTGGGGCGAGGTCGTCTGCGCAGTTGCTGATCCACTTCGTGAGGTTGTCTGCGGCCTGGCTGGGGTTCGCTGAGCTGACGGGAGGGTGCTGGCTCAGGGAAGCGGCGAGCTGGTCTGCTGTGATCTTGTTCCAGTTTCTTCGAGCAACCTGTTGGTGGTGGTGGTGGATCGTGGATCTTCTGAAGGTGAAGTGGACGCAGCTGTGGTCCATCCAGGGGAGTCCGGTGGCGTGGCTGAAGGCGATGTCCTTGCTGGAAGAGAAGACAGCGTCGAGTGTGTGTCCGGCGAGGTGGGTGGGGGTGGTCACCAGCTGCTTGAGTCCGAGGTTGGCGAGGTTGTCAAGCAGGGTGGTGGTGTTGCGGTCGTTGTTGTTCTCCAGGTGGAAGTTGATGTCCCCCAGGAGGATGTAGTCAGCGGAGGGGAGGGCGTGCGGGCTGATGAAGTCGGCGATGTCTTCGCTGAATTGTGTGCATGGTCCCGGGGGTCGGTAGATGAGGGTGCTTCTGAGGGTGGTCTTGGGGTCCGTGTGGATCTGGAAGTGCAGGTGTTCGGCGGTTGTCAGGGTATCGTCGGTGTTGGTCGTGATGCGGATGGTGTCCCTGTAGATGATGGCGATGCCTCCTCCCGTCTGTTTGACACGGTCTCTTCGGGTGATCTTGTAGCCCTCTGGGATGGCGATGGCGATGTCGGGCGCTGAGGAGTCGTTCATCCAGGTTTCCATGAGGAAGGCGACGTCAGGAGTTGTGGTGTCGAGGAGGTTCCAGAGTTCGATGGTGTGTCTGTGGACGGAGCGGGTGTTGAGTAGGATGCACTTGAGGTCGTAACTGTTGGTGTTCGGCTTGGCGGGTGCTGGTGCGGGGCAGGTCCGGATGCAGGAGAACTTGCAGGCGTGACAGCTGAAGGGTCCGTGGGTTCGTCTCGGGGTGGCTCGGTAGCATCCCGGGATTCGGCCGGAGTTGAGTGCGTTGAGGGTGGCGGCATCGTACGTCCTGCGGGCGGGCTGGGGTCTGCGGAGGCCAGGGGTCCTGGCACTGGGCGCGGTCCAGGCCAGTCGGGCGCAGACAGGCTTACCTTTGGCGCACCTTCGGTGCTCAATCGGTGCTCCCGCTGCGCGCGTCCGCTGCGCGGTCGCTCTGGGGGCGTCATAAGAAGGGAGCCGGGAGGGAGGGTCCGCTGGGAGGCGGGTAGCGCGGGTACCAATCGGCAGGCGGGGGGGCGTGTTCGGGTCTGATACGGCGGGAAAAAGTTGGGGCCTCGGCTGGCGGCCCTGCGGCGCCTGGGGCGTAGGCTCGGCTTCTGGCAGCAGGTAAGGAGGAGCAGGCAGGGGGCGTGGGGGCGACCAGGCCGTGGTGGGTGCAGTGGTCGCTCCTGGACAGTGGTGTGGGTCCCCTTAAGAGGGGAGCCGGGAGGGAGGGTCTGCTGGGAGGCGGGTAGCGCGGGGACCAATCGGCAGGCGGGGGGGCGGGTTCGGGTCTGATATGGCGGGAAAAAGCTGGGGGCTCGGCTGGCGGCCCTGCGGCGGCTGGGGCGCTGGGGCGGCCCTGCGGCGGCTGGGGCATAGGCTCGGCTTCTGGCAGCAGGTAAGGAGGAGCAGGCAGGGGGCGTGGGGCGACCAGGCCATGGTGGGCGCAGTGGTCGCTCCTGGACAGTGGTGTGGGTCCCCTTAAGAGGGGAGCCGGGAGGGAGGGTCCGCTGGGAGGCGGGTAGCGCGGGGACCAATCGGCAGGCGGGGGGGCGGGTTCGGGTCTGATACGGCGGGAAAAAGCTAGGGGCTCGGCTGGCGGCCCTGCGGCGGCTGGGGCGTAGGCTCGGCTTCTGGCAGCAGGTAAGGAGGAGCAGGCAGGGGGCGTGTGGGCGACCAGGCCGTGGTGGGCGCAGTGGTCGCTCTACTATTGCTTCACATGCGTGATGCAACAGTGGTACAAAAGATATACCATAAAGTATGCTTTTTACAATCTGATGTACTTGCAAAGTGCATCATATTGTAAAACAATACACCAAAACAAGGCTTTCCTGCATACATAGGGAATGTACAAATGCAGGAATACCACCTAAAAATGAATAAGTAAAATGTATAACGTTTTATTCAGCCACTCTTGGATTTATACTATGCAAAAAACCTGCAATGGTTTGCAAAACAAAACAAAGAGGTGTAAACAAAAGTGAACACAAAAGGGAAGAGGTGTGAGAAACAGAAAGAAGGAAGTTCACTGGGGGAAGTGGAGTGCCAATAAATTAAGGCTGCCGCTCGCTCTGAGGTTTCCAGTTGAACTCTTGCCTGCCGCTACAGGAGTAGCTTGTCTTTCTTCCACTGTTCCAGTGTTCCAGCCCTTGTGCCCTCGGTGAGAGGAAAAAACATCTGCGTGGCCGCAGAGGAGGCGAGAGGCGCGGCCCCGGGACTGCGAGGTTCAGCGTTCAATTCCATCAGCTGTTGCCTCTTCCCGCGTGAGCCGCGCCCCCTCCCAGTGCCACGCCCCCTCTCACTCTACAGGAATTTAACCAAGGTCACTAACGCCCACCGCGGGACGCGCGCGGGTCGTAGCCCGGGGCGAAGCCCGGGCAAAGGGCGGGCCCGTTTAAGCCCGTTCAAGCCTGTGCAAGTCTGGTCTGGGCCCACTCACTTTACCCTGCCTTTTCGACATCCCGCATTGACCCTAGTAGCTGCCCCTCCGCTATCTCTTTTCCTATCACCTACCAACGTGCAATCACAGTGACACCATGACTACAAGGGGTAGCAGGAGCAAGACGGCCCAAGGCGTGGGCCAGGTCACCGGCCCAATTGATCAATTCATCACAAAAGCTAATGACGCAATCAACCAGGGGATTGTTCTCTTAGAAAGACGTGTTTCCCAGGACCTCGCCGCGGCGCGAAGATCTTCAATGGGCCTTTTGGCTCTGGCCAAAACACCCATCCAGCAAGGATCAAACGCCTCATTATTGCATGAAGCTCGCGCAGACATACATACCATCCCAACGAGTGTTGACTTATCTGCCACTCGCCTATCTCTAGGCGAAGATATCTTGGAAGATTTGGAGAAAACACCCACCTTGGTGATTAGTCCCACCCAAACGGCACCGCAAACTTTGGTAGACTCGCAAACGTTAGTAGTTTCTCCGATCATAACAGACAAGGGGTCAAAGGAGGGAGCAATTCCTAAACAAAATAGCACCAGGCCAATAGATAAAAACAAACAAAACTGCCCTCCAAAGCGTAAAAGGCCTAGAAAATCTCCCGGTACCCCCCAGAAAAATAATTCTACTAACCCCCTACCTGCTAATATGGATGATCCCTTAGCAGAAGTTGCATCCCTGGATGATGTTGAGAGGGGATCCGCTGCTGGCAATATAAACCATCTAGAACTTAATGCACAAGTGGTAGCCACCATCAAGGATCTTATAAAGTCCCAACTAACACCAATAGAACGATCCTTGATTAACATTGAGAAACAAATCGCCAGACTTATCAATCTTACAAGTCAACAAAAACCTACTAGCAGCACTTTAGCCCCTCCAGTTCCCAAAAATGCTAATAACAACAAGGCAGTTATTGCACAGAAACCTGCACCTCCACCTTTAATATCAAAAACTCCATCACTTATAGACAAAATTCCTACGACTCCCATTAGCACGCAAGTGATTCCAATAGAGCCCAAGGCCACCACTCAGCAAGCACAGGGAAAGACAGCAATACCCGCTAATCCTCCGAAAACCAAATTGAAACCTCTCCCCCCCAAAACTTTAGATCTCCAACAGACTGGAGATACTATAAAAAAAACAGTAAGACCAAAGAGGCCCATTCACCTCCCCCCAGAGGCAAGCCCCTATACGGTGATCCTCACGGGGGTTCCAGAATTAGACGAAAGCATGAGCGAATCCACCTGGTCTTTAAAAAACAAAGTCATGCAATGGCTTCACATCAATAGACCCCTTCCCACAAATTGTAATAGCAGACTCACCATGGTACGCAGGGTCCCTTGGATTGGGGACACAAGAAAAAGAATACAGGGGGACTGCATAATTATCAACTTTGATGACCCAGAGACAGTCAGATATATATGTTCTTGGTCCACTTTGGAGAGAAAGGGAGGTATAGATACTAATCGTCTGTCCTTCTTTTATCCTCCGAGGTTTCCTTACGAACAAGACTACCCCCCTAGTTGGAACCAATCCCCTGGGTGGAGCTGGTCCCAGGTAGATACACGCAGTAGAAGAAGGGACTGGGAACATTACCCCTGGAATCCAAGAAGAGAGCAACCCTATATAGAGGGCTGGAGAGGGGCACAGACCAGTAATCATTTCTCAGTTTTAGAAATGGTAGATTGACCATCAAGTAACCAAACATCTCCTCTCAAGAATAAGTCTAAAACTCCATTGCCATCTGTAAGCTCAGGGTCATCGCCAAGTCAAGCCAGTGAATCTTTTACGGAACCATCCACTGTGGACCCTATCAACATGTTTATTTCTGGGCCCACGAATGCTCTACCTGATGGTTCTTCAGTCCCCCCCCTTTCGTACTTAGTCTCCGATCAACCTTGCGCCAAATCCCTATCAAACTACTCCGATCCAAACCAATATATGTCCCTACTAACTTGGAACATCGCTGGCCTTTCAAATAAAGCTAATGACCCAGCCTTCCTGAATTTCATAAACACCTTTGATATAATAGCGCTTCAGGAATGCTGGGATCTGTTTCCTACCAACCTGGATGGCTACAGCACACACTTTACTCCGGCCATTCAGTCTAGTAGAGGCAGATCTTCGGGAGGTCTCTGCCTATACGTTTCAAATAGGCTCAACGTATCTCTAGAATGCGTAGAGCACGTCCCATCTGATCCCAGATTAAATAACATTGGCCTCTCCCTACAGGCTTTCAAGATGACTGGGAAAGATGTTGTTAGTTCCCTCATCATCAACTTATACAACAATGCACCAAGAGATGACCAATCACAATTTACAGAGCTTCTGTCCAAACTCATAAAGAAGGGCATGGGAGGGTCCTGTTCGGATTTTAACTGTCATCTATGCCGATACAGTGGAACTAGGGTCTGTGATCTAAGAGCCCCCAATGGCGATTACACCACCCATTTTGAGCACTCAACCGTGGGCTCCCAATTGAACAATCTACTACACGAGTGGGATCTGGCCTTTTTTAATGACCTAACTGTGCCCTCGACTGACTTTCTACCTACATTTCACGGAAGGGGGTCATTCACAACAATAGACTACATCTTGCTGTCCAACAGTCATCATGGTGACGCTTTCGAAACCAGGAGAGAAGACCTAGTCATGAGCGATCACTATCCAATTAGTGCCAAATTACATGCTCCTTCTAGTGGAAACAAATCGGGGAGTATAACAGGAAATCTTTACTCACACTCCATATCCCTATCATCGAGAAACGGTTACACCATAAAATGGGCTAAAGTCGATACAATCAAATTCCTAGAAAAACTGATAACATTTGACCCTGAACTATTCCAGACCTGTCTCGAATATCCTCCCAACCCACAAGAAATTATTCTTGCGTTTGATCAAATTACAATACAAATCAGGAAAAACCTAATCAGAAAACAAAATAAAAGTACTCTGCACAAGAGCTCTGGTTGGTTTGACCATGAATGTTCTAAAACACATAACATTCTAAAGGCCACATTAAACAAATCTCCAAAAAACTTACTGGAAATATGACTTGCTCGTGCTGCTTACAAACAGGCAATTAAAAACAGGAAAAAGGAACTGAAAAATGCTGCTTGGGAGGCATTGCTAAAAGCAAGCACTTTAAGGGACAACACGCCCTTCTGGAGGGAGGTCAACGCCCCCTTTTTCAACAATAGGACGTCGGACCTCATAGAAATCGCTATTACAGAGGAAGCCTGGATTAATTACTTCACTGACTTGTACAAATTAGACGAGCAGATTAAACCTTCTGACCTTGAAACACTATCAGTGGAGAGAACTAACACTCAAAGAAGCCAGACAGAGCCTTTCCCGCTTCTCACTCATTTTAACCATATAGATGTGGAATTGGCCATACTTGAAAGCTCCAATGCCAAAGCTCCCGGTCCGGACGGAATTCCTATTGACTTATTCAAAGACAATATTCAATTGTGGGCACCGATTATCACAAATGTTCTTAACTCATATGCTCTTGAAGGATTCCCCATAACATGGCAAGAAGCTATAATAATACCTATCTTTAAAAAGGGCGAAAGAATGGATCCAAAATGTTATAGACCAATCTCCTTACTGGATTCTATGATGAAGGTGGCTGGGAGAGTTCTGCTGAACCAACTACAATCATGGGCTCAGGAAAATGATGTTCTGTCCAAGTTTCAATATAGTTTTGTTTCTGGCCTTGGGATAGTGGAGCAATGCCTTAATTTAGCCCTGATCACTGATAAATACTTAATGGCAAAGAAGAGCAATATATATATGACCTTTGTAGACTTAAGCTCTGCTTTTGATTGCCTTAACCATAGCATACTCTGGTCTACTCTTACTGATCTGGGAGTTGATTCTAACATACTTGCCTTCATAATGGAATTGTACCGAGGAGCCGGGGCCAAGGTTCGCTATGGAAAGGATGAAACATGTACGAACAAATTTCCCATCAGAAAGGGGGTCAGGCAGGGCTGCATCCTTGCCCCCTTTCTTTTTAACCTTTATATTAACAGTGTTGCTGACTGCCTGGCGAAACTGGATGTGGATTATCCTAAAATAAATGGCCATGCAGTCCCAATTCTTTTATACGCTGACAACGCTGTTATCATGTCCAGGACACAACTAGGTCTACAAAAAGCGTTGTCAGCCTTCTCAACATTCATGGGTGTGAGAGGCCTTAAGATTAACGTTAGCAAAACCTTCACCATGTGCTGCAGCAATAAAAGGAACACTTCATGTAACACCTCCATTAATGCAACTAAGATCAGCCTTACGAAAACCTTTAGCTATCTGGGCGTACTTTTTAACAACAAAGGGTCATGGAACACTGCCATTCATACTCGCAATCTGGCCTTTATCAGACAAATTGGAGCCCTATAGAAATTTGCCACAAAACTAGGTGGGAAACTGGTTGGGATTTTGTTGGACATTTATGCAGCCAAATGCGTTTCCACAGCAACATATGGTGCTGGAATCTGGGGTGTGGGGGACTGCCGAGAGATACAAACCAGCGAGAACGCTTTCCTGAGATACTTGCTGGCAGCCCCCCTTCCAACTCCACTACAGTCTGCCACAACGAGCTTGCCCGGGCACACATCTCGGACATAATCAAAGCCACACCAATTCTGTTATGGCACAAAATATGGTCGTCAGAAAAGACAGTCCTCAACCGAGATGTGATCAAAGACTGCATGGCTTTAGCTGACTCCAGGAAAATACCTTGGCTTGCTTACGTCAAGAAATTTTTAACATCACTGGACTTAGCTGATCTGTACGACAACCCAACTCTGTGTCTAACAATCTCAAAAAAGGACCTCAAGGCCCGTTGTCTAGGTCTACTTGAAGACAGGTGATCTTACCTTGAAGGAAACAAATCAACGATCGCCCACCATAACCTTTTACTCTACGATGCAGGTATTCCCTTTTATCTTTCCCCGACTCTCTCAACCTATACGAGAATGTTGCTAACAAGGTTGAGGACGGACTGCTTTTACCGTCTACTGACATTCCCCATTATAAACGACTGGTCTAACAACATAGAGGCTTGTCCTTGCGACAACGTCTCCAAGCAATCCAACATACATGTCGTTTTGTTTTGCAAATTTTATGTCTGGGGAAGAAAGAAACACCTACTTCCACTCCTGAAGTTGTGGGGCTTAAGACAGTGCAGGCCAGCCTTACTCAAGCTATACATGCTCGAGGATGAACTCACGATTACTGCAGCTGCTAACTTTTTGAAATTCGCAGTAAGGTGCAGAGCGTCCATGAACTGATTTATTTTCTGACTTCTGATAATCATTTTTGAACAGTCTAAAGATTTCTTTAATTCTTTTTCCTTTTATGTTTTCACGTTTGAGCCTCGAACTCAATTTTATGCTGTTTTAAATGTGCTTTTATGATTTTCTATTGCAAAAATCGAATAAAGCTATTTTTGAATTGAATTGAAGGCTTACTAACAGGTAAGAAATGGATAACAGAGTGAAGGAAGGAAAATAAGATCAAACAAAAAAAAATAAAGAAAGAGGGAAACTGGCTGAGGTAAAGAGGAGGAGTGGTAGAAAGAGAAAACAAACAGGATTAAGTGTAAGGGAGAGAGATGTAGAGAGAGAGAGAAAGGAACTGAGAAAGAGTGAGGCAGTTATTCTGTCACAATAACAGAGTGATAACAAACTTATTTTTGTTTCTCATACTTACCTTATAAATAATAAAAACTTAGACACTGTTGCGAAAAAAGTTTTTTATGTGTTATACTTACCTTCTAAGATATAAAAAAGTTAAGGAAATTATTTTTAAAAATATAATATCTGTAAAACACAAGAAAAAAATAAATTGTAATGCATACAATATATATTTCACAATACAAGACAGAAGGAAGAAGATTAAGAGACGGGAAAGTCAGATGGCACACGCAGAGGGACAGATGCCACAGGTAGAGGGTAAGATGGTGCAGGCAGAGAGTGAGACAGAACAAGTAGAGGGTGAGATGGTACAAGCAGAGGGTAGGTGACACAGGCACATGCATATATTGAGCAGACAGAGGGTAAGATGACACACACACACAGAAACATGGAACAGCCAAAGGAAGACATAGCACAGTCAAAAGAGAGATGGCAAATGAGCGTGACACAACGGTAGTGACGACACAGAGGGAGTGAAGAAAGAGTGAGAGAAGGGGACTGAGTGAGGGATCAAAGAAAGATAAGTGATGGAGCATGGGTGAGTTAAAGAGAGTGAGTGTGAGTGAAGGCCAGTGAGACAGTGAAAGGACAAAGGGAATAAGGCTAACAGAGAGACAGTGAAGGAAGAGAAGTGAGAATGTCAGAGTTCAGATAGAGTGGCAGAAGGAGTAAGTGAAGTGGAGTAACATGAGTGAAGGAAAGTTAATGAGTAAGGGAGCAAAGAAAGGAAAGAGAGGTGAAGGGGAGTGAATCAGATGGACTGAGAAAAGGTAAGTGGGGGAGAGAAGAAAGGGGAAGGGGACTGAAAGATGTGGAATAAGGTGTACTGAGGGAAGCAGACTAACGAAACGAGGGTGAGGTGGGTGAGAGAAGGACAGTGAGGTTGAAGAAAGACAAGTGATAGAGGGTGAATAAAGTCGAGTGAGCGTGAGAAAAGGGGAGTGAGTGATTGAGAACACACAGGGAGTGAAGGAAGGAGTAAGAGAAGGGGACTCAGTGAGGGATCAAAAAGAGGTAAATGAGGCAGTCTGGGTGAGGGAAGAGGAGTGACAGAGTGAGGTGAATGAGGGAGTGAGGCCAAGAGAGAGGGAGTGATGGAGGGATAGACAGAAAGAGAAATAACAAAGTTTTTTTGTCAGTTGTACTTACCTTATAAATGAAATATCTGTGGAAATGAAAAAACAAATCAGTTATAATATATTATTCACAATACAAGAGACAAGGCAGGAGATTAAAAGTCACAAAAGGGTATTTACAGATGAAGTAAAAGATGAAAAAACAAAATGGGAAACAAAGGAACGGTGAAGGACAAAACGAGGGAAAAAGAAATAAAGAGAGAGCAAATAACTAACAGGATAATGAGGCAGATAGATTCAGAGACACAGAAGGAAAGACAAATGAACTGAAAGTAAGTAAGGGACTAAAGGAATGGGAGTTAGCAAAACTAAATGAGGAAAGAGGAGTAAGGGAAGGGAAATGAGGGAGAGGGAAGGGGGAGTGAGTGGGATGCGTTAATGACAGTGAGGGATAGAAGGTGAGTGAGGGTGACTGAACGGAACTGACAGAGTGAGGGCACAGAGGAAGTCAGGGTAAGAAAGAGGAAATGAGGGAAGAGGAGAGAGGAAGTAAGACGACAGAGGGATTTTTGAGAACATGTGTTTAAAGTGGAGTAAGGTGAGTGACAAAAGGGAAATTAGTGAGGGAGTGAAGGAAGGAAAGAGAGGTGAAGGGGAGTTAAGCAGATGGATTGAGAGAAGGTAAGTGGGGAGAGAAGAAAGGGAAAAGGGAGTGAAGGATGGGAAATAAGGGGTACTGAGGGAAGCGTACTAAGGAATCGGGGTTGAGGTGGGTGAGAGAAGGACAGTGAGGTTAAAGAAAGAATAGTGATAGAGGGTGGATAAAGTCGAGTGAGCCTGACACAACAGGAGTAAGTGATTGAGAAGACACAGGGAGTGAAGGAAGGAGTGAAAGAAGGGGACTGAGTAAGGGATCAAAGAAAGGTAAATGAGGCAGTGTGGGTGAGTTAAAGAGAGTAAGTGTGAGGGAAGAGGAGTAACAGAGTGAGGTGATGAAAGGAGCGAGGCTAAGAGAGAGGGAGTGATGGAAAAGGACAGAGAAAGTAAGAGGACAGAGGGAGTTTTGAGAAGGTGTGTTTGAAGTGGAGTAAGGTGAGTGACAGAAGGGGAAATAGTAAGGGCGCAAAGGAAGGAAAGAGAGGTGAAGAGGAGTGAAGCAGAGGGACTGACATAAGATTAAAGGGTGAGAAGACTAAGAAGAAGGGGAGTGAAGTATGGAGAATGAGGATATGTGAGGGAAGCACAGTAAGGGGACAGGGGTGAGGTAGGGTAAGAGAATGACAGTACGTTTGAGGAAACAGAGGTGATAGAGGATGAATAAAGGTGAGTGAGCATGAGACAAGGGGAGTAAAAGGGTGAGGAGATAGAGGGAGTGAAGGAAAGAGTGAGAGAAGGGGACTGAGTGAAGGAGCAAAGAAAGGTCAGTGACGAAATGAGGATGAGTTAAAGGGAGTGAGCATTAGAGAAAGGGAGTCAGAAAGTGAAGGGATGAAGGCAGTGAGGTTAAGAGACAGGGAGTGAGGGAAGGATAGAGAGAAACAGAAATATGTTATATTATATATTTCACAATACAAAATACAAATTAACTTCTACAACATGTTATATGGTTTATTTTTGCTGTTCTCAGAATATATTGATTTTCACTAAAAACAGTGATCAATACTACTCATCATATCACAGTGGGCAAAAAAAAACACAATCAAAATGATTGTGTTCAAAAATCCCATAAAACTTAGAAAAAACATATCTTAAATGTTTTCTTCCAAACAGTAATTTCTAACATACAGTATCTCATTATTATACTCTCCAACTAAAGTGATATAATAACTTATATTAACCACATTTACCCGAAATACGAATTCTTCATTTATATACCTTTCCACATGGCCAAATAGTATACAGGAAAGTTCTCTTTTTGGAAATTACTTAATAGTAGTTTTAAACTTCCATTCACCCGAATTTCTTAATGAAAAGCTCCAACATCTATTTCATCATCTAACACTAGTCATATTTGCACCTCTGACTCACTCTTGATTAACATTTCCTATAGTACTGATATCACTCAGTATGTGATACACTTACTCTACCTCTATGACAACTCCAAGTTTACTAATTATCTTGATCACTTTCACTCACAAACTAGTTTTGAACAACACACTTACTTTTATTAACTGCTCCAATCTTCATTGTCCAATTACTTTCTCTAAAATTTTGGTTCTAAAAACACTAGTTAAGAATTTCTTAAGTCAAAAGGCAAGCGTTGTTTGAAAATCAATTGACTATCATTACAAACTTATGTAAAAACATATATTATCAACATTTACCCGAGAAACTCATTTTTCATTGACATTCTTTCCCACGTGACCAAATAGTACGTAAAAATTCCTTGGTTTTGAAAATACTTAATACTACTCTTGACCTTCCATTTCCCGACCTTCTGCATGAAAAGCTCCAAGGTCTTTTGTAACACCTAACAATATTTACATCTCCACCCGATGATGTGTATCATGTCCATAAAATATTAAACAACCAGAAAACTAGCAGAATCTCTACATTATATACTATCCTGATGACTAACTTTTACTAACTGTTCCAATCTTTCTAGGCCAATTACTTTTCCTAAAATGTAAGTTGTAAAAACACTAGGTAAGAATTTTTTAAGTCAAAAGGCAAACGTTTTTTGAAAGTCAAAAGAGTATCATTATAATAAGTCCAGCCTTTTTGACATTTTAAATGAGCTGTATAATGTCCAGATGTAGTTGAAGGACCATCATGGAAAATAATTGCTACAGTTACAAAGGTTCTTCCTGAAAGTGATAATTGAGAAGTCACAAAATGTTTAATTAAAGTTGTCAATTTAGTTCCATCAGGTCTACATCGTTGGAACATTAAAATGACATACTGTCCATAACTTTGTATAAATAATGTTGATAGCATTGCAGAGTTACATTGAGTACAAACCATGTTTTGATGTGCTGCTCTAACTAGATTATCAAAAGACACTGATTTGCAGTCTGGTAAAGTCAAATATATAAATCTTTCAGTGTCTACTGTAGTACTACTTGAAAAGGAACAATTATCACAGTCATGTTGCCATTTATAAGAAAGGCCAAAAAGATTTTCAACATCTATACCTTCTTCTTGCAATACAACAAGCATGTACATTAGAAATTCCTGATAATCTTGCTGAATATCCTGAGAAAATTGATTTATACCATAACATATATCTAAATCATTTCGAATAACAGAAACAATTTCTATTTTTGTTCTATCACCGCTACATTTCTCAAACACAGTATTCAACAAACAACAAAATCTTTGATCCTGATTTTCAACAATCTGTTCTAGCAAGCTTTGGAAAAAAAACAACATTAACCACTACATTTGCATAGCAGTTGACACCAGAACTGTTCTCAAATTGAAATCCAACAATATCTTCAACAGAATCCTCTTTGTTTCCGCTTACAATTACTGGTTCATCTACTTTTCTTCTTTTTGCTACAGCCTCGCGACAATTTTTCTCATTTTTTTCTTTTTCCGCCTACCACACGCTTTTCAAATAGAGGATATTGAGGTAAATTTGGAGCATACTCTCTTCTTAACCTATTATATTCCTTTACACAATTTAGATCTGCACTAATCTTTGTCTCATCAAAATCAATCAAGTACAATCCAGATAAAGTTCTGACGCGAGATAAAGCAACATATGCCATACCCTCCTTGAAGACAGAACTTCCAATATTCACCAAAGCACTATCTACACTTAAACCTTGAGATTTATGAATAGTTACTGCATATGCCAAAGAAACAGGAAACTGTTTTCGGCGCACATATAAATCTTTCACAAGCAAAAATCGAGCAGAACCACTAAACTGTTGTACTTCTTCAATTCCATCAAATTTAATTTTCAAAAATTCTATTCCATCTCTATTTCGGTAATTCACAAAATCAACAACATGACCCATTGCTTCATTTACTAAACCTCTTTCCACATGTAAATTCCGTCGTAAAATTATACGACAATTTAAACATGTATATACAGACTTTTCAAAACCCGCAGTTTTAGATATTGTCTTCTCTAAAGAATCCAACTTTGATTTCAACTTCTCTGACAAAACAATAGTAACTCCTTCGTGCTCTATTTTATCAATAGCTTCCAGTTTCACAATCTCTTGATTTTCTAACTCTAACATTTTGTTGTTGAAGACTGAACATTCTCGTAGAGTTGGCATCAAGCATATTACAGTTTGTTTTCAGCAATATTCTTATAGATATTCTCTGGGAGAATATTTTCATTTGGAAAGCAATTTGAAATTAATCGTGCCTGTAAAGCTTCTTTGCCATGTTCAGTTACTTTTCCAATTCTTACATCTTGTAAAATGTTTTTGTAATCTTCATCCTTAGCCTGTCGCATATTTTGACGCAGTTCTGCATATTTGAAATATAACCAGATATTGACATTTCCAATGCTTCCTATGCACTTTCTGGTATCTTCATGCGTAAGCATTTGAAAGACTGGTTGTCCTTTCACTGAAGTTAGCTGCAGTAGATCTCCAAAACAATGATGTGTTTGCCTCCAAATAACACATCATACTCTGTTTTAAGAATGTGTTGCATTCTTAAATGCACAAAAGCAAGCATGACATTTGATACCATGCTTACCTCATCAATGATAAGAAGTTTCATTTTCTTCAGGACTCTGGAAACTTCACAACAAGCTTCACCAGATAGCTTGTGGTATTGTAATTTATTATCATGCTCTAGTGGCAGCATCCATAAACGATGTAAAGTAATTCCTTTACTGTTATGTGCTGCCAAGCCAGTTGGAGCGGTAACAACACGAGGCAGTGATGACTCTGTTCTTTTCTGCAGATTAGTTGCATTTGCTTTAATCAGAAAACTTTTCCTAGTTCCTGCTCCCCTACTTACGTACAGTCGGAAAGGTTCAAATGACTTACATGAGCACTGTTTTTTATCATGACGTAAACCATGCTCAATCTGTTCTGTAACTTCATCATATATTTCTTTCTGCTCCACGTTTAGTTGTTTTTCCAAATCTTCTAAGTTAACTACATCTTCCTGAGCTTGTTTCATTGCTCTTTCCACCTCATCCATGGCAGTGGCAGCTTCATTTTGGATAATTGGTCCTCCTAGTGGATCCTGACTCAACGAAGCAGAACTCTGACTGTCTTGAGAACTGTCTCTAGCAATCTCTGCTGCAATGGTAGCTTCTTGCTGTATTTCATCATTTGCAGATAATTTGAAAAAACAGGACATTCTATGGTGTCCTTGGTTGCATTAAAAGAATCTTCATAACTGAGAAAATCTCAAAGTAGTTCCTCTTCTGTGCGCCATGGCTTAAAGAGTTACAAAAGAGCTAAATAGTAAAATTCCCTTTTGTCAGGAGATTCACAACTCACTTTTTGATGATTATTCAAATGTCCTTTTCTTTGTTTCGCCAGACATCCTTCGCATCCAATTACAGCATATACTCCTTTATTGATATCTTCTGTCATATTCCTCTTAAAAGTATAGCTTTGCAGTACTTCATAGAGACAAACGTTCTAAAGATGACTACTTCTATTTGGATAATATGTATCCAACATATTTGTCTTCAAAATATTTGTACTGTTTGGTTCAAACTCCGCCAAATACTCAATTTCTTGTACAGACTCAAAACTCAGTTTCGTGTTGTAGCAAGACCTAGACTCACCCAAATGATAGATTTAGATTTGGCATACAGACTTGCTGATGATAACCGATCTGAACATTCATATGCTCCAATTTCTCGATGTGACAACATCTTCAGACTGTAACTGTATAATTTCTTACTTAGGCTCTTTTCATGAGAAATTTCCTCCCACATTTCCTTTAGTTCTGTCTTCTCTGATTTTGTTATGTAAGATGTTACATATCGAGCCACAGCAATAGAGTTGTCAGCAACATATTGAATATCCATGTTAGGATTCCACATGGACAAAATGACTGGATTGTAGTCATTTATGTATTTGGACTCTTCATTTCTTTTCAAGTTGTACGTATTTTTCGGTGATTTTCTTGTCACAGTATGTCACAGTGAAGACATAAAATTGTTCACTCTTCCTTTTGATATTACTGGTCGTGGAAATCCAAAACGACACTTTGTGTAGAACTTCTCCTTCGATTTGAACTTTCGACAACAGTATTTTCCAGAGCGATGGGTTTGAAAGCGTAAGACTTGATGTCGTAAATTGTCTTCTTCTGTACTTTTCGGAACAACGCATGTGGAATACTGTTCAATGAAACTCATCACTGTGTCATCCGAATCTGTCCCAAATCAGGGAGCATCTTTGATCCATAGCAGCATATGTATGTGAGGCGCACCTCTTGCTTGATACTCCTTTCTCCAAAAGAAATCCAAAACCTCTCCAATTGGAGGATTTCTTTTGTTTGTGATGAAAGACATCATAGCTTCAAATCTATGATTAAAATACCTACAAACATTAACTGGATCCAAAGAGCACAGTTCTCCCGGTGTCTTGAATTGTATATTCTCTATGTTTGCATTTGCCTCTCGAAGAAATTCAAGTAAGTCTTCCCAGGCATACTCAGCACAGCTAAGAGTGAGGAACCATGTAGGAGTTCCTAAGTTTCTTAGCATAAATTTCAATTCCTTATGACGACGGTATCAATACTCATTAGTACCACGCTGTAAATCTGAAGGAGGCAATTTCCCTGTCTCAGGCTCCATGCGAACAATAGCCTGAAAAGGATGCACAATTTGAATCAGAATAGACTCATACGTATTTAAATCCATCAATTCAGACAGAATACTTACTAACTCAAGATTATTATGTACAGCTCTAGCAGGCATTCTGTTTTCATTTAATTTATTATAACAATATTTACAACAAATAAGTTGCAAAATCCTTCCACTCATTATTATTTTCCATTTCACTTTTTACATATAAATCAACTAACCGAGTCTGATTCTTATAATGAGTTCGTCGACAACACATCCAAGAATAATTTGGCCTTTCAATTGAAATGACCTTAAACTTTATAATTTCCAGATCAAAAATTTTCGGTACTTACAATCTGTACATTCTCTTCCACATTACTTTCTATTACTGTATCAGTTTGAGCAGTGTCCTCTTTTTCACCAAAGTAACGAAACTCTATTTCTTCACAAATCTTCTTCACATCAAATTCAGATCCATGCAAAAGAGCATTGTTTAACTGTTTTAGCTTAAGTGCTGCTTTTTTTGCATAATACAACCTTCTCACTATTTTCCTCACTTTAGTTTGATGCACTTCTAACATCCTAAAATGGTGAAAAGTACTCTGACATACTTTTCTAGAAAGACAAGCCAGTGAATGACCATGCAAACCTGTTTTTCCCACAATCTCAAGGATCTAAGTCTTGCAACATCTTCATCTTTTGTTTAAGACTTTTCCTACTATATGTATGTAAGAAATTGCAAAACAAATTGATAGAATCCTGTCGCACACTACAAATACTATTACAATTCCAAGTATACACCAGAGCCGTAGGACGTCTCCCTAAAACTTCATCAGCTAACACCTCATCTGCATTTCTAGGCACATTTTTTCTTTTTCAACCGGACAACCATCCTTCACCTCATATGCTCGACAACTGGTGTCAACTGCATGCACCAAAACATTATCTTGAAAGTAACTCTCTTCATTAAAAAATGGCTCACAACTTGAACTATGCTTCCATTCTCCCAAAAAACATCACAAAAATTAGTCAGATTAATTACTCTTTTCCACTTACATTTCGATTTCAAATCATTGATTGCCTTGTCTAGTGTAAGAATTCTATTGATTCCTAAAATATACAGCTTTCTCTTCACTTCAAAAACCTGATCAACAAACTTTTCTATTCTTTTCTTTTTCTTGTAAAAAGCTGTTTTCCTTTTATAGTTCTTAAGATTTTTTAATAAATTCAAAACTACTCTGTTACGAAACATTCGTCAATAAACTGATTTGTCCTACGATTACCATACACACTATCATCTCGTACCGTCATACCATTTTTTGGGGAGCTCTGCTTTTTCTTTTTTTTTGCATTTGTTTTTTTTTCGTAGGAAAACTTTCTTGCCATTTTGTTCATTTTGTCAACTTCCTTAAAAAATCCTTTGTTTGCTTACCAGGAGCATTTTTTTTCCTCTGAAGATTGTTTTTTGGATGATTCTTCTAATTGAGTCCTCTTGGTCAATAAAGCTTGCTTAAAAAGTTTTCTTTTCCGGGCCTTGGAAGGCATATTCTATTATGGCTTTGTAGATATTTACAATTTGTTGAAAAGAAAAATGTGACATATTATAGACCACTACTAAAATAACACATAGCTAATTCACAACGTAAGTAAGTATATAGCGCAGCAAGTGTCTCTCACCAGAGTAGGAAATCAGGCTCTGACTGCTGTTTCTCAGTTTATGTCAGTGCAGTACAGTTTCAACATTATTCTCACTTTCTACCTACGCCATCTCTCTCTTTGTGTGTCTCATATCACTCTCTGCCTGCACCATCTTCCTCTTTGCTGCCTCATCTCACTCTCTCCTTCCACCATATCTCTCTTTGCATGTGTGTGTCATCTCACTCTCTGCCCACACCATCTCTCTGTTTGTGTGTGTGTGTCATCTCACTCTCTGCTTTGAAAAGTAGAACAGTAGTGAACTCAATTAATAAGCCAAAAAACCCAAGGAAACCACATACAAATTATTTAGATAAATATTGTGACATGTAAACAATATTGATTGAAACCAAACATGTTGTTTGTATACAAAAATAGTCTTTTTAATTTATTGATATTATTTTCTTCATTTTTGTTGAAAATTTCTTTTATAAAAATACATATATTCAATAAAAAGGTCAATGACATTCATTTTATAATTCAATTAGATCGTGAAGACAAGTTGAAAAAAAACAAAAGGAAAGAAAGGGCAAGGATACTAAACAAAACGATCATTTAGTGTTTGTTACCAGACACTCTCTATTGAATGACAAGATACGTCAAATCATCTATTCTAACTGGCATCGCCTGAATGTGAATAAGTCAAAAGAGGATCTTATTCCTAAACCAGTTTTTGCCTTCAAAAGGAATAAAAACATAAACGATTTAGTTGTAAGATCTAGAATGCCGAGAAAACAAAATTTGCACAGAGAAGCATAACTAGTGAAAATCCAGTTACACGCAACTTTAAATGCGGTAACTGTAAGATTTGTCCCCAAGCTATCGAGAGGAAAGACCTTACTTTCAATAATGTAACAATTTCATGTAAAACAATGACAAATTGCAAAACCCAAAACGTAGTATATTTAATACTGTGTCCTTGTCAGAAAGGATATGTAGGCGAAACTTCCAGAGCCATCAACAAAAGAATAACAGAACACAAATCTGCAGTCCACACTAAGAAGATCAATGCCCCCCTGGTATCGCATTTTTTGGAACATGGTCATTTACCTGAGGATTTAAGGTGGTATATCCTTGAAAATGTGCAACCGAGGGTAGGTTTATGCCCGGAAAAGATTCGAAAAAAGAGAGAAGTTTACTGGATTTTTTCACTTGACACAGCTACCACGGGTCTCAACCTTGAGATTCCATGGGAGCAAGCAATAATTTAAAGAATATCATTTGTCTGTACCTATTGATAGCCCAGTATTAATTATATTGGTCACCACACAGGCTTACCTATCTATGACACTTATGATACTTTTTTTAGCCTCTTAGAACATTCTCTTTGAACTTAAGTAATCATCTATTTAAATTTTTTCACTTATGCAATTTCATTAACATGAGGCAATCAGACGCACATTCACCAACATATTACGTACCATTTAAAACTACTTTGCAAAATCGTCATTTTGAAACATCCGATGCAGAATCGGCAACACTTTGATGCCACGTTTACATCAAAATTATAACGCGTTTCAATAACTTGTTAGAGTACTCCAATTGCATTCCAATATCTCATGCAACTACTTCACACTGGTAGGACTGAGTCATGAACTTTGCATTCAATTCCATTAGTTTATAGTATGAAATTATGCCAAGCGCGTTTTAATATCTAATGGAACTACTCCATACATGTAGTTCCATAGCTTGAACTACTCGTTCACTCTGATTGGCCCTTAGTGCTATACTGAGTCGCATTGCTATGGTCGTAAGCACTGTGCATCTGCTATGACGCCCCATCCCACCTGACACACCTGGTTTACGTTAACAGAACCAGCGTCGATATATAAGGTGCGCAGCAATCTAGTACCCAACCTTCGGTTCGGTTACCGTGGCCGACGGAATTCACTTTTCAGAACCCCATTTGTATGACGACGACTGACGCCGATAAGGTATGAAAAACGATCATTTCTGGAAACCGTAGCAGTAAATCTGATTGGGAGTCAGGTTTGACTAAATTTTCGCCCTCTCCCCTGCACCCTCCCCCATTTTTTTCTTAACCTTCAAGGTCTGTCAGCGTCCCGGGCCCTCTGATGATCAAGAGAGGAAATAAATAACTTTGATTAACTACAGGTAAAGAATTGTCTTTACATTCTACCTAATCGTGCTAAAATTACTGTGACCTGTAGTCATACTATTTACAACAAGGGGTGGTGAGGGACAGAGTCTCTGAATTAAGCAGAAAGCTCTCACCCAGTCAAGAGATCAGGGCTAGATCCAACACTGTTTTTTAGCTCACTGCACCATCCCAGTTTCAGAACCTGGCTGTATGCAAATTAGTCTGTTCCTGTACCAGTGCATGATGGGAACAGGGCACACCAAACTACAAAAGCCAATTCTTACACTGGGAAGGAAACAAGCTCCCGGGGACCGGTTTCTGGCATTGCAGCCGTCTTTGGCCCGGTTTGCTTGAATCCTGATGGTGCAATGAGCAAGGGTCTCACATCTGAGAATACCCTTCCACGCTTAGGATGGACAAAAATATTTACAACAAGGGGTGGTGAGGGACAGAGTCTCTGAATTAAGCAGAAAGCTCTCACCCAGTCAAGAGATCAGGGCTAGATCCAACACCGTTTTTTAGCTCACTGCACCATCCCAGTTTCAGAACCTGGCTGTATGCAAATTAGTCTGTTCCTGTCCCAGTGCATGATGGGAACAGGGCAAACCAAACTACAAAAGCCAATTCTTACACTGGGAAGGAAACAAGCTCCCGGGGACCGGTTTCTGGCATTGCAGCCGTCTTCGGCCCGGTTTGCTTGAATCCTGATGGTGCAATGAGCAAGGGTCTCACATCTGAGAATACCCTTCCACGCTAAGGGTGGACAAAAATATTTACAACAAGGGGTGGTGAGGGACAGAGTCTCTGAATTAAGCAGAAAGCTCTCAACCAGTCAAGAGATCAGGGCTAGATCCAACACCGTTTTTTAGCTCACTGCACCATCCCAGTTTCAGAACCTGGCTGTATGCAAATTAGTCTGTTCCTGTCCCAGTGCATGATGGGAACAGGGCAAACCAAACTACAAAAGCCAATTCTTACACTGGGAAGGAAACAAGCTCCCGGGGACCGGTTTCTGGCATTGCAGCCGTCTTCGGCCCGGTTTGCTTGAATCCTGATGGTGCAATGAGCAAGGGTCTCACATCTGAGAATACCCTTCCACGCTTAGGGTGGACAAAAATATTTACAACAAGGGGTGGTGAGGGACAGAGTCTCTGAATTAAGCAGAAAGCTCTCACCCAGTCAAGAGATCAGGGCTAGATCCAACACCGTTTTTTAGCTCACTGCACCATCCCAGTTTCAGAACCTGGCTGTATGCAAATTAGTCTGTTCCTGTCCCAGTGCATGATGGGAACAGGGCAAACCAAACTACAAAAGCCAATTCTTACACTGGGAAGGAAACAAGCTCCCGGGGACCGGTTTCTGGCATTGCAGCCGTCTTCAGAAAATTTTTCTCACTGCACCATCAGGATTCAAGCAAGCCGGGCCGAAGATGGCTGAAATGCCAGAAACCGGTCCCCGGTAGCTTGTCTCCTTTCTGGTAAAGAATTGGCTTGGTAGTTTAGTCTGCCCTTTCCCCATGATGCACTGGGCCAGGGACAGACTGATTTGCATATAGCCAGGTTCTGAGCTGGGATGGTGCAGTGAGATAAATAACGGTGATGGATCAAGCCCTGATCTTTTGACTGGGTAAGAGTGGTCTGCTTAATTCAGACACTCTGTTCATAACCACCCCCTTTTCTGAATCGTTTTTGGCCACTATAGGTGTGGCAGGGTATACTCAGACATGAGTCCCTTTCTCACTGCACCATCAGGATTCAAGTAAGCCGGGCCGAAGACGGCTGAAATGCCAGAAACCGGTCCCCGGTAGCTTGTCTCCTTTCTGGTAAAGAATTGGCTTGGTAGTTTAGTCTGCCCTTTTCCCATGATGCACTGGGCCAGGGACAGACTGATTTGCATATAGCCAGGTTCTGAGCTGGGATGGTGCAGTGAGATAAATAACGGTGATGGATCAAGCCCTGATCTTTTGACTGGGTAAGAGTGGTCTGCTTAATTCAGACACTCTGTTCATAACCACCCCCTTTTCTGAATCGTTTTTGGCCACTATAGGTGTGGCAGGGTATACTCAGACATGAGTCCCTTTCTCACTGCACCATCAGGATTCAAGCAAGCCGGGCCGAAGACGGCTGAAATGCCAGAAACCGGTCCCCGGTAGCTTGTCTCCTTTCTGGTAAAGAATTGGCTTGGTAGTTTAGTCTGCCCTGTTCCCATGATGTACTGGGCCAGGGACAGACTGATTTGCATATAGCCAGGTTCTGAGCTGGGATGGTGCAGTGAGATAAATAACGGTGATGGATCAAGCCCTGATCTGTTGACTGGGTAAGAGTGGTCTGCTTAATTCAGACACTCTGTTCATCACCATCCCCTTTTCTGAATCGTTTTTGGCCACTATAGGTGTGGCAGGGTATACTCAGACATGAGTCCCTTTCTCACTGCACCATCAGGATTCAAGCAAGCCGGGCCGAAGACGGCTGAAATGCCAGAAACCGGTCCCCGGTAGCTTGTCTCCTTTCTGGTAAAGAATTGGCTTGGTAGTTTAGTCTGCCCTGTTCCCATGATGCACTGGGCCAGGGACAGACTGATTTGCATATAGCCAGGTTCTGAGCTGGGATGGTGCAGTGAGATAAATAACGGTGATGGATCAAGCCCTGATCTGTTGACTGGGTAAGAGTGGTCTGCTTAATTCAGACACTCTGTTCATCACCATCCCCTTTTCTGAATCGTTTTTGGCCACTATAGGTGTGGCAGGGTATACTCAGACATGAGTCCCTTTCTCACTGCACCATCAGGATTCAAGCAAGCCGGGCCGAAGACGGCTGAAATGCCAGAAACCGGTCCCCGGTAGCTTGTCTCCTTTCTGGTAAAGAATTGGCTTGGTAGTTTAGTCTGCCCTGTTCCCATGATGCACTGGGCCAGGGACAGACTGATTTGCATATAGCCAGGTTCTGAGCTGGGATGGTGCAGTGAGATAAATAACGGTGATGGATCAAGCCCTGATCTTTTGACTGGGTAAGAGTGGTCTGCTTAATTCAGACACTCTGTTCATCACCACCCCCTTTTCTGAATCGTTTTTGGCCACTATAGGTGTGGCAGGGTATACTCAGACATGAGTCCCTTTCTCACTGCACCATCAGGATTCAAGCAAGCCGGGCCGAAGACGGCTGAAATGCCAGAAACCGGTCCCCGGTAGCTTGTCTCCTTTCTGGTAAAGAATTGGCTTGGTAGTTTAGTCTGCCCTGTTCCCATGATGCACTGGGCCAGGGACAGACTGATTTGCATATAGCCAGGTTCTGAGCTGGGATGGTGCAGTGAGATAAATAACGGTGATGGATCAAGCCCTGATCTTTTGACTGGGTAAGAGTGGTCTGCTTAATTCAGACACTCTGTTCATCACCACCCCCTTTTCTGAATCGTTTTTGGCCACTACAGGTGTGGCAGGGTATACTCAGACATGAGTCCCTTTCTCACTGCACCATCAGGATTCAAGCAAGCCGGGCCGAAGACGGCTGAAATGCCAGAAACCGGTCCCCGGTAGCTTGTCTCCTTTCTGGTAAAGAATTGGCTTGGTAGTTTAGTCTGCCCTGTTCCCATGATGCACTGGGCCAGGGACAGACTGATTTGCATATAGCCAGGTTCTGAGCTGGGATGGTGCAGTGAGATAAATAACGGTGATGGATCAAGCCCTGATCTTTTGACTGGGTAAGAGTGGTCTGCTTAATTCAGACACTCTGTTCATCACCACCCCCTTTTCTGAATCGTTTTTGGCCACTATAGGTGTGGCAGGGTATACTCAGACATGAGTCCCTTTCTCACTGCACCATCAGGATTCAAGCAAGCCGGGCCGAAGACGGTTGAAATGCCAGAAACCGGTCCTTGGTAGCTTGTCTCCTTTCTGGTAAAGAATTGGCTTGGTAGTTTAGTCTGCCCTGTTCCCATGATGCACTGGGCCACGGACAGACTGATTTGCATATAGCCAGGTTCTGAGCTGGGATGGTGCAGTGAGATAAATAACGGTGATGGATCAAGCCCTGATCTTTTGACTGGGTAAGAGTGGTCTGCTTAATTCAGACACTCTGTTCATCACCACCCCCTTTTCTGAATCGTTTTTGGCCACTATAGGTGTGGCAGGGTATACTCAGACATGAGTCCCTTTCTCACTGCACCATCAGGATTCAAGCAAGCCGGGCCGAAGACGGCTGAAATGCCAGAAACCGGTCCCCGGTAGCTTGTCTCCTTTCTGGTAAAGAATTGGCTTGGTAGTTTAGTCTGCCCTGTTCCCATGATGCACTGGGCCAGGGACAGACTGATTTGCATATAGCCAGGTTCTGAGCTGGGATGGTGCAGTGAGATAAATAACGGTGATGGATCAAGCCCTGATCTTTTGACTGGGTAAGAGTGGTCTGCTTAATTCAGACACTCTGTTCATCACCACCCCCTTTTCTGAATCGTTTTTGGCCACTATAGGTGTGGCAGGGTATACTCAGACATGAGTCCCTTTCTCACTGCACCATCAGGATTCAAGCAAGCCGGGCCGAAGACGGTTGAAATGCCAGAAACCGGTCCCCGGTAGCTTGTCTCCTTTCTGGTAAAGAATTGGCTTGGTAGTTTAGTCTGCCCTGTTCCCATGATGCACTGGGCCACGGACAGACTGATTTGCATATAGCCAGGTTCTGAGCTGGGATGGTGCAGTGAGATAAATAACAGTGATGGATCAAGCCCTGATCTTTTGACTGGGTAAGAGTGGTCTGCTTAATTCAGACACTCTGTTCATCACCACCCCCTTTTCTGAATCGTTTTTGGCCACTATAGGTGTGGCAGGGTATACTCAGACATGAGTCCCTTTCTCACTGCACCATCAGGATTCAAGTAAGCCGGGCCGAAGACGGCTGAAATGCCAGAAACCGGTCCCCGGTAGCTTGTCTCCTTTCTGGTAAAGAATTGGCTTGGTAGTTTAGTCTGCCCTGTTCCCATGATGCACTGGGCCAGGGACAGACTGATTTGCATATAGCCAGGTTCTGAGCTGGGATGGTGCAGTGAGATAAATAACGGTGATGGATCAAGCCCTGATCTTTTGACTGGGTAAGAGTGGTCTGCTTAATTCAGACACTCTGTTCATCACCACCCCCTTTTCTGAATCGTTTTTGGCCACTATAGGTGTTGCAGGGTATACTCAGACATGAGTCCCTTTCTCACTGCACCATCAGGATTCAAGCAAGCCGGGCCGAAGACGGCTGAAATGCCAGAAACCGGTCCCCGGTAGCTTGTCTCCTTTCTGGTAAAGAATTGGCTTGGTAGTTTAGTCTGCCCTGTTCCCATGATGCACTGGGCCAGGGACAGACTGATTTGCATATAGCCAGGTTCTGAGCTGGGATGGTGCAGTGAGATAAATACCGGTGATGGATCAAGCCCTGATCTTTTGACTGGGTAAGAGTGGTCTGCTTAATTCAGACACTCTGTTCATCAACACCCCTTTTCTGAATCGTTTTTGGCCACTATAGGTGTGGCAGTGTATACTCAGACATGAGTCCCTTTCTCACTGCACCATCAGGATTCAAGCAAGCCGGGCTGAAGACGGCTGAAATGCCAGAAACCGGTCCCCGGTAGCTTGTCTTCCGTTCTGGTAAAGAATTGGCTTGGTAGTTTAGTCTGCCCTGTTCCCATGATGCACTGGGCCAGGGACAGACTGATTTGCATATAGCCAGGTTCTGAGCTGGGGTGGTGCAGTGAGATAAATAACGGTGATGGATCAAGCCCTGATCTTTTGACTGGGTAAGAGTGGTCTGCTTAATTCAGACACTCTGTTCATCACCACCCCCTTTTCTGAATCGTTTTTGGCCACTATAGGTGTGGCAGGGTATACTCAGACATGAGTCCCTTTCTCACTGCACCATCAGGATTCAAGCAAGCCGGGCCGAAGACGGCTGAAATGCCAGAAACCGGTCCCCGGTAGCTTGTCTCCTTTCTGGTAAAGAATTGGCTTGGTAGTTTAGTCTGCCCTGTTCCCATGATGCACTGGGCCAGGGACAGACTGATTTGCATATAGCCAGGTTCTGAGCTGGGATGGTGCAGTGAGATAAATAACGGTGATGGATCAAGCCCTGATCTTTTGACTGGGTAAGAGTGGTCTGCTTAATTCAGACACTCTGTTCATCACCACCCCCTTTTCTGAATTGTTTTTGGCCACTATAGGTGTGGCAGGGTATACTCAGACATGAGTCCCTTTCTCACTGCACCATCAGGATTCAAGCAAGCCGGGCCGAAGACGGCTGAAATGCCAGAAACCGGTCCCCGGTAGCTTGTCTCCTTTCTGGTAAAGAATTGGCTTGGTAGTTTAGTCTGCCCTGTTCCCATGATGCACTGGGCCAGGGACAGACTGATTTGCATATAGCCAGGTTCTGAGCTGGGATGGTGCAGTGAGATAAATAACGGTGATGGATCAAGCCCTGATCTTTTGACTGGGTAAGAGTGGTCTGCTTAATTCAGACACTCTGTTCATCACCACCCCCTTTTCTGAATCGTTTTTGGCCACTATAGGTGTGGCAGGGTATACTCAGACATGAGTCCCTTTCTCACTGCACCATCAGGATTCAAGCAAGCCGGGCCGAAGACGGCTGAAATGCCAGAAACCAGTCCCCGGTAGCTTGTCTCCTTTCTGGTAAAGAATTGGCTTGGTAGTTTAGTCTGCCCTGTTCCCATGATGCACTGGGCCAGGGACAGACTGATTTGCATATAGCCAGGTTCTGAGCTGGGATGGTGCAGTGAGATAAATAACGGTGATGGATCAAGCCCTGATCTTTTGACTGGGTAAGAGTGGTCTGCTTAATTCAGACACTCTGTTCATCACCACCCCCTTTTCTGAATCGCTGTAGTCATACTAAGCGGAAAAGCAAAATACTTTCATTAATACTAATGACAGATATATCCATCTTAACAGACCCAACGAGAAGTACTGCATCGTGCATTACAGCCACTTCACGCTTTAACGGATTGTCAATGTGACCCTCCATAGACTTCCAAATATCGCATAACATTGTGAAACTGCTGCCAAATAACAAGGTAAACAGACATTGAGTAATTATACTGATAACAATTCAATTCAATTAAAAAAATCTTTATTTCGATCATTTCAGATCATAAAAGATAGACACATAAACACACCATAAAACATGTAAAAATGAGTTCAGTATTTGAAAGTTTTTAAAAAGTCCATGATTACAATCTAAAAAGTAAATGATTTGGAGTTAAATGTTCATAGAAGGTGCCGCATTGGAGGCTTTTATAATTCTTGCGCGTACTCTCCACATTGCCGTCAAGAATTTCGCCATGGCAAAGACAGTTGGAGCTGTTAAGTCTGTTTTGAGCACTCTATAAGCTGGGGCATAAGTTCGGAAACCCAAGTTCTTTAAGTATGGGACCAGCCAATAGCTCCTAATTTTACTGTAGGCTCTGCAGAATAATACCACATGTAGGTCACTTTCCAGTTTGTAATTACATGCTGGACAGTTGGCCAACTCCAAGTTGCCGTTCCAGGATTTAGTAAAGGCCCTCAATGGTAGCAAGCCATATCTCCATTGCAAGAAAATCTTTCTTACATGCACAGGGGACATGGCGTCCAAAACATACTCAGGTCTATAAGAGTCTTTTGCTTTGATGAAAGTGTCACTTAAAGATCCTTCCCGGATTGAACCCAGAACTCTCTGGAGCATAAAATTATAAAACAGTCTGGAGAGTTCTTTCCTTGGAAGTCTTGTGGACGCTACTTCCGGATTGCACCACAGCTCTGGGATTCCGAGTGTTGTGCACATGTCCCTAATGTGCTTCAGCCAAGGGATTTTGGACACATGTATTGACCTAAGGAGCTCCTGTAATTCGCTTCTATAGTGTCCCAAATCCTGGCTGCTCCACAGACGTCTCCAGTAGGTCAGGGGTTTTAGGCCCAGTTCTTCAGTGATTGGGTGCAATGCCAAGTCCATTCTTAAGGGGAGAAGGGAGCTACTCGATGGAAGAGCCGCCAGCTATCTTATAAAGTTGTTTTCTGCGACCTGTATAGTCTGTAGCGGTGTGTGTCCCCATAACTCTGCCCCATAGGCGATGCCTCCTCTAGCTTGAGCTTTATAAATATGTATTGCCGGTGCCAAAGGTCGAAGATAGGATTTATTGGCAATTCTAGAAATAGCACCCGCTCTCTGAATTAATTTGTTTTGTGTTGCTTCCAGGTCAGAGTCTGGTTAAGTGTTATGCCCAGATACTCAATTACGTGGACTCTTTCTAGAGATACAGCTCCCAGACGGGGATTTGGGCAACTTTTGGGTTTTTTGCTTAGAATCATGATTTTTTTCTTGGAGGGGTTTATTTCTAATCCCCTTTCGTTGCAAAACTCCAAGAATCCATCCAAGACTCTCTGTAGCCCCATTGGTGTTTTTGACAGCAGCAGGGTGTCATCCGCGAACATGATCGCTGGCACCCTGCTGTTGTTTAGTTGTGGAGCATCGACGTTAGGGATCCTGCTCAGGTATTCGATTACCCCATTTGTGAATAGACAGAACAGGGTCGGCGCCAACACACATCCCTGCCTTACCCCACGTTGTACAGGGAACCTATCTGTCAGCCTGCCGCCCTTTCCATATCTTACACGGGCGTAATTGTCTGTATGTAGCCTAATTAAGATGTGAAGTATATCACCGGGAACACCCAGATCCTCCAGTACCACCCACAACCTGGCCCGTGGGACCAGGTCGAAGGCGGCACGGAAATCTACAAAGACCGCATACAGTGACCCCCCTTCTAAGTGTGTCGTCTTCCAGTACAGGATGTTAAGTCTAAGTATCTGATCGACTGTTGAGACTCCTCTCCTAAATCCCGCCTGAAGAGGGCTTAAAATGTCAGCCTCGTCCATCCAGCTTTGGAGCCTATCAAGGATTAGTCTGCCAAACAGTTTTTGGGTCACATCAATGAGGCTGATTGGACGATATTTGGCTGGGATCAGGGGCGACCCCTTTTTAAAAATCGGGACCACCTCTGCTCCCAGCCAAGTATCCGGTATTCTCATCCCCCCTAGCACTGCATTGAATAATACCATCAAATAGGGTGCCCAGACCCCAGGTTCTTGTTTGAAGAGGTCATCCGGCACCCCGTCGAGGCCCGGGGCCTTTCCAGAGGACAGCCCCGCTATTGCCACCTTTATATCTTTGATGGTAAAAGGGACAGAAATGTGCGTGTTGTGTGTAGAGGGTGGTATTGTTACCAACTCCTCATTGTCAGAGGAATATAGCTTCTGGAAATGGTCCTGCCAAACGCTTGCAGCAATGTTTGGTTCCACAGCCGAGGGGAGATCCCCACTTCCATGGTTTATAATTCTCCAGAATCTACGGGAGTCCCTTTCAACTAGGGACTCCGATAGATTATCCCAATGCTGGACATCCCACTCTATTTTGGCGTTGGCTATGAGTGATCTATAGGTCCTCCTTTTAAGGCAAATTTCCTCCCTCGAGCCTCCTTCCTTTATAGTGGACAAGAGGTCTCGCTTTGCCAATCTACAAGTGCTGTTGTACCATGTGTTTTTGGCTAAACCCTGCACTCTTGGTCGTCCTGTGCTTAAAAAATCAGCTTCAAGCTTCTTGGTTAAGGTTAGATGTAACTGAGCTAAATTCTCGCTAATGGCTTTTATGGAGTCAAGGCACCATAAGTCAAAAGCCTTGTCAAGAATAGGGATAATCCCAGCATAAAGGGCAGCTAACTTCTCATTGCTGGAGGCAAGCTTTTCCCATCTTATCCACCTGCAGTTATTCTCCAGGAGGTGTCCTCCTATCAATTCCTGGGCACATGGCTCAGTCTCCCCCGGAGAAGGGATGGCATACTCTAGCTCCAGGGCATTATGGTCACTGTCGTATCTATCTATTATTTTAAAATCCAGTACCCTTTTCCATGCCTGCATTTGTACCAGGAAGTAATCCAGTCTGGTTTGCCTCCCTGCTTTGTTAAATGTACATTTAGATGGTATGTCAGATCTAGTGCGGCCGTTACAGGCTCTCAAACCAAAGGTGAGATTTAATGAATTTATTTGGACGGCCAATGGGGTCCAAGCTCTGGGAGGGGGTGCTTCAGTCTGGGGGACCTACCAACTTGAATCCTCCTCGAGGGAGGGTCCATCAAGTAGGCCAGGTAATGGCTCAAAATGCGAGTTGAAGTCCCCCCCTATTAGGTAGGACATATCCCCAGGGATGGTTTCTAGAATGGACGACAGTGACTCTATAGTTTTAGAGGTGGCCGCTATTTGAACTGGTCTAGAATAGATGTTTATAACTAATAATTTAAAAGGACCTGGCCATTCGAGTAGTACTGCCAGTATGTTTTCCGAATCTGCTGGGTATCTTGAGGCTATACATCCTAGGTCTGAAGCAACCCAGGTTGCCAGTCCTCCGGATGGACGTCCTCTCCCACCCCATAGAGCGGGATTGAAAAAGTCTGAAATCCCCTAAATGATGTCTCTTCCCTTGTCCAAGTCTCTTGAACGAGACAAACACTTTTTGGGTGTATTAGCTCGGCCCAAGACTCCGAATCTATTTTATTACTGAGGCCAGCTACGTTCCAGGAGAGAAATTTGAGGATTTGAGGGGGATCTGAATCCCAACTTGACCAACCCTTGAGGTAGTATGGACTGGGCATAGGGCGCTATCTATTTGGACTTCCTCAATTAGCGGGGCTTCTAAAGTATTTTCCCTTTTGTTTGACTCATAGTGTCGGTCTGGAAGCCCAATACTGAGTTCCTCCTCCCTAAAAGTAAGGGGGACTTGGTTACCCTGGTCAGTGCCTGCCGAACTCTCTTTTGCCCCCGCTGCAGAGGCCAGCTGTCAGTCCACCATTTCTAGACAGTCGTAACGGTTGGACAGTGATAGAAATGGAGGCTGATAAAACCTAGGTGGCCATGGCTCCTCTCTATCGTGGTACCCCCATCCCTTTCCTCTTCTCTGTACAGTTTCCCATCCCTGGGGATCGCTGAGTGTAGGAGGGTAAATAGGGGGTAGTCGTGCGTGATCATAGGGGATTCTCCTCCTTTCATGGTTTCCCTACCAGTTTCCCATTAGGTCCTGATGGTATCCTCTCCTCTGTACCTTGTTTGGGTGGTCGCTAGGTGGATAAAAGTACGAAAGGGGGACTGGGTGAATAGTACTCCCTTCATCCTCCAGGAAAGAACCACAGATGAATTGGACTGTACCTGGTTCTTTGAAACTCACTAGTATACAGTCACCACTATTTGTTTTAGGTCTCTTCCCGACCCACGAGACTCTTCTTGCCATGCGAATATCGCTGGTCTTGCCTCTAGGAAGCGGCCTATGTGTTGAGAGCCAGTTAATTACCTTGTTTTTTAATGACTCCCCTGTCTCATACGAGTCTGTTTTCAGTTCTGGGACCCCAATTAAGATAGCAGTATATGGCGCTACCTCTGGTGGGAGATTGACTGTGACTGTTCTTGGTGGTTTTATTAAATTTTTTGGATCAGGTGCATTTTGGTTAGTATTCAGCTGGGATTTTGGGGGACTTGTGTGTTGCACATTTAGCTGCTTATTGTCTATTACTATTGGTGGTTGTTGTTGCATAGCACTGGGTTGATTATTAGTAGCCCCTCCTGAAGTCAGTGGAATTGCCAAATTAGCTTTTGGTTTTGATGGCTGATTGCTATTTGATTTAGTATTTTTAGCCCCCGCTACCGATGTTGTTCCTGTCTCAGTAGCTTTTACAATTTTAGGGGGACCCAAGGTGTTATTGTGTTTTGGGTCAGTAGAGGGGGATATGGAGCGAGGGGTTCCCGCTTTCCAACCATCCATAACTTTTAGGGCAGTCTTCTCAATTTTGATTAGCCTCACCTCCATTTTTATCAGGCGAGCTTCCAAGGGACTTATAATTGACTTAAGGAGGTGACCAATATCCGCTAATGTTATATCCTCTTCTGGTGATTCTGGATTATGTTCTAGGGGAGAAGGTAACAGATCAGTGAGGGTATCACTGGGCGGTTCCTGGTGCGGGTCAATTAATATCACCGGTGATGTTCTTTCTTGGATATTGTAATTTGTTCTAGTTGTGTTATGTGTTGACCCCGCATTTTGCTTCGTTTTTTTCCCTTCTTTTCCTTGCTACTCTGTTTCCTAGTTTTCTTCTTTTGTATTGCACCCTCCCTTCGCCCTCGGTCTACGCTAGATGCCCCTAATAGTTTTGGAGTGTTAGCTGTCGTTGTGGTAAGTTCTTCCCTCAAAGATGTGGGGCTTGAAGTAATTAAATCAGTATCCTCCCTCACTTCTGTAGTGTTTGGTGGTTGGGTAATTTGCGTTAGGGGGAGGGACAGAAGGCTCATGTCATCTAAATCGCTTAGTGTTCCTTGGGAAAGATCTATACTGGTTGTTTGGTGTGCCCCCCCACATGCACCGAGCTGTGATTGATCTGTGATCCGTCTATCCTCAGGTGTTTTCGACATTGCTATAACCCCCATCGATGACCTCCTAACCCATTCTATTTTCTGCGAAATTCGTCTTTCCAGGAGGGTAATATCGTCTATCAAAAGGGAACCAGCCTTCAAAAAATAATCATCAATTTTGCCTTGGTTTGGGGCAGTTGTAGTAGGGGCGTTGGCTGCCAGGCTAGCTTTACTCCTAGTCTCCATCTTGCTCATGATGCGCAATATGTCCCAGGGTCACCCAAAGAGTGATAAAAGAATAATATGTCCAAAGAAGGATGTAAGGTAGTACCTGATGTAAGTGAGGTGGCCCAGCCCAGTCTCTCCGGTCCTCGAACGGCCTCAAACGGCCCGCTCTTTGCCCGGTCTTCACCCCGGTCGCTCCCGCTCGCTCCCGCGCAGCGGTAACGAGTTTCTTAATATAGGGCTGAGGCATGGGGTGTGGCCGGCAGGGAGAGCGGCCACAGGTGTGACACGCAGGGACTCCTGGGCAATGGAGTCCCTGCTAGGCTGCTCGCAGCCCTGCCGGTGTGGATGAAGTCCAGGGGGTAGTCCGCTCCTCTCACGAGCCCCTCAGTATCTCTGGGCGCAGCGGGACCCGCGCAGCGGGTCCTGCAAGTCATTGAGTTCTCCCCTGAAAGCAATCCTGTGGCGTCAATCAGGCAGGTAAGAGCCTCCGCAGTGCTCCAGTAATCGCTTCGCAAAAGATTCTGATAACTGATAACACTTAGTTAGCTTTTTATTCCCTTCGTTGCAACTATTACATACAATTTTTATCGTTTACTGCAGCGAATCTACTATCTACTGTATTACCTAAGGGCCCATCCAAGTCTCTCAAGAATCGCATTCCTATGCGGAAAAGCAGTAAGATAGCAAGGTACATAGATAAAGATTTATAATAATATTATTCTGCAAGTTGGTTAGTTCGCAATGGGAAGCTATCCCTTAACATCTATATCTAGGCTCTAACAAGTTCTTTCTAGCCAGTACCAAATATTACGCTGCTGACGCAAACAGTTTAATAAAATGGGGGGAATAAAATGGTAATCGCATGTAGCCATACACCGCTAACTAGATAACCTATAAGCAAAATATCATACTTGTATAGTGATAACCCTATCAAAATATAGACTCTCATCAAAGCAAGAAAATATAACTATCCTTCGTTATAGTTTACTCTATAATCTCTCTTTTTGAATTAATAAGGTGACGGGAGCGTTGTCCACCCGCTGGAAAGTTTCCTGAATAAAACCACGAAATAATCTTAAAAAGCTTGCTACCAAATCAGTACGTAAGTACCAAGTACATTGGTACTTCGGACCATCTTTTACGCCTCCAGATAGTATGCCTTTATATTACTCAGTATGCGCAATTAAATTTACAACCGTACTTAGTTTCATCACTTGGCTACTATTTACGTACTGATCTTGATTTGCAGATCTTCTTGTTTTCTTTTTTCTATCCTTCTTTCTTGCTATTTTCCTACCTTTTTACATAGCTCTGCTCTTAACTAGATTTAATAACACTATATGCCTTTTTCTGTTTGCTAATACTGCTAGGATCCTAAGACACTTTGTCTGAAAAGTGACTAAGTAAAATATGAAAATAATTTAAATCAAATGTATGTATAGAGCATCAATGAACAATTTATCAGATCTGCCTATGTGTAATCAATAGAGATTATCAAAATGGATAGGACACTTGTTACCACTTATACCAAGAGAAATATTGTGAAACCCTCATAAACGATGTGTATCACGAGAAGCGGTATATCTTGTTCTCCGCCCCACACAAACGTTATGGCAGCAATCATCGGGTTTGACAAAATTGTGTATTGCCTAGCCTCGCCCGAGGCTTTCTCTGGTTTTTTCGTGGCAGTCTCCAGAGATAAAAATTCGAATAACCCCAACAGAAGAAGGCACAAAAAAGGGTAAAATAGTTTCCAGCCGATTAAGATACTCTTTTTATTAGTATCGTTGGACAACTAGTTTTAAAAAAGGTTGGTATGCTCACTGGAAAATTAGGAATCCATAGCATATATTAGTATTGACAAAACGTCGACATGTTTCTGCTCTGTTGGCCCGTGGGTCTAAGAGCATTCGTCAGGACAAAGACAACAATAAACAGAGATCTACCTATCACTATTTGTGATGTAGGGGGGTAGAGGTGTAATTTACAATCTTACCCTTATGAGGTTCTATGTAGTCACCTGTAAATTTAAAGAAAAAGGGGGTGGGGTCACTAGTGGCATTTTTACCAAAGTGCGGTTTTAAATGGATAAACATTGTACCATTTTCATGCAAGCTCAATTGTGGCATACTGTTTTAGGAAATTGAGAACAATAAGAACATGTTGGCGAGTAAATGGGGGCGACTTATTGCGACATGTAAATTGCAAGGAGTGTGACATACCTCTAAATCAGGTGAACTTGAGTATGCGAACCTGATAGAAAAAACGGGAGTGGTAAGTGTTCGGCACATTTACGTGATAGTAAGGAAGTCCGTTATACCCCATGTGAGGTCTTACCTTAATTGTGTTAAAAAAGGTTCCCTCAGGAGGTCCCAGGCTATAACAGTATCAGAGAATCAAGGTATTAGTCACTCTGGTACTATAAGGTGTAGATGAGCGAGGGCGGTGGAGGGACGACTTACCCGCAGCGGAAGCGTGTTCCGCGTCTTGTGCTGGCTCTGCCTCCTGGACGCCAAGAGCACGTTTCCAATGGCGTTTTAACTACGCTGATCATAGAGATAGAAATGAGACCTTTGTATACAAACGAAGAACAATTCCAAAGGTACAATACCTAATTATTGAACATTTTGTATGCCTAATAAGTAATTATAGGTTATCTACATCATGGACTCATAATTACTAAGACACTAAACCAAAGAAAAATATATTTGAAAAAATATATATATACTTTGTAAAAATTACGGACTGTCCCTGTTCATGGGGAGTACATTTGTAGAAGGGATGGACTTAGCATCTCATAGGCTTGTGAGTGTCAGAGCACTAAATGGACTCAAAATTTAAACATACAGCTAGTATCAGCGTGCGAAGTGGTGCCAGCAAATATCATCATTTAGACCATATTTATTAGTCTTAAGGCGGTCCACCCAGCGTTGTTCTTTCTCGTACAACACCTTTTCAACGTTGGGTGTATTGTCTTGAACTTTTTCTATAACTGTCCACTTCAGGTCTTCAATACTGTGTTTTTTTTCGATGAAATGTGCACATAGTTTGGTTGTGTTCTTTTTTAAGCGTATATTGCTTTTGTGCTCACCTATGCCCAGTTTCACCTTTCTGCTGGTCATACCGATGTATTTTTTGTCACATGGACATGTGACCATGTAGATCACATGGGAAGAGTTGCAGTTGCTGTGTTGTCGTTGGGTCCATGTGAATGTTGTTGACAATTGCAATGTTTTAGAAATGGATGTAGAAGTACAAGCTGTGCAAGAACCGCATGGATAGTGGCCTGACACTGGAGCCATATTTATATTTCTGATCTGATTCGTTGGGTTTCTCTGTTTTGGACGAGTATGGACCAGCATGTCACGTAGGTTTTTTGTACGTCTATTCGCAAAGCGTGGTTTAGGCCAGTTGAATTTGCCAGTATTTACAATATGCCAATTTTTACTGATCAGTTTGTTGACCTGGTATGTTGCAGGGCCAAATGTGGTCACACAGGTTACGAGGTCCTTATTTTCAGTTTTTTCAAAAGAAGTTAGAAGGTTTTCCCTCGGCTGGTTCTGGGCTCTTTTTTGGCATTTTGATATTGTGCTGTTTTTGTAGTGTCTTTGTTGTAATCTGATACTCAGGGCTCGGGATTGTGTTTGGTAATCCTTTTTTTGACTGCAGTTCCTTTTTAAGCGCAAAAATTGGCTATAAGGTAGGTTGTCTCTGAGCGGTTGAGGATGATAACTTTTGTAGGACAACAAGCTATTTTTGGCAGTCGGTTTTCTAAAGGTTTTTGTCTCGATTTGGTTGTTCTCTGAAAAGATCGTTAGGTCTAGGAAGTCAATACTTTCCTTATCAGCTGTGTATGTGAATCTCAACCAGGGATCACGTGTGTTAAGCCAGTCGACAAAAGTTTTCAGATCTTGGTTATTGAGCCAAATCAAGAAGACGTCGTCTATATAACGTTTCCAGTAAATAATACTGGAAACGTATGGGTTGGCAGTTGTGAGTACATGATGAGTTTCAAAGTTACTGACGTAGAGTCCGGCCACCGATGGCGCAAATGCACTGCCCATGGAGGTCCCGTGACTTTGTAAACGTCCTGCAAACTAACGATCTTTTCAGAGAACAACCAAATCGAGACAAAAACCTTTAGAAAACCGACTGCCAAAAATAGCTTGTTGTCCTACAAAAGTTATCATCCTCAACCGCTCAGAGACAACCTACCTTATAGCCAATTTTTGCGCTTAAAAAGGAACTGCAGTCAAAAAAAGGATTACCAAACACAATCACGAGCCCTGAGTATCAGATTACAACAAAGACACTACAAAAACAGCACAATATCAAAATGCCAAAAAAGAGCCCAGAACCAGCCGAGGGAAAACCTTCTAACTTCTTTTGAAAAAACTGAAAATAAGGACCTCGTAACCTGTGTGACCACATTTGGCCCTGCAACATACCAGGTCAACAAACTGATCAGTAAAAATTGGCATATTGTAAATACTGGCAAATTCAACTGGCCTAAACCACGCTTTGCGAATAGACGTACAAAAAACCTACGTGACATGCTGGTCCATACTCGTCCAAAACAGAGAAACCCAACGAATCAGATCAGAAATATAAATATGGCTCCAGTGTCAGGCCACTATCCATGCGGTTCTTGCACAGCTTGTACTTCTACATCCATTTCTAAAACATTGCAATTGTCAACAACATTCACATGGACCCAACGACAACACAGCAACTGCAACTCTTCCCATGTGATCTACATGGTCACATGTCCATGTGACAAAAAATACATCGGTATGACCTGCAGAAAGGTGAAACTGCGCATAGGTGAGCACAAAAGCAATATACGCTTAAAAAAGAACACAACCAAACTATGTGCACATTTCATCGAACAAAAACACAGTATTGAAGACCTGAAGTGGACAGTTATAGAAAAAGTTCAAGACAATACACCCAACGTTGAAAAGGTGTTGTACGAGAAAGAACAACGCTGGGTGGACCGCCTTAAGACTAATAAATATGGTCTAAATGATGATATTTGCTGGCACCACTTCGCACGCTGATACTAGCTGTATGTTTAAATTTTGAGTCCATTTAGTGCTCTGACACTCACAAGCCTATGAGATGCTAAGTCCATCCCTTCTACAAATGTACTCCCCATGAACAGGGACAGTCCGTAATTTTTACAAAGGATATATATATTTTTTCAAATATATTTTTCTTTGGTTTAGTGTCTTAGTAATTATGAGTCCATGATGTAGATAACCTATAATTACTTATTAGGCATACAAAATGTTCAATAATTAGGTATTGTACCTTTGGAGTTGTTCTTCGTTTGTATACAAAGGTCTCATTTCTATCTCTATGATCAGCGTAGTTAAAACGCCATTGGAAACGTGCTCTTGGCGTCCAGGAGGCAGAGCCAGCACAAGACGCGGAACACGCTTCCGCTGCGGGTAAGTCGTCCCTCCACCGCCCTCGCTCATCTACACCTTATAGTACCAGAGTGACTAATACCTTGATTCTCTGATACTGTTATAGCCTGGGACCTCCTGAGGGAACATTTTTTAACACAATTAAGGTAAGACCTCACATGGGGTATAACGGACTTCCTTACCATCACGTAAATGTGCCGAACACTTACCACTCCCGTTTTTTCTATCAGGTTCGCATACTCAAGTTCACCTGATTTAGAGGTATGTCACACTCCTTGCAATTTACATGTCGCAATAAGTCGCCCCCATTTACTCGCCAACATGTTCTTATTGTTCTCAATTTCCTAAAACAGTATGCCACAATCGAGCTTGCATGAAAATGGTACAATGTTTTTCCATTTAAAACCGCACTTTGGTAAAAATGCCACTAGTGACCCCACCCCCCTTTTTCTTTAAATTTACAGGTGACTACATAGAACCTCATAAGGGTAAGATTGTAAATTACACCTCTACCCCCCTACATCACAAATAGTGATAGGTAGATCTCTGTTTATTGTTGTCTTTGTCCTGACGAATGCTCTTAGACCCACGGGCCAACAGAGCAGAAACATGTTGACGTTTTGTCAATACTAATATATGCTATGGATTCCTAATTTTCCAGTGAGCATACCAACCTTTTTTAAAACTAGTTGTCCAACGATACTAATAAAAAGAGTATCTTAATCGGCTGGAAACTATTTTACCCTTTTTTGTGCCTTCTTCTGTTGGGGTTATTCGAATTTTTATCTCTGGAGACTGCCACGAAAAAACCAGAGAAAGCCTCGGGCGAGGCTAGGCAATACACAATTTTGTCAAACCCGATGATTGCTGCCATAACGTTTGTGTGGGGCGGAGAACAAGATATACCGCTTCTCGTGATACACATCGTTTATGAGGGTTTCACAATATTTCTCTTGGTATAAGTGGTAACAAGTGTCCTATCCATTTTGATAATCTCTACTGAGTTCCGGGGAACAGATAGGACAACCTTTCCTCGTCCCTCTATTTGTTGTATTCTTATGTGTAATCAATGCAAATGTTTCCTATAGAATACAGCTGCTCTATTTGTATCTTATGTAGATATTAAGTTAACATCAAATGTGGTATTTCCTGTTCTGTTCGTCTGAATAAAAACTAGACCTATGCCCAAGGTCTCCATATTGAATTTACAATAACTGTATAATATCATAATATTACAGTTTGTGACATGGCTTTTTATATGTTTTTCACTGTTGTGTTTTATGTCCTTTTGCAAATGACGGACTCCTGAAGAAGGCAATAGCCGAAACGCGCGTAGAGTTTCCATCCACCGCTTTGCTAACTCCACTAGCCCAACCCAACAACTCAGTCATTTGTGTTTCTTTTTCTTTCCTTTTGTTGTTTTTCAACTTGTCTTCACAATCAAATTGAATTATAAAATGTATGTCATTGACCTTTTTATTGAATATATGTATTTTTATAAAATAATTTTTCAACAAAAATGAAGAAAATAATATAAATAAATTAAAAAGACAATTTTTGTATACAAACAACACGTTTGGTTTCAATCAATATTGTTTACATGTCACAATATTTATCTAAATAATTTGTATGTGGTTTCCTTGGGTTTTTTGGCTTATTAATTGAGTTCACTACTGTTCTACTTTTCAAAAAATAGCTCATTTCAGTCCCTACTAGTAGTGAATACATTATGAGTAGGGGTCCTCGTTTTTTCCAAATTATCTCACTCTCTGCCTGCACCATCTTTCTGTTTGTGTGTGTGTGTATCATCTCACTCTATGCCTGCACCATCTCCCTGTTTGTGTGTGTTTGTGTGTCATATAAAAATCGATTTCCATAATGCATAATTTTTTTTTACCAGCATTACAAAAAACATGATTCACAATGAAACAATAATGAAGCCCTATATACTTCTTAATGGTCCCAAGAGTGTATACTACACTCTATCTATATTAAATAAATCATTACTCACCTGAAAAAAAGCGTTGGAAAAGTTAGAACAGTCTCAGTGACACACACCAGATTTTCTTCAGCAGTATCTCTGAAATACAACACAGCATATTAGAATGCATGCTCTTCATTTTTCAAAGAAGTATCTTAATTGATGCCATTAGTGAAATCCTTTATGCATCTCTCACACCATTTCATATTCTTGTCTGTGTGCCATTTCTATCCCTCTGCATGCATTTACTGCTCCCACCCGGTAAACAGACATAATATCGAGTCCAAAATATCGTTTGGACAAAATATTGTGTAAAAAATATAGACTAGCCAAAATATCGACCAGACATAATATAGACTACAAAAATATCGAGCAATATCGATATTAATAGCCAAAATATCGAATCAAAAATATATACTAGACATAATATCGACTAGATAGAATATATACCAAAAAAAATGAAAATAAGGTAGTTATTAATCATTTTTAATAATTGTGTAATATAAATCTGTAGCGGGTTGTGGGTTTATTGGGGAATAGGGTGGGAAGTAATTTAATTATAATTAATTAATTATGTAAATTAATAATAATTGTTAATTAATTATTAATTGGTAAATAATTAAAATATAATTATAAAAAAAAATAATGATAATAAAAAAAATTTAGTAAATTATTTTCTGTAGCGGGTTGCGGGTTTATAGGGGAATAGGGTTGGAAGTAATTTTATTATAATTAATTATTTATGTAAATTAATAATAATTGTTAATTCATTATTAATAGGTAATTAATTAAAATATAATTGGTAATTAATTATAAATATTTAATTGATAAATAATTATTATTTAGTGAATTATTTTCTGTAGCGGGTTGTGGGTTTATAGGAGGATAGGGTGGGAAGTAATTTAATAATAATTAATTAATTATGTTAATTAATAAAAATTGTTAAATAAATATTAATTGGTAAATAATTAAAATATAATTGGTAAATAATTATAAATATTTAATAGATAAATAATTGATATTTAGCAAATTATTTTCTGTAGTGGGTTGTGAGTTTATAGGGGGATAGGGTGGGAAGTTATTTAATAATAATTAATTAATTATGTAAATAATTAAAATTGTTAATAGTTAATTCATTAATAGTCATTTTAACCCCTATGCTATCCAGCGCTTTCCCTACTGTTGCACCCACTGGAGTGGGAATAGTAATTTTAACCGCTATGCCATCCAACGCTTTCCCTACTGTTGCACCCACTGGAGTGGGAATAGTAATTTTTACCCCTACGCTATCCAACGCTTTCTCTACTGTTGCACCCACTGGAGTGGGAATAGTAATTTTAACCCTTATGCTATCCAATGTTTTCCATACTGTTGCACCCACTGGAGTGGGAATAGTAATTTTAACCCCTATGCTATCCAACGCTTTCCCTACTGTTGCACCCACTGGAGTGGGAATAGTAATTTTTACCCCTACGCTATCCAACGCTTTCCCTACTTTTGCACCCACTGGAGTGGGAATAGTAATTTTTACCCCTACGCTATCCAACGCTTTCCCTACTGTTGCACCCACTGGAGTGGGAATAGTAATTTTTACCCCTACGCTATCCAGCGTTTTTCTACTGTTTAATTCACTATAGTTGTTATAAAAAAATTTAACCAAATTGCTATGCTACAGTAAAAATATTATATATGTTTAGTTAATAATATGTATTTTTATATATATATATATACATATATATATATATATATTACCAACACACAGTTTCCATCTGTGAACTGCTCCGCTTTCCCTACTGTTGCACCCACTGGAGTGGGAATAGTAATTTTAACCCTTACGCTATCCAATGTTTTCCCTACTGTTGCACCCACTGGAGTGGGAATAGTAATTTTAACCCCTATGCTATCCAACGCTTTCCCTACTGTTGCACCCACTGGAGTGGGAATAGTAATTTTTACCCCTACGCTATCCAACGCTTTCCCTACTGTTGCACCCACTGGAGTGGGAATAGTAATTTTTACCCCTACGCTATCCAACGCTTACCCTACTGTTGCACCCACTGGAGTGGGAATAGTAATTTTTACCCCTACGCTATCCAACGCTTTCCCTACTGTTGCACCCACTGGAGTGTGAATAGTAATTTTTACCCCTACGCTATCCAGCGTTTTTCTACTGTTTAATTCACTATAGTTGTTATAAAAAAATTTAACCAAATTGCTATGCTACGGTAAAAATATTATATATGTTTAGTTAATAATATGTATTTTTATATATATATATATATATATATATTGTATTTTACATTAATTATTTATTAATATTACATTTATTTAATCATTTAACTAAGTTTATATTAAATATATTTATTTTTATATTACTTTTAACATAATTTAAAGACATATAAAAAAAACGATATTTTGACAGTCTATATTATTTACAGTCGATATTTTAGAGTCGATATTTTTGTACTTACCTGTATAAAGATAGAAACTCGATATTTTGTCCCTCGATATTTTCTCATCGATATTTTGGCAAGTCGATATTAATGGGCTCGATATTATTTCAGTGATCCCTTGCACCCATGTTAAAGATTGCGTTTATGCATCTCCCACACCATTTCATATTGTTTTCTGTCTGCTTTTCCTATCCTTCTGCATGCATTCACTGCCTGCACCCATGTTAAAGGTTGTGCAAAGGGCTTGTAAATATGTCCTTCTTTTTTTATATTGTTTCTCAATTGATGCCATTAGTGAAATCATTTATGCATCTCCCACACCATTTCTTATTGTTTTCTGTGTCCCATTTGTATCTCTGTGCATGCATTCACTGCCTCTACCCATGTTAAAGGTTGCACAAGGGGCTTGTAAATATGTCAATTTTTTATATTGTTTCTCAATTGATGTCATTAGTGAAATCCTCTTCTCTTTTACAATCTCCTTGCGTCACCTTTAACAAAAAGATGAGCATATTTACAAGCCCCTTGCATCACCTTTAACAAAAATAGGAGCATATTTACAAGCCCCTTGCGTCACCTTTAACAACAAGCATTTGCAATGCAATAGGTCTCACATTTGCAAGAGTTGGAGCTATTGGTATTGTAAATGAAAATGCCTTTTATTCTTTTGTTTTGAAAACCTACAAGCCATGCATAAACATGCACTTTGTACGTATAGTCCTTGCTTACGAGAAGCAAGGCTGTCAGTAAAAGAGACTGCCAGCTTTGCTTCTCATAAGCAAGGACTACAATTACAAAGTGCTTGTTGACGCACAACTTGCAGGTTTTCAAACGCTTTTAATAAAATGCATTGCCATTTACAATGCCAATAGCTCAAACTCTTGCAAATGCAAGACCTATTGCATTGCAAATGCTTGCTTTAATGAACTGTGCAACTACAGATTTGACTCTAGTAAGTCCCCGCCTGTGGCGGCGCAGAGTACTGTGAGTCACAGCATCCCAATGCTAGCCATGCCAGGGGAAGGCCAGATTCCGACAGAGACGGGTATCCCTGAGACAACATAGAAGGAACAGCTCCACAGTGTCAGGAAGCCACCCGAGCCCTGTGAGCCACGGATTTCTCAAGTCACCAGAGCCAGTGGCCGGGCAGAGAAAAGCAGTGAGCCATGGTGGCACAGAGCTACCTTAGACCGTGGCAGGGCATCCTTTTAAGATGAAGTTTCGTGCAGCTCTGTCTTAAATGCACCAAAATGATTACAAACACAAAATTGTTTTTTTCCCCAAGGACTTGAGAGTCTAATAGGCACCAGAGAGGCACCAGTGCCACCGCATTCACACTTATAAACATTTGCATAGCTCCCACGCGGTTGTCTCTTGAGAGACGCTGTATCAGCTGTTCGTTTTCCTGCAGACCCCGGCCAGTATGCACTAGCTGTAGTGCAGTGTGAGGGTAGCAGCAGCCCAGACCCCTCTGCGGAGGATGCCCCCTGACCAGCTGTGAGGGGCTAACAGAATGCGGGTAGGATATTAAGCCGGCCTTTGATTAGTAATTACAGTTATATGGGAATCCCAGCATATGACATGATAATCCACATTTGTAAAGTGGCACAATCACCCGTAAGGTTCTCTAGGCGCTGGGGGCCGTCGGGAAGATTAAGCAAGCTATTGCCCAGAGTCATGATGGTAATTTGGAAACGTTACTATTGATGCCAAGCCCCTCCAGAGATCAGCCCCAGCCCGCTTTGAGAAGGTTGCAAAAGTCCCTCTGAAGCCCCCTCGAAGGGATTCTTCAGATCTTGCGGTTGTCGAACTGCACATAAATTTGGAAGGTGCTGCTTCTGAGCGCTCCGTAAATTCATAGCTCCCCGCCCCTTCCTCCGGGAGAGCCCCCTCTCCTGACCATTCACCCACTCCCCGCCTCGTGTTCATTTCTACGCAGATGCATTCAGGGGCCGGCGGCGCTCAATGGGGCTGTGTGGCAGCCACCCCTAACTGGCGTTAAAGCAATCAGTACTTGGGAGCATATGTGGGAAGGGGGCTCCCAAGTCCCATCTAGCAGTGCACCCACCCGCAGGACCCTCAACCCGGAGGGGAAAGGCAGTGCAGAATCTGAAAGTGTCAGGGTGTGAGGGAATGGGAACTGGTACGGACTGAGAGACATTACCCCTTGCATTCCCCAGGTGTGGGAGCAGGAAGGGGGTTAATGGAGACCTGCCTTCTACAGGCAGAGAAATCTCGCTATAAGCCCCACAGGCCAGGCCACGAGGAAGGGCCAGTTGTTCTGCACTCTTGCTCTGCAATACAAATGGGAATGGGTTGGGGGGATGCGCACCCCATGGGGGACATCAATGGAAGGACATTACCCCTGCATTCCACAGACGGGGCCCAGTGAGGGGGGTTCATGCACAGGTGCCCTCTACAGTCAGAGACATCACGCTATAAGCCCCACAGGCCAGGCCAAGAGGAAGGGGCAGCGGCTCTGCACTCTGCAGTACAAATAGGGATGGGTGGATGCGCACCCCATGGGGGTCCTCGATGGAGGGACAGTGGTTTGGCTCCCCTCAGGCAAAGAGCTGCACTGTACAGGCAGGGCCTAGAATGGGAGCTGCGGGCGTCGGCCTGAGCGCCACACAAGCAAAGCCCCAGAGAGGGTGCTTCAAGGTTTTGCACCCGCATGCAGGGGCCCAATGGGGTGTGAGGGGGCTCAATACCTCAGAGAAGAGGTCTGCTTGAATCTCACAGGAAGGGCCATGAGAGTCTGGGAGAGAGTCCCAGAGAATAAAATCGGTGGTCTCATCCGGCATTAAGAGGCCACTAAACAGGGTGCATCCTGCTCAGAGAGCCTGCAGTGAAGTCTGCCCAACAGGTGGATCCAAGGAAGACAGGATCTCGCACAGCTGAGGCAATCTTTTTTCATCCTAAAACAGCCTATAAATGGTAAAGTTTGTCTAAGGCTATAAGAGTAAATAAATTTGCCATTCAGGTCAGAGTGAGCGTTGGAACTTCAGACTGAGGTGAGCTGGGGCAGAGCAGAAAGTGTGTCTCTCTCGAAGAAGAAACCTAAGTTGGGATCCCGGCTCCCCACTTCATCAGATTGTGTGATTCTTGGCCTATCGCGCCTCCTTGTATACAGCAACATCCACAGCTCTTTAAAATGTAAATATTCTTATTTAGCTAATTGAAAGCTTAGAGCGCATCAAACAAAGTTGGTAGACACTACTGAGAAACGCTGCAAGCAAATGCCGACCACAACAAGCAACGTACCTTTCTTGGATTGAGTGTTTCCGGTCCCTCTGCACGGGCGAGACACAGGAAGCCAGGCTGGACTGCCCGGGACTGCCTGCTTGAGGGCGAGGCAACCAGCAAAGACAGGAAGCAGACGGGAGCCTACCCCGCGCTCCTGTGAAGGGAAGGGAGCTAGCCGCCTACTAATCCCGTGCAGCGCCACTACCGCGGGACAGGACGAGAGGAGTATGAGAGACCCGGTGAGTGGGGGCGTCGGGGCACATTGACGGCTAGACTGATAGACGGAAGTCATTAGGCGCGGTCATTAGGCACGTTCACAACACTAGAGCTGCAGCGCCCAAGAGAGTCTGAACACGTGATGCCAGCCCGCCAGCTGAAGCGCGTCCTCGAGGTGAAATCGCCGAGGTTATGTGCCTAACCACCCCCTCTCAGCCATTCCCAGGAAACCCACAACAATAGGTCTTTTGCTGGAGCAGCGCTATGCGCTGCTAATACCAGCAAGACCTAAAAAGCACCAATCACATTAGTTCACAACAGCTGAACGGAAGCACACAGGAGAGTGTGTACAGGGCCAGCAGAAGCGGCAGTGAGGCGGCTTTTTACATAACTTGTTGATTTTAAATAATTCCATAACATGAGAGCCCACCGTGGTTAAAGAAAAATCACCAATCACATTAGTTCACAACAGCTGAACGGAAGCGCACAGGAGAGTGTGCACAGGGCCAGCAGAAGCGGCAGTGAGGCGGTTTTTTACATAACTTGTTGATTTTAATTAATTCCATAACATGAGAGCTATTGTAGAAATGATATATTGTAAGCTGTTCTTTTAACCATAATGGTGTCAGCGACAAGAAGGGTTACGAAGTTTGAGACGTGGTAATGCTTTGGAGTTTAAAAGCAACCATAGTCCCAGCGAGGCGGCTTTTAACATACCTTTGCGACTTTTAACACCGTGGTTAAATAAAAATCACCAAGCACATTAGTTAACAACATCTGAACTGAAGAGCAAAAGAGAGACTGCACACGGCCAGCAGGAGGGCGTGCCACTTGCCTAAAATAATTAGAGACGCAGAAGTCATTAGGCGCGATCACAACAACAGATCAGCAGCGCCCTGGAGAGTCAAGCGCGTGCAACTTGCCTAAAAAAAATGCGAGGCACGGAAGTCATTAGGCGTGATCACAACAACAGATCTGCAGCGCAGATCTGCAGCTCCCTGGAGAGTCTATCGTGTGCCAATTGCCAGCAATAAAAAGAAACTCGTGCAACTTGCCTAAAAAAACAGCGAGACACGGAAGTCATTAGGCACAATCGCAAAAACAGATCTGCAGCGCCCTGGAGAGCTGGCACACGTGATGCAAGCCCACCTGCAGAAGCGCGTCCTCGAGATGAAAACGCCGAGGTGAAGCACGTAACCACCCCCTGTGCCCCATTCCCGGCAAACCCACAACAATAGTTCTTTCGCTGGAGCAGCGGTTCGCGCTGCTAACACCAGCCAGACCTAAAAAGAGGAGCATATTTACAAGCCCCTTGCGTCACCTGTAACAAAAATAGGAGCATCATTACAAGCCCCTTGTGTCACCTTTAACAAAAATAGGAACATATTTACAAAACCCCTTGAGACACCATTAACAAAAAGAGGAGCATATTTACAAGCCCCATGCACCACCTTTAACAAAAATAGGAGCATATTTACAATACCCATGCGCCACCTTTAACAACAAGAGGAGCATATTTACAAGCCCCTTGTGTCACCTTTAACAAAAAGAGGAGCATATTTACAAGCCCCTTGCGTCACCTTTAACAAAAATAGGAGCATATTTACAAGCCCCTTGCGTCACCTTTAACAAAAACAAAGCATTTTTACAAGCTCCTTGCGTCACCTTTAACAAAAAAAGAAGCATATTTACAAGCCCCTTGCGTCACCTTTAACAAAAAGAGGAGCATATGTACAAGCCCCTTGCGCCACCTTTAACGAAAAGAGGAGCATATTTACAAACCCCTTGCGTCACCTTTAACAAAAACAGGAGCATATTTACAAGCCCCTTGCATCACCTTTAACAAAAACAGGAGCATATTTACAAGCCCCATGCACTACCTTTAAAAAAAATAAGAGAAAATTTACAAGACCCATGCGCCACCTTTAACAAAAATAGGAGCATATTTACAAGCCCCTTGCGTCACCTTTAACAAAAAGAGGAGCATATTTACAAGCCCCTTGCATTACCTTTAACAAATAGAGGAGCATATTTACAAACCCCTTGCGCCACCTTTAACAAAAACAGGAGCATATTTACAAGCCCCTTGCATCACCATTAACAAAAAAAGGAGCATATTTACAAGCCCCTTGTGTCACATTTAACAAAAAGACGATATACCAGCATTTGAGCAAAGCATAAGAAACAATCTAGAAAAAGAGAGACATATTTACTAGCCCAATGAAACCATTAGCACTATCTCTATACGAGCATTGAATCCAAGCATGAGAAACACTTTAAAAAGAAGTCTACCCTATAAGTTAAGAGATGCAAACTGTGAGAAAACACAGGTAATATTATGGAAAAATGTGAAAGTATAATTCCTTAATTCACACAGACACTCAGTGTGATCCTTGTCAAAAATCTTTAAGCCAGACATATTGCCCAAAAACATTTAGCATTTTACATTGTTTTAGACACAGAGCACAGCCCATTTAAATGTGCACTACATTACAATGCAGAAACCTGACTCATTTTCAAAATACAACAATAATGAAGCCCAATATGTGTGTTATGCTTCCCAACACTGCAAACAGCACTCTCTCTATATTAAATGAACCATTACTCACCTTTAAAATCGCTTTTGAAAATTTAGAACAGTGTCAAACACACAGCAGATTTTCTTAAGCAGAATCTCTGAAATGCAGCTCAGACACTGGAACCAGAAATGGCACAGTTTACCATTAATTCTTCACACATATCTGTGGTCATAACCAATCAAATATCTTCCCACACTATTTCAAAACTAAACTAACATTTTAATTGGTTCTACATTTGCACACTTTCAAGCTCACATAATATTCACCCATCCCCCTAGTGCACATTCAGCCTGTTAACATGGTAACTCCCACCTAACTAATGACACAGGTTAAAAGTTCATCATACAATGTTGCAAATGAACCCAGCAAGGGTGTTTGAGCTCTCAATATACCAGCTAATCATGTGCATTGTTGCTTTCAAAGACCATTTCTCAACCATTTGAATGGCTTCTTTCAAAAATCAAAACTATGCACCCTAATATGATGTGTTGCATTTTCAGAAAGCACCAATCATTTCTTAAGCTCCAAGTGCAGTGAATGTCATCCTATTGTTTTCTAAACTGCAAGCTTTCCAACTGCCATTTCACTTACAGTCCTCATCTGAGTACAACCAGACCTGCCTTGAAGATGCCTTCAGTATGGGTTGTGGGACACAGCTTTATTTTCTGGTCTAAAACGTATGCAGCAAACAGAGGAATTCACAACCTTGATTTACCAAATGTGGATATTTTGTGGATTGGCAGGAGAGGATTGAGATGTCACCAATTGATACCATTGGTGAAATCCTTTATGCATCTCCCACACCCAGACCTCATAATTGTGCACTGTGGTGGAAATGATTTAGGAACATTGACTGGGGTAGGTCTGGAAATGCTTTTAAAGGACATCTTTGGACAATTGATGTAACTTTTTCCTCAAACTGCCTTTGTCTATTCCAATATATGTCAAAGACAAAAATGGAATTGGTCCAACCAATTTTGTCCGCAAATTGAGAAAGCAAGGAAACATGTAAACAAATCTGTTTCTGCTTACATGAGAGACTATGTAATGGGTAGTATATACCACAACAACTTGCCTTACAACATGCAAGGCATCTATAGGAGAGATGGTGTACATTTCACTGATGATGGGAACAGAGTCTTTCTCTGTAACATCAGACTCTGCATTGGTACTTACTTGTAGGTACAAAAAAAAACACAATGAACACAACAGCTCTTTTTAGAGCCAAATAACATCTAAACACTCAAATATGTTTTTTACCTTTATTTTTTTTATTAATTTTTAAAAAGGTCAGCACACGGAGCACTTTCCGAGCACTCCCCGTACGCGGACCTTCTGAAATATTTCATATTTCTTTTTAAAATAAACATTATTTTTGACCTTTGGAGTCATTTCGAGGCCCCCTGAGAAGGCCTAGGGGGTCATGGACACTGAACCCTGCCCCCTTTCCACGTTTTCATCTTTTATTGTTAACTTTCTTTTAAAACCACAAAATGGCGGCGGTAGGGTTCGTTCTCCACTCACTCACGGCACTCTCCGAGCACTTCCCGTGCGCGAACCTAGAGAATGATTTTCTTTTTAAATAAACATTATTTTTGACCTTTAGAGTCCGTTGGAGGCCCCCTGAGAAGGCCTAGGGGGTCATGGACACTCAACCCTGCCCCCTTTCCACGTTTTCATCTTTTATTGTTAACTTTCTTTTAAAACCACAAAATGGCGGCGGTAGGGTGCGCTCTCCGAGCACTCACAGGGCACTTTCCGGGCACTTCCCGTGCGCGGACCTATAGAATTTTTTTTTTAAATAAATATTATTTTTGACCTTTGGAGTTCTTCAGGGAACCCCTTTCTACGTTTTCTTCTTTTATTGTTCACTTTCTTTTGAAACCACAAAATGGCGGCGATATTGCACTCTATACTACAAGTCTTACATCATACCACAAACACTTGGCAACTACCTCATAAATTACAAACAAACAATTCTTACTTGCTAAATATAAATTTAATCTTCAGAATTTTCAAATTTTAAAAGAACTTCCAACATTAACTGATCTGGTATTTCTTCTTCATTCACATCTTCTGGATTCTCCTCATGAAAAGTCTGCAAAGATATTTCCTGGCACTCTATGGTGTCCAAACATTCTACAAATTCATCATCCACAGACTGATCAAAGAATTCCATCATGTCTTCGCCTCCAACATCAACTTGATTATTACTGATACTGTCAATTTCTGGTTCATTCATAATCTCAATATAGGTTGCAGAAAATTCATAAAAAATTACAACGACCTCCTCATTGTGGTGATCCATTTTATATTTAAATTTTCTTGCTGTAACTTGGAAAGAAAAAGAAATCACTTTAATTTATCGTTTTTAGAAACACTTAATCTTAAACTAGCTTTATTAAGTCTTTAGTAATAAGGATAGTGCACTGCTGTTAGGGTAGTATAAAAAGACAAGGCAGCATTGGTATTTCAAAAATTACAGCAATGCAGTTACATTTACACGGTTCCCATACTATCATACAATCTCTATGTCTTTACATTTCAAAAAGGCTTAAGGATATGAGTAAACTTACTATATAGCACAAAAATATTGCACTCTATACTAAAAATCTCACTTCAGTGAACCATTATTTGACCACTACCTCATAAATTACATTTAAAAAAGTTTAATTTCTCAGACAAATGTTATTTACTAAATATAAATTTATTGTTGGGAATTTTCGAAATTTAAATCATCTAACATTGCATCATCAGCAATATCAACATTGAAAATCTCCCAAAAAGAATCCTCAAACTCAATTAACTCCAAAGCTTACATTAAATCTGAATCCAAGGATTCATCATAGAAATCCTCCATGCCATCTCCTCCAGCATAAAGTTCTCCTTCAAAATTACTCTCATCAACAGGAACATCGAAGACTGAGAGAAAAACAACAATATAAAGAGACAAGAAAAAGGAATAAGTGAAGCAAAAGAATTTTTAAAAAAGATAAAAAGGAAAAAGAACAGTGGTAGACAGAAAGGGACACAGTGTGAGAGAGAGAAAGACAGAGAGAGTAGCAAAACACTTTTCCTATTAACTTAAACTAAACAACATAGATCTCCTTACAAATTAACAACTCACCTTCCAGAATACTGTTGAACAGTAAATACTGTGACAATCTCGCACCAGAAATTCAACTAAAAAAAAACTCTCAGAAGTGTCCTCAGACACTACAATTACAAAATGGCTGTGTTTCCCTCTCATTTCTCATACAAATTCAGATACCCAGCCAATCAAATTTCATCACACACACAATCAAAACCAAAGTAACATTTTAATTGGTTCAAAATTTCAACACTTTCAAACTCACATAATCTTCAACCTACACCCACTGCTCACTATCTATTACCATACTAACTCTCCACAAAACACCTATCTAAACCCAAAGGTGAATAAGTCACCACTCAATATTACACTTAACCAACATCTAAACACTCAAACATGTTATTTAAATGTGTTTTTTTGACCCCGCGATTTAAAAATAACAATTGTTTTCGATCTTCGGGGTCCTTTAGAGACCCCATGACAAAACCTAGGGGGGTCAGGAATCTCTACCCTGCCCCCTTTTCAAGTACTAGCCTTCTGTTTACAGCTACCTTCTGCCACAAAAACAAGATGGCAGACAGCACTTCCTCATCTCGACTGACTGGAATGTTGACAGACGTCCAAAAGCCAATCAGAATTCCGCTTGCGCATGCTAGGGTCCGCGCACAGTGCAAGGACCATGCATGAACCGTGCGCGGACGATGTCCCGCCCAGGGATATATCATTTGGGAAAATTCAATTTTCTCAACAACTACTGGAGCGTTTTTCACCAAATATAAAAAAGGCACTACTGCATACCAGTCCCTACCATTTTGCCAAGTTTAGTGTAATTCCATTCAGCCGTTCGGGCTGTAGCCGTGTCTAAAGGTCCTATGAAAAACTGCATTGGGCTACATTTCACATTCAATTTTTGCAAAAACTACTGGAGGGATTTTCACCAAACATAGCAAAGGCACATCTCCATACCAGTCCCTACTATTTTGCCAAATTTGGTGTAATTCCATTAAGCCGTTCGGGCTGTAGCCGTGTCTAAAGTTTCCTATGGAAATTAATATGGAAAAACACGTTTTTAGACCCCCCTTTTTTCTCGGCCCCCGCTTGACGAATCTCCCCGAAACTTGCAGGAAAGGAGCGGAGCGGGGCGAGGCAATTTTAGGGAAAATTACACACAGATTCCTCAATCGGCGCCAAAGTTATTCTCAATAGAATGTTGGGGATTTCCTATGGTAACTAGGTCCTAACTATATATACCTACTGGCTATCGCCAGTAGGTGATATATCCTACTGGCGGACGCCAATAAGTAGTTATAGTTAGGACCTAGTTTCCATTGGAAAAAACTTTTTGCTGACTTGCTTATAACTTTGGCGTCTTTTGACCAAATTCACTGAAAAAACAAAGGGTACAGGAACTTTATCATTAGTCTCAGATTTCACTCATACAAAACCAGTGAAATTCAGCAGTTGTAGTTACCTGAACTAACTATAACTTATGCCCCCACAATGCACTGCTTACGACCTCACATATTTCGTCATTCATGACATGGTCAGTGACATCACTGATGACATCTCAAATGTCCTTACTGATAACATCATCAAGTTAGTGTAAGGGTTTTTCAGAAGTTTATGGGTGCATATGCATACCCCCTACAACCTCCCTGACATTCCTCACTTTGATACTATCATTACTTGATTATATGTAATGAGTTATATAATATTATATAGCTATATGTTTTTCCAGACCTTTTTTCTTTTATACCACTTTTATCCTACTCAGATAATTTTTTTATCCCACAACCACACTTATTTGTACATCATTATTCTATATTGTCTGTCTTACTATCATTTTAATAAACTTACTTTTGAAACTTTAAAAAAAGAGTTTATGGGTGCTAAACATATATTATAACCTACTACAAAAGTTAGATTTGTATACAAGTTGTACTACTATCTCTAACATGTGTGATCTGGGTGGGTGGGTGAATCTATGTATCAGTGTGAATGGGTGTGTGAGTGGCTGTATGGGGGGTGTGAGTGCATGCATGAGTGACTGGGTGAGTGGGTGGATTTCTGACTAGGTCTGTAGGTGTGTGTGGTTGTGTCATTGGTTGTATGGTTGTGTGAGTGGGATTCTGAGTTGTTCTATGGATGTGTGAGTGAGTTAGTGAGTGAGAGGCTGTGTGGGTGTGTAAGTAGCTGGATAGGTGTATAATTAGGTATGTGGGTAGCTATGGGGGTGAGTAAGTGGGTGTGTGAGTGACTATATTTCTGAGTTAGCGGGTATGTCAGTGGCTGTATGGGTGAGTGAGTGGGTGCCTGAATACCTGCATAAGTGTGTGACTCAGATTGTGAGCAGCTGTATGGGCGAGTGAGTGGCTGTTTCAGTGAGTGTTTGGTTAAGTTAGTTGGTGTGAAAGGTTGGATTGGAGAGTGAGTGTCTGTGTAAATGACTATGGGTGAGTAAGCAGATATGAGATTGCTGTTTTGGATGTGTGAATCGGCATGTAATTCTATCTCTGCACCCATTACACTTCCTCCTCTTCTATCTCCACACCCATTGCACAGGCTACTACCTCAGGGCCCCCCTTTCCTTTGAACCCTCCTCATACTTCCTCCTCTTTTATCTCTACACCCATGGCACAGGATACTAGCACAGGGCCCCCCTCCTTGCAACCTCAAAGGTTTTCTCCTCAATGTCTTGCTCGGAACCCTGACACCATCTATGCCTATCGTACCCCCCAATGAATTCCATAACTGAGCTCAAGTGGGGGTCTATCTCCCTGTGCAAGCTCTGTGAGGAGAAGTGGCCTCACCCATCATCTTATTCTGGGCTGATACCTGACTATGACAGCCTTCGCCTCTTTGAGGCGAAACTGGCTGAACTAAAGCTCTACCTCCCCTTAATGTAAAGGATTACCTCCAGACCCTCCTACACTGCTCAGTGAAGAATGAGAAGTTGTGCAAGCTTATCCTCCAACAGGGACTGATCTTCCTACTCCTCCAGCAAGTATTATATGTGGTGGAATGGAAAGGTCCTCTGTCACGGATGTATGTCGTTACTACGCATGCTTTTACAACGCATGTCTTTACCACGCAGGTTTTACAACGCAAGTCGTTACAACGACTTGCGTTGGGGGGCGCTGGATAGTGAATAGTTTAATTTACTATTCCAACTCCAGTCCCCGTGGATAGTAGGGAAGGTTTTAGATAATAAATTAAACTTTTCCCTATCCTACAGCGCTCCCCAGCGCAAGTCGTTGTAACGACTTGCGTTGTAAAAGTTGCGTGGTAAAGGTACTGCGTGGTAAAAGTTGCATTGTAAATGCTCTTCCCCCTCTGTCACTTACCCTAGCAACCCACACTGACCTTCTCGACCTCTTCCCAACCTTCATTCTCGACCCCTTAGGTTTCAGCCTCAGCTGTCGTATGATGACACGCTAGCACTGTTACTATCATATGATGACTATCCAGTCGCTAGAGAACCTAGTGTTAACTTTAGATCCATGAATAAGGATAATTTACTTTAGGTCGCCACGTCTCACCTAGTGGAAGCAACTACAAACTGTCATATCAAATCGATGCTTCTCGACGGCAGATCCGCAGTGAAACACGCAGCGGGTATCTCTGAACTCATCTCACAAGAATTGGACATCCTGATTCTTACGGAAATGTGGCTCAATGACTCTTCCTCCCCAAAACTCGACATCTTAATTCCTTTTGACTATGACAGAATCAGATGTGATAGATCTATCAAATCTGGGGGAGTATTGCCTGCATTCATCGATCTAGCCTCATTTTGATACAAACTCATAATGAACTGCTCTCTGCCTGTGAGCACCCAGTCACTGTAATTTGGAACAGGGGCAAGATTTTTTCCGTGCTTCATATGATCTATCATCCCTCTGGGGATAACTTGCGTTTCTTAGAGCAATTGGTGGAAACCATCTCTGCTTGCTCTGCCCTCCACCCTAACCATATCTTCCTCAGTGACTTCAACCTTTACGGGAATGGCACAAATGATCTATAAGTTTGCTCCTTTAAGGCTTTCCTCTCTTACCTCAACTTCATTCTGGCATGCAATGGACCCACCCACTACAACGGCGCTTCCCTTGACCTTATCATAGCTAGAGACCACATCATTCAACTTGATGACATTGTACCCTGTGATTGGTCAGATCATCACCAAATCTCCTTTCCCATTCTGTAAAAGGTATTGCTCAGACAAGGTCAACAACTCAAAAACAAACAGCTGGCTCGTAATCTGAGAGAAATCAAAATCTCTAATCTATCCAATTTGAGCAAGAACCTGCTGGAGCCTTCTACTAACATTAACAATTTGGAAGAGTTGACAGATCATTACATCAACTCTATGTCAAGTATTCTAGACCCTGCTGCTCCGAAGCAACTCAAAAGCATTCAGTTGAAACCCTGGTTCAATGGCTCCCTTAATGATGAACGTCCCAACCTGAGGCTCTCTGAGAGACTTTGGAGTAATGCTCCCTCCACCTTTAGCCTCAAGCAGTTAAGGAAGGTGAGAAGCTCATATAACAAGGATATTCGCATTGTGAAAACAGATCATTTCAGGGCTCAGCTAGTCAGTCCTAAAAACCGACCCAAGAAACTTTTTGATATCATCAAATAACAGGCTAACCAAAATACCAATCCTATCCCGGCAAACAAGACGTCTGGCCCTGGTGATGAGGACTTCTCAGAGCACTTTTCTGTAAAGTCAAGGACTATTGATCTGGAGCTTCAATGTGCTGCATTTAACTTGATGTCTATGAGCGCCCTCTGTTCGGCAGTACCTACGGCCATGTGTGCTCCTCTATATCACACAGAGTACACTCCTAAGAACAATGGCTCTTGGAATTCCTTCCTGCTCCCGAAAGGGGAAGAATTGTCACATTCCTTGGCGTCTCTTAAATCGTCCAACCATTTCAGCGATCCATTTCCCTCTAAGTTTCTCGGCCCGCTGCGCTGTTTTTACACATTGAACACTGCAGCGCAGTGTAAACAAAAAAACACTATGTTGTGGTCAACACTCTCCAAATCACAGCACTGTTTTTGCTTCTATGTTGCACAGAAGCCTGTGCTGCTTTGCGTAATTAAAGTAAAAGATGACTACAAGGGATTTAGTTAACAGAGTCACTTCACTTAAATTGTTCTGTACTTGTCGGTTCTTCACTGGTTTGAACCAAGTGTATCCATAGGATTACTACACAGTTAATTTTCAAATTTTAAGACAAAAAGTAAACAAATATCATAAAGAGAAGAAATACACAGCAAAAAGGAATAATATTCAAAGTTATTTATGTAAAAAGATTAATCAAGTAAAGAAATTCATGGAGATAGACATAGAACAAAACTCTTCATATGAAAGTTATGAAAGGCAGTATATCCAAATCAACAGGTCAAATCATAACAGTACATCAGCTCCAATGATAACAGGGAAAACCAAAATCATAAATGTATCATGGTGTCCTTATCAATAAATGATGTTGAGGAGTTGATGTGACAGGTCGATGTTTCGGTCTTGTATGTTTTCATCTGTTAGACCATCCTCAGGACTAAACTTTTCATGTGGTAAAAAAAACCCTTATGCAGCTCTGTGTAATATTTATAGAGCTTGTCAGGTGATGTTAGTCTGCTCACTTTCCGGATAATTAGGAAGTATTCGCAATATTTGGTGAGAATGTATAGACGCTCAGCGGTCATTCAACGCTGCTTACAGGACTCTCTCTCGGGCCATGACAGAAGAGATAGCACCGAAACGTCGACCTATCACATCAACTCCTCAACATCATTTATTGATAAGGACACCATGATACATTTATGATTTTGGGTTTCTCTGTTATCATTGGAGCTGATGTACTGTTATGATTTGACCTGTATTTGTTTACTTTTTGTCTTAAAATTCGAAAATTAACTGTGTAGTAATCCTATGGATACACTTGGTTCAAACTAGTGAAGAACCAACAAGTACAGAACAATTTAAGTGAAGTGACTCTGTTAACTAAATCCCTTGTAGTCATCTTTAACTTTAATTACACATTACCCAAGCCTACAAGGGTATATTGGGTTTCCCACCCTTCCGACACTGTGCTGCTTTGCAACATGTCTATAAAATCGAATAAAAAATAATTGAAAAAGCCAATAGATTTAGCATAAACCTATTGGCTTTGCCAATGCTTGTTTCTTCATGTTAAGGAAGACCTCCTCCAGGCTATTTTTTTGGAAGCCAGTTAAATAATACATGATTGCTACAGTCTAACCTGCGCTGGATAAACGATGAAGTTTCATATATGTAACTAACTGCTGGTTAAATATCAGAATTTATGTACTATTTTGCTGGACGCTTGGTAAGTGGCAGAGCTTATGTATTATTTGATTGGCAGCTGGATGAATAGCCACTTCTATATTTTTTCTTAGCAATTCCTGGCAGCTTCTGAGTGTTTCAGAGTTGCTCGCTTATTTATTTTTACATTCCAAGGTTTTCTATTTTGTAATGTAGTTTACAGTTAGAAAATTCTTATCGCTCAACTTGGAACAGTAAGTAAAGTTAAACTTACAAAAATGAATGCTCACTAGTGCTTAAGGACATCTGGTGTGCGTGACCTGCAGCATGCAATGGCACACATCATGATATGCTTTTTCTTTCATTTCAAAATGGCCACCATCTATGCTCATGTATCACGGTGCACTCAAGGCCATCTGGAAATGGTTTTTCATCTTAAAGTCCAAACATTTCAAGATGGCCACTGGTACACCTATATGTAATGCACCCCGACCACGCTGTATTTGTTAATTTTCTATAGTTTTGGCTTGCCAATGCTTGTAAAACTGGTTGTTATTATCCTTGAGTCAAGCTGGTCGCTGGACTTTGGACCCCATCGGATTTTGGATTTTGGACCCCATCCCAGAGGATCCCTTGCTCCCGTGGTCGCTGCAGCTGCAAGTGCTGCAAACGCTGACAGCGTTCAGATCCTCGCCGGACCCGCTTCGCGGGTCCCGCAGCGCCGTGTGCTTGGAGGCGCCTGATAGTGTGGGTCTCCTGTTACCATCGAGGAGGAGCAGGCAGGGCAGAGTGTCGGCGGGGCTGCGAGCAGGCAGGGACTCCAGTGTCCAGGAGCCCCTGCGCGCCCATTGAACACACCTGGGCTGCTCTCCCCGCTGGACACGCCCCCCTGTCCTCCCACCTATTGGCTAGCTGTACCTGAAGCATAAAGCTGATTACACTCCCCGCTAAGCGGGAGCGCGCCGGGAGAAGCCCGGGACAAGGGCGGGACCGTCAGTGGCCGTCCGAGGCTGGTAGAAGCCGGGCCGGGCTACCCCCCTAATATCTTCTACCCTTATTCATTGTAGTAATAAGTATCCACCAGCTGATGTTTTTTAATTGTTTTATTAGGCCAATGTTACTAGAGTAGCTATACTGTTGGTAGAACTTATTTGGATTTATTGAAGTTTGTTGTTTGCACATTGTGCTTAGCCCCAGTTCTGTTTGTGTATGGAAAATAAAATGACCTTACGGTCAGGTAAAGAAAGGCAAGTCCAGGTTTCCACCTCCAATGGCACTTTTACAGGCACGATTGATCAATTTTTTAAACGCACCACCACTATATTGGAGAAGGAGATAGCCCTTGCCGAAAAACGCCTTTCGCTTGACCTAATCACAGGCAAGCGATCTTCGCTCTGTAAAATTAATGAGGCTGTCTCTCCTGTCCCACTTTCCCTGCTGAACAAAGATAGCTCTGATGTTAATGTAGACCCAGTGACAGTATCTGCTTCCGCGAGTCAATCATTGGATTTAGAGGGGGTTAGTAAAGAAAGTGTATATGACACGGCCCATGATACTATGGTGAATGGTGGGACTATTTACCACGACCTGTCTGGTGAGGAATCAGGTCTCTCAGACTCCCCAAATCTTACCATAAGTACTGAGCGAGTGAATTCATCTTCCCATTCGCAACACCCACCCACTCACAATCCTGGGAAACGTAAAAGGGTAGACTCGCACAATTCAGGGGAACACACTGAGGGCTCGGGAACTACCTTTATATCCCCCACACAGATACCCAATTCTATGGGAGTGGTTCAACCTGAGGAACATAATACCACAGTCAACATTGTTGAGGGAATACTTTTGGCTAAAATAGAGCTCTTAATTAAATCAGTACTTTTACCGCTATTTGAAAGGACGAGATTATTGAACACAAAAATTGACTCTTTAGATACGCTGGTAAAAGACAATATAGTGACAACTAATAAAATGTATGCCTCCGTAGCCTCTAAAGGTATAGCTCCAACAGCCCTGACCCTTCCGAAGACTGCCATTGTGAATAATAAAGTTGGGGGTAACAGCTTGAAAACGGCACCATCTGTCACAAAAGTACCGCAGCAAAAACCCAAACCCGTTCCTGTTATAAAGAAAAAACCTATTACTGAGAGTAAACCCCAGCAAAAGGTCACAACGCATCCCTCGGCTAAGAAACACCCAATCCCTACCAGTCATCATGACCAAAGTACAGGGCCCAGTATTAAATCTGTCCCAAGAAAACAATGTGTGAATCTCCCCCCTGAGTCACTGCCTTATACCATCATCTTAACTGGCGTGGCTCCCCTTGGAGATGGTAAGAGAGAAACACATAAGGATCTTTACAACAAGGTAACATTCTGGCTGAACAAAAATCGCCCACTCCCTCCAAACTCGAATATTGAAATTCTTAATGTCAGGAGGGTGGACTGGGTAGGTTACAACAAAAAAGATCTTGAGGGGGATTGTGTGGTAATCAGTTTAAGAGAGCCATGGGTTGCTGAATACATCAGTAGGGAACCAAGATATGGTAGAGTTGGGGATGTACAGACTCTATCCCTGCATTATTTTTATCCCGCACTATATTCTAATAGAGCCCAAACACCGTTCCACCACTTTAGAAGGGAAAGACCCAGAGGAAGATTTCACTTTGAAACACCTATCTACCCACTGTTCCAGCCCCACCTTTCGAACCGGTTTGCCCCCTTATCTGGACTGGAAGGTGTGGACTGACTTGATAATGAGCCTCTGGTATCTGGGTTGACTGGAGCCGCAGTGAATCGTTCCCCCAACAATCCTACATCCATTACGGAAGGGACTGTACCAGAGTATAGAGAAAGCACCCAGGGGGGATAGGTATGGGTAAATCCTCAAACAACACTCCTAGACCCTTGACCTCAGGGGAGAATGTGGATCCAGTTGTTATTCCACCAAAGAAACCAACATGGTCTTATCATGGAACATTGCGTGGCTAAAGGGGAAAATGTCAGAGGCTGATTGGGGGTCTTTTGTGGATTTACACGATGTAATTATATTTCAGGAAAGCTGGTCAACTGATGCCATTTACCGGGTTGGTTACCTTAATTATTACAAACCAGCCTGCAAAGGTTTAAAAGGTCGTCCCTCTGGAGGCCTTGTCATCTGGATTAGACAATCCTTAGGTTTTAAAATCATAGACCTTCCTACTCCAAGCAATGATATATTAGTCTTGAAATTATCCAGTAAAAATAACCAAGACATCATCCTGATTAACATTTACGCAAGAGGGCGACCTGGTGGGAAGTCAATGAGAACGGTTGATGATTTAGATTCCCTACTGAATAACATTGACAGAGATAAATGTGTAATGGTGGCAGGGGATTTCAATTGTTCTTTTGAACCGATTACCAATCTGGAAAATGGGAGATATGGGGAAGTTGATCAAATTTGGAACATTCCCCATTTATCTATTCCACCTGTCAAAAAAGTTACAGAGGCTGCTATGCAGTGGTTAGGTCTTTGCCTTGAATGGGATCTACGAGCAGCGAATGGGAGGACTAAATCAGATCTGATGGGAAAAGCTACATTTGACAACTCCCTTTACTTTAGCCGTATTGATTATTTCTTAATTAGGATAGAGTTCTGGAACCTACTGGAGGATATGGAAATAGTCACAAGGCCAGAAAGTGATCATAAACCTCTAGTAATAAATCTATTATTAAATGGGGATTCGCAAATAGACACTGTAACTAATTTTGTTACCGCTGAGGCTGTTCTAATGAACGACTGTAGAAGGGTACGCTGGGCTAGGGTTCTGGACAATCCCACCATCATTGATAAGGTTACAGATGAGGTTTTAGCAGCTACAAATTTGATGGTGCCCATATTAAACGAAGGTACATCACTGGAACAAATTGGGATGATTCATGAGTCTCTTTTTAACAAAATTAAAAAAAATTTTATTGAACCAGTAAAAAGAAGGAAAAATGACCCAGCTTAAACAGGAGCGAAATGGTATAATAAGACTTGCCGCCTTGCTCATAGCTCCTTGATAGCTGCTATCAAATCTAAGTCAGCTATTGATATAAAATTAGAAAGGGTTAATTATAAGAAGGTGCTTAAAGAGGCAAAAACAAACTGGGATGAACAACGTTGGTTAGATTTATATACTAACCAACAAAAATTCTGGGAGGTTGTAAAATGGAGAGGGACTGGAGACCAGCAAGTTCCTGTCAATTACGTCCCTGCTGAGGAATGGGTTAAGCATTACTCGACACAGTTTAGTAACACGGAATGGATCTCCCTTAATATTAGGGAAGATACCAGTGTACCGACTGTGGCGCCCTCACCTGATCAGATTGTTTTTACAGAAATAGAAGCTATTAAAGCTTTAAAACAAGTGCAGAATGGAAAAGCTCCTGGAATGGACTGTGTCCCTGCGGACCTTTTTAAGTTTGCCCAAGCACACTGGGTCCCTTATATAACCGGAAAACTACACCAGTGAGAGTTAGTTGGTCGCTGCAGGCCTAGTCAAGGCTCCAGAGCACATAGAGAAAAATATAGTTCCCATCAGAAGCCACACTGTACCGCCCTTTTTGTCATCATTTGGGAATCTCCTTACCCAGGAGACAAGACGGTCGGTCTGTTGTAACCATAACCGATGAGTGTGATGAGTGGGAAGTACAGAGAAGAATGCAAGTGGCTACTGAAAAAGCAGTGTATAGTGATTGAGGTGAAAAAAGTGACGGGTAAAATTAGGTGAACTGGGTAGAAGAAGGAATTTATTAGTATCTCCCAATCCCTAAGATTAAAAGGCAGGTGTGAGTGTGAGTGTGGATTTAAAATAATAACCACACTTTATGATGGTTTGACCATCATAAAGTGTGGTTATTATTTTAAATCCACACTCACACCTGCCTTTTAATCTTAGGCAGATGAACTGATTATCCTGAAAGATTGTGTCAGTCTCTCCTTTGACCCTTTCCTCACTTTTGGCATATAGTACAAAAGAAAAATAGTTGAGATTTTAAAGGATAGGCTGAGGCACCAGATGATGTTGGAATTCTCAAGGGCATATAATCAAGCCCATTATCGCCACTTTAGCGGCAGTTTCCTGGCTCTAAAGCGGCGATACTTTTAACACCGTACTTGATAATATGCCCCTACATCTTCTTTCAAGTCACTTGCCCACTGCCAGCCTATGAAACCGGAAGTGGATTTAATACACATTTAAGGGCGGACAAAGCACTTTAGGTTTTCGTCTTGCACTTTGAAAAACAAAGCCCCCGCGTGTGACTTCTATTGTATGAAATGGCAGTCACGGCATCAGAGATAAGAAAATCTCAGCAATTACTTTTACAACGGAAGAATGGGGCCAGGCAGTAATTGCTGGCTGCCATTTGCAGCGTCACACATCGTGTTGCAGTGCTGCTTGTCTGGAGACAATTGCCGGCGTCAATGTTTTCGAAAGGTATGATTTACTTCAGAATAATGAAAGGGCCTCCGTCTTAAATAGTGTTTACTGCAGCAGCCACAAACTCAGAAATGTAAAGACTGTCTACAAATCCTTCAAACACACTGACTTTAGTCCTTAGTCATAATATGAAGGTCAGAAATGGCATGACAGTCATTGCTGTGCAAAAGAACGAGCGGGCTTTATAGCATACAGAATGCGTATTTGTGATGGAAGTCTCGCCAGCGGCCTGTACTCCTGCTGTGAGTTTGAGTGGTTCATTCAGGCGGGCTTATACCTAATGGAGGTCAGAATATATCCAGGGCTAAACTCTGCCACTCATCCTTCATAAATAAAGGAATGTCAATCATATGAATAATAAGCACACCTGTGCGTGTGGTCAGAGAGGCGGTAACATTCACTGATTGACCTCCTTCCGCCTGACTGTGTCATTCATTTCCGCCCAGTATTGGACTGGTGGTGTGGTGGGAGGCATGTCATCCGCCCAGAGGCAAACATGGTCTCCTGGAACAGTCCACCACTAAAACACATGTCCGAAACAGACACCCAGTGGATGCTCAGCCTCCCACTGAAATGGTAACCACACATTAAAAACTTGGGGTATTAATATACACTCAAAAAAACAGATTTAATTCATGTCAAGCTACCAAGAAATCTTGCGTGTATTTAGTCATTAGTAACATTCTGAAAAAAGATCCCTCTTTCCATAATGGAAAATACAGTTGTCGCGAGATGGGTGCGATGCCTCACTTAATGTACCTCTCACACTGCCAGCATTCACATGCGTGTTTTTTCACAGAAATAGACGAAGTTCCTGAAGACCTGATGTGGGAACTGTATAGACACAAATTAACATTAGGTGTCTTCTTTCACCCCATTCGCCAGTTTAAGAATATGGTAGTACTAGAACTGATCAACCATTGTTGAGACAAAGGATTGTACTGAACCAAAAAAGGTACCAGGCTACACATCGATTCTTCTTTTGCAATGCATGGAACAATTTGGACAAATATCGCATTCCATGAACTAGGCACGAATGACAGAAATAGGTGACATAATTAATGTTGAAAAATTACGTGGCATATTTACAGTAGAATGGCAGATCGAGGCATTAAGCTAAATTGGTTAACGCTGCACTCCACTATTCTGAAAACGCAGGGATGCACTGTATTCACAATTATATGGCCCACCTCTGTGGTTTCCCAAGCACTGGCGCTAAATTCAGCTGCCTACCGCCAACGCAGGCATGGTGCAAGGGTGCCTGCATTGAGGGTATGATAGTTTATGTGTAGGAAGGTGTCCCTTTCTGCACATAAACAATCACTAATAGTGTTTTGTTACTCCTATGCGTGCTGTATTGTGGAGCAAACAGAAGTTGCAAATCATCATTTTTTGAATGATTGTTTCCAGGGTCGGACTGGAAACAGCCACCAGCCCTGGCAGGTTTCATCTCCACCGGCCGTGGGAACGGGGTTGTTAGGCTCTAAGCACTGCTCCCGCTTTTCTAACAGAGGGCCGATTTTGCAGCATTGACAACATGTAAGAAAAGCGCCTCCTGCGGCCACAAAACCGGCCCCCACCCCTACGGCCCACCGGGCAAATGCCCGGTGCCCGTAACGTCCAGTCCGGCCCTGATTGTTTCTGTGCAGGAAGGGACACCTTCTTCCACATAAACAATCATTCATGGCAATTTGTTGTTTCTATGTGTGCTGCACAATGCAGTACACATAGAAACAGCAAAAACGAGCAGAAATTAATAATTTCATCCCATTTTTCCAAAATTAAGACCAGGTTATTTTTGGTCTTAATTTTGTCGCTGACCCATATTTACGACACCTTTGTAAATAAGGGCGCAGCATTAAAATCAATGGGTGTTGCAGCGGAATGCCCACCGTAACAGCCATTGCCCGCCCATTTCATGCTAAGTGTAGCGTGAAAGGAGGCCTTATTTATAAGGCAACGTTGATCTCTACAAAATGTCACATAATTAATCTGGTAAGACCAGACACAAATACCAGTCAAGACACAAACCAAGAAAAGTAACGACTTGGGACAGCTACTCAAAAAAATCTTGCTCTCCTTAGTATGTAATTGTAAAGTCAATCACAAAAAGTTATTGTCATAGAAGCAGAGTCTCCAGTGATGGTAGAGATGCGTTGACTGGACTACAGTCGAACACTGGGCTGATGGTGTGTAAGAGTCTTTTCTGGTGGACACAGGTACCCACATTTATGTCATGATGGGTGCAGCATTTGCTCGCCTACCAGGGAATCCTTAAATGCAGCCAACAAAGATGTAATTCATTGTCTACCAGACAATGATGCTCCTGCTTTGCAAAGAGTATTTCGTACAAGTACTAGCTTGTGATGGATATGGTGCAGCCATCGACGTGCACTCCACTGAGGAGGTTGCTGTCAAAGGCTGGCTGTGAAGTTTCTGATCTTCCATGAAGCTGGGTAAGCTACAGATTCTCTATCACCTCATTGCTAGAACAACTAAAATTGATAGAATAACATTGCTTAAAGAAAAGTATGCTGATAAACTGTTTCCGAATCTTTTATTAGCCAAAGAACCAACAGATTTGTTTGCACATTTATGAATCTGTGAAGTTAATATTTCAGCACGTCAGAAGTATACTTTTCAACATCCTAAAACGAGTTGAAGGCCTTATCAATAATCTTTCTCAGCAGTACAATATTGTGTCTGTGGAAGGGCTAATTACATGATTCCACATGTCGGGCCCGATTCACAGAACTAACTTATGACAAAATCCTAAACTTACGACCATTTTGGAATTCACAGAAGGCACTTACTCATTTTGGTATTCACAGAAGGCACTTACTCATTTCGTTATTCACAGAAGTTAGGAGTCTTAACTTTAGGACACCTAAATGCCTTCTGTGAATACGGAAAGTCTTAAAGTTAGGATTTTTCTCAATTTAGTAGTAGTAAAGTTAGGACTCCTAACTTTAGGACTCCTAAATGCCTTCTGTGAATACCGAAAGTCTTAAAATTAGGATTGTTTTCAATTTAGTAGTAGTAAAGTTAGGACTCCTAACTTTCGGACTCCTAAATGCCTTCTGTGAATACCAAAAGTCTTAAAATTAGGATTTTTCTCAGTTTAGTAGTAGTAAAGTTAGGGCTCCTAACTTTAGAACTCCTAAATGCCTTCTGTGAATACCGAAAGTCTTAAAATTAGGATTTTTCTCAATTTAGTAGTAGTAAAGTTAGGACTCCTAACTTTAGGACTCCTAAATGCCTTCTGTGAATACCGAAAGTCTTAAAATTAGGATTTTTCTCAACTTTACTACTACTAAACTGAGAAAAATCCTAACTTTAGGACTTTCGGTATTCACAGAAGGCATTTAGGAGTCTTAAAGTTAGGAGTCTTAACTTTACTACTACTAAATTGAGAAAAATCATAACTTTAAGACTTTCGGTATTCACAGAAGGCATTTAGGAGTCCTAAAGTTAGGACTCCTAACTTCTGTGAATACCGAAATGAGTAAGTGCCTTCTGTGAATACCAAAATGAGTAAGTGCCTTCTGTGAATACCAAAATGGTAGTAAGTTTAGGATTTTGTCTTAAGTTATTTCTGTGAATCGGGCCCGTCATTCCTATGCCCACGATGAAGCTTGGTCAACAGATTTGTATATGTGTGTGGACACGCACCATCCAAATCAGGCCATACAACGGGAGAGATGTCGAAATGCCTACGACTAAGACATGAAGCTTCAATTAACTGGCAAGTAGTTATTTCCAAGTTGAATCTCAACATAGACTATCTTGGGATGTGGTTGGAAGAATCATCCTGTATCTTACAGCTTTTGCCCCACACATAGGTCTGTCTAGATGTTGATGTCATGGTTTTGTGTATCCTCAACAGCAGAAGTTTTTCAGGAGAAGATCCTGAGGTTCATTAGGGGTAGTTCCTACAGCCAGAACTCTAGCAAAAATGTTCTGGTCTGTAAAAAGACCCGAGGAGAACATGGTCTCATGTGTCAAGGTTTGCAGCGTCCACCATGTGATGAAGCTGATCCTGAACAAGGAAAAAAGGGATTTCTGCAGACCTTCAATGAAGTTTTACAGACACGTCTTCTCTAATGATTGCATGTGAACTGACCCTGACAAGTTTAAAATTTAATCTCAGCACTCCCTTGGATAAGATGGTGGCTCTCAGATCTTTCCTGGGAGGGGCTAGTTATTTCTTCCTATACATTCAAGATTTTGCATCAATGCGTGGCCAACTTGGTGACCTTACTCGGAAGGGTCAGCCTTCCAAATAGTCCCAAAGGTGGCAGATTGCAGGCTGCTTTTGAAGCAATCTGTTACCTCCTTGCCAACAAAGATGATATTTCCTAACTTGACCTAGGCCTTTATTCCGAGATTATTCTTTTTTTTTTTTTTATTTTTTTTTTATTGGAACACGTCAAAAAAGAAAAAAAAACATGAACATACAAGATACACAAGATAACCGTCACACAATACATAATTCATAATTCAAAACAAATTTTCCAACCTTGGGGAAATGAAAAACACAAGCGCACATACTCAAATACAACTTACAAATAAGAAAAGGGTAAAGCTACACAATGGGAGATACACATAACTATAGCCACATCATTATTAATACTTAAGTCTCATAAAAATCAGAAAAAGCCCCCCAAATTTTCAATCCCAATCTTTTTTTTCTTCTTGATTCAGATAACGAAAAAAGACTCCACTCTAACTTATACAATTTATATAATCGAGCTTGCCATTGTTGGAATAATGGAGGTTTTTCTTGAAGCCATTGTGCCGCAATACATAATCTAGCGACTGTCATTATAACAAAAATAAACTGTCGACAACCAGTGATTTCCTTATTTTGGCCATCCTCAGGAGTCTTTCCTAAAATCATCATTGAAGGAGTAATTTTTAGATTAACCTTTAGGATAATAGATACAAACTTTTCAATATCTTGAATGAATCTCCCTAATATAGGGCAAGAAAAAAAAATATGTATACAGTCTGCATTATCCATTTTACAACGAAAACATTTGCCATCATGACCTCTTCCCCACTTTAGCATTCGAACCGGTGTATAATATAAATCAAAGAGGCTTTTAAAAAACTGCGCTTTTAAGTTAGCGGACATCAGTACATCTTTAGACATCAAAATCAGATTTCCCACTTCAATATCATTGTCTCCCAGTAGTTCCCTCCATTTTCCTTGTACTTTGTCCAAATCATCAGTTTTTTCTTCCAAAAACATGCGATAGAGAACCCCTATCTTAACTTGTTGTGTTATACCTTCTACAATTTTATGCTCCCTTAAAGAAATTTTGTGTCTATTAAAATAATCTCGTATCCGTAAGAACTTAAAGAAAAAATCCCTGGTCAACCCAAATTCTTCACTCATTTCTGAGAACGATTTACACTCTCCTGCACTCGAAAAAAAATCTCCCAACCTGTATACCCCTTTTTTTTGCAGTTTCCGTGCCACTCCATCCGAGAATATCATGGGTAGAAAACTAACCAAACAATATGGAGTATGATATGAGACTTTCCGTACATCAATGAGCCGGGCCACCCATTTCCAGACCTTATGAGCACCTATAAGAACCTTGAATTGTGTCCTTTTGTAATAATTGCCATCTATTTCATTAAAAAACACTTGTTTGGTTTGTGACCCCATCAAAATCTCAAATATAGAGGGATAGTTATGCATGTCCTCCTTGGCATCTCTTAATAACAAAAATCTCATTTTTAACAAAAAACATACTACATAACACAAGAAAAAATCAGGTACCCCCATTCCGCCCCTTTCAATTGGTAAGGTAAGATGTTTCATTGCCCGCCTGGGTTTTCCGGGACTCCAAATAAATTTACTGCAAAGAGATTGTAACGCCTGTAATTTAGGTTTCGGAAAATCCAGGGGTATTGATCGGAATAAATAAAGAATTTTCGGGAGAACATTCATTTTGATGACGTTAGTCCTACCAATAATAGTCAAATATAGCCGCTCTCATTTCTCCAAAGAGGTTTTGATTTTATGGAAAACATTACTCCAGTTAGCATTAACCAACTCATCCATGTCCGTTTTAATACGTATTCCTAAGTATGTAACTTCATCAACCACCCTTTCATCCCCCCAAGTTATGGCACCGGAACAAAGTATTTGTCTTTTAGAAGCATTAAGTTTATATCCTGTTATCCTGCCGAATTCTTTGGCTAGCTTCTCAATTTCCAAACTGGCAGTTTCCGGGCTATCCGTCACAACTGCTATGTCGTCCGCATATGCGAATACAGAAAAAGAAAACTCAGCAACTATAAAGGGGGGGATCAACCTATTCTGACTTAGTAACTCAATAAAAGGATTAATATATAATGCAAATAAAAGGGGGGAGCATGGGCAGCCTTGACGGGTCCCTCTTGTAATATTAATCACATCGGAGAGACCGCCCAAAGTGGATATCCTAGCTTTGGGTTGGAGATAGAGTGTTTTGATGGCCTTAACATATCTCTGACCAAAACCCATTTTTTCCATTAAGGTCCATAAATACTCCCATGCCACCCGATCAAACGCTTTTTCCGCGTCTAATAGAAAAAGCACTAATTTTTTTTTGTTAACCGCAGCCAAATCAAACAGGGTAATAACTTTGTTGATGTGTTCAGTAGTGCTCCTTTTAGGAATAAACCCGTGTTGATATCTGGACACTAAAGATGACACTACCCCGGACAGTCGAATAGCCAATATCTTTGGGTAGATCTTATTGTCCACATTCAACAGGGATATAGGTCTATAAGACCCTACCCTATCAGTAGGTTTATCTTTTTTACAGAATACTACAATTGTTGCTTCGGCCCATGTAGCAGGGGGATTGCCACCTTGAGCAGCTAAAATTACCCGGTGTAGCTCATCCTTAATGTTGTGCATAAAACGTTTATACATTTCAGCAGGCAACCTATCGGGCCCTGCAGCTTTACCCAATGCTAAACTGTTCACTGCAATTTCCACTTCCCCCAAAGTTATCGGTTGGTCAAGTTTATCGGCTATGCCAGGGTCTAATATTTTCAAATCTGTGAACATCCTATCATACCATTGATCGTCAGGCGCTATAATGTCTTCCCTCGCATACAGTTGTGCATAATAAGTTTGGAAAATTCCCAATATGCTTTCTTGATCGTAATATATATTGCCATGAGAGTCTTCCATTGCCTTTATATATTCAGCGGAATGTTTCATTCGGATCTTTGTCGCCAAAATCCGGCCTATTCTTTCACCGAATTCATGGCTTGTCATTTTGGAGGTTAAAAACTTTCTAGCAATTTCTTTATCCCAAAATCCCAAGATATTAGACCTAGCTTTAATAACCCCATTCTCCTCTTCCGCCAAATCAACATTACCCAAAGCAATTTTTCTGGTTAAAGAAATCTCAGCATTTCTCAGCACTTCATATAACATATCCAGTTCCCTTTTTAATTTCTTGCGCTGGCCAAATGCAAAATTAATACATTCTCCCCTAAACCCTGCTTTAAATGTGTCCCATACCACAGGGATGCTAGCCGTGCCACGATTTTCATTGAAAAAGGTTTGGATCCAACCCTGCATGTGTGTAATAAATTCAATATTTACGCCCAGTTTGCGATCATATGAAAAACTAGCTTGTATCTTCCTTTTGGGTAAGTGATGTATATCTACCACTAATGGGGAATGGTCCGAAGAGATTCGGGGGTAAGTTCTAATATTCGTGCCTTCCATCAAGTTTCGGGGTAGAAAAAAATAATCCAATCTTACTAATTTCTTGTGTGGATAAGAATAGAATGTATATCCAGAATCCTTATTTCTTAGCACCCCCCAAGTATCCACCAACCCATGATCTTGTAATAAATTCTTAAGGGCAATATAAACCTTGGGCTTGCGACCCTTATATATTGTTTGTGGATCTCCTAGTACGCTAGTGCTCAGATTAATATTGATATCACCACAGATCACAATCGGGTGTTGAAAGTTAACAAGCTCCAGATTGATCTCTATCAAAGGCTCGGGGTCATCCAGATTTGCCCCATATACCGAAACTAACGTGACCTGTCTATTTCCAAACTTTAACTCAGCAATGACCCAGCGCCCTTTCTTGTCTTCCAACTTGCGCCCAACAGTAACTGAGGTGTCTCTAACCAAAATAGCCACCCCACATATCATACTCGATTGTTTGGAGACTGATACAACTCTATAGCCTAGATCCTTCAAGAGGTCCCTCTTACTCCATGGAATATGCGTCTCTTGTATGCAAGCCACATCAGGTTGTATATATTTTAACTCCGCTGCCACTTTATGTCTTTTTGTTGCATTATTTAAACCGGATACATTCAGAGAGCAAATCCTTAAGCAAATTCCCGCCATATTAACTTCAAACGTCTTATCCAAGGTGGTTTAACCAAACTTTGTACAAAAGAAAAATTATATAATAACATGTTTAAGTCCAATTTCTGCTCATTGTATCTTGTGTTTATTTTTGCAGCACTCACTAGTCGTGTTCCAAATTTTTTCCCCCTTTTAATTACACCCACCCGTGCCTTTACCCCCCCAAGAAAGCCCCCCCCTCTCTTGCCCCCCCACCCCTCCATCCCGCCCCCCCTTCACTGAGGCTTTAGGACCAATGGTCCTGTGATGAAAAGTTTGTCCCCCCTCCCCTGCCGCCCCCCAACAGAGTTTTCACAAACCTATGATTAAACTGCAAATCAATACTGCCGGCGAGAGAACCCCAAAAAAATCCACATTATTTATACATTTGTCTAATAAGCTACAAATCAATACTGCCAGTAACACTGCCAGTAGAATAACCCAAAACGACCAAAGTTATTTAGACACTTTGCATCTCACAGCCCAATATCAAATTGAAAGCAAAAATTCCTTGGCGGCAGACTCAGTGGTAAAAAATCTGGTGCGTTCTTTGTGTATAACCTTGAGTTTTGCAGGAAACATCAAATACACCTGCGCACCTTTGCCTTGAAACTGAGCTATAAGTTGTCTGAACTGCCACCGTAATTCAACAGACTGCTTGCACAAATCAGGCCTAACAAAGAATTCACAATCGAGACCTTTACATTTTTTATCAGGGCGAGCCCTTAAAAAAATCTCCTCCCTAGCTTGAAAGCTGTTAAACGCCACTAGAATTGCACGAGGTTTTTTATCTCTAAGATTCGCCCTGAACGGAAATCGATGGGCCCTTTCAACCTCCCTGTCCCAATCCCATCTCTCAGTCTGTGGCATAGCAGCTTTTAAAAATGAAACTATGAATCCTCGTGTGTCAGAGCCTTCTTTTCCTTCTTCAATTTGCAAAAATCTTAGATTGTTTCTGCGGGCTCTATTTTCAATGTCTGTAAGTTTCCAATTGATATCTTCTTTAGTCGCTAGATGTGTTTCAATAGTTTTCCGCTGTTGGCCCATCTCATCTTCCAATGAGGATATACGCGCTTCAGCTTCAGTTGCCCTAGTAACAAACTCATTATGTGACTTGACCAGCCCCCTGACCGAGTTTTGTAGATTCTTACAAGAGTTTTGAACCTTCATACTGTCTTCTCGATTCTCTTCCCTATGTAGCATCATGGTTTGATATATCAGATCTAATGAAATATCCTCAGAGCATTCCCCATCTTTATTTCTGTTAACTGTGCCTTCTAAATAAAGCTCTTTATCATTTTTGTCCAATCTGAGCCTCCGAACAGTGCTTGCGCCAGTGGACTCTTTATCCATATTCTCCTCCGGGCTACTGTGAAGACTACAACCAGGTTCTTCTTCTATCTCATCGTCCGGGCCCTCATCCTCCATACTCATGCGAGTTGCATACAGTTCAACCAGGCTTTCAGATGAAGACATAGAATGCTCTGATAGAGAAAAGAAATCTGCAGAATCAGTGTCTCCAGCCATTGGACAAGTCACCTCAACACTGCCCGCTTTCTCATGTATCACTTCACATAGGAGCCCTTTATTCACTTGTACTTGTCCTTGTAATTGTGCCTGTATTTGTGCAGCCGTTTCTGTTGTGTTCAAGTCTGCACCAGCGCTCACAAGTGTATTAGAATCTGTATTAGAATCTGTCACAGACCCTTTCTCGCTTCCCAAAGCTACCGCTATTAAACTCTGAGCCTGGCTGAAGTCAGAAGCTTTTTCCCCAGACCCGGTCGTCGGAACCTCCGTTTCTACAGCAGCTGTTTGTGGAACATTAGAATCATTTAAGTCTTTTGAAACAATTGTATCCACCGCTTTCGTTTTCAAAGCGGTGAACATTCCTGGTATCTTTCTCCGCACACTTAACTCCCCCTCTCTCCCCTTTGATTTCTCTAGCGCTGCACTGCTCGTACTCACTGTGGGAGGCGGGGGGGGGGGGGGGGAGTTATTCCAGCAATGTCAATCTCAGCCGTATTCACCGCCATGGCTTCTGGCGTTTTTGCCCCGCCACTTCAGCTCCGTTAACCACTTCAGCTGTGGCGCCCTGTCCTCGCGCTCTCCTTCCCTTCAGCCGCATCTCAGCCAATCTGCTAGAAGCACCTCTCTCTGCACTTAACGCTGCAGCCCCGAGCACCGTGGTATCGAAAGCCGCTCTGTCCAGCTTCAAGCGGGAAACCACCTTCCACCAGGTGCGCAGAGTTTGATATCCGATCAGGGGCAGTAACCGAACGCCGTGTGCTCGCTGTCCAAGCCGCTGAAAAAACCGCTGTAACGCCCAGGTAAATACTATTCCTTGTATCATCCTTAGTATCCAGTGCAGCAGTAACAGAGTTTTTTTAACTAAGTTTAAGAAAATTTCAGTCTTTCAGTTTTCAGTTTTCTCGCCGCATTGCCTTATCTCTATGGGGTCCGGCAGGAGCAACAAACTCACACGTCCGACTCGGACGCCATCTTGCCCCCTCTAACTCAAACCAACGATGGATTTGGGCCCAGATCTTTGGACTGGGTTGAGTGTGTGACATTGATCCACATTCGGTCCATCACCTGTTGTGTTTGCATATTCCGCCCTAAGTGCGCTGGGGATGCCCAGACGTGGGTCCCAGGCACTCCACACCACTGGAGTCAAGCTAGCCGGGCTGATTAGAGGTGTTACCTCGAAACCGGTCCGGTCCTCGGATGCTTGATTCCGTTCTGGGAAGGACATGGCTTTTGTAGTTTGGACTGGACTGTTCCCATGGGGCACAGGGTCAGAGCTGATTTGCATATCGCCATTGTCTAACCCAGGGTGGTGTGGAGTGCAAGAAAACAATGGATTTGGGCCCAGATCTTTGGACTGGGGTGAGTGTGTGACATTGATCCACATTCGGTCCATCACCTGTTGTGTTTGCATATTCCACCCTAAGTGCGCTGGGGATGCCCAGACGTGGGTCCCAGGCACTCCACACCACTGGAGTCAAGCTAGCCGGGCTGATGAGAGGTGTTACCTCGAAACCGGTCCGGTCCTCGGATGCTTGATTCCGTTCTGGGAAGGACATGGCTTTTGTAGTTCGGACTGGACTGTTCCCATGGGGCACAGGGTCAGAGCTGATTTGCATATTGCCATTGTCTAACCCAGGGTGGTGTGGAGTGCAAAAAAACGATGGATTTGGGCCCAGATCTTTGGACTGGGGTGAGTGTGTGACATTGATCCACATTCGGTTCATCACCTGTTGTGTTTGCATAAGCTTTCGGGATGGCTTAAAAACCCACCATGTAGTACATGATCATGGGACTGGGACTCTTAGTCTGAGAGGTCCTCGTTGGCGTCAATCTGAGGCGGTTCACAGATATCTCCTCGGAACCTATTCCACGCCCCCCATATCTGCCCCCATCTGGGGCACCCCCGATGAACAAACACCGCCTTCTCGGCCACCATCGTTACATCCATGTCCCTACACCAGTCCCTCAGCGTAGGCGATGCCTCAGCGCCCCATGGTCTAGCAATGTTTCGCTTAGCAACCATCATCCCCAGCATGGCCCAGTTAGCTGTCGAAGAGTCAAATCCGTTGCGTCCCACACATTTAACAGGAAACGCCGGGGATCAGGCAGCAGAGAAACATTCATGGTTTGGGAGATGGTACGCATCACAGCAGCCCAGAACATAGCCACTCGACCACAATCCCAAATAGTGTGATAGAATGTTCCTCTCTCTCTGCACCCACGGAGACAGTACTCATGTGAGGCCCTTCCTATCGTATGTAGGACTGTTCTGGTGTAATACGTGCGGTGCAATATTTTCAACTGCACCAGTTTAAGTCTAGAGGGGATCGCTGTTTCCTGTGGCAAGGAGATTGCCTCCTGCCACTCTGAGTCATCAAAGTCGCCCACGTCCCTCGACCAGTTCAACCGCAACTGAACCAACCTGTCCGGGAGATTGTTGACCAGCTTTCGATACGTGAAAGATGTTGCTCTACGGGGCATGTGTTCTGTCAGTAACCTGTCCTCAAGAGGAGTGGATTCTGGCAAGACTGACTCTGCAGGGATGGCTGTCTGCAGTGCATGACGGATTTGTATGTACCTGTATTGTTCAGACTGTGCCATCTCATATTTGGTTTGAAGGAATGTAAAGTCCACTACCTTGCACTTTTTCCAAAGGTCTCCCACAACCGATATTCATATGTTGTCCCAAGCCTGGAACCCCTTACTGTTGTGAAGGAAACCCAGTCTGTATGAATCCCACAATGGCGTCATTTGCGTGATTGTATTAGCGCACTGAAGGTGTCTGTGTGCCTTGTACCACAGTTGGATCGTGTGTCGTGTCGGTCCCACTAGGTCAGTCGGAACACTTCGGCTATATACGTTTCTCAGCAAACCTCTGGGCTCCAAGCATTGCCTATCTGCCGAATAAGCAGGTTCAGTCTGTGGGGCATGCAACCAATAGTTGATTTGTTTGAGGTGGGCCGTCCAGTAGTACAGTTCAATATTAGGGAGCGCTATGCCTCCATCGTACCAATCTTTCACCAGTTTGTATTGTGCAATCCGTGCCGGTTTACCGTCCCTCAGCAAAGCCGAGACCGCAAATGAGATCGCTGTGAAGTAGGAGGGCAGGACCAGGACCGGCGTGTTTTCTAGAATGTAGAGGAAGCGGGGAAGCATCATCATTTTGAACAACGCAGCTTTGCCCAGGAGAGTGAGAGGGAGGGAGCGCCATACCTTTACATCCCGTTTAAATCGGTCTAGGGGGGGTTTCAAATTCAGGGCGAAGAATTCGTCCGGGTCTGACGAAGCGTAAATACCCAAATATTTAAACGCCGCGTCCGTATAGCTTAAGGGGCAGCTCGCCGGTAGCAATGGCGGGTGGCCTGCAAGAACAAAGAGTACCGATTTAGTCCAATTAATTCTATATCCCGACACTCTCCCAAATATTTCACAGACATTAAGAAGCTCAAGAATCGATTTTTTGGGGGAGGTGAGATAAAGAAGGATGTCATCCGCGTAGAGAGATATACGATCTTCCCACGTCGGTGACCACCGGATACCTTTAATAGATGGTTCTCTGATCCAGATCGCTAACGGCTCAAGGACCAAAGTAAACAGGAGGGGGGAGAGTGGGCAACCCTGCCTGGTTCCTCGACCGAGCGGGAAGTCTCTAGATATGTGGCCATTTGCCACTACCTGGGCCAGGGGTCTGGTATATATTAGACGAACCCAGGCGCAGAACTTGGGGCCGAAGTCCATGTGTTGAAGCACAGCAAACAAGTAGGGCCATTCCACGGTGTCAAATGCCATAGTGGCGTCAAGGGAGAGGAGGATCGCAGGTTCTTTTATGCAGTCTCGACGGGCCAAAACTGCTTGTAAACATCGCAGGTTGTGTGATGTATTGCGGGATGGCATAAAGCCAGATTGATCTGGGTGCACCAAGGTAGTAAGATGCGGGGCCAGTCGCTGTGCAAGTAATTTGGCGAGAATCTTCGGTTCCGCATTTATTAAGGAGATAGGGTGGTAAGAGGCGCAAGCCTCCGCCGCTTTCCCGGGTTTATAAATTGGAAGGATCGTGGCCAGGCGCTGATCTCTAGGGAGTTCTCCTGCCTCCAGACTATCGGTAAACATTTTAATGAGATGGGGATCCGTGATTTGGACCGTGTTCTTGTACAGCTCCACTGGAAACCCGTTGGGGCCCAGTGCCTTACCCGATGCTAAGGCATAGGTTGCCTCTTGTATTTCTTCTACTGTGATATCTGCCTCAAGCAGAAGCGCTGCTTCCGGTGAGAGGCCGGGAATGGTCAGGTCTTTGATATAATCAAATGCCTCCTCAATCGAGTACTGCGCCTGGGGGGTGTATAGTGTTTCAAAGTGGTGTGCAAATAGGTCTACTATAGCCCCAGGATCCGAGGTCACATGTCCAGATGGCGACGACAGCTGGGCTATGACTTTACCCGCTTTCTCTTTCTTGTCCAGCCATGCCAGCATCTTTCCGGCCTTATCCCCCAGCTCATAAACCCTATGTCGAGTGGCCTGAATCGTATTTTGCACCATTTCTTTCTGATATGCCGTCCACTCGGTGCGCTGTAGCCGGACTGCCTGGGCCGCTCCAAGGGACGGTTGAGTCTCCTGCTCCCGAATTGCAGTTTGAAGTGCCTCCTCTAAAGTATTAAGTTCCTGCCGCTGCGTTCACTTGTGGTCAGCAGCGGAGGATATGGCCGGTCCTCGTAAGACCATTTTGTAAGCCTCCCACAAGGTGGTGTGTGAGTCTACTGATCCAGCATTCTCCTGAAAATATTGTTAAGTGGTACTATTCAAAATTTTCATGATAGGGGGACCTGCAGGTAGCTCGCGTGGATAGGGAAAATGCGTCTGGGATGTGTGCGGTGGTTCGTGTAAGTAAATCGCAGTGGAGAGTGATCTGATATTCCCCTGGGACGGATCTCCACTTCCTCAACACTCTGTAGCCCATCGCCAGACACCAAGATGTAATCTATCCGGGAGAGACAGTCGTGGGTAGCTGAATAATAAGTGTATTGTCTATCATATGGGTTTTTGTATCTCCAACAGTCTGTGAGTCCCAATGCGTCGAGTAGCCCTAGGAGTCTCCGGCCCCCCGCCCCGCTGTCGCATGTGGGTGTCTATCAAGTTCCTGATCAGCAATGTCATTGAAGTCGGCCCCTATCACCAACATTACGGTCGGCAGAGTCAGAAGGAAGGCCGTGAGGGCAGTGTGTGTGTAGCATGTAGGCCTGGCGGGACATACACAGACACAAAATTAAAAAGCTGGCCCTCCCACTGCACCGTTGCAGCCGCAAAACGTCCCTGATTATCTATACGTGTTTGTTGCACCACCATCTGGAAGTTCTTCCTTATCAGTATCCCTGTCCCTCTCGAACCCGATGAAAAATCTGCATGTGCAATGAACTTGTACCCCCAACTATCCATTGCCTTTGAGGCCGAGCCCACTAGATGAGTTTCTTGTAGTAAAATTATGGCCGGGTTACAGCGCTTTAGGTATTGCAGCACTAGTCCACGCTTCACCCTGTCCCCCAATCCCCGAACATTCCACATTAGGACTGTCAAGTCCGACTGGTGGGTTATATGATTCTCAGGTGTATCCGCTACTGGTGCAGCCATCTGTCAGTGTGTGCGATATCGCGCTATCAATGGGGGATAAGTCCTGTAATGCATCTACTTTCAAGAAACATGTCGTCTTCTTCATCATACAAAAAGAAAGGAAAACAGTGAAAAACAACCCAAACACCCTCCCACCCTGTGTCCCACCCACACTCCCTGCCTCCCTGCCTCCCTGCTAGACAAACTTTCAACTGCCCGCCACCCCAACTCAGCAGAGCGCTCTATCCCTCCCAAAACCCCAATACTTGCTTGTCGGGGGAAGAGTTCAGCCAGGTACCAGCCCCTTAATGCCCCCAGTCTCGACCCAGGTCAGAGTCTCCGACAGCAGAGGCCCGAGTTTGCACCGGATCACTGCCGTAACAAAGGAGCAGCATTATGGAGACAGGGCTCATTCCTCTTCAAGGTGCGAAGTTTGGTGCATATCGGGGTCTCCAGAGCTAGATCCCCCGGTTGCACCTTCAGCGTCCCGGTGTCGGTGTGGTTTCGGTCTACGCTCTGATCTGTCCACAGTGCGCCATCCTTCCAGCCAGTCATGTGCAGCCTCAGGGGTATCGAAAAACCAAGTCTTCTCATCAGCCACCACCCGAAGTCTTGCCGGAAAGAGCATTGAATAGGGCAGTTCCTGTGCCCTAAGTAATTTTTTGACCTCCAAAAAACGTTGCCTTTTCCTGGAAACAGTCGCTGTGTAGTCCGGGAAGAACGAGACCATAGAGTTCAAGACCCGGATAGGAGAGGCATTTCTTGCTACTTGTAAAATGGCGTCTCGGTCCCGAAAGTTAAACAACCTGGCAAGGACCGGTCTCGGGGGCGCACCCGGTTTAGGATTGCCACCGGGCACCCTGTGTGCACGCTCCACTGAGAAAAAGTTTGATAGTCCCTTAGGTTGTAGTTTGGTGGTAATGAGCTCTTGTGCCTTCCGATTCCGGAATACCAATAATCCGGACGTTATTTTGCCTCCCCCGCCCTTCCTGCTCGTCGAGCTTTTCAGCAAGCGCCTTATTCTCCTTTTCAAGCTGGGCGACCGAGGTCTGCAATTCAGAGGTGTCCATCACGAGAGACTTGGCAACTATCTCCACTTCGACCCTGTCCGCCATTTTGTGGAGATCAGCACGCAGCAAAGATACATCCGTAGAGATAGTGCCCACCGTTGCTTGAACGTTAGCAAGGGCCTTCATCACGTCTTCGAAAGTGACCTTTTTTGTCCCTTCGTTGTCTGTTGGTTTAGTTTGGGAGTGGCCGGGAGATGATCCTTTCTCGTATGCGTATTTATCCAGCTTCGCCTGTGTGGCGGTATGCCGCGGTCCCCTGCCAGCCATGGCGACTTATGTCCGTTGTGCACAGTATTACGAAAGAATGGGGCAGTGGGGGCGCCAATAAATTGTCAGTCCACGATGAAAGCGGCAGTAATGTTGTATGGTGCACCACCCCTCAGTTTCAGGCGCTGTGTCACTCCGGAGTTTTGATGAGCGTGGGACCAGGCCCACGATGCAATAGTTCATCTAAGTTTGCGCCGGACCATGCTGGAGTCCGTGCCGGGGAACGAAGGCAGAGGGGGAGAGGGTTGCCCCTAGGGCGTAGGCCGCTTTTCTCACGGTGGTAGCACTCCCCACAGCCCACAGTTGAAAGTCTGTCGCAGCCTGCAGCCGGAACCTCAGAACCCCATGCAGCAGTTAACGATATTGAGTCTCTAGGCGAGCACTTATCCTTGCTGAGGGAACTTCCGCCCACTCGAGGCAGCGGGTAGGGAGTACCGTCTTCGAACTTCCGGTTCGCTGGCGTCGGCCGGATCTCAACTTTAGTCCCCGGATTCAGTTTTCCAGGTAGGCCGCAGTTCATCAGCAGTTCACTCGGATCGATCCAAACCTTCGATTTTCACGAAAGTCACACCAGGCGATACTGCCGGTACTCCAATCTTAAGGGCCGTCATCGGAGCAGCATATTTATCAGGATAAGTGTGAGGATTTATCGAAAAAGGCGGCTGGGTCCCCGGAGCTCACAGGCTAAGCGGCCATCTTGATCGGCCGGTAGCCACGCCCCGCCGTTCTTGATAATACGGCCCAAAGTGAGACATTTCCTGTACAAACCAGTCTCCCAAGGGTGAAAATTACATGAAATTGCGTTATGTGGAATTTCAAGTAACAGGGGCATATTAGCAACGGCCAGAGATAATTATCACTGCCCGCGCTCAGTGATAGATCTTTTATCGTAGGCTACGGCAGGAAATTATCACCATGCTAGTGCTGTATCAACAACGCATAGCGCAATGGCGATAATTATTTCTGCGATAGCAGTGTTTTCTATGTAACATTGCTGGTTTTCCAGCGATGTTCCATGGAAAACGGCGATAACCTTGCTGATACGAACCTGTGGTAGTATCAGCATAATCCACCCCCTATATTGTGCATAGGTAAGTCAGGATTTTAGCAGATGTTAGTCTTTTGCAAAAACCACAGTTTTCACCCAAAACTAATGTCTGTTGAATCCTGAGGGCCACCTTGTAAATATTGCGATGTGCATTTCGCAATAATTTACAAGGGAGTCCATCAGGGGTACAACCAGTGATGCCCACTTTGCATCTAATTAGAGATGTAAAGTGAGGTGTCGGCAAAACAGCTGCTAACATGTGCTAAAGCATGTTAGCACCGGCTTGCAAATAGGGCAATAAGATTATCTCCACTTTCTTGGCTTTTAAAGCCAAAAAGGCGAAGATAAGGCCCTTGTTAATATGCCCCATCATTCCAAATCCTAGAAAGGAACTGAATCCGAGAGATTTCTTTCACATTTCCCTTTGGCCCGCTGTGATTTCACAAAGTCAATTACAGAAAAATGCATACGTTTTGTGTTAGAGCAGGCTCATCATGTAGCACTGGATAAAGTTGATATAATCAAAGACTCCCAGGAAGGCGCTACCTTTCCTGCAGTAGCTAAACTAATTAAATCGCAGTGATGCTGAGATATGAAGAAGATTAAAAAACACCTAGGCACAGCAGGATCTGTGAATCACTTGCTTTGCTGAATGTGCAATGTGAGCTTGCATCTGGCAAAAGCTTCTTGTCACTGTTCAAGCACTGAGTCTAAACATTGTGGAACTTGGCTACGAGGGTTATTGAGGAACGGAAGCCACTAAAAGGCTTCTGAGGGAGAAATCAAGGGTTCCATTTTGGATGAAATGGTGGCAACTATCCAGAACTCCTGCTCCATGTCAAAGGTACTGGGGTAGGTCGAGAAAACATTGCCATCACCTTCTTTGTCCATATAGCCATGGGTAAACATATTCATGTTTTATTAGATAATATTTCCTAGTTTCCAGAAGTTACAGCTGTTTCCCAAACTTTAGCAGACGTGTTTTATTTTTTGCAAACTCATTTTATTGCATTTTAATTGGTAAGAAAACGAATAGTCATAGTCCTCGGCAAAGAACATCCTTCAGGAGCATAAACCATAGCAGTATATATATATATATATATATATTCACTGAAAAAACCATAGGTTTCACACCAGTTATAGTTAGGAATTAGCATTTAAAAATTCTATGAAATTCACTGAAAAAACCATAGGTTTCACACCGGTTATAGTTAGGAATTAGCATTTAAAAAACCTATTAAATTCACTGAAAAAACCATAGGTTTCACACCAGTTATAGTTAGCTGGAAATTTTACTGATATAAAACCATTGAAATTCCCACGTTATAGTTAGTCGGACTCACTATAACTTGCGCGTGCAATGCACTGCTGATGACATCACATATTACATCACTCATGACATGGTCAGTGACATCACTCATGACATCACTGATGACACCATCCATTGAATGTGTGTCTTTCTGAAAATAAATATGTTTTATATATGTATATGTAAAGGTCGATGGAAGAATAAATGTTTAAATAAGTGTCTAAAAGGACGTTTAAAAAAAAATTGATTGGTTAACTGGCTTATTAAGTGTATCTTAGTGAATACATATATTAGCGAGTAATTTTTAAATATTTAAATATATGTATCAGTGTTTCACTTTGTGTATAAGTGGCTGCATGGGTTGGTGAGTAGCTACATGTGTGTGTATATGGGTTATTAGATGTTTTTTTAGTATCAGTATGAGTGTCTGTATGGTTTGGTGGGGCTGTTACTTAGCACATAGATGCATCAATGACTGACTCACTGTTTGTATGTGTTTTGAAGACAGCATTTGGGTAGGATTGTATGGGTGGATGAGTGTGTATATGTGTGTGTTAGAGAGTGAATGCCTCTCTCACTAGTGTCTTTGTGAGTAACTACATATGTTTTAATCTTGTATATATGAGCATTGATGTATATAAGTAAGTATATGTGAGAGTGAGAGATTGAAAGAGTTCCTGTTTAAATAAGTATGTGTTTCTATAAGTGATTGTTTAAGAGAGTAAGTATGTGTAAGTTTCCTTAGAAGTAATGTGCTAATGTGTGTATAGTTGTATATGCAAATAAATGGATGTTTATTAGTTTATTTGCATGTGTGAGTATATGTGTGAGTAAGTTTTTGATGACTGTCGGTGTGTAACAGGATGAATAGGGGTATCACTACATATGATTGAGTGAGTATATGTATGAGTGACTATATAAAACTGTTGGTAAATATGTGAATGTGTACATAGATGGTGGAATTACTGAATTGGTTTTTTTGTAAATGTTAGTTTCTATTTTTGAATATGTGTTTCAAGGGTTACTTTACAGTGAAAGGAGGTCTGTCACTCTATCACAAGGACGATGTCATCAGTGATGTCATGAGTGATGTCACTGACCATGTCATGAGTGATGTAATATGTGATGTCATCAGCAGTGCATTGCACGCGCAAGTTATAGTGAGTCCGACTAACTATAACGTGGGAATTTCAATGGTTTTATATCAGTAAAATTTCCAGCTAACTATAACTGGTGTGAAACCTATGGTTTTTTCAGTGAATTTAATAGGTTTTTTAAATGCTAATTCCTAACTATAACTGGTGTGAAACCTATGGTTTTTTCAGTGAATTTCATAGGTTTTTTAAATGCTAATTCCTAACTATAACTGGTGTGAAACCTATGGTTTTTTCAGTGAATTTCATAGGTTTTTTTAATGCTAATTTTTTACTTTTTGTAGGGCTTCATACCTATGTACTTTTTAGTGAATTTCTAAGCTTATTTTTTCGCAAATGTCTTTAGCTGAGAAAGGTATGTTTTTCTAAAAATGAACACTATAATGTATATTAAGATACTATTTTTATTTTGAAAGAGTATTTTACTTTTTTTTTTTAAATTTGACTTTGGAGCGCTCCCGGTGCGCGTACCAGTGAACGCCCTGGTGCGCGTACCGTCAGCGCTCCAACAAAAAAAAAGAAAAAAAAATTAATGAAGGAGTGACCATAAGGAATGGGGACAGAGAGAGTGGTGTTAAGAGAAAGAGAGCTAAAGGGAGGAACACAGAGGGACTGTGTAATAGATAGTAAGACAGATAAAAAGTGTAAGAGGAAGTAACTGAGAAAAGAAAAATGAATAAGGGAGCAAAAGAAAAGAAGAAATAGGAAGAAGACTAAAGCAGAGGTTCTGGGAGAATGTAAATGGATGATGAAAGTAAAAGGAAGGACAGTTAAGTATGGGAATGACAGGTAGTGACGGAATGAGAGGAAAGGAATAGTAGTGATGGAGGGAAAGTAAATAGCAGTGAATATAAGCAAAGAGGGGTGAAACAGGGTACATGTAAGTGAATAAGGGTAAGACATGGGGAATAATAGAGCGAAAGAAGAGAGAGAGTAAAAGAAGGAGTGTCACAAAGGGACTAAGTGAAACAGTAAAAAAGGTAAGTGAAGGAGTGTGCATAGACAGAGGTACTGAAAGAAGTTGAATGTGGTAGGAAGTAAACATGGAAGAAAAGAATAAGTGAGAAAAGCAAAGTAAGGAAACAGGGGTGAGGTAGGGTGAGAGAAAAATAGTGAAAATAAAACCAAAGGTGATAACAAAAAAGATTTTGTAAACACACTTACCATATAATCAATGCAAACTTGTATCTGTGAAAGATAAAAGAAAAAACACGTTATAATTACTTAAAAATATATAATAAAATAGAAGCAACAGTTCATAAGGTTTAAAAATCTACAAAAGTTTACTAAGAAATGAAGCAATAGTGAAGGATACAAAAACAGAAAGAAAGTAATGTAGAAAGAGAAAAAAAAGGAAAAAGAAATAGAAAGAAAACAAATTCCTAAAGATAAATAAGATACTAAAAGAATGTAAGATATCAAAACAAAATCAGTAAAGATAAGAAAATAAAAGAAAAATGAGTGAAAAGGAGAGAAGTCTGATTGAGAAACTGTAAATAAAAAAGAGGAATAGAAGATGATTGAGAGTGAGTGAAGTGAAGTCACAGAGTGAAGGGATGAAAGGAATGAAGTTAGTATAGAACAATGGATAAAACAGGAGTGAGAGAGTAAGTACACAGAAAGACAAAAGGAAGAACTAAGTGAACTACAGTACAATGAGTGCAAAAGAAAAAAAAATGGAGAAAAAGAAAGAGAGGGTTAGTAAACTAAAGCAGTGGTACTGTGAGAATATGAAAAAGATAAAAAGTGGTGGAAGGAACAGAGGAAATGCAGACAGTTCCTATTAGATTGAGAAGTTGTGAATGAAGTGCACTAAAGAAACAGCGATGAAAAAAGAGTGTAAATTAGTAAAGAGAGGTAAATAAGGGTGAAAAAGAAAATGAGTGTAAGTCAATGTGAACACAATATAAATTACACAATGCAAACTACACAATAACTTCTACAATATGTTACATTATTTATTTTTTCTGTTCTCAGAATATATTGAATTTCACTTAAATTAGTGAGATCAAAGTCTTCCTCATATAACAGCGGGAAAAAAAACACAATCTAAAAGATTGTGTTTAAAAAAACCCATTCAAACATACATCTCATATATGTACACTAATCTTTGATTCACTTACTTTTCCGTGAGGCCAAATTGCAGATAGTGAAGGTCCTTTTGGTGGAAAAAAAGTCTGCTGTGCTCTATAACTTCCATTTCATCGACTTCCTATGAAAAAAGATCTAAGAACATCATATCTTACACTTTCCTCACGGCCAATTTGTGTCAGATATATCAGTATTTTTAATTTGAGATCCACTTAAAGTATCTACATGAGATAAATAATTTAAAATATTAGATTAACTAACTAACTAACTAACTTTTAGTATCTATTCCTGTCTTCAAAGGCCAATTCCCTTTACTAAAACTTTGGTTTTAAAAACACTAGATAAGAATTTGTAGAGTCATAAGGCAAACGTTGTTTATAAGTTAAATGAGAATCATTGCAGTAACTCCATCCATTTTCAGATTTTAAGTAGCATGTATAATGTCCTGAGGTTGTCGAAGATCCATCATGATAAATAATAGCTTCAGTTGTAAAGGTTCTTCCTGAAATTGATAACTGAGAAGCTACAAAATTTTTGATAGAAGTTGTCAATTTAGTTCCATCAGGTCTACATCGTTGGAAAACTAAAATGATATACTGACCATAACTTTGTATGAGTAATGTGGATAGCATTGGACACTTACATTGGGTACACACCATATTATGATCTGCTGCTTTAACTAGATTTTTAAATGATACTGATTTACAGTCTGGTAAAGTCAAATATATAAATCTTTCAGTGTCTATTCTAGTAGTACTTGATGAACTACAATTGTGGCAGTCATGCTGCCATTGATAAGAAAGGCTGAAAAGATTATCTACATCTACACCTTCATCTTCCAAAACACCAAACATATACATTAAAAATTCCTGACAATCCTGCTGAATGTTCTGGGAAAATTTATCTTGACCAGAACACATATCTAAAATATTTCGAATTTCTGTTACACTTTCTATTTGTGCTGTAACACTGCTACATTTCTCAAACACAGAATTCAATAAACCACACAATCTTTGATCCCGATTTTCAACAATCTGTTCTTGTAAACTTTTAAGAAAAAAAACAACATTAATCACTACATTAGCATAGCAGTTGACACCAGAACTATTTTCAAACTGAAATCCAACAACATTTTCTCCACAATTCTTTTTCTTCCTGTTTTCAATTACAGTTTTCTCTACTTTTTGTCTTTTTGCAACTACCTCACTACAATTATCCTCATTTCTTCTTTTTCGGCCTACCACACGTTTTTCAAACACAGGATATTGAGGCAAATGTGGAGCATATTCTCTTCTTAATCTATTGTATTCTTTAACACAATCTAGATCTGCAGAAATCTTTGTCTCATCACACGCAATCAAGTACAATCCTGATAAAGTTCTGACTCGTGATAATGCCACATATGCCATACCCTCTTTAAACACAGATCTTCCAATGTTCACTAAAGCACAATCTACACTTAAACCTTGAGATTTATGAATTGTCACCGCATACGCCAAACAAACAGGAAACTGTTTTCGGCGAACATATAAGTCTTTTACAAGTAAAAATCTAGCAGAACCACGACTTATTTGTTGTACTTGTTCAATGCCATCAAATTTTATTTTTAAAAATTCAATTCCATCTCTATTTCTGTAATTCACAAAATCAACAACATAACCCATTGCTCCATTTACCAGACCTCTTTCAACATTTAAATTCCTTCTCAAAATGATACGACAATTTAAACACACATTCAGAGTCTTTTCAAAACCAGCTGTTTTTGAAATACTTTTCTCCAATGAATCCAATTTAGTTTTCAAATTTTCAGACAAAACAATTGTTGCACCCATATGCTCTATTTTATCTATTGCTTCCAGTTTCACAATCTCTTCATTTTCTAACTCTAACATTTTGTTGTTGAAGATGGAACATTCTTGCAGAGTTGGCATCAAACATATCCCAGATTTCTTCTCAGTCATTTTTTTAAAAATATTCTCTGGAAGAATGTTTTCATTTGGATACAAATTTGAAATTAATCGACTATGCAAAGCTTTTTTCCCAAGCTCAGTCACTTTTCCAATTCTTACATCTTGTAGAATATTTTTATAATCTTCATCCTTGGCCTGTCGCATATTTTGAAGCAGTTCAGCATATTTAAAATTTAGCCATATATTAACATTTCCAATGCTTCCAAGGGACTTCCTGGTATCTTCATGTGTGAGCATTTTAAACACTGGTTGTCCTTTTACTGGAGTCAACTGCAATAGATCTCCAAAAACAATAATGTGTTTTCCTCCAAATAACACATCATACTCTGTTTTAAGAATTTCTTGCATTCTCAAATGCACAAAAGCAAGCATTAGATTTGAGACCATGCTTACTTCATCAATGATAAGAAGTTTCATTTTCTTCAAGACTCTTGAAACTTCAGAACACGCATCTCCAGATAACTTGTTGTAATGCAATTTATTATCATGTTCAACTGGCAGCATCAATAAACGATGTAGAGTAATCCCTTTAATGTTATGTGCTGCCAGACCAGTTGGAGCAGTTACAACACAAGACAGTGGTGAATCAGTCCTTTTCTGCAGATAACTTGCAATGGCTTTAATTAGAAAACTTTTTCCTGTCCCCGCTTCTCCACTTACGTACAGTCGGACAGGGTCAAATGATATACATGAGCACTCTTTTTTCTCATGTCTGAATCCATGTTCAATCTGCTCTGTGACTTCATCATATATCTTTTTCTGCTCAATGTTTAGTTGCTTTACCAAATCTTCTAAGTTAACTCCATCCTCTTGAGCTTGTTCCATAGCTCTTTCCACCTCATCCATGGCAGTGGCAGCTTCATTTTGGATAATTGGTCCTCCTAGTGGATCCTGGCTCAATGAAGTAGAACTCTGACTATCTTGAGAACTGTTTCTAGCTATCTCTTCAGCAATTGTGGTTTCTTGCTCCATTTCTGCATTCAACATTTGCAGATAATTTAGAAAAATAGGACATTCTATGGTATCCTTAGTTGCATTAAAAGAGTCTTCATAACAGAGAAAATCTCCAAGTAGTTCCTCTTCTGTACGCCATGGCTTAAAGAGTTGCAAAAGAGCTAAATAGTAAAATTCTCTTTTGTCTGGAACTTCACAACTCAATTTTCGATGATTAATCAAATGGCCTTTTTTCTGCTTTACTAGACATCCTTCATAGCCAATGAGTGCATATTTTCCATTATTGATATCTTCTGTGATGTTCCTCTTATAACTGTAGTTTTGAAGAACTTCATACAAACAAGTGTTCTCAAGGTGAGTACTTCTATTTGGATAGTATGTATCCAACATATTTGTCTTCAAAATATCTGTACTGTTTGGTTCTTTCTCCAAATATTCAATTTCTTGTACAGATTTCAAAACTCGGTTTCGTGTTGCAGCAAGACCAAGACTCACCCAAATGATTGTTCTTGATTTGGCATAGAGACTTGCTGATGATAACCGATCAGAACATTCATATGCTCCAATTTCTCGATGCGACAACATCTTCAGACTGAAACTGTATAATTTCTTGCTTAGACTCTTTTCATGTGAAATGTCCTCCCACATTTCCTTCAGTTCTGTCTTTTCTTTTTTTGTGATGTAAGATGTCACATATCGAGCCACAGCAATAGAGTTGTCAGCAACGAACTGAATATCCATGTTAGCATTCCACATGGACAAAATCACTGGGTTGTAAACGTTGATGTACTTAGATTCTTCATTTCTTTTCAAATTATATGTATTTTTGGGAGATTTCCTCGTCACAGTATGTCGTAGAGATGACATTAAATTATTTACTCTTCCCTTAGAAATCACTGGTCGAGGAAATGCAAAACGACATTTCGTGTAGTACTTTTCCTTGTTTTTAAATTTTCGACGACAGTACTTTCCACAACGATGAGATTGAAAACGTAAAACTTGTTGCCTTAAATTGTTTTCTTCAGTAGATTTTGGAACAGCACATGTTGAATACTCTTCAATGAAACTCATCACTGTTTCATCTGAATCTGATCCAAATTTGGTGCATCTTTAATCCACAACAACATATGTATATGAGGAGCTCCTCTCGCTTGATATTCCTTCCTCCAAAAGAAATCCAAAACCTCTCCAAGGGGAGGATTTTTTTGTTGGTAATAAAAGACATCATAGCTTCAAATCTATGATTAAAATATCTGCAAACATTCACTGGATCTAAAGAACACAGTTCTCCGGGTGTTTTCAATTCTATATTTCGTATGTTTTCATTTGCCTCCCGTAGAAATTGAAGTAAATCGTCCCATGCATACTCAGCACAGCTAAGAGTGAGGAACTATGTAGAAGTTCCTAAGTTTCTTAGCATACATTTCAATTCTCCATGACGACGAAACCAATACTCGTTGGTTCCACGTTGACATGCCATGAGATTGATTAGCTGAGATTCCAAAATACTGTCTTGCAGATTAACTTTCTCCATAAAGTCCCTTGCACAAACATTTTGAAAATGAGCTCCACTTTTCAATATATGATTAACTGCATAAGAAAGCCCAGACAAATCACTTTCAAACAGAAGATGAAATAAATATGGAATACATTGACGAAACCTTGGATCTTCAGCATATAATCTTAGAGTCCGGTATTCAGCTGCAGGAATTTGAACTGGTCGATCATCATATCGTCCACCACAACCTGTTGGAAATAATTGTGGAAAACAACGAGCTTCCAAACTTTCTTCCCATACACTAATGGGACTTCCTTTTGCTGCTTTCATTTGAAACAAGTCAATTGCATTTCCCATTACTTCTTTTGAATGCAAAGGATGAACAGTATAATGTTCATATATTTCTTCAGTTCTAGACACATCAACTTTTTCAATTTGACCAACTGAAGAATCACTATCTTCTTCTATTTCCTCTGCTCCAACACTTACATCTTTGTAGTACTCATTGTTTTTGACCAAATACAACGTTGCCTTTTTGACTTTTTTAACATCCACTAAATCTTGCCAGATTTTCTTACTCTTTGTTGGAACCCCATTAACTAGAATAACTAAAGGATCTTCTTCTACTCTTTCTACACCAATTCTATCAATATTTTTCTTTACATCTAGAGGCAAATAGACAACTCTTCCCTTTAATCCTCTCAGTAAATCTGATGGAGGCAATTTCCCTGTCTTAGGCTCCATGCGTACAATAGCCTGAAAAGGATGGACACATTGAATCAAAATAGATTCATAAGTATTTAGATCCATCAATTCAGAAGGAATATCTATCAACTGAAGATTATTATAAACTGCTCTAGCAGGCATTTTATTTTCATTTAATTTATTTAAACAATAATTACAAATACGCTGATCCAAACTCAAATCAAATGTATTCTCCACCAACAAATAACTTACAAAATCCTTCCATTCACTATTATTTTCCAATTCACTTTTTGCATATAAATCAACTAACCTAGTCTGAATCTTATAATGAGTCCGTCGACAACACACACAAGTTAAATTAGGCCTTTCACTTGCTTTCACCTTAAACTTGATAATTTCCTCATCAAACTTTTCAATACTTGAAATCTGTCCATTATCTTCTGCATTACCATCCATTACTATATCTATTTCTACACTGTCCTCTTTGTTCCCAAAATAACAAAACTCAATTTCTTCACAAATAGTCTTCACATCCACTTCAGATCCATGCAAAAGAGCACTGTTTAACTGTTTAAGCTCAAGTGCGGGACTTTTTGCATAATACAACTTTCTCACTAATTTCCTCACGTTATTATGATGCACTGCTAACATCCTAAAATGATGAAAAACACTCCGACAAACTTTTCTAGAAAGACAAGCTAGTGAATGCCCATGCAAACCTGTGCTTTCTCTCACTCTACAAGGATCTAACTCTTGCAGGATCTTCATTTTTTTGTTTGAGACTTTTCTTACTATATGTACGTAAGAAATTTCTAAGCAAATCGATTGATTCCTGTCGCACACTACAAATACTACTGCATTTCCATGTGTACACTGGACCCTTAGTACGTCTCCCTAAAACTTCATCAGCTAACACCTCTTCTGCATCTCTAGATACAAGTTTCTCTTTTTCCATCACACAACCATCTTTCACCTCATATGCTCGACCACTGGTGTCAACTGCATGCACCAAATCATTTTCCTGAAAGTAACTCTCCTCATGGAAAAAAGGCTCAGAACTTGAACTATGTATCCATTCACCAGAAAATACTTCACAAAAATTACTCCGATTAATAATTCTTTTCCATCTACTGTTCGATTTGAAAACATCAATGGCCTTATTAAGTATCCTAATTCTATTGATTATTAAAATAAATAATTTTTTCTTAACTTCAAAAGCCTGATCAACAATCTTTTCTACACTTTTCTTTTTCTTGTAAAAAGCAGCTCTCAGTTTACTTTTCTTATCATTTTTTAGCAAATTTAAAACTACCCTATTGCGAAACATTCGCCTACGAATGTCCCTAAAAAGATTTACCCTTCTATTGCTATCCATTCTCTTCTCTCCTGCTCCAATGGAGACATTTTTTGTGGGCCTCTCCTTCCTTTTTAGATTTGTTGACTTTTTCTGTATATTCACATTAGCAATATCATTTATTTTTTCTACGACATATGTTGCGAAGAAAAGACTTAATTGGCTTACCAGAAACTTTTCTGGTGTTTTTTGAAGTAGTTGTTGAAGAGGATTCCATAAACTCTGTTGTTGATGTTCTCCTTTTCCGTATGGTATTTTTGATAATTCTTTGCCTTGAAGGCATTTTTGCTTGCTTTTCAGAAGTTGATTTGAATCTGTTGTTCTGTTAAAAAAAACACATGAAAGACCACTATTAGCAAACAACAAAGTAATGTTAAAAAGCAAACAATATAAACAATGAATTGCAACATATTTAAGTTTATACAATAGCAACTCAGGGCCTTATTTATAAAGGCCTTGCGCCACCAGTGCGTCACTTATTACCCATGTTTAAAGTGATGCATCAGCTGCACAAGGCAATCATAAAAAAGGGCCAAATGCAAATTCCAATCAATTGCACCCAAAAATCGATTTTTGAATAACATGTAAGAATCACTGCGCAGAACCTATGTACAACCACTCAATATCATCAAACAAAGTCAGGGCCTTATTTATGAAGGCCTTGCGCCACCAGTGCGTCACTTATTACCCATGTTTAAAGTGATGCATCAGCTGCACAAGGCAATCATAAAAAAGGGCCAAATGCAAATTCCAATCAATTGCACCCGAAAATCGATTTTTGAATAACATGTAAGAATCACTGCGCAGAACCTATGTACAACCACTCAATATCAGCAAACAAAGTCAGGGCCTTATTTATAAAGGCCTTGCGCCACCAGTGCGTCACTTATTACCCATGTTTAAAGTGATGCATCAGCTGCACAAGGCAATCATAAAAAAGGGCCAAATGCAAATTCCAATCAATTGCACCCAAAAATCGATTTTTGAATAACATGTAAGACTCACTGCACAGAACCTATGTACAACCACTCAATATCAGCAAACAAAGTCAGGGCCTTATTTATAATGGCCTTGCGCCACCAGTGCGTCACTTATTACCCATGTATAAAATGATGCACCACTAGCACAAGGCAATCATAAAAAAGGGCCAAATGCAAATACCAATCAATTGCACCCAAAAATCGATTTTTGAATAACATGAAAGAAACACTGCGCAGAATCTATGTACAACCACTCAATATCATCAAACAAAGTCAGGGCCTTATTTATAAAGGCCTTGCGCCACCAGTGCGTCACTTATTACCCATGTTTAAAGTGATGCATCAGCTGCACAAGGCAATCATAAAAAAGGGCCAAATGCAAATACCAATCAATTGCACCCAAAAATCAATTTTTGAATAACATGTAAAAAACACTGCGCAGAACCTATGTACAACCACTCAATATCATCAAACAAAGTCAGGGCCTTATTTATAAAGGCCTTGCGCCACCAGTGCGTCACTTATTACCCATGTATAAAATGATGCACCAGTTGCACAAGGCAATCATAAAAAAGGGCCAAATGCAAATACCAATCAATTGCACCCAAAAATCGATTTTTGAATACCATGAAAGAAACACTGCGCAGAACCTATGTACAACCACTCAATATCAGCAAACAAAGTCAGGGCCTTATTTATAAAGGCCTTGCGCCACCAATGCGTCACTTATTACCCATGTTTAAAGTGATGCATCAGCTGCACAAGGCAATCATAAAAAAGGGCCAAATGCAAATTCCAATCAATTGCACCCAAAAATCGATTTTTGAATAACATGTAAGAATCACTGCGCAGAACCTATGTACAACCACTCAATATCAGCAAACAAAGTCAGGGCCTTATTTATAAAGGCCTTGCGCCACCAGTGCGTCACTTATTACCCATGTTTAAAGTGATGCATCAGCTGCACAAGGCAATCATAAAAAAGGGCCAAATGCAAATTCCAATCAATTGCACCCAAAAATCGATTTTTGAATAACATGTAAGAATCACTGCGCAGAACCTATGTACAACCAGTCAATATCAGCAAACAAAGTCAGGGCCTTATTTATAAAGGCCTTGCGCCACCAGTGCGTCACTTATTACCCATGTATAAAATGATGCACCAGTTGCACAAGGCAATCATAAAAAAGTGCCAAATGCAAATACCAATCAATTGCACCCAAAAATCGATTTTTGAATAACATGAAACAAACACTGCGCCGAACCTATGTACAACCACTCAATATCATCAAACAAAGTCAGGGCCTTATTTATAAAGGCCTTGCGCCACCAGTGCGTCACTTATTACCCATGTATAAAATGATGCACCAGTAGCACAAGGCAATCATAAAAAAGGGCCAAATGCAAATACCAATCAATTGCACCCAAAAATCGATTTTTGAATAACATGTAAAAAACACTGCGCAGAACCTATGTACAACCACTCAATATCATCAAACAAAGTCAGAGCCTTATTTATAAAGGCCTTGCGCCACCAGTGCGTCACTTATTACCCATGTTTAAAGTGATGCATCAGCTGCACAAGGCAATCATAAAAAAGGGCCAAATGCAAATTCCAATCAATTGCACCCAAAAATCGATTTTTGAATAACATGTAAGAATCACTGCGCAGAACCTATGTACAACCACTCAATATCAGCAAACAAAGTCAGGGCCTTATTTATAAAGGCCTTGCGCCACCAGTGCGTCACTTATTACCCATGTTTAAAGTGATGCATCAGCTGCACAAGGCAATCATAAAAAAGGGCCAAATGCAAATTCCAATCAATTGCACCCAAAAATCGATTTTTGAATAACATGTAAGAATCACTGCGCAGAACCTATGTACAACCACTCAATATCAGCAAACAAAGTCAGGGCCTTATTTATAAAGGCCTTGCGCCACCAGTGCGTCACTTATTACCCATGTTTAAAGTGATGCATCAGCTGCACAAGGCAATCATAAAAAAGGGCCAAATGCAAATTCCAATCAATTGCACCCAAAAATCGATTTTTGAATAACATGTAAGAATCACTGCGCAGAACCTATGTACAACCACTCAATATCAGCAAACAAAGTCAGGGCCTTATTTATAAAGGCCTTGCGCCACCAGTGCGTCACTTATTACCCATGTATAAAATGATGCACCAGTTGCACAAGGCAATCATAAAAAAGGGCCAAATGCAAATACCAATCAATTGCACCCAAAAATCGATTTTTGAATAACATGAAAGAAACACTGCGCAGAACCTATGTACAACCACTCAATATCATCAAACAAAGTCAGGGCCTTATTTATAAAGGCCTTGCGCCACCAGTGCGTCACTTATTACCCATCTATAAAATGATGCACCAGTAGCACAAGGCAATCATAAAAAAGGGCCAAATGCAAATACCAATCAATTGCACCCAAAAATCGATTTTTGAATAACATGAAAGAAACACTGCGCAGAACCTATCTACAACCACTCAATATAAGCAAACAAAGTCAGGGCCTTATTTATAAAGGCCTTGCGCCACCAGTGCGTCACTTATTACCCATGTTTAAAGTGATGCATCAGCTGCACAAGGCAATCATAAAAAAGGGCCAAATGCAAATTCCAATCAATTGCACCCAAAAATCGATTTTTGAATAACATGTAAGAATCACTGCGCAGAACCTATGTACAACCACTCAATATCAGCAAACAAAGTCAGGGCCTTATTTATAAAGGCCTTGCGCCACCAGTGCGTCACTTATTACCCATGTTTAAAGTGATGCATCAGCTGCACAAGGCAATCATAAAAAAGGGCCAAATGCAAATTCCAATCAATTGCACCCAAAAATCGATTTTTGAATAACATGTAAGAATCACTGCGCAGAACCTATGTACAACCACTCAATATCAGCAAACAAAGTCAGGGCCTTATTTATAAAGGCCTTGCGCCACCAGTGCGTCACTTATTACCCATGTATAAAATGATGCACCAGTTGCACAAGGCAATCATAAAAAAGGGCCAAATGCAAATACCAATCAATTGCACCCAAAAATCGATTTTTGAATAACATGAAAGAAACACTGCGCAGAACCTATGTACAACCACTCAATATCAGCAAACAAAGTCAGGGCCTTATTTATGAAGGTCTTGCGCCACCAGTGCGTCACTTATTACCCATGTTTAAAGTGATGCATCAGCTGCACAAGGCAATCATAAAAAAGGGCCAAATGCAAATACCAATCAATTGCACCCAAAAATCGATTTTTGAATAACATGTAAGAAACACTGCGCAGAACCTATGTACAACCACTCAATATCAGCAAACAAAGTCAGGGCCTTATTTATAAAGGCCTTGCGCCACCAGTGCGTCACTTATTACCCATGTTTAAAGTGATGCATCAGCTGCACAAGGCAATCATAAAAAAGGGCCAAATGCAAATTCCAATCAATTGCACCCAAAAATCGATTTTTGAATAACATGTAAGAATCACTGCGCAGAACCTATGTACAACCACTCAATATCAGCAAACAAAGTCAGGGCCTTATTTATAAAGGCCTTGCGCCACCAGTGCGTCACTTATTACCCATGTATAAAATGATGCACCAGTTGCACAAGGCAATCATAAAAAAGGGCCAAATGCAAATACCAATCAATTGCACCCAAAAATCGATTTTTGAATAACATGAAAGAAACACTGTGCAGAACCTATGTACAACCACTCAATATCAGCAAACAAAGTCAGGGCCTTATTTATGAAGGTCTTGCGCCACCAGTGCGTCACTTATTACCTATGTTTAAAGTGATGTATCAGCTGCACAAGGCAATCATAAAAAAGGGCCAAATGCAAATACCAATCAATTGCACCCAAAAATCGATTTTTGAATAACATGTAAGAAACACTGCGCAGAACCTATGTACAACCACTGAATATCAGCAAATAAAGTCAGGGCCTTATTTATAAAGGCCTTGCGCCACCAGTGCGTCACTTATTACCCATGTTTAAAGTGATGCATCAGCTGCACAAGGCAATCATAAAAAAGGGCCAAATGCAAATACCAATCAATTGCACCCAAAAATCGATTTTTGAATAACATGTAAGAAACACTGCGCAGAACCTATGTACAACCACTCAATATCAGCAAACAAAGTCAGGGCCCTATTTATAAAGGTCTTGCGCCACCAGTGCGTCACTTATTACCCATGTTTAAAGTGATGCATCAGCTGCACAAGGCAATCATAAAAAAGGGCCAAATGCAAATACCAATCAATTGCACCCAAAAATCGATTTTTGAATAACATTTAAAAATTACTGCGCACAACCTATGTACAAGCACAGAATATCACTTTTGAAACATCACTGTTTCCCCAAAAACAAATCCTTTATCTTTCAAATGTTGATATCAAGCATTATCAAAAATCCAAAATCAAATCAACAGCAAACAAAGTCAGAGCCTTATTTATGAAGGCCTTGCACCACCAGTGCATCACTTATTACCCATGTTTAAAGTGATGTATCAGCTGCACAAGGCAATCATAAAAAAGGGCCAAATGCAAATACCAATCAATTGCACCCAAAAATCGATTTTTGAATAACATGTAAGAAACACTGCGCAGAACCTATGTACAACCACTCAATATCAGCAAACAAAGTCAGGGCCTTATTTATAAAGGCCTTGCGCCACCAGTGTGTCACTTATTACCCATGTTTAAAGTGATGCATCAGCTGCACAAGGCAATCATAAAAAAGGGCCAAATGCAAATACCAATCAATTGCACCCAAAAATCGATTTTTGAATAACATGTAAGAAACACTGCGCAGAACCTATGTACAACCACTCAATATCAGCAAACAAAGTCAGGGCCCTATTTATAAAGGTCTTGCGCCACCAGTGCGTCACTTATTACCCATGTTTAAAGTGATGCATCAGCTGCACAAGGCAATCATAAAAAAGGGCCAAATGCAAATACCAATCAATTGCACCCAAAAATCGATTTATGAATAACATTTAAAAATTACTGCGCACAACCTATGTACAAGCACAGAATATCACTTTTGAAACATCACTGTTTCCCCAAAAACAAATCCTTTATCTTTCAAATGTTGATATCAAGCATTATCAAAAATCCAAAATCAAATCAACAGCAAACAAAGTCAGAGCCTTATTTATGAAGGCCTTGCACCACCAGTGCATCACTTATTACCCATGTTTAAAGTGATGCATCAGCTGCACAAGGCAATCATAAAAAAGGGCCAAATGCAAATACCAATCAATTGCACCCAAAAATCGATTTTTCAATAACATATAAGAAACACAACACAGGACTTATATACTAGCATACCATTTGACTTCTAAAACATAACTATCTGCTTCTAAATATTCTCCATAGAGCAAACAAGTCTCTATGTAAATTAAATAAATCATTACTTACCTTTACAAAAGCTTTGGAAGATTGAAAACAGTGTCAGACACACACACCAATTTCTCATTAGCAGAGCAAAAAGTGTGCACTCAATACACTGAAACCAAGACTGGCATAGAAAATCTCTAACTTTGTACACATATGCCTTAATTCAACCAATCAAAAGTCTTCCCTCACTATTTTCAAACCAACACCCTTCCCCCTCACAGATCTTTCTATCTGTTTCCATAGCAACTCCCTCCTAACTGAACTCTCAGGTTCAAAAGTTTATTGTACAATGTTGCAAATTAACTCAGCAAGGCTGTTTGACCTCTCAATACACCAGCCTATCCAGAGTATTTTAGCTTTTAGTGACTTTTTTTAACCATTAAAATTGCTTCTTTAACACAACACAACCATGCACCCTAACTTTAAGTTTTCAACTATCTGAATCCACCAATCATTGCTTCTGATTCAAAAGCAGTGAAACTCCACAATTATTTTTTTGTAAACTCCTACTGTTCCAACTGCCATTTCATTCCCACACATCATCTGACTGCATCAGAACCATCTCTCATCATGTTTTCTGTCTGGATCCTTGGACACAGCTACATCCACTGGGCTCAAAGGTATGCAGCTAGCAGAAATTTTCACAACCTTGATTTATCAAATGTGGAAATCAAGTGGATTGGCCAGAGAGGATTAAAATGTCACCAATTGATACCATTGGTGAAAACCTTTATGCATTTGCCAAAACCTGACCTCTTAATAGTGCACTGTGGTGGAAATGATTTAGGCACTATGACTGGGGTTGGTCTGGAAATGCTTTTAAAGGACACCTTTGATCAATTAATGACACTTTTTCCACAAACTGCCTTGGTATATTCCAATATATGCCAAAGACAGAAATGGAACTGGTCCAACCAATTTTGTCCACAATTTGAGAAAGCACGGAAACATGTGAATAAATCTGTTTCTGCTTACATGAGAGACTATGGAATGGGTTCAATATACAATAATAACTTGCGTTACAACATGCAAGACATCTACAGAGGAGATGGTGTGCACTTCTCAGATGAAGGGAATAGAATATTCCTCCTGAATTTAAGAATGTGCATTGGAACCTACTTGTAGGTACCTAAATCAACCACAAAACCCAAAAGCTCTTTTCAGAGCTACCCTACCTCTGATCATTCAAAACGTTTATCTTTTTCTAACTTTTTTCACTATTTTTCACCATAGTACGCTTTCGGGTACACTTAACGGTCCGCGTACCAGGCGCTCCCCCCCGCGGAAAATTAAAGAATTTTTTTTTAAAAAACGTTTATGAGCCTCCTAAGCCCCCCTCAGAAAACCTAGAGGGTCAAGAAGTCTCTACCGTGCCCCCTTCTACCCATACCGAACATTGTTTACCCTCCATCTTGTGTCTCGATTGTACCGAAACACAAAATGGAGGACTCCCGTGACGCTGCCGGTGCGCGTCACGGAGTGCGCACCGGTAAGCGCTCGATAAAAAAAGGTGGGAAAGCAATTTACAAAAAAACCACTGGAGACACTTTCATCAAATATAGAATATGCCCTACTACATAGCAGTCCCTACCATTTACCCAAATGTGATGGAATTCCATTGAGAAAATTATGCTGTAGGCCTGACTAAATATCCTGAGGTAAATTACATGACAAAAACACATATGAAATGTTAGAATTTACAACCAATTAAAAACTTTCTTTCATTTTCTACGATTATTTCCTGACGTTTCATTGGTTAAGTACAAGAATATATATAAAAGAAGAGAGGGAAACACAGCCATTTTGACTACTGCTTCCAGAAGTACATTTGAGAACAAATTACACTGACAACTTCAACTGATTTCTCCAAGGTAAATTGTTATTATGGAAGTATATTGTACACTTTAAGTTAATTTCTGAAAAAATATTCTGTTAGTTATATACTATCCCTCTGTAATACTTATAGATTGAGATAGACTTCTCTGTAATAGTTATGGATTGAGTTAGGCTTCTCTGGTATACAGTACCCTAACTCTACTAATATAGTTAATTTGTATGCAATTTTCAGAAAGAAAATGGAAGGAGAAAATCAAGGAAATGTTACTTCTATCAAAATAAAGGTGGAAAAACCAGAAGAGCAAAAAGATGAAGTAGATTTCATGGATGACTCTTTGGATGAACAGTTAATAGAATGTTTGGAAGAAATGGAATCATGTACTTATAATTATGAGGAAATTCCGGACAATATTATGTTAGAAATTTTATTAAATTATGAAAAAGAATCAGAGGAATAAATTTATATTTAATAATTTCAAATTGTTTGAGACAATATTAATTTTTATATGTAATTCATAAAGTATTACCAAAAATGTTTAAAATATAAAGTGAGACTTATAGTATACTGTTCAACTATTTTTCTGTTACATAGTAAGTTTACTCATAGTTACTACCTTTCTCCCACTATATTATCTCATATGAATATTTTACACCTCATTTTCATAAGGGAGCAGGATAGACTACTCATGATCCCCTAGAAATTCTCAGGGAGTGCTTAAAAGATCTGTTTCTCCTTTCCAGACAGACTATGTTATGAATTCCATATACCACAAAAAATACAATAACAACATGCAAGATGTCTACAAAGAAGATGGTGTACATTAAATTTAAGTCTCTTCATTAGTACCTACATGTAGGTACTTACATAAAATAAAAAAATTTAAAAAAAACAATTAATAAACATACAATTTTTTGAAGTGATTAATTTTTCCATAGTACCTTCCTCGATACGCTCCCCGGTGCGCGTACCAGGCGCTTCCCCCGCGAAAATCGAAAAAAAAAAAAAAAAGGTGAGACCCCGCGGGGCCCTTTAATGGCCCCCACATCAAACCTAGGGGTACAGGGGGTGTCTACTCTGCCCCCTTATGGTCATTTCCCCCTTTGTTTTGGCCACCTCTTGTGTCTCGATCCTACCGAGACACAAGATGGCGGCCGCTCCGGACTGTTTAGAATGTTTACAGACAACTGAGAGCCAATCAGCTTCCTGCGCGCAAGTCGCGTGGCGCGCCTGGAGCGCTCACCGGTGCGCGCACCGGAGAGCGCCTATAGATATATATATTTTTTTTAACCTAAATTACTCAAAATCCACTGCAGCACACATCTTGAGACATAGCAAAGGCACATCGGGCTACCAGTCCCTACAATTTTGCCAAGTTTGGTGGAAATCCATTCAGCCGTTCGGGCTAAAAGTGAAATCGACTGCCCTATGGAAATTAACATGGGGAAAACGCGTTTTGGGACCCCCCTTTTATCTCGGCCCCCGCTTGACGTATCCCCCCCAAACTTTCAAGGAAGGACCGGAGCTCGACGAGGCCATTTCAGGAAATTTTCAGGCAGATTCGTCAACCGGTGCCAAAGTTATTCCAAATAGAATTTTGAGATTTAACATTGAAAAAAATCCTAACTATAACTACCTACTGGCGACCGCCAGTAGGTAATATATATATATATATATATATATATATATATATATATATATATATATATATATATATATATATATATATATATATATATATATATTCACTGAAAAAACCATAGGTTTCACACCAGTTATAGTTAGGAATTAGCATTTAAAAAACCTAAAAACCTATTAAATTCACTGAAAAAACCATAGGTTTCACACCAGTTATAGTTAGCTGGAAATTTTACTGATATAAAACCATTGAAATTCCCACGTTATAGTTAGTCGGACTCACTATAACTTGCGCGTGCAATGCACTGCTGATGACATCACATATTACATCACTCATGACATGGTCAGTGACATCACTCATGACATCACTGATGACACCATCCAGTGAATATGTGTCTTTCTGAAAAATAAATATTAGTGAGTTATGTTTAAATATTTAAATATATATATTAGTGTTTCACTTTGTGTATAAGTGGCTACATGTGTTGGTAAGTAGCTACATGCGTATGTATATGGGTTATTAGATATTTTTATTAGTATCAGTATGACTGTCTATATGGTTTAGTGGGGGTATTACTTAGCACATAGATGCATGAGTGACTGACTCTTTGTTTGTATGTGTTTTGAAGACAGCATATGTACAGGACTGTATGGGTGGATGAGTGTCTATATGTGTTTGTTAGTGAGTGAATGACTGTCTCACTAGTGTCTTTATCAGTACCTACATATGTTTTAATCTAGTATATATGAATATTGATGTATATAAGTGAGTATATGTGAGAGTAAGAGATTGTAAGAGTTCCTGTTTAAATAAGTATGTGTTTCTATAAGTGATTGTTTAAGAGAATAAATATGTGTAATTTTAAATAGAAGTAAGGTGGAAGTGTGTGTATAACTCTATATTCAAATAAATGGATGTTCAATAGTTTATTTGCACGTGTGAATATGTGTGTGAGTAACTTTTGGATGAATGTCGGTGTGTAACAGGATGTATAGGTGTATCACTTCATATGATGAGTGAGTATATGTATGAGTGACTATATAGAACTGTTGGTGAAAGAGTGGATGTGTATATAGATAGTGGAATTACTGAATTGCTTGTTGTAACTGATATAGGTATCTCCATTTTTTTAAAAATTTCAGTTTCTATTTTTGAATATGTGTCTCAAGGGTTACATTATAGTGAAAGGAGGTCTGTCACTATGTCACAAGGATGGTGTCATGAGTGATGTCACTGACCATGTCATGAGTGATGTAATATGTGATGTCATCAGCAGTGCATTGCACGCGCAAGTTATAGTGAGTCCGACTAACTATAACGTGGGATTTTCAATGGTTTTATATCAGTAAAATTTCCAGCTAACTATAACTGGTGTGAAACCTATGGTTTTTTCAGTGAATTTAATAGGTTTTTTAAATGCTAATTCCTAACTATAACTGGTGTGAAACCTATGGTTTTTTCAGTGAATTTCAAAGGTTTTTTTAATGCTAATTCCTAACTATAAGTTTCACTTTATAAATAAGACTGTTAGCACTCTAGTTGTTCTTTTTAACACTCTGGTACATTTTCTCATTGGGCTACAGTTGGGCTACATCTAGTTGAATTTTGGGCTACATTTTCAATTTTTGATCTCTGGTGGCCATCTTTGGGCTACATTGGGCTACTTTGGGCTACATTTGGGCTACATTTTGGCTCTAACATATATTAAGCCCAATGTAGCACAATACATATTTTTCTAAAGTTAATGTTTTTTACAAACCACTTCAGAATAGAGCTACCTGTCCCTACAATTTTCCCAATTTTTTTTTTAAAAATTATTTTGGGGAGCGCCCCGAAAAGCGTATTTTTACAAAGCGCCCCGGGGCGCGCTCCGGGGAGCGTCCCGTGAGCGCCAATATCGCAAACGAAAACATAATCGTGACGTATCGCGTAGCCGCGACCGCGTGATACGCACGGCGTAAGCGCACCCGGAAGTACTCGAGCGAATACGATCGCACAACGTAAACTTCCGACGCGCTTACGCTGCGCGACCCGGGGCGCGCCCCCGGGCGCGCCCCGGGCGCGTAGCGTAAGCGCGTCGGGTCATGTGAGCAGAAAATAACACTTTTCATTGGTTCATAACAGTTTTGGTTTCATAATGATGAAGCCCCTGGTCTTGTGACCTGAAAATAACACTTCTCATTGGTTCAGGACAGTTTTTTTTTCTAAATGATGAAAGACCCCACCTTTTTTCCTTATTCTGACTTTGTCCTTTGACTGAGGAAGACCTGTTTGTTGCTCTGTCTACTTTTTTGCTCTTTGAGTAATATTTTGTACTATAAAATGGCTTCATTAGTAGCATCAGCTGGTGCATCTGCCCCACCACCACCACCACAACCACCAAGAGGACCAGCTCCAAATTATGTTGGTGGTCAAGAACAGGAGGAGGAAGAGGAAGAGGAAGAGGAGGAGGGGAGAAGAAGATGGCTGCCAGAAGAAAATACACCTTATAAACCTAAACCACACATTATTTGGCAGTTTTTTTCACTTCCAGAGGGGAAAAAAAAGGTGAATGCGGCCAAAGTCACTTGCCTCATCTGCAATGATGAACTTTCACGGGGCAACCCAAATAAGAAATATTCTTTTGGTAACTATACCATGATTCGGCACATGACAAGAAAGCATCCAATCAACTACTCTCGTGCAGAGTTCCGGGAAATGGCCAGTAACCTCCCCCAGTCATCAAGGACCCCCTCCCAAAGAAACCAACCCACTTCCTCGCAACCAGAAACATCTGAGGTGATGCCTTGCATTCAGCCGAGATTTGCTGATTTTAAAATTACTTGCACTGCTTGTGGCAAACTTATCTCCTATGGGGAAAAAAGTGTGAAACTCATCGTCCTTGCAGGTGATAATCACAAGTGCCCCAAAAAGAAGTAATTTTTTGGGTTTTTTGTTTTTTTGCTCCAGTTGAGCCAGTTTCAATTCCCTTTTTTTGTTTCTCCCCCAAAAAAATACAAAAAAATATATAAAACTGTTTTGAAAAGCCAAAAAAAGTACAAAAAGTTCAAAAAACACAAAAAAAATATAAAACAACAAAAAGAAGAAAAAAAAAAGTTCTTTTTAGAACTACCTCCAATTTCTAAATCAAAACTTCATTTTTTAAACACTCTGTCACCTTTTTTCATCATAGTGCGCTCCCAGGGCCGCTCCCCGGTGCGCGCACCGTGCGCTTCCCCCGCGCAAAACGAAAAAAAAAAAATAATTTAAATGCCCCGCGGGGCCCTTTTATAGCCCCCACATCAAACCTAGGGGGTCAAAGGGGTCTATCCCTGACGCCTTATGGTCAGTTCCCACTTTGTTTTAGCCACCTCTTATGTCTCGATTTTACCGAGACACAAGATGGCGACCGCTCTGGACTGTTTCGAATGTTTACAGACACCCGAGAGCCAATCAGCTTTCCATGCGCACCTCGCGTCACGCGCCCGGAGCGCTCCCTGGTGCGCGCACCGGTGCGCTGCTATAGATATATATATTTTTTGGAACCTAAATTACTCAAAATCCACTGGAGCACATATCTTGAGACATAGCAAAGGCACATCGGGCTACCAGTCCCTACAATTTTGCCAAGTTTGGTGTAAATCCATTCAGCCGTTCGGGCTAAAAGTGAAATCGACCGCCCTATGGAAATTAACATGGGAAAAACGCGTTTTGGGACCCCCCTTTTATCTCGGCCCCCGCTTATTGTATCCCCCCCACACTTTCAGGGAAGGACCGGAGCTCGACGAGGCCATTTTCATGAAATTTTCAGGCAGATTCGTCAACCGGTGCCAAAGTTATTCAAAATAGAATTTTGAGATTTAACATTGAAAAAAATCCTAACTATAACTACCTACTGGCGACCGCCAGTAGGTAATATATATATATATATATATATATATATATATATATATATATATATATATATATATATATATATATATATATATATATATATATATATATATATATTTATATATATATATATATATATATATATTTATATATATATATATATATATATATATATATCTGACGTGCCCGCCAGCAGCACGTGAAGAGGACCCGTTCTGTTAAAGCGTCCTGCAAATGTTGGTGACTTGCTGTTAATTACCCAATGTTCGGATTTTGCAGGACCGCCTCATAGTCGGATCAGGCAAGTGGCCACTGTCAGGAACAGCCCGTGACTTCACGAGGGAAACAGGATCACGGCATCCTAGTTTCATGGCTCGGTCTGACTTTGAAAATGGGGCAGGAACGCTGGGGACCCGAGGAAGCGCTTTGACTTTCATTTACGGGGGTTCTCCTTGTGCACAACACTCGCACTGCTTGCCAGGATTTACAGCCTTAGATGACTCCACAAATGGTACTTACCAATGCACTGCATGATGGGAGCTGCAGTCCAACTACTTTGAACTGCAGCTGAAACTTTGCAGTGGGTGGAGCCAGCTGACCTCCGTTAATTGGTAGGACCTGCGAATATCAAGAGTGAGAGGAGGAGTGTTCCCGTTCAGCTTGCGGCATCCGAAGAAGGCACAACGCCGAAATGCATCATGCCATTCACAAGCAGTCAATAAAGTGTTCCCGAAAGCTCCCCTTGTGTCCTCTGGCTTTCTTCACGGAGGGGTCGGTGTTTTCATATCTGACGTGCCACTTCCTACAGAAAATCAATAACATGCCTTGGAACCCTGATTGGTTGTTTATGACACTCGATGTAAACAGCCTCTACACCTGTATTCCCCATCAGCAAGGGATTGATGCATGCAGACATTTCCTTAAAACTCGGTCTATCTCCTATCTTCTCCATACAGAGATGATTCTTGAAATGGCACTTACTTGCCTGACCAAGAACTTCTTCCTATTTAATGAAACAGTCTACCATCAGCTGCTTGGCACAGCGATGGGGACTTGTTTTGCGCCGAGCTTTGCCTGTCTGTACCTAGGACTTTGGGAGGAGAAGGTGGTCTATCAGTCCCCGGCGTTCCTCACCAAGGTTGTTTGCTGGCTACGCTACATAGACGATATTTTCGTTATATGGAAGGGTAGCCAGCGAGAGGCGATGGATTTCGTCAGTGGTTTGAACTCTAACGACTTCAACCTGAGCTTTACCTGTAATACAGATCAGACAGCCATTGAATTCCTTGACGTCAGGGTTGAGAATAAGATGAACACCCTTACCACAACCCTGTTCCGCAAAAGTACGGCTGGGAACAGCTTACTACACGCCTCAAGCTGTCACCCGACCAATCTCATCAACTCCATCCCAGTAGGAGAATTCCTCAGAGCCAAACGGAATTGCTCTGATGAATTAGACTACAATAAAGAGGTAACCCTGATGAGTGAAAGGTTCAAAGAACGAGGATATGGCCGCAAATGCATAGCCAGGGCTCTGGCTAAGGTGAAAGAGAAAGATAGGACGAGCCTTCTTAGTCCTAATACTCCAGAGAGCCAGTCCAACAAAGGTGCGATCAGTAGATTTATAACCGATTATAACTGTGACTCTAAAGGGGTAAGGAAAGCTCTCAGCAAATACTGGAGTATTTTAAAACTGGATAAAGATCTAGCTCCAGATATTTCTGAACATCCCCAACTTACCTTCAGAAGACCGAAATCCCTAAAAGACCTTCTCTGTTCGACTCTCTTACCCAAGACGATCAAACAGAGAAACCCAGTACAGGGTTTTTACGTTTGCGGCAGGTGTAAAGCCTGTCGCAATAGTAAAAACATAAAGGAAATACAACTGTCAAAAGATGCCAACAAGTTTAAAATCACCAAGCATGTGACATGTCTGACAGACCATGTGATCTATGCATTGAAATGCCCCTGTCAGCTGCATTATATTGGCAGCTCCAAACACCAGGCCAAGAAAAGAGTGCTTGAACACATGCGAGCCATAACAAATGGAGACAAACAGTACCCCATTGCCAGGCATTTCGCCACGCACCACAAAAGCAATGCCAACTTGCTATCATTCTGTGTTCTGGAAACAGTCCCCTCAAGAGAACGAGGGGGAGACCGTATAAAAGAGATGAGAAGACTTGAATCGAGACTGATCATCAAGTACAGGACAACCCAACCTAATGGGCATAATTTACATGAGGAATTGAGGGTGCATTTAGGTTAACATGCCAGTTTGTCTGTGTATATGTCTGCCGTTTTTAACTAATTATGTATTATTAATTTATCACCCTTAGTACAGTCACTCACTGAATGTCTCTCACTTTTTTTGGTTCACAGAATTGCCTGGGAATCTGTCCACAAATCACAAGCCTCGGATAAGCGTGCAATGTATGAATGGACTTCACTGTGAACTTCAGAATGAATTGTCTTCGCCCACTTGGGCGCAATCACTGAGATGGACAGTATGAATGAATTAATTCACGGCTGTTAAGGTGCCAACGTTTTTTGACTTACCCCCCGTTGTTTATCAATTGTGACGACTGTGCCCACTTGGGCTGCACAAAAATGCGTAAAATTATGGGACTACATTGTGCATGAAGTGGTTTCGCCCACTTGGGCGCAATCATAACATCAACTGAATGAATCCTTTTGCTATCAGGGTGCCTAGAATCCTTGCAATACATAACGTCCTCGGGGGCTGCATGAGAATGTAATTTAACTCTTATTTATGAAAGTATATTGTGCACCGTTACTATTTGGTTGTTATTTATGTCCATTCTACTGCAGAACGAGTGTTTGTTTACATAGGACACAGCCCGTGTATTTACAGGTAGTCTGTTTTCCATGCGTATGATTTGAATACCATGTGACTGTATCATGTGACTGTATATAACTTGCACTTCCTGGTTGGTTTCGGTCTCGTGAAAAAGCAGATCTACTGCGAAACGCGTCGAGAAAGCCTTGAATAAATCACGCTTTTGCACTTTCAAGTGGCCCGGATTTCTTTTTCCTTACTGGGGAGGGTTTTTGGTTGGATGATATTGGGATTCGCTATCCCATCCGAGGCCCGCCTTTGGCAAGTGGCAAGGTTCTACAGCGACTCGTTTGGCTGGAATATATATATATATATATATATATATATATATATATATATATATATATATATATATATATATATATATATATATATATATATATATATATATATATATATATTCACAGAAAAAAACATAGGTTATAGACCATATATAGTTAGGAATTTGCATTTACAAAACCTTGAAAATTCACTGAAAAAACCATAGGTTATAGACCATATATAGTTAGGGATTTGCATTTACAAAACCTTATTTTACTCGCATAAAACCATTGAAATTCCATATATAGTTAGTTGCGCTAACTATATATCGCGCACCCGCAATCCACTGCTGATGATGTCACATATTACATCATTCATGACATGGTCAGTGACATCACTGACCATGAGGTGCATATGACAGTCCAGACAGATCGCTTTCAAACAGGAGATGAAACAAATAGGGAATGCATTGCCGAAACCTAGGATCTTCTGCATACAATCGTAAAGTCCGGTATTCAGACGCAGGAATTTGATGAGGTCGCTCATCATATCTTCCTCCTTGACCTGTGGGAAATAGCTGTGGGAAACACCGAGCTTCCAAACTTTCCTCCCAAACACTAATGGGACTCCCTTTGGCTTGTTTCATTTGAAACAACTCAATAGCATTCCCCATGACTTCCTTGGAATGCAAAGGATGAACACTATAATGTTCATATATTTCTTCACTTTTAGAGGCCTCTACTTTCTCAATTTGGCCAGCACACAAATCGCTATCCTCTTCATCACTTACTTCCTCTTCTGCAACATATACATTCTTATAGTACTTATTATTTTTCTTCAAATACACTGTTGCCTTTTTGACTTTCCTAACATCCACTAAATCTTGCCATATTTTCTTATTCTTTGTCGGAACCCCATTAACCAAGATAACCAGAGGTTCCTCTTCCACTTTTTCTATTCCAATTGTGTTAATGTTTTTGTTCAAATCTAGAGGCAAATAAACAACTCTTCCCTTTAATCCTCTCTGTAAATCTGCTGGAGGCAACTTCCCTGTCTTTGGCTCCATTCTTACAATAGCCTGAAAGGGATGGATACTTTGAATCAAAATAGATTCATAAGTATTTAAATCCTTCAATTCAGAAGGAATCTCAACCAATTCCAGATTATTATGAACTGCCCTAGCAGGCATCTGGTTTTGGTTTAATTTATTACAACAATAAGTACACACACGTTGATCCGATCCCAAATCAAAATAATTTTCTACCATCAAGTATGTGGCAAAATCCTTCCATTCACTATTATTTTCCCTTTCACTTTTTGCATATAAATCCACTACCTTAGTCTGATTCTTATAATAAGTGCGTCGACAACATACACAAGTGAAATTAGGCCTCTCACTTGATTTCATCTGAAACGTGGCAATTTCCTTCTGAAAATTATCTGTACTGGAAACCTGTACATTATCTTCCACATTACCCTCTACTTCAGGGTCAATTTGAACATTCTCATCTTTACTACCAAAGTAACAAAACTCAATTTCTTCACAAATATTCTTCACATCTATTTCAGAACCATGCAAAAGAGCAGCACATAATTGTTTAAGCATAATTGCTGGACTCTTAGCATAATACAACATTCTCACTAATTTTCTCACTTTATTATGATGCACTGCTAGCATCCTGAAATGATGAAAAACACTCTGGCATACTCTCCTGGAAAGACAAGCCAGTGAATGACCACGCAAACCTGTCATTTGTCTCACTCTGCAAGGATCTAAATCTTGCAACAACTTCATTTTCTGCTTCAAACTTTTCTTATTAAATGTCCGTATAAAATCACAAAGCAAATTGATGGAAACCTGTCGCACACTGCAAATAGAACTACACTTCCAAATGTACACAGGACCCTTAGGACGTCTTCCTAAAACCTCATCACTTAGCGCCTCTTCTGTCTCTGTTGTCACAAGTTGTTCTTTTTCAACTGGACAACCATCCTTCACTTCATAAGCTCGACCACTGATGTCAACTGCATGCACCAAATCATTATCCTGAAAATAAGTCTCCTCATTAAAAAATGCCTCAGAACTTGAACTATGCATCCATTCTCCGGAAAAAACTTCACAAAAGTTAGTACGATTTACTACTCTCTTCCATCTACTTTTTGTTTTGAAATCAGAAATTACCTTGCTTAGTTTCCTAATTCTATTGATTACCAAAATAAACAACTTTCGCTTAATTTCAAAAGCATGATCAATAATTTTCTCTACATTTTTCTTCTTCTTATAAAATGCCGCTTTCTGTTGGCCTTTCTTTTTAATATTTTTCAATAAATTAACTAATATCCTATTACGGAACATTCGATTTCGAATGTCCCTAAACTGTTGTTTCCTTCTACTATCATGCACAGAGTTATCTCTTCCTCTACCAGTAACATTTGTGATGGGTCTCTCCTTTCCATTTAAATTACTTTTCTTTTTGTGAACTGAAACATTTTTTTGAGCAAAACTTTTTTTACTACAAATATTTCTTAAGAATGATTTCGTGCTCTTACCCGGACCTTTCTTGGTGTTTTGACAAGTATTTGGGGAAGAGGACTGCTGCAATAAAACATCATCCTGCTGTCTTTGACGTTTTCTAGCCTTTCTTATTCTACTTTTGGAAGGCATTTTACAAACTATGAAAGAATCTGCAGTTGAATCTGTGGAAAAATATAATATAAAATGTTATTAACCACTATTACCAAACAGTAAATAAATAACAGTCATCTAAAACTTAATGCCGTACTAATTATTTAACATAGCAAATATTTTCCACCAGCACTGCATCACAAAAATGACACTCAATGGTACAAAACAGGCATACAACACTCATAAATCACTCCCTATTATTTTAAATCATTAATTCAGGATGACGATAAGATGTAGCCTATCTAAAGATTTGTTTAGGCCCAGATCTTTAGACTGGGGTGAATGTGTGTCATTGATCCACATTCAGTCCATCACCTGTTTTGTTTATTTGAGGTGAGGCCAACACATGGTTGCAGATAAGATTATCACTGAAAAAAACCAAGGTAAAAAAACATGTGAAGGCCTACCAATGAAGTAAATCATTAAATGAAAACCAATACATTTCTGGAAATATGCACTACTAGTGCTTCATAAGATGTTTTGGGTCATATTTATAAGGCATTTGAGTGTCTAGTATGCTATTTTACGTTCTTCATGGTGCAAATTTATTGTAAATACGCTCCCACCTGCGGTTGGCAAATTTAGATTTTGATTATGGGAGTTAGATAGGCATGTTAATAATTTCCCAAAAATGGTGTATAACCCCAAACAACCTTTGAAGCAAATGCTCTTAGCCATGTTATCCACCTCCCATTGGATAACATGGCTAAGAAGTGCTTGCAAATGTGAAAAAAACGGCCGCAATGCATGAATATCGCAGAAAAATCAGCGATATTCATGCATTTTCCAGCAAATGCTCTTAGCCATGTTATCCACTTCCTATTAAATAACATGGCTAAGAACTGCTCAGGGCCCCATGAGGAACGCTTTCCATTTAAAAAGGGAAAAATAACATCAAAAACACTAAAATGCCTTCTAAATATGACCCCAAACAACCTATGAAGCTCTAACAGTACATATCCTGAAATTTAATTGATTTCAAAATTCGTTTTTAAACACAGCATATAAATCAATTGTATACCTGCATTCATGAAGAAATGACTAAAAATGTCCTTGAGACACATGATTGTGTTTTCTGGAATGCCCTAGCACCATTTTTGGGACACTATTAACATGGCTAGGTAACTCCCATAATCAAAATCTAAATTTGCCAAGCGCAAGTGGGAGCGTATTTACAAGACACTTGCCCTAAGAGGAACGCTTTCTATTTAAAAAGGTAAACATAACATCAAAGACACTAAAATGCCTTCTAAATATGGCCCCAAACAACCTATGAAGCTCTAAAAGTACATATCAAGAAATGTAATTGTTTATCACAAATGCGATTAAAAACAGCCGCAATGCATGAATATCGCTGAAAAGTCAACGATATTCATGCATTATCCAGCAAATGCTCTTAGCCATGTTATCCACCTCCCATTGGATAACATGGCTAAGAACTGCTCGCAAATGCGAAAAAAAACGGCCGCAATGCATGAATATCGCAGAAAAGTCAGCGATATTCATGCATTTTCCAGCAAATGCTCTTAGCCATGTTATCCACTTCCTATTAAATAACATGGCTAAGAACTGCTCAGGGCCCCATGAGGAACGCTTTCCATTTAAAAAGGGAAAAATAACATCAAAGACACTAAAATGCCTTCTAAATATGACCCCAAACAACCTATGAAGCTCTAACAGTACATATCCTGAAATTTAATTGATTTCAAAATTCGTTTTTAAACACAGCATATAAATCAATTGTATACCTGCATTCATGAAGAAATGACTAAAAATGTCCTTGAGACACATGAAAGTGTTTTCTGGAATGCCCTAGCACCATTTTTGGGACACTATTAACATGGCTAGGTAACTCCCATAATCAAAATCTAAATTTGCCAAGCGCAAGTGGGAGCGTATTTACAAGACACTTGCCCCAAGAGGAACACTTTCCATTTAAAAAGGTAAACATAACATCGCAGAAAAGTCAGCAATATTCATGCATTTTCCAGCAAATGCTCTTAGCCATGTTATCCACTTCCTATTAAATAACATGGCTAAGAACTGCTCAGGGCCCCATGAGGAACGCTTTCCATTTAAAAAGGGAAAAATAACATCAAAGACACTAAAATGCCTTCTAAATATGACCCCAAACAACCTATGAAGCTCTAACAGTACATATCCTGAAATTTAATTGATTTCAAAATTCGTTTTTAAACACAGCATATAAATCAATTGTATACCTGCATTCATGAAGAAATGACTAAAAATGTCCTTGAGACACATGAAAGTGTTTTCTGCAATTCCCTAGCACCATTTTTGGGACACTATTAACATGGCTAGGTAACTCCCATAATCAAAATCTAAATTTGCCAAGCACAAGTGGGAGCGTATTTACAAGACACTTGCCCCATGAGGAACACTTTACATTTTAAAAGGAAAACATAACATCTTAGACACTCAAATACCTTATAAATATGGCTCAAAACAACCTATGAAGCTCTAGCAGTACATATCCAGAAATGTAATTGATTTCTTAAATCGTTTTTAAAAGCAACATATCTGTTTCAGCTTACATAACAGACCATGGAATGGGCTCCATGTACCACAATAACTTGTGTTACTGCATGCCAGAATGTTACACCAAATATGCAATTACAATTTCTCTATGAAACTAATTCTATTACTATATCACTAGAGACAAAACCACATTTTAAAAACACAGCTTTCTTCATCATTTTCTCCTTAAATCATACTATTCTCTATCTAAATTAAATAAATCTTTTCTCACCTTAGCAAATATTTTTTGAGTTTTGAAAACAGTCTAAGAAATACACCAAATTGTCTTCAGCAGAAGAAAAAGGATGCACTCCAAAGGCTGCAGCTATTGAAAGCACAGAAATACAGATATTCATTTCACATATCTCTCATATTAGCCAATCATACCTCTTCCCTCACTTTTTTCAAATCAAAACCCTTCCCCCCTCTGCCCTGTCTGCCTTGTTTCCATAGCAACCACCTCCTGGAAGACCTCTCATGTTTGCAAATTCACACAACAATGTTTCAATTGAACTCTGAACTCTCAGTGCACCTGCGTATCCAGTGCAATCTTTCATTAAATGTTTCTTCCTTGACCATTCAAATTACATGTTTCAAAGAACACATCCATGCACCCTAACTTTCTGTTTTCAGAAATGGAAATGCACCAATCACTGCTAATGAATCATTAGCATTGTAAATCCACAGTTTTTTTTCTTTAGAAACTCCTACTGTTTCAACTGCCCTGTCATTACCACACTTCATCTGACTGCAGAACAACCTTCTCCCACCATGTTTAAGGTCTGGATTGTTGGACATAGTTACATCCACTGGGCTCAAAGGTATGCTGAGAACAGAAATTTACCTAACCTCAATTTACAAGATGTGGAAATTAAGTGGTTGGGCCAAAGAGGATTAAAATGTCACCAATTGATACCATTGGTGAAAACCTTTATGCATTTGCCAAAACCTGACCTGTTAATTGTGCACTGTGGAGGTAATGATTTGGGCACTTTGACAGGGGTAGGTCTGGAAATGCTTTTAAAGGACACCTTTGAGCAATTAATGGCACTTTTTCCTCAAACTGCCTTGGTATATTCCAATATATGCCAAAGACAGAAATGGAAGTGGTCCAACCAATTTTGTCCACAAATTGAGAAAGCGAGGAAGCATGTAAACAAATCTGTTTCAGCTTTCATGAGAGACCATGGAATGGGCTCTCTGTACAACAATAACTTGCGTTACTACATGCAAGATATCTACAGAGGAGATGGAGTTCACTTCTCAGATGAGGGCAACAGAATTTTCATTCTGAATTTAAGACTGTGCATTGGTACCTACTTATAAGTACCTAAATGTACCATAAACCCAAAAGCTCTTCTCAGAGCTACCCTTCATCTGATCACTCACAATTATTATTTTTTTCTAACTTTTTTCATTAATTTTCCACAAAATTCGCTCCCCGGGGCGCTACCCGGTTCGCGAACCGAAAGCTAACCTCGCGGAATTTTTAAAAAAAATGTTTTTTTCCGCACATATAAGCCTCCTCAGCCACCCTCAGAAAACCTAGAGGGTCAAGATAAGTCTACCATGACCCCTTCTACCCATTCTAAACATTATTTGCCCTCCATCTTGTATCTTAATGCGACCGAAACACAAAATGGTGGACTCCCGTGACGCTTAAGGTTCGCGAACCGGGCCGCTTCCCGGAAAGCGGTCCAAAAAAAAAGGTGGGAAAGTAATTTACAGAAAAACGACTAGAGACACTCTCACCAAATATAGATTAGCTCATACTACATAACAATCCCTTCCATTCTCACAAATTTCATTGAAATTTCATTTAGCCATTTAGCCTGTAGACCTCTCCAAGTACCGTGAGGTAAATTACTTCACAAAACACATCTGAATTGTTGGAATTGACAACCAATGAAAATGTTACTTTCATTTTCTACTTTTATTACCTGACATTTGATTGGTTATATACCTGTATATATATAAAGGGAGAGAAGGAAACACAGCCATTTTGACTACTACTTCTTGTTGTACCTCCTATTTCAATAGCTTCAAAAAACTTCAACTTCTTTGTGAAGGTAAGTTATAATTTAATATATTGTGCACTATAACTTAATATAGTAGACTTTTTCTGCTAGATATACACTATCCCTCTGTAGTAGTAATGTATTTAGATAGACTTCTCTGTTATAGTTATGAATGGAGTAAGGCTTGTCTTGGTTAAATCACATACACTTTTTTATAGTCCTATTTCCACTCTCATACTATACACTGCCAAAAGATAAATTCACTGATAAAAACTGCCTATCTAAAATTAATCCCAACAGTGCCCTATCTCTACTAATATATATTTTTTTAATCCAAATTTCAGGCAAAATGGAAGGCGAGCAGCAAGTTTCTTTTGAGATGGACCTGCAAGAGAGCAGCCAGGAATTAATTGAACAAATTGACATGGAATTTATGGATGAAAGCTTGGATAATGAACTGCTGCAATGTGTCCAAGCAGTAGATGTCCTCCTTGCAAATGAGGACATTTTGCAACCTCACAGATTGCAAACAATATTTCAAGAAAATAATGACATTTCAGACACTGAAATGTTAGAAAGTTTAATAAATTATGAAAAAGAATCAAAATAAAAAAAACACTTTAAAAAAAAGAAAACAAAAAAAAACAAGAAAAACAACAAACAATTAACATACAGTATTAGAAAAGTCTTTCATTCTTTTATCCATAAAGTTCGCTGCCCAGAACGCTTTCCGGTTCGCGAACTTGGCGCTTACCACGCAAAAAAAATATATATTTTTTTTTTTTTTGGACCCTCCTAGGCCCTTTTAAAACCTCCACATAAAACCTAGGGGGTCAACGAGGATCTACTATGCCCCCTTATGGTAATTTCCCCCTTTGTTTTGGCCTCCTCTTGTCTCTCGATCCTACCGAGAGACAAGATGGCGGCCGCTCCGGACTGTTTAGAATGTTGACAGACACCGGAGGGCCAATCAGCTTCGCATCGCAAAGTTCCGATACGCGAAAGGTTCGCGAACCGGATCGCTGCCCGGAGCGCTGTTACAGATATATATCTTGATTTAAACGTTAATTTCTCAAAATCCACTGAAGCACATATATTGAGACCTAGCAAAGGCACATCGGGCTAACAGTCCCTACAATTTTGCCAAGTTTCGTGAAAATCCATTCAGCCGTTCGGGCTAAAAGTGAGTCCAACCGCCCTATGGAAATTAACATGGGAAAAAGGCGTTTTGGGACCCCCCTTTTTTCTCGGCCCCCCCCTCCACAAAACCCCCCCAAATTTTCAAGGGCTGCTCAGAAACATAATGTGCCATTTTCCTGAAAATTTCAGCCAATTCCGTCCACAAACGCAAAAGTTATTAGGCATAGAATTTTCAGAAATCCCATAGGGAAAAAATCCTAACTATATATACCTACTGGCGACCGCCAGTAGGTAATATATATATATATATATATATATATATATATATATTCACTGAAAAAACCATAGGTTTCACACCAGTTATAGTTAGGAATTAGCATTTAAAAAACCTATTAAATTCACTGAAAAAACCATAGGTTTCACACCAGTTATAGTTAGCTGGAAATTTTACTGATATAAAACCATTGAAATTCCCACGTTATAGTTAGTCGGACTCACTATAACTTGCGCGTGCAATGCACTGCTGATGACATCACATATTACATCACTCATGACATGGTCAGTGACATCACTCATGACACCATCCTTGTGACATAGTGACAGACCTCCTTTCACTATAATGTAACCCTTGAGACACATATTCAAAAATAGAAACTGAAATTTTTAATAAAATGGAGATACCTATATCAGTTACAACAAGCAATTCAGTAATTCCACTATCTATATACACATCCACTCATTCACCAACAGTTCTATATAGTCACTCATACATATACTCACTCATCATATGAAGTGATACACCTATACATCCTGTTACACACCGACATTCATCCAAAAGTTACTCACACACATATTCACACGTGCAAATAAACTATTGGACATCCATTTATTTGAATATAGAGTTATACACACACTTCCACCTTACTTCTATTTAAAATTACACATATTTATTCTCTTAAACAATCACTTATAGAAACACATACTTATTTAAACAGGAACTCTTACAATCTCTTACTCTCACATATACTCACTTATATACATCAATATTCATATATACTAGATTAAAACATATGTAGTTACTGATAAAGACACTAGTGAGACAGTCATTCACTCACTAACAAACACATATAGACACTCATCCACCCATACAGTCCTGTACATATGTTGTCTTCAAAACACATACAAACAAAGAGTCAGTCACTCATGCATCTATGTGCTAAGTAATACCCCCACCAAACCATATAGACACTCATACTGATACTAATAAAAATATCTAATAACCCATATACATACACATGAGTGGATGTGTATTAGATGGTGATATTACTGAATTGGTTGTTGTAACTGGTATGGGTATATCCACTTTTTTGAAAATATTAGTTTCTATTTTTGAATATGTGTTTCATGGGTTACATTACACTGAAAGGAGGTCTGTCACTGTGTCACAAGGATGGTGTCATCAGTGATGTCATGAGTGATGTCACTGACCATGTCATGAGTGATGTAATATGTGATGTCATCAGCAGTGCATTGCACGCGCAAGTTATAGTGAGTCCGACTAACTATAACGTGGGAATTTCAATGGTTTTATATCAGTAAAATTTCCAGCTAACTATAACTGGTGTGAAACCTATGGTTTTTTCAGTGAATTTAATAGGTTTTTTAAATGCTAATTCCTAACTATAACTGGTGTGAAACCTATGGTTTTTTCAGTGAATTTCATAGGTTTTTTAAATGCTAATTCCTAACTATAACTGGTGTGAAACCTATGGTTTTTTCAGTGAATTTCATAGGTTTTTTAAATGCTAATTCCTTTGTATATCGAGTTTCTAACCTTTTTTTTTTTTACAATTTGCTGTTTTTTTTTAAGTATTCATTTTTTCTTATAATTTTTTTCTTTTGCGCTCTGGGTGCGCGCTCCGGGAAGCTTTCAGCTAAGCTCTCCTGTAAGCTTCTCCGAGAGCTCATCTGAAAGCGCACCCAGAGCGCAACTGTCGTTCGTGAAAAAAAAATATGAATGAAAAGTTAATAATAATGCAAAACATTTCGTACCATACAAATAAAATTAGTTTTTTTTAATATGGAAAATGATTATGCATTTCTATAAAAGATTGATGACGTCACTTCGGCGCGCAACGTAAGTGCCCTCGGAAGCGCATACGTGCGCGGCGCATAAACGCACGGAAAAGCGCCTACGATCGCGCCACGTTTGCGCCCCGGAAGCGCCTACGATCGCGCTGCGTAAACGCACCCGGAAGTGCTCCGGAGCGCGCAGCGTAAACGCGTCGGGTCATGTGACCCTCAAATAACACTTTTCATTGGTTGCTAACAGTTTTTTTTTACAATGAATGAAATCCCCACCCATTTCCTTCACTTCTTCTTTCACTTTTGTGACTGAAAGACCTGCCTTTTTTGCTGCTCCATATTCCTGGATTCATCATGGCTGCCAGACCATCCAGCAGTGAAGATGACTTCATTGATGAAGAGCCTCCTACCCCAAAGGTGAAGGAACATTTCATTTGGAAATTTTTTAAGTTTCCAGAAGGCCAGAAGAAGGTGAATGCACCAAAAGTAGAGTGCAGGATCTGCAAACAGGTCCTGTCACGGGGTAACCCCCAAAAAAAATACTCTTTTGGGAACTTTACGATGATCCGACATGTGGAGAGGAGGCACCCCCAGAATTTTGCCCGGGAAAGTGTCAGGGCTCTGGCACAGGAGGTTCCCAGAGATGGGGCCTCTACATCAACAGGAGGAGCAACTTCTTCTGGAAGAGAACAATCTCAGGGGCAGGTAGCAAACATTCAACCTGCATTCAACCATGGGGTCGTCAAATGCAGATACTGCAATCAACTCCTCACCTATGGGGAGCAAAGTGTCCTGCTCATGGTTCGGGCATTGGAGAACCATCACTGCCCTTCCCACCCCTAATTTTTTTCTTTTCTTTTTGCTCCTGTTGAGCAGTTTCTATTCCCTGTTTTTGTTCCTCTTCAGTTAAAAGAAGAAAACCAAAAGTTCTTTTCAGAACTACCTCCAATTCTCATCAAAGAGCTATAATCTTAAAAAATGAAGAGTAAGTGAAATATAGTGCATTGATAATTGAAAGGAGAATGAGTAAGAAAGAACAGAAAGGTATGAGAGGTGAAAGGAAGTGAAGTAGGAGGAATGAAAGAAGGTGAGTGTTAGAAAAGAAAGTTATGACACAGTGAATAAACTGGAGTATTTCTGACATATCTGTAAACACAAAAGTAACGCATTGCAGGAGTGCGTCACAAAAGTGACGCAACTCCAGTAATGTGTCCTTTCACATGGAAAAAGCACCATGTGAAAGGTTTGCTGTGAAGCAGGCGCAAGATTTTGGCGCAACTGCATCCTAAAAGTGACGCACTGCGTCATTATTACCAAGCTTTTTGCAAGGAACACCCCCTCTGCATGCATTATACCTGACACTATTTTTTAAAAAGTGACGCATCTAGGTACATGGGTCACTTTTTAAAACTCTGCGCCATATTGTATCTGCATCAGGTATATTGTATGCAGAGGGGCAATCCCGCGCAAAAAGCTTGGTAATAACAACGTACTGAAATCTATGAGATTTCCCTGCGTCACTTTTAGGATGCTATTGCGTCAAAATTTTGCGCCGGCCTCGCATCACTTTTATGTTTACACATATGTCAGAAATACTGACGTATCTGTAGCTCCTTGCAACATGATTCGTCATACATTAAATATGACACATCTGGAATGTCATAAGGACTGTGGACAGAAAAGTGACGCATCACACCAGCAGTGTAATAAAATGTGCCTCATTGCACTATATTTAAAGGATGCAACAGCATCCTAAAAGTGACGCAGTGAAATCTCAAACATTTCACTGCGTCGCTATTACAAAGCTTTTAGTGGGAGAACACCCCCTCTGCATGCATTATACCTCACGCAGATATAATGTGGCGCTTGATTTTAAAAAGTGACCCATCTACCTAGATACCTCACTTTTTAAATATAACGCAACGCGGCACATTTTTTTACACTACTGGTGCAATGCGTCACTTTTCTGTGCGCACTCCTTATGACATTCCAAGTAACGCATTGCTGGAGTGCGTCACAAAAGTGACGCAACTCCAGTAATGTGTCCTTTCAAATGGGGAAAGCAGCATATGAAAGGTCTTGCCTCAGTCTAACACCTGCTGTAAAGCAGGCACAAGATTTTGACGCAACAGCATCCTAAAACTGACGCAGTGAAATCTGAAAGATTTCACTGCGTCGCTATTACAAAGCTTTTTGCGGGAGAACACCCCCTCTGCATGCATTATACCTGACGCTATTTTTAAAAAGTGACGCATCTAGGTACATGGGTCACTTTTTAAAACTCTGCGCCATATTGTATCTGCAACATGATTCGTCATACATTAAATATGACACATCTGGAATGTCATAAGGAGTGCGCACAGAAAAGTGACGCATAACACCAGCAGTGTAATAAAATGTACCTCGTTGCACTATATTTAAAAAGTGACGCATCTAGATAGATGCGTCACTTTTTAAATATTGCATAACAATGCGCATTTTTTTACACCGCTGGTGCGTCACAAAAATTGACGCACAGGAAGCGCAAAACTAACAGCGCAAGGCCTTCATAAATATAATCCTGGATTTTCCCCGTGCTTCGCCGGTGCGCGTACCATGCGCTTCCCCCGCGCAAAACGAAAAAAAAATTTTAATGCCCTGCAGGACCCTATTTTAGTCCCTACATCAAACCTAGGGGGTCAGAGGGGGTCTACTCTTCCCCCTTATGGTCATTTGCCCCTTTTTTTTTCAAACCCCTTGTATCTCGATTTTACCGAGACACAAGATGGCGGCCGCTCCGGACTGTTTAGAATGTTTACAGACAACTGAGAGCCAATCAGCTTCCTGCGCGCAAGTCGCGTGCCGCGCCTGGAGCGCACTCGGGTGCGCGCACGGGAGAGCGCCTATAGATATATATATTTTTTTGAACCTAAATTACTCAAAATCCACTGGAGCACATATCTTGAGACATAGCAAAGGCACATCGGGCTACCAGTCCCTACAATTTTGCCAAGTTTGGTGGAAATCCATTCAGCCGTTCGGGCTAAAAGTGAAATCGACCGCCCTATGGAAATTAACATGGGGAAAACGCGTTTTGGGACCCCCCTTTTATCTCGGCCCCCGCTTGACGAATCCCCCCCAAACTTTCAGGGAAGGACCGGACCGCCATGAGACCATTTTCCTGAAAATTTCAGGCAGATTCGTCAACCGGCGCCAAAGTTATTCAAAATAGAATGTTGAGATTTAACATTGAAAATTATCCTAACTATAACTACCTACTGGCGACCGCCAGTAGGTAATATATATATATATATATATATATATATATATATATACGAACAAACTTGGTTTCTCCGCACATCCACGAAAGGCGAACAGAGAATCCACGAACCACAAGAATCTTTGGCATAAAGATCTTTATTGCATTAGCTCCTCAGAACGATGCGTTTTGGGGAACACTTGCCCTTGATTTCGCTACAATGGAAGCTGTTCACCATGTTTAAATTTACTGTGCTTTCCCCCAACATGGTATGTGAACATAATAGACATACTAGCACTGATCTTCACACAGTTAGTCTGCTTTCTTTTTTTTTGCTCATTTTTTTTGCTCATTTTTTCACACTTTCTTAGTGTTTGTTCACTTTGCACAATATATATAATACTATAGCTATTTTTCAATTGTAAACACGTTAATTTTAACTCACAATTATTTAATAAAAATCCTGTTTCTCTGGCTAAATCCTTAAAAAGCAAAGTCTTCAAATAAAATATATATTTTCTTATGCGTTTGTTTTGATGAACTGATTAACCCACATACATTTTTACACATATATATAAAAAACCACTCTTAATGCAATAAAACTCCTAATTTCGGCATAATGCTCCTTAGCACAATAAAAACATATAAATATAGCTGTCAATCCTAATCGATACCACATTTTACTGACTATGCACTATGGTTAAATCCATCTGTCCTGCTTAAAGCTTATTTGTGTGGTTAATTCATATATGTACAGTTTGTTGTTCCTTGTAAACATGATATTCTATCCAATTGTGCAAACTATGCTAATGTGCAAACTATGCTAAAGTGCATCACATCGCAGATGTAATCATAATTTAAGCCATACATTGTAAGGTTGTTACCTTCTATGCAAAATTGCCTATTCATAAAGTGCTATATACTGTGCAAACTGTGCAGTAAAACTGTTAAAGTGCTAGATGTGCAATAGTGCTAAATCTGACCAAATAGGCCCCTTAAAGTGCAAGTACTAAATCTTCACTACAAAATGCCGTCATAAAAGCCATATCTAAAAAGTTATTTTATATATATGTACAACTTTAGCATTGTCCCGGACGGGATTTTTCACTGCAGAAACAACTGTTACATTTTGGTTGTAATCCTGTCTCTATATTATAAAGAATGCCCGTTCACTGTCCTTTGGGAACCACACCATTAGGATCTTTTGAAACACTCATCTAGTAAGCTGAAATGTGTTTTTTGAAAAATAATGTAAGTCCTCAGTATTATTTAGTCCATTAGGGAATTTACTATCTAACTCCAAAATCATACAAGACTCCATCTGCCTGAGCGCCTGAGTTTCCTTAGCCTATCTCCACCGCTTCTTATCTTGGGGACCGCTGCAACCACAAAATATTTCAAACTGTTTAAATTTGTGGGAGGAGCTTCGCCGGCGAACAAGATTGCCGCGTAAGCTCGGAGCTCCACGGACCCTCCGACCCTCCGCAAATATCCTGCTGGCTATCCTGTTCCACGTTAGTGGATTTCGATTGGTGAGAGGTCGCAGACGCAGGAACTGCTTTCCGCTTTCAAATCCGTTGTTCCTAGACGAAGTTACCTCGAGCTGAACTTTGTGCCAGGGATGCGCCATTGTCTCATGGGTGGCCGATGATCGACCCGACACTCCGCATGATTGGAATGCGAAGTGAAGATCTCCGATCCCTGCTGGCGGAGTGCAATTAGCTGCGGAGTAGGCTGCTGTCGACCTGGTTTGTTTGCTGGCATCGCCTCTGTTCTGCACATCTGCTTATCTCTTCCGGGCTGTGTAGCCCTTTGTTCTCCTTGGGTCCATCATGGCCGGCAGAGGTGACCCCGACAAGACGACGAACAGAGGCGTTCGGAGGACAACTCAGACACAGTTGAACAAGATCGACCGTTATGCCCAGCAACGGACCTCGCCTTCTGTGGTGGCCCCTTCTAAAGACTCGCAACGCGCGGGCTCGCCTGATGGCTCGGAGCCCACTTTGAGTGATATTATGGGGGCCATCGCGGGCATTAGGTCGGAAATGCAAAAGCAGCATGAGGTCCTAACTCATAAGGTGGACACCCTGGCCCTGGATCTCACCTTGATCAGGGCCGACCTGGGGAAGACCAATGATCGGGTGAAATCCCTTGACATTAAGACCTCCAGCGAGACTACCGATGTCTCGGACCTGCAAGCGGAGGTCCGGACCCTACGATCAGTTAATGACCAATTCTCCAAACGGCTGGAGGACTTCGAAGGGCGTGCAAGGTGACAGAACGTTCGCATCATTGGTGTACCGGAGGGAGCGGAAGAGGCGGCTGTGGACCTTTTTGTGGAGGACTTGATACAGACACATCTCGCACCGCCTGGACTGAGTAACTTCTTTTCTGTGGAACGGGCTCATAGGATACCCGGCGGCCCTCCGAAGTCGGGTGTTGCACCTAGACCCATCATCGCCCGACTCCTCAATTTTCGAGACCGGGATGTAATCCTTCAAGCCTCCAGGAGACATGGGCCACTTAAATTTCAGAACTCCGAGGTGCACTTCTACCCGGACTTCACTAGGGCCATTCAGAGACAACGTCAGAGCTTTGCAGGGGTGAAACGGCGCCTTAGAGACATGGGTTTTAAGTACTCTATGCTATTCCCTGCCAAATTACGGATTGAGTACGCGGGCCAAGCCCTGTTCTTCGATGTGCCAGAGAATGCGAGCAATTGGCTGGACACTTTGCCGCAACGTCGAGAGGAGCACGACAAGCACTCTGGAGGCGCAACTGGTGGCCATGATCTCTAGGACTAGGTTCTGCTGTGCCGATTATGGCGGTTGGTGTTCCTGAGATCTGTGACTGTTAATACCAATGCTTTCCCGTTATTGTTGTCTCTTCTGTTTTTACATGGAGGGTGGCGGGAGGGGGTTGCGGAGATTCCTCACTCCTCTAGGGTCTTTTTGTAGATTAGTTTATGGGGCGACAGGCACACTGCTGGTTGGGGGGGCTTTTTAGTCTGCTGCAGGGGTGCCGGGTGGGGGTGGTGGTGGGGGAGTTTGTTTGTTCTTTCTTTATTCGTTCTTTCTATCTTTCAGGCAATGGGTTGTATGTACTGGTCTGTTTAACTTGTTGTTGAGGCTTTCTGGGGTTGGGCGGAGCCTGGGTCATGACGACGGGGGGTAGGAAACTGCGAGTTCTAGGTTGGAATGTTAACGGGTTGGGTGACCGTATCACGAGAGGGGTTGTGCTTCAATTGATTAAACGTCATATGCCGGATGTTGTTCTCATGCAGGAGACACACCTGGTTGACAATACATGCAAAGTGCTTAATCGTAAAGGGTATAAAATGGTGCCCCATTCGGGGTTCTCTTCGGGATCTCGGGGGGCGGGTGTCCTTGTTCGTACGTCCCTTCCGCTTGAGATTGACACCACTGTGATTGATGAGAGGGGGCGGTACGCTGCTGTGGCGGGACGATGGGAAGGGCGTGCCCTGACATTACTTTCAGTTTATGTTCCCCCGGGCCTACAGTCTAGCACTTTCCAGGACCTTGGTGGCACCATTTTGAATTTGCCCGCTGGGTTGTTGATTGTGGGGGGTGATTTCAATTCGGTTTGCTCCGGTTCCTTGGACCGCCATCCACCTAGAGACCTCCGTAGCTCCCAATTGTGGCTGCCAACTTTCATTGAGACGGGGTTGGTGGATAGTTGGCGGCTTTTGCATCCCGCACAATGTCACTATTCCTTCCACTCTGGCGCCCACAGCAGTCTTTCTAGAATTGACTACGTCTTTACATTGGCGGCTCACGCGCCTGCTGTTTCTGAGGCTCGTTTTCTGGCGCGGGGTGTTTCTGATCATTCCCCGCTGTGGGTCTCTTTTGACTTCGATATTATCGTGTCGGAACGGCCAGTGGTTATTAACCTGTGGTACTTCCGCAATCCCAAAACTCGTAGTCTCCTAGCCAAGGTCATCGATCTCTATTTCACTGAAAATGAGGGGTCGGTTACATCGGCCGCAACTTTATGGGAGGCGTTTAAGACAGTTTTGAGAAGCAAGGCTTTTGCTCTTATAGCGGAAGCCCGCAGAGTTAGAGATGCTGACTTGTTACGCATTGAGGCGGAGATCATGGAGATGGACTCCCAGTTGGAGACTGAGCCCGATCCCGCTCTCCTACATGATCTCTCACTCAAACAGACGGAGTACCGAGATCTTGCTACTAACGCTGCCCTCGTCCTAGCTAAAGAACAGCAGGGTCGGATTTACGACATCGGCGACAAGGCCGGGAAGTTGCTGGCATGGCTGGACAGGAGAGAGAGGGCTAGCCGTGTTGTACCTGAGATATTGGGGGAGGACGGAGTTGTTGTCACCGACCCAAGTGCCATTGCTGAGTCCTTCGCTGACTACTTTCGGGGCGTCTACACCTCTGTCTCCGACCGGTCTGAGACCGATTCGACAGTATTTCTTTCAGCTGTCGATCTCCCGTGCCTGTCGGACGAAGAACGCGAGGACCTGGACAGTGACGTCTCTGTAGATGAGGTCGCGCTTGCGATCCGCTCACTGCGATCGGGCAAAGCACCTGGTCCCAATGGTATCCCAGTTGAGTTGTATAAGATCAGGCCGGATGTGGTATCCCCACACCTGCGCAACATGTTCCTGGAGGCACGGGAGAATGGCCTGCTTCCCCGTGACCAGAGGTTGGCCACTGTCGTGGTCATCCATAAGGAAGGGAAGCCGAGGGATTTGTGCCGGTCATACCGCCCCATCTCCCTTCTGAATGCTGAGCCTAAGATTCTCGCCAAGATACTCGCCAATCGTCTGGTTGGCGTTATCGGCGACTTAGTGCATCCGGACCAGTCGGGCTTTATTCCACACCGCAACACTGCCCTTAACCTGTGTAGACTCCACGGCGCCCTGGCCAGGGCCCATACCCTTGAAGAGCCGGCTGTCCTCGTGTCCTTGGACACCACGATGGCTTTTGACTCTCTCGAGTGGAGTTACCTGTGGGCAGTGTTGGCGAAGCTCGGTTTTGGCCCAGTGTTTGTGGGATGGGTCAAGCTCTTGTACGCTGATCCGTTGGCTAACGTTACCGTCAATGGCCGTGTTACGGTGACTTTTGCTCTTCACAGGGGCACCAGGCAGGGTTGCCCCTTGTACCTCTTTTGTTTGCGCTCGCACTTGAGCCACTCGCGGCCTTGTTGCGGACTCACCCGGATCTACATGGTATCAGCTGGGCCCCTGGTTTCGAGGACAGAGTCTCTCTCTACGCGGATGATATTCTGGTCTACCTCACTTCCCCCTGCACGTCACTTATTGTGGCTTGTGACGTACTGAGGCTTTTTGGCCGATACTCTGGCCTTGTTGTTAACTGGGCCAAGTCTTCCCTGTATGTACTGAAAGGGGACACACCGCACCTCCCCAGAGGCTTCGGCATCCAGGTGGCCAGCCAGGGCTTTAAGTACTTGGGGATCTATATTTCTTGCAATGCGAAGGCGCGCTATGAACACAATCTGCTTCCCCCTCTTCTCCGCCTCCGGCGAGATGTGGAGGGTTGGCGCAAACTTCGGCTATCCCTGCTTGGGTGCGCGGCATTATTTAAGATGATGTCCTTGCCCAGGTTCTTGTACGCCCTGCAGAACACTCAAGATCCGGTTCCTGCTCGATACTTCCGGGAGATCGAGGGCCTTCAACGTGCCTTGCTTTGGGATGGCCGGCCCCGCATCGCTATCACGAAGCTTACGCTTCCGTGGTACGATGGGGGAATAGCGCTCCCTGACGTGCGTAGATACTACTGGGCCTCCCAGTTAGCGGCCATCACTCATGGTCTCTACGGTACGGAGAATAACCTTGGATATGCCATGGATAAGTGGCTCTTGGGTGGCAGTAATTACTATAGGGCGCTTTACTCGAGGTCTCTAGATGGGCGGCAAGGCAGGCTGACTAGATTTACCCCACTATACGATTCAGACATCCTGGGCAAATTGTGGCACACCAAAGGTTTCGATAAGTGGGACCTTATAGGTATCTCCAGGGTGGATGATATGTTGTCGAGGGGTGAGATTAAGACCTTTTCCCAGCTGCAGGATGAATATCAGCTGGGTACCTCGGAATTTTTCCGGTACGCCCAGTTGCGACACGCATTGCTCTCTGCTAAACCGGAGGAGGGGGCGATCCCGGAAAGCTCCCCGTTGGAAGACAGGGGGCTGGACGGCCACTTGCCGGACAGCGCCATTTCACTGTCCTATAAGAAGCTTATTAATGTTCGCACTGACCTCCTTCTGGGTGTACGAGATCAGTGGGTGCGTGATGGGCTAGAAATCGATGACGAGGGCTGGCAGAGTGCGGTGTCCTCGCCCAAGGAGGTTGCCATCTCTTCCCGGCTCAGGTTGGTGCAGCTTAAGATCCTGCATATGGTGTACGTAACTGGCCCCCGACTTGTGCATATGGGCTATTCGGTCGATGGACTTTGTCGCCGCGGCTGTGGTGCCCTTGCCACTTTTATGCACATCCTCTGGGAATGCCCCGCCATAGCCTCCTACTGGAGACGTGTGCACCTGATTATGGGTGAGGTGACTGGGGTAGTGGTGAATGCGGAAGCTAGGAGGTGCCTCCTCAACATATGGGGACCGACAGACCACAATGTGGCTCAGACGCAGTGGGTGACCCTTGGCAACATGGTGGCTAAACGTGATATCGCTCAGAAGTGGGGAGCTTCAGCAGCTCCCATGGTGGTCCAGTGGAAAGCCAACATGGATTGGTGTATGTTCAGGGAGAAGACGATCTATGTTGCCAGGGGTAAGCCCAAAAAGTGGCTGAAGTTGTGGGGGCCTGGAATGCGTACAGAGGAGACATTTGCGTACCCCCAGAACCTGTCTCACTGGAGGAACATCTGTCGCCGTAGCCTGTGACACCAACTGTACCAAGTTATAAATATTGTCCTGTGTTTTTTTCCTCTCTCCCCTCCTTTCTCCTGGCCTTTTCTCCTGTTTCCATGCTTGTGCTCCCTATGCTCCTCCCCTGCCCCTCTAGCAACGCTTCGCTGGTTTATTGTGCTCCATTGCCACTCTCTTTGCGCCCTTTCTGGCGCTCTTTTTCTTTTTTCTTTCTTTATGTTCCTCTACGAAACTACAAAAAATAAAATCAACCTTCACTGTACTGTTACATTGATTCTTGCACTATTACTCTCCTGTTTCGTTCTGCTGCCTTGCCTCCGGGATGTCAGGCTGAATAGCTGTGTGCACTTTTTTGCAAATAAAGGTTTTAAAAATTTAAAAAAAAAAAAAAAACTGTTTAAATTGCTGTCATGCATCTGTTTGTAATGGCGAGCCACCAGATAAGTAGTGTCATTTTTCACAATGGCTCTTAGGTGCTGCAGAATTTGGACATGCACCTGCAGCGTGGCCATAGACAATTCTGGGCTGCACTTCACAATCTGAGTGCGCATTTTGGGGCCTTTTCTGTATGTAATTACAGCTTGTGTAGGGAGCCTCGAAGCCAGTACCCCATCTGTCATCACATTAAGCATGAGCGGATTTTGCGGATTGGCAATCCGCGAATTTTGCGGATTTGCGGATTCGCAATCCGCAAAATCCGCGAATTCCCGCGAATTTGCGGATTTTGGCCAATTGTGTTTAATAATGGATCGAATCTTCCTTTCTTGTTTATTGTAGGTGGTGAAAATTCTGGGGGCATTGTTAGCATTATCACCATCGTCTTACTCATCATAGTTAGAAAACAGAGATTCTCTTGTTCTTTTCCTCATTTTCCTTTCTGCTTCAATTAACACTTTATTGTTGTACCCTCTCTGCCTAAAGCTGCTTAATGCTTCCTTTGAACACATTTTCAGGTCTTCCTGTGTACTGCAGATTCTTTTAACCCCTTCCACACTCATGACGAGCTGGGCTCGTCATGGTGTAGCCTCCTCGCACGCTGATGATGAGCCCAGCTCGTCATGTAACATGGGTTTTTTAAAATCTCAGCATACGGCCGTAATTACAATAGCGCCCATGAGGTTAATATGTAGCAATTCACCGTAGGGAATATTTTTGATAATGTGCTGAGGATGTGCACTGATGGCATGTACTGTGACATTTCCAGCTGTGGCTTTTCGATGTAAGGTGGTTGCCAACCTCCTTTCTTTTACATATTCTTGCACTTCTAAATAGTCAATAGATTACCTACTTATGTCTGAGGTAAACTTTAAGTTGGCAGTGTTATCATTAATACACTTAATAAAATCATCAGCCTGTCTCTCATCCCACTTCCATACAATAAAAACATCATCACTATACCTTAACCAGTATAAAACATGGCTGGCATATTTACCTTGAAGTATGGATTTGAGGACCTTCTCCTCCCACCAGCCTACATGCAAGCATGCATAGCTGGGGGAGAAGCAGGCGCCAATCGCCACACCCCGTTTTTGTAGATGAACATCATTACCAAAGGTAAAAAAGTTGTTGTTTAGACACCAAGCGATCAATTTTAAAAGCATTTTGTTATGAATATAACATTGTATTGGCCTTGTATTTAAAAAGTTCTAAGTTGCATGTAATCCTGTATTGTGCTCTATACTTGTATACAAGGATTCAATGTCTAATGTGATAAACATCATATTTTCTGCCCATTCTATATCTTGCATTTTCTTCAGAAAATCCCTAGTAATCTTCACGTATGTGGGAAGCTGTTTCACAAATTCCTGAAGGAAATAATCTATGTATTGCGTAGCCTTTTCCCCCATACTACCGATTGCTGATATAATTGGTCTTCCTGGGATGGGGGAAATGTTTTTATGAACTTTGGGGATAAAATAAAGTCTAAGCAACACCAGATGTTCCACATATAGAAATGTGTACTCCTCTAGGGAAATAATTCCCTCTCGTTTCCATTCTAAATTTTTTTTTTTAAATGTCCTTTGCCAAATTATATTTTTTGATGTTCATCAAGGTGCCTATGAGCTTCCAACACATAATCCTTTTAGTGGCCATATTACTATACTTCCGCCCTTGTCTGATTTTGTAACAAAGATTTCATGATTACTGCTTAACTTTTTCACCAACTTGGAATACTGTATCTCCTCTTTACTTTCATAACGTTTTCTATGTTTGACTTGATGATGCAGTTTTTTCATTTCCTCTATCACCTCCTCACAATAGATATCAATAGCATATTTTGGCATATTTGGAATGAAGTTAGACTTCGCTTTGAAGGGGTTCATTCCTGCTCCCGTTTGTCTAATGTTGGCAGCGGATAGTCTGTCCTGAGTTGATTGTAATTCGGTCGTAAGCAGAGTAGATACATCTGATGCAAGCATTTCTGTGCCTGGTTCTATCTCACTGGTGTTTTTGTTGCTTGTGCTTCTTTTAGTCCCTCTTTGATAGCGAAGAACCTTTTCAATTTCAACTTACGAATAAAGCAGAAGACGTCAATTCGGGCATAGTTAAAATCATTGATAGGGCAGAAAGACAACCCTAAAGATAGCAGCTGCTTCTTGGCCTCCGACAGAGTTATTAAGGAAAGGTTTATAATTATATTGTCGTCAGTTATTATTTTTTGCGCTACTATGCTTTTTTTGGTTTTGCATTTCTTGCGCCTTTCCCTTCTTCTCGCATTTTTTCTGCCTCTACTGCTTTCTTTTGTTGTTGTGGTCTCAGTATTTAGCATCTGTCGAATAATAAAAAAAACAACCTCTTCTCCTAGGCCCAAAATGCGCTTCTGCCCCGACCCTCTTGCGCTACTTGTACTTTCATTGTCAGACGATAAATCACTTGTTAATAAATTGCTATTGGACACATGGGGGTTTCATCTTCATCCGTATCTGCCTGTTGTGCTCGAGCTGTTGTCAATTTTGTTTGGGTTGCACATGAAATTTAGCTTTTTTGGCATTTTCATATTTGCGGGCAAAAGTGAATATTCGTCCTTGCTCATAATCCCCCTTGTCCCTGGAGAATTTGTATGCCTTATGACTTATGATCTTATCTTCCCGCTTGATCAATCTTTCTTGTATCTCTTTTCGTGTTTTAGATACAAAATCATTTGGTTCTAATTTTGCCAGTTGCTCATTGATCTGTTCTATATCCAAAATTAGTGCTTGTCGGTCAATCTCTGCATATATATGCCCCCAATGCACCCGCATCCCAGCCGGCTCCCCGCTCGCATTGCTTTTGGACAAGGGGCGCTGTTGACATGCAGCTCCCCTTCTCAAAAAGCAATATGCTTTGCTTCATGGAAGAGAGAGCAGGTATCCTGCTCTCACTTCCACAAAGCAAAGCAGTGTTTGCAATGACAAACTGCAATGTCCCGGGGGTGGGCACTATAGAACATTGATGGGGCCGGCCCTGGAGGGTGGAGGTTCCTCAGGGCCATTGAGGGTCCACCTCCAACAGATTTAAAGCCCCAGGGATGCTAGGGACCCCCATATTTAATTAAATCAATGCCCCGGGGAGATGGTGGTCCCCCACAAGCCCCAAGTCTCATTTGAGATGTCATCATTGATGTTATCAGTGATGTCACTGACCATGTCATGAATGATGTAATATGTGACATCATCAGCAGTGGTTTGCAGACGCGCGAGTTACAGTTAGTACAACTAACTATAACAGAGGAATTTCAATGGTTTGGTATGAGTGAAAGTCCACCTAACTATAACACACCTGAAACCTATGGTTTTTTCAGTGAATATATATATAGATAGAGAGATAGATAGAGAGATAGATAGATAGATAGATAGATAGATAGATAGATAGATAGATAGATATATAGATAGATAGATAGATGGATAGATAGATACATAGATAGATATAGATATATATTACCTACTGGCAGCCAATAGGTAGGTATAGCTAGGAATTTCTAAGTTTTTTTAAATGCTAATGCCTAACTATAACATACCTGAAACCTTTGGTTTTTTCAGTGAATTTCGAAGGTTTTTTAAATACTAATTTCTTATTATAATGTTCATTAGGCATATCTGTTTTTTTCTATCTTTTTTAATTATCATCCCATTCTCAACCTAGTAAAAACTGCAAATATCACCATTCTTCAGTTGATTCCTTCCGCCAACAAAATCGCCACAAACAGAACCACAACTAACGTTAATGATATACAAACTAGGTGTTCCCGTAGAAAAAAAACACAAAAACACCACTTCGCCATATTTTCAACAACCAAGGAGGTCGATTATGTACTGCGTGAATTGCATCCAACTCACTCCCATATTTAAAGATGAATATGTGATAGAGGTACTAATTATGCACCTCTAACACCCAACAAAATCAAAACACCCAGCGCCACCACCACTACAACAACCCCTCCTGACCCCTCTGCCCCTACTACCTCAGAGGCAGCGCAAAACAGGACATTGGACCTTCCCAAAATAATATATCCCCTCAACAGCACACAGGAGGGAACTCGAACATCAACAATAATTGACACAATCCCAAAAGTACCGGTGATATGCTATAAACAACTCACTATACAAACAAAAAACGTTTCTGTGTGTAGCTATAGTATTGATACGTGCACTGTACTGCACAGTGGACGCAACCATATTATCTCAAACACTAGGGAATATCTCGGTAATGTAGCTGTGTCCCCCCCCCCCCCTTGAAGCAGAAGCAGAGTGGACTGGTCCATTGTATGCAACTCCAGCGTCAGAGTATAAATACATAGGCCACACCTTGGGCGTGGTTCATTTGTGTGAAGACAAAAGACTCTGCCACAGCGAAGGTCCTCACCCTGCCACATGGCTGCCGCCATGAGCATGTGCCTCCTCATTACAGGCCCATTTCGAACTCAGCACCACAGCACCGCAGACTTATGTCTATATCGACTACTGCCTTCGATCTATACTGCGGACAGCAGGGTTCACAACTTGAATTGAGATTTGGCTCTACCCTACAGACAACATTGAATTTAGCCTTGATTTATTTAATCCAGAGACAATTGTACTCTATGTCCTCAGTTTTTGTTACAGGATGTGACCAAAAAGTATTCTTCGATGTCTGTGCTGACTACTGCCTTCGATCTATACTGCGGACAGCAAGGTTCACAACTTGAATTCAGCTTTGGATCTACACTACGGACAGCATGGAATTCAGCCTTGCTTTCTTTAATGCAGAGACAGTTTTACTCTATGTCCTCAGATTTTGTTGAAGGATGTGACAAAAGGTATTCTTCGATGTCTGTGCTGACTACTGCTTTTGATCTACACTGCGGAAAGGAGGGTTCACAACTTGAATTCAAATTGGGATCTACACTACGGACAGCATTGAATTCAGCCTTGCTTTATTTAATGCAGGGAAAATTGTACTCTATGTCCTCAGATGTTGTTGAAGGATGTGACAAAAGATATTCTTCGATGTCTGTTCTGACTACAGCTTTCGATCTACACTGCGTACAGCAGGGTTCACAACTTGACTGAATTCAGATTGGGATCTACACTACGGACAGCATGGAATTCAGCCTTGCTTTATGTAATGCAGGGACAATTGTACTCTATGTCCTCAGATTTTGTTTAAGGATGTGACAAAAAGCATTCCTCGATGTCTATGCAGTACAGTAACCAAGCCACATTGTACCAGTGCGACCCGCCCAAACTACGCATCATTGCAGGGTGCGCACACGCTGAGTTCTTTAGGTACCACTAACTCACTGCACCACAAGTCATCGCCACGTGACCTTATTAAGGCACAATTCTTTAGACAGAAGACATTGTTCCCAGTGCGGCCCGCCCAGACCACGCATCATCGCAGGGTGCGCACACGCTGAGCGCCAGAGGTACCACTAACTCAGTGCACCATAAATCATCGCAAAGAAGAGTGAGCAGTTTTATGTTAGCAATGAGACATACTACCACTCGAAAATTGAATTGATACAGAATTTAATAGACAAAAGACATTGGTCTGAGTACGGCCCCCCACACCACGCATCATCGCAGGGTACGTACACTTTAAGCGCCGAAGGTACTACTAACTCAGTGCACCATAAACCATCACCACGTGGCCTTATTAAGGCAGAATTCACAAGGCAAAAAACATTGCTACCAGAGCGGCCTGCCTGGACCGCGCATCATCGCAGGCTCCACAGAACCTTCCTTCAAGTGCCACTAACTCAGTGTTATCATCGCTGGCTGCACACACGCTAAATTATCAATAGTGTGCAGCTCTCCTCAACGCCACCTGGTCCTGGGCCCTTGCTAACCGCTGCCTCCTGTCTACACTGCGGTCATCAGAGCTCACAATTAAATTGACTCTTCATTCATTATTTGCAGTGTAGTACCAAACTAAGTATAAGGTTCCTCAAACCTACACAATATCCCTTTAGTATCCTTCTTTCAAGGACTTCTTTTATATCAGTTATAGGTTTACTACAATAAACAATTTCATCCTGCAAGTCCAAAGTAACACTGAATAGCAGTCTACACTGCGGACAGCAAAGCTCACAATTTAAACAATAATACACCTGAAACCTACATATTTCAACAATGTATTCCATACATGTTTCATGTTTTATTTGAATCGAGATTGCAGATGATGCAGTCCAGTAGGCAACAAACATTGCTTCCAGTGCAGCCCGCTTGGACCACGCATCGCCGCATGTTGCATGTACACTGAGCGTGAGACGTACCACTAACTCAGTGCACCATAAATAATCACCACGGTGCCTTATTAAGGCAATTTTCAGTATGTTAAAAACATTGCTACCAGTGCAGCCTGCCCGGACCACGCATCATCGCAAGCTCCACATAAGCCGCCCCTACCTCAGCGCACCATAAGTCATGAACTCTTTACAATAGAATCTGTTGTGTATTATTTCACATGTAGTGCTCCTACCTGTGTGCAGCACAAGTCATAAACTGTTTATGATGGAATATCTGTGTATGATATGATGATTACTATTATACTTGTTGCCAGCAGCAACAATTTTCAGAGGGCTGGCTTACACTCACCCCACATTCAACCACCACAAACAGCACTGGACATGTGACCCTGGTAATAAAATGGAGTTGAGCGCACATGTCCGTACCCACTTCAACTATCTATCTGTGTCTGTGTATTCATTATGTCTATAATATGCTGCCCCCGGGCCATACCACATTATATTGTGCTGTAAACTGCGTACGCAACCATCTTACCTCTGGCAGCAGGAAAAACTTCAGTTATGAAACTTTTTCTTGCTCATTCTACAAATACGGACGTAGAAACTGTATCATTAGAGTACTGCAACCAAAGTGTATAGTACATTTATAAGTGTCTGCAATTGCTGCAGTTTTTTTGTAGCATATTCATAAAGCGCGAAGTCGACCCAAAACTGTTTACATGAGCACTGTATTTTACAGTACATTTTCAGGCACGCAGAGATTACGTGATTTGTCTAGAATGACAGGATTGGTAAAATAACAAGTTGCTCTTGCCCCTTTAAGAGCAACTTGTTATTCACTTGTGCTTGCTTGATTATCACAAGCGCTCTCCTCGGGCTAAGTTATTGTTCAATGAGCCCCTTTCATTCTGCCGTTCTACCCTTCTCGTCGTGGCTGCGTGCAACTGCTCATTCAGGCAGTTACGACAAGAGCGTTGGAGCGACCGGTTGTGGGTTGTATTTGTCCACGCATGTTCCTGAATAAAACATTTATATCTTAAGGGTCCACTTCTACAAGGATATGGATGCGACTCCGAGGCTCAAACACTGATTTCCAGCACCAAGCTGGATAATATACGCAAATAACCACATAAGTATATATATTAGCTGCCCTTCATGTGCCAAAAACTGCAACCTAAAGCTTTCATAGACCTGTATTGCTACAGCTACAACACTCCAATGAATGTACAACAAACATTCATATTCGCAGAAATGCGTCATGTCTACCATCTGCTATCTATGAAACTATGGATGAATATAGGGTCAGTGATACCCCGTACCTTCCATGTTGTGGGACTTCACAGACATAGTGGCACATTTGAGTTTAAGATCTGGGTGACAGCATAAATACAACATGAACACCCTAATCACTTGATTTCTCAAATATTTCACAACAGAGCCACGCCGATAGCTTAATCAATCAATGAATCAATCAATGCATTTATATAGCGCACTACTCACCCGGAGGGTCTCAAGGCGCTTGGGGAGGGGGGGTCCGCTACTGCTCGAACAGCCAGGTCTTGAGCTGCTTCCTGAAGGCGAGATGGTCTTGGGTCAGGCGGAGGTGGAACGGGAGGGAGTTCCAAGTCTTGGCGGCCAGGTAGGAGAAGGACCTTCCTCCTGTTGTGGCTCTTCGGATGCGGGGGACAGCGGCGAGGGCATGGCTGGTCGATCGAAGCTGGCGTGTGGGAGTGTAGAAGTTGAGGCAGCTGTTGAGGTATCTTGGGCCTTGGTTGTGTAGGGCTTTGTGTGCGTGGGTGAGGAGACGGAAGGTGATTCTCTTGTTGACCGGGAGCCAGTGCAGGTCTCTCAGGTGTCCGGAAATGTGGCTGTGTCGGGGGATGTCGAGGATGAGTCTTGCTGAGGCGTTCTGGATCCGCTGGAGTCTCTCCTGGAGTTTGGCAGTGGTTCCGGCATAGAGGGAGTTGCCGTAGTCCAGTCGGCTGGTGACGAGGGCCTGGGTGACCGTCTTCCTGGTCTAGGTGGGGATCCACCGGAAGATCTTACGTAGCATGCGCAGGGTGTTGAAGCACGACGAGGAGACAGCGTTGACTTGTCCGGTCATGGAGAGGGAGGAGTCCAGGATGAAGCCCAGGTTACGTGTGTTGTCTGTTGGTTTGGGTGCGCTGCCCAGGGCGGGGGGCCGCCAGGAGTCGTCCCAGGTGGAGGGTGAGGAGTCCAGGATGAGGACTTCCGTCTTGTCTGAGTTCAGTTTCAGGCGGCTGTTCATCATCCACTCGGCTACGTCTGTTATCCCTTCGTGTAGGTTGGCTCTGGCGGTGGCGGGGTCGTTGGTGAGGGAGTCATTGTTCACAGCCTCGCGCAGCACTGGCATACTTCAGGTCAGCCCACTCCGCTTATGCTTTCAGGAAATCGCAACAACGCTACATGGCCCAGATTTTCATTGTAGTGATCTGCTAGTTACAGGTCTTGTTCTCAGAACGACACACACTCCCTAATGGCTGGTATACGCCCACACCACACCCATCCAGCACAGGGGTCACAAGACATGTGACCCTACCAATAAAAAAGATCAGGCGCACATGCTCTACGACATTTTAGAGTTTCTCCCATCGCAAGCGCTGTGATGGCCAGTCCTGGTGGTTCGGACGCCTCATGTAGGCCCGAACCACTGAGCACAGGGGCCCACTACTACGTGCCTGGCCTCTTTGGTCACTGAGTTAGTGGTACTGCAAGGACTGAGCGGGTGAGCAACCTGCGATGATGATTGGTGCACGAGTATATCCTTAGCCACAGTGATATCAAGACTCAGCACCAAATGTGAGACTTCTTGGTGGCAGAAAGGGACTGCATGATGTAGAAGGTGCCCTGTCCGCGAAAAGGTGAGCAGTGAGTCCTGGGTGTGCACCGGAGGTAGTAGATGGGATACAGTAGACTGGATACAAAAAGGCAATGCAGTGATTTAGGCATACCCAGTCCTATATACCCTGTCTTATTGCATTTCTATTTTTTTTCCAATAGCAGGAAAGTTTTTATAGTCGGTCAAATGTCTGTCACTCCCACATGTGTAGCGAAGTAGATGAGTATTTATTTTTTATACTATGTACCCTTAAATTTACCATCTTATTTTGAAAACTTTCCTTTCTCAATTCATTTAGGACTCACGCCTCCTTTGCTGTGTGCAGTATAGCTCGTGCCTTCGTTGTAGTGCACAGCACTGCTCACGCAGCGCCATACATTTTCTATGCGAAAAAACAGGGATATGAACCTAACCTACGAATCTCACACGCTCCTGCGTGTCAGTTCCCTTCTGTGCTAACCCATTGGACTTTGCGTGCGACTTATTCTAAAAGACTGCACGCAATTCGCCAGAGGCGGGAGCATTGCCCTGCCCATGGCTTATTGGTGTCTATTACGCACTTGCTGCACGTAATAGACTCCAATAGCACATGGGGTTTCAATTATCGTGCCCCGAGACAGTGTGATAATTGAAACTACGTGTATGGCTGCGCACCACTTGTTTTCTATATTCAGATGGAAAACATTCCTACTCTACTAGTTGTTGATAAATCGAACTCCATTAAACAAGTTGGAACCGTGCAAATGGTTGTATTTTTCATGGGGGAGGGAAGGTAAGTAAGAGGGCGATGTTATTCTACTCCACATTAAGATAGTGGCAAATACCAATCATAACATCTTTCTTCTACTATCTTTTAGATGTGGAGCTTCAGGGTGCACTATGTCCTGGCACGTGGTGGAAGACACACCGGTGACAGAAAGGTGAGCTGCAAATATTCTTTTCAGAGTCACTCTCTCATTGTCTCTCTTCCTCTCTCCTTTGATGAACAAATGACGCACAATCTTATCTTCCTTTTTATCTAACAGATTGTGTTTCACAAATTTGTGTCCCCCCCCAACACCACCAGAGGTCAATGCCTGTACAACCTGCGATGATGCGTGGCCATCCTTACAACGCCTGAGAATGTTGCTTCGACATGTGGTGGACCCTCTTTGAAACACACCTGTGGCACATGGTGAGCAGAGAAGCTTCTTTCCGAAGCATTGAGAAGTCACGTCTGGGCTAGGGAGAGTGGATAGAATACAGTAACTTGAGTAAATAAGAAATGTACAATCACCTCCAGGCAGTGGGAGTGGATAGGTAGTAACAGTCTGGGTGCGCAGGAATGGGCACTCACCTCCGGACACTGGGAGTGGATGGGGTGCAGCAGTCTGGGTGTGCAGTAATGAGAACTGACCGCTATGCAGTGGGAGTGCAGGGGGTATAGCACCCTGGGAGGAAAAGAGCGCACATACACCTCCTTGCAGTGGGAGTTGATGTAATACAGTAGCCTTGGTGTGCGAAGGCGTAACGCAGAAATATATGTGTGCAGTTGTATGTACACTGTACTTACTAATTGTATACTATCTTTCAGATCACTAAACTTGAGGGTGCACTATAACCCGGCACGTGGTTGGACACACACCGGTGGCAAAAATGTGAGCTGCGAATATTTTCTCCAGTATCAATACTACCTCTCCTGCTTCATCTATTCCTTTCTCTCTCCCACATTTTCAATGGCTTTCTTTCTCTCTTCCTCTCTCTCTCTCATTCTATCTTTTTCTCTCTTCCTCTCTTCACACTTCCTCTCTCTCTCTTCTTCTCTCTCACACTGTTTCTCTTTCTCTTTTTAAGTTATGAACCCTGCTGTCCGCAGTGCAGATTGATAAATCAAGAATAAATTCAATGCTATCTGCAGTATAGATCCAAAGCCGAATTTGTGAGCTCAGCTAAATACAGTGTTTGCAACAGGTAAGCAGAGCGGCCTAGGTGCACAAGGCCTCCAATAAATTGTCGTGCAATCAAACGATATTGTCCTGCATAATGATCTGATCTCTCACCTCATTCAGTCTCATCTCTGAATCATTGTAAGGTCATGCTGGACCATACTGTAGATCTCAACCAGCGGGCACTTACCTACAGACACCTCTTCAGCTCGAGCCTGCGAGAGGGGTGGGATGCATCAGGCAGACTGCACACGTGCGAATAAGCAATACTGCCAAGTGTTATGTTAATTTGTGATCTTTGGCCTCATTCAGTCACATCTCTGTCTCATTTTAAATACAATCTGTACCATAAGGTAGGCCTAAGCCTATGGGCAGCGATGCCCTACAGACTTCTGTTGCTGGTGATTCTGCGGGAGGGGTGGGGTGTACTACCCTGAGTGTGCATGTGAGAAAAAGCAACCTTGCCTTCCGTAATGATGTAATCTCTCACCTCATTCAATCACATCGATCTAATTTTAAGGACCTACTGGAACGTACTATAGACCTTAGCCAGCAACAAGCGCTGCTCTACAGACACGCAAGGTTGGCTTTTAGGACACTTTAGTTACTTCCTTACTGAGTGTACATGCACACAGGCTCCCGTCACTGTATTACACGTGAACATTAAGCTTCTACCATACGTTCTATACCTATGTATATAAACATTAGCATGATATATTATTATTTAACCTTGTGTTTTCTCGTGCATTCCAACTCTTCTTTGAACCACGATTATCACTAACGATTGATCGTACTTCAAAAATGAAGGATGCACTCAACTCCTATTTTCTATCAAGCTTTAAATAAACATTAATTTACCTCCAAATGTTTCCACTATTAAATTACTTGTCTCTTTACACAAATTAATTGATTGGCTGGAAGTGAACTCTCTCCTGCAATGATGCCCTGAGCAGTCTAACACCTACCATTGCAGTATCAAGACACAGTTCCATTGTGGAGACCTGCTCTTCTATACAAATGTACCCCACACTATGAGCTTAAACTAACACGTCTTGGGACACCAGTGGTGGCAGGTGAGCTGTGAAGCCTTAGTGTGCAAGACCTACAATTGAGCACATTGCGGGGTAGAGACTGAAATGTAACACTCTGGGTGCCCATGTGCATTCAAGCGATTTTACAGTAAGTAGTAATGTACGACTATATTATCAAGCAACGGCGATAACATTCTAACCACTTTAGCAACGGGAAACTGAAGCTAAAGCGACGATAAAGTGTTGATAATATGCCATTGTAAATTCCCATAGAATTCCAGGTTCACACCAAAACCTGAGCTTCTAAGAAAATTCACAACACCATATTATAAACCCCTTCTTGCCGCTTTAGCAGCGTTTTGCTGCTGCTAAATCTGCGACAATGTTATCCCCTTCCTTCATAATATGGCCCAAAATATCTGGCTTCATGTATTTAATTTTAAAGACTTCTTAAACCACACTCTATATCGCAGATTCCTGCGTCCTAGACAAACGAGTGACGAACAGTTAACACTAAAGACTAAGGCCCCGATGTAGGTAGTGCGTTACCGATCGGTAACGGCCGAAAATACTGATTTTTGGCCCTTACCGATCGGTAAACAGCCATCCAGATGTAGGGAACCAAAAACAGAAATAATCGGACAGTAAACCGAATCGGAATGAGTACCGAATGGGAAAGAATCCGATACGTACATACCGAAAATCGGATATGGAACGAATCGGAAAAACACCGATTCGGATGCAAATACCGATTCGGTCCATGTACCGAATCGTTAGTGACACCGATTCGGAAAATCACCGATTCGGTCCAATTCCCGATTCGTTAGTGACACCGAATCGGAAAATCACCGATTCGGTCCCATTACCGAATCGTAAGTGACACCGAATCGGAAAATCACAGATTCGGTCCCATTCCCGAATCGTTAGTGACACCGAATCGGAAAATCACCGATTCGGTCCATGTACCGAATCGGTACAAATACCGATTCGGACATGAGCCGAATCGGAAAACATGCCGATTCGTATGAATCTCCGATCGGGAAATTCCCCGATTCCGACAGTTGGGGAGATGTAGGGAGGCACAGAAACACCGAAATCGGCTCAAAATCGGTAGAATTCACTCGGTATTTACCATGGATTGCAATCAGGTGGTAACCAACTCCAACCCATATAAACAGTCCCAAAATGCATTGCAACTTGCAGGATGGCAGCTTTCTATGTCATTGCGAGGCGGCTACGGCTACAGCAGGAAGGACAGAGGGAATGGCTAAGAAATGAACAGGTCTACAGACAGAGGATAACCCTGTTCATGCTCACTGAGGCTGAGATCCTACAGAGATACAGGCTGGACTCTGACACCATACTTGAGCTCATCAGGGACCTTAAGCCATACTTGGACCACCACACCCCAAGGGCACACGCCATCCCTGCGCACGTCCAGGTGCTATGCAGCCTACACCTGGTAGCGTCTGGCAGCTATCAAAGTGGAGTAGCAGCAGCAGGAGGGGTGAGCCAGAGCAGCCTGTCAAGGTTCTTCCACATATTCCTTGACGCCATGATAGACAGGATGGACCAATACATCTCTTTCCCTGCAACCCACGCAGAACTGCTACAAACTAAAGCTGACTTCTACCAGATGGCACAATTTCCCCAAATCATCGGTTGCATAGATGGCACACACATTCCGATTTGCCCACCAGCGGACACCGAATACATATACCGCAATCGGAAATCTACACACACCATCAACGTGCAGGTGATCTGCAATGCCAAGTGCACCATCACAGACCTGGTAGCAAAATTTCCAGGGAGTACCCATGACTCCTATATATTCCAACAGAGCGGCATATATGCACGGCTGATGGCAGGTGAATTTGGAGAAGGATACCTCCTAGGTGAGACACATCATCAGACCCCCATAACACATAGTAGGTAGGTGGAATACATGTATGCATGTGTCTAATGTGACCCCTTTCTCTTCCAGGCGACAGTGCATATGCCCTCCGCTCATTCATACTCACCCCCTACCTCAACCCCTCCACACCCAGCCAAAGGAGGTATAACCGGGCCCACATACGCACAAGGAATGTTGTTGAACGGACCTTTGGCATCTGGAAAAGTAGATTCAGATGCCTGCACAAGAGTGGAGGTGCAAGGCAGTATACCCCCATCACCTGCTGCAAGATCATAGCTGTATGTGCAATGTTACACAACCTTGCGGTCAAGAAGGGCACTGAGGTGGAGTTGTCTGACTACGAGGACTATGACGACGACGAAGCTGTGCCACTGACACAGCCAGCTGGGGTGTGTACGCCAAGTGATGGCAGATACAGACGTGAGGAGATCACTGAGAACTATTTCTGACTGAGTACAGATGCAAAGACAGCTAAATGTTGCTTGGAAAAAAATAAATTTTAATAGTGATGCACCACAGTTACAGCACTGATGTGCATCAAAAAATGGAGATTGTAAACTCAAATAAAGTCCAGGGTTCTGGTTTGCTCATCCCCCCTTGCCAGGCTATTTTTTGGCCCGCTTGCCAGACCCACTGGGGTGTCCCTCGGCCCCCTCCGAATGCCCAGCAGCATCAGCGGATCGCCTGGTGCTCCTCCGTGGCTCTGATGCAGCGCTGGCCGGGCTGCTGCGGCTGCTGCTGTCTCCAGCATCACCCAGGTCCAGGGCAGGATTGGAGGCGGTGTTTGATATTATCATGGCCTCCATGGCCGTGGTGATCCTGGCCATCCCCCTAGTCAGCTCAGCCGTATGCTGACTGAGCACAGATTCTTGATTGGAGCTGCGATGGCACAGTTGTGCGGTCGCCGCTGCAAGGCGGGCCATGGCCCGGTTGAGCACCCGGGCATCCCTCCTGCGCGCAACCTCATGCTCCTCCTGTCTGGCAGATGAGTGGGTGATGGCAGTGGTCAGCCTGCCTAACCCTGCTGCCACCTCCTTGTTGCTGTCCACAACAGCCTGGAAACCCTTCACCAACTCCCCCATCTGCATGTTGTGCTGCAGGAGCTGGCGTTGGCAGGCCATGGTGGATCTGGCCTGTTGGCGCTGGATTTTAACCATCTGTCCCTCCAGGCCCAGGAACACACTGCCCTCCCGTGCTGGTGCAGCAGTGGTGGTGGTGGCACGGCGTCGGGCACTGCTGCTTCCGGCCTGCTGAGTGGGCTGGGGTGCCACTGGTGGGGGTGTGGTGCTGGCCGGTCCCTGAGCCCCTGCTCCCAGGACTGGTTGGACAGGTGGCAAGGCCACGATTGTGGCAGGAGCTGGTGTAGGCGGAATGGTCTGCCTTGTAGGGGAGTTGTCTGGTGAGAATTGCAAGGGGGGTGTGCTGCCCAGTACTGGGGAGTGCACTGCTTGGAAGTCAATGACCAGGACTCCCTCCATTCCTAGCCCTGGGGTGTCTCCTTCCTCATCCTCCTCCTCCTCCTGGCCAGCCTGGCTGGTGCTCGGCCCTGCGACTGCAGTGTTGGACATTGCAGCTCCCTCTGCTGTCACAGTAGTTCCGCCTGATGGGGCCCCTAGGTACAAAGAAGCATTTGTAAACTGAGTGCCGATGTATTACAGTCAGTACAATTATGGCATTCCACATGTCCTTGCATCTCCTTACACCGTGTCACCCTGTTACCTGTCTTGTGATTCTGCACTGACATATTTGGCTAACTTCTGCTGACTACATGTACCATGATGCTTGTCTCTTGTATGTTGGTGACAGTACAGTGCTGGTGTTTGTCTATGCATTGTGTCTAATGGGGAGGTGTCTGGTAGGGTGTCTCATGATGCGCATGCTTCTTACCTGTAGCTGTGGCTCTCGCAGAGCTGTCCAGGGTCCCGATTCCTACGATACTCTCCCTCTCGATGGTGCTGGAGACAATTTCCTCCAGATCGGTGAGGGGTGGCGCCGGGTTCTGGCCTCCTCCAGTGTGTCCAGCCTGCCTTTGAATGTCAGCCAGCTTCCTCTTCGTGAGGCTGCGGATGTCGTAAAACCTTTTTTTCAGTTCCTCGATGGACCTGGGGGTGACACCCGCAGCATTCACCTTCTGGGCGATGTCGGCCCAGATTCTCCTCTTGGTGCTGTCTGGCACGTTGAGGGACAGCTTGCCAAACAGCTGGCGGTGCACCCTCACCACCTCCTCAACCAGCACCTGAAGTTCGGTGGTGGTGAACTTGGGCTTCCTCTTCTGGGAGGACTTCTGGCTTCCAGACTGATCTGCCATTTTCTCCTGTTCAGTTTGCAACCTCCTTCTCCAACTGCTGCTAACTGTGTGTGTTGGGCTCAGGCAGGCTTTCCAGAAACTTCTTAAATAGCTGCACCTGCCAGGGTTGCCACTCCCTGTTTGGGTGGGGAAGGGGGAGCCACCTCATTGGCTGAATCGCCTATTGCCGATTCGGCTTTTACCGAATCGGTATTATCCGAATCGGTAAAATCCGAATCGGTATTTTCCGAATCGGTAAAAGCCGAATCGGTTCATTCAATGCATTCCTATGGGCTTTTTCGCCATGGGTCTGTTTTCATGGCTACGAATCTATGATTGACGAATCGGATTTTACCGAATCGGCTATTACCGAATCGGTATTCGCCGATTCGGGAATATCCGATTCGGTGGTAGCCGATTCGGTGATTTCCGAGTCGTTGTTGGCCGATTCGGTACTTTCCGATTCGGACCGAGCAGAATCGGAACGTACCGAATCTCATTACCGATGCCGACCGAATCGGTATTCATTCGTTTTTTTTTTCCTACATCTCGTTTTCCGATTTCAGAATACCGATTCGGCCCGCCTCGGTATTTTAAAATCGGAAAATCGCGTTTACCTACATCGGGCCCTAAGTGCAATAGGCCGACACTCTATCTCCTCCTGCCTCTCTACTTTTAACTCTCTGTCCCCTTCTCACTTCCACCCACTACCCTCCATTTCATTTTCACTATGATCCTTTTAATTCAAACTAGCTTTTTTACCTCTTCCACATAGCACACATATTTATGTTTCATTTTTGTCTTGCAGGTTACCTATGCTGCTACCACTGGATTCCATCCCAAGTTGTGTTTATTATACTGTTCTGTTAAAGTTACTTTTCTATTTATTTATTTCTATTTTATTAAAGGATAATAAAAAAAAATAACTGAGTGTATAGATCTTCTTTTTCTGACATTTGACTAATATTTAGTGTGATAATCATCTGTTTATAGAAGATTTTAAAGTCAATACTATTTAACATTACAGTGCACATATAAAAAATAATGTAAGTAACTGTTAGGCACATAAATCGTGAGTAATTATACAACTACAAGAGTTTTATGAGTGTATCACTTTATAACACCATAAGTACTGCCCGTATGATTACAAAACAAATAAGGCACTGCCTAGCACCACTGAGGCTTCAGAGACTGCAGCGGCACACCCTGCATATTAAAATAAAGATCCTGAGTATGACAATCCCCACACTGAAGTTGCCTCGAACTCCTCGAACAATTAGTAAATAATTCTCGGGGAGGTGGCTGTCTCCTAGACTACAAAACATCTCTGTACCCTTCCACGCCCAATTCACATGTGACATTAACACAGTACTTAGGGGCATATTTACAAGGAAGCCGTTAAAATGATACCCCTTAATTTGTAAAAGAATAACTAATGATGCTCAAAGTTTTACTAAGAAAAGAATGGTGTTTATAACTGGAAGCGTAATACCCGGGCTGACTCGTTACCAGCTCTTCTACCTTTTCAATAAGAGGCTGTAGCTGCGATTAACTGTTCCTATGGAAAATTTCGAAAAGTCAAGCACATTTGCTGTTTGGATTAGCAACATTATGTGTTGAACTTGTGACCTGTGTGCTCAGTTGAGTGTTCAATAAACTGTTACTATGGTAACAGGCAGTAACCACTTTGGGGGTAGGGTTCAAAGGTGCTTGCCTTACAGAAACCATCATATTTACCCAAAGTACTCTACATGACAGAGGGGAAAGCAAACAGAGACGACAGAACAGTGTGTACATTAGGAGCAAAAGAAGTACACAATTCTTCGAATTATCGCCACTTTAGCGTCAGAAAATTGCCGCTAAAACTGCTATAATGGGCTTGATAATCATTTACTATCTTACCAAGAGATTCTTTCTACACTGCTGTTTGCTATGGCAGGGTGTGAGCCTAAGCTCCCGCCCTGCCATAGCAAACTTGGTTTAGATTTTGAAAGAGAGAACAGGGAAACCTGCTCCCTCTTCCAAGAAGCAAAGCAGATTGTTTTTCCCCAAGGGGAGCTGCATATTAACACCTCCCCGTGTGGAAAAGTAATGGCGGCTTCAGAAGGATGCGGGGAGCTGGCTGGGACCATAGAGACATTGGGGCTCCACCCACGGTGCCCAACATTGTATATACGCCCATGGGATGGGAAGAATAAAAATTAGTAGTAGGTGATAATTTTTTTTACAGTAAAATTTGGAGTCTATAAGGGGCATATTTACAAGGACATGGTTAAAATGTTCTGGTGTAAACATGGACTTCTATTGGAATTCTCAGGAGTTCTCAAGAGCCTATTATGAAGCCCATTATCGCCGCTGTAGCAGCACTTTCCTGACGCTAAAGCGATGACAATTTTAAGGCTGTCCTTATAATATGCCCCCAATATCGCAAGAAATACAGCGATAATTCATGTTTGCGAGTGAAAAGCTTGTTAATATAAGACTGTGAACTTAACATATCAATCCACCTCTCATATTAAACATGCTAAAGTCTACTTCAGAGCTCATGTTAGGATCCTGCATAAACCGTAATTAGCAAGAGTTTTGCTATCGCTCCTCAAGTCCAGGGCCACCTTGTAAATACAACGCTATTGTCGTACTCCCCCCTTCCATGTTCTATTGTCATAGGAAAACCTACCTTGCCTCTGGGAACGCCTTCAGTTCCAAATCATTAGAGATACAAGGCGAGCCGTTAGCAAACCGACTGCTAACATGTGTTAATGCATCTTAGAGTTGCCTAGTAAACAGAGCGATATCATTTTCACCGCATTTTTGGCTTTTTTTAAAAAAATGCAGCGAAATGGCCATTGTTAATATGCCCTCAAGTTTGCTATGACAGACCAGGAACCTCGACTCCCACCCTGCCATAGCAAACAGCAGTGTCCCGGGGTAGGCACCCCGAGACACAGCAGGAGCCGGCCCTGGGGAGTGATGTTCCCCAGGGTCCCAGACTGCTCCAGAATGGGGGCCACGTGGCCCCCTCCCACAATATAAAAAGCCCCGGGGGTAGTGATCCCCGGGGCTTAGAGGGACCTTTGAGCCCCGCTCACCCATTTTTTTGAAAGCCCCGTAGAATAGCGATCCCCGCGGCTGGAGCGGGCCTTAAAGCCCCCCCTACCCAAGTATTTTACTGGGTACCTTTGAGCCCCCCCACCCGTTTTTTGTAGCACAGAAGGATGGCTTTCCCCGAGCTAGGGGACTCCTTTGGACCCCCATCAAATGTAATATTTTAGACCCCAGGATTTGGTCCCCCCCCCGTAGCTAATTTTTAAACAAGCACAGGAGCCTGTGTTTCGTTTTTATTTATTTTTACATTGGATCCATGCACCCTGCGCACATTTCTCAGTTTAAAAAAAAAGAAAAAATTGGGGGGGCCCTGGGGTTCCTTGAGGGACCCCCTAAGCAGGTCTAAAGTGTCAAGATATTTCTAACCTGTCCCCTTAATACATATACGTTTGAACATTTGTTCTACTGATTTCTAGACCCTCACTTCCACTGAGGCACAAAATGGCTGCCAGCACTTCCTGGTTTGGAGTTTTGACTGACAGTTGACAACCAATAAGAATGTAGCTCGTCATCGTAAGGGAGAGCTCAGGATGCTCTGATCCACCGCGGCCATAGATATATATGTACATTTAATTGTGATTTTCTCAGGAACTACTGAACGGATTTACACCATTTAAGCAAAAGGCATGAGTCTGAACCAAGGACTACCTCTTTGCCAAATTTGGTGTAATTCCGTTCACCAGTTCTGGCAGTAGCCGCATTGAATGGTTCCTATGGAAAATTGCATGAGGAAAACACGTTGTGGAACCCCCCTTTTTTCTCGGCCCCCTCTTCACGAATCACCCCAAGACTTTCAGAATAGGAGTGGACCGGAGCACCTCACTAATTTTGAAGATTTTGCGAAGATTCGTCAACCGGCGCCAAAGTTATTCCTAATAGAATGTTGCGGATTTCCTATGGAAAATAGGTCCTAACTATAACTACCTACTGGCAACCGCCAGTAGGTAATATATATATATATATATATATATATATATATATATATATATATATATATATATATATATATATATATATATATATATATATATATATATATATATATCACTGAAAAAACCATAGGTTTCACACCAGTTATAGTTAGCTGGAAATTTTACTGATATAAAACCATTGAAATTCCCACGTTATAGTTAGTCGGACTCACTATAACTTGCGCGTGCAATGCACTGCTGATGACATCACATATTACATCACTCATGACATGGTCAGTGACATCACTCATGACACCATCCTTGTGACATAGTGACAGACCTCCTTTCACTATAATGTAACCCTTGAGACACATATTCAAAAATAGAAACTGAAATTTTTAATAAAATGGAGATACCTATATCAGTTACAACAAGCAATTCAGTAATTCCACTATCTATATACACATCCACTCATTCACCAACAGTTCTATATAGTCACTCATACATATACTCACTCATCATATGAAGTGATACACCTATACATCCTGTTACACACCGACATTCATCCAAAAGTTACTCACACACATATTCACACGTGCAAATAAACTATTGGACATCCATTTATTTGAATATAGAGTTATACACACACTTCCACCTTACTTCTATTTAAAATTACACATATTTATTCTCTTAAACAATCACTTATAGAAACACATACTTATTTAAACAGGAACTCTTACAATCTCTTACTCTCACATATACTCACTTATATACATCAATATTCATATATACTAGATTAAAACATATGTAGTTACTGATAAAGACACTAGTGAGACAGTCATTCACTCACTAACAAACACATATAGACACTCATCCACCCATACAGTCCTGTACATATGTTGTCTTCAAAACACATACAAACAAAGAGTCAGTCACTCATGCATCTATGTGCTAAGTAATACCCCCACCAAACCATATAGACACTCATACTGATACTAATAAAAATATCTAATAACCCATATACATACACATGAGTGGATGTGTATTAGATGGTGATATTACTGAATTGGTTGTTGTAACTGGTATGGGTATATCCACTTTTTTGAAAATATTAGTTTCTATTTTTGAATATGTGTTTCATGGGTTACATTACACTGAAAGGAGGTCTGTCACTGTGTCACAAGGATGGTGTCATCAGTGATGTCATGAGTGATGTCACTGACCATGTCATGAGTGATGTAATATGTGATGTCATCAGCAGTGCATTGCACGCGCAAGTTATAGTGAGTCCGACTAACTATAACGTGGGAATTTCAATGGTTTTATATCAGTAAAATTTCCAGCTAACTATAACTGGTGTGAAACCTATGGTTTTTTCAGTGAATTTAATAGGTTTTTTAAATGCTAATTCCTAACTATAACTGGTGTGAAACCTATGGTTTTTTCAGTGAATTTCATAGGTTTTTTAAATGCTAATTCCTAACTATAACTGGTGTGAAACCTATGGTTTTTTCAGTGAATTTCATAGGTTTTTTAAATGCTAATTCCTTTGTATATCGAGTTTCTAACCTTTTTTTTTTTTACAATTTGCTGTTTTTTTTTAAGTATTCATTTTTTCTTATAATTTTTTTCTTTTGCGCTCTGGGTGCGCGCTCCGGGAAGCTTTCAGCTAAGCTCTCCTGTAAGCTTCTCCGAGAGCTCATCTGAAAGCGCACCCAGAGCGCAACTGTCGTTCGTGAAAAAAAAATATGAATGAAAAGTTAATAATAATGCAAAACATTTCGTACCATACAAATAAAATTAGTTTTTTTTAATATGGAAAATGATTATGCATTTCTATAAAAGATTGATGACGTCACTTCGGCGCGCAACGTAAGTGCCCTCGGAAGCGCATACGTGCGCGGCGCATAAACGCACGGAAAAGCGCCTACGATCGCGCCACGTTTGCGCCCCGGAAGCGCCTACGATCGCGCTGCGTAAACGCACCCGGAAGTGCTCCGGAGCGCGCAGCGTAAACGCGTCGGGTCATGTGACCCTCAAATAACACTTTTCATTGGTTGCTAACAGTTTTTTTTTACAATGAATGAAATCCCCACCCATTTCCTTCACTTCTTCTTTCACTTTTGTGACTGAAAGACCTGCCTTTTTTGCTGCTCCATATTCCTGGATTCATCATGGCTGCCAGACCATCCAGCAGTGAAGATGACTTCATTGATGAAGAGCCTCCTACCCCAAAGGTGAAGGAACATTTCATTTGGAAATTTTTTAAGTTTCCAGAAGGCCAGAAGAAGGTGAATGCACCAAAAGTAGAGTGCAGGATCTGCAAACAGGTCCTGTCACGGGGTAACCCCCAAAAAAAATACTCTTTTGGGAACTTTACGATGATCCGACATGTGGAGAGGAGGCACCCCCAGAATTTTGCCCGGGAAAGTGTCAGGGCTCTGGCACAGGAGGTTCCCAGAGATGGGGCCTCTACATCAACAGGAGGAGCAACTTCTTCTGGAAGAGAACAATCTCAGGGGCAGGTAGCAAACATTCAACCTGCATTCAACCATGGGGTCGTCAAATGCAGATACTGCAATCAACTCCTCACCTATGGGGAGCAAAGTGTCCTGCTCATGGTTCGGGCATTGGAGAACCATCACTGCCCTTCCCACCCCTAATTTTTTTCTTTTCTTTTTGCTCCTGTTGAGCAGTTTCTATTCCCTGTTTTTGTTCCTCTTCAGTTAAAAGAAGAAAACCAAAAGTTCTTTTCAGAACTACCTCCAATTCTCATCAAAGAGCTATAATCTTAAAAAATGAAGAGTAAGTGAAATATAGTGCATTGATAATTGAAAGGAGAATGAGTAAGAAAGAACAGAAAGGTATGAGAGGTGAAAGGAAGTGAAGTAGGAGGAATGAAAGAAGGTGAGTGTTAGAAAAGAAAGTTATGACACAGTGAATAAACTGGAGTATTTCTGACATATCTGTAAACACAAAAGTAACGCATTGCAGGAGTGCGTCACAAAAGTGACGCAACTCCAGTAATGTGTCCTTTCACATGGAAAAAGCACCATGTGAAAGGTTTGCTGTGAAGCAGGCGCAAGATTTTGGCGCAACTGCATCCTAAAAGTGACGCACTGCGTCATTATTACCAAGCTTTTTGCAAGGAACACCCCCTCTGCATGCATTATACCTGACACTATTTTTTAAAAAGTGACGCATCTAGGTACATGGGTCACTTTTTAAAACTCTGCGCCATATTGTATCTGCATCAGGTATATTGTATGCAGAGGGGCAATCCCGCGCAAAAAGCTTGGTAATAACAACGTACTGAAATCTATGAGATTTCCCTGCGTCACTTTTAGGATGCTATTGCGTCAAAATTTTGCGCCGGCCTCGCATCACTTTTATGTTTACACATATGTCAGAAATACTGACGTATCTGTAGCTCCTTGCAACATGATTCGTCATACATTAAATATGACACATCTGGAATGTCATAAGGACTGTGGACAGAAAAGTGACGCATCACACCAGCAGTGTAATAAAATGTGCCTCATTGCACTATATTTAAAGGATGCAACAGCATCCTAAAAGTGACGCAGTGAAATCTCAAACATTTCACTGCGTCGCTATTACAAAGCTTTTAGTGGGAGAACACCCCCTCTGCATGCATTATACCTCACGCAGATATAATGTGGCGCTTGATTTTAAAAAGTGACCCATCTACCTAGATACCTCACTTTTTAAATATAACGCAACGCGGCACATTTTTTTACACTACTGGTGCAATGCGTCACTTTTCTGTGCGCACTCCTTATGACATTCCAAGTAACGCATTGCTGGAGTGCGTCACAAAAGTGACGCAACTCCAGTAATGTGTCCTTTCAAATGGGGAAAGCAGCATATGAAAGGTCTTGCCTCAGTCTAACACCTGCTGTAAAGCAGGCACAAGATTTTGACGCAACAGCATCCTAAAACTGACGCAGTGAAATCTGAAAGATTTCACTGCGTCGCTATTACAAAGCTTTTTGCGGGAGAACACCCCCTCTGCATGCATTATACCTGACGCTATTTTTAAAAAGTGACGCATCTAGGTACATGGGTCACTTTTTAAAACTCTGCGCCATATTGTATCTGCAACATGATTCGTCATACATTAAATATGACACATCTGGAATGTCATAAGGAGTGCGCACAGAAAAGTGACGCATAACACCAGCAGTGTAATAAAATGTACCTCGTTGCACTATATTTAAAAAGTGACGCATCTAGATAGATGCGTCACTTTTTAAATATTGCATAACAATGCGCATTTTTTTACACCGCTGGTGCGTCACAAAAATTGACGCACAGGAAGCGCAAAACTAACAGCGCAAGGCCTTCATAAATATAATCCTGGATTTTCCCCGTGCTTCGCCGGTGCGCGTACCATGCGCTTCCCCCGCGCAAAACGAAAAAAAAATTTTAATGCCCTGCAGGACCCTATTTTAGTCCCTACATCAAACCTAGGGGGTCAGAGGGGGTCTACTCTTCCCCCTTATGGTCATTTGCCCCTTTTTTTTTCAAACCCCTTGTATCTCGATTTTACCGAGACACAAGATGGCGGCCGCTCCGGACTGTTTAGAATGTTTACAGACAACTGAGAGCCAATCAGCTTCCTGCGCGCAAGTCGCGTGCCGCGCCTGGAGCGCACTCGGGTGCGCGCACGGGAGAGCGCCTATAGATATATATATTTTTTTGAACCTAAATTACTCAAAATCCACTGGAGCACATATCTTGAGACATAGCAAAGGCACATCGGGCTACCAGTCCCTACAATTTTGCCAAGTTTGGTGGAAATCCATTCAGCCGTTCGGGCTAAAAGTGAAATCGACCGCCCTATGGAAATTAACATGGGGAAAACGCGTTTTGGGACCCCCCTTTTATCTCGGCCCCCGCTTGACGAATCCCCCCCAAACTTTCAGGGAAGGACCGGACCGCCATGAGACCATTTTCCTGAAAATTTCAGGCAGATTCGTCAACCGGCGCCAAAGTTATTCAAAATAGAATGTTGAGATTTAACATTGAAAATTATCCTAACTATAACTACCTACTGGCGACCGCCAGTAGGTAATATATATGTATATATATATTCACTGAAAAAACCATAGGTTAGAGACCATATATAGTTAGCTGGACATTTTATTGACATAAAACCAATGAAATTCCATATATAGTTAGTTGCACTAACTATATATTGCGCACCCGCAATCCACTGCTGATGATGTCACATATTACATCATTCATGACATGGTCAGTGACATCACTGATGACATCACTGATGACATCTCAAATGACATCACTGATGACATCACTGATGACATCTCAAATGACATCACTGATGACATCATCTAGTGTCTGTGTGTTTTTGTAAAGTTTAAATATGTTTTACATATTGAAGAATGAGTGGATGTATGGAAGACTGAGTGTGTGTGTGGCTGGCTGGGAGGTGTGTGACTCTGCATATCAATGTGTACTTGTATCAGTGATTGTATAAGAGAGTAAGTATGTGTTAGTATATGTGTGAAAAGTATGGTGTTCTGTGTTTAACTGTATAGATGACGAAATCGAAGTGTGATTGATTCTTCACAGGACTGACTAGGTGTATGAGTGCATATGATAGTGTTGTAATAATGAGTGACTGTATGTATGAGTGATTGTATGGGTGAATGAGTGAATGTGTGTGTAGACGTAGGAATCAGTGAGTGCGTATGTAGTAACTGGTATTGGTGTGTCATGATGTCATCAGTGATGTCATTTGAGATGTCATCAGTGATGTCATTTGAGATGTCATCAGTGATGTCATCAGTGATGTCACTGAAGTATGGTGTTCTGTGTTTAACTGAATAGATGAGGAAATGGAAGTGTGATTGATTCTTTACAGGACTGACTAGGTGTGTGAGTAACTCCATGGATGAGTGGCAGTGTGTGAGTGTCTGCATAGGTGTATGAGTGCATATGATAGTGTTGTAATAATGAGTGACTGTATGTATGAGTGATTGTATGGGTGAATGAGTGAATGTGTGTGTAGACGTAGGAATCAGTGAGTGCGTATGTAGTAACTGGTATTGGTGTGTCATGATGTCATCACTGATGTCATTTGAGATGTCATCAGTGATGTCATCAGTGATGTCATTTGAGATGTCATCAGTGATGTCATCAGTGATGTCACTGACCATGTCATGAATGATGTAATATGTGACATCATCAGCAGTGGATTGCGGGTGCGCGATATATAGTTAGTGCAACTAACTATATATGGAATTTCATTGGTTTTATGTCAATAAAATGTCCAGCTAACTATATATGGTCTCTAACCTATGGTTTTTTCAGTGAATTTTCAAGGTTTTGTAAATGCAAATTCCTAACTATATATGGTCTATAACCTATGGTTTTTTCAGTGAATTTCATTGGTTTTTTAAAAGCTAATATCTATAGCTGTAAAATATATTCTTTATTACGTGACGTATCACGTAGCCACGTGAGACGCCTCATGACGCGTCGCATAACCGTGACGTATCGGTTCTGCAGCGCAAACAAAACCCGTAACGTAAGCGTGCCGGAGCACGCTTACAGATATATATATTTTTTTTAACCTTAATTAGACAAAATCCACACGTGCACATATCTTGAGGCCTTGCAAAGGCACATCAAACAAACAGTCCCTACAATTTTGCCAAGTTTGCTGGAAATCTATTCCCTTAATTTTTTTTTTACTGTTTCTCTTGGTTTTCCCCTTGTTACGCTTACCGGGACGCTACACGGTACGCGAACCGGACGCTCCAAAAACACAAGATGGCGGACTCCCGTTACGCTGCCGGTTAGCTGCCCGGTTCGCGTACCGGGAAGCGCCTCTACCGCGAAAAATCGCGGGGGACTTTAATATCCCCCTCATCAATCCTAGGGGGTCAGGAGGGGTTTACCTTGCCCCCTTTCCTTCATTTCCCCCTTCTTTTTTCACCACATCTTGTCTCTCGAACCTACCGAGAGACAAGATGGCGGCCGCTCCGGACTGTTTACAATGTTGACAGCTACGCTGCCGGTTAGCTGCCCGGTTAGCTGCCCGGTGAGCTGCCCGGTTCGCGTACCGGGACGCGCCTCTACGGCATAAAATCGCAACATTTTTTGCCCCGCGGGGCACTTTAATATCCCCCTCATCAATCCTAGGGGGTCAGGAGTTGGTACCTTGCCCCCTTTCCTTCATTTCCCCCTTCGTTTTTCACCACATCTTGTCTCTCGATCGTACCGAGAGACAAGATGGCGGCCGCTCCGGTTTGTTTAGAATGTTGACAGACACCGGAGAGCCAATCAGATTCGCTTCGCGAAGTTCCGTTACGCGTCAGGTACGCGAACCGGAGCGCTGTCACAGATATATATATTTTTTTAAACGTTAATTTCTCAAAATCCACTGGAGCACATATATTGAGACATAGCAAAGGCACGTCGGGCAAACCATATCTACAATTTTGCCAAGTTTCATGTAAATCTATTCAGCCGTTCGAGCTAAAAGTGAGTCCAACCGCCCTATGGAAAAATGAATGGGAAAAACGCGTTTTGAGACCCCCCTTTGTTCTCGGCCCCCCCTTGACGAAACCCCACCAAATTTTCAGGGGCTGCTCAGAAAAAAAATGTGCCATTTTCCTGAAAATTTCAGCCAATTCCGTCCACAAACGCTAAAGTTATTAGACATAGAATTTTCAGAAATCCCATAGAGAAAAAATCCTAACTATATATACCCACTGGCTATCGCCAGTAGGTAATATACATATATAAACATATGTAATCTGCATATCTATATAAATATAAATGCATGCATACATATACATATATGCATACATATGCATGTTATTTACATGAAAGTTTTAAAAACACTAATAAAAGCAAAGCTAAAAAGCCACCTCATTACAAACAGAATGGCTTTAACTTAAACGAGGGCGAGATCTATTGCATTTTCAATGCTTGTTTACTTTGGTTCTATCAAGAAGGCATTCAGATGTGTCACACCTTTGCCATAAATTCTGAATATTAGCACTCTAGTTGCTCATTAGATCACTGTAGTAAAGCTAGTGCTCACCAGGGAAGTCTGCTGCTAATCATGGTTTGCAGCCATTTTCCCGCATTTTTTATCCCGCAGACTTTCAGTCCGCATACCATTATCCCGCAAGGTCATTGAGCTCGCATACCATTATCCCGCATTTTTTCAAAACGCATGTGCATTTATCGCGCATGCCTTTACAAAGAATTACGTTTTAAAGGCATGTATGGTAAATGAATTTGCGTTGTGAAAACCACGATGACGAGAGAGGTAAGTGGGTTTGTGTTAATTTTTTCGTGGGTTAGTGATTGTGTAGTGTAGTGTAGTGTTGTGTAGTGTAGTGTTGTGTTAGTGTAGTGTAGAGTTGTGGTGGTTGTTTAGTGTAGGGTCATGCTGGGGGTAGTGTTTTAGGGTTTAGGGTTGTGTTGTAGTGTTTGCGTAGTGTAGGTTCATGTTGGGGGTAGTGTTTTAGGGTTCAGGGTAGTGTTGTAGTGTTTGCGTAGTGTAGGGTCATGCTGGGGGTAGTGTTTTAGGGTTTAGGGTAGTGTTGTAGTGTTTGCGTAGTGTAGGGTCATGCTGGGGCTAGTGTTTTAGGGTTTAGGGTAGTGTTGTAGTGTTTGCGTAGTGTAGGGTCATGCTGGGCGTAGTGTTTTAGGGTTTTGGATAGTGTTGTAGTGTTTGCGTAGTGTAGGGTCATGCTGGGGGTAGTGTTTTAGGGTTTTGGGTAGTGTTGTAGTGTTTGCGTAGTGTAGGGTCATGCTGGGGGTAGTGTTTTAGGGTTTTGGGTAGTGTTGTAGTGTTTGCGTAGTGTAGGGTCATGCTGGGGGTAGTGTTTTAGGGTTTTGGGTAGTGTTGTAGTGTTTGCGTAGTGTAGGGTCATGCTGGGGTGTAGTGTTTTAGGGTTTTGGGAAGTGTTGTAGTGTTTGCGTAGTGTAGGGTCATGCTGGGGGGTAGTGTTTTAGGGTTTTGGGTAGTGTTGTAGTGTTTGTGTAGTGTAGGGTCATGCTGGGGGTAGTGTTTTAGGGTTTTGGGTAGTGTTGTAGTGTTTGTGTAGTGTAGGGTCATGCTGGGGGTAGTGTTTTAGGGTTTAGGGTAGTGTTGTAGTGTTTGTGTAGTGTAGGGTCATGCTGGGGGTAGTGTTTTAGGGTTTAGGGTAGTGTTGTAGTGTTTGCGTAGTGTAGGGTCATGCTGGGGGTAGTGTTTTAGGGTTTAGGGTAGTGTTGTAGTGTTTGCGTAGTGTAGGGTCATGCTGGGGTGTAGTGTTTTAGGGTTTTGGGTAGTGTTGTAGTGTTTGCGTAGTGTAGGGTCATGCTGGGGGTAGTGTTTTAGGGTTTAGGGTAGTGTTGTAGTGTTTGCGTAGTGTAGGGTCATGCTGCGGTGTAGTGTTTTAGGGTTTTGGGTAGTGTTGTAGTGTTTGCGTAGTGTAGGGTCATGCTGGGGGTAGTGTTTTAGGGTTTTGGGTAGTGTTGTAGTGTTTGCGTAGTGTAGGGTCATGCTGAGGGTAGTGTTTTAGGGTTTAGGGTAGTGTTGTAGTGTTTGCGTAGTGTAGGGTCATGCTGGGGGTAGTGTTTTAGGGTTTAGGGTAGTGTTGTAGTGTTTGCGTAGTGTAGGGTCATGCTGGGGGTAGTGTTTTAGGGTTTAGGGTAGTGTTGTAGTGTTTGCGTAGTGTAGGGTCATGCTGGGGGTAGTGTTTTAGGGTTTAGGGTAGTGTTGTAGTGTTTGCGTAGTGTAGGGTCATGCTGGGGTGTAGTGTTTTAGGGTTTTGGGTAGTGTTGTAGTGTTTGCGTAGTGTAGGGTCATGCTGGGGGTAGTGTTTTAGGGTTTAGGGTAGTGTTGTAGTGTTTGCGTAGTGTAGGGTCATGCTGGGGTGTAGTGTTTTAGTGTTTTGGGTAGTGTTGTAGTGTGTGCGTAGTGTAGGGTCATACTGGGGGTAGTGTTTTAGGATTTAGGTTAGTGTTGTAGTGTTTGCGTAGTGTAGGGTCATGCTGGGGGTAGTGTTTTAGGGTTTAGGGTTGTGTTGTAGTGTTTGCGTAGTGTAGGGTCATGCTGGGGGTAGTGTTTTAGGGTTTAGGGTTGTGTTGTAGTGTTTGCGTAGTGTAGGGTCATGCTGGGGGTAGTGTTTTAGGGTTTAGGGTAGTGTTGTAGTGTTTGCGTAGTGTAGGGTCATGCTGGGGTGTAGTGTTTTAGGGTTTTGGGTAGTGTTGTAGTGTTTGCATAGTGTAGGGTCATGCTGGGGGTAGTGTTTTAGGGTTTAGGGTAGTGTTGTAGTGTTTGCGTAGTGTAGGGTCATGCTGGGGGTAGTGTTTTAGGGTTTAGGGTAGTGTTGTAGTGTTTGTGTAGTGTAGGGTCATGCTGGGGGTAGTGTTTTAGGGTTTAGGGTAGTGTTGTAGTGTTTGTGTAGTGTAGGCTCATGCTGGGGGTAGTGTTTTAGGGTTTAGGGTAGTGTTGTACTGTTTGTGTAGTGTAGGATCATGCTGGGGGTAGTGTTTTAGGGTTTAGGGTAGTTTAGTTGTTTAGTGTATGCTAAAGGCATATTCGTTCTAAAAGTTTTCGTTATTTTAATTTGCGGCCTAATAGTACATGCGGGATTTTTTTTGCGGACTGATGGTATGCGGGATTTCGTCATATATTCGCTAATCATACTTTCTATGGCAAAATGAACCCCCTCATTTTGTTCCTTTTTAAATTAAATGTTTTAAGAGTTACCACTTTATTCCAATCAAGATGGCTTCAGGTGTGCCATACCTTTGTAATAAGTAGGACTGTTAGCACTCTAGTTGTTCTTTAGAACACTCTGGGACAATCTGTCATTGGGCTATAGTTGGGCTACATCTGGCTGATATTTGGGCTACATTTGTTTTTTTTTGTCTCTGGTGGCCATCTTTGGGCTACATTGGGCTACATTGGGCTACATTGGGCTACATTTGGGCTCCAACATATATATAGCCCAATGTAGCCCAATATATATTTTTCAAAGTTAATTTTCGTAAAAACCACTGGAGCCTATATCTTGAGAGATAGCAAAGGCACATCGGGCTGCCAGTCCCTACAATTTTGCCAAGTTTGGTGTAAATCCATTCAGCCGTTCAGGCTAAAAGTGAGGCCAACCTCCCTATGGAAAATTGCATGGGAAAAACACGTTTTGGGACCCCCCTTTTTTCTCGGCCCCCCCTTGACGAAACCCCACCAAATTTTCAGGGGCTGCTCAGAAAAAAAATGTGCCATTTTCCTGAAATTTCAGCCAATTCCTTCCACAAACGCTAAAGTTATTAGACATAGAATTTTCAGAAATCCCATAGAGAAAAAATCCTAACTATATATACCCACTGGCTATCGCCAGTAGGTAATATACATATATAAACATATGTAATCTGCATATCTATATAAATATAAATGCATGCATACATATACATATATGCATACATATGCATGTTATTTACATGAAAGTTTTAAAAACACTAATAAAAGCAAAGCTAAAAAGCCACCTCATTACAAACAGAATGGCTTTAACTTAAACGAGGGCGAGATCTATTGCATTTTCAATGCTTGTTTACTTTGGTTCTATCAAGAAGGCATTCAGATGTGTCACACATTTGCCATAAATTCTGAATGTTAGCACTCTAGTTGCTCATTAGATCACTGTAGTAAAGCTAGTGCTCACCAGGGAAGTCTGCTGCTAATCATGGTTTGCAGCCATTTTCCCGCATTTTTTATCCCGCAGACTTTCAGTCCGCATACCATTATCCCGCAAGGTCATTGAGCTCGCATACCATTATCCCGCATTTTTTCAAAACGCATGTGCATTTATCGCGCATGCCTTTACAAAGAATTACGTTTTAAAGGCATGTATGGTAAATGAATTTGCGTTGTGAAAACCACGATGACGAGAGAGGTAAGTGGGTTTGTGTTAATTTTTTCGTGGGTTAGTGATTGTGTAGTGTAGTGTAGTGTTGTGTAGTGTAGTGTTGTGTTAGTGTAGTGTAGAGTTGTGGTGGTTGTTTAGTGTAGGGTCATGCTGGGGGTAGTGTTTTAGGGTTTAGGGTTGTGTTGTAGTGTTTGCGTAGTGTAGGTTCATGCTGGGGGTAGTGTTTTAGGGTTCAGGGTAGTGTTGTAGTGTTTGCGTAGTGTAGGGTCATGCTGGGGGTAGTGTTTTAGGGTTTAGGGTAGTGTTGTAGTGTTTGCGTAGTGTAGGGTCATGCTGGGGCTAGTGTTTTAGGGTTTAGGGTAGTGTTGTAGTGTTTGCGTAGTGTAGGGTCATGCTGGGCGTAGTGTTTTAGGGTTTTGGATAGTGTTGTAGTGTTTGCGTAGTGTAGGGTCATGCTGGGGGTAGTGTTTTAGGGTTTTGGGTAGTGTTGTAGTGTTTGCGTAGTGTAGGGTCATGCTGGGGTGCAGTATTTTAGGGTTTTGGGTAGTGTTGTAGTGTTTGCGTAGTGTAGGGTCATGCTGGGGGTAGTGTTTTAGGGTTTTGGGTAGTGTTGTAGTGTTTGCGTAGTGTAGGGTCATGCTGGGGGTAGTGTTTTAGGGTTTTGGGTAGTGTTGTAGTGTTTGCGTAGTGTAGGGTCATGCTGGGGTGTAGTGTTTTAGGGTTTTGGGTAGTGTTGTAGTGTTTGCGTAGTGTAGGGTCATGCTGGGGGGTAGTGTTTTAGGGTTTTGGGTAGTGTTGTAGTGTTTGTGTAGTGTAGGGTCATGCTGGGGGTAGTGTTTTAGGGTTTTGGGTAGTGTTGTAGTGTTTGTGTAGTGTAGGGTCATGCTGGGGGTAGTGTTTTAGGGTTTAGGGTAGTGTTGTAGTGTTTGTGTAGTGTAGGGTCATGCTGGGGGTAGTGTTTTAGGGTTTAGGGTAGTGTTGTAGTGTTGTTGAAAGTGAGCCCATAATTCTATCAATGCCCAGGCTGCTGGCGCAAACCGCCTCTTAGTTTCCATTCCGAATAATTTACCAAATAAAGAGACGGGCGCTGGGAGCAGGAATCAAGAACAGAGTTTATTTCTCATGAGGAGAGCCAGTCATTTCGGACACGAAACACAGTGTCTTTCGGGAGGTGCTCTAACAAGTGAGCTTGAGACTCTTGCTTTTATACATTGCAGAACATTTGAAGATACAATCAGGTCAGTATGTCGCAAAAGGAAAACATTCCTATAATCCTCGTGATGATCCTACTCCACATACGTTCACAATGGGGACCCTTGACCTGCTGATAAGAGGGGAGGGCGATCGTGCAGCTGAGTGTGTCGTAGGATGTGTGCGCCTGATCATGGCCCAGGGGGTGGGGTGGCTAGGCATACAATAAGGGCAGTAAATGGTATCTCCTGGCTTAGGCGATGGCCTCGGACATGTGTGGTCAGCCGAACTCGGGGGAAGGGGTCATCAAAGGAGTGGTATTCATGCCTACGTGGACAATCGAGCGCGGAGGGAGGGCTCGTCAATAGAGGGGCATTCATGGAAGGGAAGGGGGTGCTGGTCAGGCGCGGCCGAGACTCTCAAGGACAGGGCTTTGCGGAAGAAGAGGGTTTATGACTTGCTCATATGAGGAGAAGGAGGGGGGGGGGGTCAGGGTGCATGCAGGGCCAGAGTCGCGCAGGGAGAGAGAGAGAGAGAGAGATCTTATGACCTGTACATGAGTGAACAGGGGCAGTCAGATACAACTGGGGGGGGGGCTATGTCAGCTGAGGCGAAGGATGCTTCTTCGAGAGGGAAATGAGGAAGGCCTGGGTCGAGCAGGAGGGTTACCTTTTCACATCAGGATCGTGCAAAGGGAAAGGGTTTCGTGGTCTATACATGAGAGAGAGAGTGCAAGATACGCGCAGGAGGGAAGCTGGGGGATTCCAGTGGGTAGGGAGGCCATGGTGCCTGGAATGGCTGTACATATGCATAAGGGTACGGGTTCTTACTGACAGGGTGATACGATCAATAATTTACAGTATCTATGGAGCCCACAGGGAGAGGAGTGGGAAAGGAAGGGAAATGAGTGCTGTCTATGTACATCAGTTTCGTTAGATTTTACAGTCGCCCCTTTTTACATAGCAGCAATCATTTTTGCAGCTGATGGCATTATAAGTAGACAAGCATCGGTGACGAATTAGCAGTTTGTCGATACTAACATGTGACGTACAATCATAGACAGTCAAGGTGATGGGAAAAACGCAGTACATAGGAAATTACTTTTTCGTTGTGTTCCGGGCAATTAAACGCACTACATAGCATAAATCTTTCTGACTTAAAAAAAAAATGTGACCAATGAACAGGCTTGACCAGATAGTTGAGAGCGGAATTCAGTTCAATACACAAGATCTCTTCGTCACAGTGTCTTTTTATCAGGGAGCCATCACTGGTAGGCTCTAATCCGGGTACTTTCGTTGGCACTGTTGAGCACCGGCGGTGGAGCTATAGGTCCAGCTCGGTTCGATCCTTACGTGTTGCAGGGTGCGGTCAGTCCTCTGCTGTTAGACCACAGTCCTGTTCCCTAAACAGTCCGTTGGTGGCGCCTTATGCTCGGCACCTATAGTTCTGTGGCAACACCCTCTTCCCATATAATTGCAGCTTTTTCCTTTGGCAGAAAGTCACGTGGGAAGGTGGGTGGATGTGGTTCAAATAGTCAAATAGGAGAAAGAGTGATCGGAGTTGGGTCAGAGTTCCTGGGACACACAAAAAGGGACCAAGGGAGCAAAGGATAACAAGCAGGCAGGCCCATCAATCGGGCCCAAAGAAGGCAGACGGAGACTCCAGGCACACGTGGGTTAGCAGTCGGAGGGCTTCGAGGCGGCCCGTCATTGTTCATTTTCCACGTTGAAATTGCGGTCTCGTCCCGTGCCTTGTCGCTCTGCAGCTCCACTTCTGGTCGATGTCATACGTGTCCCAAGGTCTGCAGTCAGGCTGAACGTCACATCTGACCCATCTCCTCCGGTGATCGTGAATCTTTGAATGGGTACAAGACAACGTTTTAGAGAAATGGCAGAAGAAGACATCTACGCATATGAATTCCTCCCTCAATCCTCCGCATTTGAGTTCTTATGCTCATCGGTCACAGTCAGAGGTCTATTACCAAGTAGTGCATGTATCAGCATTCCTACTGAGTTTATGGCAGGTTTATTTCATTGTCCTATTTATAACTCACATGAGGATAAATGACATTTCCATCAACTGTGCGTCACATCATATTCAATATTACAGAGCATTTCCTTTCAGGAACAATCATATTTTCAGACAGGGCGGGGGTGCTATCATCGAGAGTCGGGCAAAACAACATTTCCTCAAGGGTCAACAGCTACTCATGGGCATTATGTTTATACCCGGGACAGCAGAAGTTGTTCTATCAAAAATGGGGCAGGGATGCTTCGGGCGCTTGCGCTTGGGTGCAAAGGGGGGTGGGACAATCTGGGTATTGGGTGTCAGTCTAGACGTTGGCGCTCGTTTCTGAAGAACAGACATAGGATGCCATTGACATACAGTTCCCCTATAAATGGCCAGATTTGGGGGACTTTAGTCGTCTTACCTGTCCTTTCTATCTCGGCCAATTCAAGTTCATTCATTTTACAGAAAGGAGAGGCAGTAACATGGCGAGAGATATTCATTTTAGTTTCGGTCAATTTCGCTGAACACCTTTGCGTTCAAATATGTATCAAATCAGACTGGTGCCGGTGGGGCACAATTTTACCAAAAGAGGGAGAAACAAATAGGGAGACTCTCATAGAGAGCGAGAGTCGTCCGCAATCTAAACGAGCCATTTGGTACACGTATGACATGTAAGGAGAGACAGAGAGAGATAGAAAAAGAGATAAAAAGGAGCGGAGAGAGAGAGAGAGATAGGGAGAGAGAGAGAGACGTGTACGAAAATAGGTCATTTAGTGCGCTCACAACACAGAACGGCAAAGGTCAGGTGACCTATGGATACAGACAGAGGGGAGACATAAATTCGTACGTTACATGCACACAAACTCAGACAGGGAAGACAGCACATATATTACGCATGTACGAGACATTCACGACAAGACAGGAAACAAGTGTTAGTCTACAAGATCTCTTTTTATATTTTCTACATATCGTTACTATCCTATTTATCTACGTGCTTAGCTCTTTCTGCCCTTCCCCCCTTTTCCTTCTCGCGTGTCATGCCTGCGAGCGTTCCCAATTACCAATACTCACACCTCGGTTGGTCGATCAGAAATTAACCTGGTTGCGCTAGTTACCCATGGTTGGATCTTAAACCATTTTTCAGTTCCTTCCTTTGGTGGAAAGTTCTCCAGGCTGAGGCAACGGCAAGTATTGATCGGGAAAACAGTCGGACAGCTTGGCTATATCTGCAAGAGTGTGAGAAAGGGGGCAGTGCATTTTGAACATCGGCAACATTTTCTAACTTCCTAGGCGGGTGGTGCCGTGGCAACCCTTACCCGTACAATTTTTCTTTGTCCTTTCCCTACCTAGTCAAAACGTCCAGTCATTTCATTTAACGCGTCGTTTCTAGTCAATTTTATTTTTGTCATTCAGTACTTGTCCAGTCTCTATGTCAGTCCATCCTCCCGTTGCTATGCTCTAAGGAGGAACAGTCATGTTTAAGCCTACGTCTTTTAAAAACTTTTATTTGTCCTAAGGACCATGCTCACATTCCCCTTTTCCCCCTCTCATCGGCGGTTCGGTCGTCGTCCATCCATACATCAGCCAGTGTTCCGACGTGACCTGCAGAAGGGAGGAGAAAGAAGGGGTGGGGGGGGCAACATTCAAAACCTCATCAATGTGCAGTAATCCGGAAATGCTTTACCTACCACATACTCGACCTATTTCCACGTAGTGCATTTCCCTACCATTACGGCGTTTAAGCCCAGATGGACCAGAAAGGTCAGACAGATAATCATTGACGATCTGTGCGACATGAGCTACTTGGTCGTAACCCCTTTCCATCGGGTACAAGGGTGGCGGTCAGGTGGCATTCCTGTGGTGTCGTTTTAGGGCTTCTAAAGCACTTTTCCGGCTGCCTGTGACACATAGTGTGGCTGTTGAATATCGGGTCCTTTTTAACCCCTTACCTTCATCATACTTTCTCGTTGCTCATAGTAGTAATACATTCAAAACTCATTACTGCAACCGCTACAACTATGCTTTTGTTCTCAAAATACCTTTAATAAAAAGTGTTGACACATAAATACAGGCCTACAACCCGGTGGACTAGCCACGGAGCAGATTGGAACTGTACATGGGAAGAACGAAGCTGGTGGCAGTTCATTGCATAAAGTGCGGCAGTGCAATAAAATCGTATTAAACTCCCCTACAGAGCAAGCATGATGCATGTCAGTAATTCATCTTTAATAAATTCATAAATACATTATCCAATGTTCATTCATTACCTTAAATTACACCAATTCATTCTTCAACTCATAATCGGTACCCACCCTTAAGTCGATTCATTGTCCAAGCACATACTCAATATCCTTCATATCTACTTTCATTATCCAAACGTTATATATATCTCGGGGTAGAAAGCTTGCGCAATCAGGGTGCAACAAAGTTCATTAAAAACGTCTCATTTTGGGTCGGCGCCATTTTGGGTGGGGTCAGGCAAGTTCTAGCATAGTCAGAGCGTCTCTAGTCTCGCAAGGTTGGCCCAGAACTTTCCATTGGCAGTTCAGAAAGTCTCGTGCAATGTGGTTAACAATCTAACAAATATGGACCATGAGTCAAAGAGTGGGAAGGGCGGCAACAATTTTCCTACCGGGTCATTCTGGTGTTCCTCCGGAACTGAACAAGCCTGTGCCGTGGCGGCATCTTAGCCATTTCCGATCCGAGTCTGGTGCCGGCAGGAGTAGCACCGATGTCGTGGTTCCCAGCGAAGGGGGCAGGGGCACCCATGCAGAGGGTCGGGGGCCCCCCGGCTCTTATAGAATCTTCAAGGTCGAGGAGAGGCAATATGGAGCGGGTGCCCGTCCTGGGCAGAAGACCTCTTTTTGATGTTGACCCTCTTTAAGCAAAGAGTGTTGGGGTGTCGCTGGAAGCCTCCACCTGGAGGGAGGTGGGGGAGGGTCGTTCGCGCCACCTCCCCCTTCCAGCGACCCCGCGCCGTTCTCCGGCTCCATCGTTTTCGACATTGGCCGTGCCAGCCATTGATGATGGGGGGGGGGGGTGGTCGGCGGCTGAGGCAAGACAGCCCCCCCCCTTCCCTTGGCGACATGTGGCGGGACTACCTTCAACTCTCCAGGGAGCGTGGAATGTGGCGGGGCTGCCTGCACCTATGCAGGCGGCGGCAGGCGGCGAATTTGGCATCTGGCGGGACTACTTGATTTGCCGCCGTTCTTGCCTTGGCTTCGGCTCTGGACCAGCAGGCGATGGCATGCGGCGAATTTGAAATGTGGCGGGACTACTTGATTCGCCGCCGTTCTCGCCTTGGCGTCGGCCTTCGGCAAAAGCCGGATCGGGTGAGAGAGAGGGGTGGTCGGTGGCCGAGGCAAGACAGCCCCCTCTCTCCCCGCGGCCTGCAGGGCGGCAGAAGGGAGAAGATGGAGAGGTCCTTGTCATCCTTTGGATCGCCTGCCCAACGTCATCTCCTCCTGACCGTGGCCAGGCGAGTCCCTCGTGCCTCCAGGCCTCGCCTTCCGGATGGGCGTAACCGCGGACCTGTTGCACTTCGGGAGCTTCCGGAACGGGGGTAGGTACCTATTGAGTTGTTTCTATTTCATGTGACCGTTATTTGGGCGGGGCGGGCAATGAGGCAGACATGTTGGGAACAGGAACAGGCAGTGAAGCCTAGCTACCTCGTGGCTATGTTCTGCTATCGAATCTTTTCGCCATTTTACATTTCTTATTACGAATTATTTCTAATGTTTCTTATTTTTGGTGAAGTCAAAAGCTCATCAGGGGGTTACTGACTTAGCCTGATTTCTTTTTATTTTTCTTTCTCTTCCTTAGCGTGTTTCGAGCTAAAGCTTTCTGTTAGTAGGGAACGGTGATCACTTCATATTTTTATGTGTCCTTTTCACTAGGGGGGTACATCTGGACGGACCAGACGAGTCCCCTCCAATAAATGGTCCGGGGTGGAACGAGATTATCGATCAAAAGGGGGACATATATTCCTTCATTAGGGTATCATCCTGGACAGACCGAGCGATGTACTTCCACTTACTAGGGTAGCCTCCTGGACGGACCAGTCGGTCTATTTCTATTAAATGGCCCATGAGTAGAGAGCATATGTCCTCCATAAGAGTAGTCTCCTGGGCGGACCATGCGAGCTACCCCACAATAACCAACCAGTGGGGAGTGGGTAGGACTGACGAATTCACAAAGGGGCATAACCTACCCTTTTCTACTTGCAAAGACTAGACAGAGTGTTTCTATTTCACGTTGTTTGCAAATAAAAAATACCTCAAACGAAACAATTCCTGGAACAACAATGTCCAGGCAACCAACCAATCAGTGGGGAGAAAAACAGGCATGACGGATTACAACGGGGACAAATGTCTGCATTACCTGCCCTTCGCTATCCAAAAAGGAAGACAGAATATTTCTACTCGTCTCAGTTTGTAGACAGGGAAGATCTCAAAGAGCAACAATCGATTATTAATCGACTTCAAGCAACAATCGATTATTAATCGACTTCAAACAATCAGTGGGGAGAAAAGTAGGCATGACGGATTACAACGGGGACAAAAGTCTGCATTACCTACCCTTCTCTATCTGCAAAGAGGGACGACGTTCCTATTCGCCGCTGTTTGCAAACAGAGAATGTCTCGTTCTCAAAAGAGAACCAATATGTCAAGTAGCCCTCAAGGCTAACTGAACCAATACCAACAATGCCAGTATACAAATACCGGTTTTCAATACAAACAATCAATCAATCAGGTGGACAGAGCCACCCTACCAATCAGGCGTAAAAACACCCTACTTAATCTTACCCGGACCGGACCATACGGACAGTTCTTCGACTCCCTCCTCCAGCGCCCGATCGTTCTCTTACTCCATGTAGCATTCCTGTGGGATTCCAGTCAGGACAATAGGTCACTCAAGAGAGGTCCGTTCAGAATTGGTGAAGTTCTGTCGATCGGCAGCCGGGCTAGGGCCCTCTCAAGGCAGGTATACTCCGATCATTTTAGACGTTCACTTCTTCGTCTGGATCTCTCTTACCGAACCCTATGTCACTGATGGACCCCGCGTTGGGACGCCAATTGTTGAAAGTGAGCCCATAATTCTATCAATGCCCAGGCTGCTGGCGCAAACCGCCTCTTAGTTTCCATTCCGAATAATTTACCAAATAAAGAGACGGGCGCTGGGAGCAGGAATCAAGAACAGAGTTTATTTCTCATGAGGAGAGCCAGTCATTTCGGACACGAAACACAGTGTCTTTCGGGAGGTGCTCTAACAAGTGAGCTTGAGACTCTTGCTTTTATACATTGCAGAACATTTGAAGATACAATCAGGTCAGTATGTCGCAAAAGGAAAACATTCCTATAATCCTCGTGATGATCCTACTCCACATACGTTCACAATGGGGACCCTTGACCTGCTGATAAGAGGGGAGGGCGATCGTGCAGCTGAGTGTGTCGTAGGATGTGTGCGCCTGATCATGGCCCAGGGGGTGGGGTGGCTAGGCATACAATAAGGGCAGTAAATGGTATCTCCTGGCTTAGGCGATGGCCTCGGACATGTGTGGTCAGCCGAACTCGGGGGAAGGGGTCATCAAAGGAGTGGTATTCATGCCTACGTGGACAATCGAGCGCGGAGGGAGGGCTCGTCAATAGAGGGGCATTCATGGAAGGGAAGGGGGTGCTGGTCAGGCGCGGCCGAGACTCTCAAGGACAGGGCTTTGCGGAAGAAGAGGGTTTATGACTTGCTCATATGAGGAGAAGGAGGGGGGGGGGTCAGGGTGCATGCAGGGCCAGAGTCGCGCAGGGAGAGAGAGAGAGAGAGAGATCTTATGACCTGTACATGAGTGAACAGGGGCAGTCAGATACAACTGGGGGGGGGGGCTATGTCAGCTGAGGCGAAGGATGCTTCTTCGAGAGGGAAATGAGGAAGGCCTGGGTCGAGCAGGAGGGTTACCTTTTCACATCAGGATCGTGCAAAGGGAAAGGGTTTCGTGGTCAATACATGAGAGAGAGAGTGCAAGATACGCGCAGGAGGGAAGCTGGGGGATTCCAGTGGGTAGGGAGGCCATGGTGCCTGGAATGGCTGTACATATGCATAAGGGTACGGGTTCTTACTGACAGGGTGATACGATCAATAATTTACAGTATCTATGGAGCCCACAGGGAGAGGAGTGGGAAAGGAAGGGAAATGAGTGCTGTCTATGTACATCAGTTTCGTTAGATTTTACAGTGTTTGCGTAGTGTAGGGTCATGCTGGGGGTAGTGTTTTAGGGTTTAGGGTAGTGTTGTAGTGTTTGCGTAGTGTAGGGTCATGCTGGGGTGTAGTGTTTTAGGGTTTTGGGTAGTGTTGTAGTGTTTGCGTAGTGTAGGGTCATGCTGGGGGTAGTGTTTTAGGGTTTAGGGTAGTGTTGTAGTGTTTGCGTAGTGTAGGGTCATGCTGCGGTGTAGTGTTTTAGGGTTTTGGGTAGTGTTGTAGTGTTTGCGTAGTGTAGGGTCATGCTGGGGGTAGTGTTTTAGGGTTTTGGGTAGTGTTGTAGTGTTTGCGTAGTGTAGGGTCATGCTGAGGGTAGTGTTTTAGGGTTTAGGGTAGTGTTGTAGTGTTTGCGTAGTGTAGGGTCATGCTGGGGGTAGTGTTTTAGGGTTTAGGGTAGTGTTGTAGTGTTTGCGTAGTGTAGGGTCATGCTGGGGGTAGTGTTTTAGGGTTTAGGGTAGTGTTGTAGTGTTTGCGTAGTGTAGGGTCATGCTGGGGGTAGTGTTTTAGGGTTTAGGGTAGTGTTGTAGTGTTTGCGTAGTGTAGGGTCATGCTGGGGTGTAGTGTTTTAGGGTTTTGGGTAGTGTTGTAGTGTTTGCGTAGTGTAGGGTCATGCTGGGGGTAGTGTTTTAGGGTTTAGGGTAGTGTTGTAGTGTTTGCGTAGTGTAAGCATGGGCGGAAAATCCGTTCCGCTCGCGGATTTTGCGGATTTTCGGGAAATTCGCAATCCGCGAGATTCGCGAATCTCCCGCAAAATCCGCAAATCCGCGAGCAGCGGATTTTGCTCGCACTGCTCGCACTGTTCGCGTGAGTTCGCGCCCCGCGAATAAGTGCAAAATTGCAGAAATACGCTCTTAGCAAAACTGAAAGTAACTACTTACCAGGTTCAAAAGTTCAGGCTCCTCATTAGTAGCCTTTTCCTGTAGTGCTTCCTGAGGGGCCCCTCCAGAGTTCAGTTGCCAGTTGAAACTATTATGTGACCCTGCTCTGAACCTCAGAATAGTTACACATATGCCACAAAGGTCCTGAATTACAGCTAAGGGAGACAAGCAGGAGCCAGGCTGGAAGTTAAAATCCATTAATCAGCCCCTAATTCATTATTGTCAGTTGGGGCAGGGCAGGTGTTGTAACTAATTTTGCAACAATGAAAGCACTTAGCAAGTGCAAAAGATCACTAATCAGGGCGCACTAAGGAAGCAGGTGCCAGCTAAAAAAATATTCTGTGACACATTAATCAGCCCCAAATTAATTCAGGTCACTTGAGGCAGGGAAGGTGTGCTTTGCTTTGCCGAAAATAATGTACACTGGACAACCAGAGGGTGTGGTGATGAAACAGAGGGTGGCATGGGTGGGCCAGAGGGTGGCATGAGTAGTCAGAGAGTGGCAGTGGTGACAGAGAGTGGCAGTGATGAAGAAGAGTGTCCCAAACAGGCTGGACACGTAGAAACAACAAGTTCGCAAAACTTGCGACCCGACAGGTAAGTTCGCAAATTGCGAAATTGTAAAAACCCTCGCGAACTGGCAGAAACACGGGCGAACACACAAAAAAAAAAAATCCGCAAATTCGCGGGAATTCGCGGATTTTGCGGATTGCGAATCCGCAAATCCGCAAAATTCGCGAACGCGAGATCCGCAAAATTCGCTCATGCTTAGCGTAGTGTAGGGTCATGCTGGGGTGTAGTGTTTTAGTGTTTTGGGTAGTGTTGTAGTGTGTGCGTAGTGTAGGGTCATGCTGGGGGTAGTGTTTTAGGATTTAGGTTAGTGTTGTAGTGTTTGCGTAGTGTAGGGTCATGCTGGGGGTAGTGTTTTAGGGTTTAGGGTTGTGTTGTAGTGTTTGCGTAGTGTAGGGTCATGCTGGGGGTAGTGTTTTAGGGTTTAGGGTTGTGTTGTAGTGTTTGCGTAGTGTAGGGTCATGCTGGGGGTAGTGTTTTAGGGTTTAGGGTAGTGTTGTAGTGTTTGCGTAGTGTAGGGTCATGCTGGGGTGTAGTGTTTTAGGGTTTTGGGTAGTGTTGTAGTGTTTGCATAGTGTAGGGTCATGCTGGGGGTAGTGTTTTAGGGTTTAGGGTAGTGTTGTAGTGTTTGCGTAGTGTAGGGTCATGCTGGGGGTAGTGTTTTAGGGTTTAGGGTAGTGTTGTAGTGTTTGTGTAGTGTAGGGTCATGCTGGGGGTAGTGTTTTAGGGTTTAGGGTAGTGTTGTAGTGTTTGTGTAGTGTAGGCTCATGCTGGGGGTAGTGTTTTAGGGTTTAGGGTAGTGTTGTACTGTTTGTGTAGTGTAGGATCATGCTGGGGGTAGTGTTTTAGGGTTTAGGGTAGTTTAGTTGTTTAGTGTATGCTAAAGGCATATTCGTTCTAAAAGTTTTCGTTATTTTAATTTGCGGCCTAATAGTACATGCGGGATTTTTTTTGCGGACTGATGGTATGCGGGATTTCGTCATATATTCGCTAATCATACTTTCTATGGCAAAATGAACCCCCTCATTTTGTTCCTTTTTAAATTAAATGTTTTAAGAGTTACCACTTTATTCCAATCAAGATGGCTTCAGGTGTGCCATACCTTTGTAATAAGTAGGACTGTTAGCACTCTAGTTGTTCTTTAGAACACTCTGGGACAATCTGTCATTGGGCTATAGTTGGGCTACATCTGGCTGATATTTGGGCTACATTTGTTTTTTTTTGTCTCTGGTGGCCATCTTTGGGCTACATTGGGCTACATTGGGCTACATTGGGCTACATTTGGGCTCCAACATATATATAGCCCAATGTAGCCCAATATATATTTTTCAAAGTTAATTTTCGTAAAAACCACTGGAGCCTATATCTTGAGACATAGCAAAGGCACATCGGGCTGCCAGTCCCTACAATTTTGCCAAGTTTGGTGTAAATCCATTCAGCCGTTCAGGCTAAAAGTGAGGCCAACCGCCCTATGGAAAATTGCATGGGAAAAACACGTTTTGGGACCCCCCTTTTTTCTCGGCCCCCCCTTGACGAAACCCCCCCAAATTTTCAGGGGCTGCTCAGAAACAAAATGTTCCATTTTCCTGAAAATTTCAGCCAATTCTGTCCTCATAAGCCAAAGTTATTCGACATAGAATTTTCAAAAATCCCATAGGAAAAAAATCCTAACTATATATACCTACTGGCTATCGCCAGTAGGTAATATATATATATATATATATATATATATATATATATATATATATATATATATATATATATATATATATATCTGACGTGCCCACCAGCAGCACGTGAAGAGGACCCGTTCTGTTAAAGCGTCCTGCAAATGTTGGTGACTTGCTGTTAATTACCCGAGGTTCGGATTTTGCAGGACCGCCTCATAGTCGGATCAGGCAAGTGGCCACTGTCAGGAACAGCCCGTGACTTCACGAGGGAAACAGGATCACGGCATCCTAGTTTCATGGCTCGGTCTGACTTTGAAAATGGGGCAGGAACGCTGGGGACCCGAGGAAGCGCTTTGACTTTCATTTACGGGGGTTCTCCTTGTGCACAACACTCGCACTGCTTGCCAGGATTTACAGCCTTAGATGACTCCACAAATGGTACTTACCAATGCACTGCATGATGGGAGCTGCAGTCCAACTACTTTGAACTGCAGCTGAAACTTTGCAGTGGGTGGAGCCAGCTGACCTCCGTTAATTGGTAGGACCTGCGAATATCAAGAGTGAGAGGAGGAGTGTTCCCGTTCAGCTTGCGGCATCCGAAGAAGGCACAACGCCGAAATGCATCATGCCATTCACAAGCAGTCAATAAAGTGTTCCCGAAAGCTCCCCTTGTGTCCTCTGGCTTTCTTCACGGAGGGGTCGGTGTTTTCATATCTGACGTGCCCGCCAGCAGCACGTGAAGAGGACCCGTTCTGTTCAAGCGTCCTGCAAATGTTGATGACTTGCTGTTTATTACCCGAGGTTCGGATTTTGCAGGACCGCCTCATAGTCGGATCGGGCAAGTGGCCACTGTCAGGAACAGCCCGTGACTTCACGAGGGAAACAGGATCACGGCATCCTAGTTTCATGGCTCGGTCTGACTTTGAAAATGGGGCAGGAACGCTGGGGACCCGAGGAAGCGCTTTGACTTTCATTTACGGGGGTTCTCCTTGTGCACAACACTCGCACTGCTTGCCAGGATTTACAGCCTTAGATGACTCCACAAATGGTACTTACCAATGCACTGCATGATGGGAACTGCAGTCCAACTACTTTGAACTGCAGCTGAAACTTTGCAGTGGGTGGAGCCAGCTGACCTCCGTTAATTGGTAGGACCTGCGAATATCAAGAGTGAGAGGAGGAGTGTTCCCGTTCAGCTTGCGGCATCCGAAGAAGGCACAACGCCGAAATGCATCATGCCATTCACAAGCAGTCAATAAAGTGTTCCCGAAAGCTCCCCTTGTGTCCTCTGGCTTTCTTCACGGAGGGGTCGGTGTTTTCATATCTGACGTGCCCGCCAGCAGCACGTGAAGAGGACCCGTTCTGTTCAAGCGTCCTGCAAATGTTGGTGACTTGCTGTTAATTACCCGAGGTTCGGATTTTGCAGGACCGCCTCATAGTCGGATCAGGCAAGTGGCCACTGTCAGGAACTGCCCGTGACTTCATGAGGGAAACAGGATCACGGCATCCTAGTTTCATGGCTCGGTCTGACTTTGAAAATGGGGCAGGAACGCTGGGGACCCGAGGAAGCGCTTTGACTTTCATTTACGGGGGTTCTCCTTGTGCACAATACTCGCACTGCTTGCCAGGATTTACAGCATTAGATGACTCCACAAATGGTACTTACCAATGCACTGCATGATGGGAACTGCAGTCCAACTACTTTGAACTGCAGCTGAAACTTTGCAGTGGGTGGAGCCAGCTGACCTCCGTTAATTTGTAGGACCTGCGAATATCAAGAGTGAGAGGAGGAGTGTTCCCGTTCAGCTTGCGGCATCCGAAGAAGGCACAACGCCGAAATGCATCATGCCATTCACAAGCAGTCAATAAAGTGTTCCCGAAAGCTCCCCTTGTGTCCTCTGGCTTTCTTCACGGAGGGGTCGGTGTTTTTATATATATATATATATCTATATATATATATATATATATATATATATATATATATATATATAGATATATAGATATATAGATATATATATATATATATATATATATATATATATATATATATATATATATATACGCAGAGCCCCGCCGATAATTTATTATCCACACTTCCAATCCAACGATTAGAAAAAAATATAAGAATGCACACATTCGAGTGTTATTCCAGTATCATGACCATGACCATGTCATGAATGATGTGATATGTGACATCATCACCAGTGGATTGCAGGCGCGAGAGTTACAGTTAGTACAACTACCTATAACAGAGGAATTTCAATGGTTTTGTATGAGAGAAATTTTCAGCTGACTATAACACCCCTGAAACCTATGTTTTTTTCAGTGAATTTCTAAGGTTTTTTAAATGATAATTCCTAACTATAACCTGCCTGAAACCTATGGTTTTTTCAATGAATTTCAAAGGTTTTTTAAATGATAGTTCCTAACTGTGACCTGCCTGAAACCTATGGTTTTTTCAGTGAATTTCAAAGGTTTTTTCAATCACAATTTTTAAATGTATTCATTGATTTTCTACTTTTTAAAATCTATTTCTTCTTAGATATCTTATTTTTTAGATGACTTTACACATTTTTAATATATATATATATATCATCGCTCCAAGTGCCCAAGGGTCGGGGATGCACGCAGGCAACAATTAACATCCTTCCCTCCATTACACCTGGACTGCCATGCCGACGCGTTTCGGAAAATGGTTCCTTCTTCATGGGCTTGTGGCACAAATATACGCTGCTTAGTATCACGCTTCTATTTATTAGAAACACCTTTACATTGGCTAACGTGATCAGTCTCTCGCCTTCTGATAGGCTGTATTACAGAGTCCTAGGCCTGTGGCCTTCTGGGAGATGTTGTTTCTCCAGTGCAGCAATCTCAGTCTTTACTTGCCCTCAAATCGGCTCCAAGGTAAGGAGAGTATCAATCCTCGGTGTTGTAGCCTCACAGTTGTGCTGGGCATGTACCCAGCTCCGTATCCGCTGTTAAGGCGACGGTGCAATCCCCACGGCGTAGGCTGCCGTATTAAATCATCGCTCCAAGTGCCCAAGGGTCGGGGATGCACGCAGGCAACAATTAACATCCTTCCCTCCATTACACCTGGACTGCCATGCCGACGCGTTTCGGAAAATGGTTCCTTCTTCATGGGCTTGTGGCACAAAAATACGCTGCTTAGTATCACGCTTCTATTTATTAGAAACACCTTTACATTGGCTAACGTGATCAGTCTCTCGCCTTCTGATAGGCTGTATTACAGAGTCCTAGGCGTGTGGCCTTCTGGGAGATGTTGTTTCTCCAGTGCAGCGATCTCAGTCTTTACTTGCCCTCAAATGGGCTCCATGGTAAGGAGAGTATCAATCCTCGGTGTTGTAGCCTCACAGTTGTGCTGGGCATGTACCCAGCTCCGTGTCCGCTGTTAAGGCGACGGTGCAATCCCCACGGCGTAGGCTGCCGTATTAAATCATCGCTCCAAGTGCCCAAGGGTCGGGGATGCACGCAGGCAACAATTAACATCCTTCCCTCCATTACACCTGGACTGCCATGCCGACGCGTTTCGGAAAATGGTTCCTTCTTCATGGGCTTGTGGCACAAAAATACGCTGCTTAGTATCACGCTTCGATTTATTAGAAACACCTTTACATTGGCTAAGGTGATCAGTCTCTCGCCTTCTGATAGGCTGTATTACAGAGTCCTAGGCGTGTGGCCTTCTGGGAGATTTTGTTTCCCCAGTGCGGCGATCTCAGTCTTTACTTGCCCTCAAATGGGCTCCAAGGTAAGGAGAGTATCAATCCTCGGTGTTGTAGCCTCACAGTTATGCTGGGCATGTACCCAGCTCCGTGTCCGCTGTTAAGGCGACGGTGCAATCCCCACGGCGTAGGCTGCCGTATTAAATCATCGCTCCAAGTGCCCAAGGGTCGGAGATGCACGCAGGCAACAATTGACATCCTTCCCTCCATTACACCTGGACTGCCATGCCGACGCGTTTCGGAAAATGGTTCCTTCTTCATAGGCTTGTGGCACAAAAATACGCGATGATATATATATATATATATTTTTTAAAATATTTTTGTAAATATTATAATATTTTCTTTTTTCTTCAATTTTTTGAGGAGTCGCGCACCCACAATGCACCTTTCTCAACTACTGCGCTGAACATAGCTGCCATTTTAGAATTGCTCTGTACAATCCGCGTAGGCTGTGCGATGGGTGCATATTTTCATGCGCAATCGCCATGTGAACCGTACGCAACTTCAAGCGCATAAGCAACATATACGTATCACGCAACGCAACGCGCGCGCGTTTCCGCACGGTGTCATCTTCAACGTGGTGGCGCACGACTTCCACAAAATTTTTCGATATACAAATAGATATATATATGTATGTATTTAATATAAAAATTAAGGCAAAAAATAACATTCTTTTAGTTTTAATAAACTTATCCTACTTTTAAATGCAATTTCGCAAATTTGCTCTAGGTGCGTGCTGCATGTATGCACCCAACGCGGATCTCATGTGACCAAAAAAAAGAGATTGGATTGATTTATAACACTTACTGTTCTAACTATTGAAGAACCCCACCCAATTCAATTACTCTTCTTAGACCTTCCTTAGGAAAAGACCTGTCCTGAGAAGAACGTCACTTTTTCTTAATTGGAAACCTGAATTTCTTTTTTGGAGATAAATATGGCTACACCACTGCAAGAATCATCTGATTCTGATGATTTTGTTGCTGAACAATTTCTACCAGAACCTCCCTCTCCCGAAAGATACACATTCATCGTATGGAAATGTTTTACTTTTCCGGAGGGGCAAAAGACACACCTTCCTGCACAAAAACAATCAGTGAAGGCCTTTTTCTCCTTCAATATGTGCTGTGAATTGTAGCATATATTGGAAGAGAAAAAAGGAGGAGAAATTAAAACAAATCTCGGGCAGATTTACAAGCTCTCTGCTCCAACAGTACATCCCTTTTCGTGACGTACTGTTGGTGCAGGTGGCTCCTCCATATTTATAAGGAGAGCAAAAGTTACCCTGTGTGACTTTTCCTTTCCTTGTAAATACAGCCCCTTCACATGCAGCTCTTTGCGTATATATATTACATCATTCATGACATAGTCAGTGACATCACTGATGACATCACTGATGACATCTCAAATGGCTTCACTAATGACATCATCCAGTGAATGTGGTTTAGTTTGAAATTTAAATATGTATTATATATATACCAATCTGTATTGAAGATTGAGTGGATATATAACTGTCTGGATGGAACATTTAGTAGATGTCTGACTGTCTGTTTAAGTGAGTAATTAAAAGTGTCTCACTTCATACATGGAATAGTAACTAAACTATGTGAATGTGTGCATCGCTGTCTGTTGTTGTATAACATGCTGCATCAGTTGGTCACTAACTACATGAGTGTGCATATTAGTAATTGATTAGTTGGGTGGGCATTTGTATGGGACACTGAGTGTGTGTGTGGTTGGATGGGGTGTGTGTAACTATGCATAGATGTGTGAATGGTTGATTAACTAGGTGTATAGGTTTAAGAGTGCATGTGGAAACAGGTGTTTGGGTGACAGTGTATTTGTTTGTGAGTTAGTGAGAGAATATATGTTTTAGTTGTGCATGTTTTCATGAGGGAGTATCATCACTGCATAACCGATTAGGATGACTGCTGATGTGTCAATGTCTATATATGTGTATAAGTGCATTTGATAGTGTTCTATTAATTAGTGACTTCATGTATACATTATTCTGTTGTTGAATGGGTAGTTGTGTGTGTAGACTTAGGAATCAGTGAGTAGGTATGAAGTAACTGGTATTGGTGTGCCAATGGTTTCAAATATGGTACTCTATTTTACAGAGAGGGATGAAAGGTTATACTAGTGTATGACGAGGTGTATCAAATTGTCAGGTGGATGATGTCATCAGTGATGTCATCAGTGATGTCACTGACCATGTCACGAATTATCTAATATGTGACATCATCAGCAGTACATTGTGGGCGCGCGAGTTATAGTTAGCAGAACTAACTATAACGGAGGAATTTCAATGGTTTTTTATGAATGAAATGTTCAGCTAACTATAACACCCCTAAAACCTATGGTTTTTTTCAGTGAATTTCTAATGATTTTCCAAATGATAATTCCTACCTATAACCTGCTTGAAAACCTATGTTTTTTCAGTGAATTTCTAAAGTTTTTTAAATGATAATTCCTAACTATAACATATCTGAAACCTATGGTTTTTTCAGTGAATTTCAAAGGTTTTTAAACGACAATTTTTAAATATATCAATTGTTATATTTATTTTTTCATACTGATTTACTACACTTTTCTAAACTATTCATTTTTAGATATTTTATTTTTTAAATTACATTATAATTACATTATACATTACATTACAAAATATACTTTCTCAGAATGAATTACTTTAGTTTAAATACTTTGCAAATAAGAAATAGACTTTTAAGTACAGTACAATTTTGAATGCAATTCAACATTGATCTCAAAGGACTTTCTAGTTAAATGCAATTAGTTACTTTATAGACTTTTCTAACCACAGGACTGCATCCTAGATTCAGTCCAGGGACATCTCCTGTAAACAGCTGAGTAAAATCGTTTTGGTTACAGTAGTGATTTTTAACGAATATTATTGCATTTTAAAAGTTGACAAGTTGACAAAAGTTGAAACTTTTTCACATAGAATCACCAATGTTATCCTATGGGATGAAATTCACTTAGCAAGTAAGTAGTGTTTTTTTTTTATTTGTTTTTATTGCAGAATTAGAAACCAGTTCACAAAATAGGTCAACCAGTACACTTATGATATCACAAAGCATAGATAAAATAATAGTGAATTCGTCCACACAGCCAATTAGCCCACAACCCGGAGGCCTGCCGGCGCATCGAGTCGTATGCACAGCAAAGGTGTCACAGTGGTCACCCCATAGGGGTGTCTGGTTAATAACATCATTTAGTATCTGCATTTTACCCCCCTAAACTCCCACCCCCCCCCTCTACACCAGCCAGCATGCTCCGGCGTCCTATGTGGGTGACGTCGGAGTTGTAACACCTGGTCCTGCTCATTCCTGTCAGTGGACGTCTATGGTGTCGGTCCAGGGTATTTCTATTGTTGCCCCCGGCAACCTGCTTAACCCCTCTCAGGGACCCACTGCCGTGTACCCAGCCCTAGGTTTCAACTACGGGTATCTTCCATAACATTGCCTCAGTGCCTAACAACCCTTCCCAAACCATCCCTTCCTCCCTCCCCCCCCAACTGCTGCTGATGTGGGCATAGTTATTCTATATTGATAATGGAGCACGCTACAAATCGGGTATTGCCTTTGTTCTTTCAAGCCTCATGGAGCCCTGAGTGTTCAATGTATCTACTCTTCATCTTCTACCATGTAGTCACGCAACGCTTGAACTATCATCTCCCATGCTCTCGCCATCTCCAAGCTTTTATCATTGTCAGTCCTGGCAGCCTGTCTCATTCTGAGCACACTTTCACACCCGGACCATTTCAGCAGCTCATTCATCCATCTCCTCACGGACGGACCCTCCTTGGACTTCCAATGCCAGGTAATCTCTCTTTGAGCCAGCATGAGCCCTAGATCAATGAATTTGCTTGTGGTTTTTGTGTTCTTTGTGTGAGGGAACCAAAGCAATAAGCACGCCGCCATGTCAAAGTCTACCTCCCTGTCAGTAACCACGTTCAGGATTTCCCCCACTTCCGGCCAATACGTCCCCAAGTTCGGACAGCCCCACAGCAGGTGATCCAGGTCAACCTCAGGCGCCAGGCACCTCGGGCACATTGCGTTGTGTACCTGAAAGTACCGTTTAATCCTTTCCGGGGTCAGGTAGGCCCTGTGTAGGACAAAAAAATGTACCTGTTGGAAACGTGCATTCCTGGTCCCCTTTCATGTCCGTTTCAAAATATGGCCCCACACTGTGTCCGGGATGGGCTTACCTATACTGTCCTCCCATTTCGCCTTTAGCGCCAGTAGTGGTTCCAGTCCCTCATTTAACATCCTATTATGGAGGCAGGTCACCGCTTTAAAAGTACCCGCGGCCATCACCACATACTGGCAGGCCATGGTCGTTTCCAGTTCAATTAGCCCTCCCTTCCAGTGCTTTTGCATCGCCGCAACCACTGCTGCATGCAGAAGAAAATTCCCGTCTGGCAGGCCAAACTGTTCCTGCAATGTCTGAAAGGGGACCAACGTTCCATCTATGTATAAGCCCCCCACCATCTGTAAGCCTAACTCCTTCCATTCTGATAGCGGGGACCAGTCGCCCCCATGCGGCAGAGCGGTCAGCATTCCCAATGGTATCTCTGGTGCATAAGGCCGGGCTCTCTTTGCTCTCTTCAGACTTCTTTGCCAACACAGCCTGATAGTTTTTTCCTCCATTGTAAGGTCCCTCATATCTAGTTTCTGTTGCATAACTATGTAGGACAAGACATGGCGGTGAATACCAGTCCCTCGTTCGTGCTCTGGTCCTCTGAACTCTCTGGCGATGTGTTGCGTGAGTATTTGAAGTTGTGCTGCTAAATAATATAATTCAAAGTCGGGGACTGCCATCCCCCCTCAACCTTGGGTCTAATCAAAGTGTTCAATGCTACCCTGCGTCATCCGTGACCCCAGAGGAAGTCAGTTACCATCATCCTCAGTTCTTTAAAGACCCGCTGAGGGATCCATATCGGCAGGGTGCGGAAGTAATAGAGCAACCTTGGGAGCGCCACCATTTTCAATAGTGCCACTCGACCCAACACAGAGAGAGGGAGGGAGGCCCAAAAAGATATGCAACCTCTCAATGCGCGCATGCAACACCCTATATTACCCTCCAACAGACTTGCGGCCTCATGGTAGATGCGGACACCTAGATAAGTGAAGCAAGATGGCTCCCAGACCACCCCCAGCGCGCGAGGGGGACACGGCGCGCCTGCCCGCAGCGGAAAAATACAAGTCTTAGTCCAGTTCATCTTAAGGCCTGATAACTGGCCAAATCTGGATAACATGCCCACTGCTCCCTCCAGGGCCCGCTCTGCATCCGCTAGGTACAATAACAGATCGTCCGCATACAGTGATATGTAATGCGACTCCTCAACCTGCTTGATCTCCTGGTACATGGCCCCCGACCTTGCCTGCGCCGCCAGTGGTTCCATCGCCAGTGCGAACAGCAGAGGGGACAACGAGCACCCCTGCCTCGTCCCTCTATGCACTGGATAATCTGAGGATATAACCGATCCTAGGCGTACCCTCGCTGTGGCCAATGAATGCAGCACTCTTGTCCATCTCCCAAACCCCTCTCCTATACCAAACTTCACCAACACTTCATCCAGGTTTGTCCACTCAAGGCTATCAAAAGCTTTCTCAATATCAACCGATAAAACTGCAGGTTCCTGATCTGTGTCCCAGCACTGTCTAATATCCGGATCAGTTGACGTATGTTCATTGACGTGTTCCTAGTAGGAATAAACCCTGCTTGGTCCCCATGCACTAGTCTGGTCATATGTGGTAGCAGTCTGGTGGCTAGAATACGGCTCAAGATCTTATAGTTCACGGTTAGCATAGACAAAGGCCGATAAGACGTCACATCGGATGCCTCTCTGCCGGGTTTCAGTAGTGGCACCACTAGCGCCTCCCTCATCGATTTGGGCAAGTACCCCAACATTCTGGCTTCAGTGTACACCACCAATAGTCTGGGCACTAAAATATCAATATATTTCAGGTAGAATTCAATCGGCAGGCCATCTACCCCAGGCGTTTTATTTCTTGCCATCTGTTTAATGGCCACTCTAATCTCCGATAGCGTTATAGGCCCTCCCAGTTCTTTTGCTTCCTCGTCATCCAGCACTGGCAGTGGGACAGAGTCCAAGTATTCACTTATTTCAGAGACCTCCACCCCCAGCTGGCATGCTTACAACTTCGTGTAGTAAGACTGGCAGCGCGCCAGCACCGCCGCCTGCGAGTAGACTATTTCCCCTGACTCCGTTCTTATGCTCATGACTGGGCAACCTCTAGTGTCTGGGTTGGCAAGCCTAGCAAGGAGCGTACCTACTTTATCTCTCTCTGCATGTGCTTTAATGGTGTATTACTTATAATCATAGCACCGTAGCCGTTCCGTTTCAGTCGCCACTACTTCCTTAGCCTCAAGTAACCGCTCTTGTAATTCCGGTCGCTCAGGCCTACGCTGTTCCAATTCCCTCAACGCATCCTCTGCTTTCGCTAGAGCAGTCAAAACTGATGTCCTTGCATTCGAGAATCTGCCCATGCATACGCCTCTCACCACCACCTTCATCGCATCCCATTCTACCGATCTCGCAGTAGCTGAACCCTCATTCTCCTCAAAATAGCGTTCAATGCCCTGTTGGACCGTGTCACTAAACACCAGATCCTCCAATGTGTCAGGCCGCAGCCGCCATGTTGGAACCGCTGATCTCGCCCGCTGCCACTGCACTAATACTAACAAGGGATTGTGATCCGAGATAGTCCTAGTCAAGTATTCCGTGTGAGTTACCACGGCAGCCAGGGGGCCACTACACAGGACAGAGTCTATTCTGACGTGTAACGCATGTAGGGCTGAAAAAAAGGAATAGTCCCTAGTGTCAGGGTGCTGCTCCCTCCACACATCTATCAATCCCCACCTCTATTGCCATTCCTTCCTATGTGTGGCCAACCTACGCACTGGGGAGTCGGCCAACGGTGGGTGCGACCTATCAAGTGTCACATTAGTGATTGAATTGAAGTCACCTCCTAGGATGATGGGGCCCGCCAGGAAATAGGCCAGTGAACTCGTCAGACCATCGAAAAAATGGGCCTGATCGACATTAGGGGTGTATACACTACATAAAACCACATCTCTACCATATAACCTCCCCTCCACCACCACATATCTGCCCTCAGGGTCCACCAGCTGGTTCATAGCCCGGAACGGTATCCCCGCCCTTATCCATATCAGCACCCCTCTAGCAAACGCCGAATACGTGGTGCCAAACACTTGACCACGCCATCTCTTCTGCAGTGCAGTGCATTCTTGCTTAGTTAGATGAGTTTCTCGTAACATTGCAATCTGGATGCCACGCCTCACCAGATAAGCATGTACCTTGTGGCGTCTCACCATTGTTCGAAGTCCCCGGACATTCCGTGTTAGGCATTTCAAATTAGGTAACGTCCCCATAGTAGTCATCTCCGTACTGTTTCAATGGCAACCAGTTATTGCCCACATCATTGCAGTTGCATCCCCCCTCAAAACTACTGAAAAAACACCCCAAACCCCACTTCCCAGGACAGGACCTAATAACCCAGCTTCAGCCCTGTTCCAAACCTGTAACACAGCACACATTAGACTAATCTGTGGTCGCCACCACAGAAGGCCTTAAGGGCCGCAAGAGGGTGAGTTAGCGCCGACCCAGGGCAGGCAGAGCCCCCACCCCGCGCCCTTGATCCCACACTGCATTTGCAGCACCATACCTGCCAACCCGCCAAACACCAGGAGAGCATGCCCCAGTAGAAGCAACGGAATTGTTCAGCCCTCTCAATTGTCACTCATTAAAGAGTCCATCTGATGTCTGCGGGGTGACCGCTGGACCCCTCGAGCTCTCAGCCTCCGATACTTCTTCTCCAGATTTACCTCCATCTTCGTCAGAATCCGACCCCACCTCTGCCTTCTCTTGTTGCGACCTCGTAGTACTCGCTGTTGCAGCTAACGCCCCTTTCCTGTCCGCCGCCATCTGAACATCCCGCATCGCTCTCTTGAGTTTGTTTTGTTTGCGGATACGCTGCGATTTTCTGATCTGGATCGGTTTATGTCTCTCCCGCTGACTTTTGCCATTGCGGTCCGTTCTGGCACGATATAACTCAAGCCACGACCATGCTTCATCCGGGGTCTGAAAGAATTGAGTGTTCCCATCTAGGATCACTCGTAATTTGGCCGGAAAAAGCAAGGAGTATTGAATCCCTTCCTCCCTCAGCTCTTTTTTCACAGTCAGGAAGGACGCTCTGTTCTTTTGGACCTCCTGTGTGTAATCCGGGAAGACCGTGACCCGGCTACTGTCCACCTGAAAGGGGCCCACTGAGCGCGCCCTCTGTATCAACAGGTCCCGATCCTTGTAATGTAGGAGTTTCACCATCATCGGCCTGGGCGGCCGGCCTTGCATAGGTGGGCGTGCTGGTACCCTGTGTGCCCGCTCCAGGGAAAAGAAAGGAGAGAGGCCCTCTGGCGCCACTACCGTTTTGAACCAGTTCTCCAGATAGGCCACCGCATCATCCCCTTCAATTTTCTCCGGAAGGCCTAATACCCTCACGTTGTTCCTCCGATTACGACTTTCGGCATCCTCTGCTCGACTCTCCAGTGTGGCCAGGCGGCTGAGGATATCAGTCAACTTGTGTTCCGCGGTCACTACCGCCGGTTTCAGCTCCTGAAGTATGTTCATTTTCTTTTACTCTGTCCGAGAGCTTAGCATGGTCCGCCCTCAAGAGACCCAGCCCTGTGGCGACCTGTGCTATGTCCTGGTGCAAAGACTCCTTAGTCGCCGTTATTGCTTCCAATATGTTGTCCAGTCGCTGGTTCAGCCTCCGCTCCTGCTCCGTTACTTCCGGGGGAGCATGAGCCCCACCATCCCGGGCTAGCGCGGTCGTGTCTTCTCGACCGTGTTCCACGGTGGGAGCTCCACCAGCAGCGGCCATCTTGGCTGCCTCGTGCGTCATCATATGGCTGCCTTGGGTACTTCAACAGGACTCGCGCCCTCCGTCACGGGAGCTTCGCCCTCTGCTCACCGACCTTGCTCGAACGTCTCAACGGTTCCACTCAGCAGCAAGCTCCCACGATGGTCCTGGCAGCCACCGGAGACCGGGGTCGTAGGCCGAGGGCGGGCCGCTCCTCACACGGTCACCATGTCAGGGAGCGGGGGGGGGGGTGCTGCGTCTGCCGTGTACCAGGCCGATGGGAGCCCCACACACCTCTAGTTCCTCTCTGAGGTCCCGTTCAGTTGGTACCCGACTCTTCACGCCCCGTTGGCAGATGTTTGCTATCCGGTTCAGTTCTGATCCGCCTCGCTCCGCGAGCAGTCTCTGCCGCTCCCTTGCGCCGCCATTTTCTCCACTCTCTGCTAGGCACCTCAGGCCTCTGGAATCGGGTCTCAGCTCTATGTTCGGTCTCCTGCTGGCCCCCAGCTGCTCTCCAATGCTTCTTCAATACTTCGTATGGGGAAACCGCCCCTCAGGGAGCGCCAATGGTGTGGTTTTCAGGAGAAATAGCTGGATCAGGCGCGGAGCTGCAAGCTCACGCCGCCATCCCGATCGGCGTCCAAGCCACGCCCCGCTTAGCAAGTAAGTAGTGTTATCATCACTTTTTCTTACTCAGTGGTGAATCCTGGATCTAGCACTGGTGCATCTCCTGTAAACAGTTAAAGAGTGAGTTTAAGTTATACAGGTGATTTTTAGGGAATATTTGTAGTTTGACAAAATCCACACTTAGAAACTGTTCTTGTGAAAACCAGACAACGGATTCCTATAGAAAGAAATACAAGTTACTGGTAAGTATGCTTAGAATTACTTTTCATGGTCAGTGCTGGGCTAAAAGATGCAGCACTGGGTTCTCTCTTGATAACAGGTTAGTAAATCGGAATTTGTTGTTCACATGATGTTAGGTGAATATTTTAAAGTTCGAAAACTCCACAATTACAAAAAATTCCAAGTGAAACCAGTCAATGTTAGCCTATGTAAGGAAATCCAAGTTACTGGTAAGTACGGTTAAAATTACTTATCTGGTTCAGTACTGGGCTTAAAGATACAGCACTGATGTCTTTCCTGATAACAGGTGAGTAAATCAGAATTCATGGTTCGGCTGATTTTAGAGGAATATTTGCAAGTTCCAAAACTCCAAACTTAGAAGAATTTCCAAGTGAAACCAGTCAATGTTAGCCTATGGAAGGAAATTCAAGTTACTAGTAATTACGGTTAGAATTACTTTTCAGGATCAGTACTGGGCTCAAAGATGCAGCACTGAGGTCTCTCCTGATAACTGGTGAGTAAATCGGAATTAGTCGTTCGGCTGATTTTACTTCGGTCCAGTATATATAGAGCCACTTTCCCACACCATCCCCTCCCTTCATCACTGTGCAAAAACGCCCTGTGGCGCATTTTAAGTTGGGGATTTATTTTAATACTTGTATATTAGAAGAGAGAAAGAATTAAAAGAAAAAGAAAGAGCGAATACGTATGAAGATATAAAACTAAACTAAAACTGTTTAACAAGTTTCACTTTTACAAAAACATGTGCGCAAGTTAAACAGAGGAAATGTAAGCACATGTCAACTGAAAAACGTGAAAAAAAATGGGAGGAGCACTAAATTGGTTTCATAGTGACTTCAATAACCAAAACGTATATATACCACACCCGTAGGATGATTACTTTTGTTTTTTGTGATTTAATTACGGATGACCAAACTACGAACAAGATAAAGTTTACGATCGTCGGATTCATCTTCAGTTTATCGTCCATTTCCTCAGAGGGAACATAAAATTAATGTATATATTGTATTATATAAAACATTATGTCCCTTCCAGAGGAGTTGGATGTATGTCGACGGAAGGAGGAAAGAATTTTAAAGAGAGGTAAATTAATAGTTTATGCTTTATATATTTTTCTAATGCAAGTATATTATTAGGATTTCTAAATGTAGTGTGTAAAAGTATAATTGTACTTTAGAAACGAAATGTCGTAACAACAGCTCATGTATTATCGTCGCAAATTGAAAATACTACAAAGACTCACAAAAAAAGAAGGTTTGAAATATGTACAATTAAAAAAAATTTCAAGTAAATCTCTTTTTCTTCTACAGTGAAAATGGGTCTATCAGTATATATATTGTGTATTGTATATATATTGTGACGTATATTCACTCATGAAGAACAGGAGGTTTATCGTGGCAAGCAGTAATTATGAAAAAAATATTAATCTCAATGATCAAATAATAAAAAAATGCTTTTTAACAGTCACAATGTTTTCTTAAAAAGTAATTGAAAAGAAATGTACAAAAAACAAAAGAGAAAGATGAAGTTGTGACGGAGTGTTTGTAGAAGCACTACTATTCGACTTTATCTGAAAGTACATCATGCCTTCTTATATTAACAAGAATTTGGGCAACAATTTAAAAAAAGATTTCAATGGAAAATAGTGTTTGCGGAGAACAAAGGGATTCTGTGCATATTTATATAGCGCGTAGTCGACCCAAAACTGTATCAGCAAATTACATGAGCACCGTATTTACAGTACATTTGCAGGCAAGCGTAGCTTACATCATTTCTCTTCAATAACAGGATGTGGACGTGACTCAGAGGCTCAAACACTGATTTGCAGCACCAAGTTCGACAGAGTACCTGAATGACCACATTTGTATATATATTAGCTGCCCTTCATGTGCCAAAAAACTGCATCCTAAATCTTTCATAGCCCTGTATTACTACAGCTACAACTGAAGAAGCAGGTTTTAGAACCCAGCAGCGCCAGGGAAAACGCTCGATGTCTTCGGATTCCCCTGCCTCGGCAAACAGAGACACGGGACACTTCTCGATGACGTCAAAGACCAAAGTTTATTGGCTGCAACCAGAAACAGAGGTCTACGAAGCACAACACGGGTGGTTCGCTAGAGACTGCACAAATTCAATGAGCGAAGCATGGTCTTTTATGCCAAAAAACACATTCCAAAGTAGCATCAATTACATACAAACTAACCAATCACAGTGTGACATTTCAAAAATAGCGCATGACGACAATCACACTTTCCGTTGTCCAGCCCACCAGAAATGACCAAGCACATTCCAATATCCTGTTGGATCAGACCGGACAGACCCATCATAAAACCTCAACCCAAATCAGTGATTATGTCGTAAAGGAAGGAACAGAAAAATATGAGAAGCAAGATAGAAGGGTGGGTGCAGTGTACCATAAACTCAGCAATGTCCTACTCTTTGATCTTTATCTGACCAGCTGCTTAACAAGGAACTGGCTCAGCGAGGTCAGCCTCGGGCAAGGGAGTCAGTTCGGCCAGGTAATTCAGGAGTCAACTAAGGTGTACGTGTCCCAAGGACTCGCTCGGCCGTAGTCATCGGCCTATGTGAGGGCAACCACACAAAATGGCTGCCGTACACAAAATGGAACCCGAGGGTTCAAACGAAATCCCTGAATACATAGTGTTCTCATTGATCGATTTAAGACGAAAACACTCATACACACCGCACTCGTGATTTGCGGTCCGCTGACACCAAAATCGTCTATTTCCGACGACCTTTATTGAATGGGTTCGGAACCTCCAGACCACTTGCCCTCGAACTACAGAACTACACAACAATCCACTGAATGTACAACAAACATTCATATTCGCAGAAATATGTCATGTCTACCATGTTTTATGTGTGCAACTATAGATGAATATAGGGTCAGTGATACCCCGTACCTACCATATTGACCATGCTGTGGTACTTTACTGATATGATGACACATTTGCGTTTAAGACCCGGGTGACGTCAGCATTGCAAGACAGACACCAGAATCAGTTGATTTCTCATATAGCTCATGAAAGAACCATGCCCATAGCTCCGGAATCATGGTTCACAGCCTCGCGCAGCACTGGCATACGTCAGTCCAGCCCACTCCGCTTACGCTTCCAGGAAAAAACAAAAACGCAACATTGACCAGATTTCCATTGTAGTGATTTCTTACTTCCAGGTCTAGTTGTCAGAACGGCACACACACACTCCCTCATGGCTGGTATACACCCACACCACAACCATCCAGCACAGGTGTCACTACACACGTGACCCTACCAATAAAAGACGGGGCGTACGTCCTCTACACCATTTTAGAGTTGCTCCCATCGGAAACACTGTGATGGCCCGTCCTAGTGTCAGAAAGGTGAGCTGCGTATATATTCTTTTCAGTCACTCTCTCACTTCCTCTCGGCACACAATGTTAACTTCCTTTTTTTCTTACAGGTTGTGTTTCACAAATTGGCGTCCCCCCAAACACCTCCAAAGCTCAACCTTCGTGCATTCTGTGATGATGCGTGGCCATCCTAACAATGTCTGAGAAGGCTGCTTTGACACGAGGTGCACCCTCTTTGAATCACTCCAATGGCACAAGGTAAGCAAAGAAGCTTGTTTCCAAAGCAACAACAAGTCACCTGCGGGCAGAGAGAGTGGGTAGTGTGCAGCAGCTTCACTACATAGGAATGTACAATTACCACCGAGCAGTGAGAATAGATACATTACAACAGTCTGAAAGACAGATTTACAAGCCCATTGCGCCACTTTTGTGTCACTTTTAACATGGGAAAAGTGGTGCAAGAAGCTTGTAAATCTGCCCCTGAGTGCGCAAGAAAAAGCACTCACCTCTGGACTCTGGGAGTCAATGGGGTGCAACAGTCTGGGTACGCAATATTGAGAACTCACCGCTATGCAGTTGGAGTGCATGGGATATAGTACTTTGGAAGAAAAACAGCGCACAGATACCTTCTTACAGTAGAAATTGATGAAATACAGTATCCTGAGTGTACAAAGAAATGTGCAGTTGTATGTAATATGCTATTACTAACTCTATATACTATCTTTGAGATCACTAAGCTAGAGGGTGCACTATGAACCGGCACCTGCTTGGACACACAAAGGCGGCAAAAAGGTGAGCTACGAAGATCCAGTATTAACTGCTCCATCTATAACTTTCTCTCTCGCACAGTTATAATGTTGTTCTTTCTCTCTTTCTCTCTCTCACTCTCTCACATCGTTTCTCTTTCTCTTTTAAAGTTATGGACGCTGCTGTCAACTCTGCCGAGGCTGAATGTAAGAGAGTCTGCAGTGTAGAACCAAAGCTGAGTTCAAGTTGTGAACATTGTTGGCCACAGTGTCTACAGAAGGTAAGCAGAGCGGCCTAGATACACAATGCCTCAGATTAAATGCATTAGAAATAAAGGGGCTTATTTACAAGCCCCTTGCGCCACTTTTACATAACTTTTAACATAAAAGTAACCCAAAAGTGGTGAAAGGGGCTTGTAAATAAACCCCAAAGAATATTGTCCTGCATAATGACTTGATCTGTCACCTAATTCTATCTCATCTCTGGATCATTTTAAAGACCTGTTCGTCCATACTGTAAATCTGACGCAATAGGTACTTCCGTATCGACACCTCTTAAATGCGGGCCTATAAGAGAGGTGGAATCTATCAGGCACACTGCAGACCTACAAATTAAGAAATATTGCCAAGTATTACCTTAACTTGTAATCTTTGACCTCCTTCAGTCACATCGATCTAATTGTAAACACTTATTTTCCTTTTTGTTTTGCAGATTGCCTACCCTGCTTCTATTGAAGTCCATATCACATTTAGTTTATTATATTGTTATGTTAAAGGTATGTTTTTAGTTATTTATTATATTGTTATCTTAAAGTTACGTTTCTAGTTATTTATTGTTGTTTTAATAAAAGTTAATTAAAAAAGTATATACGTCTTCTTTTTCTGACAACATTTCACTATTATTTAGTGTGATAATCATATAGTTAGAAAACATTTAAAAATAGAAATGATAATTATTACTAGAAGTATAATACTGAGGCTAACTCTTTACCAGCTCTTTACCAGAGTCTATAGCTACGACTAACGGTTCCTATGGAAAACTTTTACAACTCCAGCAAAGTAACTGTATCGATTAGCAACATTCTGTGGTGAACTTCTAACATATGTGTTCACGCAAATGTTCCATGAACTGTTACTATGGTAACAGGCAGCAAGCAGTTTAGGGGTAGGGTTGAAAGGTACTGGGTGTACAGAAACTGTTATATTTACCCAGGATCCTCTGCATGACAGAAATGAAAGCAAAGTAAAACAGAACAATGTGTAGCAGATTTACAAGCCCCTTGCGCCACTTTCGTGTCACTTTTCCCATCTTATAAGTTATGCAATAGAAACGCAATGAACTTGTAAATCTGACCCTATGCGCATTACGAGCAAAAGAAGTACACAACTTTCAATTCTTTATCGATCACAATTGGACAGTGTTGCTTCACGTTTCACAATGCACTTCAATAAATAGTTTGTGCCTATTTAAATAGGAGACGGGATTGTTGACATTACAAAACTTAGGGGCATATTTACAAAGATGGCGTTAAAATTGTCGTCGCTTTAACGGCAGCAAACTACAACAAAAACGGCAAAAATGGACTACACAATCCTTTGAAGATTTTTTCAACATTGTTGTTTGCTATGCAAGAGTGAGAGCCACCCCCCGGGGCTATAAAATAAATGTTTGGGGGGCTCCAAGCCCCCCCTGAACAATTAGAAATGGGGGACCTCAGCCCCCTCGATTGTGGGAGGGGGCAGCGTGGCCCCCGCCTGCAGCCCTCAAGGCCCCTGGGTACTGCCACCCCCCCCCCGGGCTGGCTCCTGCACTGTACCGGAGTGCCTACCCCGGGACACTGTTATTTGCTATGAGAGGGCCGGAGTCTCGCGGCTCCCGCCCTCCCATAGCAAACTTGGTTTGGATTTTTGAAAGAGAGAGCAGGGAAATTTGTTCTCTCTTCAAAATCCAAACTAGATTGCTTTTCCACATCCATGTCAGCAGCTCCCCATGTGGAAAAGCAATGCCGGCTCCCGAAGGACGTGGGGAGCTAGCGGGACTGTGGGGACATTGGGGCTCCCCCCACGGTCCCCAGTGTTTTTTATAATCTCGGGAGATAGGGTCCCCGGGGATATTAGAAATTACTCATAGGGGCTATTTTTGTTACGGTAAAATTAGAAGTCGCGCACCCAGCGCAGCGCTCACTGCGGCCCCCTGGTGTGCACACATTCGATGCATGAATCATAATCTGTAGGGTGCGCGACTCCAGAGCTTTTGTTACACAACTTCTACGCGTTTGGGAGCCAATAGTGCTTTTCCACATGGGGAGCTGCTAACACGTGGCAGCACATGTCGCTGGCCATCCATATGCAAATATCCTTCACTTATTAAAGGGAGTCTGGTGCTCTGGTCGCTGCCACGAAGTTGGGGTTGCTGCCATTCAGGACTCAGGAACCAGGTACACATGTGGGATTGGCTTGCGTTGAACAGGGTTAGTTGACACCACGTGTCGCCGGTCTTTCACAGTGCAGGCCAGAGTCAGCGGTAAGCAAAGGTCCACAGGCAGGTGACGCTGACTTGAGCTGCACAGATTGGGAGCATTTGGTCTTCTCAACCCATTACAGTCTCTTACACAATTTACTTCGCTACTAATCTAGAAATGTGAACCGTTTAACCCCAGTGTAGGCCGGAGGCAGCGGTCAGGATGGGCGTACAGCTACGTGGAGTTGACTTGAACTGCACCTGGAGTACTGTGCATGTGCGCACATTGCAATGATACGTGGTCTCAGAGGTCTGGAGTGGGAGCAATGTCTTGACTTGATAAGGCCACATGGAGATGACTATGGTGCCGTGAGTTAGTAACAGCATCCTACGATAAGTGGTGGTCTCGGTGGGCCGCAGTGGTTGAAATGTGTGTTGCAAATTGGACTGCGCCATATGCAAATGCCACTGCATCTGAATTGTGAGCTCTACTTTCCGCAGTGTAGATCGAAGGCAGTAGTTAGCATAGACATCAAGGAATGCTTTTTGTCACTTCTTCTTGAAAAAATATGAGGACATAGAGTACAATTCTCTCTGCATTTAATAAACCAAGGCTGAATTCAATACTATCCACAGTGTAGTTCCAAAGCTTAATTCAAGTTGGGAACATCTGCTGTCCGCACTGCAGATCGAAGGCAGTAGTTATCATAGACATTGAGGAATGCTTTTTGTCACTTCTTCTTCACAAAATCCGAGGACATAGAGTACAATTCTCTCTGCAATTAATAAATCAAGGCTGAATTCAATGCTGTCCGCAGTGTAGATCCAAAGCTGAACTCAAGTTGTGAACCCTGCTGTCTGCAATGCAGATCGAAGGCAGTAGTTAGCATAGACATTGAGGAATGTTTTTTGTCACTTCTTCTTGACAAAATCAGAGGACATAGAGTACAGTTCTCTGTGCAATTAATAAATCAAGGCTGAATTCAAGTTGTGAACCCTGCTGTCCACAGTGTAGATCAAACACAGTGGTCGGTACAGACATACGTCTGCGGTGTTGTGGCGCTGTGTTCGTAGGGAGCTTGTGTGGAGGAGGCCTGCGGTCATGGCGGTAGCCACGTGCTAGGGTGAGGGCCGCTGCTCTGGCAGACTCATTTGTCTTCGCACAAGTGAACCACGCCCAGGGCGTGGCCTATTTATTTATACTCTTATGCTGGAGTTGCGTACGTTGGACCAGCCCCCTCTGATTCCGCTGCAAGGGGGGGACAACACAGCTACATGACCAAGATCTTACCCACTATACGTATCAATATTATAGCTCCACATGGAGAGGTTTGTGCTTTGCATAGTGAGGTCTGTGCAGCACATCACTGGTACACTTAGTGTGAATTATTGTTGATGGGCGACTTGCCTCCTTCACACATAGTTGGTTGCCACATGTCCAAACATTCAGCTATTGTGCGGTTGAAGGGATATAGTATTTTGGGAAGATCCGTTGTCCTGTTTTGCGCTGCCTCAGTGGTAGTAGCGGGGGAGTTTTCCGGGGAGGAGGTTCTGGTGGTGGTGGCACTGGGTGTTGTGGCCTTGTTGGGTGTTGGAGCTGCATGATTAGTACCTCTATCACGTGTTGGTCTTTAGATGTGGGTGTGAGTTGGGTGTAATTCACGCAATAAATAGTTCAAGCAACAGGGGAGCAGAAAGAAGCAAGAGAGGTGCAGAAAGAGGCAAAAAAGTGCCAAAAGGAGCAACAGAAGTGTAGAAAGAAGCAACAGAGGTACAGAAAGAGACAAGAGAGTTGCAGAAATAGGGAGGAGGGTGTAAAAAGAAGCAAGAGGAGTGCATAAAGACACAAGAGAGGTCAGAAAAAAGCAACAGAAGTGCAGAAAGAGGCAAGAAGAATTGCTGAAAGAAGCAACAGCACTGTAGAAAGAAGCAAGAGAGGTGCAAAAAGATGAAAGAGACGTAAAGAAAGAGCAAAAGAAGTAGAGAAAGAAGCAAGAGAAGTGCAGAAAGAAGCAGCAAGCGAATTGCTGAAAGAGACATCAGAGTTGTAGAAAGAAGCAAGAGAGATGCAGAAATAGGGAAGATGAGTGCAGAAAGAGACAACTCGGGTACAGAAAGAAGCAATAGAGATGCAGAAAGAGGCAAAAGAAGTGCAGAAAAAAGCCACAGTAGTGCAGAGAGAAGCAAAAGAGGTATAGAGAGAGGCAAGAGAGGTGCTGAAAGAGGGAGGAGGAGTGCAAAAAGAGGCAGGAGGTGTGCAGAAAGACGCAATACAGGTGCAGGCACAAGCAAGAGAAGTGCAGAAAGAGGAAAGAGAAATGCTGAAAGAAGCAACAGAGGTGTAGAAACCAGCAGGAGAGGTACAGAAAGAAGCAAGAGAAGTGCAGAAAGAAGAAAGACAGGTGCAGAAAGAAACAACAGGGAGCAGAAAGAAGCAAGAGAAGTGCAGAAAGAGGCAAAAGAAGTGCCGAAAGGAGCAACAGAAGTGCAGAAAGAAGCAACAGAGGTACAGAAAGAGACAAGAGAGTTGCAGAAAGAGGGAAGACAGGCATAAAAATAAGAAAGAGGAGTGCATAAACACGCAAGAGAGGTGGAGAAATAAGCAAGAGAAGTGCAGAAAGAGGCACTGGAATTGCTGAAAGAAGCAACAGCAGTGTAGAAAGAATCAAGAGAGGTGCAGAAAGAAGCAAGAGAAGTGCAGAAAGAAGAAAGAGAGGTAAAGAAAGAGCAAAAGAAGTGGAGAAAGAAGCAAGAGAAGTGCAGTAAGAAGCAAAAGAGGTACAGAAAGAGGCAAGGGAGGTGCAGAAAGAGGGAGGAGGGGTGCACAAAGAGCAAGATGGGTTTATAAAGAAGCAAGAGAGGTACAACGCAAAGCAAGGGAAGTGCAAAAAGAAGCAACAGGGGTACAGAAAGAGGCTAGAGGGGTGCAGAAAGAGGTAAGGCAAGTGCAGAAGGAAGCAACAGAGGTGCAGAAGGATGCAAGAGAAGTGCAGAAAGAGGCAAAAGAAGTGCCAAAAGGAGCAACAGAAGTGTCGAAAGAAGCAACAGAGGTACAGAAAGAGGCAAGAGTAGTGCATAAAGACGCAAGAGAGGTGCAGAAATAAGCAAAGGAAGTACAGAAAGAGGCAAGAGAATTGCTGAAAAAAGCACCAGCGATGTAGAAAGAAGCAAGAGAGGTGTAGAGAGAAGAAAGAGAAGTGCAGAAAGAAGAAATAGAGTTAAAGAAAGAGGGAAGACAAGTGCAGAAAGAGATAACAGGGGTGCAAAAAGAAGCAAGAGAGGTGCAGAAAGAGCAAAATGAGTGAAGAAAAAAGCAAGAGAAGTGCAGAAAGAAGCAACAGAGGTACAGAAAGAGGGAAGGTAGGTGCAGAAAGAGGGAGGGGGGGGTGCACAAACAGCAAGATGGGTTTATAAAGAATCAAGAGAGGTCCAGAATGAAGCAAGAGAAGGGCAAAAAAAAGCAACAGGGGTATAGAAAGAACTAGGAGTGGTGCAGAAAGAGGCAAGAAAAATGCAGAAAGAAGCATCAGAGGTGCAGAAGCATGCAAGAAAAGTGCTGAAAGAGGCCAAAGAAGTGCCGAAAGGAGCAACAGAAGTGCAGATAGAAGCAACAGAGGTACAGCAAGAGGCAAGAGGAGTGCATAACGATGCAAGAGAGGTCAGAAAAAAGCAACAGAAGTGCAGAAAGAAGCAAGAGAACTGCTAAAAGAAGCAACAGCTGTGTAGAAAGAAGTAAGAGAGGTGTAGAAAGAAGCAAGAGAAGTGCAGAAAAAAGAAAGAGAGGTAAAGAAAGAGGGAAGACAAGTGCAGAAAGAGATAACAGGGTTGCAGAAAAAAGTAAGAGAGGTGCAGAAAGAGCAAATGAAGTAGAGAAAGAAGCAAGAGAAGTACAGAAAGAAGCAACAGAGGTATGGAAAGAGGCAAGTGAAGTGCAGACAGAGGGAGGAGGGGTGCACAAAGATCAAGATGGGTTTATAAAGAATCAAGAGAGGTACAGAATGAAGCAAGAGAAGTGCAAAAAGAAGCAACAGGGATACAGAAAGAGGCTAGAGGGGGGCAGAAAGAGGCAAGACATGTGCAAAAAGAAGCAACAGAGGGGCAGAAGGATGCAAGAGCAGTGCAGAAAGAGGCAAAAGAAGTGCCGAAAGGAGCAACAGAAGTGCAGAAAGAAGCAACAGAGGTACAGAAAGAGGCAAGAGGAGTGCATAAAGATGCAAGAGAGGTGCAGAAATGAGCAAGAGAAGTGCAGAAATAGGCAATAAAATTACTGAAGGAAGCACCAGCAGTGTCGAAATAAGTCTAGAAAGAAGCAAGAGAAGTGTAGAAAGAAGCAACAGAGGTACAGAAAGAGGCCAGGGAGGTGAAGAAAGAGGGAGGAGGGGTGCACAAAGAGCAAAATGGGTTTATAAAGAAGCTAGAGAGGTACAGAATGAAGCAAGAGAAGTGCAAGAAGAAGCAACAGAGGTACTGAAAGAGGCTAGAGGGGTGCAGAAAGAGGCAATACAAGTACAGAAAGAAGCAAAAGAGGTGCAGAAGGGTACAAGGGAAGTGCAGAAAGAGGCAAAAGAAGTGCCGAAAGGAGCCACAGAAGTGCAGAAAGAAGAAATAGAGGCACAGAAAGAGGCAAAAGAGGTGCAGGAGGAGTTGTGTAAAAAGATGCAAGAGGAGTGCATAAAGACACAAGAAAGGTGCCGGAATAAGCAAGAGAAGTGCAGAAAGAGGCAAGACAAGTGCAGAAAGAAGTAAGAGAAGTGCATCAAGAGACAAGTGAGCTGCAGAAAGAGGCAAGAAAGGTGCAGAAAATTGCAAGAGAACTGCACAAAGAGGCAAGAGGGTGCAGAAAATAAAAAGAGGGCTGCAGAAAGTGGCAAGAGGGGTGCAGTAAGACGCAAGAGAGGTGCGGAAACAAGCAAGAGAGGTGCAGAAAGAGGCAAGAGAAGTGCAGAAAGAAGCAAGACAGGTACAGAAAGAGGGAAGACGGTGCAAAAAGAAACAATAGGGGTGCAGAAAGAAGCAGAAGAGGTGCATAAAGAGGCAAAAGAAGTGCAGAAAGAAGCAACAGAAGTACAGAAAGAAGCAACAGAGGTACTGAAAAAGGCAAAAGAGGTGCAGTAAGAGGGAGGAGAGGTGCAAAAGGAGGCAAGAGCAGTGCAGAAAGAAGCAAGAGAGGTAGCGACAGAAGCAAGAGAATTACAGAAAGAAGCAAGAGAAGTGCAGTAAGAAGGAACAAAGGTACAAAAAGAGGCAAGAATAGTGCAGAAAGAGGTAGACGAAGTGCACAAAGAGCCAAGAGAGGTACAGAAAGAGGCAGGAGGGGTGCAGAAAGAAAGAAGAGAAGTGCAGAAAGAGGTAAGAGATTTGCTGAAAGAAGCAACAGGAGTATAGAAAGAAGCAAGAGAAGTGCAAACATTTGCAGGTGAGGTGCAGAAAGAAGCTAGAGCAGTTCAGTAAGAACCAACAGATCTGCAAAAAGAGGCAAGAGGGGTGCAGAAAAGGGTAAGAAGGGTGCACAAAAAGGCAAGAGAGGTACAGAAAGAGGCAGGAGGGATGCAGTTATAAGGAAGTGAAGTGCAGAAATAAGCAACAGAGGTGCTGAAAGAGGTGCAACAGTGTGCATAAAGATCAGGAGAAGTGCAGAAGGAAGCAACAGAGGTACATAAAAAGTTAAATGAGATGCATAAACAGGCAGGAAATGTGCAGAAAGAGGGAACAGGGGTGCAGAAATAGGCAAGAGAGGTGCAGAAATAGAAAAGAGGGATGCAGAATGAGGCAAGAGGGATACAGAAAGACGCAAGAGAGAAGTAGAAACAAGCAAGAGAAGTGCAGAAAGAGAATTGGTGAAAGAAGCAACAGGGGTGGAGAAAGATGCAAGAAAAGTGCAGAAAGAGGCAAGTGAGGTACAGAAAGAGGCAAGAGAGGTACAGAAAATCAGAAAATGGCAAGAGAACTAGAGAAAGAGGCAAGAGGGATGCAGAAAAAGAAAATGAGGGGTGCAGAAATGAGCAAGAGGGGTGCAGAAAGATGCAAGAGAGGTACAGAAACAAGCAAGAGAAGTGCAAAAAAGCAAGCGATTTGCTGATAGAGACATCAGAGTTGTAGAAAGAAGCAAGAGAGATACAGAAAGTGGGAAAATGAGTGCAGAAAGAGACAACTCGGTGCAAAAAGTAGCAAGAGAGATGCAGAAAGAGGCAAAAGAAGTGCAGAAAGAAACAACAGAAGTGCAGAACGAAGCAAAAGAGGTATAGAAAGAGGCGAGAGAGGTGCAGAAAGAGGGAGGAGGAGTGCAAAAAGAGGCAAGAGGTATGCAGAAAGACGCAATACAGGTGCAGACACAAGCAAGAGAAGTGCAGGAAGAGGAAAGAGAATTGCTGAAAGAAGCAGCAGAGGTGTAAAAATCAGCAAGGGGGGTGCAGAAAGAAGCAAGAGAAGTGCAGAAAGAAGAAAGAGGTAAAGAAAGTGGGAAGACAAGTGCATAAAGAGGTAAAAGGGGTACAGAAAAAAGCAAGAGAAGTGCAAAAAGAGCAAAACAAGTGGAGAAAGAAGCAAGAGAAGTGCAGAAAGAAGCAACAGAGATATAGAAAGAGGCAAGGTAGGTGCATAAAGAGGGAGGAGGGGTGCATAAATAGCAATATTAGTTTATAAAGAAGCAAGAGAGGTACAGAACGAAGCAAGAGAAGTGCAAAAAGAAGCAACAGGGGTACAGAAAGAGGCTAGAGGGGTGCAGAGAGAGGCAATACAAGTGCAGAAAGAAGCAACAGAGGTGCAGAAAGGATGCAAGAGAAGTGCAGAAAGAGGCAAAAGAAGTGCTGAAAGGAGCAACAGAAGTGCAGAAACAAGCAAGAGAAGTGCAGAAAGATGTAAGAGATTTGCTGAAAGACCCAACAGCGGTGTAGAAAGAAGCAAGAGAGGTGCAGAAAGAAGCAAGAGAAGTGCAGAAAGAAGAATGAGAGGTAGAGAAAGAGGCATGGGAGGTGCAGAAAGAGGGAAGAGGTGTGCTCAAAGAGCAAGATGGGTTCATAAAGAAGCAAGAGAGGTACAGTACGAAGAAAGAGAAGTGTAAAAAGAAGCAACAGGGGTATAGAAAGAGGCTAGAGGGGTACAGAAAGAGGCAAGACAAGTGCAGAAAGAAGCAACAAAGGTGCAGAAGGATGCAAAAGAACTGCAGAAAGAGGTAAGACAGTTGCAGAAACAGGCAAAAGAGGTGCAGACAGAGGAATCAGGTGTGCAGACAGAGGCACGAGAGGTGCAGAAATTCAAAAGAGGGGGGCTGAAATAGGCCAAAGGGATGCATACATTTACAACAGAGGTGCAGAAAGAAGCAAGAGCAGTGCAGAAGGATCCAACAGAGGGGCAGAAAAAGGATAGAGTGGTACTCAAAAAGGCAAAAGAAGTACAGAAAAAGGGAGGAGTGTGCAAAAAGAAGCAAGAGGTGTACACAAAGACGGAATATAGGTGCAGACACAAGCAAGAGGAGTGCAGAAAGAGGTAAGAGAATTGCTGAAAGAAGCAACAGAGGTGTAGAAACCAGCAAGAGAGGTGCAGAAAGAAGCAAGATAAGTACAGAAAGAAGCAAGAGAGGTGCAGAAAGAAACAACAGGGGTGCAGAAGGAAGAAGGAGAAGTGCAGAAAGAGGCAAAAGAAGTGCCCAAAGGATCAACAGCAGTACAGAAAGGAGCAACTGAGGTACAGAAAGAGGCAAGAGAGGTGAAGAAAGAGGGAGGAGGGGTATAAAAAGAGGCAAGAGGGGTGCATAAAGATGCAAGAGAGGTGCAGAAACAAGTAAGAGAAGTGCAGAAAGAGGCAAGAGATTTGCTGAAAGACGCAACAGCGGTGTAGAAAGAAGCAAGAGAGGCGCAGAAAGAAGCAAGAGAAGTGCAGAAAGAAGAAAGAGAGGTACAGAAAGAGGCATGGGGGTGCAGAAAGAGGAAGAAGGTGTGCACAAAGAGCAAGATGGGTTCATAAAGAAGCAAGAGAGAAGAAGAAAGAGATGTGCAAAAAGAAGCAACAGGGGTATAGAAAGGGGCTAGAGGGGTACAGAAAGAGGCAAGACAAGTGCAGAAAGAAGCAACAGAGGTGCAGAAGGATGCAAAATAACTGCAGAAAGAGCCAAGACCGTTGCAGAAACAGGCAAAAGAGGTGCAGAAAGAGGGAACAGGTGTGCAGACAGAGGCACGAGAGGTGCAGAAAAACAAAAGAGGGGTGCTGAAAGAGGCCAGAGGGATGCATACATTTGCAACAGAGGTGCAGAAAGAAGCAAGAGCAGTGCAGACGGAGCCATTAGAGGTGCAGAAAAAGGAAAGAGTGGTACGGAAAGAGGCAAAAGAAGTACAGAAAGAAGCTTCAGAGGTGCAGAAAGAGGCAAGAGAACAGCATAAAAAGGCAAGAGTGGTGCAGAAAGAGGAAGGAGGGGTGCACAAAGGGGCAGCAGGGGTACAGAAAGAGGCATCAGTGGGTGCAGAAAGAAGCAACAGAGGTGCTGGAAGAGGCAAGAGGGGTGAAGAAAAAGGCAAGAGAAGTGCGGAAAGAAGCAACAGAGGTGCAAAAAAGAAACAACAGGAGTGCAGAAAGAAGTAACATGTGTGCAGAAAGAGGCTAGATGGGTACAGAAAGAGTCAAGAGGGATGCATACATTTGCATAGGAGGTGCAGAAAGAACCAAGAGCAGTGCAGTATGAACCAACAGTGGTGCAGAACGAGGCAGGAGGGGTACTGAAAGAGGCAAAAGATTTGCAGAAAGAAGCCAAAGAGGTGCAGAAAGAGGCAAGAGAGCTAGAGAAAGAGGCTCGAGAAGTGCAGAAGGAGGCAAGTGAGGTACAGAAAGAGGCAAGTGAGGTACCTATGACACGACAGAAGTAAAGAAAGAGGCAAGAGATCTGCAGAAAGAAGCAAAAGAGGTGCAGAAAGAGGCAAGAGGGGTGCACAAAAAAGCAACAGAAGTGCAGAAAGAAGCAACAGAGGTGCTGAGAGAGGGGCAAGAGGGGTATAGAAAGAGGCAAGAGAAGTGCAGAAAGAAGCAACAAAGGTGCAAAAAGGCAAGAGAGGCAGAGAAACAGTCAGGAAAAGTGTAGAAAGAGGGAACAGGGGTACAGAAAAAGGCAAGAGGGATACAGAAATTTGCAAAAGAGGTGCAGAAAGAAGCAAGAGTAGTGCAGAAATAACCAACAGAGGTCCATAAAGAGGCTAGAGGGGTACAAAAGAGGCAAGACAAGTGCAGAAAGTGGCAAGTGAGGTGCGGTAAGAGGCAAGAGAGGTATAGAAAGAGGCAAGAGAAGTGTAGAAAGAGGCAAGAGAAGTGTAGAAAGATGGAAGAGGGGTGGTCAAAGAGGCAACAGGGATGTATACATTTGCAACAGAGGTGTAGAAAGAAGCAAGAGCAGTGTAGAATGAACCAACAGAGGTGTAGAAAGAGGAAAGAGGGGTACTGAAATAGGCAAGTGATGTGCAGAAAGTGGCAAGTGAGGTGCGGTAAGAGGCAAGAGAGGTATAGAAAGAGGCCAGATAAGTGTAGAAAGAGGCAAGAGAAGTGTAGAAAGAGGCATTTGAGGTGAAGAAAGAGTCAAGAGAGGGACAGAAAGCGGCTTGAGTAGTGCAGAAAGAGGCAAGAGAAGTGCAGAAAGAGGCAAGAGAGGTGTTAGGATTCGGGCTAGTCCCCTCTTTGTGACCATGCTTTTTACATCACAGGACGGGGGAGGGGTATAAAAACTAGTCCTACCTCTGGCTCAGTGCTCGATATTGCCAGTGTTTAGATTCCCTTCCTGGTTGTTGGATGCAGTAACGTGCTGAGCAGAGTCTCCTCTCTGCTCCCCTAATCCTTTGAAGTTCACCCTTCCCCTCTCACGGGCTCGTGTAGAGGCTTCCCTTTGTTTCCAGTTCCTGCCTTGATTTTGACCCGTTTTTCGCGTTGTGTGTTGTCTGTCTCTAGCGTGTTAGAGGTATCCAGGTATAATTCCCCTTGTTGTCTCCCCTTGTTTTGTATTGTGTCAGCACCTTTTGTGTGTATTTTTGAGGGTTCGGGGGCTCCCGTTCTCTACAGCGTGTCTAGTACGCTGAAGCGCTGAGAGACGCTGCAAGCGCGAGCGCGTCTCTGTTTTGTAGGCGATTCGCCTCTTTGGGAGCGGAAGTGACGTTTCGGGTCACTCCGCTGCTGATTGTTTGGGAAACGCGCTGAGATAGTAGCGCAACGGAAGGCTCCTTGTTTATAGCCTCCCCTGGTGATCTTTAGTTTTCACGGGGTTTTTTCGGTAAAGGCTGCTGATTAAAGCCCACCTTTTTCCCCTTATTATTCTTTATTTGGTACGACGACCATTCGTTAAACGGCCCCTTCCCCTGCTGCCCAGTATCCCCGAGCAGCTACAGGAGCACCTATTTGTTGCAGTTGTTGTACTCCATCTCTTTGCAAAGCAGAGCCTGCATATATCACAGGTGAGCAGGGTTGTGTGTTTGTGAAAGCGTGGTCACAGGGGGCTGGGAATAGGGGTTTCCAGTGTACATAAATGGTATTGTTCTGTCCTGCTTATACCTAGGTGCAGAAGTGCAAAGACCAAGGAGGCCGGGTCCCGGTACCAACAAGGGTGTAAGACTTGGTGTCTTTTCAACTAACCACCCTCTTTTCAGGTCTACCGGTGCACCCATAGAGTGTATCCTGTGGGTGTCCTGTGGGCCGGGGAAGGGGACTGGTGCATGCTACGTTCCTGCAGTGCTTGGGTCTCGTGGAGTCTAACAGAATATCGAGCCCACGTTAACATAGCACTGCCCGGACGAGCATGGATGAGGATGGTGGTAATACAGGAGGGCCCTCAATGCAGGATATTATGGGGGCGGTTCATACCCTACAGGCTCAAATGCAAGAGTTACAACAGGAGAATGTGGGGTTGAAACAGGAGTTAGTGGCAGTAAGGGCTAGAGAACAGTCACAGCAAAGGGGACCTACTCCCGTGATCCAGCCAGCCACTTTTCAGTACTCAGTAGGAGGAGCAGGAGCTAGTACGGCAAGCAGTAGTTCACCCATAGCGGTGACAGTATCAACTCCTGTAGCAGTACCCTTAGCCCCCCCAGAGAGGTTCTCAGGAGAGAGTGAGAAATTTGGTACTTTCATGAACCAGTGCCAGCTCCACTTTATGTGTAGAACAAACGCCTTTCCTGATGATTCCGCGAAAGTTGCATTCATATTGTCGTACCTGGCTGGTAACGCGGCCCAATGGGCTATTCCTCTAGTGGAAAACAATGACCGTGTGCTGTATAATTATTTGGCGTTCAAAGACTTGATGCGTAGCCTATTCGCCAAACACGCATTCATGCAGGCTAGTGACGCAGAATTGTTGAAATTACGGCAGGGCAGGCAAGACCTGTTGTCTTATATAGCTAACTTCAATCGATTGGTGTCTGAGACGCATTGGCCTACCGAGAAGAGAACATCATTATTCTATCAGGGTTTATGCGAGGAGTTGAAGGATATTGTGTCACAAGTAGTAGATCCGCCTGAGGATTGTGCGGCTTTCATCGATTTGGTGGTGAAATTGAATCACAGGGTGACGGAAAGGCGAGGAGAACGTAGTAGGTTGCAGTATTCACGGGGTGGTTATATGAAACCGGAGGTAAAGCCGGCAGGAGAGAGTAAGACCGTTCCTGAACCCATGGAGATTGGTGGAGTACGGGGTCCGTTGACTCCAGAGGAAAAGAAAAGAAGGAGAGAGAAGAATTTGTGTCTGTACTGCGGGCAGGGGGGACACTTTGCACGTGACTGTCCAGTGAAGCCTTCTGGTGTGGGGTTTGGAAAAAAGGTGGCATGCATACAAGTGGAGAAAAAAGCTGATAGAGAAAGAAAGGCACAGTATGAAGTGGTAGGGGCGATAGATCAGGCTCCCAGACATTTCGTGATTACAGCTCACCTGTTGTTATCAACACAGAACCGAGTCCCGGTGTCAGTATTGCTTGATTCCGGGGCCACTGGGAACTTCATGGATATTTCGATGGCAGACAAGCTGATGGTTCCGTGTCACTTAAAGGAACAACCAGAGCCTGTGAGAGCCATCGATGGGACTGAGTTGACGTCGGGGTGTATCACCCGACAGACGGAACCTCTAGGGTTGTTGTGTGATAATGGGCATGTAGAATCCGTGGTCTTTGATTTAATTGACGCACCTTCCTTTGGCGTGGTACTGGGAGTCCCGTGGTTACAAACACATAACCCCAGGATTGACTGGGCGCAGAGACTGGTCACCTTGGATTCGGTTCACTGTTTGAAGAATTGTTATGTCGTGGCGGCAGAGCAGATTGATCCCTTGTCCTGTGCGGTGACGGAAACGAGTAGGATTCCTCCACAGTATTCCGCCTACAAAGATGTGTTTGATAAAGGATGTGCCCAAGATCTCCCTCCACACAGGTCGTATGATTGTAAGATCGACCTCATACCAGGGGCCCCTTTACCATGCAGCAGGGTTTATGCTCTCTCTGAGCCTGAGGAGGTTCATCTGAAGACATATATAGATGAGATGTTTTCAATGGGTTACATACGTCCTTCTTCCTCGCCTGTGTCATCGGCAATCTTTTTCATACCTAAGAAGGAAGGGTCTTTGAGGGCGTGTGTGGATTATCGCACATTGAACTCCGCCACAGTCAAGAATCGATACCCTCTTCCGCTCATCTCCGTGTTACTGGACCAGCTCCGCAAGGCTACCATCTTCACGAAGCTGGACTTGCGGGGCGCATACCATCTTATAAGGGTTCGGCCAGGGGATGAGTGGAAGACGGCTTTTAAAACCAAGTATGGATTATTTGAATACACCGTAATGCCCTTCGGGTTGTGCAATGCGCCTGCGGCGTTTCAATTCTTCATAAATGAAGTTCTTGGTAGATACCTGGACCAAACCGTTATAGTGTATCTGGATGACATCCTCATTTATTCGGAGAAAGGGCTTGATCACACTGAGCATGTGTTGCAAGTGTTGCAGACGTTACAGGAACATAAGTTGTACGCAAAGTTGGAGAAGTGTCAGTTTGGAGCTTCTGAGGTGGAGTTCCTGGGGTTTGTCATCTCTGCAGCAGGCATTCGTATGGATCCCAAAAAGATTCAGGCTATTGAGACTTGGCCAGTGCCTACGAATGTGAAACAGATACAGGTGCTTCTTGGATTCGCTAACTTTTATAGGCGATTTATCCTGCATTTCTCTGATATAGTGGCCCCAATGACTCGCCTCCTGAGAAAGGGTGTCCCTTTTAGGTGGACCAGTGAGACTGAAGACGCCTTTCGTATGTTGCTTAAACAATTTGTGTCTGCCCCGGTGTTGGTGCATCCAGATCCTGCCCTGCCGTATTACGTAGAAACAGATGCTTCCTTGTGTGCGGTAGGAGGTGTATTGTCACAAAGAGATGAGGCCACAGGTCATATGCATCCGATTGCGTTCTTTTCCAAAACATTACTGCCAGCCGAACGCAACTATACGGTGGCAGAGAGAGAACTTCTGGCGGTGAAACTGGCGTTCGAGGAATGGAGGCACTATTTGTGGGGTGCTCGTCATGTGATTACCATCTACACTGACCATAAGAATCTTGAATTCTTTCGTTCAGCCAGGGCATTAACACCACGTCAGATGAGATGGGTTCTATTCTTTAATGAATATGACTTCATTATAACATATAGACCTGCAGCTCAACAGGTGAAATCTGATGCGCTTTCCCGAATACACGTGGAGGCAAAAGATGAGGGTGCTTCATGTTCGAGTAGGGCGATGATCGCCAGTGAGAGAATAATCGGGGCAGTGACAGGGGAGGATTTTCCTGCGCTGGTTAAAGACCGATTAAGTCACTTGGATCTGGCCCCTTGGTTAGTCCTACCCCAGGTGGTGTTACAAGACGGACTATTGTATAAGGAGGACAGGTTGTTTATTCCCCCTGGGTTGAGGGAAGAGGTGTTGGAGTGGTGTCATTCCTCTGCTCTGGCAGCACATCCAGGAGTGAGGAAGACCAAGGATCTATGTATGAGGTGGTTTTGGTGGGAGTCCATGTTAAGGGATGTACAGGGGTATGTCGGTGCATGTCCGGTATGTGCGACTAGTAAACCTTCGCATTGTAAACCCTTAGGACTGTTACAGCCTTTGCCGGTTCCACCAGGTCCGTGGCATTCATTGAGCATGGATTTTGTGACGGATCTACCTACCGCCGCCGGCTTCACCGCCGTGTTGGTGGTGGTGGATTTGTTCACCAAGATGGCCCACTTCGTACCATTTCCTAAACTTCCTACCACAAAAGAGATGGCGGTGGAGTTCATGTCATCAATTGTGCGTTTACACGGGTTGCCGGAAGTGATTATATCTGATAGAGGGGCACAGTTCGTTTCGCACTTTTGGACTGAGTTGTGTGGGGTATTGAAGACCAAGATCAGTCTGTCCTCGGCGTATCATCCTCAGTCGGATGGTCAGACTGAGCGCACTAATCAGACGATGGAGCAGTACTTGCGGTGTCTGATTGCTTCCTTGTCTTGTGATTGGATAACGGCTCTGCCCATCGCGGAGTTCGCTTACAACAACAGTGTGCATTCCGCCTTGGGTATGACGCCCTTTTATTGTTCCTTGGGATACCATCCGAGGGCGATGGCTATACAGCCCACGGGACGCGTGCCAGCCATCGATGACGTATGTAGGCATCTGGGAGACATCTGGGTTTTGGCGAGAAAGAGCCTGTTAGATGCAAAGGAGGCCATGAAGAAGCAGGCAGACAAACATCGAATCCCTGCCCCAGCGTACAATGTAGGGGATCAGGTATGGCTGTCATCCCGTAACTTGAGGTTGTTGGGACCTCGTAAGTTGCAGCCTAGGTTCGTGGGCCCATATTCCATCATTCAGGTGATCAATCCTGTAGCGATGAAACTCAAGTTACCACAGGAGTACAGTGTACACCCAGTATTTCACACCTCTTTGCTCAAGCCCTACGTACCGACAGACCAGGTGTTGCCACCCCCTCCTTCGGTCATGGTGGAGGGCCAAGAGGAATTTGAGGTCCAGGCTATACTTGATTCCAAGCGGGTCCGGGGCCGTCTTTTCTACTTGGTAGATTGGAAGGGGTATTCGAAGGAAGATAGGACGTGGGAACCGGCAGGGGGGGTTCATGCTCCACGGTTGGTTCGGCAATTCCATAGATCACATCCCTCCAAGCCTAGACCGGTGGGGAGGATTGTTGGGGGGGGGTACTGTTAGGATTCGGGCTAGTCCCCTCTTTGTGACCATGCTTTTTACATCACAGGACGGGGGAGGGGTATAAAAACTAGTCCTACCTCTGGCTCAGTGCTCGATATTGCCAGTGTTTAGATTCCCTTCCTGGTTTTTGGATGCAGTAACGTGCTGAGCAGAGTCTCCTCTCTGCTCCCCTAATCCTTTGAAGTTCACCCTTCCCCTCTCACGGGCTCGTGTAGAGGCTTCCCTTTGTTTCCAGTTCCTGCCTTGATTTTGACCCGTTTTTCGCGTTGTGTGTTGTCTGTCTCTAGCGTGTTAGAGGTATCCAGGTATAATTCCCCTTGTTGTCTCCCCTTGTTTTGTATTGTGTCAGCACCTTTTGTGTGTATTTTTGAGGGTTCGGGGGCTCCCGTTCTCTACAGCGTGTCTAGTACGCTGAAGCGCTGAGAGACGCTGCAAGCGCGAGCGCGTCTCTGTTTTGTAGGCGATTCGCCTCTTTGGGAGCGGAAGTGACGTTTCGGGTCACTCCGCTGCTGATTGTTTGGGAAACGCGCTGAGATAGTAGCGCAACGGAAGGCTCCTTGTTTATAGCCTCCCCTGGTGATCTTTAGTTTTCACGGGGTTTTTTCGGTAAAGGCTGCTGATTAAAGCCCACCTTTTTCCCCTTATTATTCTTTATTTGGTACGACGACCATTCGTTAAACGGCCCCTTCCCCTGCTGCCCAGTATCCCCGAGCAGCTACAGGAGCACCTATTTGTTGCAGTTGTTGTACTCCATCTCTTTGCAAAGCAGAGCCTGCATATATCACAGGTGAGCAGGGTTGTGTGTTTGTGAAAGCGTGGTCACAGGGGGCTGGGAATAGGGGTTTCCAGTGTACATAAATGGTATTGTTCTGTCCTGCTTATACCTAGGTGCAGAAGTGCAAAGACCAAGGAGGCCGGGTCCCGGTACCAACAAGGGTGTAAGACTTGGTGTCTTTTCAACTAACCACCCTCTTTTCAGGTCTACCGGTGCACCCATAGAGTGTATCCTGTGGGTGTCCTGTGGGCCGGGGAAGGGGACTGGTGCATGCTACGTTCCTGCAGTGCTTGGGTCTCGTGGAGTCTAACAAGAGGTACAGTACATAGAGAGTGAGGTACAGAAAGAGGCAAGTGAGGTGCAGAAAGAAGCAAGAGAAGTACAGAAAGAGGCAAGTGAGGTTCAGAAAGAGTCAAGAGAGGTGCAGAAAGAGGCAAGAGAGGTGCAAAACGAGGCAAGAGATTTGCAGAAAAAAGCAACAGAGGTGCAGAAAGAGGCATGTGAAGTGCAAAAAGAAGACAGTGAAGTGCAGAAAGAGGAAGAAAGGTGTAGAAAAAGCAAGAGAAGTGCAGAAAGATGCAAGAGGCTCAGAAAGAAGAGAGGTTTATGCACCATTAGTACCAGTTTAACACCCACATTTTGCAATAAGTAACACATGACCATTCCAGCTTTGCAAAGGGCCTTCCACCATGCTGTAACATGTGATGCTGCATTTTTGGGAACATTTGAGCCGTTTGAGCTAGAAACACAGCTTTTTTTTCAAAGCTGCAGATTAGGCAGAAGATGATGGAATAGTTGACAAATGTGGAAAATGTTTAATTATGTGAAAATAGGTGCAGCCGAACAGTCACATAATTCCAATGGCCCTGCTCATACCTCCGCCCAGGTCCAGAAGTGCTCCTCACTGGTTCCTTCTGTTTTTTGTGTCTCATTGAGTTTATAGTTTAACTTCTATAGAAACTAGGACAATTAAACCTGAGGTTACCATTCCAGAACACAGATTACAATACCACATAATTAGTATCCAAAACACATAATCCCACTCCACATAATTCCTATACAATAAATATCACATACATTCTAGTCACATAATTTCACTGCACAACGTAACACCTAGTTCCACTACAGACAACGTACATCCACTCTACATCAAAAAACATTAGTAAAAATCTTTAGTATTTACAACGCCACTAGCTTTAACTCTTGCAAATGCGAGACCTATTACATTACAAATTCTTTTTTGACTAGTAGTTGCGCTTACCGAGTGGTGCAGTTAGGGGGATGGGCCTCCGACCAGCGCTCAGGAATTCCGCTGCATAGGACTTACAGGAGGTACCAGGAGGGCTTCCTGGCCCCCAAAGTCCCTCAGAAGTAAAGTGGACTTCATCCCCAAAACAGTACTGTGCCAGGAGGCATCTTTGCAGAGTGGTGGAGAAAGGGGGGCGTGGGCTATGAAGACCTCTTAGCAATCCCACTGTGTGGAACTTTGTGGAGGTAATAGGAGAGGTAGTTGGCCCCCAAGGACAGGATTGCTGAGAGTGGTCTGAGGTCATGCCCCCTTTTTACACCATTCTGCAAACGTGCCTCCATGCGCACTGCTCCTCGGGGGATGAAGTCCACTTGTTTCCTAAGGTCCTCAGGACCCAAGAGGACCTCATTGCCCCACCAGCAGTGTGCCAAGGGGCGTGTTTGCAGAGTGGTGTAAATAGGGGTAAGGGGGTGCGGCCATGGCCACCTCTTTGCAATCCCACTCTGTGGGGCTTACTGGAGGTACCTGGTGTGTTAGTTGGCCCCCAAGGACCCTCAGGAATGAAGGGGGCTTAATATACTTACTTAGAACCCACCAGGGGCTCATTTGCAGAGTGGTGCAGGGAGGGTGCAGGACCTCCGGCGATATGCCGGCTTTTTTTATATTTGGTTTTTGGGAGGGGGGCTGTGTATTCTCCCTTCCCATTATTATTTTTGGGCCCAGGGGAACCCATACCCCAGGGCCTGAGCACATTTTGGTTTTTAAAAAAAAAACAGGAGTGGGGCCGTGTGGACACCTCTCATGGCGAATTTCAGCCCCGGGACCCCATCCCCAGGGGGGAGCCTCATATGTATTCTTAATTATTTATTATTCTTAAGGAGGGGGGTTACTTGGTCCCACTCCTGAGGCCATTTTTGGGGTTGTGCCTTGATCTTTAATAAAATATATATATATTTTTTTTTATTATGGGAGGGGGTCATGTGGCCCCCCCTCCCCTGGGCCATTTTTGGCCCGGGGGTCCCATCCCCAGGGGCCTGGTCACTTTTGTGGGGACTGTGGGTGAAGCCCTAATGCCCCTAAGGTCCCTGCCAGCTCCCTGCCTCCTGTGGGAGCCGGCATTGCTTTTGGGCAAGGGGAGCTGCTAACATGCAGCTCCCCTTGCCCAAAAACAATTCTGCTTTGCTTCTTGGAAGCAAGAGTATGTTTCCAAGAAGCAAAGCTGGAGTTAGCTATGGCATGGTGAGTGCTGTAGCAAATGGAAATGTCCTGGGGATGGGCACCCCGGGACATTGCAGGAGCTGGCCCTGGGGGTGGCGGTCCCCAGGGCCATGATGGGCTCCAGGAGGGGGTCCGTGCAGCTCCCATCCCATCATTTTTACAGCCCTGGGGAGGTGGTGGTCCCTCAGCCCAGGGGTCCGTTGTGGACCCCCGTATTTAATTTACTGAATGCCCTGGACAGGAGATGGTCCCCGGGGCAAAGTGGGGGGGCAGGAGCCACCCATGCCTTTAATTTAAAAAAAGCCCTGGGGAGGTGGTCGTCCTCAGGTCTGCGGGGGGCCACCGTGCCCCCCACCTAATAATTAAGGCCCTGGGGAGGTGGTGGCCCCAGGGCTGTGTGGGGGGCAAGAGTCCCACCACACTTTTTTATGATAAAGCCCAGGGAGGTGGCAGTCCCTGGGGCAACACCGGGGCCACGAGCCACCTGCATTTGAATAAGCATCGCTCCGGAGAGGTGGCAGTCTCCAGGACTGCATGGGGGCAGGAGCCCCCCATGCCTTTGATTTTTATTAAAAAGCCCCGGGGAGGTGGTGGTCCCCAGGGCTGCCTGGGGCCACGATGCCCCTGAACTTAATAATTGAAGCTCCAGGGAGGTGGCGGTCCCCAGTGCTGTGTGGCGGGCATAAGGCCCCCATGCTTTTTTTAATGCTAAAGCCTGGGGAAGGGGCGGTCCCCGGGGATTCGCCATTGCAGTGAGCCACCAGCATTTGAATAAGGATTGCCCCTTGGAGGTGGTGGTCCCTGTGACTGCGGGGGCTGTGTGGCCCCCGCATACATTATAAATATTGCCCCCGGGACATGGTCCACCCAGCGGCTTTAGGAAAATGAGGTGCGGGAGGCTTCACTTTTTTTTGTCTTTCGGATTCGCTCTCCCAGTGTGACTCAGGCTGAAAATAAAAAAATTAAAAGTGCTTTTTTTGTGGGTGCCTTTGGGACCCCCTGAGCAGGCCTAGGGGGTCAGGGTGTTTCTACCTTGTCCCCTTTTCTTGCTTTTTTAACTTTGTTTTTCTGTTTTCTTGTGACTCGGTTTTTCAGAGTCACAAGATGGCTGTCAACACATTCTGGTTTGGAGTGTTGGCAGCCAATCAGAATGAAGCTCATGCTCAGGAGGAGTCGATACTCCTCCTCAGTGCTCAGATATTGATATTTTAATTTTTTTAATTTCTCAGGAACTACTGAACGGATTTACACCATTTTTTTCAAAAAGGCCGCTTTCTGCACCAAGAGCTACCTTTTGCCAAATTTGGTGTAATTCTGTTTAGCAGTTCGGGTGTAGCCTGTTCCAAATTTCCTATGAAAATTAGCATGGGGAAAATGCGTTTTGGGACCCCTTTTTTTCTCGCCCCCGCTTGACAAATCACCCCAAACTTTTCAAGACAAGAGCTGACCAGAGCACCCCATTAGTTTTGAAAATTTCACAAAGATTCGCCAAACGGCACCAAAGATATTGGCATATCAAAAAACGCTTTTCCTATGGAAACTAGTTCGTAACTATAACTACCTACTGGTGACTGCCAGTAGGTAATATATATACATATATATGTGTGTATGTGTGTGTATAAAACTATATACATCCACTGGAAAACACAAATTGATGTTATAGCTTGGTGGAGATAGCAGGTAGAACATTCCATTTTCAACTAACAAAATCAATTAAATTCTACAGTTATTGTTATCTCAAATAACTATCACTTGTGTCCTAAAGTAAGTAAAACTTGCGTCGCCCTCATGCACACTCTTGTCATCAGTGATGTTAGTTCAGATGTTGCAGTCATGTTATCAATGGTTTCAAAGAACATGTCATGAGTATGGTAATATGTGAGGTTATAAACAGTGCATGGCAAGGGCGCGGGTTATAGCTACTTGAGAACCCATGCCCCTGAGCCTAATGTGGATGAGTCCGAGCTGGGAAACCTGCAACATACAAAATTGGGTGCTACAAGAGGAGCCCCAGGGCCCAAGCAGCACCCCTGCATGCAACCATCCTGGGCGCAGTGAGAGCCAGATTTCATGCAACCTGGTTAGAGCAGTTTCTTTGCTCTGCTCCCACCAGGTAAGAGCATTCACATTTTCCCTACCTGCAAGAGTGCGAGCAGGGAAAAAATGTGTGCTCCCACACGGTGGCTACATTTTTGCATCTTTCTCTAGGAGGCAGCATACAAGTCAGGAAACAGTGTCCCGGGGTACCCTCCACAGGACGCAACAATTGAGCCCGCCCCTGGGCCTTTGAAGGCTCAGGAAGGGGGGCTGGGGTGATTCTAGACTTCGAGGGTGGCATGTGCCCACCTCCCCTACCAGACATATAGCAGTCACCATGGAATGGGGTCACTGGGGACAGAATCGGCTAGGGGGATGGGCTAGCAATTTGACAACATTGTGTTTAGAGGTATGAGTCATAGTTATTTGAGGGTGGTGTCTAAATTTTAAATTTAAGGTATAACTATAGTTATATATTTAATTAAATATGATGCTATAGTCATAGTACAGTGGAGGACAGTGTCATACCGTGGAGTGCAGTACAGTGGAGTGGCATAGAGTGGAGTGGCATATACTGGAGTATTGTAAAGTGGAGTGACATAGAGTGGTGGAGTAGTGTATAGTGGAATAGCGTAGATTGTTGTGGCGTAGAGTGGAGTGGCATAAATTGGAGTGTCTTAGAGTGGAGTGGTGTACAGTGGAGTGGCATAGAGGGAGTAGCATAGAATGGAGTGGCATATACCAGAGTAGTGTAGGGTATAGTGGCTTAGAGTTGATTACCATAGAGTGGAGTGGTGTAGAGAGGAGTGGCATAGAGCTGAGTGATATGTGGTGTAGTAGAGGCTAGTTTAAAGAGATGTACTCTATTCCACTGTATGTCAATCCACTCTGTGCCACTCGTTTTTATCCCACTCAACTCCCACAAGAAACAGTATCAAACTGATTTGTATAAGCATGGGTCCAAACTGGGGTGGTGTGGTGAGCAAATGAATAATGGATGTAACACAGTTCCTTGTGACTGGGGGTGAATGTTTGCATTGTCCAGCATTCCGTCCATTGAATGTTTCTTTTGCATATGTCGCCCTAAGTGGGAAGGGTATGCCCAGACTTGGGTCCCGTGCTCACTATACCACTGGATTCAAGCTAGCATGGCTGATGAATGGTGATTCCCCAAAACTGGTCCCAGGATCCTTGTTTCCGGTCCAGGGAGGACCTGGCTTGGCAGTTTGGGCTGGACTGTTCCCCCAAGGAATAGGGTGAAGACTGATTTGCATATGGCTGGGTCCAAACTGGGGTGGTGTGGTAAGCAAAAGAATTATGAACTTAACCACGATCCTTGTAACTGGGGGTGAATGTTTGCATTATCCAGCATTCTGTCCGTCAACTGCTTCTTTTCCATATGGCACTCAATGCCATTCCACATTACGCCACTCCATTATACGCCACTCCATGCTGCACTTTTTGACTCAATGCCTATCCACTCTATGCCCCTCCACTGTAAGCCACAACACTGTATGCTATTCCTTTCCACCACTCCTCTCTACCCCACTCCACTCTATGCAACTCCACTGTACACTTCTCCAGTCTACGCTTTTCCACTATGGGCCACTACACTGTACGTCGCTCCACTCTAGGCCACTCTACGCTACTCAATGCTATTCCACTCTACGCCACTCCACTCTATGGCACACCACTGTACGGCACTTCACTCTCTGCTACTCAGCTGTAGGACACTCCACTCTATGCCACTCCACTCTGCACTGTTCCACTCTACACCACTCCAAGCCACTCCATTCTCCCCCACTCCATACCATGCTATTACACTCAATGCCACTCCATTGTACATCACGACATGGTATGCTATTCCACTTTATGCCACTCCACTCCACTCTACTCTATTCCACTGTATGCCACTCAACTCTATGCCACTACACTGTATACTGTTCCATTCCATGCCACTCTACTTTATGCCACTCTGCTGTATGCCACAGCCCAGCTGGCCACTTAATAGTTTGTGCTACTTCACTCTACGCAAATTGCACGTAGCACAGTGCAAAATCGCGTAGCATGGTGTAGTTGGCATTTTTTGCTTGCTTGCGGTCCTCAACGTCAAGTTGGCGACCGCGAGCGAGCAATATGACATCCCGGCGAGACTTTTTCCTCATTCGCGATCAGCAACATCAAGTTGTCGATTGCGAGCATAGAAAATAAACCTCCAGGTGAGATTCTCAACGCGGGGAGGTCAGGTTTCTCATTGCGAGTGGTCGCGTATGCTCGCGACCGCTCGCGATGAGAAACTACCAGTCCGCTTTGGGAAAGCTGATGCTCGAGTAAAAATCTACTTAAGTGGCAAAACACAACAGCTCGCACTGTGCGAGATGCCGTTTTCTATGATTGCACAGTGCGGACAAGGATCCGGCACTGTGCAATCATCGCAAACAGCGCATTACACAGTTTGTGTAGCGCTACGTGTATCTCGCGTAGTGCGAAGTGCACATCGCGTAGCTACGCATCGCGCAACTACGCGAATTACGCCCAGGGTTAGTCATAACAATACTTACGACATCTCAAATTAGATTATTTGTGAGAGTACTGTGCTTGGTTAGTAGCAGGCGTGCTGCCCATTTGCTCAGCTCGTACTTGGCCTTTTATTGCTCATACTTTTATTCTTAGTTTTTATGTGATCTACTTATATTTGCTTATTTTTGTGCTTACCTGTGATCTTGAGTTCGGCTCTTGCCCTGGTCTGCCGCAGCTGCAGTGCTGTTTGTGTGGAGGGATAAGGAGCGTAAAATGACACCCACTTCCAGGGTCAAGCTCATGTCTGGTGTAAGAGCGGTCGAGTCGCTCCAAGTAAAACCTCTTAAAAATGATGGCCGAGCAGACACGCAGCGTAAAGAAGCAGGTAGGTTTGCTCAGCTCGTATTTGGCCTATTATTACTCGTACTTTTATTCTTAGTTTTTATGTGATCTACATATATTTGCTTATTTTTGTGCTTACCTGTGATCTTGAGTTAAGCACTTGTCCTGGTCTGCCGCTGCTGTAGTGCTGCTTGTGTGGAGAGCTAAGGAGCATTAAATGGCACCCACTTCTGGGGTCATGCTCATTTCCAGCATAGGAGCAGTCTAGTCACTCCAAGTAGCACCTCTTAAAATGATGGCCGAGCGGATGCTCGCATTGGGCGCGCAGCTGGCTCTCTGCTGGCATGCCTAAGGCAAGCCAGTCTGCGCCTGTCCATATCCAGCCGGGGCCCAGGACCAGAAACCCTGGTCCTTTGCAGCCAGAGATTAGATTGTATACTTTCATCTCTTCGCATTGTTTAAGGCCTACACCTAAAACTCACTGGCAAGCTTTTAGCCCCGACAACCTCCCTTCTACATGTAAATTCTGTCAATTTGTTTGCTCCCCAACCACCTATCCTAGGATTGCTATCCCTTTGATTGAGTTGCAGGTTGGGGATGCTGAGCGTGAGGTTTTTCCTTCCACGGGGCTGAACTCTTCCCGTGCCAACAATTTCTCTGTTTTAGCCTGAACTGCTATTTTCTCCTGTACTCATTCAATTTTCTTTGTGACGTTAGTCCAGACGCAGTATTTCTTACAGAAACCTGGCTGCATGAAGGTTCCCTACCTGATATCATTACAGCACTTGCCGCCAATGTCTCCCTGTTGGGGTTAAATAGACCTCATAGAATTGGGGGAGGAATTGCCATAATTTTTTTTAAAGGATTTTAAATATGAAATAGACGATTTCCAGATCCCTAATTGCGAAGCTCTGCTATTTACTCTTTCCTTTACCCCGAAACGTATTTTCTCTGGGGAACTAATCTATCATCCTCCTGGGTACCATAGTGAATGGTTCTCCGCTCTTCCTGATCTACCAGCTCCCCATTGTGAGAAGTTAGCCTGGCATATGATAACCACTAGTTCTAGTGGGCACCTTGCATCAGTCTAATCGACCCTTATTGATGGTGGTTGAAAAGTCAACCTTATAGATAGCTATCCTAGTGGTAGCATGGACCAGCAGTCATCAGGCTAAGTCTTCAGAGAGTGTATTAAGCAAGTTGTTTTACCAATTATAATCGCTTGAGTACCAAATGAAAGGACACCACACAAGGTATATATCAAATATATATGTATATATTCTAAACACAACCCCTCTGCACTCCTTATGAAGTCAGAGGTAAAAATACAATACAAGTCACTGAGTTAATATACGATAAGTTGCACAGTATACGTTATGCCCTAGGGGCCTTACAAACCATATACTAAAATAGTGGTATAAGAACCAAAAGAGAATTAGAAAGCAGACCTGGGTCCGGTGGATTTGCTGGGGCTACTCTAATCAACCAAAGGTTAGGAAGTAGGAGGCCCACAGGAGACAAGTTTAGTGTCTAAACACAGATGCTGGTTAACATTGACTTTCTATGGGAAACGTAAAAGTTTCAAATATACAATTTAAGACACTTCCGGATGGACTAGGATGGAACCCTTTTAGACTAGGACACTTCAAGAGTCAAGACCCACGGGAGCACCGGAGTACTCGTGTTACCTCACCCAGGGAAGCTGGGTGGATAGGTGTCTTTTCGTGTCAGGTTTTGTCGTCGTTTTCAATGGAGAGCTGCAAAGAAGTGCTGCAGGCGACCAGAGGAAAAGTGTGCGGGTGGATCCAAGTGTGGATGGAAGATCTGAAGAACCTGAAAGCAGAAGGGACAGAGTCTAGGTCACTAGTCAGTGACCTGGAAGGAACCAGGAAGGAACCAGGCGATGTCGGGTGATTTCAGGTGAAGAAGTGAAGTTTGTCTCTTCAGCCACAAGGACCAGGTGGCGTCAACGACAACCAGGAGCTGGATTAGAGCTGTCCCATCAAGGATCTAGTTAACTGCGGTGTCGGTATCCAGATTGGACTCAACAAGATTTGGCAAACGCAACCCATGCAGGATGTCAAGAATGGCTTCGGTGCAGACCAACAAGGTCTGAGGAACTTCTCCTTTGTAGGGAAGTTGGAGCAAGCTTGGAGCAGCCAGGAAAGTGAGTCAGAATCAAAATGGCTTCTTCAGGGGGCTCACTAGCCAATGAGCAAGTAACCTGGAAAATGCATCAAGCTGAAATGCAGGATCGGGACCCACAGGACACTCGTGGAGTGTGGAGGCCTGAGCTTCAGTGCAAATGGTGGTCGGGTCTGGGGCTTCCAGCAGCCCAATGCACAACTTTAAGATACCTCAAAAAGGAGTGCAGGTTGCAAAATGCAGGATGTCCAGGAGTTCCGGTCCCATGTCTCTCGTGTCCGCCACCCATCTCAGCTTTGCTGTGGGCGTGGGTCAGAGTCAGAGATGTCTGAAAGTCTCTATCCTGTGTCACAGATTCATTGGGATCTCGCAGGAGCCTCAAAAATGCAGACTGGCAAAGTTGCTGTTGGTACCTGTTTGAACAGGGTGGTCACTCCTTGACCACAAGGGAGATTTCTTCCATCTTACAGTCAAAATGGAATGTCGAAGGTCCAGGATATGTCTTGCAAAGATTCATCCAGGGTTATCTTAAGTCCTAGGGACTGGGTTCCTATACTTATACTAAGTTTAGGGGTTGGACTATCTTTATGGTCCCTCCTATGGGTGGACGTGAGAAGGGGGTGGCTACACCCGTTTCCCTTTGTCCAGTTTTGCACCAGAGCTAGGGATGAGTGCCCCAGCAACTGGTTTGAACCGGGCTATGCATGGAGCAGAGCACCTTGTGTGCCCCAGGCAGTTTCTGGAAAAGCATTTGCTGAATGCAGCCCTCCCTGCCCTAATACACAAAAGCCTGTCTGGGGAGGTGCCAGCACCTCCATGGGCAGGAAACCTATTGTCCAGGCCTCCCCTGCAGGAGTTTCATCCAGCAGCAGAAGGTCAGACTCGTGTCTGTGGCAGCAGCATCCATTTTGTGATGCTGAGGCTCTGTTTAACTTTAACCGGTTAAACCAGTAACTACATGTCTTCTCCCTCAAGAAGGGTGGAATGCTACCCCGCCACCAGGAATGGTGGGGGGGGGGGTAGTATTCCAAAGTGTTTGACGCCTTACACAACATGTTTTGATAAAGCAAAACCAAAATTAGCATTAACCACGAGGATTATAATGCACTTAAGAGTATATGGTATGGCTATATCATAGAACAGCTATAAGGAGATGGTTCTGAAAGCTGCAATGGGGCTCAGCTCACGCTAAGGCGCCCTCTCACATAAAACCAAGCACTCTACCTCCAGGATTGTCGAGGTCTGCCTTAGGAGTGGCTTATAGGTGTATATGTGTCTATATGTATATTTAGATATAGGTATACTATATCTAAGTACGGGGTGATTACACCACCTTACCCAGGCTGTGTGAACAGACCTGTAGTGTCAGTTTGGAAGGCAAACCAGGGGTGGCACAATACATGCTGCAGCCCCTGGTAGGCCTATGGTGCACCTATGCCCTGGGTACCTATGGAACACGATACAGGGGCTCACAAGGGTGACACAGTAACCAATCTGGTATGTACCTAAAGTACATGGAGTCCATTTTATAGAGAAAGCAGATAGACTGGGTCCCTGAATAGCAGGGTCCCAGGCCAACTATGTCGAAAACCAGCAAAATACCAGGAAAAAAGTAGGGGTAACCATATAGTCAGATTCCACCTTCCTACACCCATATTCTGCGGACAGCCAATTTCTTTGCTTGGCGATATTAATCTCCATCTTGAGGATGCTAACAACAATATAGCCTCAACTTTTATTCGACAACCTAGGCATTATCAATTTAGCACTCCTCAACTCTGCACCCACTCATAATGCGGGGCACCTTTTGGATCCCATTTTTTTCTAACTTAAAAGCTCTGACTATCGCTCCATCTCTTCAATTCTGTTGGTCGTATCACTTTGCGGTGCCTTTCAGAATTAGGGTCCCCTCCGTCCCCTTCTCTCAGCCTGTTCTGAAACCCAGAGCCTGGAACTTGTCGAAACTCAACATTTCCGAGTTAAATGAGCTGCTTCTTAATACACAGCCCACCCTTGCCTCCCAACCTAACTCTGGCCAAATTTCTGTGCACCAATGGCTTACTGAGGCCATTAAAACCATCTTGCCACCCATTTCTAAACTGAAGTGTAGCCTTACCCTCCTGCTCCTTGGTTTACTGACACCCTCAGACAAGAAAAGAAACAATGTAAAATCCTAGAAAGACATTAGAGGGAACTATAGTCTGTAGAGGATAAGTCTGAGTATGTGGCAGTGCTGTAAAAGTATTGTGTCCTCTGTAAATCGGTGCATGGCAACTACTTTACTGAGAAGATTGCACTGTCAGAAGACTCTCTTTAAAGTGATGAAAGATCACTCTTCTGCTATTTCATTTTTAATTTATTTTATTTTTATTTTAAACAGCAGGATATTCTTAAAAAGCCAACCAATTCAAACAATACTCAAACAATCCTTCAATCCCTATCCTAAATTCATTGACTCCAATCCGTAATTGGAGTCCAGATTTTGCATCCCTTATCGCTTTTCCTTCCCCCTTTGGTCTTATAGATTGACAGTTCTAAATTATACGTGGGTAATAATCTTGACTGCCAGTTGATAAAAGTTGGTGGGTCAGAACTGATCCACTCATTAGTGATACAGGCACGTACCGAAGCCATAGCAATAAATAGCAAAGCAGTTGTAGATCTCGATATTAAATTAGCCTCCCTATCAGACCCTACACCCATAATTACTAATTCCCAAGTAATTATGATTGGAGCTCCAAGAACTGTAGCTAAGAAATTCTATATCTCATTAAAAAGCAGCCCCAATCTTGAGCAGTTAAAAAACATATGTCTTGAGTCCGAAGCTCGCACTCCACACCTATTACATTAATCCCCCTTCGTTGCCCCCCCATTTTGCAATTTAACTCGGTATAGCCTAGATCGAAGATGGCCATATAGTGCTGACTTCGTAATCTGTCAGTCATTAAAGCCTGGTTCACCAAATCATGGTATTTTTCTATATTAATACCCTCAGCTCCCAATTTCTTCACCCATTTTGTATTCCATGTACCCAAGTCATCCGGGAGTATTTCCAACAATTGTTGATATAACTGTCCTATTGTTTTTCTTCCCCCTCATTTTTTGTTTAAGGTGATTTTAACGTACTGTTGATCCATTCCTGACCCGTCCGCCCCAAAAAACAATGGATTTGCAGGTATTTAAAAAAATCTTGCTTATCTAGACCAAACTTCTCCTCTAAATCTAAGAAGGACAGAGGTTGGCCTTCATCAAACATATCCCCAAGGCACCATGCTTTCTTTAAGCCCCATATAAATGTTACTCGATCCCACAAGATTATAGGGAGCAACCCAGAGGCAGAAAAGGAGGTATAGGATTTAAGACTTAAAATGTGCCACTTACGTTTAATCTGTTTCCGTACTGCATACGCAGCTTTAAGTATCTTAAACTTGGTAACTGGGCTCTATTACCCTGACTAAACAAGAATTGGTCCCATCTTCCAACCCAAATTCAGAAATGGACGGTCTATGAAAAATGTGAATCTCAGCCTTAGCCCCAATTACAAGAGGACCCATATATTGCAGCATAGCGGCCCAATAATACATCAAGAAGTATGGGATACCAAAACCCTGCGTTGTTTTGGTAAAACCATGTTCTTATATGCCCTTCTCGGTCTTCGATATCCCCAGAGAAATCTAGAACAGATCCTCTCTAATTTGATGAAACATATAGAAGGGAACTCAAGGGAATTGTTCTGAACATATAAAGGAATTTCTGGGAGGACTAACATTTTTAGAACATTACACCTCCCGTGGAGAGAAAGATGACGGTGATCTAATCTTTCCAATGTAACATTTACCTTATCCATCACGGGGGTAATGTTCAAGTCAGGTATCTTATCCACTTCTGATGTGATATTTATTCCCAAGTATGTTTCCTCAGAGACAATTGGCAGGTTCACCAGCGATTCAGTACCAGAGTAAAGCATCTGAGTTTTGGCTACATTTAACTTATAGCTAGAAAAAGTACCAAACTGTGCTGCCAGCGCCTTGACTGTAGGAAGTGCAGACAAAATATCATTGGTAAGTGCAACAATATCGTCAGCGTACGCCAACGCTCTATACTCAACATTATGAAAGATTACTGGTTTAATATAAGTGTTCTGGTTTAGTTTACTAAAAAAAATCAATATATAAAGCAAATAATAAAGAGGAACACAGGCACCTTTGTCTTGTACCCCTACTAATGTTGAATGATTCTGACTCCTGCCCAGAAATACGTATGGTTGCTTCCAGGGATAAATATAAGGTCTTAACTGCTTGAATAAATTCACAGCAGGACCCATTCCATCGCAAGACATCCCATATATACTGCCAGGAGACCCTGTCGAACGCCTTCTTGGCATCCACCAGGATCACCCCCAGTGAAGATTCTGTTGCCTGAGCCTAATCTAACAGAGCTATTACGCATCTTACATGATCCGCAGTATCCCTACCTGGGAAAAACCTGTGTTGAAAATTAGATACTAAAGGGGTAATGGCCATTCCTAAGCAGCAAGCCATAATTTTTGAAAAAGTTTGCTGTCTGAATTGATCAACGATATAGGCTTGTATGATGACGGAAACAGCTCAGGTTTATCCTTTTTTTAAGACAATTATGGTAGTTTTATGCTAAGAATCAGGAGCTAATCCACGTTGAGCAACCAGAAACAGTACCATAAGTTCTGGGCAAAGCACCTGCCGAAATGTCCTACAAAATTCAAGAGGAATACTGTCCGGACCTACCGCTTTTCCTATTGCTAAAGACAGAATTGCTCCCTCCACTTCCTCCCAGGTTATACAGGCAGCCAGGTTCTCGTTTTGTTCGCATGTAACCTTATTTGTTTTGATTCCCAGTCTAAATTCACACATCTTCTCGTCTGCACCTATTTTTACTTCTTCTGAGTATAAATTACAATAATACTTACGAAACACATTCAGAACTTCGCCTGGGGGATCCTGAATCTGACCAGGATGATCCTGAATCCTAAAGATTCAATCATCTATTTCCCTTTGCTGAAGTCTCTTCGTTAAAATCCTACCAGCATTTTCCCCAGCTTTGTATATTTGGGTCCTATATAGAGCAAACTGAGCCGCTACTTTCATAGCAAAATGTTGGTGAATTTTCATTTTTAAAATTGCAATAGCTTTAAAGGTTACCTCAGCATTTCGTTGCCCAATTATTTGTCCCTTGAGCTCTATTTCTAATAGCCTTAGCTGAGCGATCTAGCCCTTAATTTCCACCAAGATTTTAAGTTGTTTAGCTATAGAATAACTAAGCGTTTCCCCCGATCCCGGCCTTAAAATCATCCCATAAAATGAGATCGGAGACAGTACCCCGAATAATTTTGAAAAATTCCTTCATCCAGGGTCCCATATACGAACAATATTCAAGATCTAACAATAATTTGCGTTCAAATGTCCATGCCTTTTGCTCGGCCCTGAGACTAACATCTAATTCTATAATAACCGGGTTGTGGTCTGAAATGATCCTGGGTATAATCTCTATCTTAGACCTTGATGCTCTTTTGGCAGAAATAAAAAAAAGTCCAATTGCACATGTTTTTTTATGTGGAGCTGAATAAAAGGTAGCTCCTGGGTCATCATTCTTATGCATGTGCCATACATCAACCAACCCAAATTCTTTGACTAGACCTTGAGTAGCTTTAAATATTTTAATTTTCTTACCCCTGTATGGAAGGTTGCTAGTAATATCAAAACAGCTCTCCAAATGAAGATTAAAGTCCCCACAAAAAATCAAAGGGGATGGCCATTGCCCTAGTTCTACACTCAAATAGTGCATCACTTCCGGGTCGTCTAAATTAGATGGAGCATATCATCAATGGGGAACCATTAAAAAGAACTTCAGCAATGGCCTGCCCTTCCAAAAGCATCCTCTTTTACCCGTTTGCATACTCACAGACCATGTTTACTCAAAATTGCAACCCCCCTAGTAGTTGTGCTCTGTCTAGTACAAGCAAGTATTTCCATACCCAAATCACTCAGCCACTTGCGGTTATCCCACGGGAAATGAGAGCAGAGCATATCAATACGCATGACCTGCAAAATTTGGGCCATCACCCCTCTCTTTTTTCTATCATTCAAGCCACATATATTCCATGTACAAATACGTAATCTGCTAGTAATTTTTTTATCACAAGCTTTGTCAAACCCCGTCTGCTCAGCCCAGCCACGAGACTAAGTTTCATAAGAATTAAAACACAATAATTGTCTCATAAATAGAAACAAGTACCATAACCATAATACATAGCAAACTTCCAACAACACCAGTGCCTCACCCCACCCCCCTCCACCCTCCCCATCCCTTACCCACCTGTGTCTTCCCCTCCACTCCCCCTCTCTTCTCCCTCCCAAATGAGGCATAAGGATGAAGATCCTCTGTGATGGGAGGTGAATAATGAGCGCTCACCCAGAACCCCCTACAAAAAAACCAAAATCTTCATCATAGATATAACAGTTAGCCACAATAGGGACATCCCTCTATTAGCCAAATAAAGATTTGTCCTACTATCCTCAATCCATTCATATGTGCAAAACAATTACTTTGCTCAAACATGGTCCCCTTATTTAAAGAAGCATCCTGGCACTGCTTATCTTCATCCAGCTGAAGACTACTGGTATCACTTTTATCATCTGCCCAGCCTCCCCCAAGGCTCTTGTTCTCCGAAGAGTTAGAAGACTCCGACATGGAATAAAACTTTCCCCCTGAGTCCCCTTAATCGACATCCTTTACGCCTTCTATATCTGGCTGAAGAGAGTTCTGCGGAGCCTCACTCTTATCCCCCCTCCCCAGACAGCTACAGTCAATATATTGATTTATGTTCTATGGGGCCTGGCAGTCCTTTAGGGGATGAGAAACAGACGTTACTGCTGATATAGGCATCGCATATTCTTTTGGCACCTCTTCTATGGGTGCTGCAGTGCTACTGTTAATGATTCCGGCTACTGTCGCCTCTCTCTGTAAAGGGACACTTTGCATAGCTCCTGCCCCCACTACCACATTTTCGGCGCTCCGCATATCATCGCCAGCATCCTCCGGACTGCCTTGAGCACCCCATCAATAATCGCATCTGAGATTGCCACACCCTCGCAATCTTTACTGTTCGCAAGCATCGGCATCAAAGTAAATACAGTTTTAGCAACACTGTTACACATGACATTGTTGCCAGTAACAGTGGTTGCCTTCTCACCATACTCTGCAGAAGTGTGGAAAAGGTAGGGCTAATACCTTTTTCAAGATGTGCCCGGCGCTAACCGCCCTTGTACCATTCAAATTACCAAGCAATGAGGCAGGCGCCGGAGACCAGAAGGCAGGAAACAGAAGTTTTATTCCGACGGAGCAGAACACATCAGATCGGACAACAAGGTATCGTCTCGAGGTGCTCTAACAGCCTCTCGGAGGCCTGGCCTTTTATACACTGTTTTATGGCATGTGACCTTCCTTTATTACAATCAGATCATTGTGAACAACAAGGAAAAAGACATCCCCGTAATCCTCGTGTCAATCCCACCCCACATGCCTCTACAATAGAGATCCTCAACCTGCTGATAAGAGGAGGGGGTCATTGCGCAGCTGAGTGTTCTGCCGATTCTTAGGATGTGTGCGCCTGATCATATCCCGGGGGTGGGGAGGTCTTGATCAATAGAGGGTCCTTTGAAGAAGAGTGACTTCATACAATAAGGGGCAGTAAATGATATCTCCCGGCTTAGGCGATGGCCTCGGACTTGTGTGGACAGCTGGACACGGGGGAAGGAGTCATCAAAGGAGTGGTATTCATGCCGCGTGGACAATCGAGCGCGGAGGGAAGGTTTATCAACAGAGGGGCATTCATGGGAGGAGAGGAGATGCTGGTCAGGCGCAGGCGTGACTCCCAAGGACAGGGTCATGCAGAAGGGTTATGCTCATGAGAGGGAGGGAGGGGGAGCCAGGGTGCGCGGAGGATGCCTGTTGGGTCAGAGGGGCGCGCTGGCGATCGATCGTGGACAGGGAGACCATGATACCTAAAATGGTTGTCGTGTACGTTGTACATGGGTGACAAGCTGGCGCAGATGATGTTCAGTTCGTAAACTAAAATTCCACAGAAGGAGCTGTGGAACATGAGCCCGCATTACTATCGATGCCCAGGCTGGTGGCGCAAGTCGCCTATTAGTTCCCATTCTGAATAGTTACCAAAATAAAGAGACGGGCGCTGGAAGCCGGAATCAAAGAACAGAGTTTATTTCTCATGAGGAGAGCCTGTCATTTCAGACACGAAACAAGGTGCCATCGGGAGGTGCTCTAACAAGTGAGCTGAGACTCCGTCTTTTATACCTTACAAAACACTTGGCATTACAATCAGGACGTTGTGACACAAAGAAAAGACATCCCTATAATCCTCGTGTCAATCCTACCCCACATATGTTATCAATAGAGACCCTTGAACTGTAGATAAGAGAGGGGGCAATGACGCAGCTGAATGTTCCGCTGATTATTGGGATGTGTGCGCCTGATCGTAGCCCAGGGGGCGGGGAAGCCAGGATCAATAGTGGGTCCTTTGAAGAGGAATGACTTCATACAATAAAGGGCAGTAAACAGTATCTCCCGGCTTAGGCGATGGCCTCGGACATGTGCGGACAGTCCATCGCGGAGGGAGGGTTTACTAACAGAGGGGTTATTCATGAAAGGAAAGGAGATGTTGGTCAGGCGCGGCCGTGACTCCCAAGGACAGGGTCTTGCAGAGGAGGAAGGTTTATGACTTGTCCATGTGAGGGAGAAGGAGGGGGTCAGGGTGCGCGCAGGGACAGAGTCGCACAGAGAGAGAGAGAGGTCTTATGACCCGTACATGAGAGAACGGGGGCAGTCAGATACAGCTGGGGGGTTATGTCAGCTGAGGCGAAGGATGCTTCTTCAAGAGGAAAATGGGGGGGGGGCATGGGTCAAGCAGGAGGGTTGCCTTTCATAGCAGGGTCGCGCAGAGTGCTGGGTTTCATGGTCTATGCATGTGAGAGAGGAAGGTCGCGCAGAGTGCTGGGTTTCATGGTCTATGCATGTGGGAGAGGGTTTAAGATACGCGCAGGAGGGAAGCCGGGGATTCCAATGGGCAAAAGGCCATGGTGCCTAGAAAGGCTGTCATGTACATATGGGCACGGGCTTTCATTGGCAGAATGATGCGGTCAATATTTCAGGGTATACGTGGTGCCTACAGGGAGAGGAGTGGAAAAGGGAAATGAACGTCGCTTATGTACACCAATTTTTCTATTTTCCACAGAGCGGTTTCCTCATCCTCCACTGGTTTCTTACTCTTCCCTGTCTGCTTCTTGAACAGCCCTGGAACCGTTTGGGGCTTGTGGGTGGCATTGCCTCCTTTTGACGTAGGGCCAGGGGAAGAGCCACTAGTACCTCGGCCTATCTCAGCTTCTCCGCCTCGGCCGAGGCTAGATTTCATCGTGCTTACTCCGGGGGAGGAGGTTGTGACTGCCTTTGACCCCGAGTCTTAGCGACGTTGGCTATAGTTTTGGGAGCCATTGCAGTCACTGGCAAATGATGTGAGAGGTCTATATAAGTATACCGCCAGCTCCACCAGCACAGCAGACCAAAATGCCGCAGACCGTGAAATCCGGTAGTCACAGTTTTCATAAAATATAACCGCCGGTATTGCCACAACATTTTTCGCAAAATACGATTGTCCAAAATCACCATCCGACTACCATTGCATCACAAAGGCGTGGGGGAATCTCTGGGAGAGTGTCAGTATCGAGCTCAATCGGTCATCGACGAGACCACCATCTTGCCTCCAGTACAAAAAAAATTAAAAATCTGAAAAACAATCTGGAAAAAAATATATATATATAATCTAGAGAAGTGCTCATGATAAAATGAAGTGAATAGTTCGGGCTAGATAGATTGTCCTCTACTGTAAATGGAGTAATGATCATGACTGTATTATAACCGTAATATGTTTTCTTTTCTTATTTCCCGATCATAATAAACTGAAATGAATTGTTTGTATGGATTATTATGAATTTGTCTGGGATTCCCAGCCCAAGCTGGGCTTCAATAGATTGTCTTCTACTTTAGATAGAGTAATATTCATGATTTTATCATAACCATGATATGGTTTCTTTATTTGTTTCTTTTTGGATGTATATAATGATTATAATGTACATAATGCCTCAACAAAAACGGGATGAAAAAATTCAATAAAAACATCTATAAAAAAATGATCACTCTGCTGCTAGTAACAGTCAGCCTCCACTCTCTTTTTCCCAAAATCAGTGTGAAGAGTTATCCAGTTTTTTTCAAGGCAAAGTTCATAAAATATACTGCCAATTAACAGCAGATTCTGCAAAGACAGAGAGCCTCACGCATTTCGTTGCCCCGCGGAGAAGTTACCAGGAAGTTACTCTCCTGGTTATTAAGCCTGAGAAACCCTTAAAAAATAGGGCATGGTCCTTTTTGGATGATGTTACATTAAAACATGTGCTGCAATCTATTAAGTCTGGCTCCACGCTGGACCCCTTCACCCTACGAAACTCAGACTTTTAGATGACTCCGTTCTAACTGTTATTCAAAAACTTCTTAATACCACTCTGAGTAAAGGTAACATTCCTCAGAATTGGAAGCACGCTCTTGTTTTCCCCACCCTAAAAAACTGATCTGGTCCCTTCCTGCTGGTCAAGCTTCCATCCTATTACCTTTCCTGTCTTTGTCAAAATTTTGGAAAAGCATGTTAACACTTAACTCTCCACATTCGTTGAGACTCATCAGCTTCTCATTCCTTCGCAGTCCGGTTTCAGGGCTGCGCATAGCACCGTATCTGCTCTTCTTGGGATTACTGAATGTCTTAGACAACATCTTGAATCTGCTAGCATGGCTGCTCTCATTCTGCTTGACCTAAGCTCTGTGTTTGACACAGTGTCTTATTCTATTCTGATAGGCAGACTTGGCCTTGAAGTGGGTGATCTCCTTTTTAAAGGATCGCACCTTCCAAGTCTCTTCAGTCAATGTAAGATCTAAGACATTTGCTCTGGCCTCTGGTGTCCCTCAGGGATCGATTTTGAGCCCCTTTGCTCTTTAACATTTATGTTCATCGATTAGAAGATGTAATTGAGAAGTATGGTCTTACCGCTTTTTCATATGCTGATGACACTCAGATCATCTTTTCGTTATCAGCCGCCCAACATCAAGATTCCTCATTGCTGCAGTTGGGCCTGATGAACATCTCACTATGGATGAATAAAAATGCCCTGCAGCTTAAAAGTGATAAAATAAGATCTTGGTTTTGGCAAATAGCCCTGACCTATAGAGACCCAGCCACTGGCCGGAATCACTTGGACCGTTACGCACCACCGCGACTAAGGTCAAGAATCTTGGCTTTATTATTGATATTAAGCTTTCCCTGAAGAAACAGGTGTCCAAGGTTACTGCTACCTGTTTTTCTGTTCTCAAGTGGCTGGAAAAGATCCTTTGGCTAATTCCCTTAGCAACCCAGAAAACGGTTATTCAGGTTCTGCTCATATCTAGAACGGATTATGGCAATGTGCTGTACCTGACCTTGATTTGCCATCTACAGATCAGTCAGAATGCGGAAGCCAAGTTACTCTTCAGGCTACAAAGGCACGCCTCAGTTTCTCCCCAGCTTCACAAAGTGCACTGGGTCAAGACTGCAAAACATATTGAATTCAAGGCTCTGGGCTATATGTTCACTGCCAGACGTGGTCTATCTCCTTTATACATTCAAGGGCTGGTGACCCCCTATGCACCCACACGTCTGTTGAGATTTTCCAGCCTCTCTCTGTTAGATACACCTAGATTTCCACTTACCTGCATGAAGGGACATTCCTTTGTTCTAAGAAGGGGAATTCTCTCCCGTCCTCTCTTTGGAACTGTAACTCCTTACTTTCCTTTCATAAGGATCTGAAGACTTGGCTTTTCTAGCTGCCCACTGTGGTCACCGTTGGCTGCCTCTGTCCTGCGCCCGGCAAATCCCTTGGGGTTTATAAGTCTTGTGAATAAATAAATGGCAAAGTGGCGAGTTATTGTTAATGTAGCGTTGCTAGTGTGTTAACAATATTGTGTTTGGAGGTCCACACATTATAGTAATTTGAACATGGCGCATACATTATAATTCTAAGATATAAATATAACTTTAGAATTCATAAATTTTGTGTAGTTTTGTTTGTGTGAAAAGAATAAATAAAAATTTCCTAACTATAACTAAGTTTTAATCTTTAGTTCTTTCATTGAATCAATATATTCATATATATATATAAATGTATAAAGTTATGAAGCTTTACATTAATTAAAAAACATATTTCTATAAAATTGTTTCTATGCTTATTCATGAGGCCATGAAGAAGTTCCTGTAAGAGAAACAAAATGTGTCAGCTGGCTCTTGTGTGAATATTTCTATCAACTAAAGAAGTGACTGAATATAATTGGAACATTGTATTGCCATCTTTGGAATTTCAACATTATTAAACACTGGAACGGAACCTGAATTTAGGACTATGTCGACTTAGGTAACCTATGCGAAGAAACATCAGAGGGTCCATGGTCACAGACTGGAAAGATGAGTGCAGAATCAAGCACAATTCTTTGTATTTCTGCATTCTAAACAGAAGTAGACGTGAACTCTCACTGACAGGAGTGTTATAGTGCTGACCTAATTCTAGGTTGCTGTTTAGTTGGGGAAGATGTGGTATCACCCAGTACAGTGTGTCACTCCTGACGCACTCAAGCAGACACTTCCAGTGTGTGCATTCTCACAAACAGGAGGCAAGGGACTGAGGGGCATATTATCAACAACTAGCAATATTTATCGCTAAAGAAGCTTAGCGACATTTTTTTATCGCCAAGCATCTCCGGATTTTATCGCAGAGATAACGTGCTATTAGCAACGTTTATCTCCGATGCGATAAAATAACCGGCGATAGCGGCGAAATGCATGAATATCGCTGGAAAACCAGCGATATTCACGCATCATCGCCAAAAGGGTCTTAGCCAGAATATCCATCTCCCATTAGATATAATGGCTAAGAACTGGTCAGAGCAGGCGTTCGTTTTTAGTGATATTCGGGCTTAGCGTAATTTTTTTTATCGCTACACCTGCCTTGCTAATAGGCGATAGCAACGTTAGCGACTGCTCCCTGTCGCTAACTGGTTGGGTAAGCCCACTTTGCATGTCATTAGCAATAAATATCGCTGACTTGCAAAGCGGGCCCCAAACCGCTCGCTATCACCTAAAAGCTGTCGCTAACTGAAGTTAGCGACAGCTTGCTAATAGGGCGATGAAATTATCGCCTCTTTGCGTCCGAAAACGGCCGCAAAAGCGGCGATAATTTAATTTTGCCTGCCTTGATAATATGCCCCCGAGTGTGGACCTTTGCTCACAGGAAGTCAAATTTCTGTGGCGGTGCTCTATAGAGTCCAACTCGTGCCCTGATTAAAGGCCTTTCTATTCTGTTGTTTTTGGTTCACCTCACAGGCTTCTTTCATTGATGATTCCAATATTCATTCTTCATCAGTAGAGTTGGTATATGAAAGTATAGGCTGTTTATTAGAGCAAAATATTGTTGATGTCTTCTCCAGTAACAGCTGGAGTTATTTCATGTAAGAATCTTACTTTTATGTAAATATGTCACCCGGTAGTAAATCATTCATCAACATTGTACTAGTTGTTATTGCATTTAGGTTGTGTTAAATGAAATCAGAACAACTGATTTCTAACCTAATTGTAGTCTAGTTGACCACATTGTGTGGTCCCCCTCATCAAATCTAATTAGATATCTATACCTCAGTTTCCCAGGCAGCCCTAAAATCGTCTTGAAACAGACTACACCAGAATTAAGCACTATTTAAAACTAAGTGGACATTTGCATTTGAATACATTTTGACACTGTTAACCAGACAGCGTCCTACTTTCCCCAGGGTACTTCCTCATTAATGCACTGCTTCTTTAATTTTACAAAACACACAGTCCAATTATCTACAGATGGGTTGTTTCAACCATGGGGATTTCAGCAAATCGGCACAGTTCCGAGTGTGGGGCAGTAGAGCGCACATGCCCAGTGCTGTGAATTCCGTGCTGCAGGGTGCACAGACAGCGGCTGCCTAACATTCTCAGCACCACGAGCTGCATGATCTAGTATTCTAGCGCATGCGTGCGCATGCTCAAAAGCCTAAAACTGTTTGATAGGCGCGTGCACGTTGTCAGCATGTCTCTGGAAGCAGGTTGTGCAGTTCCAAATGACGCTCCTTAATTGATGCTTCTGCTTGTGTAAAAAACACTACGTTTCTGGTTTTCCTTAATAATCACGACCAGACTGCATTGTTAGATTAGGAGGTTTATGGCACCAGAGCAAATATTTAAGATAGGGTGACCAGATTTTGAGAAGCTAAAACTGGTACAGGCCAGACATAGAAGTAGGACTAAAGGTTGAAATGATCAAAGTATATCTGGCTTTTCCCGATTTTGTGTGTGAAGTCCTGAAATTATCGTAATTTATCCAGTTTCTTTCAGGCAGGGCAGGGGGAAGCCAGAAGTAAATGGAGCCTTGTGTGTGTGTGTGTTCTTGCGTCCGTGTGTGTGTGTGTGTATATATATATATATATATATATATATATATATATATATATATATATATATATATATATATATATATTACCTACTGGCGGTCGCCAGTAGGTATATATAGTTAGGATTTTTTCCCTATGGGATTTCTGAAAATTCTATGTCTAATAACTTTGGCGTTTGTGGACGGAATTGGCTGCAATTTTCAGGAAAATGGCACATTTTGTTTCTGAGCAGCTCCTGGAAATTTGGGGGGGTTTCGGCAAGGGGGGGCTGAGATAAAAGGGGGGTCCTAAAACGCGTTTTTCCCATGTTAATTTCCATAGGGCGGTTGGCCTCACTTTTAGCCCGAACGGCTGAATGGATTTGCACGAAACTTGGCAAAATTGTAGGGACTGTTAGCCCGATGTACCTTTGCTAGGTCTCAATATATGTGCTTCAGTGGATTTTGAGAAATTAACGTTTAAAACAAGATATATATCTGTAACAGCGCTCCGGGCTGCGCTCCGGTTCGCGAACTTTTCGATCGGAACTATGCGAAGCGAAGCGAAGCTGATTGGCTCTCCGGTGTCTGTCAACATTCTAAACAGTCCGGAGCGGCCGCCATCTTGTCTCTCGGTAGGATCGAGAGACAAGAGGAGGCCAAAACAAAGGGGGAAATTACCATAAGGGGGCATAGTAGATCCTCCTTGACCCCCTACGTTTTATGTGGAGGTTTTAAAAGGGCCCAGGAGGGTAAAAAAAAAAAAATTCTTTTTTTTTGCGTGGTGAGCGCCAGGTTCGCGAACCGGAAAGCGTTCTGGGCAGCGTACTATAAGGAAAAAAGAATGATAGACTTTTCTAATACTGTATGTTAATTGTTTGTTGTTTTTGTGGTTTTTTTTGTTTTCTTTATTTTTAAAGTATTTTTTTTATTTTGATTGTGTTTCATAATTCGTTAAACTTTCTAACATTTCAGTGTCAGAAATTTCAAAATTGAATATAGGGTGTAACATGTCCTCATTTTGAAGCAGGTTATCCACTGCTTCAACACATTGTAGTAGTTCCTGGTCTCTACTTTGATCCATAAAATCGTCAATTTTGTCTTGGCTGCTCTCCTCCAGTACAATTGTAAATTGAACTTGCTGCTCGCCTTCCATTTTGCCTGAAATTTTGATTAAAAAAATATATATTAGTAGAGATAGGGCACTGTTGGGATTAATTTTAGATAGGCAGTTTTTATCAGTGAATTTTTCTTTTGGCAGTGTATAGTATCAGAGTGGAAATAGGACTATAAAAAAGTGTATGTGATTTAACCAAGACAAGCCTAATTCCATTCATAACTATAACAGAGAAGTCTATCTAAATCCATAACTACTACAGAGGGATAGTGTATATCTATCAGAAAAAGTCTACCATATTAAGTTATAGTGCACAATATACTTCAGTTTTAAAAATAACAACTTACCTTCACAAACAAGTTGAAGTGTTTGGTAGCTATTCAAATGTGATGTACAACAAGAAGTAGCAGTCAAAATGGCTGTGTTTCCTTCTCTTCCTTTATATATATTCAGGTATATAACCAATCAAATGTCAGGTAATAAAAGTTGAAATTGAAAGTAACATTTTCATTGGTTGTCAATTCCAACACTTCAGATGTGTTTTGTGAAGTAATTTACCTCACGGTACTTAGAGAGGTCTACAGGCTAAATGGCTAAATGAAATTTCAATCAAATTTGTGAAAATGAAAGGGATTGTTATGTAGTATGAGCTAATCTATGTTTGGTGAGAGTGTCTCTAGTCGTTTTTCTGTAAATTACTTTCCCACCTTTTTTTAGGACCGCTTCCCGGGAAATGGTCCGGTCCGCGAACCTTAAGCGTCACGGGAGTCCACCATTTTGTGTTTCGGTCGCATTAAGATACAAGATGGAGGGCAAATAATGTTTAGAATGGGTAGAAGGGGTCATGGTAGACTTATCTTGACCCCCTAGGTTTTCTGAGGGTGGCTGAGGAGGCTTATATGTGAGGAAAAAAAACATTTTTAAAAAAAATTCTGCGAGGTTAGCTTTCGGTTAGCGAACCGGGTAGCGGCCCGGGGAGCGTATTTTGTGGAAAATTAGTGAAAAAAGTTAGAAAAAAATAATATTTGTGAGTGATCAGATGAAGGGTAGCTCTGAGAAGAGCTTTTGGGTTTATGGTACATTTAGGTACTTATAAGTAGGTACCAATGCACAGTCTTAAATTCAGAATGAAAATTCTGTTGCCCTCATCTGAGAAGTGAACTCCATCTCCTCTGTAGATATCTTGCATGTAGTAACGCAAGTTATTGTTGTACAAGGAGCCCATTCCATGGTCTCTCATGAAAGCTGAAACAGATTTGTTTACATGCTTCCTCGCTTTCTCAATTTGTGGACAAAATTGGTTGGACCACCTCCATTTCTGTCTTTGGCATATATTGGAATATACCAAGGCAGTTTGAGGAAAAGGTGCCATTAATTGCTCAAAGGTGTCCTTTAAAAGCATTTCCAGACCTACCCCAGTCAAAGTGCCTAAATCATTACCTCCACAGTGCACAATTAACAGGTCGGGTTTTGGCAAATGCATAAAGGTTTTCACCAATGGTATCAATTGGTGACATTTTAATCCTCTTTGGCCCAACCACTTAATTTCCACATCTTGTAAATTGAGGTTAGGTAAATTTCTGTTCTCAGCATACCTTTGAGCCCAGTGGATGTAACTATGTCCAACAATCCAGACATTAAACATGGTGGGAGAAGGTCTTGCTGCAGTCAGATGAAGTGTGGTAATGAAAGGGCAGTTGAAACAGTAGGAGTTTGTAAAGAAAAAAAACTGTGGATTTCCAATGCTAATGATTCATTAGCAGTGATTGGTGCATTTCCATTTCTGAAAACAGAAAGTTAGGGTGCATGGATGTGTTCTTTGAAAGATGTAATTTGAATGGTCAAGGAAGAAACATTTAATGAAAGATTGCACTGGATACGCAGGTGCACTGAGAGTTCAGAGTTCAATTGAAACATTGTTGTGTGAACTTGCAAACATGAGAGGTCTTCCAGGAGGTGGTTGCTATGGAAAAAAGGCAGAGAGGGCAGAGGGGGGAAGGGTTTTGATTTGAAAAAAGTGAGGGAAGAGTTATGATTGGCTAATATGAGAGATATGTGAAATGAATATCTGTATTTCTGTGCTTTCAATAGCTGCAGCCTCTGGAGTGCATCCTTTTTCTTCTGCTGAAGACAATTTGGTGTATTTCTGAGACTGTTTTCAAAACTCAAAAAGTATTTGCTAAGGTGAGAAAAGATTTATTTAATTTAGATAGAGAATAGTATGATTTAAGGAGAAAATGATGAAGAAAGCTGTGTTTTTAAAATGTGGCTTTGTCTCTAGTGATATACAAATAGATTTTGTTTCTTTGAGAAATTGTAATTGCATATTCGGTGTAGCATTCTGGCATGCAGTAACACAAGTTATTGTTGTACATGGCGCCCATTCCATGGTCTCTTATGTAAGCTGAAACAGATATGTTGTTTTTAAAAACGATTTTTGAAATCAATTACATTTCTGGATATGTACTGCTAGAGCTTCATAGGTTGTTTTGGGTCATATTTATAAGGCATTTGAGTGTCTTTGATGTTATTTTTTCCTTTTTAAATGGAAAACATTCCTCATGGGGCAATTGTCTTGTAAATACGCTCCCACCTGTGCTTGGCAAATTTAGATTTTGATTATGGGAGTTACATAGCCATGTTAATAATGTCCAAAAAATGGTGCTAGGGCATTCCAGAAAACGCTTTCATGTGTCTCAAGGACATTTTCAGTCATTTCCTCTTGAATGCAGGTGTACAATTGATTTATATGCTGTGTTTAAAAACGATTTTTTGAAATCAATTACATTTCTGGATATGTACTGCTAGAGCTTCATAGGTTGTTTTCGGTCATATTTATAAGGCATATGAGTGTCTATGATGTTATTTTTCCCAAGCACAGGTGGGAGCGTATTTACAAGACACTTGCCCCATGAGGAACGCTTTCCATTTAAAAAGGAAAAATAACATCATAGACATTCATATGCCTTATAAATATGACCCAAAACAACCTATGAAGCTCTAGCAGGACATATCCAGAAATGTAATTGATTTCAAAAAATCGTTTTTAAACACAGCATATAAATCAATTGTATACCTGCATTCAAGAGGAAATGACTGAAAATGTCCTTGAGACACATGAAAGCGTTTTTTGGAATGCCCTAGCACCATTGTTTGGACATTATTAACATGGCTATGTAACTCCCATAATCAAAATCTAAATTTGCCAAGTGCAAGTGGGAGCGTATTTACAAGAAACTTGCCCCATGAGGTACGCTTTCCATTTAAAAAGGGTAAAATAACATCATAGACACTCAAATGCCTTATAAATATGACCCAAAACAACCTATGAAGCTCTAGCAGGACATATCCAGAAATGTAATTGATTTCAAATAATGACTTACTTCATTGGTAGGCCTTCACATGTATTATCTCCTTTGTTTTCTTCAGTGAAAATCTTATCTGGAACCATGTGTTGGCCTCACCTCAAACAAACAAAACAGGTGATGGACCGAATGTGGATCAATGAAACACATTCACCCCAGTCCAAAGATCTGGGCCTAAACAAACCTTTAGATAGGCCACACCTTATCGTCATCCTGAATTAATCATTTAAAATATTAGGGAGAGATTTATGATTGTTGTATGCCTGTTTTGTACAACTGTGTGTCATTTTTGTGATGCAGTGCTGGTGCAAAAGATTTGCTATGTTAAATAATAAGTAGGGCATTAAGTTTTTGATGACTGTTATTCATTTACTGTTTGGTAATAGTGGTTAATAACATTTTTTATTATATTTTTCCACAGATTCAACTGCAGATCTTTTCTTAATTTGAAAAATGCCAACAAAAAATCGAATTAGAAAGGCTAGAAAACGTCAAAGACAGCAGGATGATCTTTTATTGCAGCAGTCCTCTTCCCCAAATACTTTTCAAAACACCAAGAAAGCTCCGGGTAAGAGCACAAAATCATTCTTAAGAAATATTTTTAGTAAAAAAAGAATTTATCCCAAAAATGTTTCAGTTCAGAAAAAGAAAAGCAATTTAAATGGAAAGGAAAGACCCATCAAAAATGTTACTGGTAGAGGAAGCGATAACTCTGTGCATGATAGTAGAAGGAAACAACAGTTTAGGGACATTCGAAAACGAATGTTCCGTAACAGGATAATAGTTAATTTATTAAAAAATATTAAGAAAGGCCAACAGAAAGTGGCATTTTATAAGAAGAAGAAAAATGTAGAGAAAATTATTGATCATGCTTTTGAAATTAAGCGAAAGTTGTTTATTTTGGTAATTAATAGAATTAGGAAACTAAGCAAGGTAATTTCTGATTTCAAAACAAAAAGTAGATGGAAGAGAGTAGTAAATCGTAGTAACTTTTATGAAGTGTTTTCCGGAGAATGGATGCATAGTTCAAGTTGTGAGGCATTTTTTAATGAGGAGAGTTATTTTCAGGATAATGATTTGGTGTTTGCAGTTGACACCAGTGGTCGAGCTTATGAAGTGAAGGATGGTTGTCCAGTTGAAAAAGAAAAACTTGTGACAACAGAGACAGAAGAGGCGCTAAGTGATGAGGTTTTAGGAAGACGTCCTAAGGGTCCTGTGTACATTTGGAAGTGTAGTTCTATTTGCAGTGTGCGACAGGTTTCCATCAATTTGCTTTGTGATTTTATACGGACATTTAATAAGAAAAGTTTGAAGCAGAAAATGAAGTTGTTGCAAGATTTAGATCCTTGCAGAGTGAGACAAATGACAGGTTTGCGTGGTCATTCACTGGCTTGTCTTTCCAGGAGAGTATGCCAGAGTGTTTTTCATCATTTCAGGATGCTAGCAGTGCATCATAATAAAGTGAGAAAATTAGTGAGAATGTTGTATTATGCTAAGAGTCCAGCAATTATGCTTAAACAATTATGTGCTGCTCTTTTGCATGGTTCTGAAATAGATGTGAAGAATATTTGTGAAGAAATTGAGTTTTGTTACTTTGGTAGTAAAGATGAGAATGTTCAAATTGACCCAGAAGTAGAGGGTAATGTTGAAGATAATGTACAGGTTTCCAGTACAGATAATTTTCAGAAGGAAATTGCCACGTTTCAGATGAAATCAAGTGAGAGGCCTAATTTCACTTGTGTATGTTGTCGACGCACTTATTATAAGAATCAGACTAAGTTAGTGGATTTATATGCAAAAAGTGAAAGGGAAAATAATAGTGAATGGAAGGATTTTGCCACATACTTGATGGTAGAAAATTATTTTGATTTGGGATCGGATCAACGTGTGTGTACTTATTGTTGTAATAAATTAAACCAAAACCAGATGCCTGCTAGGGCAGTTCAGAATAATCTGGAATTGGTTGAGATTCCTTCTGAATTGAAGGATTTAAATACTTATGAATCTATTTTGATTCAAAGTATCCATCCCTTTCAGGCTATTGTAAGAATGGAGCCAAAGACAGGGAAGTTGCCTCCAGCAGATTTACAGAGAGGATTAAAGGGAAGAGTTGTTTATTTGCCTCTAGATTTGAACAAAACATTAACACAATTGGAGTAGAAAAAGTGGAAGAGGAACCTCTGGTTATCTTGGTTAATGGGGTTCCGACAAAGAATAAGAAAATATGGCAAGATTTAGTGGATGTTAGGAAAGTCAAAAAGGCAACATTGTATTTGAAGAAAAATAATAAGTACTATAAGAATGTATATGTTGCAGAAGAGGAAGTAAGTGATGAAGAGGATAGCGATTTGTGTGCTGCCAAATTGAGAAAGTAGAGGCCTCTAAAAGTGAAGAAATATATGAACATTATAGTGTTCATCCTTTGCATTCCAAGGAAGTCATGGGGAATGCTATTGAGTTGTTTCAAATGAAACAAGCCAAAGGGAGTCCCATTAGTGTTTGGGAGGAAAGTTTGGAAGCTCAGTGTTTCCCACAGCTATTTCCCACAGGTCGAGGAGGAAGATATGATGAGCGACCTCATCAAATTCCTGCATCTGAATACCGGACTTTACGATTGTATGCAGAAGATCCTAGGTTTCGTCAATGCATTCCCTATTTGTTTCATCTCCTGTTTGAAAGCGATCTGTCTGGACTGTCATATGCAGTGAACCACATCTTAAAAAGTGGTATACAGATGTGAAACATCTCGGCAAGTGATTTTATGCATAAAGTCAATGTCCAAGACAGTATTTTGGATTCTCACTTAATTAATCTCATGGCGTGTCAGCGTGGTACTAATGAGTACTGGTACCGTCGTCATGGTGATTTAAAATGTATGCTGAGGAACTTAGGAACTCCGACATGGTTCCTCACTCTGAGCTGTGCCGAGTATGGCTGGGAAGACTTACTTGAATTTCTACGAGAGGCAAATGGAAATATTGAAAACATTGAATTCAAGACACCTGGAGAACTGTGTTCTTTGGATCCAGTGAATGTATGCAGGTACTTCAATCATAGATTTGAAGCTATGATGTCTTTCATCACAAATAAGAAGAATCCACCTCTTGGAGAGGTGTTGGATTTCTTCTGGAGAAAGGAGTACCAAGCAAGAGGTGCTCCTCATATACATATGTTGTTGTGGATCAAGGATGCACCTAAATTTGGAACAGATCCGGATGACTTAGTGATGAATTTCATAGAACAGTATTCTACGTGTGCTGTTCCAAACGCAACGGAGAAGAAAAGCCTAAGAGAACAAGTTCTACGTTTCCAAAGCCATCGTTGTGGAAAGTACTGTCGTCGTAAATTCAGAAACAAGGACAAGTTCTACACCAAATGTCGTTTCAACTTTCCACGACCGGTGATTTCTAAAGGAAGAGTGAACAGTTTGATGTCTTCATTGCGACATAATGTGACGAGGAAATCACCCAAAAATACATACAATTTGAAAAGGAACAAAGAGTCCAAGTACATCAACGACTACAACCCAGTGATTTTGTCCATGTGGAATGCTAACATGGATATACAGTTTGTGGCTGACAACTGTATGGCTGTGGCTCGGTATGTGACATCTTACATCACCAAAAAAGAAAAGACAGAAATGAAGGATATGTGGGAGGACATTTCCCATGAAAAGAGCCTCAGCAAGAAGTTGTACAGTTTCAGTCTGAAGATGTTGTCGCATCGAGAAATCGGAGCTTACGAATGTTCTGATCGATTGTCTTCAGCAAGTCTCTATGCCAAATCCAGGAGTATCGTTTGGGCGAGTCTTGGTCTTGCTGCAACGCGAAATCGAGTTCTAAAACCTGTCCGTGAAATTGAGTATTTGGCAGAAAAGGAACCAAACAGTACTGACATTTTGAAGACCAACATGTTGGATACATATTATCCAAATCGAAGCAGTCACCTTGAGAATGTTTGTCTATATGATGTTCTACAAAATTATATATTCAAGAGGAACATCAAAGAAGATATTGAGAAAGGAGTGTATGCTGTAATTGGAAGTGAGGGATGCCTGGTCAAGCAAAGAAAATGCCAATTAGTAAACCATCGAAAATTGAGTGGCGAATCTCCAGAAAAAAAGGAGTTTTTCTATTTAGCACTTTTGCAACTTTTCAAGCCTTGGCGTGCAGAAGAGGAACTGCTTGGAGATTTCCTCTGTTACGAAAACTCTTTCACTGCTGCTAAGGAGACCATAGAATGTCCTGCTTTTCCCAAATATCAAGAAATGCTAACTTTGGAAATTGAGCAGGAAGCAACGATTGCAGCCGAGATTGCCAGAGACAGTTCTCAGGACAGTCAGAGTTCTGTTTCATTGAGTCAAGATCCACTTGGAGGACCTATTATCGAAAATGAAGCTGCCACTGCTATGAATGAAGTGGAAAGAGCCATGGCACATGCTCAGGAGGATTCAGTTAACTTAGAAGACTTGGAAAAACAACTCAACGTTGAGCAGAGGAAAATACATGATGAAGTTACCAAGCAAATTGAGCACGGATTAAGTCATGAGAAGAAAGAGTGCTCATGTACATCGTTGAAGCCTGTCCGACTGTACGTGAGTGGAGAAGCGGGAACTGGAAAAAGTTTCCTCATTAAAGCAATTTCTTGTTATTTGCAGGAAAGGACTGAGTCATCGCTGTCTTGTGTTGTCACCGCTCCTACTGGACTGGCAGCACATAACATTAAAGGTATTACTTTGCCTCGTCTACTGATGCTGCCAGTGGAGCATGACAACAAATTACAATACCACAAGTTATCTGGGGATGCTTGCTGTGAAGTTTCACTACTTATCATTGACGAAGTAAGCATGGTTTCCAATGTCATGCTTGCCTTTGTGCATTTGAGAATGCAAGAAGTACTTAAAACTGAATATGATGTGTTATTTGGTGGCAAACACATCATTGTTTTCGGAGATCTTCTGCAGCTGACACCAGTAAAAGGTCAACCTGTGTTCAAAATACTCACGCATGAAGATACCAGGAAGTGCCTAGGGAGCATTGGCAACGTCAATATATGGTTAAACTTCAATTATGCTGAACTGCATGAAAATATGCGTCAGGCGAAGGATGAAGATTACAAGAATATTCTACAAGATATTAGAATTGGAAAAGTGACCGAGCATGGAAAAGAAGCTTTAAATGCACGATTACTTTCAAATTTATATCCCGAACAAGAGATTCTGCCTGAGAATATTTGTCAGAAAATTACTGAGAAGAAATCCGGAATATGTTTGATGCCAACTCTTGCAGAATGTGCCATCTTCAACAACAAAATGTTGAATTTAGAAAAGCAAGAGATTGTGAAATTTGAAGCTATTGACAAAATAGAGCATATGGGATCAACAATTATTTTGTCAGAGAATTTGAAATCAAAATTGGATTCATTAGAGAAGACTATATCTAAAACAGCGGGTTTTGAAAAGACTTTGAATGTGTGTTTAAATTGCCGAATCATTTTGAGAAGGAATTTACATGTTGAAAGAGGTCTGGTAAATGGATCAATGGGTAATGTTGTTGATTTTGAGAAATACAGAAATAGAGATGGAATAGAATTTTTTAAAATTAAATTTGATGGCATTGAGGAAGTACAGCTAATTGGTCGTTGTTCTGCTAGGTTTTTGCTTGTTAAAGACTTATATGTTCGCCGTAAACAGTTTCCTGTTTGCTTGGCATATGCGGTGACAATCCATAAATCGCAAGGTTTAAGTGTAGACAGTGCATTGGTGAATATTGGCAGTTCTGTGTTCAAGGAGGGTATGGCATATGTGGCATTGTCACGAGTTAGAACTTTATCAGGATTGTACTTGATTGACTGTGATGTCACAAACATTTGTGCGGATCTAGATTGTGTTAAGGAATACAATAGGTTAAGAAGAGAGTATGCGCCACATTTGCCTCAATATCCTTTGTTTGAGAAACGTGTGGTAGGCCGGAAACGTAGAAATATCAGTAACAATAGGGAGGTTGTAGCAAAAAGACCAAAAGTCAATGAACCGAAAATTGTTAGCAGAAAGAAAGTGGATTCTGTTGAAGATGTTGTCGGTTTTCAATTTGAAAACAGTTCTGATGTCAACTGCTATGCAAATGTAGTGGTTAATGCTCTCTTTTCACTAGAGAGTTTAAAAGAACAGATTCTGTTGAATTCAGAACAAATTTTATGCTGTTTGTTGAATTCTGTTTTCGAGAAATGTAGCACTGATCGAACAAAAGTAGAAAGTGTGTCTGAAGTTCGTTATCTGTATGAATGTTCAGGTCAAACAGACTTCTCTGAAAATAATCAGCAAGATTGTCAGGAGTTTTTAATGTATATGCTTGATGTATTGCAAGATGAGGGTGTAGATGTAGATCAGCTGTTTGGGCTTTCTTATCAATGGCAGCATGACTGCGAGAACTGTATGGTATCAAGTACTACTAGTGTAGACTCAGAAATATTTATATATTTAACTTTGCCAGACAGTAAATCAGTCTCCTTTAATAAGCTAGTAAATTCAGCGGATCACAGCATGGAGTGTAGCCAATGTAAATCTGAAATGATGTCAACATTATTTATATGTAGATATGGCCAGTATGTCATTTTAATGATCCAACGATGTAGGCCTGATGGATCAAAATTGTCAACTTTAATAAAAAAAATTGTGGCTTCTCAGCTGTCAATATCAGGAAGGACTTTTGTAACTGTAGCAATTATCTATCACGATGGTCCTTCAACAACATCAGGACATTATACAGCTTATTTAAAGTCTCGAAACGGCTGGTCATTCTGCAATGATTCCGTTGTAACTTTCAAAAAAAAATTGCCGTTTGACCTTAAAAATTCTTACCTGGTGTTTTTAAAACCAAAATTTTAAAGAAAGAATCTCGGGATTTCCTGTGAAGAATTGCAAAAGGTTCATCAAGTAGAGGGAATGTAAGTCTGCAATGCTGTCTAGATTATTGGTCCAAAACTTTTAATTATAATGTCAATTTAAAAATCCAACTATATAAACCTGATGCAAGTAAGTCTGCTTCATAGTAAGCAGTATCAGTGTCATAGGAAAAGGACAACATGAGTGACAAAGAAGGGTAAGATATTAGTAGTCCAGGATTGTGAAAATAATCTTAAATGTTTTCTTTTTGAAAGTTGCGAAAATAGAAAATGACGGGATTTGATTGGGAGAATTACAAGACTTGTGAATCGCTGCAACATGATTTGGCCTAGTGGAAACATGTGGTAGAATGTGAAAAGTCTTTTCTTGTATGTAACATATTTTTCAAAACGATGGAGGTTTTCTTTCAGAAAGTGGCGGGCTAAAAATATTTATAGCACAACAGAGTGGACGCTGTTCATAGGACATCCTACGACGTCATTGAAAGTAAGTTAATTTTAAGGACTTTTGAATTCAGATTTCTTAGGTTGTATGGGTTTTTTAAACACAATCATTTTGATTGTGTTTTTTTTCCCCGCTGTTACATGATGAATACCTTCAAGTCACTGATTTAAGTGAAATTTGATACATTCTGAGAACAGCAAAAATAAACCATTTAACATGTATAATTAATGTTCTGCTTTTTGTACTTATGATATACATTTAGAAATGTGAGGTAGATATGGAGAAACTGAGTCTTCTGTAAGTGTCAATTTTAATGCTTACAGTGCTGTACTTCAGGGTACTGTTTTTTTTTTTTTAAAGGAATAGGCCTCACATCAAAGAAAGCTCTTGAAAGCACACATCTTATTTGCATCCTAAAACAATCATTTAAAATGTTAGACACAATTTTATGATGGCTTTACATCTTTTTTGCGCTGCTATTGCATCACTATTGTGAGACATCAGCAGTGCAAAAGAAGCACCATGTTCCAAAATAGGCCTCAGTTCATCAGCATGAAGATACTGTTTGTTTAAAATATATATCTTTAGGATTGTGTAGGGGACGTAGAGAAGCAGAGGCTTCTGTAAATCTCAAAGTTGTTGAAAAACTGTTTCTTCTTGAACCTTTTCCCTTTTCTTTTCCAATTTTTAAATACATGTTTTAATATTTTTGGAAATGTTTGTTCTCTCTTTTACTGATTGAAAGTATGAACAAATATTTTAAAAAGGTAACAAGAATTATAAGGTAAATGTTTTCTACTCTTTTTACCCGCAATGCACTGCTGATGATGTCACTGACCATGTCATGAATGATGTAATAAGAGGACATGACTTACTTCATTGGTAGGCCTTCACATGCATTATCTGCTCTGTATTCTTCAACAAGTGTAAAATTGATCTGTAACCCTGAGTAGGTCTCACCTTAAACAAACCTCAGGAGAGATCACACCTTATCGTCATCCTGAATTAATAAATAGATCTATTAAACAGTATCTCTGGTTTACTCCCTATAGCTGTCTTTCTTTTAACATTACTCTCTGTTTACTTCCCTTATACTAACTCTTCTTTTTTTTTTAAAAATATTTTTTTGGTTCGCTTCAAGTTCGCGAACCGGGCAGCGAACCGGAAAGCGAACCAAAAGAAATAGAGCTTGCCAGAGTGCTAAACATTCTAGCAATTTTATTTGAAAGGGGAGGTAGTTCTGAAAATAACTTTTTTTTTATGTTTTTGTTGTTTTATTTATTATTTTTTTTTTTCTGAACATTTTTTGTTTTTTTTGTATTTTTAGAACAGTTTTATGTTTTTTTTGTGTTTTTTATGGAGGGGAAACAACAAAAAACAGGCATTGAAAAGGGCTCAACAGGAGCAAAAAAAAACAAAACTGTTTGGGTGGGTTCGGGCACTTGTGGTTTTCAAACGCAATGTTGATTAATTTCACGCTCATGTTTCCACATGAGAGCATAGCACCACAATATAAGCAGGTAAACTTCATGTGTTTGAAGTTTTGCTGTATATTTGGCACAGTTTCCTGTGCCTCTCTTCCTGTCAAAGAAATAGTTGACGTTGATCTGGCCACAGGAGTTGTCGGGGGTTTATCTTGCAGGTCCCTTAACTCTGCCCGGCTGTAGTTTAATGGATGCCACCTGGCCATATGGCGATGCATAGTATAGTTGCCCATACTATACTTTTTATCAGTGCCTCTAGATAATCGGTATTTGCAGATGAGGCAGGTGGCATATTTCGCATTGACCTTCTTCTGCCCTTGAGGGATGGAAAAAAACTGCCATATAAAACTTGTTTTCCTTCGGGAAACACGGGGCAACTCCTGTATAAATTCAGGTTCATCTGTGTCCTCTTCTTCTAGGTCCTCCTCTTCCTCCTCTCTGTTGGAGATGAATTGACTTGGTGGTCCTCTCTTCTCATGAGGAGGTTGAGGTGGTGGTGGGGGTCCACCAGCAGAAGCAAGGATAGATGCCATTGCTGAATGACTGGAAAATGGTCTTTCTCTCACCAAGATGAAAGTCAGAGTGAGGAAAGAAGGAGGGGTTTTCATGATTTGGGAAAAGCAAAAGTTCTGAACCAATGAAAAGTGTTATTTTTAGGTCACATGACCTAGTCATACATCATTTGGAAACGAAAAGTGAAATGAACCAATGAAAAGTTTGATAAACAAGTCACATGACCTGTTCCGCTTACATTACGCGGTGCGCGCCGCGTCCCGGATCGTTTCCGGTTTGCGGTCCAGAGCACTTCCTGGAGCGCTAACGCGGCGTGTCATAAGACGCATTACGCGACAACGTGATACGTCGCGCTTCCGCGACGCGTCACAGTTGCGCTAACGAAACGTTTACCGGTTCGCGGACTAGGTCGCGGCATCAAGATGAGCTAACGGAAAGCTTCCCGGTTCGCTTACCGGAAGCGAAGAAAAAAAATATTTTAAAAAAAAATTATCAATAAACATCTAAAATATATTTTGGGATTTAAAGAAGAATACATTTTACAGCTACAGATGTTAGCTTTTAAAAAACCAATGAAATTCACAGAAAAAACCATAGGTTATAGAACATGTATAGTTAGGAATTTGCATTTACAAAACCTTGAAAATTCACTGAAAAAACCATAGGTTATAGACCATATATAGTTAGGGATTAGCATTTACAAAACCTTATTTTACTCGCATAAAACCATTGAAATTCCATATATAGTTAGTTGCGCTAACTATATATCGCGCACCCGCAATCCACTGCTGATGATGTCACATATTACATCATTCATGACATGGTCAGTGACATCACTGATGACATCACTGATGACATCTCAAGTGACGTCACTGATGACATCACTGATGACATCTCAAATTACATCACTGATGACATCTCAAATGACATTACTTATCACATCACTGATGACATCATTCATATGATAATACAATGAACCTCTTCCGACTCTAATATAACCTTAGATACAATCAGTGTAAACAGACACTCACAGACTGTCACTCATCCATGGAGTTACTCACACACCTAGTCAGTCATGCAAAGAATCAATCACACCTCCATTTCCTCAACTATACAGTTATACCCACCTTACATATTCAAACATATACTAACACATATTTACTCTCTTATACAATTCCTGATACAAGTTTACAATGATCCAAACAGCCACTCACACATTCACTGGCTCTTATGCACAGTTATTTATATATGTCAACTCTCACATGTACTGTGTTTTACATATGAACTTACTTTGACACGTAGCACTGAGATATCCATTCACTCACCAATACACTCATGCACACAGTCAACCGCCCATACAGCTGTTTCCACATGCACTTTTGAACCCATACATCTAGTGAATCAACTGCTCACACATCTATGCACAGAGTCACACACCTCCCAGTCACCCACACACACACACTCAGTCTCCCATACAAATACGTGGGCAACCAATCAATAACCCAAATAGTTACTTATATAGCTACTGTTCAACACAAGCAGCAGTTTACAGAACAACAGACATAATGATGCACAAATTAAGACAGTTTAGTCACTAACCCATGCACTCAGTGAGACACATTTAATCACTCACTCATACAGTCAGTCATGCACCTACTAAATCCTTCATCCAGACACTTATACATCCACTCATTCTTCAATATGTAAGACATATTTTAACTTTACAGAAACATACAGTCACTGGATGTTGTCTTCAGTGATGTCATCAGTGATGTCACTGACCATGTCATGAATGATGTAATATGTGACATCATCAGCAGTGGATTGCGGGTGCGCGATATATAGTTAGCGCAACTAACTATATATGGAATTTCAATGGTTTTATGCGAGTAAAATAAGGTTTTGTAAATGCTAATCCCTAACTATATATGGTCTATAACCTATGGTTTTTTCAGTGAATATATATATATATATATATATATTACCTACTGGCGGTCGCCAGTAGGTATATATAGTTAGGATTTTTTTGAATAGGGATTTCTGAAAATTCTATGTTGAATAACTTTGGCGTTGATGGACGGAATTGGCCACTTTTGAGCCACATATACAAACAGAATTGGCTGAAATTTTCAGGAAAATGGCACATTTTGTTTCTGAGCATCCCCTGATAGTTTGGGGGGGTTTCGCCAAGCGGGGGCCGAGAAAAAAGGGGGGTCCCAAAACGTGTTTTTAACATTGAGTTTTCCATAGGGCAGTTGGACTCACTTTTAGCTCGAACGGCTGAATGGATTTCCACAAAACTTGGCAAAATTGTAGGGACTGGTAGCCCGATGTGCCTTTGCTATGTCTCAAGATATATGCTCCAGTGGTTTTTACGAAAATTAACTTTGAAAAATATATATTGGGCTACATTGGGCTATATATATGTTAGAGCCCAAATGTAGCCCAATGTAGCCCAAAGATGGCCACCAGAGACAAAAAAAACCAAATGTAGCCCAAATATCAGCCAGATGTAGCCCAACTATAGCCCAGTGACAGAATGTCCCAGAGTGTTCTAAAGAACAACTAGAGCGCTAGCAGTCTTACTTATGACAAAAGTATGGCACACCTGAAGTCATCTTGATTGGAATAAAGTGTTAACACTTAAAACATTTAATTTGCAAAGGAACAAAATGAGGGGTTTCATTTTGCCATAGAAATGTTATATATATATATATATATATATATATATATATATATATATATATATATATATATATATATATATATATATATATATATATATATATATATATATATATATATATCACGCTCCAATTCCTCCTCTGATACGAGAAAGAAGACAGCACTCGGGGGTTACTCTTTGAAAAGTGCAGGTTTATTATTCCTTGCAGGCACCCTCCACAAACGCGTTTCGGCGTGCTGCCTTCGTCAGTGTGGTAACAGCGTTTTGCATTGCTAGGTGGATTTAAATAAGACATTTTCAATTGCTAATTCCAATAATAGAAAATGACAGAGGACAACCCCACTATGGTTGCTGTAGGCGCCATCTTTGAATGTTAATGTGCGCAACCTGAAGATGTTACATAGGTTTTGCAGTGTAGCCCACAGATGGGCAGGTCCATACAGAAAGTGGGTATACAAAAATCATACTGTTCAAGGCATAAACAGAGTAGAAAATTAAGCCGTGGATCGGCTAGGGTCCTCTATCAAGTGCAACAAATAACAATCCACAAATATAGTGCACGAAAATGCCATCATATGTTACCGAAAAAAGAGATCACAAAATCATTTTGCTGTACAAATCCAAATCTCAAATAATAATTGTATGCATTGTTGTATAAGTGCATTCATGCATGCCTTGAGAAACAACAATGTTGAAATCTATGCATGGAAAAAATCCAGACACAAGAACAACCTGTGCCTACAGGCAGTGCAGAGATCTATGAGATAAATCGTACATTATCACAGGGTAATTATATCTAACACTATAAACTAACAGACAAACAAACAGGTGCATGTGTCCGCATACGTCATGTACAACTTCTCATTCCAGCCACAGTGAGGACCCTGTGTATATTCTTAGATCACCCAGAATATCTACTCCAATCTTCCCAAGACGTTATATTCTGACAGGGAAAGGGAAAGGGGGTGTATCCTACCTATGGCCTATATACACTCTGTACTAGGTTCTATTTTCCCAGATGGAACGCCATCTCCTCCCCCGCATTTAGACCCCTGGGATGCTTCGTGGAAAGGTCTATGATGAACCTAGATTCCAGTCTGCGGAGTCGTCTCAAACGATCTCCGCCCCTCGCATTTATGGGTATGGTGTCTAGACCGTAATACTGAAGTAATTTGCGGTCCCGTCCATGTACCTCCGCGAAGTGGCGGGCCACTGGATAACTGGGGTCAGCTTTGTCGATGGCTCTCAGGTGCTCCATGACCCTCAGTTTCAGTTCTTTGATCGTGCTGCCTATGTAGCGCAAGCCACACGGGCAGTGTAGGCAATAAACAGCGTATTGGGTGCTGCAGGTAATGAACTTCCTTATGGGCATGCTCTTGCCTGTGTCTGGTATGATGTATGAGAGAACCCTTTTGCTGTTTGCACAGGCTTTACATCTTCCACAAGGGAAGAACCATTTTTGGTCTTTCAAGGTGTTTACCCTTGGAGGGGGTTTCTCCAGATGGCTAGTAACGAGCATGTTGCCTACAGACCTCGCTCTGCTGAATGTCACCAGCGGGTTGGGGGGAAGGTCGTCCTTCAGTACAGTGTCTGTTTGTAAGATATGCCAGTTCTTTTTAAGCATTCTTTTTAGGTCATTGGCCCCAGTGGAGTAGGGGGTGATCATTCTGAATTTATTGACATTGGTGTCTTTGTTCGCATCACGGCCTGAACCAGCCGGTCTGGCGGTGAGCAGACTCCTTCTAGATGTCTTTTTAACCCTTCTCAGTGTATCCTGCAATAGGTCTTCACCATATCCCCTTATCATGAAACGGGATATGCATTCAGAGGCAGCCGCCTCGAAATCTGAATCCCTGGAACAGTTCCTACGGAGTCTCAAGAGCTCTCCGTAGGGAATGCTGTTGATTAGTTGTGGTGGGTGGCTGCTGCTGGCAAAGAGTGTTGAATTGCCAGCAGTCTCTTTTCTGAATAAGCAGGTGTGTAACTGCCCATCTTCAACAAACACTCTCAGGTCCAAATACTCCGCTGCCACCGGACTAATGCAACCCGAGAAGCGCAAGTTGAGGTTGTTATTATTGAGCAGTTTGATGTATTCAGTGGCTGTCTCGATATTACCATTCCAAACGATGAAAAGATCATCGATGTATCGATGCCAACACACCGCGTTCCCCACCTCCTGCCCAACCCTGCAGCTCCTGGGTACTTGCTCCTCCCACCAGCCCACGAAGAGATTCGCGTAGCTGGGAGCGAAGCAAGTACCCATCGCCGTCCCTGACTTCTGTAAGTACAGTTGTTCTTCAAACAGGAAAATGTTATTGGTTAGGCAGAATTCAACAAAGTCCAGTATCATCAGGTTGTGTCTTGCAAATCGCGCCTGGCGCTGTTCTAAAGCATGCCTTATCGCTTGTAAACCCTGTTGGTGTTGAATTATAGTGTACAGGCTGGTAATGTCCAGCACTACCAGCAGGTAGCTCGGATTCCACTGTAGGTCTCCTATTTTCATGAGGAAATCCTTAGTGTCCCGGACATATGATTTCAAGTTCAGCACCAAAGGGAAAAGGATGTTATCTACAAAGCGTGACATGTTCTCCGTTAAACTCCCAATAGAGGAGATAATGGGGCGGCCAGGAGGATTGTCTTGGCTCTTGTGAAGTTTTGGGAGATGGTAAAAGGTGGGAATCATTGGGCAGTTGTTTCGTAGGAATAGATGTTCATCCTTGCCCAGCATCTGTAGGTCGTACCATTTTTTGAGGAGAGTGTCATAGTCTTTCAGGCTCTGTTGGTACGTAGTCATAGTACACTTTATGTAAAAGTTTTCATCTGAGAGCTGTCTCAATGCCTCAGTCTTGTAGTAGTCCCTGCTCATTAAAACAATGTTCCCACCTTTATCAGAAGGTTTCACCACGATGTTTTTGTCTTCTTTTAAATTTTTTAGCGCCTCTAGTTGCTGTTCAGAGATGTTGTAGTTGTGACTGGTGTGGTTGGACTTGCGATACTTTATGAGGTTGTTAATCATAGCTTCGCTGAACGCATCCACGGCGTCCCACTGGGATTGAGGGACAAAGATAGAGGGGGGTTTAAATTTGCTCTCTTCCCTTTCCTGATCAATCCCTTGCAGCTCAGCCCTTTGTGCAATGTCCAAGTGCTGAACATCTTGTGTCTCCTCTCTTTCGAGATCTTCCAGGGCCTCGACTGCTGCTAGATCTTTGCTGCTCAGGGCATCAGTAGCTGTTATTCTGGTCCCCTGAATTTTAGGATCTTGGGTGTGGGGGCGTAGCTTGAAATACTTGTGGAGTTTCAATTTTCGAGTGAAACGAAATAGATCGATCCTCGTTTGGGTATATTCCAGTTCCCTGTTAGGGCAGAAGGTTAATCCCAGACTGAGGACTTCGGTTTCTTGGCTGGTCAGTTTTTTGGACGTCAGGTTTACAACCGTTAAGTTGGCCTGTTCTTGTGGGCCATCGATATCAGGAGTCATTACTTCTTGGTTCGGTTGCGGTTGACCCAACGGGAGCTTCTTGTTCCCCCTCTTCCTCCTTTTTCCGCCCCCTGACCTCCTAGTCCTCCTGGTGCCTCTGTTTCCGGCTTCTCCGTGTCCGGGGGTTTGTTCTTTCCTCCCCGGAGCCACGTGCTCTTGAGTACCTCGTACTCCTCTTGAAAAGGGGTTCTATTACTTCTGCCTTGTTGCGTTCCACGCATCCGGCCCCGTTGGATTGGCTCAGCTTGTGCGTCCCCGGACTCGTTTTCAGTGACCTCTGACTCAGAGGTGGCGATGTCCAATCCTGTAGACGCTCCAGTAGTTGTACTGGAGCTTTTCAATAGAGCCTTGCGTGGTGCGTCAAATGTCTTGGCATAGGTAAGTACTCGACCTGACAGGTAGTCATTGGCGTCCCGCTCGTACTTCTCTTGCTTCCGATTCCTTATCTTCGTTTCATACTTTACCAAGCGAGCCTTCATTTGTTCCTTTTTCTCGGTGATTAACAGTATGATGTTCGCATCGGTCTCTTTCTCAAGTTCATCATTAATTAATGAGATCTCGGCTAGAACCTTCTCACGGTCGCTCCATGCATATTTGATCAGTATTTTCAGGGTCCCCTCACAGTACGTGGCAGTATGTTCGAACCAATCAGTAAGTAACTGCGGGTCTGGGTGCTCATAAGAAGGAACTGTGTGTACCCTTAGGCCTCTAGGTACCCTCTTCTCCTCCACATAGTTGGTGAGACTGGTTGCCTCCCACCACTTGCGTATTTCACGCTCATATAGCCTCTCAAGTTTGGCCATCACCGATGTCAGCTTGTCACTGGATGGCTCTGCAGACGCGCCTGTTGCTGCTGCCGGCGGCTTATCTCGCCGTTTGAACATGCCCTGTGCCGCTGTGAGGCGTTCGGCATCGGTAAACATTGTGGCAGTCTCCTGCAATTCGCGTGTTCCACGTCTCGCCTATGAGCTAGGTACTTCTTTCCTTACGCTCGGCTGAGACCAAGGAGGGTGCCTGCGCTTCTGCCAATTCAATTTTCGCCCCCAGTCGCCCTGCCGCAATACCCGCCTCTATATATATATATATATTCACTGAAAAAAATAGGTTATAGACCATATATAGTTAGGGATTAGCATTTACAAAACCTTGAAAATTCCCTGAAAAAAACATAGGTTATAGACCATATATAGTTAGGGATTAGCATTTACAAAACCTTATGTTACTCGCACAAAACCATTGAAATTCGCATATATAGTTAGTTGCACTAACTATATATCGCGCACCCGCAATCCACTGCTGATCATGTCACATATTACATCATTCATGACATGGTCAGTGACATCACTGATGACATCACTGATGACATCTCAAATTACATCACTGATGACATCACTGATGACATCTCAAATGACATCACTGATGACATCACTGATGACATCTCAAATGACATCACTGATGACATCACTGATGACATCTCATTTGACATTACTGATCACATCATTGATGACATCATTCATGTGATAATACGATGAACCTCTTCAGACTCTAATATAACCTTAGATACACTCAGTGTAAACAGACACTCACAGACTGTCACTCATCCATGGAGTTACTCACACACCTAGTCAGTCATGCAAAGAATCAATCACACCTCCATTTCCTCAACTATACAGTTATAGACACCTTACTTATTCAAACATTTACTAACACATATTTACTCTCTTATACAATCCCTGATACAAGTTCACAATGATCCATACAGCCACTCACACATTCACTGGCTCTTATGCACAGATTTTTACATATGTCAACTCTCACATGTACTGTGTTTTACATATGTACTTACTTTGACATGTAGCACTGAGATATCCATTCACTCACCAATACACTCATGCACACAGTCGACAGCCCATACAGCTGTTTCCACATGCACTTTTGAACCCATACATCTAGTGAATCAACTGCTCACACATCTATGCACAGAGTCATACACCTCCCAGCCACCCACACACACTCAGTCTCCCATACAAATACTTGGGCAACCAATCAATAACCCATATAGTTACTCATATAGCTACTGATCAACACATGCAGCAGTTTACAGAACAACAGACATAATGATGCACAAATTAAGACAGTTTAGTCACTAACCCATGCACTCAGTGAGACACATTTAATCACTCACTCATACAGTCAGTCATGCACCTACTAAATCCTTCATCCAGACACTTATACATCCACTCATTCTTCAATATGTAAGACATATTTTAACTTTACAGAAACATACAGTCACTGGATGTTGTCATCAGTGATGTCATCAGTGATGTCATTTGAGATGTCATCAGTGATGTCACTGACCATGTCATGAATGATGTAATATGTGACATGATCAGCAGTGGATTGCGGGTGCGCGATATATAGTTAGTGCAACTAACTATATATGCGAATTTCAATGGTTTTAAGCGAGTAAAATAAGGTTTTGTAAATGCTAATCCCTAACTATATATGGTCTATAACCTATGGTTTTTTCAGTGAATTTTCAAGGTTTTGTAAATGCTAATCCCTAACTATATATGGTCTATAACCTATGGCTTTTTCAGTTAATTTCAATGGTTTTTTAATAGCAAATATCAAAAGCTGTAAAATGTATTCTTATTCTAATTCAAAAATATATTTAATATTTTTGTAATATATATATTTTTTTATTTTTTTTTTAATATTTTTTTTGTTTCGCTGCCGGTCCGCGAACCGGGCAGCTTCCCGTTAGCTTCATTTTGTTCCGCGATCCGGTCCGCGAACCGGTAAACATTCCGTTAGCGCAACTACCGCGTTAGAAATCAACATTGTGACGCGTCGCGTAAGCGCGACGTATCACGTTACCGCGTAATGCGTCTTATGACGCGCTGCGTTAACGCACCCGGAAGCGCTCTGGAACGCGAACCGAGGCGCGAAGCGCAGCGCCCCGGAAGCGATCCGGGGCGCGGCGCGGAGCGCGAAACGTAAGCATAACAGGTCATGTGACTTGTTTATAAAACTTTTCATTGGTTCATTTTACTTTTGGTTTCCTAATGATGGAAGGCTTGGTCATATGACCTAAAAATAACACTTTTCATTGGTTTAGAACATGTTTTTTTTCACAAATGATGAAAGCCCCACCTTTTTTTTTCTCACTCTGACTTGTAAAGCAAAGGACCCAGATGCATTTACAGTTTATCACTAACAATGTTCCAGGCTAATGTATTTTCCCGGGAAATTTACAACTGTCCTGCAAGTAAAATATTCCTATTTCGAGAAAAATGGCGTTTCTTCGTCCCATGAGGGAGCCGTTGAGCAAAAGAGGCTCGGCCTGCTGTTTTAGTCGCTGATAGGCCTGAATATCGGATTCTTATCGATCACTTTATGTTGCAGGAGTGGAAAACACAACAGCCCTTGACCATTTATCTTTACAGCATTCCTGCGTATTATACCTTTTAACCGTCATGTAATCGGGCTGCTTTATTTCACTTGCCTTTTACTGATTTGAAAACAGTGGCTATTATTCAAAACTTTACCAATCTAGGTACTACTACCATGTTTTGTTTTAAAAACCTTTATTGTGAAAATGTCAGTATACAAATACGGGCCTATAACCACGTGGGCCGGCCACGGAGCAAACTGGAATCGTATATGATGAGGGGACATTTACACTGTAGAAGAACGTAACGGGCGGGCCATTAGGTTGCAAGAACTAAGGTGTCTAACAGTTGAGGATTCGGTGGACGTAAATTTTATAATTAAAGTACGACAGGGCCAGTTACAATAAAATTATCTAGATATACATTTGCGGGCAAGTACCATGGGTGACGTTAATTCGAACTTTCAATAGTACAGTAATCAATAACACATCAGAACTTAATATCAATAGGGATGTCCAAATGTTCAATCAGTACTCGTCCCCGCCCGCCATGTGCTTCAAAACTGCATACGTATCTCGTGATATCAAGGCTGGGCAACCAGTACACAACAAGGAGTTGCGAGTCCCATTTATACCGGCGCCATTTTGGGCGAGGCCGGGCAGGTCCAGGATATAGTCAAAATGTCTCCACCAACCAGCGGTCGGACCAGAACCCCTTTCAGCAGTCAAAAAAGGTTCCGTTAAATGACAACAGAAGAGATAGGCAACAAGAACCATCAGTCAAAAGAGGGGAGGGCAAGTTCTTCCCTACCGGGTCACGTTGGGGCTCCACCGGAACTGATGGAATTGGTAGTCTACAGTGTTTCTGGATGTTTCAGACTGAAGCTGGCGTCAGCATGAGAGCACCACCATCTCGTGGCTCCGTCGTGGCCATTCCGCAAGCAATCATGGCAGCCGCTCCCCACCGGAAGCCTGCGGGAGTCGGGGGCCCCGGTGACTTTTGTAGAATCTTCAAGGCTGAGGGGACGCTTTCAGGAATGAGGCCCATGCCCTAGCAGGCAAGCGTCCGAGTTCCAAGGTGTCCCAGGGCCATTTTAGTGGACCAGGCCCAAATCCGAAGAGCCGGCCGCCATTTTGAGAGTCCTGTGGCAGCCGCCTATCGCTGCACCGCAAGAGTGGGTGCATTTTAGCTGGATGGTGGTCGAGACGCTGTAGCCGCAAGAGCGGGCGCAACTCAGCTGCATGGCGGGTAAGGCACTGTGCCGCAAGAGCGGGCGCAACTCAGCTGGATGGCGGGTGAGGCACTGTGCTGCAAGAGCGAGCGCAACTCAGCTGGATGGCGAGTGAAACGCCAAGGGGCGCCCCACTGCAGCTGAGGAGCCTCCACCTGGGGAGGCGGGGGAGGCCCGTTCGCGCCGCCTCCCCCCCCCGGGGCGCACCACGCCGTCTTTCGGCGCAGCATTGTAGGATGGCCAGACCAGTGCGGCAACTTGCTGGACACCACCTCGGTGCCAACCGGATCTCGGCGCGTTGTGCTGCCTTCGGCCTATTCGCACAACGGTCCGCTACTGACGCCGCCTCACAGGCCGACGGATTTTGTAGGCTTTTTATAGCCCAAAGCCGACTAAAAGACAGCCCAAAGCAGCCCATTGTTGCTACTCCGGGGAGGGAGGGGCAGGGACAGTGTCAAGCGGACGGTGAATGCTTTGAGATGTATGTTGCAGCAGGCTGCCATGTAAATAGTTGTTTAAAATGTTTTTTTTTAACGTGTTTACTTTGTTGGAGCGTTGCATATATTTATAAGTTATTAAAGTGTTATAATCCTACTACTTTGTTGGAGTGCTATATATTTGTAATGTGACAACGAGCACAAAGATGTTACTTTATAACCAGAAAAAGACATAGTCCAATTGTGCGTGATCTAGTCCAATCTGGTGACGCCGATAGTGGGTATCAGCAGACTTTCATTTGTTTAGGGTTTGTCGGTTATTGGGCGGGGTGGGTGGTAGGGCAGGCATGCTTAGGCAGCGAGGGCGGCAGAGCCGAACTACCTCGTGGCCATCCCGACCGCGAGCTTGGCTCCTCCCCCTGGTTTCATACTTTTTGCGGAGGGCTATTTCCTGGTGTTTCTTGTTTTAGCAGGGTCAGAAAGGATCCTATCAGTGGCCTACTGATTTTGTTCGATTCCTTTTGTTTTGCCATAATTTGCTAGGAAGGTACCGTGGCTAATCCGTATTTTATATATATGTCCTCTTTATTAGGGGTGCTCTCCGGTGGGGCCGGACGAGCTACCTCTAATAAATGGTCCGGGGAGAACCAATTACCAATCAGTGGGGAGAAGATAGGCATGACAGATTACAAAAGGGGGGACAAGGGTCCGCACTACCTATCTTTTCACTGCTTGCAAAGACTAGACAGAATATCTCTATTCCACGTTATTTGTAAGCAGAGAATACCTCCAAAGAACTAATATCAAACAACCAGTGTTCGGACAATCAAACAATCAAATGGTGAGAAAGAGATAGGCACGACGGGTTACAACGGGGGACAAAGGTCCGCGTTACCTACCCTTCACTACCTGCAAAGGAAGAGAGAATCTTCGTATTCCTCTCCGTTTGTAGACAGAGAATCTCCAAAGAGGACCAATGTATCAAGTAGCGACCAAGGCTAAACAAACCAATCAATCGAATAATACTAGTATTTTCAAACAATTCCGATACAAACAATCAATCAAATAGTCAATCAGGTGGATAAAACCATCCTGCCAATCAGACGTATAAAACGTCCTACTTAACCTTACCCGGACCACGAGGAGAGTTCTTCGCCTTCCCCTTCCAGCGCCCGATCGTCCTCTTACTCCAGTTTTACCACAGCACTCCTGTGGGGTCCCAGTCAGGACAGCAGGTCACTCAAGAGAGGTCCGTTCAGAATCGGTGAAGTTCACTCGATCGGCAGCCAGACGAGGGTCCTCTCCAGGTAGGTATACTCCAATCGTTTAGACGTTCACCCCGTCGTCAGGACCTCTCTTACTGAACCCACATGTCGCTGATGGGCCCCGCGTTGGGACGCCAATTGAGGAAAAGCAGCCAGTTACTGTCGAATGCCCAGGCTGTTGGCGCAAGGACGCCTCTAATTTCCCATAGCAAATAGTTACCAAATAAAGAGACAGGCGCTGGAAGCTGGAACGCAAGAACAGGGTTTATTTCTCATGAGGAGAGCCTGTCATTTCGGACACGCACACAGAATGTCTTCGGGACGAGCTCTGACCACATCTCCGAGGCCTGGCCTCTTATACACAGGTTTATTGCTTTATTACATGTGACACATTCTTGTGAAGACTTTGATGTATAGAAAAGCATCCCTGGAATCTTCCGCTTCAGACTCGGTCCCACACACCCTTACAGTGAGAATCCCCTCCCCAATCACAATACAGGATCGTTATCAGATAGTAGGAACAGCAGGACATTCCGCCGATTCCCGGAATGTGTGTGGTGTGACGGATCTCATGGGGTGGGGGCCTTGATCTATTATAACTCCTTTGAAGAGGGGTGATTCTTTACAGTTGGGGCCATAAACTACATCCGCAGGGCTAGGTGATAGCCTGGGACCGGCCTGGACACTCGGACACAGAGGAAGAGGAGTGTCAGAGGGTGCGGTAGTGAATAGGGTGAAAGGGAGGTGTCGGGCGGGCATGGGGTGTGATTCTCAGGGTAGAGCAGCGCAGATGGGGGAGGTTTATGGCCCATGCATGAGAGAGAGAGCGGGGGTGACCAGTGCGTGGGGGAGATGCTTGCGAGGGTGGGGAGCCGTGCTGAGGATCGGCGGCGTGCAGAGAGTGGGTCTGGTCAAGGCATCTAAAATGGCTGCTGTGCACGACAAAAGTGTGGCATTGGAAAAAAGGCAAGATGGCGCAGACAATGTTTATCAATACAGATTAATTTTCCACAGAGAGAGCGGGGCTGGTCAGAGAGGAGGGGTGTTCGTAGCGCCAGGGAGACGCGCTGGGGACCGGCGAGGGGCAGAGGGGCCATAGCGCTTTCAAAATGGCTGCTGCTTGCTAGAGCGTACGTGCCTGAGTGGGGACAAGGTGGTGCCGATTATGTTGACATCGCAAACCAGATTTTAACACATAGACATGGAAGTGAAAACTGCACCATTGCTCCCCCCCCCGACTGACACCCTCCTTTGCCTCAGCTTGGATCATCATTAGCTAAAGTGTTCGAAGACCCCACCGTGAGTATAAGCACAACCGGGGCCTTACTGCACACCCTGAGAAAAACTACGCAGCAAGACAATCTCTACCTTCTCCCTTTTCCATGTTCCAACGATTTGAAATGAACAATATATTTACTCGCAGTGACAAAATGGCGGTCAACACTTCCTGATTTCCTTCGAATCGAACGTTAACAGACGTCACGCAGCAACAAAAAAAATTCCGCTCACGCGCAGCCGCTGGAAGACATGTATCAACATATATGAGCCTCCTCAGCCACCCTCAGAAAACCTAGGGGGTCAGGATACGTCTCCCGTGCCCCCTTATACCCATTTCCCACATTGTTTTTCCTCCATCTTGTGATTTAATTAAAACGAAACACAAAATGGCGAACTCCCGTTACGCTACCGGTGAGCGACCCGGTTCGCGTACCTGGAAGCGCTTCTACCGCGAAAAATCAAATTTTTTTTATTTGCCCCACGGGACCCTTTAATAACCCCAACATCATTCCTAGGGGGTCAAGAGGGGTCTACCTTGCCCCCTTTCATTAAATTCCCCCTTCGTTTTTCTCCTCCTCTTGTCTCTCGATCCTACCGAGAGACAAGATGGCGGCCGTTCCGGGCTGTTTAGAATGTTGACAGACACCGGAGAGCCAATCAGCTTCGCTTCGCGAAGTTCCGTTACGCGTCAGGTACGCGAACCGGAGCGCTAACCGGAGCGCTGTCACAGATTTATCTGTTTTTTAAAACGTTAATTTCTCAAAATCCTCTGGAGCACATATATTGAGACATAGCAAAGGCACGTCAGGCAAACCATATCTACAATTTTGTCAAGTTTCGTGTAAATCCATTCGGCCGTTCGAGCTAAAAGTGAGTCCAACCGCCCTATGGAAAACTCAATGTTAAAAACGCGTTTTGGGCCCCCCCCTTTTTTCTCGGCCCCCCCTTGACGAAACCCCCCCAAATTTTCAGGGGCTGCTCAAAAACAAAATGTGCCATTTTCCTGAAAATTTCAGCCAATTCCGTCCACAACCGCCAAAGTTATTCGACATGGAATTTTCAGAAATCCCATAGGAAAAAAATCCTAACTATATATACCTACTGGCGACCGCCAGTAGGTAATATATATATATATATATATATATATATATATATATATATATATATATATATATATATATATGTATATATATATATATATATATATATAAATATATATATATTACCTACTGGCGGTCACCAGTAGGTATATATAGTTAGGATTTTTTTGAATAGGGATTTCTGAAAATTCTATGTTGAATAACTTTGGCGTTGATGGACGGAATTGGCTGAAATTTTCAGGAAAATGGCACATTTTGTTTCTGAGCATCCCCTGAAAGTTTGGGGGGGTTTCGTCAAGTGGGGGCCGAGAAAAAAGGGGGGTCCTAAAACGTGTTTTTAACATTGAGTTTTCCATAGGGCGTTTGGACTCACTTTTAGCTCGAACGGCTGAATGGATTTCTATGAAACTTGGCAAAATTGTAGAGACTGTTTGCCCGATGTGCCTTTGCTAGGTCTCAGGATATGTGCTCCAGTGGATTTTGAGAAATTAACGTTCAAAAAATATATATCTGTGACAGCGTCCCGGTTAGCGCCCCGGTTTGCGTACCAGACGCGTAACGGAACTTCGCAAGGAGAAGCGGATTGGCTCTCCGGTGACTCTCAACATTCTAAACAGTCCGGAGTGGCCGCCATCTTGTCTCTCGGTAGGATCGAACCGGGCAGCTCACCGGTAGTGTAACGGGAGTCCGCCATCTTGTGTTTCGGACGAATTTAGTCACAAGATGGAGGATAAACAATGTTGGGAATGGGTATAAGGGGGCATGGGAGACATATCCTGACTCCCTAGGTTTTCTGAGGGTGGCTGAGGGGGCCCATATATGTAAAAAAAAAAAACCTTTTTTTTTCAAATTTTCGCACGGTTAACGCACGGTCCGCGCACCGGGTAGCGTTCCGGCAAGCATAACAAGGGGAAAACCAAGGGAAATAGTAAAATAATATTTTAGAGTGCTTTGAGGTAGGGTAGCTCTGAATAGACCTGTTGTGTTGTGTGGGTGATGTAAGTACCAACATGTAGGTACCAATGAAGGGTCTAAAATTCAATGTACACCGTCTCCTCCGTAGATATTTTGTATGTTCTAATATGGGTTATTTAAATGTAAATGTGTGGAAAAGCACTTCATGCTTTAAAGCAATTGACTTTTTGAACTGATTGTTATTTCCTCTTAGTCCTCCTCTTTGGTTTTTTTCCCCACACTCTTCTTCAGCATGATAGTTGATAAATTCGTTCCCTCAAAAAATTTATATACATAAAAAAATTATATTAAATACATATAAAATATATTTTTCCTTTAAAAGAAGAATACATTTTACAGCTTTTGATATTTGCTATTAAAAAACCATTGAAATTCACTGAAAAAACCATTGGTTATAGACCATATATAGTTAGGAATTAGCATTTACAAAACCTTGAAAATTCACTGAAAAAACCATAGGTTATAGACCATATATAGTTAGGAATTAGCATTTACAAAACCTTATTGTACTCACACAAAACCATTGAAATTCGCATATATAGTTAGTTGCACTAACTATATATCGCGCAACCCGCAATCCACTGCTGATCATGTCACATATTACATCATTCATGACAAGGTCAGTGACATCACTGATGACATCACTGATGACATCTCAAATGACATCACTAATGACATCACTGATGACAACATCCAGTGACTGTATGTTTCTGTAAAGTTAAAATATGTCTTACATATTGAAGAATGAGTGGATGTATAAGTGTCTGGATGAAGGATTTAGTAGGTGCATGACTGACTGTATGAGTGAGTGATTAAATGTGTCTCACTGAGTGCATAGGTTAGTGACTAAACTGTCTTAATTTGTGCATCATTATGTCTGTTGTTCTGTAAACTGCTGCATGTGTTGATCAGTAGCTATATGAGTAACTATATGGGTTATTGATTGGTTGCCCAAGTATTTGTATGGGAGACTCAGTGTGTGTGTGGGTGGCTGGGAGGTGTATGACTCTGTGCATAGATGTGTGAGCAGTTGATTCACTAGATGTATGGGTTCAAAAGTGCATGTGGAAACAGCTGTATGGGCGGTTGACTGTGTGCATGAGTGTATTGGTGAGTGAATGGATATCTCAGTGCTACATGTCAAAGTAAGTACATATGTAAAACACAGTACATGTGAGAGTTGACATATATAAATAACTGTGCATAAGAGCCAGTGAATGTGTGAGTGGCTGTATGGATCATTGTAAACTTGTATCAGGGATTGTATAAGAGAGTAAATATGTGTTAGTATATGTTTCAATAAGTAAGGTGTGTATAACTGTATAGTTGAGGAAATGGAGGTGTGATTGATTCTTTGCATGACTGACTAGGTGTGTGAGTAACTCCATGGATGAGGGACATTCTGTGAGTGTCTGTTTATACTGAGTGTATCTAAGGTTATATTAGAGTCTGAAGAGGTTCATCGTATTATCACATGAATGATGTCATCAGTGATGTGATCAGTAATGTCAAATGAGATGTCATCAGTGATGTCATCAGTGATGTCATGTGAGATGTCATCAGTGATGTCATCAGTGATGTCATTTGAGATGTCATCAGTGATGTCATCAGTGATGTCATTTGAGATGTCATCAGTGATGCCATTTGAGATGTCATCAGTGATGTCATCAGTGATGTCACTGACCATGTCATGAATGATGTAAAATGTGACATGATCAGCAGTGGATTGCGGGTGCGCAATATATAGTTAGTGCAACTAACTATATATGCGAATTCAATGGTTTTGTGTGAATAAAATAAGGTTTTGTAAATGCTAATTCCTAACTATATATGGTCTATAACCTATGGTTTTTTCAGTGAATATATATATATATATATATATATATATATATTCACTGAAAAAACCATAGGTTTGACACCAGTTATAGTTAGCTGGAAATTTTACTGACATAAAACCAATGAAATTCCACGTTATAGTTAGTTGGACTCACTATAACTTGCGCGTGTAATGCACTGCTGATGACATTACATATTACATCACTCATGACATGGTCAGTGACATCACTTATGACACCATCCAGTGAATGTGTGTCTTTCTAAAAAATAAATATGTTTTATATATATATATGTAAAGGTCGAGGGAAGAATAAATGTTTAAATTATTGTCTTAATGAATGTTTTTTTCAAAAAGAAATGATTGGATAAATGGCTTATTAAGTGTACCTTAGTGAATACATATATTAGCGAGTAATGTTTAAATATTTAAATATATGTATCAGTGTTTCACTTTGTGAATAAGCGGCTGCATGGGTTGATGAGTACCTACATGTGTAGCTATTTGGGTTCTTAGATGTTTTTTTAGTATCAGTATGAGTGTTTGTATGGTTTTGTGGGGGTATTACTAATCACATAGATGCATGAATGACTAACTCTCTCTTTCTATGTGTTTAGAAGACACCATATGTGCAGGACTGTATGGGTGGTTGAGTGTGTATATGTGTATCTTAGTGAGTGAATGCCTGCCTCACTAGTGTCTTTATCAGTAACGAGATATGTTTTAATTTAGTATATGTGAGTATTGATATATATAAGTCAGTATATGTGAGACTAAGAGATAGAAAGAGTTCCTGTTTAAATAAGTATGTGTTTCTATAAGTGATTGTTTAAGAGAGTAAGTATGTATAAGTTTCTTTAGAAGTAACGTGGTAGTGTGTGTATAGTTTTATATGCAAATAAATGGATGTTCAATAGTTTATTTGCATGTGTGAGTATGTGTGTGAGTAACTTTTGGATGATTGTCGGTGTGTAACAGGATGTATAGGTGTATCACTACATATGATGAGTGAGTATATGTATGAGTGACTATATAGAACTGTTGGTGAATGAGAGAATGTGTATATAGATGGTGGAATTACTGAATTGGTTGTTGTAACTGGTATGGGTATCTCCATTTTTTTGAAAATGTTAATTTCTATTTTCCAATATGTGTTTTAAGGGTTACATTACACTTAAAGGAGGTCTGTCATCAGTGATGACATGAGTGATGTCACTGACCATGTCATGAGTGATGTAATATGTAATGTCATCAGCAGTGCATTACACGCGCAAGTTATAGTGAGTCCAACTAACTATAACATGGAATTTCATTGGTTTTATGTCAGTAAAATTTCCAGCTAACTATAACTGGTGTCAAACCTATGGTTTTTTCAGTGAATTTCATAGGTTTTTCAAATGCTACTTCCTAACTATAACGTGTGTAAAACCTATGGTTTTTTCAGTGAATTTCATAGTTTTTTTGAATGCTAGTTCCTAAGCATGTAATCACGTTCGTAACTAGATAGTGTCACCGCCTACACGTCCTGAGAAGCACATGTAAAGTCATGTGACTTGAAAACAAGACTTCCAATTGGTTCTTAGTAGTTTCTGTTCTGGAATTTACACGAAGCACTCCACCCACTTTCCTCACAATCTTTTCTACTCTCAAGAGACAACAACGTCGAGCATCTTCCGGAAGACTTTCCTGAAATGGCTGCCCTACCGCATTCATCTTCCGAATCTGAAGGAAATGAGCGACCACCGTTAAGAAGAAAAAAGGAATCTTTCATTTGGCAATTTTTTACTTATCCTGAAGATCAAAAGAAAGTGAATGCGCCAAAAGTAACCTGCACGATATGCAATTCGGAGCTCTCAAGGGGAAATCCAAATAAAAAATATTCCTTTTCTATATACACCATGCAGCAGCATGTTAAACAAAGGCATCCTGAGCATTATGCAAAAGCATCGACAAGAGCCCTGGCCACGCTATTACCATCAGAGGTGGCCAGCACATCTTCTGGTGTACGACCTGTATCTCCATCGAGTGCTGAGATGGACTTGAGACCATATCTTGCGAAGGTGCATATGAAATGCAACGACTGTGGAGAAATTCTTTTGTATGGAGAGCAGAGCCTCGTTCTTATTAAACTCAAAATTGAAAGTCACAAATGCCCCAAGAAAAGATAAATTTCTTCACTTCATTTTCAAACTATTACATACTGAAAAATGTAGTAGCAACTTTAAGAAATCGAAAGCATCATAACACTTCTTTCCCCCCCCCCAAAAAAAAAAAAAAAGTTCTTTTCAGAACTAACTCTTTCCACCAAAACATGCTCCAAGAGCATATTATAAAATGTTTTTTCGCCGGTTTATTTTAGTGCGAGACCGGGTGCGCGCACCCTCCTATCGCGTACAGGACCTGACACTTCCATGTGAAGTCATGTGACTTCTAAACAACACTTCTAATTGGTTCTTGGTAGTTTCTATTCTGGAATTTACACGCAGCACTCCACCCACTTCCATCACTTTCTTTTCTACTCTCAAGAGACAACAACGTCGAACATCTTCCCGAAGACTTCGGTACAATGGCTACCGTTCCGCATTCATCTTCCGAATCTGAAGGAAATGAGCGACCACCTTTGACAAGAAAAACAGAGGCCACGCTATTACCATCAGAAGTAATCAGCACATCTTCCGATGGACGACCTGTATCTCCATCGAGTGCTGAAATGGACTTGAAACCATGTCTGGCGAAGGTGCACATAAAATGCAACAACTGTGGAGAACTCCTTGTATACGGAGAGCAAAGCTTTACTCTAATTAAACACAAAATTGAGAGTCATAAATGCTCCAAGAAAAGTTAAATTTCTTCACTTTATTTGGATAGTATAACATACTGAAAAATGTCGTACCAACTTTAAGAAATCAAAAGCATCATAACACTTGTTTCCCAAAAAAAAAAAGAAAAAAAAAAAGTTCTTTTCAGAACTAACTCTTTGTACCAAAACAAGCTTCAAGAGCATATTAGCTGATATTTTCTCGCCGCTTTCTTATAGTGCGCGACCGGGTGCGCGCACCCACCTATCGCGTACAGGCGTCGAGACACGCATGTGCAGTCATGTGACTTTAAAACAACACTTCCAATTGGTTCTTACTAGTTTCTATTCTGCAATTTACACGGAACACTCCACCCACTTCCCTAGAAAACTAGTTTATCGAAAAACTTTTAAAGCCTCCTCTTATGAAATATTCGACATCAATCACATAGCAGAGTGCTAAATAGCACTATATACACTCCGTCCCTTAAATATAAGAGAATTATTGCTATGTAAAAGCAACTTTTGTTTTCACGCGATAATGTGAAATGCTGAGCCTCTTACACAATTTGCTTTCACATATATGTTACTATTCTCCTTCGAGCACTAACACCGTAGAAAATACCACCAATAGCGGTGATATTTTTTACACCGACAACGGGCGATTTCTATCGCTTAGAGCCCTTACAATTATAAAGTTTTATTTCCTAAGTCTCTGATCTCCAAGTGTGCAACGTACCTCCCCTGTGTGTCGTAATAAGGTCCATAAACAAAAACTACAGGGCCAGCATTATAAACATGCACAGAACCACAAAACGACAAGAGCCACCATGTTGATATATATCCTTAATATAATAAACCTCTGAGAATAAATACATATTTCCGTGGCACCCCATAACACAAATGTGGCGTCCTCTGACTCTGCTCCATTACCAAACACCCTAACTCCCCGCCCCCCTCACTTTTCACTAAACTCCGCACTCCACCCCACCCGGACCCCCTATTACAAACCCCCAACCTACCCTCCCTGCCCAAACCCACCATGAACCTCAAACCGCCCCTAGAAAACTTATAAGACACAGGATTACTAAAACTCAAAGAATACGCAACAGGCAGATAATGTAAATAGTACATAAAGGCACATATTTTTTCCATAATACTATTTAAAAACATGTTCTATTTTTTATAAATCTATCATGCATCTGACCCTCTAGAACTGCTTTCAAAACGTGAACTATAAACCTCTACTTTTCATTTTCAAACCATACACTTTCATCTGACCCTCTACAACTGCTTTCAAAACGTGAACTATAAACCTCTACTTTTCATTTTCAAACCATACACTTTCAATTACATTATTTTTTTTCCACAATTCATGTAATGTTACACACCTTTTCTAAAATACACCAGTCCCTATCATTTATAAGGATTTATTTTCAGTCTTCATCAGTGACACTTTCTTAACATATAATAGAAATCACTATAACTTTTTAAACGACAATGCTAACGCTGTAAAAATAACCCTTCATTTGCTTTCCTTTAAGAATGCAGACTATGTACCCCACGCATGCGTTTCTTCATCTTTATATTTGGCAGCGAATACCGACCTTGAATCGGAAGACATGAACAAGACCTTGCTTTACAACTCCCTCAAATCACTCCCTTATTTTTTAACGCATCCTCCACTTCAAGACAGGCTACTTTTTTGATAACTACTAAGCAATATATAAGTGACTAGACTCCTAGAAAATTTATCAAGTCATTCTGCTCCTCTCCACTGCATAGCCGGTGACCTAATTCTGTGGAGTTGCTATACAACCAGCGGTGCTGCGCCGTTTCCTTTACCATCTTGGGAAATTCAAAATGGATGTCCCTCCTGCCTTCGCAAACGAGCCGGACCACTTAGAACTATTTCGACAGAGAATGCTTCTGTACTACGGCACCTTACCACTCTCAACTTTGAATACTTCATATCGATTATCATTTCGATATTCGTATTTCACCTGTGTGCAGCCTGTATTTCATTGCCTGAGCTGTGATTTCACGTGGGCCCTGGATTTATGTCTCTGCAATTTGGTACCTCCTGAACCGAATTACAATCACCTCATGAATCCGTTACTTGATCATGAACAGCTTTGTTACAACTGAGGGTTTATGGCCTTTGCAGCGATACAAGGAGTTCTGGGTCATTGGAATATATTCGCAGCGGCGCAAGATTTCCTAACAGAGAGCTACATCGAAAACCCACCGAGCTGCCCTATGATGGTAAAAGACGCTCCAATAATGACAGATCATGAATGCTCCTTTCATCTTCTCAATTGGATGGCTGACATGTTTTCAGATGATAACAGTGATTTCATGTTAGAGGCACTTGCTGCATACTTTGCCTACACAATGGACGGTTAACTCTTTCCTAACAGCGAGCTACATCGAAAACCCACCGACCTGCCCTCTGATGGTAAAAGAGGCTCCGATTATAACAGATCATCAGTACTGCTTTACTCTTTTCCATTGGATAGCTGACATACTTTCAAATGATAAAACTGATTTCCTGTTACAAGCAGAATCTACCTATTTTGCCTAAACAATGCTTCAATAACTCTTATACAAGCCATTGACGTCCTCATTTCCTTTTGGTTTTCTATATTCTTCACGTTCTTTTCCATATTTTCTTTTGAAGAACAGACCTATTTGCTTTACTAACAATGGACATTATGATTTCGTGTTGTTTGACAGCTGATTCATAAAGTAATGATGTATAACCACTTGCATTTTCATATATCGTTCCTAAACTGAAAGGCCAGAGACCTTCTTCCATTTATTAAAATATAATATACTTCCTTATAAGAGTGTACAATGTTTTTTTCCAACTATATTCATTTTTCTTCAACTATAGCGTTTGTATTCCATGTACTACTGACAATACCAATTACTGTGTTTTTTGCAATTTCTGTACTCATATTACATAATGATTTGCCTTTAAAACAGTACATTTCTAAATAAACATTTCAAATATTCACGGTTTCTCTTTTAATCCATAATCTCAACTGAAATGATTTCATTTTGAAAAACTATTCATGGGTTCCACATAACCTTAACTGTAGACACTGAAGACCTTATTTATAAAGACCTTCCGCCGCCGGGGCCTCATTTTTTAAAATGGGAAAAAGTAACGCACCGGTGGCGCAAGGCCTTCATAAATAAAGTCCTGAATGTTTTCTTTTCTCGAGCTCACTTACTGATACTAGAACCTCCAAGCCAATTACGGCCCGTGAACTCTTTCTTAGTAGGTCGCGCACCGTAAAGAAAGTTATACCACTGTTAACATTTTTTTTTTACTGTTACTAAGCACCGACACAGTTCCGCTTTACTCAGAGTTAATCACTGCTCCCACGCTTCTACAGGCCAGACGCTTTGTCATATTTCTCTCCTTATCACCCTTTCATCTCCACAATAACAAACAGTTCTCCGCCTGCCACCAGAGAACAGACTCAGATGCAGAGGCACCAAAGAGTGAACCCATCACCAACTGCCATCTCCGGCTGTTTCCATGGTTACACCTCATTCTGCACCTTGCTGAAGGCACAGGTCAAAAGTTCATGTCTTAACGTTCTACAACAAACTAAGAACACTATTTTCCCTCCAGAAACTCCTGCCAATACACAGCTCTGTTACATATCTTGTTTTTTCACACCCAATAGTACTTTTCGTTTAACATAAACATTAACATGGAACGTACTGTTCAATCTCCACTTGTTACAATCAACCAATCATTTTTATTTTTTAAACCACACCCAGCCTCTTCCTTTTTCTTTATTTAGAATTTCAACTTCTAACTACCATTCCACTTCCACAACCGATCGGAGGACGACTACAAATCCCTTGAAAATGAAGGTCTGGCTAATAGGACACAGTTATATTCACTGGAGTGAAAAATATACAGTAAACAGACGAATTTGCAACCTCGGCTTACCAAATGTACACATAACATGGATTGCCAAAAGAGGATTGAAATGTCACCAATTGATTCCATTAGTGAAAACTTTTATGCATCTCCCAGAACCAGACCTTATAATTGTGCACTGTGGTGGGAACGATCTAGGCACAATCACTGGGGTAGGTCTGGAAATGCTTCTAAAAGACACCTTTCGACAATTGATGACACTTTTTCCTCGATCTGCCTTGGTATATTCCAATATATGCCAAAGACAGAAATGGAATTGGTCCAATCAACATTGTGCACAATTTGAGAAAGCAAGGAGACATGTAAATAAATCTGTTTCTGCGTTCCTCAGAGATTATAGCATGGGTTCTATTTACCACAACAACTTGCGATACCACATGCAAGACGTCTATAGGAGAGACGGTGTTCATTTCACGAATGAGGGAAACAGAATCTTCCTCTGCAACATCAGGCTCTGCATCGGTACTTACTTATAAATGCAGAAAACACTCAATTAACACAAGGGCTCTTTTCAGAGCCACCTTATATCTAAGCACTTAAACTTCTGATTTATCTCCATTTTCACACTGTTGTGAATAGGTGTGCGCGACCGGGTACGCGCACCCCGTTATTTTTTTCCCGAAAAAAATATATCTTTTCGCGTTCAAGGGCCTTACTTCACACCCCGAGAGAACCTACGCAGCAAGACAATCTCTACCTTCTCCCCTTTCCATGTTTCAACGCTTTGAAATAAACAATATATTTACTCGCAGTGACAAAATGGCGGACAAAACTTCCTGATTTCCTTCGAATCGAACGTTAACAGACGTCACGCAGCAAAAAAAAATTCCGCTCACGCGCAGCCGCTTGGGTGCGCGCACGTGTGCGCGCCTATAGATATATAATTGACTTTAACTTTAATTTTCTCAACAACTACTGAACGGATTTACACCATTCCAAAAAAAGCGTAATCTGCGAACAAGACTCTACAGTTTTGGCAAATTTCTTATAAATCCATTCAGCCGTTCGACCTGTAGCCGAGTCTAAAGGTCCTATGGAAAATAACATGGAGAAAACACGTTTTGGGACCCCCCTTATATCTCAGCCCCCACTTGACCAATCCCCCCCAAACTTTCAGGGAAGGAGCGCAGCGGACCGAGCCATCTTCTTTGAGAAATTCGCAAAGACTCATCCACCAGGGCCAAAGTTATTCCAAATAGAATGTTGAGGATTTCCTATGGAAACTAGGTCCTAACTATAACAACCTACTGGCGACTGCCAGTAGGTAATATATATATATATATATATATATATATATATATATATATATATATATATATATATATATATATATATATATATGAAATACCAAATGCCCAAGCATTAGGAGGGATGCTTGGGCATTTGGTATTTCATTTCGTACACGGCCGCCCTGCCGTGGGGAGGAGAACCATCGTCAGCTGGAAACAAGCAAATCCCAGTTGACAGAGGCTGATGGTAACGAACTTCTCGAGACCTGAATAGCACTGCGCTTTACATGCTAATTAAGGTTGCAGCGAGACTCTGATACCTACTAAAGGTTTAAAACAATGCTTTTTTAAAAATTGGAAATCACATGCTGGATGTACTCGCACTTAAGAACTCTGACACCCATCATGCACTAATGAACTGCTGAGATGCACACGCCCCCTGGGGGCGAACATGAGAAAAAAACGGCGAAAATGTATTTAAGTGCGCAGCTTCAGCCTGTCTTCCCAAGCAGCCCATGAAGAAGAGGCTTAGTGCCTTGAAACGCGTTGGCAACAGAAAACACACGGAGCCAAGATGCAGCCTGCATTTTTCACTGCCGGATGGCCAAAGCACAGTTGTGTTCCCTCCTAATGCTTGGGCATTTGGTATTTCATTTCGTACACGGCCGCCCTGCCGTGGGGAGGAGAACCATCGTCAGCTGGAAACAAGCAAATCCCAGTTGACAGAGGCTGATGGTAACGAACTTCTCGAGACCTGAATAGCACTGCGCTTTACATGCTAATTAAGGTTGCAGCGAGACTCTGATACCTACTAAAGGTTTAAAACAATGCTTTTTTAAAAATTGGAAATCACATGCTGGATGTACTCGCACTTAAGAACTCTGACACCCATCATGCACTAATGAACTGCTGAGATGCACACGCCCCCTGGGGGCGAACATGAGAAAAAAACGGCGAAAATGTATTTAAGTGCGCAGCTTCAGCCTGTCTTCCCAAGCAGCCCATGAAGAAGAGGCTTAGTGCCTTGAAACGCGTTGGCAACAGAAAACACACGGAGCCAAGATGCAGCCTGCATTTTTCACTGCCGGATGGCCAAAGCACAGTTGTGTTCCCTCCTAATGCTTGGGCATTTGGTATTTCATTTCGTACACGGCCGCCCTGCCGTGGGGAGGAGAACCATCGTCAGCTGGAAACAAGCAAATCCCAGTTGACAGAGGCTGATGGTAACGAACTTCTCGAGACCTCAATAGCACTGCGCTTTACATGCTAATTAAGGTTGCAGCGAGACTCTGATACCTACTAAAGGTTTAAAACAATGCTTTTTTAAAAATTGGAAATCACATGCTGGATGTACTCGCACTTAAGAACTCTGACACCCATCATGCACTAATGAACTGCTGAGATGCACACGCCCCCTGGGGGCGAACATGAGAAAAAAACGGCGAAAATGTATTTAAGTGCGCAGCTTCAGCCTGTCTTCCCAAGCAGCCCATGAAGAAGAGGCTTAGTGCCTTGAAACGCGTTGGCAACAGAAAACACACGGAGCCAAGATGCAGCCTGCATTTTTCACTGCCGGATGGCCAAAGCACAGTTGTGTTCCCTCCTAATGCTTGGGCATTTGGTATTTCATATATATATATATATATATATATATATATATACACACATACATACATACAAATAGGCCATGGCAGGACCTTCCTGTGAGCTCCCCTGCTCTCCTCCCCTAATTGCCTCCTCTCTACTGGGGGTATGAAGCTGACCACCTCCTGTGCTGCCTGAAACAAAAAGGTAAATTACATCAGTTGTTTCACTAGTCAAAGGCGCTAAGCACTCAAGCAGATGTTTCAGTTCTGTTTTGCAGGATGAGTTGACACTTGTCCCGAAAACCGGGACATTTGTTTAAAATTATGTAAATTGTTGGGACAGTCTTCTGAAAACTGGGACTGTGTGGGGAAATCCGGGATGTCTGGTCACCCTAATTTAAGAGCATCCAGTAAGCCTCACCATGATATAATAATGGCAAGACAGAGCATTCCGGTTGTTAATGAATTTACTGCCGTTATCAGCCTGTAATTTGCTGGTCACAGGTTTCTTTCGCCAAGAACTTGAAAGGCAAACATGACCAGTCTTGAAGAGGTGAAATAAAGGGTCACTCAGAGGGAATTACCCATCATCTTGTAGTGTAGTTCCTATATTCCTAATAGGCTCTGCGCATTGGAATAACATAAAGAGCAGTGTAGACGTAGGACTGAGGTCTCTAGGTCTCTCCTGACTATGTTAGACTTAATTGTGTGTGCCAGCTAGCTCAGAGGTCACTAGAAACTTTCTCGACGGAACAGGGAGGGGTTAACTTCCCTGATTTAGACAAGAAGGGCTTAGCTTCTGACAACCATATAACATGACAACTTTGCTCCCCCAGAATAAGGAGTGTATCTCCAGAGTCGTGTGATAACAATAGACAGCTATTTCACTCAGTCAATCGAGCATGCTTAGTTCCACCAGAGTGCAGAGAAATAGAGAGACGGGCGTTTTCAATAAAAAGGTGTTATTTTATTGAGCAGTCTTCTTTCTCGTGCAAGTGAAGTGAATTGCTATAATTGCAATATTTATCATGAAGTAAAGTGCGTACAGTAAAAGGAGTATTATAAAATAATACTGTAAAAGCATTGACATGGTTTCTTAGCCATATATCACTTTTAAAATGTATAAAATATTTACATACATAAAAAAAATGACTAAACAAACTCAACTGGTGCTTCTAAGATACGCCTACCCCGGTGTACCTGGCCTAAGCCTAATACGTGGGAAGGAGTAAGTAAGTTGCAGTTTTAAGTTAAGTTGGTTTTTTTTTTGCCAAGAATCTGAATCAAGAATTCTCTCTCAGGTTTGAGTCAGCTCTGTGCCTTGGTTATAGAATGAAGGAGGTCTTGTATCTCGTTTCTCAGGACTCGATCTTCCAGCACCCAGCAAGGGTGACTAGAAACACCGGAGCTGGATTTCTCGGCGTGAGAAAAGGCAGCTTTTCCAGCGTGGCAAATGGGAGGGGCGGCTTCCTTCGGGTCTCGCATCAGCTGGGATTCGGATAAGTAGCTAGCCGCTCTGCTCCACACCACCGTGTGTTTGCTTAAGGCAAGTGTTGGTATATTTATATCTGGAAGGTGCCGTGTTTGACGTAAGTTTGGACATAAGACATCAATAAAGATGTCACTAAGAACTGACTGTTCCTTTAGTGCTCGCAGGAGTTCAATGACAAATCAAAACAAAGTCATGGGGAATCCCCAGGTTACTAAAGGTTTGGTGTGTCGAAATAACTTGTTGTGGTCTCTAGGAATCTAAGGAAGTAGCCTTGCTGTATTTGGGCTGCGTGGGCTATTGCTGAATATGGGTCAGATTCGTATGTCTTCACTAGGACATGATTTATCATAACCGCATAAGGACATGAATCAGGGATAATTAATTAGGGTCCTAGATACATTCACAACACCCACTCCACGTATAATGTCCATCATTACTAAATACTAAGCAATATATAAACATATGTGTTTTTCCAACCCACCCCAAAATACAATGAAATGCATTTAAAATGGTATAGATACACAAAATGAGTATTATACTGTACGCTTTCAAGCAAAAGTTATCATTCATAAAACGTAAATATGAATATTGGCTGAATGAATTGCGAAAAGTACATTTATGAAATGAATCTGAATACAGAAAAAAAGTCGAGACCACATCATCACAAAGTTATTCAGGTTTTTACATATGCTAGAGGCTGATTCAAAATATTGTCTCTAGAGTCTCTAAAAATAGAACTTCTGTTCTCTAAGAATAGTTCTACTTTAAGCAGATTACCATGTGCCAAAAAAACGGTAAATATTTGGGAAATTTAGGGAAAACTAATTTCGTTCTCGGGAAGGGAGAAAAAAAATAGTGTCACTGTTTTTTTGGAGTTTTGTTTATCAAAATTGAAGGCCGAATTCAGAGTTCAGGGAACGCTGGGAGCTCGTTTATCTTCAAATATTATTCTCGTTGTTAAGGGAGAACATTAGTTCTGATAGGTCGGTAAAAAATTCCTCTACAACAGTAGGTGAAAGTTGGGTCAATTCCGAAAGGTGGAAATAGTGCAAATGTGCGATGCATTGCCATCATCGATGTCAGGATCAGCAATGTTCACAGAAGGTTGTACCTGTGTGGTGCCGCTTTCATCTCTTACCTCACCGCGACTGAATTGTAATGGTGAAGAGTCAACGAATGCCGTCATCAGAATAGGCAGCTGCTGGGGACAACACATTGCATTAGTCGTAACAGGACAAAGCAAAGCGTCGATATCCATTGGTACTGCTGATGGTAGTGTAAGACACACGTCCAACATGCATTCTTCTCCGCATAGCAGACATCGAAGCACAGGTAAGATGCAATTTTGCCAAATTGGTCTGAATGAAAGAAACCAGGTAGTCTTCAGATCTCTTAGCCGGGCCAATCCGAGGACCTTAGTGATACGGTCTCGATATCGTATTGCTAGGATCATTTCTTCCATCGTTGCCAGAGGTTTGTCTGTGACTTGGCTTGTCATACCGGAGCAGGAGGAACAAAAATAAAATTCCTGCTACGAGTCCCAAAATAAGAAGCAGGCCACCGAAGAGCGAATGCACAAAATTCGGGAAGACGCCAAGAACTGCTTCGAAGGGTGTTAGCAGTCCTGTAAAAATTGTCTTAAATACATGTGCGATGCCACTGGTATCTGACATGCTTAAGATTTGGCTTAACATTTCTACGAAATGCACCGGACAATTTGTCAATAATAGGGTATGTATCTCTGCCGTTGTCCTTGCAACTTGCAGGTCATATGTCTCTTTGGACGAGGTTAAAGGCACAGTTGTCTGTAAAAGAATAGACTTCATTCTGCTTAAAGTATCAATTCGAATAGAAGAGATATTCACATAAGGCCATATTGCCGCCTCCATGCCTGGATTGCTGTTTGGATACAATACTTGCATACAGCAAATGACCCTGGCCGTCACAGTTACGAGATAGGCTCTTCCAGGCACCATGCCACAGCAGGTGTGATCACCTATTAAAACGTAGCTACCGTTGGAAAGCTGTTTGAAAAATTGCTCTATCTGTGTAGTAGGGGTACTCTGAAGATGACATGAAAGGTTGTTTGAAGAACCTTCACAGGCCCCATGCAAGTTAATACCTTGGCACAGGAGTGTACTGCTTAGTGATTTTTTACAATCATTCCCACTAAGAAATACCTCTTTTTTCCCTTCACTGTAACATTTGCGTGTATAAGGTAAATTTCAGGTCGATTTGATGTATCCTTTACCCAACCTTTCATAGAGGCCTGCTGGTATATATTTTTGGCAGTATTGAAACTGAAAAGTTGTTATCAGGATTGAAATGGTCCCATGTATCCATTCAATGACCAGTCTGTTTGACATTGTCAATGGTAATCTCTCAAGTTTTTCAATGCTCAGTATCGTATAATCGGCTCCTTTCTGTGCCAAAACTGATTTGTTTATCAGTAAGGTTAAGGATAGAAAACAATGACGTTGTGTTGATTAAACGCCATGGCACATAGCCTGAACGCAGGTTTTGTAACGTCCAACCTAGCTGTACAAAAGAACGTAATTGGGACTAGCCATGTTGTAACATTAGCATGTCCTGCTCTATTATATCAATAGCAGATGATACGATGCTGTCCAGTGAATAGATGCTGGAGGACAGAGTTGTTAACCAATTGTTCACTACAGAAAATGATTTCTCCAAATTGATACGGTCAATTTCCCGTATTTTTTCTGCAATTTCAATTTGTTTCAATTTCCAAGCTTTATTGTAAGCTGCGTATATACCGGCGTATATGAAACGTTTTTGACGCTGTTTGCGAGGTCCCATTATGAAATCTCGCAAGTCAGCACCTTCTTTTAGTAAAGTTAAGTGTTGCTTTATTTAGGGAAGTGTGGATTTCTGTAGCCAGTCAAGGCATAGTTTTCCTACACTATATGTTGTTACTATCCCTGGATGTTGTCTCTGGGAGTATCTAGGGTCTGGCCTGTTCTGTTTGAACCCCTGTATTTTGGTCAGGAATCTATTTTGACAGTTCTTTGTGTCTATGGGCCAGATCAACCATTTTTTCCAATCAGGATTTGTTCAGTTTTGTTTTAAAATATAGGACACGTCTAACCCCTCATCTGTAGTGGTGTTTCTATCAGGCATAGGTTTTGGTATAGACGGGTTATTTAAATCTTTTATTTTAGCTAAGCCAAGACAAGTTGTTTGCTGAATTGTGTCATTCAGGAACATAATTTGTTCTGGGATCATGCAGGCTCTGAGTAATGCTTCTTGACCTTGTACCTGCCATTCTTTTGTTCCGCAGATTGTTTTTGTATCAATGTTGTTTTTCCAAAACTCAAAACCAAATGTTGACATTTTGTCATAACATTTTTCTGAATAAATCAATTTAGTGTTTGTCAGCATGTTTTTCATTCCTGTCTTATTTAACATCTTGAAATAAAACATTTCTGAATCAGTATGATTAAACCCTGAAAAGTATGGGAATTTTTCATAAAACGTTTTCGAACTGCCTATTGGCGGTGTTCGACAATGTTCCCACTGAGTATAAGTAAAAACATTTCTAGGATTCGCAGATTTATGCAGATAATGATGATCATAGTGGTTATAACAGTACATCTCTTCATAATTTGATGAGCCCTGTAAATAATTATGTTCTGTAAATGTTGCTGACATTTCTAAATCTGACATCATATTATTAATGTTTTCAAAGTCCCAATCATCAGAGAAAGAACTTGGTGTCACAAAGTCACTTAATGAAATCTTGAATTGGTGTGGATACTTCAAGAGCTCGACCGGGCCATAGATTTCATAGTCAGTTCTGTCCCATGCTATACCACCGGGTATAGGCTTTGCTGTGATGTTCACTGACGATAGTTCCCTTTTCTCTATGTGAGAGGATCTGTGTGGTTTCAGGACCAAGTTGATGTTCTGACTTTCTGTGTCCATTGTACTGTAATAAATTTACCCAAAATTAAAACTAAGATTAGCCAAAGTAGAAGGATAAGTACACCTAACACAATCCATAGTTCAATCTAAGGAGAAATCAGATATGTTTCTTTGAGTTGAAGAAAAAGTTCTTTAATTTTCAGTTTGAAAGTTTTTGTTGCTGGCTTGTCTCCATGTTCACTTCGATCATCGGAAAAGTCATCAAAATTGATAAAGTAGCCAGATGCAGTTCTGTCAATTGGTGGGATTGTTTCCGGATTTCCATTGATCTTTGCATTCTCTTTTGTTACATTCGTATAGTCCGAGGCTACATCGTTGTAGACTGATGTTTCTTGAACTGTTGCAATTTGGATTTCAAGAGGCACAAGTTCCATGGCTTTGTTGCATAGTCCTTTTTTTTCACTGATGGTTTATCGAAGGTGATTAGTCTTTCAGTTTGAACCTCTTGTATTGTAGCAAGATTTGGTCTTCTGCTATTTCTTGGAAGTCCACTGGGCCTACTACTTATTATCGGCCACATGATTGTGGTTTCACCAGGTCGATGGAAACAATTATGTTTTCTTTTTTACCAGCAAGTGGCGGTAGTACTACTGATCTTGTTCCGCTGACAGCTAAGACAGGTACTGCTTTTCTGTAAGAAGGCCCAAATTCCTTCTTCACCGCGATCTTTTCTGACCAGATCCCCAATCTTTGGAATCCAGACAGGTCTTGCTGGGACAGGTGGTTCTTCAGTGGTTGTTGGATTAGACTTTATGTTACTTAGACTTTTTCTTGTTTCATTTAAGTCCTGTAACACAGCCAAACGATCTTTGATATCAAAGGTTTTTTCTTCTACCCCTGAAGTATGACTATCTAAGTCCTGGATTCTCATTCTAGTATCGAACAATAGTTCATATGGAGTGAAACCCCTTAGAGAATTTCTTGGCAGATTGTTAAGACTACGTTGGACACTTGTTAGATGTTTGACCCACCCATCACCCGAACCTAATACCCTCGCCGTTATAGATTGCTTTATGTCACGTTTTTTTCTTTCCACAACTGCATTTCCCTCAGAATGGAAGGGAGAAGAGTACCGCAATGCAATGCACATGCTGCTCATGGCCTCTTTGTAAGCTCGAGAGCTAAATGCAGGACCCAGATCAGAATTTAGCATGCCAATTGCGTATGTGACGATATAGACTCGCAAATCTTTTATAACAGTTCTGGCGTCAGCCGAGCGCTGGGGCCACATCTTTAGTGAATCAAGTCTTAATAATTATGGGACCGCATTTGTCCGGTAGGACTTTTGCGCATAGATAGCCTGATGCTGTCTAATAGTGGTGTCTGGGCTGGTGTCTGGTCCGGTTCACAACTGTGATCTCTGTTGCAGTCCTCACAATTTATTGCAAAATTGTAAATCTCCACACTCATTCCCAGCCACCAGTATTGTGCTTGTAATTCTATCAGAGGTTTCAGGATCTCTTGGTGCCTCAGACCCAATCCCATGTGTGCTTCTTGTATCAAGAAGATTCTCCGGTTCTTGTTTGGAATTACTCTATCCCCCACTCCAGGGATTCGAGTAAACGGAACGGAGTTCGCATCAATTATGTATGTATTCTTTAGTGGATAGTTGAGAGGTAATGCCGCATAATCGCCTTTTAATGAGGCTTTTACTGCCAGCATGGTTTCTCAATCTATTTGTTTTTCTGAAAGCTTTTTTGTGGCTACGGAAGCCGGTTGACCAGCCGCCGTTGTGGCTCTATCAGCCAATGAATTCCCAGCAACGTGAACGCCATCACGTCGATGACTCAGTGTATGTATCACGTGAGTCTTTTGTAGTTCTTTCTGTAAAAGAACTACTTGTTCCCAAAGGTTTTTATGCTTTATTGTGGCACCTGTGCCATCTTTGTAACCGTTTTGTATCCAAGTCTGCAGGTTCTTATTGTAAGATTGGACGCAGTAATGAGAATCGCACACTATTAGTGTGGGGAATTCGCGATCGGCATTTTCAAGCGCCATCTTTAGGGTTCTTATTTCAGCTCGCTGAGCTGTACAGTTTCTGAATGATTCTGTTTCAGTGACCAGTGGTCTGAATTTACCTAAGCGCCAATGACCTTTAACAATCGCGCACGCATTGTTGTAAATTTGCTTTTCCACAACAAAATGTTGTGCAAATCTGTCTGTGTAGATCACACAGGTGTATTGTTCTAGAGGCAGGACTTCGGTCGGCAGAGGACATTCATATTCAAATTACATATTTTCTAATTTTTTCATTTTCGGATCAAAATAGTGTTTCACGTCTTCTGCAGCAAGAGAATGTTCCCATTGTATCCATTTTGGATCTAATGCGACAGTTTTTAGATTGAGTGGACTTCTCAATGCCTCAATGGCTGATTCTGCTGTAAAAACAGTTATTCCCTTGTCTTGGGCTAGGGCTCTTTCTCTTGCTACAGCAGTTTGAACCGCTGTCAGAATTTTTTCTGTAGAACTGAATTTCATTTCAGCTTGTGTGTACAAATGTGATTTGTATGCTATGGGTACCGTTTCTCCCTCATTAGAGGTCAGGTATGTGAATCCGCATCTTCCTGGGATGACTCGGATTACCAGATTGCGTTCGTTTGCGCATGTTTGCAGTTTTGTTCTAGTTAACATGTCTGTCTGTAAAGATCTCAAATTTCTGTGTGTTCTTGAGTCCAATTATTTGGTTTGAAATCAGGTTTTATTAATTCGTAGAGAGGTTTAACCCTCTCTGCATAATTTAGAATGTATGTTCTTCCGAAATTCAGGAAACCTAGTATTGATTGTAAGTTCTTCAGCGTTTTAGGTGCTTGGAGTACTGCACGTTTCTCTAAAAAATTGTCTGCTAGACTTTTGCCTTCACTTGATAATTCATATCCTAAAAACTGGACAGTTAGATGGGCTATTCTTGACTTTTTAAAGTTGAATTTGTAACCTTCCGATGCGAACCCAAGTATTATGGTGTTCACTCTCTTTAAGTGAGTCTCCAAGTCATCGTCTATAAGATAGATGTCATCGACATACGATAATGCCTCATCATCATACATTTGTAGTAATTCTGTTACTCTTGCTGAGAATAATCCTGGGCTATTCTTGAATCCCTGTGGGAGTCGACAAAATTGTTTTTGCAACCCCATTATTGAGAAAGCGGTCAAATACCTGCTTTCGGATGCAATGTTTTGACAGACGAATCCATTAGAGATATCTAATGTTGTTTTATATTTTTTGCGCACAATGTTATTCATTAATGCTGCACTGTGTGAGTTTTGGCCTGCAAACTCTGGTGGCCAGTCTTTCTCATCCAACAGGATATCATAGCCTTTAGAAAGATTCTCCCAAAAGAGACCTTTAATTTTCCTAGTTTGTTCTCCCTCTATACGTAATGTTATTTCATATAGTTTATGGGGCACGCTAACTCGCGTGTCTGCAGTTTCCACTTGAATGTATTCATTCGTGTTCACTGTCTCCAGAAGATTCATCAGGATCTTGCGAGCTATGGTCACTTCTGCTGCGCTGTCTAGCATTGTCTGGGCCCACTCTCCGTTTTTCAGTTGTGTCCTCAGGATTCTCTGCATGTTTAATTTTAATACTTGCTAACTTCTTTCTGGGAAATTGTGATTTTTTACTTTGATGAGCAGTTTCTTTGTCTTTTGACTTGACGTGCTCTTCCTTGTGTTCTGACCGTCCTCTTCTTTCCGATTTCTGTGAGGAAGTCTGAAAAGATCGAGAGGGACGTGTATCAATATCTTGATATCTGTCAGGTTTTCCTAATTTATCCCTAACACTAAGATTACATCTTTTTTCAGAGGGTTCCCTTTGGGGAGACTTGTCTCCTCCAACCGGAGACTTATTCCTCCGGTGGGGAGACCTTCCTCTGGACTGAAATTGTTTTTCTCTGGGAGTGGATTGTTTATTACCCTCACATTTCTTCTTTTGAGTATTGAGATTGTTTTTAATAAAGGTTTTTTCAGGAGTTTCAATTAGTTGTTCCAATCGGTAGTTTGTACTGTCAAGTGTAATTTGAACCAAATATCTATATGCTTTTGTTAATTCTTTTATTTTAACTAAGAGTTCTTCGTTTTTGACATACCTTCAATGTCTGGGTGTTGTGTGTAGCTGGCTAGAACCGGCCACGTGGCTCCTGGTCTACCTAGTGGACCGAGCCTGGTGATGTGATTTTGATGTTTTAGGGTGCCATTAAATAAGAGCAGGTGCTCTTGATATGTTAGCGGAATTTCAACTTCCTCGAAAGGAGAGTATTCCTCTGGAGCTTCGGCTATTTTATAGTAGTGGAACTCATTTGTTACAGCATTTGCTGCTGGAAAGTTTATCCAGGTATAGAATACCTCTGTCTGCGGAAACTCATGTGCCTCTACCACAAATACTACTGTACCACCTCTTGATGATACTCCATTTTCTATAAGTTTTATAGTTATGGTTTTTCTTATATTGGCCGGGATGATTATTGCATCATGATCGTCTTCGGTAAACCCTGTAAGGTCTGCCCCCCGTTGATTTGCATTTATTACGGCTTCATTGGTTTCGTTTTTGTCGCCGTGATTTGACATTGTTTAATGAGAGTTTCTTGCAGAGCAAGTTTTTAAGGAAACAAAGATTAGGTGCACAATATTTTGGAACACTGTATCCTTCAACGTTGACTATACCGTTAACTAATACATAGGATTCTCATCCTACTAAGTTTCGGCGGATATTAACCTTTCAGCCACTCCAGACGTCTATCGGAGTTTTTACGGGAAAAAGGGGTCTGTGTGAAAAGCACGACTGATGTTACTCTAGTATCTTGCCTTAGATTATCGCCTTACCAAACGTTGGGCGCCATGTAGTGTAGTTCCTATATTCCCAATAGGCTCTGTGCATTGAAATACCATAAACAGCAGTATAGACGTAGGACTGAGGTCTCTAGGTCTCTACTGACTATGTTAGACTTAATTGTGTGTGCCAGCTAGCTCAGAGGTCACTAGAAACCTTCTCGAATGAACAGGGAGGGGTTAACTTCCCTGATTTAGACAAGAAGGGATTAGCTTCTGACAACCATATAACATGACAACTTTGCTCGCCCAGAATAAGGAGTGTATCTCCAGAGTCGTGTGAAAACAATAGACAGCCATTTCACTCAGTCAATCGTGCATGCTTAGTTCCACCATAGTGCAGAGAAATAGAGAGACAGGCGTTTTCAATAAACAAGGTGTTATTTTATTGAGCAGTCTTCTTTCTCGTGCAAGAGAAGTGAATTGCTATAATTGCAATACTTATCATGAAGTAAAGTGCGTACAGTAAAAGGAGTATTATAAAATGATACTGTAAAAGGATTGATATGGTTTCTTAGCCATATGTCACTTTTAAAATGTATAAAATATTTACATACATAAAAACATTGACTAAACAAGCTCAACTGGTGCTTCTGAGATATGCCTACCCCGGTGTACCTGACCTAAGCCTAATACGTGGGAAGGAGTAAGTAAGTTGCAGTTTTAAGTTAAGTTGGTTTTTTTTGCCAAGAATCTGAATCAAGAATTCTCTCTCAGGTTTGAGTCAGCTCTGTACCTTGGTTATAGAATGAAGGAGGTCTTGTATCTCGTTTCTCAGGACTCGATCTTCCAGCACCCAGCAAGGGTGACTAGAAACACCGGAGCTAGATTTCTCGGCGTGAGAAAAGGCCGCTTCTCCAGCGTGTCAAAGGGGAGGGGTGGCTTCCTTTGGCTCTCGCATCAGCTGGGCTTCGGATAAGTAGATAGCCGCACTGCTCCACACCACTGTGTGTTTGCTTAAGGCAAGTGCCTCCTCCTTCATGTCCCTTTCTCTTTTCTTACTTGCTATTTTGTAATCCCTATGCAATTACCTTATTTGGACTACATTCCTAGACTGGTTTTTCAGGGCTTTGCGGAGTGCTTTTCGAGATTTTGTACGAGGGGATTCAAACCATTGATTTAATTCAGGTTTGTCCATTGGTTTATAGCAAGTAAGGGCCAGTTTTACTTTTCCCAGCAGACATACAAACTACAATAATAATGAGGCTGGGGTGCTCTTCAGTTCTCAACAGTTGAAAATGTTTTCCCGTATCTTCAGTATAATTACTAGGATCAGTTTCAACTTGTCAATTTGTGCCCACTTTAATGGATAACCATTTTTTTTCAAACATGGAGGGAGTAGGGTCCGAGGGAATATTTAAAGACCAAGGGCCTCATTTATGAAAAGTGACGCATCTCTGCGTGAAAACAGCGATGCGTCACTTTTCACTGCGCACCCCTTACCACATTCCTGATGCGTCATATTTAATGTATGACGCATCATGTCGCAAGGAGTTACAGATACGTCAGTATTTCTGACGTATCTGTAAGCGCAAAAGTGACGCATTGCTGGAGTGTGCCACAAAAGTGACGCAACTCCAGCAATGCGTCCTTTCACATGGGGAAAGCCCCATGTGAAAGGGCTTGCGTCAGTCTTACGCCTGCTGTGAGGCAGGCGCAAGATTTCGACGCAACAGCGTCCTAAAAGTGACGCAGTGAAATCTCATAGATTTCACTGCGTCACTATTACGAGGCTTTTTGCGGGGGAACACCCCCTCTGCATACATTATACCTGACGCAGGTATAATGTGACGCAGGGGTTTAAAAAGTGACGCATCTACCTAGATGCGTCACTTTTTAAATATGGCGCAACAAGGCGCATGTTTTACACCGCCGATGCGTCACAATAAGTGACGCATCAGCAGCGTAAAACTGACGCAAGGACTCATAAATGAGGCCCCAAGTGCACAGTTATAACCCCTTATAGCATCCTGTATCAACAAACAATAACTGTGGGTCTATGTGAAACTAAGGTCTCTGTATGCAAACAGTGTCAGTCTTATTGTTATATTGCATAGGGACTAATCACATTGTGATATATGTACCCATCAGTTACTCACTCTGTACCGCCCTGTTGTCATCATTTGGGCGATCTCACAAGGTGGTATGTCCACACTGTACACACCACTAGTAAACACACAATGGTAACTGGAAGCAGTGCTCAAAATAATATGTGTAAGTGAAAGTGTAAAGAGAAAAATGGATAGTGGAGACACAAATAATTTTAATGAGAAGTAACCACTTCCAAGATTAAAACCAAATAGGTGCAAAGTATCAGTAGTTTTAACAAATATCTACTGCATGATATTAAAGGTCGACATGTTTCTGCAGTGAATTGACCCAACCGGGGTCACCTGCTTCCTCAAGACCAAAAATTTACTTTGCGACTGCTTCTAAAGTGAATAAGTGCAACAAAAAATTAAGTAAATTGGGTATCACCTGAATAAGTCCTCTCACTGTTCTGTTAAGGTGATGCACAGGTGTTGAAGACACATATATAGGGAAACAGAGATAATAGGATAACATATTAATAACAAAGTTATCTCCCCTTAGTTTCAGAATAAAGTCTAATGACTTATACATTTGCGCTATTTACATAGCATACTACCCAACCATACATTAATTGGATACTCCTCTCACTCACCTGAAGAATGAGGGACCAGCGCCACTCCTCACCTGGCTACAGCTCAGGAATTGGGAACACCGCTCTATTTAAAATCATAGAAATGAAAGTGAGAACACCCCACTGGACAACTGCTGTTCCTGGTCTGAGCAAAGTGATCACTCAGTTTACAACATTGCGAACATATCAGTGTCTGGTCAAGGCCCAGTATTGTTCATGCTGAATCACATCCTACTTAGCGTTCTGATGGGGCTTATTAATGAGGGTCTAGAATTGCAAAACCTTCGAAAATCTAAAAAAAGCCCCATGATTAGTGGGTGGATTGTACATGCTGTCCGCCTCTGTTTCATAGAAATGGAAGCATGGGTAGATAGGCTATTGTATCAGGCTACTAGATTGTGAGCCATCGATCTCCTTTAGTTGGTCGGTGGGGATTAATGTTATAGTTAGCTCGTTAGAGTCGAGCTAGCGCTTGACCCAGAAAGAAACATTGTTATTGTATTATTTACCTGACGTCTCACTAGAGTCACATAAGAAGCTGGGCCAATACTTATCAAAAGTGATATGAGGCGAGCGTGCTAGGACTGAGCCTCTGCCACTACGCTCGCTAATGGTGTGCCCAGAGCCCGTTTAAAGTCCCGCCCTACATTAAGCAAATCCATCAAACCCCAACGGGTCCCGTAACGCTGGTATACTTGCCTGTCCGTCGGTGCACCGATCAGGCATCTGCGCTGCTCGGGGAGGCACAGAGGGACGGGCATTTGCTTATTTTGTTGAGCTCGGGCTATCCTGGTTACACGTCATTACACGACGTGTCACTCCATTGGTTCTTACTCTAGAGTCATTACGCTGCACCCAGAAGAGCATGGGACGTTTTTTTGCATACAAGGTCTTTTTCTTGAAGAGATCCGTTTTTTTCCCCCTAAAATACGCACTGTGTCTAACCAGATCGCCTTAACTTCAAATTCAAAAAAAGATCACATTTCCATAATAAACATATTTTCCATATTTACAATAAACAAGGTCGATTATCAGATCGGACAAGTGCTGAGTATTGAAACTATCACTCATATATGATTGCCATAGTCGCGTTTTGGTAACAGCGTGCGAATAAACTACTATTGCCCGCAAAAAAACTAAAAAAACTACCATTCCCATGCTCTTCCGGGCGCAGCGTAATGACTCTAGAGTAAGAACCAATGGAGTGACACGCCGTGTAATGACGTGTAACCAGGACAGCCCGAGCTCAACAAAATAAGGAAATGCCCGTCCCTCGGAGCCTCCCCGAACAGCGCAGATGCCTGATCGGTGCACCGACGGACAGGCACGTATACCAGCGTGACGGGACCCGGTGGGGTTTGATGGATTTGCTTAATGTAGGGCGGGACTTTAAACGGGCTCTCGGCACACCATTAGCGAGCGTAGTGGCAGAGGCTCAGTCCTAGCACGCTCGCCTCATATCACTTTTGATAAGTATTGGCCCAGCTTCTTATGTGACTCTAGTGAGACGTCGGGTAAATAATACAATAACGATGTTTCTTTCTGGGTCAAGCGCTAGCTCGACTCTAACGAGCTAACTATAACATTAATCCCCGCCGACCAACTAAAGGAGATCGATGGCTCACAATCTAGTAGCCTGATAAAATAGCCTATCTACCCATGCTTCCATTTTTATGAAACAGAGGCGGACAGCATGTACCATCCACCCACTAATCATGGGGCTTTTTTTAGATTTTCGAAGGTTTTGCAATTCTAGACCCTCATTAATAAGCCCCATCAGAACGCTAAGTAGGATGTGATTCAGCATGAACAATACTGGGCTTTGACCAGACACTGATATGTTTGCAATGTTGTAAACTGAGTGATCACTTTGCTCAGACCAGGAACAGCAGTTGTCCAGTGGGGTGTTCTCACTTTCGTTTCTATGATTTTAAATAGAGCGGTGTTCCCAATTCCTAAGCTGTAGCCAGGTGAGGAGTGGCGCTGGTCCCTCATTCTTCAGGTGAGTGAGAGGAGTATCCAATTAATGTATGGTTGGGTAGTATGCTATGTAAATAGCGCAAATGTATAAGTCATTAGACTTTATTCTGAAACTAAGGGGAGATAACTTTGTTAATAATATGTTATCCTATTATCTCTGTTTCCCTATATATGTGTCTTCAACACCTGTGCATCACCTTAACAGAACAGTGAGAGGACTTATTCAGGTGATACCCAATTTACTTAATTTTTTGTTGCACTTATTCACTTTAGAAGCAGTCGCAAAGTAAATTTTTGGTCTTGAGGAAGCAGGTGACCCCAGTTGGGTCAATTCACTGTAGAAACATGTCGACCTTTAATATCATGCAGTAGATATTTGTTAAAACTACTGATACTTTGCACCTATTTGGTTTTAATCTTGGAAGTGGTTACTTCTCATTAAAATTATTTGTGTCTCCACTATCCATTTTTATCTTTACACTTTCACTTACACATATTATTTTGAGCACTGCTTCCAGTTACCACTGTGTGTTTACTAGTGGTGTGTACAGTGTGGACACACCACCTTGTGAGATCGCCCAAATGATGACAACAGGGCGGTTCAGAGTGAGTAACTGATGGGTACATATATCACAATGTGATTAGTCCCTATGCAATATAACAATAAGACTGACACTGTTTGCATACAGAGACCTTAGTTTCACATAGACCCACAGTTATTGTTTGTTAACCATTTTTTTTGGCCAGGGTTGGGTGTTGAGTTTCTGTGGCTGCCTCACTTTCCTGAACTCATGAATCAACTGAATAAATAGAATTGCATGATCAGTAAAACTCGTAAATAGACTATCTACATGGGTAGCCTTATCACTAAAAGAATTAGACGCTAATATGAAATCAATAGTGGTCTCATGATCATTACGTCTAAATGTTTTTCCTGGGTTGCCTGTTAATATATTTGGTTTATTGACTATTGCCATATTCCTAGTATGTAACATCCGGTTTAAAGTATTTCCATATTCATTGTTAGTGAAGTGATGAATAGGGTTTCCCAATATATCTTCCAAACCTCAGACACAATTTTGTGTATATATGCACAGATGTGCATTAAAATAACCCCCTACTTAATACTAAGGGGGTCATTAGGATAACGGGTGGACTTTGTCCGCCCGCCATCCTATCGGATAATGGGACCGCCTGCCATAAGGGCGGGGGTCCCGTGGGGTAATAAGGATGCGCCCGCCACAGTGGGGGGCGCATCCTGTATTTTTAACATTGCGGCGCGCGGTGCATTCAGCAATGTCAAAAATACATGGTGTGCATTTCAAAGAACAACGTGACAGGCACCGCGCGGTGCCTGCCATGTTGTCCTTTGAAATTCAGAGGGGTATCATAGGTACCCCCATGTGCACCCCCCACCCCTCCTGAGTCCTTGGGGGCCCCCTACAAAAGAAGCTGATCTAAGGGCACAGGATGGCTCTTACTATTTTCCAAAATGTAATCGCACTCGCATTTGTCACTTGGATAGTTCTTACCAGAGTTTCTTTTTGTGCCCCTCCACCCCTTCTTCTCTTAACTGGTGGTTCAATATTTTGATCAGACTGACGCGGTGATGCAAAGTCAGTCATAGGTGCTACAGGGCTAATGGCTGTTATGGGGGGAATTTGGTTGCCAAATGATTTAATGGGACTGACAATAAAGGCTGCGTAGGATCGATATCTGGACTGCCTCATCCTACAGGACAACACTTCTGGGAAAGCAGGGGATCTAGTGATAGACATCACTCTGTGAGTTCTATCTCATGTGAGAGGATTCTCAAAGCCCTTGTTAAAAATACATCAAGCGTGTTTATTACCACTCCTCCTGTTTTGTTGTTTGTCCCCTCCTCTTAACCATTCCTCAATCAAATACAATCCAATATATTGAAAAGTACCTAAGCAGACCCCAGTTATTAGAGGGGGACCCTGCCTGGCCTCCTCTGGGCTCCAACGGCCATGCACGGGCCTGCCCTTGGCCCGGGCATTAACTGTGTTCGTCCCCATGCACGTCCCAAGCTGCCGTACTGCCAGCTCTTTTTGTGCATGTGTGTGGTGATGCAAAGGATCACGGGACACTGAATCCCCAGCAGTGGAAGAGTCTGGCATGGCTTGCTCCCTTGACGACCTTGCTGCCCAGGTGAGGTTCAGTGGCGGCTACACGACCGGGGACTGCCGGTGCTTTTTATGCATGTGTGTGGTGGGGCAAAGTCTCACGGGACACTGAGTCCCCAGCGGTGCAGTTGAACAGTCCGGCACAGCTTGCTCCCTTGCTGCCCAGGTGAGGGTCAGTAGCAGCTATTCAGGCCGCAGTACTGCTGGAGCTTTTTGTCTGCATGTGTGGTGATGGAAAGGCTCACGAGACATCGAGTCCCCAGTAGTGCGGTGGAAGAGGTCCGACATGGCTTGCTCCCTTGCTGCCCTTGCTGCTTTTGCTGCCCAGGTGAGGATCATTGGCTGCTACACGGGCTGCGAGACTGTGAGTGCTTTTTGTGCACATATGTGTTAATGCAAAGGCTCACGGGACACTGAGTCCCCAGCGGTGCGGTGGAAGAGTCCGGCACAGCTTACTCCCTTGCTGCCTAGGTGAGGTTCAGTGGTGGCTACACGGGACATGGGACTGTTGATTCTTTTTGTGCCGGTGTGTGGTGATGCAAAGGCTCACAGGAAACCGAGTCCCCAGCGGTGCGGTGCAAGAGTCCGGTACGGCTTGCTCCCTTGCTGCCCGGGGGAGGTTCATTGGCAGTGACACGAGCCGCAGGACTGCTGGCACTTTTTTTGCAAGCGCGTGGTGATGCAAAGGCTCACAGGACACTGAGTCCCCAGGGGTGCGAGGGAAGAGTCCGACACGGCTTGCTCCCTTGCTGCCAGGGTCGGATTGGGATCACAATTTGGCCCGGGCACTGACGAAAAAAGTGGCCCACGTTCAAGGGGCGTGGCATACATTTAAGGGGCGTGGCCTACAGTTAAGGGGCATGGCCCATATTCAAGGGGCGTGCCCTTTCATGAAACACTATTTGGTTACTCTTTGAGGTCTAATTCGTAGAGAAATATTTAGTAAATTAAGCCTTTTAAAGCTTACAGAGCAAGTAACATTGGTAAAGACTAGGAGCACTGCAGGTCTGATAACTAAATACTTACATGCAGTCTTAACGCCCTGCACAAGGTTGTTAGATACTCTTTCCCAACCAGCTAATCATCACATAAATCAGAAATCTAGTACAAAGTCAAGGAGAAAGGGTAAGACTGGAATCTCTGGGAACAGAACATGTAATAACAAAAGTAAGAATTCACAAATTAGGAAAAGGCAGTCTGGGGTGTAAAGAATGCTGAAAAAATGTATCTGTACAATCTAGTCATAAATTTATTTCACAGCCAGCAAGTGATGTCTATATACAAAAAACACAGTTTTATTCACATCTGTTGCTGCCTTCAAGTCTGGGCCGTGAGGAGACTGAGGATTACTCAATTAACCATGAAAATGATATAAAATCTGCAAAAAGGAATTCTAACCTGAACATGCTAGAAAAGTTAATTCTTCTGCACAGAGAAAGAAGTGCCAAGTTTGCAAATTTTCCTTAGGCCTCGAACAAGGCCTAGCATAGAATGAGGCTAAACAGCTCTCTTTTGAGAAATCACATTACACAAAGTCTTAGACATGCCCTGAAATCAACACACAAACCTGTTGCCACATTCTGGCCTAGGTCCTAAAATAGAGTGCAGTCAGACCTACACACTACAAACAAAAACTAACCAAAACTTACTAATTAATATTTTTGCCGTATAGAGAAATATGCCCCTTGTCTGCATTTTGGATGAGGCCTTTAAAATAAAGTTACATTATTAACTGGCACACAAATGAATCAGTAAATTGTGCAAAGAAATGGTAAACAAAATGGTTCCTACTGGTTCCTTCTTGCTTCAGAGGAAGGGATCAGCTTGCAACACATTGCATTTCTGGGTGCTGGATGTGGCAAGTCAAGTAAACCTTTGAGGAAGACCTACTGCACTGAGTCTAGTGCAGTATTTTCTGGATTCGGTGGGATGACAATTGAGGCACACTCGATGTAGCTTTGAGTACTGCTTTACTCAGCCTACTTTGGTCAGCCCTGTGGAGAGTGAGATGCCAAGGGGATTAGATGGCCCCTCTTGAGTTAGAGCTTGGCAGTGTGGTGCATCTGGTTACAAGAGTAACCAAATAGAAAAGGCAGGGTGAACACTCTGTAGTTCTGTATGGGAGTGTCAGGACTAGGGTGACCAACTGGCATGGGTGCAAATTCAGGATGGGGAGTGTAAAAATTCAGGACAAAGGGTTAAATTTCAGAACAAATCTTCTGGACCAAAGGTACATTTTACAGACCCATCAGAGGCGGCTGCGCATTATTATGTAAGTAAGTAAATAGACAACCATTTAAGCACTAGTCAAAATAAGTTTATGTCAGGTTGAACCAATCGTGTAATTCACAGTTTTTCAGTATGCACGCAGCTTTGATCAACTGTGCAGGTCTTTTTGTGATATTTCATATGATAATAATCTATATATATGGTTACAGCACTGGGTTGTCCAGTCTGATATTTTGTTTACAATTCATGGTTCTGAGCAGGCATGTTTGGTGAGAGAAATGGTCGGGAAGATCTGCTTGGATAGTCATTGTGAGATGTAAAGTGGCAAACATAAGATGCCGCTAATCCAGATCCAAACATATTCAACCATTTGCAAACCTATCCATCATGTATTCTTCCATCCATCATTTCACTCATCCACCCTTTTACTCATCCACCCATTATCCACCATTCATCCACTCTTCCACCCATCCATCCATTCACTCATCCATCCATTTACCCTTTCACCCATCCAGCCATCCTTTCACTTACTCATCCATCCACCCAGTCACTCACCCTTAGACACATTCACCCTTTCAGTCATCCACACATCCATCCTCACTTTTTCTCTCCATCCACCCTTTTCACCCAATCCATCTCTTCACTCATCCATCTAGCCATCCTTTCACTTTCTTATCCATCCACCCAGTCACTCATCCTTCCACCTATTCACCCTTTCAGCCATCCATTCTCCCTTTCTCTCTCCATCAACCCTTTCACTTAGCCATCCATCCTTCCTTCCATCCACCCAACTATCAATCTTCTCATCCACTCATGCATCCATCCATTGACCCTATCACTCATCCATCCTTTCAATCATCTGTCCATCTTTTCTCTCATCCATCCTTTCACTCCTTCACTCATCTATCCAATCTTTTGCCCATGTACCCTCCCTTTCACTCACTCATCCATCCTTATGGCCACCCTTTCACACATCTGTTCATCCATTCACACTTTCACTTATCAATTAATCAATCCATCCATCATTTCACTCATCCATCCACCCATTCTCTCTCATCATCCATCCATTCACCCTTTCATTCATCCATTCACCCTTTCACTGATCCATCCAGCCATCCCTTCACTTACTCTCTCACTCACCTTTTCACAATAATTGTGAGCTGAGCCTTTGTACGCAGAGTTGCCGACAGAAGAGACTCATCAGGAACTCACCCCTCGCTGTAGTTCCTACAGCAAAGGGAGGCGTTCAAGATGCCCCTGCACATAGTCAATCTGAAACCTTGGAAGTCATGAGTCATGCATGATGCACAGTGCCAGGCCCTGAGGTGTCTGTGACATGGTGTTGTTTCCAGGGCTTTAAGTGGGATGACAAAACTGAGGGGTCTCTCCAAAGGGGGTGTTCAATGTAATTATGGGCGTAGCTTAAAAAACCTAAGCTACAAATCTGTGCTTAGCATAGTGTGCCGCCCGACTGATATTTTGCTGCTTCTGTCATTGCGTTCAGATATATAATACAGCAAGTAATGTTACACCTACAACAAGCCAGAACTATAGGTTTTGTCAATGGTTGTTAGTTGCATAAAATAGAATAGCTGCAACCATGAATTCCTTGAATGTAATATTGAAAATGCATCAGTTCTAAAATGATGACACCGAGAAAGAACTATAACCCTTTTTTTTTTAAACTTCTTGCAGGGGGGGGGGGCCTAAGGTGAAGATTGTGCGCTTTCAAAACATCACCTGGCCCCCACAGCCAGACCCATTCTTCCTCGCCCACTGTGCCCTGAATGTGAGGGGCTGTGGGCGAGGTGTTAAAACTATCACTGTTTCCCCAGCTGCGTGGGCCCCAGGGGAGCCATGGTGAAAATGGCTCAAAAGGCCTGAGAAACACTTGGCCCCCAGGGAGGCCGATTCTTGTAAACAATCACCCCCTCCCCAGCCACCCTCAGCGTGATTGCTTTGCAGGGCAGGGGGTGCAGTAGAGGCTACAGCTGATAATCGCTGTATGGCCTGCACAGTGAAGCGCTTTCATTTCTGTCTCTGTCTCCGTGCTGTGGGCCGTTTCTTTTCTCCCATTTCCCAGTCGACAGAGAGCAGACATCAGAGAGCTCTCTCTGTGGACTGGGAAAGGGGAGAAACAAAACGGCCCACAGAGGGCACTGAAACAGCGACCCTTTGGCCGATGCCCGAATGCCCGCAGTGCCAATCCGCCCCTGCTTGCTGCCCAGGTGAGGATCTGTGGTGGCTATCTGAGTTACAAGTCCAAATCACAGGTGAGGTCCTTTAACTAGGGAGATGGTCCTGAAACAGAAAGGCTATAGGCCATTAGAACATATCACCCATTGAGGGTATAATGTTCTAAATTAACAAGCATTTGCAATGCAATAGGTCTCGTATTAGGAAAGTTTGAGCTATTGGTATTTTAAATGACATTTTTTTTATTTAGGTATTATTTTTGAAAATAGCTAAATTAATAGCTTTGTCATTTACCATGCCAATAGTTATAATTTTCGCAAATGTGACACCTATAGCATTTGTAATGCAATATGTGTGGTATTTACGTGACTTACATGTATTGATATTACAAATAACAATGGTTTTTAATTTTTTTAAATAATTAATACTTAAATAAAAGTTATTGTAATTTATAATGGCAATAGCTTAAACTTTTGTAAATAACATTTGTGAAGATTATGTTCAGTGTATTTTATTGTGACGAAAATCCGAGAACATATGTCAAATATTAACATATTTTTGTTTCATTTGTAATAAAGCTTGAAACATTGAGATAACATATTTGAACCAGTTGTTGTTGAATGGTTGCACAGATTGATGCTGTGGTGGAGCTCAGTGATGTTGTGGTGCCACAGAGTGATGCTGTGGTAGTGCTGAGTGATGCTGTATGCTATGCTATGTTTTGTTTTGCTATCCTATGTTTTGTTTTGTTATGCTATGCTATGCTGTTTTGTTATGCTATGCTATGTTTTGTTATGCTATGCTATGCTATGTTTTGCTATGCTATGCTATGTTATGCTATGCTATGTTTTGTTATGCTATGCTATTCTTTGTTATGCTATGATATGTTTTGCTCTGCTATGCTTTGTTATGCAATGCTATGTTTTGTTGTGTTTTATTATGCTATGCTTTGTTTTGCTACGCTATGTTTTGTTATGCTATGCTATGTTTTGTTGTGTTGGTATGCTATGCTGTGTTTTGCTATGCTATTATGTTTTGTTAAGTTTTGTTCAGCCATGCTATGTTTTGTTTTGTTAAGCTATGCTGTTTTGTTGTGTTTTGTTATGCTATGTTTTGTTATGTTATGCTATGTTTTGTTATGCTATGCTATGTTTTGTTTTGCTATCCGAAGCTTTGTTTTGTTATGCTATGCTATGTTTAGTTTTGCTATCCTATGCTTTGTTTTGTTACGCTATGCTATGTTTTGTTGTGTTTTGTTATGCTATGCTATGTTTTGTTGTGTTTTGCTAGGCTATGCTTTGTTATGCTATGCTATGTTTTGCTCTGCTATGCTTTGTTCTGCTATGCTTTGTTATGCTATGTTTTGTTATGCTATGCTATGCTTTGTTGTGTTTTATTATGCTATGCTTTGTTTTGCTATGCTATGTTTTGTTATGCTATGCTATGTTTTGCTGTGTTTGGTATGTTATGCTGTGTTTTGCTATGCTATTATATGTTTTGTTATGTTTTGTTAAGCCATGCTATGTTTTGTTGTGTTTTGTTATGCTATGCTATTTTTTGTTGTGTTTTGCTAGGCTATGCTTTGTTATGAGATGTTTTGTTATGCTATGCTTTGTTATGCTATGCTTTGTTTTGGTATGCTATGTTTTGTTATGCTATGCTTTGTTATGCTATGTTTTGTTATGCTATGGTATGTTTTGTTGTGTTTTGTTATGCTATGCTTTGTTATGCTATGCTATGTTTTCCTATCCTATGCTTTGTTTTGTTATGCTATGCTATGTTTTGTTATGCTATGCTGGTGAGGGTGAGTGAGGGTGGGTGGGTGAGGGTGGGTGAGTGAGTGAGGGTGGGTGAGTGAGGGTAGGTGAGTGAGGTTGGGTGGGTGAGGGTGGGTGGGTGAGTGAGTGATGGTGAGTGTGCTAGAGCGAGGGTGAGAGGGTTGTGAGGTTGTGTATCCTGTGCTTTTTTTGTTATGCCATGCTATGTTTTATTATGAGACCAATCTCGTCCGACCGCTAACAGTCTCGAACACTTTACCCCGGTGACCCTGACCCAGACCAGAGAAGCGATTCTCTCATGCAAATCTGGCTCATCTTCTGACCCCTGTCCCCCCAAGATCCTCCACACCATCATTGATGAAATTAACCCCATCATCAATGAAATAGTCAACCTCTCCCTCAAAACTGGCTCTGTTCCTCTTTCTTGGAAAAGGGGTGTGGTGAAACCTCTTATGAAAAAGGCAAACAAACCCCCCTCTGATTTAACCAACCTTCGTCCCATCACCCTGTTACCTGCGCTGGGCAAAATAACAGAACAACTAGTCCACAAGGAGCTCAAGTCCTTTCTTGATGCCCACAACCTACTCCACCCCCAGCAATCCGGTTTCCGGTCTAAACATTCTACCGAGACCGCCCTGATCGAGCTGACCGATACCATCAAAGGTCTCCAAGATCAAAGGAAGAAGGCCATTTTGATCCTTCTTGACCTCACGGCGGCCTTCGATACTATTTCCCACTCCATTCTGCTTAACAGGCTTATGGACATCGGCGTAACCAACTCGGCCCTTGCCTGGATCAGTTCCTTCCTCAGTGACAGGTTCCAAACTGTTTCACTGGGCCCTTTCCAATCGAAAGAGAAAAAGATCTTCTGTGGAGTTCCCCAGGGCTCCATTCTTAGTCCCCTTCTTTTTAATATATATCTCATCCCCCTGCTTACTCTCATAGAATCGTTCGGCATAACTGTCACGTCTTATGCTGACGATACTCAGCTTGTCATCCCTCTCGACGACAATTCAAACACGGCCGAACTTAATCTCAAGCACTGCCTTACAGCGGTCTTTCAATGGATGGACGCCAACCACCTCCGCTGCAACTCCAATAAAACCGAAATCTTGCCCATTGGAAAGAATGCTTCTTTTATTCCAGCCCTGTGGTGGCCCGACAACTCTGCCGCCCCACCGCAGACAGTATCATCGGCCAGAAACCTCGGAGTCATTTTCGACTCCGATCTCTCTTTTGATTCCCACGTCGCAACCGTAGCAGGTAAATGCTTCGGAATTATTAAGTCCATGCGAAAGTTCTTTGACTTTCTCCCGCTCGATTCTAGAAAGACCATTGCGGTAGCCCTCATACTCTCCCGAGTAGACTACTGTAATGGCCTCCTGGCAGGGACCAAAAAATCCACCCGACTGAAACTACAGAGTGTCCTGCACACTGCTGCTCGGCTCGTCCTCAAACTGCCAGGCAAATCTTCTATTTCGGCTGCCCTCAAATCCTTACATTGGCTCCCCTTGCACAAGAGAATGCTCTTCAAAATTCTCATTGTTGCCTTCCGAGCCTTCAACAAATCCGGCCCAGCCTACCTGTCGAGACGCTTCCCTCACTATTCCCCGGGTCGCACTCTCAGATCCTCGCAAGAAAATCTCATGACTCCCCCCAAATTCAAACTGAAGACTAAGGGTGGAAAAACACTCAGTTTCCTTGCCATCAGAGCCTGGAACAGTATGCCAAGGCATCTTAGACTTCAGACGCAGGAGAAGCCTTTCAGGAAGCTCCTCAAAACGTGGATTTTCAACCTCTCCGATGACTGGACTAAAGCAGCGATCTAGTCCTCCAACTCCCCCCCGGTGATCTGGTCCTAGGTTTTACAGCGCCAAGATGCTCCCTTGGGAGCGAACGTTAGCGCTCTATAAATACCTATCCAATATCCAATATCCAATGCTATGCTGATGAGGGTGTATGAGGGTGAGTGAGTGAGGGTGAGTGAGGGTGTGTGAGGGGGTGTGAGGGTGAGGGCGAGGGTGTGATGGTGTGTGAGGGTGAGAGGGTTGGGAGGGTGAGGGGGTGTGAGGGTGAGGTTGTGAGGGTGAGTGAGGGTGTGTGAGGGTGAGGGTGTGTGCGGGTGAGGGGGTGTGAGGGTGAGGGGGGGTGAGGGTGTGAGGGTAAGGGTGTGTGAGGGTGTGAGAGGGGGTGTGAGGGTGAGGGTGTGAGGTTGAGTGAGGGTGCGTGAGGGTGTGTGAGGGTGAGCGGGGATGAGGGTGAGCGGGGGTGAGGGTGAGGGTGAGCGGGGGTGGGTATGTACACAAAAATCAATACAAATATGTTGAAATTAAAAAAAATAAAAAACTGTGACGGTCTGCAGGCTGTCCAGGGATTCACCGTAACTCAAAAGCCTGCCACCGAGGGTCCCCTGTGGACTTTTACTATATGCCTTCTATAAACCGTTTTATGAATTATAAAGCTTGAAGTTATTAATGTATTATTAGATTGACCAGGTTTTAATACCTTCTCACTTGTGGCCAGGTTGATTTACTGTTCATAATTAAAACACAAATGTGGCTGTGAACCTCCAGCTAATGGGCCCGTCTCAGTGCAAATTACTTATTACTTTGATCAAGGCAGAGTGCTGTAAGTGCTTGGGTTACTGGCCAGTACATGCACAGTATGATCGATCCCGCCGCCATAGGTCTTGGGCTAGTACCGTGGGCCTTAAGCATGGGCAATGTTGTGTGGCTAATGCACGCCCCCTCCTCCCAGTCTCTCTCTGGCCCCCTATGCGTTTGTAACGGTTCTAAAAGTGAACGGGATGGCGATTCCTGTGTGCTGGCAGCCCTATGATGTCAGCAGCTTCACGATCGAGTGCGACATCTGCAAGGACTGGTTCCACTGCAGAAGAAGACCTGGGCAAGCTAGGGGTTCGGGGAGGGCGCCGGGGCTCGTGATAAGACCCAGCGTAACTAACCTCCGCTTACCTGCCGGGATCGACGTTTGAGAAGGCCGCTCTGCATGTGCACACATGACACAACAGTGCTGTAGTGAATGTTTTGATTGCTGTTTTCGCTTCAAGGTGTTTCTTGTTCACACTGGTGGCTGATTTAAATTTCACATAACTGGATCTGTGCACCTATTTGCCCTCTCATTCTAACTTCTGAGTGCGAGTTGTACCAAAGAGTGAGTTATACTTGAGAATGTGGTCCCACATTACTCTTCTGTGAGTCATGTGATCCCACGACAGACCCGATCCCACCTGCGCAGGTGAGCTGCTGGCACACACTGGATAAAATGAATATCACATTGATTGGCAGAGCAGCTCGTCCACGCTGATCGAACGCCTCCGTTAGCGAGCTTTAGTTCAGTGACTTACTGTCTTCTTTGAGTTTCTTGTTGCTCAAATGGGTGTGTTCTGATATCTATTTCCCTATTTGTTTCATTGGGAAAGTGTCACTCATAGTCGTTGAAATGTCACTGATAATTACACGGAAATTATGAAAATGTCACACAGCAATCTGAAACCATGCCAGCTATCCCTGTAGCATGGTTACCGGGGAATGTTACCTCGTCCCCATTAAGCCAGTGAATGGAATGTGAAAAAAGCAGTTATCGGACAGAACTAGCATATAAATATATAAAAGGAGTGCATGACTGCTCGCCTTTCAAAATGTTTGGAGTGTTGCATTTTCTGTAGGTTTAGACCTTGAGATTACCCCCTCCCGCGCCCTTTCCTTGTTATCACCATCACAAGTCGTCATCCACTCGAATATCTGGAGTTCACGCTATCAGAACCCTCACACCACCGGGCATCCAGCGCACACCCACAGTGCTGTCCCCCCTCCCCCCCCCCTCACAGCGCTATGCTCAATAGCAGCCCTGGCATCTTTGGAATAACTGTGTACGCATTGTGTCACTGAACAAACACATGCACACTCAACACTGCAAACTTTCAAGGCTGATGTAACGGTGTACACAATGTCACCTCTCCCACTGCACACCTGGACAGTCAGTGTACAGAACCGCCTTTAAATAAAACCCATTTGCACCTCAAAAACAAGTCCATCTCCTCCCGTTTCAGCTGGCTCTTGGAAGAGGCACAAAGGAGAGGGGATAAGGAAGGGGTAGGACAGGAGGCTTTAGCAAGTGCGGCCACACGAAAGCTAAAAGTGAAAGTTTATTTCGCTGCACTTGTGACTCCTCTCCCCCATAGCCACCTAACCTTACATTTAAGACCATACAGTGGAGTAACTGTTATATTTTAATGGCATTTCCCCATGCGCGTACCGGTAACCAACGGCTCAAATTATGCCCCTCTCCAGGTGCCTGCATTACGCCCCTGGGTTAACAGAACCCCGAAAGCCTGGAATGTAGACACAAAAAACACTCAAATGAGTTGTAAAAGAAGAGACGCACGGTAAACAGCGTAAATTTATAGACCTCCTGCAGAGTAAATTGTGCTTGCTTTCTGGACTGCTCCCATGTGTTTGGATAGTGCAGTTGGAAAGAGCATTTGGTAATTTGTTGCAAAAAAAAATAATGTTTTAATGCTCTGTGTCCTGTATTTTGATACTAGGCACCTCATAGTTGAATGGTTTTGGAATGGGCCTTTTCAGGATATGAACGTTAATGCATATTAACACACCCAAAACATTTACGCTTTGAGTAGCATATATTTTGTAGAAGAGGGAGTGGGAGGGAGATAGGGGGACCATTAAAAGGAAGCGGGTGAAGAGCAAATGAAGGGAGATAACGTTTACTGCAGAAACGTGTTTTGGGAGTTGGGGAGGAGTGCTGTGTCTGCCTACTGTTACAGTGGCGGCGCTGGTCTGCTTCCTGTTAAGAGTTGTCACACCATTTTAATTTAAGCGCGGGGAAGTACCCGAGGACGTGATTACATCCTTCTTAAAGTTGTGCCTTGTTAGAAATGACAAACAGGATGTTCAGTGTTTTTAAGAATGTGCTTTTTAGGTTTTGCCTGGCAAAAAGATGCGCTCTGCGCATCTTTTTCGCGCAGGCGAAAACCTAATGAGAACTGTAGTGTGGGTTTGGGTCGGCCCTCGTCATTTATTGGCTGGCTCCATAAATAGAGCCTAGCCATTGGACGAGGGGCCTCTCCGTCAATGCCGGACCAGATTCGGGGGCGTTCCCGAGATTCTTTGGCTTTTGCCGACGTCACGCGACGTCAGCCGAAAGCCGGGAACGCCCCCGAATCTGTTCCGGCATTGCCGGCACTTCTGCGTCTCTCCTCCCCCCTTTCCCGCCCCCTCCCGCTTGTTTCCCGATGCTGGCCTCGCAATGGCTCTGCGTCTCTCCTCCCCCTTTCCCGCCCCCTCCCGCTTGTTTCCTGATGCCCGCCTTCAATGTTGGCCTCCGGGCCTTTGACATAAAATCACCGCCGCAGCCTCCTCCCCCTTTCCCGCCCCCTCCTGCTTGTTTCCTGATGCCCGCCTTCAATGTTGGCCTCCGGGCCTTTGACATAAAATCACCGCCGCAGCCCCGGGGCCGCGGAGAAGCCGAGGGAACCACCGCTGACGTCACCCGAGAGCCGCGCTGCCATTGGTTCAGGCTGCGGGAGGCTCGCCGGGCGACCTGCGCGGTGATTGGCTGCCTTTTTTCCCTCGGTTTGCGGTGAGTGCTGTGTTCGGGGGTCTGCTTGCGGGTGTTCTGCGATGGCGGGAGGAGACGAGGAGCAGAGGTTTTTTGGGACATTGGGAGGGAGAGCGGGCCGGGTGGTGTAGACACTGGCGTTCGGGGCATTTCAACCGAGGCCGCGTTTCGAAGCGCTTGGCGAGCCCTTGGGGTTTCTAGTGCGAGGTATGCATCCTCCTGTTAATGTGTCTGATTGGCCGGGAACGCGGTCGTTGCTTTGGGTTGGCCTCGCTGATGGAAGGCATTTGCAAGTTTCTTTGTTCTTGTTTCAGTATATGTCGAACAAATTGAGTCCCTGCTTTTGCCGGTTTCAGAGGACTTGGGAAATTGTTTCGTGGCCAATCGCTGCAAAGTGGTGATTTACACTTTTATTTCAATGTCTAATACCCTCCAGGTTTATGTTTTACTTAAGAAAAAGAAAAATCTGTGGGCCACCTTACGGCTGCTTAAGAATGCTCGCACTTCAAGTATTTCGAAACTTTAAAACAATGTGCTATTTAGACTTCCAGTGAGCGGAGTAAGCATTAAGCACCAACGGGTGTGCAATGATCTCCCTAGTCTCTCGGGTCCGCCACCCCATGAAGGCTGCCAGTGACTTGGTGCCTAAATGTTAAGGGCTTTCCGATCGGAGGATCGCTTTTGAAAGTTGTGGAGTATCTCTAAATCTGTTAAATTGACCAACCAAAATTGTAATTTGACGTTTTTTAATTTGTTAAAGCTTCTGTTTTGCTGCTGCCTCTCTTGTAGTCTCGGCACATTCTGCTCGTTTTGCTACATGGCACTTGAATTTAAGGGCGATTACCCCATGTTTGTAGGTCATTAGTGATTCACATAAAGCGCCGTCCTTGCCTTTCCTAATTCCGCCATAGGCTTTCGGTTGTCCTGTTTTGCTGTAAGCCTTCCTGGCTCATTTTAGGTGTCAATGGGTGGGGAGCAAGCTGGGAGTAACCGCCCTGGGGTTTCTTCAAATGTTTACACCACACTTGCTAAACAGGTTTTTCAAGCTAGGTAAAATAAACGGTGCACTGTGAATAAATGTGCTCGTTGTTATGTACTCAGCGTGTTGGTGATGCAGCAGAGAAAGTGGCGTGAACAGTCTAGCTCTTCCGAGCTGCCTGGGTCAGGAAGTGGGTACTCCCTAGCATGCGGATTTGAATTGATATACAAGTGTGTACGATAGATATCCTTCAAACCACTTGCCTAAACTGGCAAATTAATTTAGGAAATCTTTTGGGCAGTTAGAAAGTTAAGTTCTGTATACTTTTAATGCGTCTGCTGGTTGAGCATGATGTTACAGTCGTGGCTCCTATGCCTTCCAGTGTGATAGGAACAGCTTATTTCGCCCCTAACACTTTGTTTTGCCGATCTTCAGAAAATGCCTCTAAAATTAAGTCTGTGCACTTATGCTGCTATGTAACTAGTTGTTGTCCTTAAATGAGTTTCTAGCAACATAATTGGATGGGGTGGTGCACTTGTAGACCCTAGCTGCAAAGCCTTCACGTGCTCCATCAGATTTTGATAAATTAGAACAGAGTTCTTTAGACTGGTGCTATAGAACAACCAGTATGCACGAACAATGCGGATTTAACTCTGTATTTATTGGACCTCGGTGACAGTGTGGGATAAAATGCTGCCACGAAGGCTTTCTGCGATGCACTATTGGTTCTCCTGGACATGCTATTCTCGTGTGAAACTTTCTTCAGTCGTGGCTGGGTTTGTTTTTCCTTAACGTCTTGCTGTGTCTATCCTTTACTTGCTAGATGAACTGAAAGCATACGGGACATATTCTACAGATAAAATGGAGCGGACCTTTCTATCTACAAAGAAAAACCATGCCAACTTCAATTGCACATGAAAATCAAAGGGGTGGGTGCCGCATGTTCATGTGAAGGGCAAAAAGCAGTAGACCAGCACAAATTGAACATACAATAGAAAAGGCGTAAGCTTGCACCTTTTCTATTGTATGTTTAATTTGTGCTGGTCTACTGCTTTCTGCACTTTAGTGGGGCAAGGTACCTGCCCCGCCCTCTTTGATTTTCATTGGATATTTATTTCAATAGAACAGCTTGTTCAGTTTAGTATCCTTGAGGTGGTGTGTAGTTGCTTCCCCGAGCAATGTGCAATTGAACTTGGCATTATTTTTCTTTGTAGATTGATAGCTCCGCTCAATTTAATCTGTATAATTTGCCCCGTTTATTTGCAAGATCAAAGGGAGAAGCATGGGAAGTGAGTTTGAAACTTAATGTCAATTTTTTTGTCCTATTTATTATGGGTCTTGTACACATTTTGAATCTACAGGCAAATACTTATTGCTGCCCAAAAATGAAACTGGAGTCTAAGCCAAGGCTCCCTGTTTTCTGCACTAGGAGTGCATGTTACTTTGCCATCCCAAATTAAGTATTACATTATTTGTTCTGCTGTATTCTGAAGCTACAACAACATTTTTGTGAGTCTCTTCCAGTTATGGGCACTAAATTGCACTGTATAACAATCTCAACTCTTCGCATGCAAGAACCTAGGTTTTTGAGCTTTCTGTGCGAGAACATTCACTCCACAATATGCTCTCCTTTATGGATACCTGGGTATGCCTCAACATTTGTTTCCGAACAATTTCTCAGGTCAACAGTTTCTATGGAAGAGGCTCTGTATTAATGCCGGCCCTGTGGCATTCTGTATGTGCTTTTTTTTCTATGAAAAACATAGTAGATTTCAGATTCCCAAGACAACCCCTCCAAGTCTAACTACCCAGCCTCAATTAGTTGAATGCGTACTTTGTGCCAAAATGCATGTTGGCTCTGACTTGTACTATTTGTAGCGCTGCTCTCGAAGCATGTTTTCTGGTTAGATTTTATTTTAGAATGCCCTGCATCGCTTGGTTCTTTGGTAGCCCTTGGTTTTTCTCGCTACTTGTCTGCCACTATCTCTATCCAGTCACTGAGATCATTGCGAGGTTAGTAATCTCGAACAAAGGCTAATATTTGAATGGTTGTAAAGGTGCTGTACAAGAAACTTGTTCTTGGTGAAGTTAGCCTCGTGCTTTCAAAAGCATTTAATTGTCTGTTGAATTTACACTTCTCAGATGCAGATGACCATATGGTTTGCACCAGTGCTTGTGGAATCTTGACGGAACTTTTCAAAGCAGCGTTTTTTTTAGTTATATCTTTGTGTAGCATTTGGTGTTCTTTGCCTGCATCACCGTGCTCTGGATTCTGTGATACCTTTTTGTACCAAAATGACTATTTTTAGCTTGGTTATCTGGAAAAGCAGACTAAGGCCTAGTTAGTATTTTTTTTTCTATTTTGTGTAAATCTCATGCACTTTTTTTTGTAGCATCTTTCAAGGATCTCCACTTTAACATGGAAGGCACAAAGTGTTGATGCTTCTCTGTGAGGTGAGACCTCGACAAGGTGTTTTGTCAGTTTCTCCTGTATGATTACTTACTGTACCATCACAAATTGCTTTCAAGATGCTGCAGAATTGAGTCTTCTGGGTTGATTTTGTTTTCCTGATTCTTAAAGGTCTACAGTTAAGCAATGCAGAGGGGTTTTTAGTGGGTAACCCATGTTGTGATGTCCCATCACAATTGAGGTATAATCTTTCAGCAATCTTGCCATTGTTAGTACAAGGGCAAGGCTGCTCCTTGTGATCTTGGTAGTCGAGTCAAATACTTTCCTTGCGAATGAAGGAAATGGGGAGGTCAGTGTAAACACTGGCTGGCAGTGCTTCTTTCTAGCTGACTTCTCGAATTCTGAACCAATAACACTTTTCACTGTTCGTTAGTCATGTGAAGTTACCAAAGACTAAATGGCATATTTCAATGGACATAGAACCAGTTTTCATGCAGTGGAAAGGTAAACTGCTGACTCCATAGCCAAGGAACAACCAGCCCTGGCAAACCCAAAACACCTCTTTATCTTGGCTGTGCAAGTAAAAAGGCATGCTAATGCATCGTTCATGTGTACCTACTGATTAATCCAATTTGTTACTGATAAAAAATCAGTTGTGCTAAGGCATATTTCTTTAAGTGGAGTGTCAGGGCAGCAACAAATGAATTGAAGATCAATTTGGGACAGCAGTGAATCAGTAAGTTAGGGAAAAAACGGAGTGGGCTGGGGAGGAAAAACGGCATACAAGGTAGGGAGAGCAACACAGATTTGAGTACTATAGGTGAGAGTTTGGGTGAAGCACAAGTGAGCAGTATAGGGAGGGAGCAATTCACAGGGGTGTGGGTGAGTATTTGAAGGAGGGGCAGAAAACACATGCCCTCATAGCGATTCACCAAAAATAAAAGTTCCCTAAAATTGAACAGTGGAAGGATACAAGATCTCTGAGTCTTCTGTTCCCTGGCCCCCTAAACTGCTCTTTCCATGGGTCTAAAGGGGTGGCTAATGCTTGCCTGGCACCCCTAGTGAGTGCCGACATGTCCATAGTGGGAGCAGCGTGGTCGTGATGAGGTAAGGATATGAGCCCCTGCTACTGGCGAACCGCTTGGGGCTTCCCTCTCAGCACAAAGCATATCTGCGCCCCTCCTCTAGCACTCTGTTACCCCGTCGCTGGCTGACCTTTTCCGCCCCCAAAGCACTGATCGAGATTCTGCTATACAGTAGCACAATTTGTGCATGAGACTCAAAGCAGGAGTTTGCAGAGCGGTCCGTCCATGTCGCAGAGAAAGGCATGTGTGGTCTCGTCTCTGTTCCTCTGCACATGCCCACTGCTATTACAGGTTTTGTGTGCCTTGGTGTGATGCCCGTGGCTCACCCATGGTATATTTTTGGTCCTAGCTCAATGGTGGTTTTTAGGTTTTGCCTGGGGAAAGATGCGCTCTGCGCATCTTTTTCGCACAGGCGAAAACCTAATGACTATGGTAGGGGAGACAGCTACGGCCCCCGTCTTCCATTGGCTAGCTCCATAAATGGAGGCTAGCCATTGGAAGACGGGCCTGTCCGTCAATGCCGGACCAGATTCGGGGGCGTTCCTTAGAATTTTTGGCTTTTGGCTACGTCACGCTACGTCAGCCAAAAGCCGGGAACGCCCCGAATCTGGTCTGGCACTGCCGGCACCCGCCTGAAGGAGAAGGAGCCTCACTTACATGGCGTGGAGCGCTTTTGCTGACCTCTAAAGCCGGTGCCCACCCGGCATTGTCCCTTTGTTTCCCCGCCGCGGCCCCCGAAGCAGAGTTCCCCAGCCGAAGGAAGCAGCCGTCCGCCTCCAGCCAGGGCCGCGCTGGGATTGGCCCAGCCGGCCGAGCCTCCGCCGCGTCATCACTAGAGCTGCTTCCTCTGCTCTGACGCGGACACGGGCAGTCAGGTAAGTTTTCTTTTCAAAAAATGTACTTTTTAACCCCCCGCACCCCCAAGTCCCGTCCCCCCACCCCATCCCCCACGAGTCGTAAGGATCGGAATGACTTAGGATGATTTCTAGGTGCACGCGACAGCAGACGTTTGAATGCCAGGTTATGGTAACTATAACGTAATGAGACAGAGTTCAGCGGATGAGGACCTGCGAGTTTCAGAGGAAGTGAATACATCTGTGGAAGAGCATTATAATATGGAGTATTGGCTTACGGAGAAGTAGAGCAATTTGACGAACAAGAGCCAGCGAATAGTGCAACAATAACATCTAGTGGTCAGACTGTATCTGTAGCTGAAGTACTGCGGGCAGTAGAACTAGGGTACTTACGGAGGAGAAAAGAAATATAATCACTCATGACTAGTCACTATATGTCGGTTTCTGTATATATATTGATGTCCTGGAAGGTGAAGACAATGGTGCAACAGTGAAAAAAGTATGTTTGTATGCAGTACGGATACCAGTGGCTAGTATATAAATATTAACTTAGGAAGGAGAAGACGGACACAGGCGTAGTAGAGAGTGAGTTGTCCCAGTGTAACACGGGCAGTGATCACAGAAGGGGGAGATACTGATGCAACAATGACATCATTGACCAGGCTTTATATGATTTTTAATATAATGCAATGTTTCTTTAAGATTTCTATGATGCTCCTTTTGGTATGTCCACAGCATGAGCTATGAAAGCAGCGTGGGCGGTCTTTGCATGCCCTCATGGTATTATTGTAGAGCGCTATATATCTTTGAATCTATGCTTGTCATGTTGGCATAGTGCAGTGTTTACTTTGAAATGTTCTCCACGTGCGCTTTGTGTGCAGTTAATTTGTTTCCTGTGACTGAAGCCAGTAAGCCGTTGGGATCTGAGGATTACTGGAACAAGCGACAATTGGTTAAGTTAACTTCAGAACAGGTTGAGATTATGTCTAAAAGGAGAGATGGAGTCATGAGTGCTGATTGGGCACACTGGCTACAACCCTCTGTTTAAACCTCAGGTGAAAGAAATACTTGTTTGAATTCCACTCAGGGAAGCTCTTGTGTAAGTGAGTTTCTCCTGTGGGCGTCCACGTATGAGCTCGGTGGGTTCACGTGCCAGGAGAATGTCAAAGCAGTTTCAGGATTTAGTGCTTTCCTGAGCATTCACACGTGTCGTTTTAGTTTCTTGTTTTATTTCGGATCAAAAGGGAAAAGATGGTGTAATATAATGCGATGTTTGGCTGTGTGTGGGGGGGGCTGTGTGTGTGTGGAGGGGGGCTCTGTGTGTGTTGGGGGGGGGCTCTCTGTGGGTGTTTGTGTCATTTGCGAGATAAAGCTAGTGGCATTGTAAATGACAATGCCATTTATGTTAAAAAAAACATAAATAAAAATGTCAAGAGCAATGCCAATAGCTCTAACTTTAACAAAGGCAAAACCATTGCATTGTAAATGCTTGTATTTATTTCCCATAAAGTATGAGTTTTTTTTCTTCATTTACCCATGTGCGTACCGGCAGATACTAGCTTAAATTAACCCCCCTGCAGGGGCCTACATTAGCCCCTGTGTTAAGCTGATGAAAGTTAGGTGTATGCCGGCCTAGAGAGTGTACCCTGGTGACACCATGGGTGTCGAAAAGAGTAACACACTTGCAGAAATGTGTCCATTCTGAATGGATTCTAAGTACGTACGTGTATGACATTTAGCTTGGCCACAATGCTTCTTGTTATCACATGCCTTTTGTTTGCTACATTTTTAGCCAACCTTCAAATGGTACTGTTTAACACAATGTCTTTATTTTTGGTGTGCAGTTTTTCTTCCTTCGACATCATCCACCCTAAGGGCGTTGGTAAAAAGGAAAGGAGAAAGCGGTTCGTAAAGGCGAGGATGGGGCAGTAAAGGCAGCGTAGGCTGAAAAAAGGAGAGAAATGGTTGGGACAGAGTGTGAAGGGAGCATGGGGCCGAGAGAAGGAGTGGGTAAGGGAGGAGAAGGTGTTGGAAGGGAAGAAGTAACAGGGAGAGAAGAGCGGATGAAGAGGGGAGAGCATGTGTGTAAGGAGGAGAGGGGGAGTGTAAAAGGTAAAGCATGTGGGAGATACCTTGGAGGGTAGGACATTGTTAAAGGGTGAGGAAGGTGGGAGGAAGCAAGCGAGTACGATGGATGGAAGGCTTGGGCTGTGTGTGAGGGGGTCGTCAAATGACAAGTCAGGGAGATGAGGCAGAGGGAGGAGATGGGAAGGGAAAGCCGGAAAGATGGGACTAAACAGGTAGAAATGTGAGAGGACGAAGAGGAGTCCGACAGGTGAAGGAGCAGGGAAAGCGAGTGAAATTGTGGAGAGCCTGCGTGAGAGGGTGTAGTGTTAGAGAGTAGGGAAGAGTAGAAGTGCAGACGTGGAGAGTGGAGGCGTGGGGGGCAGCAGTTTGCGGTACAGAGCAATTTGCGCAGTTAGTTAAGAATTAACAAGCTCTTGGAATTGCTGTGGGGGGGCGTGGCGGGAGCGCATTGCTCCAAATGGTGGGTTGTGACGTGGCTGTTGTTGTTGTGCTGAAAGAGTTTCACCGACCAGAGATTTGGAGACCAGAGTTCGAGCCTAGGCGTTGGCTCAACGTTAATCTCCTAAACAGCTAATTTAAATACACAAATCACGGGATCGACTAATTGAAAAAAAAAAATAATAATTAACAGCGGTCTCGAAGTGTTGGGGTTAGGGGGAGACGAAGTAAACAAGCATTGGCCGTGAAAGAGATAGACCTTGAAAGTGCGGCCTTGAGACTTGGTAAAAGCTTGCGAGAATGAGAACAAAACAAGGAGAGCGAGGGATAGAGAGGAGGCGGGGCGGGGAGCAGAGCCGGGGAAGTACATGCAAGTCATGGCCTGCGGCCGTGAATAATTGACAGCTGGGGCGGGGCAGCGGAAGCCTTTGATGTGGCAAATGCTGCTGGCAGGGGGAAGGCTCGGGCAAGCTCGTGCACGAGGAGCTTGTCATGTGATTCGCTTCTCGTGAACTGTTGAAAATCCGGATTGTAAAAAGTCAGCTTTGTGGATGGACGGCATTAGATCTCTCTACGAGACCTAAAAAGGGAGAAATTTAATTTGAATGTTGGAGTAGAAGGCTTATGTCACCGATTATTAGTACTGAGCCATTCCAGTGTTTTCAATGGAGTTTCCAAACTTTCAAGGTTCTAATTTGGTAATCGTTATTTTGTTCAATATAATATAAATATAGAAAGTTGATACTTTGATAGTAGACATATTGACATTGGTATTTTGGTACATATATATTTTTAGGTCTTTCCTGCGTCACCTCATGCTCTAGGGCAAGCACTCATGCTTGTGAGAGCTATTGTGTTCTTCAAGGGGCTAAGAGCCCTCCCAGCGCTTACCATTCTTTGGCTTTACTGTCCCTCTCATTTGATGCCTTCCAGTTGGGCAGTGTGAGCCGGCTTCACTTCCTCTTCTTTAGGATGGAGCACGAACCAAGTACTGATTGCTTCATCTGGATTAGGGTCCTTCCATGTTGCTTCTTCCCTTCTCAGTCCCCATTCATGTGGCTTCTTCCCCTCCCACACCGCAGTCCACTTTACTCCTTCCCCCACCACCCCCATTCTTGTTGATTCTTCCCCTCCCATTGGCTGTCCGTGTTCCCTCTTCCCTGCCCACCTTTATCTGTGTTGTTTCTTCCCCTACCACCCCTGTTTGTGTTGCTTTTTACCCTCTCATCCCCTTGTTGTCCCTGTTGCTCATTCCTCTGCACAGAACCGCCAAAAGGGAAAAAAGTGTTATGATGCTGCTAACACTTCCAGCTTCATATAATTTTCTACCGTCCTTTTGGCTCCCATCACTTTCCTTTTGTTCACTTCTACACGATTGGCAAAGCCAATAGCTTGCAGATTGACAAGAACTATTTACTTTGCCAATACTTGTTGTAGTAGTGTTAGGCCTAACCTGCCTGGATGGCATTCCTTGGCCAACCCCACATGGCATTGCCCGGATTCAGGAGGACAAATGGAGGTCAGACAGTGATGTGAGGAACTGGAAAATGCCAGGCATGGCAAGCACCAGCTACCCAAGACCCTTCAGTCCCTTTATGCCCTCCCCAGTGGTAGTTAATGTTACAGGCCAGGGGACAAGAGCACACTTATGCTGCCAATGGTGTGCAGTATACTAGCAGTAGTTTCAGTCTCCAGTCTCATGGTTACACGGGGAGCATCTGGGAAATGTGGGCAGTTGGTACAGTGCCGTCAGGCCCATCAGTTTCACCTCTTCAATAGGAACTGAAGTAGTATGCTGATGAGCAATAGTTGCTGCAGGACTCCCTCCTCCCATGAACACACTCTAGACGAGGGCAGCACACAGTCACCTAGGCAGTGATGCAAGCAGGTAGGAATGCAAGCACTCCCTCTGCCATAATGTAAGCCCCCAATTTAGGTGAAAACTCTTCCAAAAGCTTTTTCTTGAAATATCAACGCTAGAAATTGTACATTTGCAAGACCTTGCATGCCCACTGCTTCTTTTAGTCCTTGGATCTCAGATGAAAATTCTAGGCAAAGAAATGCTAGCAACTCAGGGAGCAAAACCGAAACGCGTGGAGAAAGCGTGGGACTACCAGCGGGTCAATAGGTGAGAGTGTTGGCAAGGAAAGCACTCTTAACAAGTGGAAAAGTCCAATCATTTCTAAAGAGGGCCGTCTGGTGGCATTTCCCCTGGGATCCACTTGTCAACATTTTCCTGATCCTAGTAATTATATCAGAACCCAGCTGGGAGATATCTAAGCAGCTGCCACAGCTGGGGTCACTTGTGCCACTGAGATAATTCCCTGTCATTACCTGGTTATTATGAAAGGCTTTGCAACTAATTCCACTTGCTAAAAATTCAATCGCATCACCTGTGGTCATCGAAGCAGTGAGTTTGGAGCAGCCAGTGTCTGAGCAAATTCACTAGGCAAAGAGAAATAGTTTAACAGTATGATTTGATTATTTGTTAAAGGCGTGAAGATTACACTGTATTGCATAGTTCTGTAAATAAATGTGATAGCAAGAACCCAACTTTCAGGTTTGTTAAGATGAAAGGTTGTCTCGCCCAGCTGTGACCTGTATCAGCCGTTATTTAATCATTTATTTACATTAAAGCATTCTCAGCCCACACCTAGAGTGGATTTGTACTAACAGCATGTTTGGAGTTGAGTGGTATTTAAAAATGCACCAATTTCCTTGGTGCTGTGGTTGAATTTTCTCCATCATTGACATAATATCCGTGGGTGCCTTTGCTGTTGTTTTAGATCTGGACCATGTACACAACTTTAGCTGCCTGTAAGCAGCTTTATGTTTCCAATACATAACATATAGTTAGAGTCGGGTTTTTGTGTACCTCAGATGTCGCTTCTTGATTTGATGGCTTTCCTCCTCTATATTGTGTCTGTCTTGGTCTTACATTGTTTTAACTGGAGGAGTTGTCCCCTTCCACTTAATGCTGCTGGACACTCTTTGAATGTCTCGCCTGAGAGAGATATTGTACACAGAAAGGGGCTTGCAGGCTGCTCATTGCATAACATTAATTGACTTCATTGTCACTCTTATTTGTGCTCTAGCGTTTACTTCAACTTCAGATATGGGGATCAAGCAGTCATCCAATGAGATCAGACTCATGTAGATAATTCTCAAGACAATACTATAGATATAGAATTTATTTTATAGTAAGCCTAAATATCCTGAAGAAATGTAGGCATGCAAGGACCATACAAAAAAAAGTTCAGTCACTGCTACACAGAATAATAGCATTTGAATTTAAAGTTCACAAACTTCTCTTCTACAATTTGATTTAGTCATTAATCCAGTTAAGAATGCACAGTCACTAAAGATAATAAATCAAAACAGCAGTGTCAAATCAAATTTAGTTAATTTAGTTTTATCAAGTCTTAATGTAAACGATTACAATAAGAAATTTAGCATTCAGATTTTATTCAAAATGAAATTATTGAATAGATACCAAAGCTCAGGATTTCAGGAAAGGAGGGAAAGGTTTAAGGAAGGGTAGTTTCAGATTTTGGGAAACCCACGGGTGCACACAACGTCTGTGTCAGTCCAAAAAGGTAGCTAGGAAAGTCTTTAGCAAAGACTTGTTCAGGAAAGTTCAGCAAAGTTCCAGATAGCGAGTCCAGTCTGGTAAGAGAGGAATCTGTCTCCTTCTGCCGCTGTCGCAGCAAGGGTAACAGTAGCTCTCCTTCAAATATCCTAAGGATAGGCAATTATACTCAACAAGGTCCAGGGTGACACCTCCTGGCATCACCTCATTTTTTCAGAGGACCCAGTCCATTGGTCAGTTCGCATATGATGAGTGTGATGCAACAGTAAAGAAGACACCAAATCTGTAAGAATACATGGGTCAATTACACAGTTCCTTAAGTTATCCATCATGTGGCACATTAAACAATGGGAAGTTGAGAATTGACAAGAGCAGGTTCAAGAGGGCACTTTCCCAGGTAGCTTTTCTACACTGTAGCAATAATGTAACAAGTGCCCTCAAAGAAAATAGTTATATTTCAATAATACTTGTAAAATTGTGGAATGTTCCCATTGGCTTTGGTTGAGCAAGTCAGCGAATAATACTTAAAAATGTGGCCTACATAAATGTAAGCTAATATATGGCAGTCATATTAATTGTAAATCATACATTTAAAAGAAGACTAAACTACATAAATTCATATATATCACTGATGCATTTGTTATCATTCAATATAGTTAAATTAATACATGTAAGTATGGGGTGCTCAAAAATATAAAAGTATCAAAGTGAACACCTAACTACTAATTCATATAAACATTTTTGTTTTATTTTAAATTCATAAATATACAAGTGAAATACATGTTAAGAAAATGTTATGAAAGCACCATTAATTATGAATGTGTAACACCTACTTTTCTGTAGTCATTTTTGGTGCACACGTTATTACATATAAAGTAATTTTGATTAATTTTCACATAAAAACAAGTTAATTCATGATAATGTTCACTCATATATGAAATCAATTTGATTACAAATAAACTCCATAATGTGAGTTTATTATTTTACATGTTTCTAACACACGTTAATATGTTGATATGTTTTCATTAATAAATTACAACTATATTATTCAAACAAATATTATATGTCTAATCAACGTTTTTACTGCATGGTTTTACAATAAAGTAATTATATTGCTCTTATTTTGTGTAATTTATTATAACGTGTAAATTGTCCACATTTAGCATTTTCTCTCAACCGTGTCATAGACATCTCTTTTTAATCAGAATAATCTTTAAACATAATTTCTGCTCTATTATTTGTTTCCTTCCAATTGGCCAGCGCATGCTGGCTTCATTTCCTCTTCTTTCAGTTGGAACATAGAGCAAGTACTGTTTGCTTCAGTTTGATTGCTGTCCTTCTGCTGATCGTGTTGTGATTGAGGTAGTACTTATATTTTTGTCTTTCCTCCCTGTCATCATTGTTGAATCTCCTTCCATTTCTAGTTTTGTTTTCCTATACCGCACATACTTCAAAGAAGCCCTTTTCAAATGAATGTTTATTGTGACAACAGATGTTATCTGCTTTTATTCTGCAGCAGATGTAACCTGCTTCCAAATGCATTTTCACTAAGCCATGGACATGGGCACCACTGATTTCTTTATGTGTCAGGATTTTGTGCCACATGCCACATTTTTTTCTTTTTCAGACGTGCGGAGATTAACTTATTTGATCAGAATTAGAGGGGTGTTGTGCCAAAGACTTAACAGGTAATGGCAAAGCTAATAGGTCTCACTTTTGAGACTATAACCCCTGCCATTGCCTTTTGTACATGGTGTACAGCATGGGCATTGCAGACTTTGGCAATGATTTGTAGCCATGCTGTATAGCACACTGGCTAAAAATAATATAAAAAAGGACTTTGATGCATCCCACGCTAATGCATAAAAAAAACACATTAGCCCTTATCAAACCATAGCACATTTTAAAATTAGTTTTGGCTACACTGCAAAGTATCAGCGCTGCTGTACAGCATTGCTACACAACATTGCTGATGCCAACAGCTCTCCTAGGCGAGACCTATTGGCTTTTCCAATGCTTGTTTAATTTATTTATGAACTTTTAAGCACTCTGTGGGTTTGCATTGTTTTATTGCTCTCTCTCTCTGATGTTCCTCTCCCTCCGACTTTAGACTCCTTTTATCCCTACTCCCCGATGTGCCATGCCTTGCTCCCTGTTTTTTTCTTTAATTTAATTTTTATTTCTTGTTCTTCTATGATGGCCTGACAGAACTGCTCCTGTTTACTAATCTGCTCACATCCTGCTTTTTTGGTTTACCCCCACCTTCCCATACACTCTGTTTTGACTCCCCATTACCCACTCCCAGATGTTCTCGTCTGATCAAAGTTGTTTTTTGTTTTATTATTATTTTCTCATGAGGGACAGATATGTGTAAAAGGCTGCTGACCTGCTTGCACCCTTTTCCCCCTTAGAGAGCACATCTTCTATAGATTTTTTGTACACTTTAGTTTAGCATACTAATATGGGTGTCTGCATTGTTGGAACAGTAAATTAAAAATCACCACCACCCATCATGCTACATGTGCATGTATGTATCACAAGGCACGCATACATCCATGTCATAACAACACATCATCAGGTACGCCATGGCTCATATGTGAACATTGGCAGGCATATTGGAATGGGAGTTGTTTAACTGAAAACCCATTGAAAGATTGCCTACTATGCATGTGCATGAATCTTGATGCATGCATTTGCAACAGTTCGCCATAAAGCATAAGCTAAGCTGATAGTTTAGCCATTAGAGCTAAGACACAAAGGGAGTTAAGCCACATCGGACCTGATGTAGGAAAGGTTTTTGACTTTGCGAATTGTCTGACTCGCTCTTTTAAGCCAGCTTCTTTTGATATGTACAAAAGGCAGTTTGGCCAGTCCAAATTGTGATTTCTTCCTTTTGGAAATCACTATTTTTGTGATACCCAATAATGAATCGTATAGGAATTTCAAAATTGCAAATCAGAAAGTGTATGTATTAGGCATTTCGTAGTCGTAAAGTGCAACTTTAAGAAATTTAGGGGCATATTACTAAGCCTGGCGATATTAGATTATCTCCGCTTTAGCAGCTGTTTTCGGCCGCTAAGCGGCGATAATTATATCGCCCTATTAGCAAGCTGTCGCTTACTGATGTTAGCGACAGCTTTGAGGCGATAGCGGGCGGTTTGGAGCCCGCTTTGCATGTCAGCGATATTTATCGCTAATGACATGCAAAGAGGGCGTACCCAACCTGTTAGCAACTGAAAACAGTCTCTAACATCGCTATCGCCTATTATCAACGCAGGCGTCGCAATGGAAATATTTGCGCTAAGCGCAAATATCTCCAACAGCTAACGCCTGCTCAGACCAGTTCTTAGCCATTATATCCAATGGGAGGTGGATATTATGGCTAAGACCCTATTGGCGTTAATGCGTGAATATCGCTGTATTCTCAGCGATATTCACGCATTTCTCCGCTATCGCCGGATATTTTATTGCTTTAGAGATAAACTTTGCTAATAGCACGTTATCTCTGAGATAATATCCGGCGATGCTTGGCGATGAAAAAAAACTCTCTAAGCCCATTTAGCGATAAATATCGCTAGTTGTTGGTAATATGCCCCTTAATTGCCACCAGTTTAAATCCGAATATTAAAAATGAAAACAATACCACATGTTTCATGGTGCTTTTAAAACAAAATGTTCCTTTTATTCAGAACTCATTTTCATTTTGTGTTGAAATAACAAAATGTTTAAATTTGTTCACAATTTGTTGTGTTACTGTTAAACAAACCTAAGAAGTGAATTGCATATGAAAACACAACTAACAGATTCGTGTTTTTTCTTCTTCTGCTTGCACTACTTTTCTCAGCAGTGCCTGCCTGTGGAGTACCACCAACATCTATACTAGATGTAGATCTGCATGAATGCCAAAAGTTTGAGACAGCAGGCACAGAGAGGCTGCTTAAACGTGATTGCACTACACTATCCCCTAACCCTACATCTACAGGCCCTGATATTACACTGGTTTTAATATTTTCTAAGACAGATGTAACATACACTAAGCCATGGGCTGCATCAGTTCAACAGTGATCCATCTGAGTTTGCATGTTAACAGTGCACCTAGATAAATAGCTAGCATCCTGTGCCAGACAATTTATGGATCACATTTTTGTAAACAAACTTTATTAGCATTAGCATAAGACAACCAGCGATACATACACATATGAGCATAATAAAGTATTCATGCAATGAGCATGCTATCCCCCCGGGCATTTAGTAACAGATAGGAGTCACGTGTGAATACTCAAGTTCAGGGTGCATATAACAGGGAGCAGCAATCCCCTCATAGGTGTAGAAGGCTTACACGAGTACCACCCCGGTAGTGTAAGAATGTATTCTGTATGAGCTATCGAGCATACCACCACTTCGTGCGCAACTCCTGTGCTGTCCGCTTCCCACACCCCAGTCAAGCCAGATGAGTGATCCAAATATAGACGAGACATGCACCAATGTCTTCCCTTTGCTACACAGGACTTTACCAGTTTTGGGGAGCTTCAATGAGGCAATGAGGGTGTGAGCTAGCCCCATAGCATTGCAGCACTCCAATGTTCGGAGACAGTCTGGTACCAGGCAACCAAGTGAGCACAGCAAACAACCCCTAATCAGAGATGAAGTCATCATTCTCTTGTCTTCAGGGCACTACACGGTCAAGGGCCCATTGCACTTCAGGAACTCTTCATGGTATTTGGTAGCCAGACCTCTACGTTCCTCTTCTGCTTATTTGGTGGCAGTTCCTAGAATCCAGAGGATACGGATGGGTGGTCGCTACTTTGGCTTCACAGCTGCTAAACTCTGGAATTCCCTTCCACTCCTCTTGAGGAGTTCGAATGAACTGTCTTTTTTCAAAAAGGGGCTGAAGTCCCATCTTTTTCCTAGGGCTGTGTGATCTCGTTCTGTTTGTGATGTATCTAGAGTCAAAGCGCCAGGATACCCTCTGGGTGACAGTTCGCGCTATAAAAATATGTCTTACATTATATTACATTACTCTCAACAGTATCTCCCCATAGGTTAGCCAGTAGTGCTTCCCAGGCTCTTGCCTATTCCATAGGTCTCCTCCCCTGGTGCAACACACGCGGCTGCTCACTCCCCTTACTTTCTCTCTGCCGCAAAAGGTCAGCCCTCTGGCTGTCAGTCCTAGGGCCCGCAGCCTGCTTACTTAGCTGACAGGGAACCATATTTTGGAAACTGTCTCACAGGGAGGTAAAACTCCATACACAGATCTTCAAACATACCATCCGCATAAAGTGCACCAACTGCATTCAAACCTGCCATTAACCTGTTTTGTAGATGACCACCCTCAACCCCCCACCCCCGACCTGCATGAGGAAGACCTAAAGCAGAAGGCTCTGGAAATATGGGGCCTGTCGGAGCGCACTCAGCCGTTAGGTCCGATGTACTAGCACATTGTGTCGCCCACACAGTGGAGGCCAGTTGAGTTTAGGATTAGGCAAAAGGGTCCATAAAAGATTCTGGTCATGAGGGCCGGTACCTCCAGCAGCCCTGGGGGCTCACCCCTGAAGCCACCCAATACACAACTGCAACTGCGCCATCAGTTATTAATATTTAAAGTCGGGGGCATTCATCCCCCTTTGCATGGATGGCCACTGCAACCTAGCTAGTGTAACACGCCACTGACCTTTGTTCTAAATTAAATCAATCTGATTTGTAGCCAGATCTCAAAATGTACTCGGTGGCACCACGATCGGGAGGACAGAAAAAAGAAACAGGAGACGAGGTAGAGCTATAATCTTAGCTATGCCTTACTTGCCTGCCACTGACAGGGGCAACATCCTCCAAAAGCTCACACTCGCCCGGAAGGATGCCACCACCGCACCAACATTGCCCTCTAACAGTTCAGGGGTCATACAATATATATCCGGAACCATAAATATTGAACGACATATTGCGCCCACTGCATTCCGCATTAAGGGGCCGATTATGATCGCGGACGGACTTGCGTCCGTCCGCGATCACTGAGGAGGAGGGGACGTCCGCATGGGCTGCGGAGTCCCCTCCTGTGCGATTAGGATGTGACCGCCACCCTGGCGGTCACATCCTCTATTTTTAACATTGCGGCGGGTGCGGCTTCAAGCTGCACCCGCAGCAATGTTAAAAATGCAGTCATTGCATTTGCATGCAGAAAGAGGCAGGCACCTCGCGGTGCCTGCCGCTTTCTGCATACAAATGCAGGGGGGTACCATAGGTAGCCCCCATGTGCACCCCCCACCCCCCTTCACCTAGGGGGCCCGCAACGGGCCCCCGCAGTGAAGTTACACATGCTTTTCCACGGCGGAAAAGCCGCTGCGGAAAAGCATGTTTTACATCCCATCCTAATCTGCCTGAAGGTGTCTGAGAGACACCGTCACCAGATTAGAGCTTTTCCGCCGCGGTTGTAAGCCAGCCGCGGCGGAAAAGCTGCAGACGGAAACCAGGACCCACCAGCCATCCTAATGTGGCGGTGGGTCTTTGGTCAGTACGCTGCGGTTTTTCCGCATTCTCTGGGCCGGCGGTGGCTTCCGCCGGCCCCGAGGATGCGGAAAAACCACAATCCTAATGAACCCCTAAGTTGGGAGTTCATCTCTGTCTACATGGACTAGAAACAAGCAGGTTTTGAGCCAGTTCCCGCAGAGGCCAGAGACCTCCCCAAAGGCTGTGAAGAGATGCACCACCCTTTCAGGTACCGTGCACAGGTCACCGAGGTAGAGCATCAAGTCAATGGCATAACAAAAGATATGATGTGAGGCTCCACGAGATGGAATGCCCATAAAAAGGTGCCCACTCTGGGTCCTGCACACCAGGGGCTCCACTGCATGGGCAAAAAGCAGGGGAGACGAGTATCCCTGTTGGGAAATCACTTGTCCGATTCTGATCTGCACCACAGGGTGTGTGTAGAGGAAGAAAGCCATTCTAAGAAAAGTGCCATCCCAGCACCATATGCAGCATGACAGAGTGGAAAAAGTCCCAGCTCTCAAAATTGCCAACAGGCGCCGGATATTAAGCACCATACTAAGGCCAGGAATAAACCCTGACTGAGAAGACCTTGCATGTCAGACAGCAGATGCTGCGGCAAGAACCCACTGTGGAGCTTATAATGAACATTCAACATAAATAAAGGCCTATAAGCCACCACATTGGTTGCAGAGCTCCAATATTTGAGCAGGGCGACAATAAGGGCCTCCCATATGGTGGGGTACAGAGCATGAGTTATTAGTTCCTATCAGTATAATGCAGCTAGGTGGGGAGCTATCAGACCAATGTAGGTCACGTAAAACTCCACTGGGACACCATCAGTCTCTGGAACTGCCATAGGGTGCACCTCAGAATGGATCTCTTCCTCCGAAATGTCCCCACTTATCGCTTGTGCCACTTTTGGCAGCAGTCAGTTAAGTGAGAGATCAGCTAGCCATTCAAGAGTGGCCTGTTCCCGCATCACAATTCTCCTGGCAAATATTCTGGCATAATTATCTGCAAAGGATGGGTTAATCTTGGCCTGTGTATACAGTCTGGTCCTCATAGGTGTTAACAACTCCAGGGTCAGTGAGCCATGCCAGGAAAATGTATGTGATTATCCGCGGTATTTCTCCCCGCAGGGAATTACAACGCGGTTGTTACAACGACCGCGATGTGATTCCGCATACTTTTACTCTGCAAGTCGGAACAACAACTTGCGGAGTGGGGGCGCTGGATGTTGGAATAGTATAATTTACTATTCCAACTTCAGTCTGTGCGGACAATAGGGAAGGTGTTGGATTTTAAATCTAACACCCCCCCCCCCGCAAGTCGTTGTTCCGACTTTCGGAGTAATGGTATGCGGAATCACAATGCGGTCGTTGTACCAACCGCATTGTGATTCCCTGCGGGGAGAAAGATTTGTGGTAAACGTTGTTTACCATGCCAGGCGGGGTTGGCCAGTCATGCCAACAGGGGCCGCATCTTGTCTTGCTTGGTGTGCGCAAGAGTCATGTACTCTTTGTAGTCGAAACAGTGAAGGTGCTCTACATGTTCTGTTGCTCTTTCTTTCACCTCCAATAACGGCCTGATGTACGTCTGGTCTCTCAGGTCATGGCGGCTCTAAATCTCTGAGGGCCTGTTCATGGGTAACAATCTCTCCCAAGAGGTTCCAACGCACTCCAGCCAACTCCGAAATACACTGCCCTCATAGGATGACCTTAAAGGTACCCCGTTAGTGAGGTGGTGGTTCCCTCATTTTCATTAAAAAATACTTGATTGCTTCCCTAATAGTCTTGCAGAACTGTTTGTCTACTAGGCAGGCAGCCTTCAGATGCCAGCTCGGGATGCATGGGCTCTCAAGGTAATGTCAATTTTGGAAAAGGTGATGGACAGAGGTAATGTCAACAGTAGGGGGTTGTGATCAGAAATGGTTATGGCCAAATAGTCTATGTCCGTGATAGACTCCAACATGACAGGGAAGCATAAAAAGGTGTTGAGGCGGACGTGAAGTGCATGCATGGTCGGATGGAATGATTACTCTCAGTCTTGTGGATGTGGATGGCAACATACATCCACTAGCCCCCTGTAGTGCTGTAGTGCTGCCAGGCAGGCAACTTCCCAGACATAAGGAGGGTAGGGAAATCACCAAGAAGGGGATGGGAGGAGTCCAGCTCAACATTAGTGACACAGTTAAAGTCACCTCCAACAAGAAGCGCCCCCGACAGTAGAAGAGCCAGAATATGGGAACACGTGTAAAAAAACAGGGATTTGTTGACATTGGGTGTATAAACGTTAACAAAAGAAATATCCCGGATGTCGAAGCGGCCTGTTAGAATGGAATAGTGCTCCTCAGTATCTACCTTCTCACTGGTGACTTGGAAGGGGATGCCCTGTCACACCCAAATTAGTGTTCCCCTAGTAAAGTCTGAGAATGTGGTGTAGACCCCATCCATCTTCCCTTCTGCATTTGCATAATGTTGACCCCTCCCTGGCATTCAGGTGAGTCTGTTGTAATAGCACTACATGGACTCCCCTGCACCGCAGATTAGCTTACATGCTTATAGTGCTAAACCATGTTATTATAGCCAAGCACATTCCAGGAGAGACATTTGTTGGCATTAACATTATCCCTTATCTGTAAGCAGCATCGCCCAACATCAATTCCACTGGGTGTATGAAGGCAAGTGACGGCGGTGTCCTCATTGGCAGCTGTGATTGAAGAAAGAAAACACACCCATTACAACCCAGAAAATAAAAACAATAACAACACCCCAACTCCCGTTCCCCAGGACAGTGAGACAACATCAGCCCATCTAAACAAAGACACAAAACCAAAAAACCCAGTAGGTCAGAAATTCACCTATAATCTTCCTTGTGGAGTGTCAGAAACAGGACATAGTTCTGGTAAAGACAAAGGAAACCCAGCAGGGCAAGCCAACACCCAACCATGCAGGTGGAAGAATGCACACCTCTACCTTCGGGGTCCCCCTAGACTAAGCCTGGGGGATCTCAGGGAGTTTCACTCTGCAGAATTACCAACAAACGTAGTCGAATTCCATTGAGTTCCAGGAGCAGGCGGAGTGTTGCTCAGCCAGCCCCTAGACATAACATGCAAAAGGATGCCACAATTCAGTTCGGGTCAGAGACTGATACTATGTGTAAATCGCGCCACCAGAAAGAAGAAAGGGACGTTCACCATTAGTGTGCAATACAGCTGCCTGCCTTATTGTCAATCAGATCATCTCACCTCCGTGAATTATCAGCCCTTTAGTCAGACCTTCCACTTTCCTAGCTCAGTCTCTTCACTCGGACCAACTGCGACTTTCTACCACATTTTGGCTTACCATAGTGGTACCTTAGTGCCAGTTCAACCCTCCATTGCAGCACAGCCCACTCCCCCATGCCTTTATCAACATCTCCATGAGCAGCATGCCAAGTCAGTCTTTCCCTCAACTATAGTTAGTTTTCTCAATGTGTGAACAGAGGGTCATATACTTCCGCCACACATTCCCTCAAGAAACAAACACCAGCCTTACAGATGAACCGGGAAAGATCACCTGAGCACAAGAATATGTTGCTCAGCCGCACTTGAGCTGGTACTAGGAGTTGTGTGCCCAATTTACTTTTTAATGTAAGGTATAATTTATTTTTCATGCATCTCTTCATAATGTTTTGGTGTCCAAAACATGATTGTGTGCCAGTGAGCATAATATGTACTACTGAGGCTGTAATCTCGAGTGCAAGATTACGTTTTTTGGTGCGTTTATGCAGCACTTCAGTGAAAGGTCTTCGCTGAAAGAAAAATACGTGTGCTCTCAATCACAATACACTCTATAAACTCAACTGAAGGTGAGCACTACTCCGAATACGAAGCCGTGATTTTTGCCACCACTTCCACTGTATTCTACCAGTCACGTTGTACCTGTGCCATCGTTGGAGCACCTGTCCATCCTCGCCCTGTTCAGGACGGAGCCCGGGGTCATTGAGCACTCTTACACTCCTCCAGACCCAGTTCAGGCCAGTCCCACACCACCCCAGGGCCTGAGCAGAACATGGTTCCTTAGGCAGTGATAACAAGCAGGCGTGAGTCATATAGCATGGTATACTTAACATCCAACTCTCTGAGTTTCTGGTTGGCCTCCAGGAACAAGGCCCTTTGCCTCTGAACTGCTACAGTAAATTCTGGGAAGATCATCAGCTTGCTGCTGGCGACACATATCTCCCGCAGGTCTCTGGCACAATTTAATAAGTGATCATGGTCACAGAAATGCAAAAGGTGGGCCATAAAAGGGTGTGGCACAGGTCCAGGTGATGGTGGGTGGGTCGGCACCCCGTGTGCCCATTCTAGAGCGTGCAGAGGTGACCTTCTGATTCCTCAGCCCGGGCCAACAGTACATGGTTCCTTCTTAGAACAGCTTCTATCCGTGTCTTCAAGTTCCCCGTTGTTGGGACCATCTTCTGCAAGGTATTCTCATTAGCCCTGATACGGTCAGCTAATTTACGATGGTCTGCTCTGAGCAAGTTAAGGTCCGTCAATTCTGTGCTATAGATTTTCCTTTGAGTCTCCAATGGCTATCAGGATAGAGTCTAGCCTATCCTGTGGGACCTGCACCAACCCCCTTGGTTGGTTAGTCGCACTTCCGGCATGGGGTCCCTCTGTAACTAGCCCCGGGGTCTCTTGCCAGTGGTTTTGTTGCTGCATGGTCACAGGGGGAGAATAGGGAAGGACAACATGGGGATCGGAACACGGGGTATTGGAAAGAAGGCTCAATCCCACTCGGCTCAAGGATTACATTTTTTTGGGCTACTAGCACAGTGAAAGAGGTCTTCCAAACAGTTCCTAATTTTGGGCAGCACACTACTTGGTGAGGACTTTCAGCTCCTTCTCCGAAAACCTCAACTTGCGCTTTCTAGCAGCAAGACCTTTATCTGGACATATTTTTACTTGTTTTCAGCCAAAGATTCCCTCAGGCCTCCACAGATTAAATCCTGCAACATCACTCACTTCTCCTGTGCTAAAGAACACTAGGAGTGAGATGTTATGTGAACACTTCCTCATAGTAGTTATCATTCTGTTCCCAAAAGCCAACTTTTCCTATTTGCGATTTCCTAATACAAATTTACAAATGTTGTGCTTACCCATTAGTAAATTGTAAAATAGTGAATGCAAGTCTTACCAGTTCAGATGGACTCGCTATTTGGAAACCGCTAATTGAAGCGTACTTACATCTCGCCCATAGACTTTGCTAGTGCTTGTGGTACTTCATTAAGAAGTGTGAGGATTCGCCATATACGGCTCTAAACTGGGCCTGTGATTGGTGCGGATGTTGTGTAAATACCTAGTCCAGTGACTCAATTCAATTCAATTCAATTGATCTTTATTTCGGCAAAACTTTGCCATAAAAGATGTACACATCATATACATTTCATTAAAAATATACACATTAAATCCCCTGGTTAGAACAATTGATTGGTATGCCATTAAAATCAATATGGATTTAAAAAGAATACAAATGTGAAAAATGGTACATCTCTAGCTTTAAAAGCAATGGGGCGCGGAGCCGAGAAATATACAATATAAATACATACATTTACACCACAAAACAGGTAAAACTGAGTGAACAAGTTGTTAATGATTTGGACCTTATAGCTTTAGGCCTTTTTTCCTACGCACAATGTAGATTGAGTGCAAAAAACGACTGACACTAAATACAATTACTTGCGTTGTATCATATTTGATCATTCTCAGTGCCGTCGTGCATGACCTTACTCCCAACAGGTTACATAAAGGTTTAATCCACTTCCTTCTGGCCAACACATAGGCTGGACAGAAGAATAGGATGTGCTGGTCATCCTCCTTGTAATTACCCTAACACATAGTACATGTTTCACTAGTCATATGGTCCTCATCAACATCACCCCTTCTAGACCAGCGTGCCAAGATTGTGTTTGTCACAAGGTTCCCATATCTAAATTTCAAAAAAAGGGTTTAAGCTAGCGGGGGCTCAACTTCATCTAAAAAGTTCTCAAAAAATGGTTCATCCTTGAACCTTAGAAAGTTATTTACTAGTGTCCCACCACTGTTTCCATTGATCATTTGATTATTAATAAAGCCCCAAAAGGCCATTTTCACCATTTTTTTCTAATTATGTGGCAACCTTTCCGGATTCTCCCAAAATTGTGATAAGCCTATTTTAGTTAACCACAACCTGACATGTTTTATGCCCATTACCTCTTTTATCCCATTTTTGTAGTCAAGCAGTTCTGGTGTTTGCCAAAGTCTTACCCAGAACATTAACGGTCGGATAATGGTATAGTGGTCAGTTCTTCTGACATTTAGATCCAACTGTAATGGTGCTAAGGGGGTGCCTTTTGGAACCCTTACGAGACTTCTCATAAATTTGTTATCGGAAGTCATAAACACATCCTTTGACATTGGCCCCCAGATCTCAGCACCATAGAGTGCAGCGGATTGAACTTTGAATTTAAACAGTTCAAGTGCTGGTGACACAGCTTTGCTAATACTTGCACCCTGCTTCTTCAGAATGGGTGTGGTGTCCTGGGTGAATATTAACTTACTTTTCTCAATTTGGGGTCTCCACATGAAATTTGAGTCGATTGTGACCCCCAAATAGGAAATGTTTTGGACAGATTCTAGTCTTTGGCCATTTAATGATAGGTGACCTTTATCTGGTTTGATGGGGTTTGATGGGGTTTAAGGCCATACATTTAGTTTTTTTGGCATTAATTTCCAAACCTTTTTTGTTGCAATATTCGCTAAATGAATGTAGTAATGCCTGTAAACCTTTCTTAGTTTGGGAAATTAAAATGGTATCATCCGCGAATAATAACGCGGGTACCCTTTCCCCATTTAATTTTGGTGAGTCGTTTTTTGCAACCCTCCAAGTGAGCAGGAATATCATTCACAAAGATGGAAAATAAAGTGGGGGCCAAAACACAGCCTTGGCGAACCCTACACTCAATGGGTATATTCTGGGTCAATTCCCCATTTGGGCCCCATCTTACTTTGACGAAATTCTTGGCATGTAACCCAATTATCTAAACCAACAGACAGTTGGGAAGCCCTGCCTTATGAAGTGACCTCCATAAAAGATCTCGTGGCACTAGATCGAAGGCTGCCCTGAGGTCGACAAAGGTGACATATAAATGTCCCTTTTTGATCTGAACATATTTCCAATAAAGGCAGCAAAAAAGTCTAAAAACGTGGTCAATGGTGCTCACTTTGTTCCTAAACCCAGCTTGGAACTTTGTGAGGACCGAGTGATCTTCCAACCACAAGTTAACACAAATTAAAATATGCCTAGAATAGATTTTCTGAAGTATATCCATTAAGCTAATTGGTCGGTAGTTAGAGGGTTCCGACCGATCACCCTTTTTAAAAATTAAAACAATCTCAGCTCTCCTCCAGCTTTCAGGGAAATCTACACTACAAGACAGCGTGTTACACAGATGATTAATGTAAGGTACCCAGACCTTTAAATCATGCTTGTAGAGGCCCCCAGGGATTTTATCTAAGCCAGGTGCTTTACCATTTTTCACAGATTTAATGGCTGCCTCAGTTTCCTCTAAAGCAAAATCCTTGCTAGCGCCAGAAGGTATAAACTGTAAAACCCCCTCGCTGGTTACATTGGAGGTATCATCATATTTCTTGTAGAGAGTAGTAAAGTGATTAACCCACGTCGCTTCGTCAAGGTAAACATCTTTAACAATTCTCCTCTCATGGTTCCCATTAGCAACTAACCTCCAGTAGCCTATATTGTCTTTGGCCTTTACAGCTACCAGCATGTCTGCCCATTTTTCTCCTCCCAAGCTTTCCTTGAAGCAAACTGCACCTCCTTGTATACTTTCCTTGCCAACCTAACCTGGTCCAAGGAATTGGTTTTAATCGCTAGTAGGAGACTTGCTTTGTGCTGTCTACATGTTTTATCATACCAAGTTTTACAATGAGACAGATTTTGCGATTTCTGGTGGCACTTTTTTGGTAATTTTGTGACGAGGAGTTTTAAGGTATTAAAGAGCTCATTGTGAAGAGCAATAAAGCGGCCAGGGTTAGCTGCCTTAGATGGTGAACTTATAAAGGTAAAACGAATACTGCATTGGAATGAAATAAAATTCTGATTCGAGCTTTAAAAGAAGTTTCTGTTTGGATTTGTGATAATAATATGTGAAGAAACCCACCAGTTTCATGTGAAATTGCGCGCCTTACAGTGATTTCCCATCACAGTTTGCTCATATTATTTAAAGGCACTACCAGGCATAGTGCGACAAGGCAACGCGCTTGAACCAATTAAACCTCAATCTAAGAGTGAGTGCACGGAGATACTACTATTCAATTATATTGACTTTTGCCTACTTCATCCCCTAGTGCACCAATATACTGTTTTGAAAATGCAGTTTGATGAAATAGCGCAATTAACGTCCAATCAAGCTGAGTTGTTAGCTTTCACTTCTGAAGCGGCAGAAGAAATTTATGGACTCATACAAGAGACCAGAGCTTTCAGTCCTAATATTTCCACTACAGCACAATTAATCCGGCAATTTGAATTTCTAAGCAAAAAAGAAATCAATCAAAGATTACATGCAACGACATTGATACATTATCATAAAAACAGGAGAATCCCCAGAGGGTTGAGAATCGCCCTAAAACCTATGTTGTGCAAGAACAGTAAAAATTTCGTTGAAAAGTGGTATCAAATTTTGAACAAGTGTTCCCTTGATTTGATTCTGTTAATCATACAGGAACTTTCTAAAGTTCTCAAAGAAATTGACGTCGATCTAAACAACATGAAAAAGGAGCTTGAAAAATTTCCAGACTTACAAACAACATTGGAGGATGTGAACAAAAGATTAGACAAATACGCCAAGGAAGTAAACGACCGGAAAGTCAGAAAATATAAGAGAGATACTATTGATTATAAATACGACGAAGTGTACACCTGGGCAGAAATTTATAATCAAAAGAAATGGCAACAACCCAAAACTAAACCATCTACTACCTCGTCTCAAGAAAGTTTAGTATCTGAATCAGACATTGCACAGACAAGACAACCCATTGAGAAAACCCAACAACCAAGTTCCTCTACCAAGAAGCAGCCTTTTTTAGATATCAGTCCCGCAGCCAAAGCACCACCTACAGTCGCACCAGGAGGGGGAGAAGAAACTCCCGAAGAAATAGCCAAACGAACCAGGAGTCAGAAGTCAACAAAACCGACTTAGTTATCAATATCTCATCTAAACCTTTGACACCAGCCCAGATGGCGGTATTAAATAAAGGAATCACGTTTGTACCAACCTATAAGACCAGTCTCGCTGAAACTGAGATAGCGCTATTCAAATTCTTCAGGAACCTTAAACTGAAATACTTTTTCAAAGATGCGATACCTACATCTATGACCGATGCTGTAGTTTTCAAGCCAAAAAGCACATTCTGTGCTCCATACTCTCATAAAACTATAGAAACTGTGGAAAGGATGATATTAACGGACATTCAAAAAATCAACTTCAACAAAATCACTAAAAACAATCTGTCTAAGAAGGAACGCAGTACCATCATGCAGTTGTCTAATGATACGGAAATAACTTTCCAGAAAGCAGACAAAGGGGGAGCCCTGATTGTCATGGACACAACTTTTTACAATGCAAGTGTCAATGAACACGTTCAAGACAAAAATACCTACATTCCTTTGAACTGTGACCCCACGGAAGAATATTTGAAAACTCTCACAGCAATTTTGGATCATGCCCTTGAACAAAAATGGATCGACGACAGAACACATAAATTTTTGGCAACCAAATTTCCTAGGAGACCAAAACTTTACATGTTGCCTAAAGTGCATAAAGACTTAAAAAGACCACCGTTCAGACCCATCGTGTCCGCGTGCGGATCAATATCAGACAGTGTAGGCAAATATCTAGATCACTTTTTACAGCCGATGGTACAGAGAGGACAAACCTACATTAAGGATACTACATCTTTCCTCAATTTACTCAAAACCATAGAACTTGAACCAGATGCAGAATATTGGCTCAGCACAATTGATGTAGTATCACTGTATACTTCCATACCACACAATGAAGGCCTTGAAGCCTTTGAATGGAGTCTTTTAAGGGATGATGAATGTGAAGCCAACAAAATCTTCTTAGTGGAACTCATGCATTTTGCGCTGTATCACAGCTATTTTGAATGGGACAACAAATTCTACAACCAGTGCAACGGAACCTCAATGGGTTTTGGGGGGGCCCCCTCATATGCCAATTTGTTTATGTCTAAATTTGAACAAGAGAACATTCTGAACAACAACAACTGGACCGATCACCTTGTGACGTTTAAAAGATACATAGATGATTTATTTTTAATTTGGAAAGGCGACAAAGAACAACTTGTTGCTAACATCATGGAAATAAATCAGTTGAACCCTAGAATCAAGTTCACACACACCATCCAGAAGGAAACCATTGCATTTTTAGACGTACAGATCACAATCGTCAACCAAAAACTACATACCCAAGTGTACAAAAAACACACTGACCGGAACTCCAGTTTGCTGTTCCAAAGCTTTCATCCTGAAACCTTAAAAAAGCATTTACCCACTTCCCAATTCATCCGCCTTAAAAGGATCACCTCGGACTCCCATCAATTGGAAATGACTCTGACCGATCAGCTACATCAATATCAAAAACGTGGATATCCCAAAGATGTGTTGGATGAATCAATCAAAAAAGTCACCAATCTCTCAAGAGATGAATTACTGACATCTAAGCCTCAATCAAAAGAGAACAAGACAGTGTGTGTCTTAAAATACTCGACATCATCAACACAAATCAAAAGAATTATCAATCAGCATTGGACCCTCATCAGAACAGAACCTGACTTAACCAATCTTTACAGCGATCATTTGACCTTTGCCTTTAAAAGATCGAAAAATCTTAAAGAAACATTAAACACTAAGAAAGTGACAAAAATTGCACCTAAAGGCATGCTGAAATGTTTGAACTGCATACATTGCAACAACATAATACCTGGCAACATTTTTTTGCATCCTACCAAAGGTCACAAAATAGATCTACTGTATACAGGTACCTGTGATTCAAAAAATGTAATCTATGCAATCAAGTGCCCATGTGGCAAAATCTATGTCGGCCAGACAGAAAGAAAGATTAAGACAAGAATATCAGAACACAAAAGTAATATCCGAACAAAAAATATGAAATCAGCATTATCAACACACTGGCTTGAAAACAATCATCAGATTACCCAACTCAAATTCACTATACTGGAGATACTTCCGCAACGCCAAGACATGGATCCCACTAAGCAACGATTACAAGCGGAATTTCACTGGATCAAGAAACTGAATTCCCTCCAACCAGCAGGGATCAATGATCGAATTGAATTTTCATGCTTCCTGTAATTCCCTGTCACTCCATATGGTCGCATGAGCGACTCCCCACTCCTCTGAGGATGACCCTATGAACATTTTCTCATTGAACTCTCTCAGTTTGTTAGTCATTTTTGATCAAATGTTTCACACTGTATGAACAGATTCATTTAATCAGCATGTGTCATTTTGGTATATCACCTTTACACACATTATTTTTCATGAGGTATTCAACACAGCTTTGGGTTTAATTTCTGTTGCCATCCATGTTTCCCACATTTTAATTATGCCTGAGTTTGTCTGCATATCTTCAGCATAATCATGTAGGTCATTCCTTGATGTATTTCCGCGTTTCCACATTGATCAGCCTGTGTTTACCATTTCATGATGCAACACGTGACCCCAGCAGACCTATCACATTACGCTGAAACCGCCACGCTTTTTTAGCGCATTTCGCAGATTTTTATTTTTTCCAATCTCTGTAACTATTAGGTCTTTATTTTTCCTCGGGTATCTTATTACCCGGTTGATTAATTCCTTAATCGCGGTGTATATTGTTATCCCGATCACCGTCTTCGGGACCCGGATCACGTGACCTCGCGACTTAGTTATAAACAGGCTTTCCATTGGCCATTCATCCAGCAGGATCAGTTCCGCGTTCGGAACTGCGAGACGAGTACTCGTTAACATTACGGTAAGCTCTCCGGCCCGGATTTGAGTTGGTCCTTTCCTTGAGGCTAGCACTCCGCTTTTTATTATTTTTTAGCGCACGTACTTTTCGATCGGCACACATGATTTTGGCAGCATGCCAGCCACTTGTTGTTTGTTATTTACTACTTGTTTTTGATTTACCGCTTTCGTGCTTGACACCAGTGGGTTAGGTTCGCCCCCGTTCACAACATGCTTAACATCCTGCAATGACTAACGTTCACCTGTTTATGTATAACTCTTGCATGTATGCTTTAATGTGTATATACTTACTATTTATGTCATGCACATGATTGGTCAGTTTGACCCCATGGTTCGTTTTCCTGAAAGTTAAGGTCTTGTATGTTTTCATTTTTTAGGCCCCTGACGAAGGGTTACTCCCACTAACCCGAAATGCATTGGGCAAGTAATGAGTAATATGAAGATGGAATGATTTTGATCCTTGTTGGAAAATGAATTCTTGAAACGAATACTGCATTGGAATGAAATAAAATTCTGATTCGAGCTTTAAAAGAAGTTTCTGTTTGGATTTGTGATAATAATATGTGAAGAAACCCACCAGTTTCATGTGAAATTGCGCGCCTTACAGTGATTTCCCATCACAGTTTGCTCATATTATTTAAAGGCACTACCAGGCATAGTGCGACAAGGCAACGCGCTTGAACCAATTAAACCTCAATCTAAGAGTGAGTGCACGGAGATACTACTATTCAATTCGAACTTATAAAGGTCGACAATGAGCTTGCAAATTGTAGATACATTTCAGCAAGAATATCACCATGTTCCAGTATGTGGGACCACTTTAAAGCACGTCGGTTGTTACTAACAAGAATCTCATCACATTGGCCAGTATATGAATCAGTTATCTTTACACTCCCAGCCCCTATTACCAAACATGCTTCTAGCTGAAGTTCCAAAGGACAATGGTCACTCTCTATCCTGTCCTTCACCTCTAGGTCAATCATATGGTGCTAAATGGCCAATGAAACAATTACAAAATCTAAGTTGCTTTTGCAACTGTTCCTATGAAATGTTGGTTTTTTGATCGTATCTGATGGAAGACGACCGTTACAGGCCCTGAGACCATGTTCCACGGACAACTTCACTAATTGAACTGCCAGAGCTGTACAGTGTACAGGATCATTGTTATCCAGCAGGGGAATGTTATTTGCCTGGTCTTCTTCATCGAAAACATCACTCAGCCCTGGGATTGGTTCATAGTTACAATTAAATCACCAGCTATAATGGCCGCTTCTTTATCAACTATTCTACCTAAAAAGGAATCCAGCTTTGTCAGGGTTGATGATTACTTATGTGCTGGAGCGGGTCTATTATAGACATTAATTAGATAAAGTAATTTGCCCTCATTGGTTGTGATTTTTAGTGCCAATATGTCCAATGAGCTAGTGTCTATAATTTCTACCTTGATCCTCAGTGTTACTTTAACCCAAGTGATTAAACCACCTGATGGTCTTCCCCTTGCGGAAGGGATGGCACCAATTCCAAAAGACTTGTAACCTACCCTATGTGGCGTGTCAAGTGCCCATGATTCTTGTAGAAGGCAAAAATCAGCAGAATCGATGTACTTAGCCCAGTCAGGATCCCTCAAGTTCTTTGTTACACCAGCTACGTTCCATGATATTAATTTCAGGGTCTCATCATTACTGCTTCTCGTGGGTAACAGTCTCAAATTTGATGTCCTAGTGTCTGGAGTTATATTTCCCATAGGAAGCTCTCCCAAGGGATTCTGTCCATCCAGGGATTCCATTCGCTCCTCCTGTGTAAATACACAGTTTAAATGCCCTGATGCGTGTGTTGGTGGGTCCTGTGGTCCGATCCCATGGTCACTAGCTGCCATGGCTTCTCCTTCACTATTAAGGGCACTGGAAACTTCTATATATCCTTTCCCATGGTCATAATTGGGCATAGGGCTTGGCGTGTGTAATTTGCCTTCGATACTGGATGCACAGCCCGTGGCTAACTTCAGTCAATCAACTGCATCCAAACAGCTGAATCTATTATAGGTTGGTGCCCCTGCCCATTGATTTGGATTAATCATGCCCCTATCACATGTCCTACTCCGAGCATGATAATTGACCCTAGTCCAACTTCCGCCACCTTCAGGACACATCCTGGGAGGATAAAAACACGAAAGAGGTCTAGTTTCAATTGCGGAGTTCCCTCCTTGGGAATCCCATAAGCATATGTGGTGCACAGTTTGTGGGTCTTCAAAATTGATTACCACACAATCACCAGTTACTGTTTTTCTTGTGGGCCCTATCCAGGGAACCCTTCGTACAATTAAAATGTTCCTCTTTATATGTGTAGGAAGGGGCCTATTTTTGTTTAACCAATAGGATACTTTATTTTTGAGGGACCAAAAGGATTCTTCATGGTGGATACCTAGCTCAGGGACCCCTGTCAGAACAATTACGTAGGGGCTGACGTTTGGTGGGAGATTGATGTATCCTCCCCTAGGTTTTTTCTCGAACAGATGCCCTTTCTGATCCTGCTGGTTGGTTTTATAGACTTTATTGTTCTGTACTGGGTTTTCTTTGGCTATTGCATCAGGGTTTACTAATTTTTCCACAATAGCATTATTTCTGTTTTGACTAATACCCTGGATAGCGGGTTCAGGTATAGTCTTATCAGGTACTGGTACTATTGGTAGTATTGGTGCAGTACCCTCAGAGGGTTTCAAAGGTAAGCCAACTATACTGAGGATTGCCAGTGTTATGATACTTTTTTCTACCTCCAATAGCTGGTTTTCTATCCGTGTCAGTCTCGTTTCCAATGGGTTTAGGAGTTTTTTTTTAATTTCCCCCATATTCTTTAGCAGGATTGCGGACCCATCATCTATCAACCCAGCTCTACTGTCTCTCCGCTCATTTCTAAGTAGGGTGTCCTGAGTTTCTTCTGTTATATCTAGATTGACAATGGTTTGAACATCAGTCTCGTTACTCCCACTTTGTGCTACCTGTCGTGTTGCTCTTGTCGCCTCCCCCTTTTTATTTACTATGTCCCTATTCTCCTGTGCTTTTGTAACTTTTGCTTTTTTACTATTATTATGAGCAGGTGCAGACGCGGTCAGGCGTTTCCGTTTTGATATAGCACCCTCCCTTCTCCCACGTAATTGTCTTTTACTGGCCTCGTTTTCCTGGCCCTCCCGCACCAAGGTTTCAATTAAATCTTCATCCCCAGCAACTGACCCTGGAAGGATTATAGAGTCATTGGGTTGATGCATTGGTACTTGAGCAACAGTATATGACTCGGGATGTGAATTAGGAGTGTGGTGCACATCTACAAGTAATGCAGTGGGGACTGAGCGGTCAATATGTTCCGGAGTTCTAGCAGATGCTATCTGACCCAGGGACGATCTTTTGATCATTGCAGGGTCCTGTGACATTCTCCTGGCTGCTGCTAAATCCAATCATACTCTTTTTTCCATCAAATTATGCCTTGGTCTATTACAGAGTTAGCTCTAGTGATGAAGTTATCAAGAGTACCTGTTAGCTGTCCCCCCCCCCTTAGCTGCCTTGCTCCTGCTTTCACGAGTGGCCATCCTATTAGCACTAACTCAACAATGGAACACAAGCTCACGTAGTCAATAGGAAGATTTGCAGTACATGCGGTTTATAGTCCCACCCGATTTGGCACGCAAGAGGGGTGACCCGGTCCGGTCTTGATCGGTCTAGTACGGGCTGAAACGGGCCCGCCCTAGGTCCGGGTTTCGCCCGGCGCCCACCCGCGCGCGTCCTGTGTTCCCGGAAGGGGTGGGGACTAAATAACAGAAGGTAGGGCGGGAAGAGGACCAGCTGCGGCCGATCACCAGCCGCTCAGCATGCTGGTCCTCGCAGTCCCGCAATAGGCGTAGGGTTCAAGAGGCTTAACAGTCCACAACCTCCATGCACGAGCAGCACCCGCGTAGTGGGGCCGCGAGAAGTGATGGATTTTCCGGCAGGATTCCTCGCAGTAGCTGGCTCTCCCCTTCAACAATGAAGCAGCACCCAACTGCAGCGTTTCACCGAGGCTTTAACCAGGCAGAAGGTAGGGCGGCAAGAGGACCAGCTGCGGCCGATCAGCAGCCGCTCAGCATGCTGGTCCTCGCAGTCCCGCAATAGGCGTAGGGTTCAAGAGGCTTAACAGTCCACAACCTCCCTGCACGAGCAGCTCCCGCGCAGCGGGGGCCGCGAGAAGTGATGGATTTTCCGGCAGGATTCCTCGCAGTAGCTGGCTCTCCCCTTCAACAATGAAGCAGCACCCAACTGCAGCGTTTCACCGAGGCTTTAACCAGGCAGAAGGTAGGGCGGGAAGAGGACCAGCTGCGGCCGATCACCAGCCGCTCAGCATGCTGGTCCTCGCAGTCCATCAATAGGCGTAGGGTTCAAGAAGCTTAACAGTCCACAACCTCCCTGCACGAGCGGCGCCCACGCAGCGGGGGCCGCGAGAAGTGATGGATTTTCCGGCAGGATTCCTCACAGTAGCTGGCTCTCCCCTTCAACAATGAAGCACCACCCAACTGCAGCGTTTCACCGAGGCTTTAACCAGGCAGAAGGTAGGGCGGGAAGAGGACCAGCTGCGGCCAATCACCATCCGCTCAGCATGCTGGTCCTCGCAGTCCCGCAATAGGCGTAGGGTTCAAGAGGCTTAACAGTCCACAACCTCCCTGCACGAGCGGCTCCCGCGCAGCGGGGGCCGCGAGAAGTGATGGATTTTCCGGCAGGATTCCTTGCAGTAGCTGGCTCTCCCCTTCAACAATGAAGCAGCAGTCCAATGACTCAGCATTTCAAGTTGTGTGCAAATTGCTCCTCAAGGGGGTATTTGTCTAGCCAGTTGATAAAAGGGACAAATTGGGTTACAAATATTGCATATGTGCTGCGATTGCACCTAGTGATATACACATATATGTATAGTTAGTCCATTAATCCCCATTTCGATATCCATGAAAAAGAGTCAGGTGCAAATTGGGAACCAAGCAAATCCCAGATCCCACGCAAATAGTATTTACCCAGATCACAATGTGTACCCGGGGGACACAAAATTAGTGGACCCGGGCTTTCCTTGAATGGGGACACAGAAGCCCACATTAGTTATTCAGAAAGATTCCAGGCATCTTTGCCAATAGGTTTGGATTTTGCTTTCTGATATTTATAGCACGCATTGAAAACGTTTGCCTTTTGTGTAGTGAAACAAAGTTTTCTCATATTTCACCTCTACACACATAAAAGGTACATGATCGACAGCAGTGGTGCAAGTGTCTTACACACAAACAGAATAGTTGCATCATGAGCATCAGATGTCAAGCCGCCATTCACAATATGAAAAAGCAAAGCACAGTTTAATCAGTGGAAGTCACACATGCGCAGCCTAGCTGAAGTATACCTAAGCTTAGCACACCCACAAACACTGTTAAGTCTTATGTCAAACAAACAGATAGCTGCGACTGTTAGGGACAATGCTAGCTTATTTGACACAGAGAACCAGCAATGCATGGCCAGTAGCAGAGACTGTGTTCTTCAAATATTCAGTAGATACAATGGTAGTTTGCTCACATTCCTACACAGCACACGTACAGAAGAGATGGTGGTGCAGAGAGTGGCTGTTTCAGACTGGGTTGGTTACTTTTATATGATATGTTACAATCTGGTAGCCCTGGGCTGCAAGCCTTGCATATAGGCAAGTCTGACACACAGGTGGAGGAGTGAGTTTGCAAACTACAGCCAGTGCCCCTTGGAAAACCACCCACATTTTTGAAATCTTTCCTAAGTGTCAGGCAAGCATGTGTTTCTTCCTTCTCCCCTACTCGATTGTGATGTCACTAGGAATTCCAAAGATGATGTAATTTGTGAAATCATATGTAGTGTGATTCGTGCAGTCATTAATAATGCAATAAAAAATTTAATACATACCGACAGCTGGGTTTCTCCAGCTTTTCCTTTCTTTTTTACAGAGTACTCTGCCCCACTGGCAAAAATCATCACATTTATTAGTATAGGATTTATCAGTGATTGAGGGAGGGGGGAGGTAGAATTGTGGGAAAGTGTGGAATAGTTACTACAAAATGGGTGGGGTCAAGGGGCTTTTAAGTAGAGGCTTGGGGAGGGGCCTGCAAATACAAAACACCATCCCTCATAAGAGTAAGGCAACTGCATTTCTCAAAATACAATAATTCTATTACAGCCCTAGAAGTAACAAACAAGCTCAAATGTGCTCAAGCCTATCCTTGGAGTAAGTCAAGTGCCATGCATGGCCAACCACTGGAGCTACACCATACTCTCAAAGAAAGCAATGAAGGTAGGGTATAATACTAACACCACATTGGAGATTTTAAATTTAAATTATATGCACACATTTTTTATGTTTAAAAAGCATATGGGTAATTAATGCCAAAATATATATTTTAAATGTAACACACAAAACACACAAACACACAACACACAAAAAGTTAATGTAATGGCTTTGCCCCTACCTTTGTTGCGACACATTCAGTCACAGTGCTATCTCTGGCTCCCTGACGGCATTCTCTTGCACATCCTCCAACCTCAGAGCATGCCGGCATCCTTGGGGGTTAATTTTTTGTAAATCCTGCACATTGCTGCTCAATCGAGCCAGCGCACAGGGTTATGGGGTGATTCTTTCCTGCATGACAGCATGTAAGCAAAGCTGAATGCAGGAGGGTTTACAGGGAGCACAGTATGTTTTTAGCCTGCAAAGTTAACTGCACATGTTCTTTTTTGTATTATTTCTTCTGAAAGTCCTTGGTCTATATATAATGAAGGAATATATGACGTTACAACACATACAATTACAATGCATGCTTTTACAACTTGGTTTTTACATCGCAACTACCATTACATCGCATGATTTTACAACGCATGCCATTACAACACATTTTTTTAAATGACAATTACAATGCATTCCATTACAACCCATATAATCAAAATGCAGCAGGGTAAGTGTTGTATAGTGTAGGGGAAAAAAGTATTATTCCCAATTCAGTGAGTGCAACAGTAGGGTAAGTGTTGGATAGTGTAAGGGTAAAAATTCATCATCATCAAAAATCTTTATTTCGACAAGAATGTCATAAAGGCATACATCATTAAAACAGTAAAAGTAAGCAGTAGGATTTAAAAATGGAGCTAAAACACATATCATAGGCAAATGACAGAACAAATGCACCTTAACAAATTATATATTATTTCTCCTAAGGATTTTGGAATCGAGCATCAGTCCAGGTCTACAAGAGTAACTTGATTGAACAAGTTCATACATTATTCACCAAGGTCCTTCTTATATTACATATTCCTGATAAGAATTTAGATACAGCAAAGAACATTACAGGAGAGGGGTCAGTTTTTAGAATTCTATATGCTTGGAAGCAGTGCCTTATCCCCAAATTTTTGCATAGCAGAATAATCCACCTCCTTCTCGATTTTGAATAAGCGGGACAGAAGAACAAAACATGCACTTCATTTTCCAAGTCTGAGGTGCAACCTGGACAGTTCTTAGGGGAAGAAGGATACCAATTACACGTGAAGGTTCTGATGGGTAATGAGCTGTGGCGCCATTGGAGGTACAGTTTCCTTGCAACAATAGGGCTAACATTGCCTAAGACATGTTCGAATTGATAAAAATCCTTAGTCATTAAAAACATGCCAGTAAGGGTGCCAGAGTGGGAGTTTGACATGAGGCGGGCCAATTTACTTTCACGATACATATTAACCAACTGGTTACGCGAAATTCCACTGCACGCATGCTCCGGATCAGACCACAATGATGCAAGGCCTAGTTTCTCCAGACCCTCTCTGATATACTTGAGCCAGGGAAGTTTGCCCACATTCGCAAACCTCAGAACGTCGGCTAACTCCTGCCTTTTATTCCTGAGCTCCGGAGTAACCAGAGTCTCCGCCAGAAGGTTAGTGGCTTAAGGCCCAGCTCTTCATCGATGGGTCTAATGCCCAAATCAAGCCTTAAGGGCATTAGTGTTGTACTCGGGGCAACGTAGCCAGATGTCTTAAAAACGTATTCTCCGCAACAAAGATCGCAGAGCAGCCCTTGTGTCCCCACTGTTCACCTCCATAAGTTACTGCCCCCCGTGCTCGAAGTTTATAAATTTCTAGTGGTGGGCCAAGTGTCTTAACCTGGGATTTAGTCAGGAGTTTGAGAATACCCCCCGCTATCTGAGTCAGCTTTAGTTGCGATTTTAATTGATGCTGGTCCCAGGTCATGGATTTATTCAGTGTAAGAACCAGATTGACAAAGGTATGAACCCTTTCCAAGCGGACTCCGGCTATCAAGGGGTGTGGGCATGTTACTACCGGGGGGTTAAAAATCATGAATTTCGTTTTTGAGGTGTTTATTTCCAACCCCCGGTCCCCACAGAAAGATGCAAACCCGTCCAAAACTCGCTGGATGCCCATGGGTGTCTTTGAGAGCAGTAAGGTATCGTCAGCGAACATAATCGCAGAGATCCGACGGCCAGCGAGTTTTGGAGCATCACTATCTACTACCGCATCTAGGTGTGAGATTACCTCGTTGACATACAGGCAAAACAGTGTGGGGGCCAAAACGCACCCCTGCCTAACCCCCCTGCCAACAGGGAATCTGCCTTACAGAGCACCGTCTTTCCCACACCTCACCTGCGCAAAGTTCTCGATATGGAGTCGGATTATCATATTTAATAGCAGGGGCGATATGCCCAGATCCCTGAACACAGTCCACACTTTACCGCACGGCACAGGATCAAAGGCTGCGCGGAGATCCAAAAAAAATATGTAAAGTGAGCCACCCTCTATCTTCACTGTCTTCCAGAACAGCAGGGTTAATCGGAAGATCTGATCCGTAGTGGAAACATTCTTTCTAAACCCTGCCTGTGATGGACTTAAGATGGAATGCTCCTTAATCCATACCAACAAGCGGTCTAGGATCAACCTCGAAAAAAGCTTTTGGAGTACCTCGATAAGGCTTATTGGCCTGTAGTTGGCTGGGAGCAGAGGTGAACCCTTCTTAAATATAGGGACTATCTCTGCTCCCAGCCAAGTATTAGGGACCGCCATGCCACCCCAAATCGCATTGTAAACAACCATTAAATATGGGGCCCAAACCCTTGGCTCATACTTCAGGAGATTACCCGGTAATTTATCTAACCCTGGTGCTTTGGCAGAAGGGAGATTAAGAATAGCAGCACAGACCTCACCCTCGGTGAACTCGGGGTCGTTCATTTCCATGATAGGACTGGAAACTGCTCCCTCCATATCTAAGTTACAGGGATGGGGCTCGCCCTGGTACAGAGTAAGGAAGTGTTCTTCCCACACCTCCGCAGCGATATTAGGGACTATAGCCGAAACAGGTTCAGCTGACCCGGTATTCACAATTTTCCAGAACTTCCGGGGATCTCTTGTTTTAAGAGCCGTTAATAAGTTGCCCCAGTTCTCATTGCCCCACTCTATATTGGCATGATGGATTGGATACCTATATGCAGCCCTTCTTTCTTTTATTAGTGCCCTATCGTCTTTTTGTTTCAAAGCCTGAAGGAGGTCCAGTTTCGCCTTCCTACAGGCCGAATTAAACCAGGTAGGTTTGGGGCCCACTCTTCTCCTCATTAGCCCAGGTGGATTTAAGATTGCAGCTAGGGTATTAATTAGAGCCTTATAAAGATTTCCAAGTTGTGTGTACACAACAGGGGAGGGGTGTTTTATACTCAAGGCGCCAGTAGCTTCCAGCGCCGGTATTACCTGAGCGTATAGCTCGGCTAGTAACTCAGGTCGAGTTACCACTTTGTCCCATCTAATCCTACGCCTGTTGGTAGAGAGGAGGGCCCTATCATCTGGGGGAGACCCTATTTTATGACCATCCCCGGGGTTGCCTGGGGAAAGGAAATCTAGGATCAACAGATTGTGATCACTTTCTCCCCTGGTTACCACTCTAAAGTCAACAACCCTAAACCAAGCACAGCACTCGACAAATATATAGTCCAATCGTGCCTCTTGGTCTGGTTTATTAAAAGTACATTTTGACGGAATGTCTGATTTTACACGGCCATTGCACGCCCTGATTGAATGGTTTAAAGTCAGGGCCATGATTTGGACCGCCAAAGGAGCCCATAGGTATTTTCCAGTGGTCGTCCTCTGCCTGATTTGCTCTATCCATCAAGTCTACTAGAGGCTCAAAGTGAGAATTGAAGTCACCCCCACCACATAATTAACCCCCTTGGGGATCCCACTTAGGAAGGTGGAGAGCTCATCAATGGTTCCGGACTCGGATGTAATACTCACTGGTCTAGAGTAGATGTTAACCAGGGCGAGTCTGGAAGCATTTGGCCACTCCAACAATACACATTGGACATCCTCTGCTGAGGTCTCCAAGACCTTAGCACTACAACCCAAGTGAGTTCCCACCCAGATTGTTAGCCCCCCCGAAGGTCTTTCCTTCCCCCCCCCATCTTGCGGGAACTGAGAAGGAAGCAAAACCAAGCCGAAATTGCTCCTCCCTAGCCCGTTTCTTGAAAGAGGCATATATCATTCTCGTCTATAAAAGTGCCCCAGTCAGGGCAGGCCAGTTTGTTACAAAGGCCTGCAACGTTCCAGGACAACATTTTCAGGGGTTTGTTATTGGTAATAGGGTTTGAGACTAATGAGGAAGAATCTGGATCACAGGATTAAGTATTCACCATGTATATGCTAGTTACCCCCATACCTATCGTGTCGGTTATACGCTCACACGAGACACCCATCGCTGTCCCTGTAACTTCATCCATCACGCATCCCTCTTCTCGAGCTCTTTGTTGGACCCAGTCACTCATCCCACTATCTTTAGCGATAGTTCTGGCTATACCATGAAGTCAGTCCACTTGATCCAGGCAGCTGAATCTATTGTAGTGGAATTGATCAATGGGCAAAAAGTTGTCATTAAAATTTATCCTAGCCCCTCTATTACATCTCCTGGAGCCTACCCTTGTCCAGCCTTCTTCAAACCCTAACTCAGCATAGGCACTAACTGGTGGATAAAAGAAGGACAGCGGACGGAACTGTATAACACTGCCATCCATACTGCCCGTCCAGTTACATATGTGGGAGACTATCCCAGCATTCCTAAAGTTGACCAGAACGCAGTCACCCTTAAATTTTTTAGTAGTTTTGCCCACCCACGCCACCCTTCTAACCATTACAACTTCTGTTGACATGTGTGGAGGGAGGGGTCTGTGAATGTTCAGCCAACTTGCCACCTTATTTTTTAGTGAAGAATAGGATTCTAATGTGGAGTCACCGAGCTCCGGGACGCCTGTCAAAACCACTACCAAGGGCGCCGCCTCGGGGAGTAGGTTGACTACATTTTTCCACCTCACTCTAGTACCCTCGGCCATATTTCGGTCATTACTGTTGTCATTCTTTTCTGTAATACTCATAGGGTTATCCATGGCGACAGTTACAGGTGCCTGTGCCGGGCCAGGGGGGATTACTGGAGCCGGAATTCTTCTTTGAGGGGAGATAGTAGATGAAAGTCCCCCCCCCTATTAATATCAGGGCCCTTTTGCGGAGTCCCCACTGATTTCAGATGATCCATCAATACCCCGTGGCCGTTTCTATTGCTAGGAGCCTATGATCAATACAATTGAGCCTATCAAACAGAGGGTCCAGCAGGGATTTCAGAATAGCGCCCAGAGCATGGTTAGACAGATCCTCGCAATCCTGTGCATTATCACCAAATCTGAATACAGTTGGGTGCGGTGTAAAGAGAGTTTGGGGTGGTGGGGTGGTGACACCACTAGTAACTATCGGGGCATCACTGTTTTGTACTTGACTAGTGACGTGATTGGATAGGTCATTATGGCGCAAGCCTTTGTCTAACTTTGCTTTTTTCCCGCCTCTCTCCTGGGCCCCACATTTTCTTTTTGGGACAGCCCCTTCCCGCATCCCCTACGATTGTCTGGTATCAAGATTGTGTCTAGCAATAGGTAACCCGTCAATAACAGTGAGTGGCACTAATACGGTTTCGGGAATTGCCGGGAGAGAATTTCTAGGCACACCAGGGCTATTCCCGAGGTCTTGCAGGACAGCTACAATTGTCTGATCAATAGTATCCAATAAAGCAGCGGAAGAGGCCCCACCCCTTTCTGGAGTTTTGGCATATGCTATTAAACCCAGAGAAGATCTCCTGACATTGGCAATCCCTTGCGAAAGACGTCTTTCTACAACAGTTAGTTCCTTGGACACTATGGAGCTGGCTCTAGTCAAAAAGTTGTCCAAGGTACCTGCCACCATGGAACTCGACGCTGTAGCTTTACTCCTGGTCTCACGGTTCGTCATTTTCCTATGGCTTCAGTGCTCCAATGTCCCAGGAGTCACGTCAGAGACCTTACGGCAATGACTCAACCCCACACAGAATAATTAATTGAATTAAATTTAAAACCAAGGGGGTGGCCCGGTCCGGTCCTGCACGGTCAGGAACGTGCTAGAACGGGCCCGCCCGCATGCGTCCCGCGTGCGCAGGTAGGAATGGGAATAAGTAGGAGGAGGTGTGGGCGGGAAGAGGACCAGCTGTGGAAGATCAGGGGCTGCACAGGACGCTGGTCCTCGCAGTCCCGCGGGCAGCCTGTCAGTCCGTCTCCTGGACCCAGAGTCCGTGATAAGTCCCACAATCTGCAATCCGGCAATCAGCAAAGGCAGCAGTCCTCCCGGTGAGTTTCCTGCACGAGCGTCCCCTGCGAAGCTGGGGCCACGAGAGGTCTTATCCTGATGGGAGGTGAGGCAGGAAGAGGATCAGCTGCGGCAGATCAGGGGCCACCCCACACGCTGGTCCTCGCAGTCCCGCGGGCAGCCTGTCAGTCCGTCTCCTGGACCCAGAGTCCGTGTAAGTCCCACAATCCGCGATCCGGCAATCAGCAATGGCAGCAGTCCTCCCGGTGAGTTTCCAGCACAAGCGGCACCCCAGTGAGTGCAACAGTAGGGTAAGTGTTGGATAGTGTAAGGGTAAAAATTAATATTTCCACTCCAGTGAGTGCAACGGTAGGTAAAGTGTTGGATAGAGTAGGGTAAAAATTACTATTCCCATCTACCCCAAAACCCATACCTACGCTAGAACTAAAAAATCTCCATTACTTACCTTATAATGCATTGTAATGACATGCGTTGTAATGGTATGCATTGTAATGGCATGCGTTGTAGTGACCTATGATGTAAAGGCAGTTGCGTTGTAACAGTTGCGTGGTAAAAGCAGTGCGATGTAATGACTGTGTTGTAATGGATGCTTCCCATAATAAAGCTACAGTAAAATTATATGTGTTAATCATAGTTCTAATTTCCCAATCCACAATGGCAACACCATTTCTAGAATTACATTACTTTCTCTTTGCCACTATTTAAAGGGTGTCCAATTGAGCTTGCTTTAATGCTCGCACTCTGGGCTCAGATATTGTCCACTTCCTCATGATTCTACAATTTTAACATCTTGCTCTTTGTCCTGCTACTTAGCCTGACAATTGGAAGGTTTTTCTTCGTGTCTCCGTTTTTTTTCCTTCCTACTGGACATTATTGTCTAGGGCAACTCCAGACTTCTGGTTTCATTCTGGAATCTGTGTTTGTTTCTGGAGATATTAAGCTGTTTCTACGCATCAAGGACACCTGCTCCTGACATTTAAAACAAATGCAATTTTTTACTTAGTTTGAAAAGTCTAAAATTATTATTATGAATTAAAAGCATAACTTATAGCCATGTTTATTACAAAAAATAAACTTTTTAGTGATTATGGTTTATTTTAGTCTTAAAAATATTGGTCAAAAAGTAATATTTAGAGGATTAATATATATTATTAATTTATTAAGGGACACCTTCCTGCACAAAAACAATCAATTGGGGTTTGTTCCTCTTTCTATCTGTGCTGCAGAATGCATCACACATAAAAAGAGGTAAAAATGCAAAGAAATTAAGTTATTTCTCCACGTTACGCCGTAGGGGAGGCCCACAGTTTGGATGCATTCCCAAGTTTACAGATCCTTGTAAGTCTGAAAATGTGTCAAAACCAATGGGTGTTGCATGGAAAAACCCACAGCAACACCCATGGAACGCCTCCTTGATGTAGAGTGAGGCAAGGCAGCAGATATCTATGAGGCCATGCAAGGCCATGCAGGGTGTCTTTGCATCGCCTCATAGATATGATTGAGATGCTTGCAAAACCAAAGTGTCATAAAAAGTGATGCTACTGCAGAGTTGGCCTCTTGTAAATGAGGCCCTCAGTTTATGAACTGTGGGGCACCATTTTATGATTGTTGCTCTTAAAAGTCTGTGAATTATTTGCAAACTACAAGCGTTTGCAAACGATCTGAAAAACATATTCTGCAATCACATTGGCAGAGAGAGAGTGGCGAAACAAAGGAAGGTTATGATTATTAACTCGGATGTGAAAATAATTCCATTAAAACTTCGATTGAAGGTTAAAAAAACGCAAAACACTGAAATCAATTGCTTATGTTGAGATACTCAGCCTTATCTCCTACCCCAAAACACTACTCAAGATCTTGGTCATATTATCACAGATGACTACAAAATTGCACCACCATTGACATAATCATTGATATCATTGTAGATACTTTGGGTTCTCTGTCTTTAAACATTGGGCCATATTGATGGGTTCCTGCTCTGCACAGGTGGATCTGTGCATAGATTAATAATAATAATAGTAGAATTTCTAAAGCGCTTGGTCACGCCATCTCAGCGTGTCCCCAAGCTAGGTGAGAGGGAGAAGACAGAAGCGACCGCAGAAGTGCCACCCGCTAAGCAGCGAACAGGTGGGTTTTTAGCAGTTTTCTAAACTTGGTATCCGAACATTCTAGCCTCAGCTGGAGCGGCAGTCTATTCCAATTCTGAGCAGCTAGAAACCGGAAGGAACGACCACCTATTCTGGCCTTCTTTATCTTGGGGATTACCAGCTGTCCCCTCCCACAGGATCTAAGAGATCTACTGGGAACACACTTAGTAACTAGGTCTCCTAGGTATGACAGAACCTCGCTATTGACAATACGGTGGCAGATAACAGACATTTTCAACAGTACTCTTTGTTTAACAGGGAGCCAGTGCAATGAGTCAAGTGCCTTTTTTGAAGCCGCCCTCCTAAGCTGCATAAGCGCCAGCTGAGCAGCGGCATTCTGTAGAACCTGTAGTCTCCCAAGGCCCTGTGCAGTGGCTCCCAGGTAGAGCACATTCCCATAGTCAAGGCGAGACGTGATTAATGCGTGGATCAATGTCTTCCTAGCCGCTAATGGGAGAAGATCCAGCGTTTTCCGTAGTTTTGTTAGTATGCCTAAACATTTCCCCACAACTCATCTAATGTGACCATTGTACGAGAGAGTTGGATTAACCCAAATCCCCAGGTTTTTTGCCTCAGTGCTAGGGTTGGGGGTAGGGCCCAGACTCGGAGGCCACCACTCCGAGGTCCAGCTAGAGTTGTTGCCTCCCACTACCAACACCTCCGTATTACTACCATTCAATTTCAGGCAGTTCTTATTCATCCAGGAGGCAAGCTCCTGCATGCAGGCTCTGAAATTGGAAGCCGCAAGCCTGGGCGCCTGGGATAGAGAAATCAGTAGCTGGGTATCATCAGCATACGAGACTACATCTACTCCGAAGCCCTGTACAATCTCCGCCAAAGGAGACATGTATAAATTGAACAGGGAGGGAAAAGGGTAGATCCCTGAGGAAGTCTCTGCTCCAATTTAGTATCCTCGGAGTATGTTTCCCCTGCCTCACCTGGAAACTGGGACCGATTAGAAAAGATTTAAGCCATTTAAACGCCGCACCTGAGACACCACCCTTATTTAGACACTGTAGCAAAGTATAGTGTTGCACAATGTCGAATGCGGCACATAGATCTAGCATAATCAGTGCCATGGTGTGTCTGGTGTTAGCTCAGGCTAACACCAGAACCTGGGCTGCTATGGGAATTCGCAGGGGCATATTATCAAGCCCATTATAGCCGCTTTACCGGCAGTTTCCTGCCGATAAAAGTGGCGATAATGTATCGCCCTTTCTTGATAATATGACCCTGAGTCCCTTTCCTGAGTGGGAGGAGGATGTTAAATTTGTGTGAATGTACAGGAACGGTTTTCTCCGCAGGGAAAATGTTTTTCTTGTGGAGAAAACCAAAAAACAAAGATTGCAGGTGCTTTCCCCTTGCACTGTGTTTTCCTTCCATATGAAAACATCAATGTGTATATGTTCAAATATGTAAAAGGATTTTACGGAGCATATTCAGGAATACTTCAAGGAATACTCCTGGAAAGCTGTGACTATTGCAATTTTAGGGCTTGTTCCTGTTCGGTGAATTTCAGAGAGTCACAAATATGCACCCATGCAAAAGAGTAAACCTACATATGGAGATTGAAGACTTTCTTTGTGAGTTGGTCCCATTGACTGTGTTTCTCCTTTGGAATTTGAGTATGAGAAACCATTGAATGTTAAACATCACTGTGCATTTATGAATGACGTGTGCAAAATACAAATTCAACAAAAGTAAACAACATCTGCTACTGCTTGTCATTTGATTAAGAACACCCTGTGCCTGCAGATGAGACAACAAAAGCACAGACAGAAAGTAAAGAAACTTCAATTTTTACTCTTAGATTAACATTTTAAATCATATGCGCAGTAACCATGTACCCCAATCAAATGCCAGACTTTTTGTTCCTTCTCAAATTATGCATAAAAATTGTTTTTATCGTCGCTATCCACAAATATAGAGTTCACATAAAATACAAAAAAACGCTTTAGACTTAATATAAAGTCTCTTTCTTTTCTCTCCTATCCTTCTTTATTTCAATGCTATAAATTGTAATGTTACATTGTATATTTCTGGAACATTACAATACCCTGCACCCAGCCATCATTACCTCACAGCCGTGTGTACATGGACATTGGCCTTGCTCTACTGTCAAACACCATGATCACAGACTTGTTGAGCATGACCATTGACTGTGCTAAGCAGCCTCTGATCACAAGGGTGGCCTCTGACAATATCCTGCTCTAAGTTCCAATGTCTTGAAACCCACAGAGTGTGGTCATTCAGAGGGGTATTTTAGAGCAGGGCAGGAACTTTTGCTTCACCATGGGCCAAGCTAACGTTCAACCAGAGTAAAAAGGCCATGTATTATGTGTTGTCTAGGCCTTCTGCTCCCAGAATGAGGCCAAAGTGCAGCTGCCAGACCTTTGGATGTGAGAGAATGTTCAGCACCAGAAGGCTGCTGGGCACCACTACCCGACTGGATTGAACCCCAAGTCCTTGACTGCAGACAATGGCACATGAACACCTCCTCCTCTAGGGTAGAGTCAGTACAGGAGGATTTGAACTGAGAATGAATGGGCAACTCAGTATATCTCATCCTGGATTGTCTTACCTTCCACTATTAGTCAGTTGGGGTTTGGCAAATATTCTTCAGTAGTTGTTCTGTAAAGTTATCAATAAAAGAATAATAGAAGCAGTGCTTGCAATAGTATTCCCATGGAAGAACTCCGCCCTACTGTGACGGGAAACGGTGTTGAGAGCAAGAGACGAAAACAATATAAATATCTAAATATGATTCTGTAGGAACCAAGGGCCAGATGTACTAACGTTTTTGCAGGCACAAATGGGTTTTAGACCACTTTGCAACTGCAAAAAACGGAGGGCTCATGTACTAATCCTATTTTACACAAGTCAATTTAAGACACGCAAAATAGGATTAGCGACTCACTATTAGGAAGGAGAGTTCCAAGGGTGTCCCTTCCTAATAGCAACTCCTGAAGCTATGGATAACTGTTTTGCAATTGTAATTGCGGTTGCGAAACAGTCGCTGTTTACCACCCTTCACAGAAGGGTTGTAAACCACTCTCAAATGGGAAGTGGTTCCCAGGGGACCCCTTACTCTATTTGAGTGGCTCTCAAAATAGGGACCACTGCCTGCCCTTAAAAAATGACACAGAAAAGTTTTAATTTTATTTTTTAAATGCATTCCGTTTTCCTTAAGGAAAATGGGCTGCATTTTAAAAAAAAGTTATGTAAAAGCAGTCGCAGACATGGTGGTCTGCTGACCCCAGAAGGCCACCATCCCTGGGAGTGCCGGCCATTCCCAATGGGGTTGCGAATTGTGACAGCCTCATTAATATGCACGAGGCATGCACTTTGTGACCTCATTGAAAATTGCAAACAGTGTCTCAGACACTGTTGTGCATCCCAATTTGCGAGTCGCAAATGCAATGCAATTTGTGACTCATACATTGGTGGGTCGTACATCTGGCCCCAAATTCCAAGTCTACAGCAAAATCCACGTATGTCTCATGCCAGATTTCAAAACAAGTGGTATTGATTCTTTCCTAATGTATTCATTTTGGTAGACACAATGTTGCAACTATTCAAAATGTTCCCAAAAGTAGTTTTTGTAGAACTAGGTGTCCACTGAGAGCTTATGACAACCATTCAAAATGTGTTGAAAGACTCACACAAGTGTATCAAATGAGTATAGTGAGAGAGTTTGGCTGTCTCCAGTAGGATGGAGGTGGAAAATTATTATCATGTCTATGAGAAAATTGTACGCGTTCCTTCAGATCTGTTACCCACGAAGGGTTAGCTGATGATTACTGCACCTTTCTACCCTTAGAAGCAGATTCTTGTTCCTCAGCCTAGTTGGGGTTTTATCTGTGTCCAACATGGTCAGTTGAGCTCTGTGTGTAGTTGAACAGACCTCTCCCTTCCTTTGTCTCAGGTTGCAATGACCTGTTCTGTGACTGTTGCACTCACTATAGATGTGGACATTCAAGATGAGAGAGGGAAGAGGGTTCTCCCCCAGAAGCATCAATTCTGCCATCTGCTTCTAAACTGGAATGGAATTGCTTGAAACTGCCATGGTAGCAAATAAGTGTTTCCCTGCTTTTTTTTATATCCTCAGAGGTAAAGACTCTGTTGGGTCGCATGGGGGAGTGGGGAGGTTTGCCATGCTGGCTGTACCCCAAGTGCAGTGCTAGAAAGCCTGGGGTACTTACATAGACTAAAAGAGTTGGAGTAACATTCCTGGCATATTCTTTTCAAATACCTCCGTAAGAAATTAGGTTACTGGTTGAGGGGGGCGAATTCCTGTTTAAGGAGCAACCACAGTCCTTGTCAGGGTGAAGTCACAAGCAAACCCAAAATAAACCTGTGTTCAACCCTCTGGTAACTTGGCACTGATCAGTCAGGCTTACCTTAGAGAAAACATGTAAAGTATTTTGTGCAACAAATAAAGCAATAATAATTTGACAATACTACACCAGAAAAATTCCTTGCCAAATTAGAAACACAGAGTACATTTTAATAAATAAAACAATACAAAACAACATAACTCCAATCAGTAGAACCAGAGATATGCAAGTTTAAAGCTATCAATGAAAATAGTGCCATCAATCACAAAGTGCCAACTTTGGTTATCTAGTCACGCCAGACTGAGACCAAGTTCAGTCCGACTGGGAAGGAACCCCAGCTTACTACAAGGACACACTTATGCCTGCTGAACACAGTACCTTAATCCTGGATGTGATGAGATGCAGAGGATGCATTGCGTAGCAGAGGCCATTCGAGGTTTTAGCGAGGAGATGGGTCACACAGCAGCAGTTCTAGCAAGCTGTGAAGTGTGATATCCTTGCATGGAGATGCAACATGCAGTGGCGGTTCTGATGGGCTGTGTTGGGAGAGTCGATGTCCATGTATGGAGATGCATCACCCAGCGGTGGCTCCAAAGGGCTGCGTTAGGTGAGTCAATGTCCTTGTATGGAGATGTGTCATGCGGAGGATATCCTTCAAGCTCCTCATCCATTCACACAAGGCACTCTACAAAACCGGCCCAGCCTACCTCAACAGACGACTCTCCTTCTACACCCTCAACTGCCAGCTACGCTCCGCCGACCTCTCACTCGCCACCGTCCCGTGCATCTGAAGAACAACCACCATGGGAGATCCTTCTCTAACCTCACCTCCAAGACATGGAACACCCTCCCACTGAGCCTACGACAGAGCCAAGACCTGCTGTCCTTCAGGAGGATACTAAAGACCTGGCTGTTCAATCAGTAGCGGCTACCACCTCCCCCCCCCCCCCCAGCACCTTGAGACCCTCGTGGGTATGTAGTGCGCTTAACAAATGACTGATTGATTGATTGATGCAGCAGCAGTTCTGATGGGCTACATTTAGGCAAGGCCAAATCCTTGCATCGGTGTAGCCTGTGTTGGTTCCGAAGGCGCTGTGCTGCGGAGAAGATGCATCAGTTCTGCTGAATCTACAAATGGGCAGGCAGAGCACCTTCGGCCAACTTCTAAGGGTCCAAAACTGGGGCGGTGCCACTTGGTAGGGCAGGACTCACAGATGGCAAAGTCTAGGTGCTGGGTTCAAGGTTTTTGGAAGACTGTTTTGCCCCTGAGGCTTCTGATCAAGAGGCTAGCCAACTAGGCTTTGAAGTCATTCTGGGGACCTGGGTTTAGAGATGCAGTTCCAGCCCTTCTCACGCAGGCAAATGTAAATGTAAATGTATTTGAGCTTATATAGCGCACAGCTACCCACAAAGGGTTTCCCGGCGCTTGCTTAGGGAACCCGTCCTGGTATTCCCCTGTGAGATAACCCCGGCAGGGTATCCACAAGGTGAAAGCCAGGCATCCCGCCGCGAGGGGCCGTTGTGGAGATTAAGCAAGCTATTGCCCAGAGTCGCAGAGTGTGAACCCGTGAGTCGAGAAGGCACCGGAGCGAGAATTATCAAGTCCGTGGAATTTTTGAGCCCAAGACCCGCCGAGGCGGGGAATTGAACCCTGGTCCAGGGCCGATCTCAGCTTCCGGGTCTGCCGCCTCTAACCCCTGAGCCACACTTCTCCAGTCACAGGTCAGTACAGTGGGGCAGCAGTCCTTCTGGGCAACAGTCCTTTATGTCAGAGTTAACAGGTCTAGAAGTGTCCAGAGAGAGCACAGATACTTTAGCACTGGTTAGCCATGGTAAAGTGCACAGAGTCCCAAAAGCCATCAAAAACAGGAAGGTGAACGCAAAACCTTTGGGGTTGACCTTGAAGAAAGGGCCAGGTCCAACAACCTCCCTGTTAAGGGCACCCCAGAAAGGCTTCAATGGCCAATCAGAGTTGAAAATTATTTGAATTTCTCCTCCTTGAACCCTGTGCAGATTATTTGGGTATTAATGGTCTAAATGTACAAAGAATTAACCCTTCAAATCTCAACCAATACTTTTTGTAATAGAAAAAACTACAGAATGATTTACAGTAAACCAAAAAACATCTGTTATGTATTTTACCAACATATCGATCAGAAAATATTGTGGAGCCAAATTATTAAGTCGTAAATAACGAGAACCAGAATAGTAATTATATGTAGGTGAGTGTTGGTTTACTACACTTAACATCACCAAATGCAACTTGTTTAAATATAAAGCCACAAGATACGTAAATCTGGAGTTAAGAGTCGTACATCTATACTTACATATGTAAACTTACCTTATCAATAATTTTGTCTCGATATTTACACCTTGATATTTGGCCGGACAATATTTTTCTTCTCAATATTCTGCTACGTGTCCATCTAGACTCAGCAAATACCTATAAATATTATAACGTTTGTGTAACCCTAGTTATCATTTTTGCTGTACTGGAGAGCAAAGAAACAGTATTGGGTGAGAATGGGCAATGTTACGTTTTCATCTCCCTCTTATATATATTCCCCTTAGACCAATCTACATGAAATATGAAATGAAAAACCAATACAGATGGATTCATTCACTCTCCAATTGTGCGCATCTTTGTCGAATTGCGCCAACGTTGGTATCAATGCAGAAAAACAGTTTTTACACTTGCACCGCCCCTGTCACCAGCACTTTATTATACATGTTACAGAGCCGTGATAGCGACTCTGTAGTAAAGGTCGCGATTTCAGTACGAAATTGTTTGGCTGATTTGCTTTTAATTTTGGCACAGTGTCGGCAAATTAAATTTCTATTAATCAACAAGGTCCACCTCACGTAGGGTCAGTGTGTATCCTGTGTAACCCCTGACCCCACTGACACTCACTCCATTTCACTCACATAGCACTTTCATCTAAAAAGGTGCTCCAGCGTAGTCGCTCGTCGCAGCACTGCCCCGTCCGGCAGCCGGGCGGGAAGACCCTGATGATGAAGCATGACACCAAGGGCCCTTTTGGTGTGTGAGGGGTATTTTAACACATTTTGTGTATTCCATTAACAACAGGATACACACTGACCCCCCTTTGGATTTCTTGGCAAATTAAATTTGACACATCCAGCTCAGGTTCATTATGCTAAATTGTGAGCAGATTCGCGGAGGAAGGCACAGTTGTGTGGGTGACTTAAAAGAAACATTATTATAAGACCATAAGTAAATTCAGCTCGCCAATACAGCAAATCAGACAGTTCATTTTTGGACAGTCCCCAAGTTCGACCCATTTAAACACGACTTTTACATTTTTAAAATGGTCCTGATTATTTAAAGCAAGGTTTTCAGTCATTGCAGGATTCACAGACTTCAAAAAAGTTTAAGGACCCATACGCTCTCATTGGCTGTCAACACTGAGGGGCAGATTTACAAGCCCCCTTGCGCCACTTTTGCATCACAATTTTCCCATGTTAAAAATGACGCAAAAGTGGCGCAAGAGCCTTGTAAATAAGCCCCTGTTTATTTCTCTATTATGCAGCCATTTTCTTAATGAAGAAGTTTCAGAGTTGGGACAACTTACATAATTTCTTTCAAAGATAAATCTTTACAGCTGAATAGCATAAAATAGAAGTGCTACCTTGTCGACATGAAAAGCTACAATTTCTTCCTTAATACTAAGGAAGTAACAAAAGAATTGTATTGAATTTTCGTCACTCACTGTCTCATGTTCGTAAACGTAAACTTTGATATCATCACAAGCTATATTCTCTCTCTTTAACATACATTTTATTACAGCATCAAAGCTTATTCTCTTAAACGTCCTGCTTTATTGTGAAATGGCACTTACCTCACAGGACAACTATGTGATAGTAACTTTGGCTTACATCTCCTTAAACTAAAAATAGGAATATCTCTTAGCTTGGTGGTACACAGATCTGTAATGAGGCATCCACATACTCAACAAAATAAAATAAAAAATTACAAATGCAAAATCATTTTCCTTGCTCACCCCTCTCCTCAAACCCCGAGAAGCAGGCAAAGATGTATTTGTCGAAGGTTTTGGAGAGAAAGTTGCCAAACCATGTATGCTATCTTACACGCTATAAGTGGACTACATGGAGGGAAAGGGAGGAAGAGAGTCAATGGGAGTAGCTATGTGGCGAAGCAGGAAAGACTCTCAGCTAACAGCATTAGGGGTGGAGGCTGGGGGTGGTGGAGAGTGGGCCACTCTCACAGCTCCAACCAGTAGAAGAAGGTAGGGCAACGATTCTACCTCCAGCTGAGGGATTATCTTGTTTTAACCCCCCCCCACCACACCTGGAAAGGTACACTTTTTGCGTCTTTTGCCATATAAGTGGAAGGTTTCTTCGCCCAACATAGCAAAAAGCCCATGTAAGGCACTTACTTTTCCCTTGACTGAACATCAAACGTCCTTTCGGGAAACCTAACACAACAGATTTTTCTTAATGGCACTGATATCATTTTGCCGTACTCTAAAGAAACTTCGCAACTGCAGCCAGATATATCACAATTTTATATGTTACGTGACAGTTTTTTTAAAAATTACATTATTTGTGATTCTCCTGTTTCCCAGAGCAAAGAAAGGGGAAGATTTCAGATGGAGGAGTAATTTATGGCTATCCTAGATGGTGACCATATAAATGCTTGTCTTTTGTTTTATAGAACGTTTTATCCACATATTATGTTCAAACACATTTTTCTTCAACGCTACATTATATACACTACAGATATTTCTTTTTGTCTGCTACCTTTACAAAAAAATAGCACAGTGAAACCCGCCTCTGGTTTTGTAATACAATGAAAGGGCAGGCATCGGCTCTAGGAGATAAATGTCAAGCAAGTGAAATCGCTTCTAGAATGTTCTATCGCTCAGCTAATTAAGATTACCCCTCCCACTCACAGATTCTGCTTAGAATAGTATAATTCCTAAGTTCTGATAATAGCGGTGATACCTTATCAAATAATAATATTTCACGTTTATATGCTTGCATATGAATTAATGGAAACTTGTTAAGTTTCACAGTTAGAGAAGTCCTTTGAGATTTGCATTAGATTTAGCCAGGGGAGTCGAGCAGAAGAGGGACTAAAGAACAAGAGAGAGGGAGAGTTACAGGGGGGAATAACAACAGACCCCGACGACCTGCAAGCACCTCCCAGTGAGAGTGCCATGACAGCTAAGGGGTGTGGCTTTAATTATCAGAGGAGACTCAGTGCACCTCACTCAAGGTTGGGGAGGGGACCACGGCTATCCAATCCTGACTTTTTTTTAGTTTGTAATGAAGAGCAGTGGGACTCACTTTCCTCACATGCAGTCGGGCCCATATCACCCAGGTATGCCACTGCTGCAACTATAAGCATCTTTATAAACACCACAATGAGGATAAGGAATCTGTCAACAGTCCTTAAGCATTCACAAGAGAAATAAGATTCTTGCCTATCCCGAATGCTCGACCCAAATCAGCCACAACTGTTGAATGGTTTGTATAGGCAGCTTGTGATTCTATTCTCACAGTCATTTGCTTTCAACACAGGCTCAAGATACACTTACATGATGCTGCATCAAGCGAGGAGCTTACACTCTGGTCTGACATGAGGACTTAGCACAAGCGAGAAAACCCACCACTAAGTAATGCTCTAGAATAGAGTCAACTATATATACATTCACTGAAAAAACATAGGTTTCAGAGACGTTATAGTTATAAAATTAGCTTTTAAAAAACATTAGAAATTCACTGAAAAAAACACATGTTTCAGGGACATCATAGTTAGTTGAACATTTCACTCGTACAAAACCAGAGAAATTTGGTCGGTATAGTTAGTTGAGCTAACTATTACTCACGCCCCCACCATGCACTGTTGATGACGTCACATATTACATCATTCATGACATGGTCAGTGACATCACTGATGACATCTCAAATGACATCACTGATGACATCAATCAGCGACTGTGTGTTTCTGTAAATTTCAAATATGTTTTATATATGTATTGAAGAATGAGTGGGTGTATAAGTGTCTGAATAGATGATTTAGTAGGTGCATGACTGACTGTACAAGTGAGTGATGAATCGTGTCTTACTGAGTGACTAAACTGTGTGAATGTCTGTATTAGTCTGTTAGTTGGTGTGTAAGCGGCTGAATGGGTTGGTGAGTAGCTACATGAGTGTCTATATGGGTTATTGATTGATTGTCTGAGTATCTGTATGAGTGCCTGAGTGTCTGTGTGGGTGGGTATGAGGTGTGTTACTCTTTGTATATATGTGTGAGTGGGTGATTCTCTGGGTGTATGGGTTCTAGAGTGCATCTGTGAAGGGATGTATGGGTGGATGAGTGTGTTTATGGGAGTGTTGGTGAGTGAATGGATGTCTCAGTGGTACATGTGTGAGTAACTACATATGTGAAAGGCAGTATATGTGAGTATATAAATGACTATATGTGAGAAAGACTGGTTGTGAAAGTGGCTGTATGGATGAGTGTGTGCTTGTATCAGTGATTGTATAAGAGACTAAGTATGTGTTAGTATATGTATGAATATGTGAGGTGGTGTGTGTATAACTGTATTGGTGAGTAAATGGGAGTGTGATTGATTCTTTGCATGACTGACTAGGTGTGGAAGTAACTCTATGGATGGTGGCGGTGTGTGGGTGTCTGTTTAGGTGTATGAGTGCATATGATAGTGCTGTATTGAGGAGTGACTGCATGTATGAGTGACTGTATGGGTGAATGAGTGGACGTGTGTGTAGACCTAGGAATCAGTGAGTGGGTATGTAGTAACTGGTATTTGTGTGTCTATGGTTTCAAAAATGGTAGTCTGTATTTTAGAGTGGGTATATCAAAGGTTATATTAGGGTGTGAGGAGGTGCATCAGATTATCATGTGGATGATGTCATCAGTAATGGCATTTGAGATGTCATCAGTGATGTCATCCGTGATGTCACTGACTATGTCATGAATGATGTAATATGTGACGCCATCAGCAGTGCATTGCGGGCGTGAGTTATAGTTAGTTCAACTAACTATAACTACCAGATTTCTCTGGTTTTGTATGAGTGAAATGTCCAACTAACTATAACGTCCCTGAAATCTGTGGTTTTTCAGTGTATTTCTCAGGTTTTTTAAATGCTAATTTCTAACTATAACGTCCCTGAAACCTATGGTTTTTTCAGTGAATTTCTAAGGTTTTTTAAATGTTCATTGCTAACTATAACGCCCTTGAAACCTATGTTTATTCAGTGAATTTCAAAGGTTTTTCAAATGCTAATTTCTAACTATGCCTACAGAGGTAGGACATGTGCAGAAACAGGAAGAAAAGCATAGAAATAAGCACAAGAAATGCAGAAAGAGGCTACAGAAGTCCAGAAAGACAAAGAAAGGTGCAGAAAGAAGCAAGGGATATGCAGAAAGTGCCAACAGAGGTGCATAAAGAGACCTTGTTGCAAATTCATCCTGTGCTCTCAAGTTTTTGCTGACTGGTGGTAACTGACTCTGACAACCCAGGCCCGGAGCCTGTGCTATGCTGAAAGACACTTAGAATACAGTAGAAACACCTACATAAACTAGGGTACACTATGGGTTGGGTTATCCCTCTGATTGGCATGATCAGCCCTGTAAGGCCCTAGTACAATATAGGGCAAGGGGATTAAAACTACCTCTAAGTCAGAGGTGCGGAAAGAAGCAAGAGAAGTGCAGAAAGAAGCAACAGAGGTGCTGAAACAGGAAACAGATGTGCAGAAAGAAGCAAGTGAAGTGCAAAAAGAGGCAAGAAAGGTACACATAGAAGCAACAGATGCAGAAAGAGACAAGAGGGGTACAGAAAGAAGAAAGAGAAGTGCAGAAAATGGCAAGGGAATTGCTGAAAGAAGCAACAGAGGTGTAGAAAGAAGTAAGAGAAGGGCAGTAAGAGGCAAGTGGGGTACAGAAAGAAGCAAAAGCAGCGCAGAAAGAACCAACAGACGTGCAAAAAGAGGCAAGAGGGGTGCAGAAAAAGGTAGTAGAGGTGCAAAAAGAGGCAAGAGAGGTACAGAACGAGGCAGGAGGGGTGCAGAAAGAAGGAAGAGAAGTTCAGAAAGAAGGAACAGAGGTGCTGAAAGAGGCGCAAAGGGTGCAGAAGGAGCAAGAGAAGTGCAGAAAGAACCAACAGAGGTACAGAAAGTGGCAAGAGAGGTGCAGAAACAGTCAGGAAAGGTGCAGAAAGAGAGAAAAGGGGGACAGAAAGAAGCAAATAGGGTGTAGAGAGAAGTAAGAGAACTGCAGAATGAACCAAAAGAGGTGCAACAAGAGGCAAGAGGTGTGCAGAAAGAGGTAGGAGATGTGCACAAAGAGGCCAGAGAGGCACAGAAAGAGGCAGGAGGGGTGCAAGAAGAGGCAATAAAATTGCTGAAAGAAGCAACAGAGGTGTAGAAAGAAGCAAGAAGAGGGCAGAAAAATGCAAGCGAGGTGCATAAAGAAGCAGGAGCAGTGTGGAAAGAACCAAAAGAGGTGCAAAAAGAGGCAAGAGGGGTGCAGACAAAGTTAGGGGTGGTGCACTAAGAGGCAAGAGAGGTACAGAAAAAGTCAGGAGGGGTGCAGAAAGAAGGAAGAGAAGTTCAGAAAGAACCAACAGAGGTACAGAAAGATGCAAGAGAGGTGCAGCAAGAGAAAAGAAGAGTGCAGAAAGAGGCAAGAGGGGTGCAGAAAGAAGCAAGAGCAGTGTATAATGAGCCAACGGAGGTGCAAAAAGAGGAAAGAGGAGTGCAGAAAGTAGTAGGAGCGGTGCACAAAGTAGCAAGAGAGGTACAGAAAGAGGCAGGAGGGTTGCAAAAGGAAGGAAGAGAAGTTCAGAAAGAGGCAAAAGAATTGCTGAAAGAAGCAACAGGTGTAGAAAGAAGCAAGAGAAGTACAGAAAAAGGCAAGTGAGGTGCATAAAGAAGCAAGAGCAGTGCAAAAAGAACCAACAGTTGTGCAAAAAGAAGCAATAGCGGTATAGAAAAAGGTAGAAGAGGGGCACAAAGAGACAAGAGAGGTAAAGAAAGAGGCTGGAGAGGTACAGAAAGAAGGCAGAGAAGTACAGAAAGAAGCAACAGATGTGCTAAAAGAGGCAAGAGTACAGAAAGAGCAAGAGCAGTGCAGAAAGAACCAACAGGGGTGCAGGAAGAGTCAAGAGAAGAGCAGAAAGAGGCAAGAAAGGTGCAGAAACAGGCAGGGAACAGGGGTGCAGAAAGAGGCAAGAGAGGTGCAGAAAGAGGCAAGAGGGATGCAGAAAGAAGCAAGAGCAGTGCAGAATGAACCAACAGAGGTGCAAAAAGAGGCAATAGGAGTGCAGAAAGAGGCGGCAGGCGGGGTGTCGAAAGAAGGAAGAGAAGTGCAAAAAAAGGCAAGAGAATTGCTGAAAGAAGCAACAGAGGTGTAAAAAGAAGCAAGAGCAGTGCAGAAAGAACCAACAGAAGTGCAGAAAGAAACAAGAGTGGTACAGAAAAGGTAGGAGAGGTACACAAAGAAGCAAGACAGGTACAAAAAGAGGCAGGAGGGTGCAGAAAGAAGGAAGAGGGGTGCAGAAAGAAGAAAAAAGAGCTGCTGAAAGAGGCAGGAAGGGTGCAGAAAGAGAAAGAGAAGTTCAGAAAGAACCAACAGAGGTATAGAAAGAGGCAAAAAAGGTGCATACAGAGGCAAGAAAGGTACAGATAGAGGTAACAGGGGTGCAGAAAGAAATAAGAGCAGTGCAGAATGAACTAACAGAGGTGCAAAAGGAGGCAAGAGGAGTGTATAAAGTGGTAGGATAGGTGCACAAAGAGACAAGAGAGGTACAGAAAGAGGCAGGAGGGGTGCAGAAAGTAGGAACAGAAATGCAGAAAAAGGCAAAAGAATTGCTGAAAGAATCAACAGGGTGCAGAAAGAGGCAAGAGGGGTGCAGAAAGAGAAAAGAGGGATGCAGAAAGAAGCAAGAGCAGTGCAGAATGAACCAACAGCGGCACAAAAAGAGGCATGAGGAGGGCAGAAAGAGGATGGAGGGGTATAGAAAGAAGGAAGAGAAGTGCAAAAAGAGGCAAGAGAATTGCTGAAAGAAGCAACAGAGGTGTAGAAAGAAGCAAGAGAAGTGCAGACAGAGGCAAGTGAGGTGCAGAAAGAAGCAAGAGCAGTGCAGAAAGAACCAACAGAGGCGGAGAAAGGAGCAAGAGTGTGGCATAAAAAGGTAGGAGAGGTGCACAAAGAAGCAAGAGAGGTACAAAAAGAGGCAGGGGGTGCAGAAAGAAGGAAGAGAAGTACAGAAAGGAGCAACAGAGGTGCTTAAAGAGGCAGGAAGGGTGCAGAAAGAGCAAGATAAGTGCAGAAAGAACCAACAGAGGTACAGAAAGAGGCAAGAGGGCTGCAGAAAGAAGCAATAGCAGTACAGAATGAACCAACAGAGGTACAAAAAGGGACAGGAGGAGTGCAGAAAGAGGTAGGATGGGTGCACAAAGAGGCGAGAGAGGCAAAAGAATTGCTGAAAGAACCAACAGAGGTAAAGAAAGAGGCAAGCGAGGTGCAGGAAGAGGCAGGAAAGGTATAGAAAGAGGGAACAGTGGTGCAGAAAGAGGCATGTGAGGTGCAGAAAGAAGCAAGAGTAGTTCAGAAAGAACCAACAGAGGTGTAGAAAGAAGCAAGATTGGTACAGAAAAAAGTAGGAGCGGTGCACAAAGAAGCAAGAGAGGTACAGAAAGAGGCAGGTGGGGTGCCGAAAGAAGGAAGAAAAATGCCGAAAGAAGCAACAGAGGTGCTGGAAGAGGCAGAAGGAGTACAGAAAGAGGTAGGAGAGGTACACAAAGAGGCACGAGAGGTACAGAGAGAGGCAGGAGGTGCAGAAAGAAGCAGGAAAAGTGCATAAAGAGCCAAGTGAGATACAGAAAGAAGCAAGAGCAGTGCAGAAAGAACCAACAGAGGTGCAAAAAGAAGCAAGAGAAAGGTAGACAAGGTGCACAAAGAGGCAAGAGAGGTACAGAAAGAGGCAGGAGGGGTGCAGAAAGAGGCAAGAAAAGTGCATAAGGAGCCAAGTAAGGTACAGAAAGAAGTAAGAGCAGTGCAGGAAGAATCAACAGAGGTGCAAAAAGAAGCAAGAGCGGAACAGAAAAAGGTAGACGAGGTGCACAAAGAGGCAAGAGAGGTACAGACAGCGGCAGGAGGGGTAAAAAAAGAAGGAAGAGAAGTACAAAAAAAAACAACAGACGTGGAGATAGAGGCACAAAAGGTGCAGAAGGAGCAAGAGAACTACAGAAAGAACTAATTGAGGTACAGAAAGAGGCAAGAGGTGCAGAAACAGGCAGGAAAGGTGCATAAAGATGGGAAAGGGCTGCATAAAGAAAGAAGAGAGGTGCAGAAAGAGCATAGAGGGGTGCAAATGGAGGCAAGAGGGTTGCAGAAAGAAGCAAGTGAGGTGTAGAAAGAGGGAACAGCGGTGCAAAAAGACACAAGAGCGGTGCAGAAACTAGCAATAGAAGTGCAGAAAAAGGCAAGAGAATTTCTGATAGAAGCAACAGAGGTGTGGAAAGTGGCAACAGAAGTGCAGAAAGAGGCAGGTGAGGTACAGAAAGAGGCAAGAGAGGTGCGGAAAATGGCAAGAGAACACCAGAAAGAGGCAAGAGTGATGCATAAAAGGGAGGAAGGATGCAGAAAGAAGCAAGAGAGGTGCAGAAAAGCAAGAGAAGTGCAGAGAGAGGCAAGAGGGGTGCAGAAAGAGGTAACAGATGTACCAAAAGAGGCAAGGGAAGTGCAGAAATAGGTAAGAGACATGCACAAAGAGGCAAGAGAGGAGCAGAAAGAGGCAAGAAGGGTGTAGAAAGAAGAAAGAAAAGTACAGAAAGAGGCAGGAGGGGTGCTGAAAGAAGCAAGTGAAGTACAGAAAGAGGCAACAGAGATACAGAAAGACGCAAGAGAGGTGCAGAAACAAGCAATAGAAGTGCGGAAAGAGGCAAGTGCGGTGCAGAAAGAACTAACAGAGGTGCCAAGAAAGCCAAAAGGAGTGCAGAAAGAGGTAGGAGAGGTGCACAAAGAGGCAAGAGAGGTACAGGAAGAGGCAGGAGGGATGCAGAAAGAAAGAAGAGAAGTGCAGTAAGAGGCAAGAGAATTGCTCAAAGAAGCAACAGAGGTGTACAAAGAAGCAATAGAAGTACAGAAAGAGGTAAATTAGATGCAGATAGAAGCAAGAGCAGTGCAGAAAGAACTAACAGAGGTGCAAAAAGAGGCAAGAGGGATGAAGAACAAGGTAGGAGAGGTGCACAAAGAGGCAAGAGAGGTACAGAAAGAGGCAGGAGGGGTGAAGAAAGAAGGAAGAGAAATGCAGAAAAAAGCAACAGAGGTACTGAAAGAGGCGGAAAGGGTGCAGAAAGAGCAAGAGAAGTGCAGAAAAAAGCAACAGAGGTACAGAAAGTGGAAACAGAGGTGCAGAAACAAGCAGGAAAGGTGCAGAAAGAGGGAACAGGGGTGCATAAAGAGGCAAGAGAGGTGCAGAACGAGGGGTGCAGAAAGAGGTAAGAGAGGTGCACAAAGAAGCAAGTGAGGCACAGAAAGAGGCAACAAAGGTGCAGAAAGATGCAAGAGAGGTGCATAAACAAGCAAGAGAAGTGCAGAAAGAGGCAAGAGAATTGCTGACAGAAGTAACAGAGGTGTAGAAAGATGTAAGAGAAGTGCAGAATGGGGCCAGTGAGGTGCAGAGAGAAGCAAGAGCAGTGCAGAAAGAACCAACAGAGGTGCAAATAGAGGGAAGAGGGGTGCAGAAGATGGCAAGTGAGGCACAAAAAGAGGCAAGAGAGGTGCAGAAAGAGGCAAGGGATGTGCATAAAGAAGCACAAGATCTGCAGAAAAAAGCAAAATAGGTGATGAAATAGGCAAGTGTGGTGCTGAAAGGGGCAAGAGAAGTACAGAAAGAGGCAAGTGAAGTGCAGACAGAATTCAGTGAGGTGCAGAAAGAGGAACAAAGGTGCACAAAGAAGCAAGAAAAATGCAGAAAGAGGCAAGAGAGGCACAGAAAGAGGAAAGGTTTGTGCACCATTAGTACCAGTTTAACACCTACATTTTGCAATAAGTAACATGCAACCATTCCAGCTTTGCAAATGGCCTTCCACCACGCTGTAACATATGATGCTCCATTTTTGGAAACATTTGAGGGGCACCCTTTCTCCACCACTCTACAAGCGTGACTATTAGTTAAAGTAGCACTTGCAATGTAAGAGGTTTCGCATTTGCGAGAGTTAGAGCTATTGGCGTTCTAAATGGAAAAGAGCGTTAGTTATGTTTTTGGGTGTAGAATGGATGTATGTGGTGTGTGGTGGAATTATGTGGTATGTTGTGCAGTGAAATTATGTGAGTAGAAATTATGTGGTATTTAGTGTATAGGAATTTTGTGGAGTCGGATTATGTGTTTTGGAGAGTAATTATGTGGTAGTGTACTCTGTGTTGTGGGGTGGTAACCTCAGGTTTAGTCTTCCTCATTTCCATAGAAGCTAAACTATAAACTCAATGAGACACAATAAAAGAAGGAACCACTGAGGAGCACTTCTGGACTTAGTCAGAGGTATGAGCGGGGACACTGAAAATATGTGACTGTTCGGCTACCCCAATTTTCGCATAATTACATTTTTTTCGCATTTGCCAAATAATCCACCATCTGGTGCCTAATCTCCACATCTGAACAAAAAAATTATTGTTTCTACCTCCAATGGCTCAAATGTTCCCAAAAATGCGGCGCCATGTGTTACAGCGTGGTGGAAGGCCCTTAGCAAAGCTGGAATGGTTGCGTGTTACTTATTGCAAAATGTGGGTGTTAAATAGGGGTAGGCGTCAAATTCCGTTCCGCTCGCGGAAATTGAGATAATTTGACATTTTTGCGTTCCGAGGAGAGCGCGAAAATGCCAACATTTCCGCGATCCGCAGTGTACCGGAAAATGTTTTCATGCTCGCGCTTTAAAAATACATTCTTGCTCACGCGATCGCCTTACCTGGATCCCCGCGTTTGCCGACAAGCTTTCCCGATCCGGTTGCGGGCTCCACAAGATGTTGGTAGCCGTTTGCGCTATCTCGCGCGAGTTCACGCCCGCGATCACGTCATTCGTCTCGCGATCATGCACCGCAAGAGTATGAGATCTCAAACACGTCATTCTCCACCGCGAGTGAGAGCGTGAGGATGCGAACACGTCATATCCAACGCGACAGGGAGCGAGAGAAAGTGAACATGTCATTTTGGACGCGCCATGGACATCCGGCGGAAGTAAGGTGAAGCTCAAGAACTCGAACATGTAAAATTTTCAATCTGGAGAAGAATATCAGCTCTAGCAGCATAAAACCTTCTGCAAATGATGATTTGGATGTAAAAAAACTCCTCAGATTGGGGGGAGAGGGAGGAAGTGCCACAGAATGTCCAACTTCCTGTTCCTGTTCAGCAAGCTCCTCACAGTGCTTTGTCCATCTCCTGCTCATTCTGCCTTTGGATTTTGAGCTGGAAACATCACCCTTTTTGTCTGCTGCATCATTGCCATTGGGTTTGAGGGTTTTTGAATTGGATATTTTACAAGTAAGTGGTTGTTGTGTCTGTTTGATTGGAGGCATTGCAGTTGTTGCAACTACAATTTAATTTTGGTAACTATCATTCCTTTTTTTTCAAATGTTGTGGGTCGTAGTAGTCAGTAGGCCCAGAGCTAATCATGGGTGGGTGCATGATGAAGCAACTTTTCCTTTGGTGTTTTTGAATGTATTTAATTTTCAAGCATCATTTAGGGCATGGATGGCATTGGATTGAGTTGGGAAATGCATTTTTTTGGGGTGGGCTTTCTGTTGTTGGACCTGGCCATGTGGCTGGTGGCCATTTTGAAGCCTAGGCCTGCAAGCTTGACTGGCCTTATCTGCCAACAGGCCTGCTTTCATCCGGTAGGCTCAGAGCAGGTAGCCACAGCTGCATTAAACAAGTGTTTCTGTGTGGTCTGTTGATTTTGGACATCATTTAGGGCATGGATGGCATTGGATTGAGTTGGGAAATATGTTTTTTTGGAGGTGGGATTTCTGTTGTTGAGCCTGGCCATGTGGCTGGTGGCCATTTTGAAGCCTAGGCCTTCAAGCTTGTCTTGCCTTGTCTGCCAACAGGCCTGCTTTCATCTGGTATGCTCAGAGCAAGTAGCCACAACAGCATTAAACAAGTGTTTCTGTGTGGTCTGTTGATTTTAGACATCATTTAGGGCATGGATGGCATTGGATTGAGTTGGGAAATATGTTTTTCTTGGGGTGGGCTTTCTGTTGTTGGGCCTGGCCATGTGGCTGGTGGACATTTTGAAGCCTAGCCCTGAAAGCTTGTCTGGTCTTGTCTTCCCCAAAGGCCTGCTTTCCTCCGGTAGGCTCAGAGCAGGTAGCCACAGCAGCATTAAACAAGTGTATCTGTGTGGTCTGTTGAATTTAGACATCATTTAGGGCATGGATGGCATTGGATTGAGTTGGGAAATGTGTATTTTGGGGTGAGCTTTCTGTTGTTGGGTCTGGCCATGTGGCTGGTGGCCATTTTGAAGCCTAGGCCTGCAAGCTTTTCTGGCCTTGTCTGCCAACAGGCCTGCTTTTATCCGGCAGGCTCAGAGCAGAAGTGTTTGTGTGTGGTCTGTTGAATTTAGACATCATTTAGGGCCTGGATGGCATTGGATTGAGTTGAGAAATGTGTATTTTGGGGTGAGCTTTCTGTTGTTGGGTCTGGCCATGTGGCTGGTGGCCATTTTGAAGCCTAGGCCTGCAAGCTTGTCTGGCCTTGTCTGCCAACAGGCCTGCTTTTATCCGGCAGGCTCAGAGCAGAAGTGTTTGTGTGTGGTCTGTTGAATTTAGACATCATTTAGGGCCTGGATAGCATTGGATTGAGTTGGGAAATATGTTTTTTTGGGGGTGGGATTTCTGTTGTTGAGCCTGGCCATGTGGCTGGTGGCCATTTTGAAGCCTAGGCCTTCAAGCTTGTCTGGCCTTGTCTACCAACAGGCCTGCTTTCATCCGGTATGCTCAGAGCAAGTCGCCACAACAGCATTAAACAAGTGTTTCTGTGTGGTCTGTTGAATTTAGACATCATTTAGGGCATGGATGGCATTGGATGGAGTTGGGAAATATGTTTTTCTTGGGGTGGGCCTTCTGTTGTTGGGCCTGGCCATGTGGCCATTTTGAAGCCTAGGCCTGCAAGCTTGTCTAGCCTTGTCTGCCAACAGGCCTGCTTTCATCCAGTAGACTCAGGGCAGGAAGCCACAGCTGCATTAAACACGTTTTCCCGAGTGATCTGTTGAATTTAGACATCATTTAGGGCCTGAATGGCATTGGATTGAGTTAGGAAATGGTTTTTTTTGGGGTGGGCTTTCTGTTGTTGGGCCTGGCCATGTGGCTGGTGGCCATTTTGAAGCCTAGCCCTGCAAGCTTGTCTGGTCTTGTCTGCCCAAAGGCCTGCTTTCATCCGGTAGGCTCAAAGCAGGTAGCCACAGCAGCATTAAACAAGTGTTTCTGTGTGGTCTGTTGAATTTAGAGATCATTTAGGGCATGGTTGGCATTGGATTGAGTTGGGAAATGTGTATTTTGGGGTGAGCTTTCTGTTGTTTGGTCTGGCCATGTGGCTGGTGGCCATTTTGAAGCCTAGGCCTGCAAGCTTGTCTGGCCTTGTCTGCCAACAGGCCTGCTTTTATCCAGTAGACTCAGGGCAGGAAGCCACAGCTGCATTAAACAAGTGTTTCTGTGTGGTCTGTTGAATTTAGACATCATTTAGGGCCTGGATGGCATTGGATTGAGTTGAGAAATGTGTATTTTGGGGTGAGCTTTCTGTTGTTGGGTCTGGCCATGTGGCTGGTGGCCATTTTGAAGCCTAGGCCTGCAAGCTTGTCTGGCCTTGTCTGCCAACAGGCCTGCTTTTATCCGGCAGGCTCAGAGCAGAAGTGTTTGTGTGTGGTCTGTTGAATTTAGACATCATTTAGGGCCTGGATAGCATTGGATTGAGTTGGGAAATATGTTTTTTTGGGGGTGGGATTTCTGTTGTTGAGCCTGGCCATGTGGCTGGTGGCCATTTTGAAGCCTAGGCCTTCAAGCTTGTCTGGCCTTGTCTACCAACAGGCCTGCTTTCATCCGGTATGCTCAGAGCAAGTAGTCACAACAGCATTAAACAAGTGTTTCTGTGTGGTCTGTTGATTTTAGACATCATTTAGGGCATGGATGGCATTGGATTGAGTTGGGAAATATGTTTTTCTTGGGGTGGGCTTTCTGTTGTTGGGCCTGGCCATGTGGCTGGTGGCCATTTTGAAGCCTAGGCCTGCAAGCTTGTCTGGCCTTGTCTGCCAACAGGCCTGCTTTCATCCAGTAGACTCAGGGCAGGAAGCCACAGCTGCTTCAAACAAGTGTTTCCGTGTGGTCTGTTGAATGTAGACATCATTTAGGGCCTGGATGGCATTGGATTGAGTTGGGAAATGTGTTTTTTGGGGGTGGGCTTACTGTTGTTGGGCCTGGCTATGTGGCTGGTGGCCATTTTGAAGCCTAGGTTTGCAAGCTTGTCTGGCCTTGTCTGCCAACAGGCCTCCTTTCATCCAGTAGGCTCAGAGCAGGTAGCCACAGCTGTATTAAACAAGTGTTTCTGTATGGTCTGTGGAATTTAGACATCATTTAGGGCATGGAATGGATGGCATTGGATTGAGTTGGGAAATGTGTTTTTTGGGATGGGCTTTCTGATGTTGGGTGTCTTAAAGACATGCCTTTGCTGTGTGTGTCTGGTGTGTGTTGGGTGTGCAATGCATGCACCCTGCAGACCTTTTTTGGGCCTGTGTATTTTTGTTTTTGCATTTTATTGCATTAAAAAGGCAGAGCAGTGTGCTTTAGCATGCATCCTTTGCCTGAGTTTTATAGGCCTATTGTCAGTTCATGCTGTTTCCCAGGCCTTCTGCTTGTTGCTTGTGATTTGTGAGTGTCCATGTGGCTGGTGGCCTTTTTTTGTGGTGGGAGTTATTAGTGTCCTGCTTTTGCCATGCAGGCCTACATGGTTTTCCTATTGGCTTACTGCGTCCATCCATCCATCCCCTTTGCCAGCAGCAGCTCCATGAATGATGTGATGCTCAAATAGTTTAATGCCAAATAGGGTCCACCCCACTTCCATTACAATTGTATTTTGGTGGTTCTTATTCTCTTTCCTATCCTTCCTGAGAGTGTACTGTGCACACAGTAGAATAACATAGCCCTTGTTGACAAAGTCTCAGAAATGGCTAGACTATATCTTCTTTTGTTTGTTTGTTTGTACTAGTACAGTAGTAACTGAACCACAACAACAAATGCAACATTTCACTGATGTTCTTCTCCTGGCTTATTTGCTTTTATGTGCACAAAAAGCTAGAGGAGGAGGTGTCATCATCATCACCCGTTGTACTGCCAGTCAGACAGAAGTCCTGCTGCGCATCAAGTCCACGTGTGACCACAACTTGTGCACCTGCGTCCTGCCTGACATCTGAAGATGGCCCCAAAGAAAGGTACCAGATCCAGTACCAAGGAAGTTGCCAATGAGAAGAAGGAACAGAAAAAGGAAGTGCCACTAACCACGACTGGTGTGCCGGCCAATTTGTTTTTTGGACCAAAAAAATAACGCCTGCAGCAGCGTTGTCTAGGAACCAAGCTGGGAGCAGCACCTCCGCACCAGCGGTCCAACCTCACCAACCTAGGCCCAAGCACTTGAGTTTCGCAGAGGTAACCAGTCTACTAACGAGCAGCAATGTTGAAATGTAATTATCACAAAGTAGTACACAATCAACGCAGGCGGAAACACAGCAGATAAGTGTGCAGCAGCAGCCGCAACAACAATAGCAGCAGCCGCAAGAACAGCAGCAGCCGCAAGAACAGCCCAGAATAGTAGTTGTTGCTCCTGAAGTAGGGGTATTTCAGGAAATCGAGCTTTCTACAGACAAAGTGGAGCAAACCACTATTTCGGAAGATCTATTGTCTTCCAGACCAACAGCAAGGAAAAGGAGGCTTAGTCCATCCTCTTCTTCTTCGAGCCCCGCTTCTGATGATTGTGATGCCACTTGGCAGCCACCAGCTCAGTCTGAGAGTGATGCGCGCCACAAGACAATGCTTCTGAAAAGAAAGGTTCCAGAAAAACTTAGAGTTATGGAGGTAGATGTACAAGAGGGGGATGAGGTTGATGAAGACGAGACAGTCATCATGCACATCACTCCCGCCCCAAAGGGGATAGAGACCAACATTCTCACCCTATCCAGAAAGGCTGCTACTTAGCGGGATGTAGCACGGATACCACCAACACAGGTTACACCACCACGACTTCCAGCTGCCATATTTTGAAAGGCCCGGCTGGGACCAACATCCAGCTCAACCATCTCAGTAGGTAGTGATAGTAAAAGTCACAGTGTAGCTGCACAGAGTCACATTCCAAGCACACCCTCCAGTTCATCTGGTATTGAAAGTGGCACATCCAGCAGGGCCAGAAAGTTCTCCTCCCCAGATTGGGACTTCTTTTCTGTTAGCACCAAGGAGGAGAACGTTGCTATATGCTCAATTTGTGGACAAGGTGTTCGGCGGGGTAAGCTTGGTACAAACTATGGTACCGGGGGCCAAGCAAGTCATCTCAGAATACACCACACTATTGTGTGGGAGAATCACCTACTTCACTTAAAACAAAGTAAAAAAACTCAACCCATTGAAGTTGGGTATGAAGAATCGGGGGACAATATTATTGCGGTGGAAGGTGAAGAAGAGGGAGGCATTTCTAGCCCAGTCCCCAGTAGTGTAGTGGTACCGCCCACATCCTCCTCAGCAACATCTGAGTGGCACCGCAGTAAGAGCCATACTCAGAGTCAGGCTGAGACACCAAGGCGACCGAGTAGTGCAATGAGACAAAGTGCGTTGTTGAGCCTAAGTGGGTTAATGAAAATAACAGCACCACAACGGACAGTAATCCAGCCTACCATTGAGAGCATGCTTAGGTTGGAGGGGCAGTTCCAACGCAACCACCCAACGGCACGGTTGTACAGTGCGAAGCTGGCTAAAATGTTAGCACTGGACCTTCTCCCTTTTTCATTTGTGGAAGGGGTGGGTTTCCTTGAATTTGTGTCAGCCATCTCCCCTAAATGGAAGGTTCCCAGCCAGTCCTATTTTGCAAGAATTGCTGTTCCGGCACTACATCATGATTTGCTGGAATTGGTTGGACAAGCTTTGCAGCAGAGTTCACAATATCCACCTGACAACAGACATGTGGACCAGTTGCCAAGCCACAGATTACATGTGCATCACTGCACACTGGGTCTCTTTTGTGGGGGTTAGAGATAAGCTATCTGAAGGAGGTACTGTTGACACAGCTGAGATTTTTAAAGCTACTCGGAAACATGCAACTGCGGCCATGTTCGCCATGGAGAAATATCATACTGCGATAAACATTTTGGAAGAGTTTTGCAGCAAGGTTTTTGAATGGCTGTGCCCAAGAGGGCTTAGTATTGGTTTTGTTGCCACAGATAATGGCAGTAATGTACTTAAGGCCATGGAGCTTGGTTCCTATTTCCGGGTTACGTGTTTGGCGCACTGCATAAACTTTATAGTTCAAGACTTTCTGAAAAAAGAACCCATAGTCAGCAACTTACTGACCACCTGCTGAAAAATATGCACTAATTTCAGCCATTCTTTTAAAGCTCGGAAGCAGCTGAGGATCATTCAACGTGACTATAACATGCTAGTCAAAGCACTCACCCAGGCGGTGGCAACACGTTGGAACTCAATGTATTACATGCTTGATCGTCTTTTTGAGCAGTACAGGCCACTCAATGAATATGTCATGCAAAGACTGAATGCTACTGTGAAAGGCATGACCCTTCAGTTGGACCAATAGTGCCTAGTTAAATACCTGACTGACATGCTTCATCCTTTTGAGGTCTTCACACGTGAAGTCAGCAAGGAGGACTGTGCAATGGGCCAAGCTATCCCATTATTGCAAATACTATAGCATCAGGTGAAGAAGGTGTCTGAATCATACAAAGGTGTAGAGAAAAAAAGAAGCCTATGACTTGGTGGAGAGTTCAGCCCGTCGCTTAGCTGAAAATACAAGGGTGCAAAATAAGATTTTGTCACAAGAACATTACATTTCTGCCACAATTCTGGATCCACGGGCAAAATTGGCACTGATGACATTAATTCCTTTTTCAGAGACAGATGTTGCCCGCTATAAAACTTGGATAGCTGAGACAGCGAGTAAGTTGCTAATTAAAAGCCCACTAGATCAACTCACAGGAAGTACTGCAGCAGGGCATCCGGCATCAAGTGCAACTTCGGAGGCTGAAGGCAGTGCGTTTGGCTCAGAACACTAACCATCACTATCGACAACAGCGAAAATAACTGGATCATTAGGCCCAGTAGAATCGTTACACGATTGGTATTTACAGTTAGGCATTAGTATTAAGCACAGTGCTGATGCACAGAGAAAAGAGCCCAAAAAAAGGTTAGCAGCAGCACCCCTGAACATTGAGCATTGAATATTGAACATTGAGCGGATGGTCCAGGCCTATCTGGATGACCCAACAGAGGTGTACATTGATCAAAACCCATTGCAGTATTGGTATAGGAAAAGGGCTGAATGGACACTGCTCAGCAGGCTGGTAATAAGCTATCTGGCTTGCCCTGTCACAAGTGTCTCTTCCGAACGTGTTTTGAGAGCTGCTGGTTCCATTGTAACAGTGAGAAGGACCAGTCTGTCGACCAAAAACGTGGAGAGGTTAACAATGAACAAAATGAATCAGCATTTCATACCACCCAATTACACAATACATGAAACAAGGGAGGAAGATGAGGACAGCGGCTCAGGTGACGGAAGTAGTGTGTTACATGATTACCTACTACTGGTTGAACCCCCAGAGTTTGAGGACGAGCTATACTTCCCTGATAATTAGGCTTGCACTTACTGTCTTCCTCCCTTATTTTCCTTTATTTGTGTGTCTGTCTTTCCGGTTACAAACTTTGAATCACCACAAATCCATCACCACCATGTTCTACTCTTCTTATTTCAATATACGAGTTTCAGCTGTCTGCATTTCACAGTTAAAACCTCCGAATCCATCTCCTCCACTCATCCTCCTGAATCTCCCTAAATCCATTGCCCTCAAGACAGATGAAGATTGGATGATGCTAAATAAAAAAATAAAAAAATCTTTCCTAGTCCCGCCAAAAGAAGTGGAACTTGATGACTACTATAGCTATCCTCTTTTCTGAGCCGAGAGAGACTGCCCATTTACTGAAAAGTGAAAATGAGATGGAACAGGTAATGAATGATGCCATGCATTGGATGCAGGCTGACTGATTTTGTTGTTTGTTGTGTATGAAGTTATTTTCTTTGTGCACTAATCATCATTCCACACACCTAAACGTTACTCAAAGGCAATTTCCCCTTCTTGCAACTATTTTTAATAAGAAATGTGTACTTCTACTGCAGCTTGACACATTGCTTTTGATTGAATACAGGAAGGGGACTCAATCTTTACACTGCACACTGAGTATGACAACAGCACCGTCCATGATGATGATGGCAAAAAAGACGGCCCGTTAACTTAAGATGAGAAGGAACAGGTAATGAAAATGAATGGCATGCATTGGACACCTGACTCTGAGTGATTGGTGTTTGTGTTTTTGTTGTTTGATGTGCATGAAGTGAAGTCAATGTGTACTAGTAGTCTTACTGTACACACTAAAGAGTGACTCAAGTCAATAATATTTCTACTCTTGTGTAATAAACAAAATTGTCAAGAAAAGATTCCCTTTTTGTTACAACTTTGTGTCATAGAGCAAATAACCATCACATCACATTCATCCCGGAGCAATGTTGAAGGATATAGCGAATACCTTCTTAACAAAAAAACGAATAAACTGAAAAAGGACATTGAAAGATTTTCCGAAGAGAGGGTGTATCCCTTTCTGAAAGAAAATTACTACCAACAACGCAATGACCCCAATTGGGAACGACCACAGAATAGACAAAATTATAAAAGAGGCAGCAGAAAGCAAATCACTTTTTCTGAAACGTCCGGATCCAGTAGTGAGGATGAGGGAGGACAGAGAGAATAAAATGAAGGCAGAAATCATTTCAGAGAGCAAGGGCCTTTTTTAGATTCACGCCCAAAGAGGGGGAACCGGTACAACGGGAATACAGGGAAGGGTCAATTCAACCGGGCCCTCCACCACAACAAGAATACATACGAACAAGGAGCAAACGGTACTGGCGACCAACCGAATAGCAGTCATAAACCTCTCGGATAGATCCCTTGGCTCCACAGAAATAGGTATTCTTAGTAGAGGCCTTAGTTTTGTCCCTACCACTGGTATAGATTCCTTTCAGCTTGAAAAAGATATGCGCTCATTTTTCAGGAAGGTAAGACTGAGAAGATTCTTCGAGGATAGGGAAACAAGAGAACATAGTAATGTTTCAGGATTTAAACCCAAGTCTGTATTTACACCTACCTTAGGAATGCTTAGAAAAAATGTTGAAGCCTTTGAAATGGCTGTAGAAAGTGGTATCCATAAGATCTTGGACAACAACAAAAAACACAATAATCATAACATCAGCAAAGAAGAGAGATTAGCTCTGAACTCCCTTAAGGATGACAGGTCCCTCACCATTAAGCCCGCGGATAAAGGCGGGGGTGTCGTAGTTTTTAACACAACTGACTACGATGACAGAATGTATAAACTGTTAAATGTTAAGGAACACTATGAGAGGACAAAGGAAAGTAATATTACTAAAATATCCAAAGACTGTACTGCACTCCTACTGGAGGCTAGAGAACAGGGGTGGATATGTGAAGATGAGTTTAAGTACTTAACTCATTTAGAACCAAGGATTCCTGCGACGTACAGATTGCCTAAAGTGCACAAGCAATAGGATGACCCCCCATGCGTCCGATTGTGAGCAGTATTGACTCCCTACTCGAGCCAATTAGTAAGCACGTTGATCACTTCCTGAAACCTCTTGTGTGCAATATGAAATCCTATGTTAGGGATTCAGCACACATGATTTCTCTCATTGAGGGGAGGGAGTTCTGTGGAGAGACTCAGTGTCTAGTGACACTGGACATTGAGTCTCTCTACACCAATTTCCCCCAGGAAGATACAGTCTGTGTAATTAGGGCCATTCTGGAGACTCAAGACATTGGTGGTGCAAATAAGGAGTTTATTGTAAGATGTGTAAGGCTTATTTTAACCAACAATGTTTTTCTGTTCAAGGATGAGCTATTTAAACAACTGAAGGGGACCAGCATGGGGGTCACATGTGCCCCCAGTCTGGCCTGCCTTTACGTTGGCCAGTTTGAGGGAAAACATGTGTTTAATGAAATTGCCCCCTTTTTCGAAAATGTAGCGGTCTGGCACCGCTACATTGATGATATTTTCTTTATCTGGGAAGGTTCTGTTGAACTTTTAAATGACTTTTTGCTATAGTTGAATCTGGGTGACCCAAACCTTAAATTCACATCACATCATAGCACCACCAGAGTTGACTTTTTAGACATCACAATTAAAGAAGCTAGTGGGCATTTAGAAGTTGAATTATTCACTAAACCCAGAGCAAAAAACACACTTCTTAACTTTTCGAGCTTTCACCCTAAGTCGCAGAGAGAAAGTATACCGTTTAGTCAATTTTTGCGGCTTAGGAGGAATTGCTTGGAACTTGAACATTCGGAGATCCTGAAAACCAAATTCAGAGATAGGGGATACCCGAAAAAGCTTCTTACACACTCAATGAAGAGAGCCAGATTTTACGATTGTGGTGCCTTAGTGAACAAGCCCACAAATGAGAAAGAGCCACTCAATAAAATTGTGTTTGTAAGCAAATTCTCGGTCATGAGTAATCAATTGAAAAACATGGTAAACAAAAATTGGCATATTCTAAACCACGATTAAAATGTTATTCTAGAGAAACCACTGTTTGCTTTAAAAGAAAATTAAAATCTGCGTGACCTTTTAGTGCACACATATAGGGAAGAAAATCAGATGGGTCAAAGAACTATGACTAATACCACAGCAATAGGAAACTTTAAATGTAGCACTTGCAATGTCTGCCCACAATGCCTACAAACCACGGAAGTCACCCATAATGGAGTGACATTAAAATCTAAAACTATGAACAATTGCAAAAGCAAAAATGTCATATACTTTCTGAGATGTCCCTGCGGTTTAGGGTATATCGGCGAAACAGGCAGGGAAATTCGAGTTAGGATCCAGGAACACAGATCCGCTATTAGGACAAAAAAGATCACAGCACCATTGGTCACACACTTTCTTGAGGCAGGCCACAACGAAAATGATTTAGTGTGGTTCCTCCTAGAAAAAATTAAAATAGGAAAGAGAGGTGGTAATATGCAGTCCAAGAGGAAAATGCGTGAGCAATGGTATATTTCAACTGTAAACACAGTCAGGAATGGTCTCAACTCAAAAGAAGAGTGGGACCGGTTGCTGGGATTTATATAGGGGAACCCCAAAGATGTCTAAGATTTGTGTAACAGTGTTAAATGTACTGCTTAGTAGAAATCTGAAATGCTCAAGCGCATGAATAGGAAAGTATTGTGTAAAATGAATTATGAATGTTAAACGTTATGATTAAAGAAAAAATTAATGTATGAATATCCACATTTACTATTATTATGACTAATGTTAGGACTGGTAATTATGGCAAACACTATGTATAATAACTCGGAGAAAGGAATATAATATTGTATGTGGATGTAATCGCATTCTTGGCATATTGATCGTTGAACAATGGTAAATGTGCAGCCCAATTCGGGTGCACGTTCTCCGTGATGGGTGGAATTTGTCTCACATGGCTGGGGGATTTTTATGACCCATATGCACACCAATACGTCATGCACTTTGTGCATGTTTTCGGATTCCATTTGAATCTACCTGAAAACTATTGATTGACATCTTTTACGACAGCAACTACAGTCGCGTTGGGAGTAGGTTTGAATTCTTCATACATATTTTCTTCGATATACAACCCAATATGTGTGGGAATTTGATGGACATTCACCTTCTCACTAATTGAGGTGATTCAATTGAAGGCGAGTACCCGTTTCCTTGTAAGCGATTTGGTACCGCTCTTTGAGTAAATAGTCTTTCTTCTGTGTTGCCCTCTTTAGCATAAATCCTCGAACGCTCTAGTGTTTAGGGAGGAGTGAGGGCGGTACACACGGAAGTGGAGCGGCGTTTCACGTTAGAAAAAACGCGCGGAAAAGTGCAAAAAAAAACGCCTGTCTGACAAATGGCGTGACTATATAAATTGGGTCACTTAGCACTAGCGGTTGTTTCCACCGATGAAGCGTGTGCCCTGACAAGGATTTTGAATAATACGAGCAAGGTAAGAACTATTGAGGTTCCGTTACCACGATTAGAGAGAACTTCTGACTCATACTATATATCGATTTCTTTGAGTCTGAATGTTTATATTTGAATTTTATTTTAAAAACACAGACCGCGGGCAGTCAAGACCAGGGATTACAAAGTAACCCGAGGTGCCGTGGAGTAAGAAACAAATTGCTCTACATGTTTCAAGGCGCCACAGTTCTATCCTTTGCCTAAAAAGTGCAAGGTACGTTGCTGACTGGGCAATGTTTTATATGATGAGTTTGTTAAAGGACACATATATTTTTAACTCTAGCATGGTGTTAATCAAATTTAATAGGAAGCAGGGACGGACAGCTTTGTTTGCGAAACTCTGCTATGTTATAGCATCTTACAAAGTGCTGAGAGATGTTTGAACTTGTTAGTTTGGGCTCTATTTGGGACTAGAATAGTCGGCTAAATAGGTATTGTCCTGAACACGTAGCCCTCCAACCATTTGATGTCCGTTAGTTGGTGATCAATTCACCGGACCTCCGGTAATTTATTAGCATAACAGAGGTCAGGCGGGTTACAATATTTGGTTGCATCATGGGCGACATGTAGCGCAGTGCTGCCATGAACGGGTATAGAGGGAGTGAGGTTGATACTTCCCTTTCGAAATAAAATTGGTAGGATCGAATATTGCAGGAATATCTAAACAAGTCGTGGCGTTTATTCTTTCCGTAGCCCAAATGAAAGGAATTCTAACTGGCATATGAAAAACCTGGTGACCACGCGAGGAAGAGGTTGCGCCCTATCTTAAGATAATCACAGTTGTGATATCATATCGTTTTAGTTTGATTGAAACAGTAGCCTATACCAAGGTAAAATATTTTCTGTCTACTTATGCTTATTTGTAAGGCTTGCCTAGTTGGGTTGGTTGTATATAACAGCAGCACTATTTACTATTTTATTGTGTTGCGGGGCTCTAGGCATTATGGTACAATTAAAATATATATATATATGCCAAGGATGAAATTAGATCGAACTCAATGTGTGAAGGAGATCGTGTAAACTATAAAGGTATATCAGCAAAAAAAATGTAAATGTTGATGAAATGTATGTAACCCATATATGTATGAATAGTAGCGCCAGTGATGGCAGTACGGCCTTTTGGCAAAATTGGCAAAACCTAATGCTGGTATATGCCAAGGATGTAAACTGATCGCAGGTACTCCGAGAAGGAGACTGTATAAAATACAAGGATGTCTTAGTAAAAATATAAAATGATGATGTATATAAGAGTGATATTGATATTTTTAGTGTTTAATTGGAGCATTTAGGAATTGTGTGTTGAAATGATAGAACAGCAATGTTTTTTAAAGGTACATTGATATAGGACATTCTTTCTTGTATTAAAGATATTTTACTTTTCTTGTGGGAACCAACCATTATATCCTGAAGAAGGTGTTGGCTTCTAAAAAAACATTATGCCCACCGAAACGCGTTGATGCAGTTTTTGTTGAGTTTAAGTACTTTAGACAGTAACTCTGGATAAAAAACAATTTGAGATCAGAGTGTGATCCTGATTATGGTCAATGTACTTACCTCATGCGAATAGGATACATTTTCTCATTAAGCTTTGCTTCCCACTCGTGAGATGTTAATGTATTATGTAATGACATTTTAATGTGATTTTTACTTGTGTCTGTTGTACAGAAATGAACAGTCTTTTTTAATGAATGTATTGAATAAATTGTCCTTGTTTGAATTAACTTTCCCTTTATTGCCCGGGATGAATGTGATGTGATGGTTATTTGCTCCATGACATAAAGTTGTACCCAAAAGAGAATCTTTTCTTGACAATTGTCGTTTGGTACCCTACCGAATTGAACTTTGGGGTCCCTGTCTTTTATTAAAGATAATAAACAAAATTGTACTTCTACTGCAGGCCGATCTTCATAGTCAGTCAGTACAAGTATCGAAGATGATTGATGGAATAATAACAAGTCAGGAGAACGTTTCATGAGTGGCATAAAAAGTAAACAAGTCAACAACAACCACAGCAGACCTAAATGTCTGTGTAGAAGTGGAGTAGAGTGTAGCGGTGGGATTACTGCAGTGCATTGATTTAGTCACTTAAATTGTAAAATGCTATGTTGCTGGATATGTGCTTTGTACAACTCTTTAAAAAAATGTACTCTAAACGGAGGATGTGCTAAGCGACATGCCGTCACTGTGGGCCTGCTCTGTCCTGTTGTTGAAGGCCAATGCTGGAAACAGACTAGAGTAGAGATGATGCATACATGCCACCTCGGAAAGTGTTCTTGTTGCACTACACCATAACTTGTGCATTTTTTTCAACTTTGTTTCTCAATATCCCTTTTGTTTTTTCCATCTATAATTACAGGCCCGGCCTTGTCCTATACTTGGGAAAACATTACAATGCACATTTACCTTACCACTAAATCTACATCTGACAGGCAGGCAGTGGCGACTGACGACACCCAAGAATGATGGATTAGAGGACCAAGAGGAATGCCAAGATGCAAATCCACATTTTTGACCAGGATAACACAGTAACAGTATCAACTTTCATCATCTTTTAAATAATTTGATTCATTTTTTGTCTACAATCTTTACAACAGTGTGTTCTTCTTGTTGTTAATATTATCATTAGGTTTGCTCTCTGTTTATGATTCATCCCTACCAATATTTAAAATTTGTATTTGCTATCTGTAAAAGTAAGCCCAGAACAACTGAACAAGAACTGTATGTAATCCGGGTCTCCTTATCAATCATCATGTATGCATTTCCTTTTTCTCCCTTAATATATTGATATGGATATGGTAGTCTACAGAGATTGTGTTTTGTTGTTTGTCCATGCGTACTGTTTTTTATTTTCAAACTTTTCCCCAAACCCCCCTTCCCATCCATTTAACAAACCCTAACCCTCTTCCCCCAGGCTGTGTGACTTATTGAGGTGTGACTAAGTTAAATGTACACCAATAATTTATCACGCGCTTGCTGGGGCGGATGTGGCGAAAGCAACAGTACTTCAATTTCAAGGCAGAGCGAGGATCTTCTTCTTGGCCACCCATGATTTTTATTTACCAAAGGAACATACACATCCACATTAATTGCCGGCATTGATAGGATTTGTTGTCATCCTCATACACAGCACTAACTGTTACGCTTGTGTTGAGTGTACTGTAGGCCTAGTCAAGTGACTCGACACAACTATAGTTTGTAACTCTGTTTAGTAGGCTATCCCCACCACCGTTATGTTTTTTTGTAAAATATTTGTGCATATTATTGTTTCGCGGTAAGTTCTATTCTGTACTTCATTCTACTACTCCTCGAACAGTCTCTCTCAGGCGACTGACTGTCTCATTTTCTTTTTTTGCAAATGCTGCTTCCATGCCAGTGTCTACTACTACTACTACCACCACCACAACTATGGCATGTTAGTAAAGGAAACCATCATTACCATGCATCCTTCGCTGTGCCTACGTTAAACATCAAACAAAGGTAAGAGAAGTTTGGGGAAGGCATAAATAATACTGGACATGTTTTCAATCAATTCACACACCCCTTTGAGTCCAGTTAAAGAATGCATAGACTAGAAGAGAGAGACTGACAGTACTAGTAGGATAACTCAATCAGTGAGGGGTGCTGCATCTATCTTTTTGTATCTTACAAAGTCTGCCAATTATTTAATGAAACACTGGCTATGGGCAGCCCTGCACCAGCAACGAAACAGTGTGATGTAAAACAGTAACCCCACCCACAAAATATTAGCAACATTGTATGTAAATTAGAAATATTGACTTAATAATAACCCTAACAAAAATAAACGATGTAAAAAACCCACAAAACCTGACCAACCCCTCTCCCTAACCCCAACCAATGTCCATAAAGAAGTCCAACCAAATGTCCAAAACCTCAACGCCCATTCCCACCCACCAAAACAATAAACAAAACAGGGGCAATAAAAAGGGTCTCCTAGGTTCAGCGGGATTGTCTTTTGAGGACATGCACCGCCTCCTCCAGTTGGGCGATGCAGCTCTTTAGAGCGCGGCAGTTGCAGCCACAGTGGGGGGCACCAGTGATGGAAAGGCGGTGGCGGCGGGCGGCTGCCAGGCGGTGGCGCCGTACCGCTGGAGGGCGGTGGCTGGGGCCCAAGGCATTGGAGTAGTGTTCAGCTGCTGCCGTCTCCTCCTCCTCCTCTTCCAGGACCACCAGCTATCGAGATTCCACTTATATCGCTTCCGGAGCCGTACCTTGGTGCCCAACTCCTTTCGATCTGGTTTGGAAGGAGTAGCTGTATATCAAAAAGAAAAAACAAGACTATTGTAAAATATACTCTTAGAAAAACAGTAAGACAAGTTAATTATACACATAGTGGCATGGTAGCACTATAAAGCACAGTACATAACATTTGTGGTATGTATCTATCCTCCCACTTGCTTGGTCTTTAACATTTGCGGCATCTTTTCAGGCATTTAACCAACCATGCATCAGATTCCTATCAGCCACCTTTGCAATTTGCATGCTTGCATCACACGTATCCTTCTCTCTGTCAGACATAAATATTAAATCTTGCCCGTCCTTCTTCCTTCCACCCATTTTTCCCTTTTTAGTTCAACACCAGGTGATCTGATCTGACTTTTAGTCTTCTCCATAAAACTTTCAAAGCGGAGTTGAAATCAGATAGAAGAGGCCATTGGTTACTCAATGCTCCCGCCCCTAATGCCTTTACTAATGCCAATTAAAGGGTGTCTTGACTCTTCAAACGTTCACAACAACTCTTACTTACTTAGGGCATCCTCATGCTAAAAGGGACCGCCCGCCATAAGGGCGGGGGTCCCGTGGGAGCAATTAGGATGCGCCCACCACAGTGGCAGGTGCATTCCGTATTTTTAACATTGCGGCGGTTGGTGCTAAAAGGACCGCCCGCCGCAATGCTAAAAATACATGTAGTGCTTTTCAAAGCACAATGTGACAGGCAACGCCGCGCGGTGCCTGCCATGTTGTGATTTGAAAGGCAGGGGGTATCATAGGCACCCGCCCATGTCCAAGGGGGCCCGCAATGGCCCCCCAAGCATACTCTGCATGCCTTTCTGTGGCGGCAATGCCGCCACGGAAAGGCATCCCAAAATGCACATTCTAATATGGCTGGTGGTGTCTTTCAAACACCGCCACCATATTGAACCCTTTTCCACCCAGTAAACATGTCTACCGTGCAGAAAAGCAGCGGACGGTCTTTCCATCTGCCGCTGACCCCCCAGCCATTTTAATATGGCGGGGGTCTTTTCTACAGGGATGGCGGGCGGTTTGCCGCCGCCGGGCCGGCGGTGACTAACACTGGCCCGGCTGGGGCAATCCGCCTTCCATCCTAATGGGGCCCTAAGTCTCAACAGTACAATATACATACAGTACACCCTTGCAGTGAGTGTAATGTCAATAGTTAAGGATTATGAATCTAACTTACCACCCCCGCCACTGGTGCTGGCTCACGCCCTGCATCTTCATCCCCAACTGCTGCATCCTCATCAGCCACGTCGCCTTCGCCGCTGGCCCCGGCACTGGTGGTTGCTAGTGAGCCTAAAAAAACATTACAAATGTTTTAGGTGTCATATACACCTCCCCCATTGGTCAGTAGCAAGATTGAAAAATTAGTTAATAGTATACAATACATCACTAGTACAAATCAGGTAGTACTAGAGTAGACACTAGTAGTTATATGGTCCCTTGGGTCATTCTAGTCTTTGCTTAGTTAGCCCGAGCCATGCAACCATTTTACCTTTGTGTCTTTTATTTTTGCACACGTGACGTTACTTCGCAGCTTGTTGTATAAAACACCTTTGAGCCCACATGACCTCATACTGCTACAGTCTAAGGGCTGCGTACAAGGTCAACCAAAACATTAACAAGCCACTTTTTTATGAAGTTGTGGTGTTAGTCCATATTGCTTATCCATCAAAATGCTACACTTTTTGGCACGGCTGAGAAATGCTTGCAATATACTAACGCGCACCATTTTTCTCATTACAGACGGAAGATTCCCTTTCTACGAACCAGAGCTTTGCAGAGCTTATGATGTAACAACTACCAGTACTAGGTTCTTCTAAGGTGAGGGGTCCCCAGAATTTGCTCAGAGATCTTCATTTAAAATTTTGTATAAACTATATTCCTAACAAGGGGATGGTGGTGCTTCCACCACTGTTCAGTCATCTTGATTTCCCTTTTTTCTAGTATGGACTTCTAGTTGTTGTAACTGTAAGTGTAACAATGTTTATTGTTTTAATGTTATGCATTTTCCTGTTGGTGCTGCATTATAGAACAACGTAGATAGATTGTCAATTAAAAATAAAACTTTTGAACTTACATAGACTCAGTGGTATTTGGTGTGGACTTACACGAGTGAGCGAGCGAAAGGAAGGGTCAGGGGCGTAACACAGGCCCCCGCAACCCCCGCAGTGCGGGGGGGCCTCACTCTCCAAGGGGCCCCTTATTGGAGCCAGCCAGCAAGCCTCTTTAAGACTTTGAATCATGAATGAAATGCTGCGCAGCCGCACACGGCGCCCAAGTCCAGGCGGCCTCTTCATTAAGTAAAGGCATCTTTGGTGCGCACGTCCGGGCCCCTCTGGGGCTCTTCCGCGTGTAATGTGAGTATATTAAACTCCGGACACCTCGAGGTGAGCCCAGAAGGAGGAGACAGTCTATGCTAGGAGATCATTGGAAGGGGCCGAAGCACCTGCGGCTCTGCTTCCAATCTCCCTCCGGCCTCCGGCGTAAAGCAGCACCCCCTCATCCCATCGGAGTAGGTGCTGTGGGGCAGAGGGCATGAGCTTGTAACCTTGTCCGGTGGCAGGGCCGGCTCTAGGTCGGTGCGACCAGTGCTACCACATCGGGTGCTGGCTTGCTGCTGCTTTCCTTCCCACCGGCAATTACCGGGCCTAACAAAACTGCCAAGTTAACTCTTGTAACTAATGTTCTACCCACCTGGAGAGAGATAGCTGTGTCCCGATGCAGCATGCAAGGCAGGGAGTCCCCGAGACGGCAGGTTTTACCGAGTAGGACACATGCAGCCTGGGCCTCCACCCACGGTGAGTGCTGGTCTGGTACTTTGCACGCTGAGCTGTGCAGTGCGTGCCCAGGGAGGGACGATCCTGGTGCCATTGTTCTTGGTATCGAGGGGAAGGCGTCACCCACTGCAGACATTGTTTATTGTGCCTAGCATGTTTGGATGCCCCGCTGTTTACGACGCTCTCAATGCGCATGCAGTCCCAAACATCGGAGTGCTTAAGTCAAACATTTTTCTTTGTACGACTTGCTGAATGGGAGTGCGCTTGTCAAACCGTTTCCCCCTTGGATTTGTTACCCCTCCCCTGCCTTTTAAATTTTCCGTTGTGTGGTTGCCTTTCAAACGTTCCTGTCGAAAATGCACTTAATCTAACCCTGTGAAACATCCCTTATCTGGGTTTTCAAAGATGCCTCCTACGTCTAACAGGCCTGCTTAGCTAAACTACCCTTCTGTGCTTTCACTTCAGAGCTGCCTGCAGTCGGTGGCTGGGTGCTGCTTGTGTCGCAGAACGGATTGTAGTAATGGCCTGGCAGTGATCTGTTGCGTCCAAGAGCAAACTAGTGGATTTCAGCCGTGAAGGGAGTAGCAAGGAAACGTGGGTGGATGATAATGTCAGTGTGTTTCTTAATTTGAAAAGTCGACATTCAATTTATGATTCTTACTTTGCTTTATAAGTTATTTTCGGCTTTGTTCCCAGAGTGACTTGATTGGTGCCCTTCCCTGTGCTAGAAGGCTTAATTGTATATTATGACTATTTTGCATAATTTGTTTCCCTTTTTCACAAATTTTTTTGCAAACTATGCAGCTTTTTGTCTTCTCACGTGTTTATATGGCCTTTAACATGTCAGTTATTTGTACTTCAGCGGTACTAGCTTCTGGAGATTACCATGCCCTCCCCCTGACGATCCCCCCTTCCCGAATTTAAGTGTCTTCTATGCCCGCACAGACAGACAGCAGGACATGCAGCCACCTAAACCGATTGCGAATGGACTCAAAAGCAGGGAATCTGTATCTTGTTTGTTGCACTCTGCTCTGACGGACATCCAGCAGGTGCTTAGAAGCGTGCCCTTCTGCACAGCGCTACAAAAACCTACTCAAACAAGGACATGTACATACCATGCAGTTGTCCTAAGAGACTTGTATGCACGAGGAAGGGCTTTGTTGTGCAAGGTGTCAGCCTGAAAGAGTTCTGTAAACTGGAAGACAGTTCTGCTGTCCAATAACAATGTTGTTATCCCTCTACAACCTGAGGGGTAGCCCTGCTGTACTGGTGTGAGCTAGTGGGATCCAGCAATCTGTTGTCTCAGGCGCAGTGAAACCTGGTGCACTAGTTTGTGGCAGTCCTGCCAAGTACCACTCATCAGGCGATTTGCATGGCAAACTTTAATGCTTGCACTTATGCAAAAAACGACCTAAAAGTGTCAGACTAAGGATGCGTAGCACTTGGCAGGGCTGATACCCTGAAACTGTTAGACAAAGATGACCCATACACTGGCATTTCAGAGCTCCCAGGCACAGCAACTTGTGCCCAGTGAACCACATACAGAGTGTACTCAGGATGAAAATGGGAGCCTTCAGTATTGCATTTCATTCTGCTAAGTGTTGTCACAAACAGGACCAGAGCACAAGGAAGCTGAGAGCAGCTGGGCTTGACATCACACCTGGCTAGAGGGGCAGTCTGAGGAAAACCTGACAACCTATGGTGAAAATATATCACCAGTGGATTGTCTTGTATACTTCGCACTTCCCCAGGAATTTATGAATACTTGATTGCAGCCTACCTCTAAACCAGGCCCCTAAGCTGCTGTCCGAAAGTGTACTAAGACAGTATCCATCCTTCTATTGTAGTTACAAGTCAGGTAACTATTGATACCTTCTCTCTCTCCATCCTTACCTTTGTCCCGTTATCTCCTTCCTCTTCAGTTTTAATTCCCATCCTCCTCTTCTCATTATCACCCCTTCCTCCTACCTTCACTCTCACTTTCCCTTTTTCTCGTTTTCCCTCTTCCTTCATCTCCTTCTCTTGATCCTTCCTACCTTAGACTTCGATCTTCTTCCTCTTGTCTCTCCTGTCTTTCTTCTTTTCTCCCAGTCACTTTTATCACTTTGCTTTAGGTCCTCCCATTTCCTCCTTCTTGTCTCACATTTCTTACTTCTTTTTGTATGTCTTCCTCTTGTTACCCTATTCCATCTATCTTCTAACTTCTTTTCTGTCTCAGTTCTTTTGTCTTTCTCAAAGCCTCTTCATCCTCCTTTTCTTCCTCCCTCTCACAAATCCTCCTTTTTCTTCTATTCCTACTTACCTGCCACACTCTCTCCTGGGGCCTCATTTATGAGAAATGACGCATCGCTGCGTGAAAGCAGCGATGCGTCACTTCTCAGTGCGCACTCCTTGCGACATTCCTGATGCGTCATATTTAATGTATGACGCATCATGTCGCAAGGAGTTACAAATACGTCAGTATTTCTGACGTATCTGTAAGCGCAAAAGTGACGCATTACTGGGGTGTGTCACAAAAGTGACGCAACTCCAGCAATGCGTCCTTTCACATGGGGCAAGCCCCATGTGAAAGGGCCTGCATCAGTCTTAAGCCTGCTGTGAGGCAGTCGCAAGATTTTGACGCAATGGTGTCCTAAAAGTGACGCAGTGAAATCTCATAGATTTTACTGAGTCACTTTTACGACCCTTCCTTGCGTCAATACGCCCCCCTTGCATACATTATACCTGGCGCAGGTATAATGTGGCGCAGGGGTTTACAAAGTGACGCATCTACCTAGATGCGTCACTTTGTAAATATGGCGCAACAAGGCGCATTTTTTACGCCACTGGTGCGTCACAAAAAATGACGCACCGGCGGCGTAAAAATGACGCACAGCCTCAAAATGAGGCCCCTGGTTACTCTCTCTCTTTTACCCTTTCAATTCTGCTTTTGTCCTTCTCTTTCCTCAAATCTCACCTACACCCCTTCTTTTTCCTGTCTCTTTCCCTCTCTCACATCTCTCCTCCTTTTGTCTACCTCTTCCCCTCTCACCACTCTTCCTACCCCCATTGTCTCCCTCCGTCTCTCTCTCCTCTCCCTGCTCCTGTTGTTTCTCTTCTTCTTCCTCATCCTTGACAGTCTGTGTGCTGTGCAGTCAGCTGAGACTGTGGGACACTTAGGCAGCTGAGATGCTTCAGTGTGTAACTTGTTCATGTTGGGCTCTCACACATCCTTCCTGTTGGGCCGGGTCCCATGTGGACAGAGAGACCGTTTCTGGTACTTTTTAGCATTTTTAAGATCTTCTTGGAGTTTCTCCATGCGGATCACCACACTTAAATGCGTTAGTCTAACTCCCAAAGCGTGGTACGTGGCAGAGCTGGAGATTGGAGTTTTGTATAGTTGATGTTTTGACTTATGTCAAGGTAGTGCAGAGGGTTAACATGCCTGCTGCAAAAAACGTGTACAATGTACATTACAGAGTGCATATAATTTTAATAGATCAACAGGTTACAGCTTTTAGAAGCGACATCCTTTTGTTCCTTGCTATTGATAACTTAAAGTCCTAATATAGAACAATGAGGTATGAACTTTCATCATAGAGCTGCATACACACTGCAAAGTATACATTAGAACATAGATTAATGTTACAAAAAGTGTTATTTTTATTAAAGAAAACTCCCAACTATGCTGTTTCTTTTTCGACTCTGAGTTTGAGCTTCTCCAAACCAAGCACTCCTAAACTATACGGCCTACCAGTATGGATGACACGTGACTCCTTAGTCCTTTGGCTTATGCAACATTTCCTATAAGCTGGTTTACAAACTTATGTTTGATTGTCTCTGTGTAATGTGTGTGTGATGCTAAAAGCTCTGACATCCTTTACTGGTATGAGTGGCGCTGTATAACTAATTCAGTGCATCTGAGAGAGAGTAGTTAGGGGGACTTGGTCACTGTTAAAGGGTGCTAGTGAGAGATACCCATGGTGGAGGGGGTCATGGGGGGAGGGCGGGTGCCAAATAACATTGCCTTACTGGGCGCCACCAGCGGTAAAGCCGGCCCTGTCCAGTGGTCTGGAGGAATCCTTGCGCCTCTGGGAGGCGAAAACCGCTGCTGCGAAGGCCTGGATCCGTCGCGGCCTCGCTCCCCCTTACTGAAGCTGTCACAGAGCTGGGCCTGTCCGTGCACATCTGTAGGCCCCTAACACCAGCAGAAGACTGAAAAGCAGAAGAGAATAGTCAAGTCCTCTGCCAGATCATCAGTAAATTTGATTCCTCTGGACTGCCCCCTGGATCAGCAGCCATGGCCCCCAGGCAGAAATCTCTGCAGCTTGGGCAGGCCCACGTTTAACAGCTCATCTGCCCTCCACCTGTGTTTGGAGGGCAGTGGGGGCACAGGATTGTATCTGGGGATTAAAAGACATAGCTAACAAGTTTAACAGACTCAGCTCACCATTGACTGCAGCACCATCTGAGCCACCCCCTCAGTCCAGAGAAAGAGGCTTGGAACCTGCCTACCTGTGTGACGCAAGCAGGGCCAAAGAGTCAAGCACTGCGCAGCATTGAGACACATGCAGTGTAGCATCCAACATTTCCCATCAGTGGGTACGTAGCCAGGCCAAAAGGGACATCTAACTGGTTAGAGTGATGTCTCTTTGGAGAGGTGTAATTTGGTATTTACCTATGAGAAGGAAGAGTTTGGATGTAATTGTCAGCCCTATGGTAAAGTGTATAGAGTCAAGCATGGCCAGGCATTGTGATTTATCCATAGTAGTGCAAGCAGGTGCAGTGGAGCAGGTGTAAAATTTAGGATGTGTAGAGATTGTGCAAGTGTATAGAGGCCTTTCGAGGAGAGTCTATTAGTGACATTCCATTCCAGGTGTTTTTGTGGCAGTTTCAAGATCTATTTAAAGCTTCTCATTGCTCAAGTGTCATTCCTAATATTTCTTTCCATACACTGGTTACTTTATTTTGCTCGCAAAAAATGTCACTCGTAGTCGTTGAATGTCACTCATAATTACACTTGAAGTAGGAAAATGTCACACATGGCGATCTGAAACCTTGGCAGCTATGAAGGCTATTCATCTCGGCCGCTGGCTACGCCGGTGCTGGGCATGTAGCGGCGTGCCAACTGGGCCGTGGAACACTTGCTTCAGGGTAATAGTTTGTTGGGGCCTCACACATCCTGTTAGGGTGGCCTAGTCGTGAAGGGCACTTTGTTAATGACCTTCCATTTCAAGTGCTGTGTAGCAGCTAAGTTAAGAGTTTCTCATTGCTCAGATGAGTGTCATTTCTGCTATTTGTGTTTTCCTCGTCTTCATCCCCTGATTTTGCTTGTGAAAAAGTGTCACTCATATTTGTGGAAATATCACTCATAACTACACTGAAGATATGAAAATGTCACACATAGCAATCTAAAATCCTGGCAGCTATGCCCCCAGCAGCCCCCGTTTACCAGCCTCCAGGGGCCCCAACAGCGCTGTAGTACAAAAACAGGCAGCACTACACTCTCTCGCCGGCGTTGGTTGTACCAGTGAGTTGTCTCATAACAGTCCTACCTCATAAATTAAATGGTGCGTGCTGCATGCTGTGGGTGCAGTTGACCTGAGCTTTCAGGCCCAGAACCAAGGGTTATTGAAGGCAACTGCCTCGAGGCCAGAGACCATTTGCATATTTACATACCTTTGTAAACTGGTTACAGAGGCTTAGGTTTTTTTTCTGTTCCAGTACCCCCTGGGCCCCCACTCTGCCTATTCCTTGTATTTGAAATATACATTTACTGCTGTAGTGTGAGAATGCATTTCATGAGAAGGAATATAAAGTAGGGTTGCCAAAAGAAAAATGCCAGCCATGTGTTTAAAGAGCCTGGAAAGACCCCATCTTGGCACTAAATAGGGTTATAAATAAAAAAGTATGTATTAATTTGTAATGTGACTTTTCTGTCTTTGTTCCCTTTAATTATCAGTCATGGATCTTATCATTGAGGCAGCCCTAGAACACAATTAAAGTCCTTTCTATTTACATTTGCTGTTCGAAGTATGCACAGAAAAGTGCTGATTATACGGCTTTAGGTGACTGCTTATTTTTGTCGGTGGGGCAAAGTGGTAGGTGGTGAGCCGGGCCGCTGTGGGGGGGCCCCCCCATTGTGCTTTGCAGGGGGGCCCCCTCAAGTTTCGTTACGCCACTGGGAAGGGTGTGCATATGCATTGCTTCCACGACTGAAAGGTCGGGTGTGTTATGTTCTGGGTTGTCTACTTGTTGGGTATCTTGGGGGAAGGGTTCGGAGAGCTAATAGTTATGACGAGACACTACTATAATTAGTCGGGCATGGGATTGTGGTGGGTTCTGAACTTCTGATTGAGTTGTGAGGAAGGTCCAACCTACCATCACCAACATCCTATTTTCTTGTGCAAAGTTCTGTATGTGCAAAATCCCTACAATAGTAGTAGTATGTCCTATCCTATCAAAATAGTAATAAATCTGGTTGGGCATTTGTTGGTGGGAATTGTTGAAAAGCCTCAAGATTAACAAAGATCAAGATCAATAAGACTAGAAGTAGTACAAGAGGACAACCCAAAGGACTGGACTCAATGGCTAGAGCTACTGGTGAATCTAAGTTTTATTTCAAACCTTTTAAATAAAGAGTGGCCAACTGGGCAAGCTTAGCTACTACAGACAGACAATAGTAGTAGTACAGAGAGTCATTATAGCAGAGGCAGGGATAACAAGAATTTTGAAACAGATAGTACAGATCAGGGCCAGCAGAAGAGCCCTCGTTGGTGTCCTCCTGTTGCTGGTGTTGTGCTCCTCCCGCTGACTGCGACCCTGTCTGCCTACTCCTGGGTGCTGAACAGGAAAGATATAAGAGAGAGACAAACATAGATGATTGGTGTGAAACAAATAACATATTTTAAAGAACGGTCAAAAAAACAGTTATGTAAACAATTGCAATAACTAAATTGACCAATCTCATCTGGTTAACAAGTAGTATTGGGGGATTTGCGGATCAACTACTTACTATTTATCAACACTAATCCAGTCTTCCATTCTGTTTCCAGAATACTAACTAAGCCTAAGTACGATGTACCACCTGACCTAGCCCACCTATTCCAGGCGTGCCAATTGTACATTAAGTATGCATTTCCACTTCTTTTAGTCCTCAATAATGCATATGGTCAAATGGAGGACACATGACTACATTTTTGCATACACCAAATTTTTGGTTGATGATTGATGCTGAATGCTGTTCTGCTAGTGCTAAGGCTATTACCACTCATTTCACAAACTAGAAAAGGTTCTACTAAAGACTGGGGTAGTAGCAGCACGTGACGTAACAGAGGGGGTATCACACATACCAGTAAAAAATTACAAACTCATACAAAGTAACTAAACCTAAGTATCAATCCGCCCCTATCTCTTAGTGACAGGGCAAAGTAAGGACTAGAGTCACTATAGCATTACGTAACTTAATTTCTCTAACATAAACTCTTACATAATCACGCTAAGCGAGCGCAAATGCAAAGTTGCAGACAAGTAAGATTACTAGCGCAGAAGAGCACCTGTGTCATAACAATCACAGAAGACTTTTAAACGTAATTTACCTGTAATGTAAGCAGCAGCATTCTGGCTGGTTTGAAAAAAAAGATATTTGCAATATATAACACAGAGCAGAAGAACAGACACAAAGTAGTAATAATTAGTTACTCACCAAGACCTGGGTCCTCCACTCCTAGCAGGTCCAGCAGGTCCTGCTCCCAGTCCAGGATATCAGACCACTGGTGCGTCAGTTCGTTCTGGGTGCGCCGGACCACAGAGCAGCGAAACACTGCCCGTCGTACCTTCCCCCACCGCTGCCGACCCAGGTCTGCCACCTGCTGCCAGGGTTAAGGGGATGTCACAAAGAAAACGAGTGCAGCCAACTCCACCTCCCCAAATAAGGCCCGTGCCTGCACCCCTTGTGGGTGCCGCCTTCCCCAAGCAAGGCAGTCGCGGCTCTGGCTGCGATGAGCCTTGTGGCCCTTTGCCATGGATCTGGGGTAGGCGGGGGGTGGAAAAGAAAAAGTAAAAATTCAAAAAGAAATGGAAAAAGCAGGTAATAGAAAAAGAGTGAAAAAGTCGTTAAAAAACACACAAAAAGTAGACAAAAACCAAAAATATAGAAGCAGGAAAATAGTCAGAGAGATAATAAATAAAATAGATTAAAAAAAAGTGTCTAGAAACAAAGGATTGAAAGGATAGAGGGAGGATTCAAAAGCAGGCCCCAGAACCATGCAATAGAATGAAAAACAAGATGGCCTGCTCCCATTGCGACCGCGTGGGCAAGTTTGTGTGATATTTTCTCCCCGAGCACGCAAAAAGCATTGCAAACATGTAAAAGCGTTCCCAAACAGGAAATACGTATGGCGAACGGGCGCGAGCATGCATTGTGTGACCCGGAACAGGAAATAAGCATCGTGAGCGGGAGGGACAAGTGAAAACAAGATGGCCGCGCCCATAGGCGACCGCATGGGGAAGTTGGCGAGACATTTTCAACGCAAACACACAGAAAATGTTGCGAACAGGCGGGAAAAAAACTACTGCGTCTTCGCGATATGTCCGCGTGTTTGCGGATATTTTTGACATTTTCGCGATAGTTTCCGAAAGTGAATTTCATTTCGCAATTCCACTCACCCCTAGTGTTAAACTGGTACTAATGTTGAATAAACCTAACTTGTTTCTGTGCCTCTCTTGCCTCTTTCTTCATTTCTCTTGCTTCTTTCTGCACCTTTATTCCTCTATCTCCACCTAACGGTCTTCTTTCAGCACTTCACTTGCCTCTTTCTGCACTTCTCTTTCCTGTTTCTGCACCTCCCTTGCCTCTGTCTGCACCTCTCTTGCCTCTTTCTGTACCTCACTTGCCTCTTTCTGTACTTTTCTTGCTTCTTTCTATACCTCTCTTACCTCTTTCTGCTCCTCTCTTGCCTTTGTGCATTTCTCGTGCCTGTTTCTGCAGTTCCCTCTCCTCTTTCTGTACCTCTCTTGCTACTTTCTGCACCTCACTTGCTTCTTTCTGCACCTCACATTTCCTTCTGCACCTCTCTTGCCTCTTTCTTCACTTCTCTTGCCTCTTTCTGCACCTCAAGTGCTTATATTTGCACTTCACTTGCCTCTTTCTGTACTTCTCTTGCCCCTTTCTGGACCTCACTTGCATCTTTCAGCACCTCTTTTGTTTTTTCTGCAGATCTCCTACCCCTTTCTGTACCTCCCATGCCTCTTTCTGCATCTCTCTTGCCTCTTTCTGCACCTCACTTGCCTCTTTCTGCCCTTCTGTTGCTTCTTTCTACACCTCTTCCTGCTCCTCTCTTGCCTGTTTCTGCATTTCCCTTGCCTGTTCCTGCAGTTTCCTCACCTCTTTCCATACCTCTCTTGCCTCTTTCTGCACCTCGCTTGCCTCTTACTGTACCTCTATTTCCTCTCTCTGCACCTCACTTGCCTCTTTATGCATTTCTCTTGCTTTCTTCTGTACATCTCTTACCTCTTTGTGTACCTCTCCTACCTTTTTCTGCACGCCTCTTGCCTCGTTTTGTACCTCTGTTGGTTCTGTCTGCACTGCTTTTGCTTCTTTTTGCACTTCTCTTGCTTCTTTGTACACCTCTTTTGCTTCTTTCATCAATTCTCTTGGCACTTTCTGCACTTCTCTTCCTTCTTTCCTTCTTTCTGCACCCCTCCTGCCTCTTTCTTCACCTATGTTGCCTCTTTGTGTACCTCTGTTGCCTCTTTCTGCACTTCACTTGCTTCTTTCTGCACCTCTCTTGCCTGTTTTGGCACCTCTGTTGCTTCTTTCTGCACTTCGGTTGCCTCTTTCTTCACCCTAGACTTAGAGGTAGTTTTGATCCCCCTGCCCTATAATGTACTAGGGACTTACATGGGAGATCATGCCAATCAGGGGTACCCTAACCCATAGTGTACCCTAGTGTGTATAGGTGTTTTCACTGTATTATAAGTGTCTTTCAACATAGCTCCAGGCCTGGTTAGTCAGAGTCAGTTACCACCAGTACTAGTCGGCACAGGATGACGTTGTAACAAGGCCTCTTTCTCCACCTCTGTTGGTTCTTTCTGCGCTTTTCTTCTTCTTTCAGCACATGTCCTACCTCTAGAGGCATAGTTAGAAACTAGCATTTAAAAAACCTTTGAAATTCACTGAAAAAAACATACGTTTCAGAGAAGTTATAGTTAGGAATTAGCATTTAAAAAACCTACGAAATTCACTGAAAAAAACATAGGTTTCAGGAACGTTATAGTTGGAAATTAGCATTTAAATTACCTTAGAAATCACTGAAAACAAAAAACCCACAGGTTTCAGGGACATTATAGTTAGTTGGAAATTTCACTCAAACAAAACCAGAAAAATGCAGCCTTTATAGTTAGTAGAGCTAACTATAACTCGTGCCCTCAATGCACTGCTGATAGCGTCACATATTACAGCACTCATTACATGGTTAGTGACATCACAGATGACATCACTGATGACATCTCAAATGACATCACTGGTCTTTGAACCTGGGATAATTTGGAAAATAAAGAACTTGGAAAATTGTTTCTCTGCAAATGCGACTTCATTTTCCACAAAAAGGATTATGTTTGATATATATATTATTACTACTGGCGGTCGCCAGTAGGTAATTATAGTTAGAACTAAGCATGGGCGAATTTAGCGAATCTGGTGTTCGCAAATTTGCGTATTCGCAAATTTGCAATCCGCAAAATCCGCGAACTCTCACGAATTTGCGGATTTTTTGTTTTTTTTGTGTTCGCAAGGGTTTCTGCCAGTTCGCGAGGGTTTTGTACCAGTTCGCAATTGCGAACTTACTTGTCGGCTCGCAACGGTCGCGACTATGTTGTTTCTACGTCTGGTTCATCATCACAGGTTCACAGCACCCTCTGTATCAACACTGCCACCCTCTGGTTCACCCATGCCACCCTCTGGTACATCACTGCCACCCTCTGGTTCATCACTGTAGATTATGGGGGGAAAAGCTAGCACACCTGCCCTGCATCAACTGACATGAATTAATTTGGGGTTGATTTATTAATGTGTCACTGAATTTAAACTTCCAGTCTGGCACCTGCTTCCTTATCTGTAATTTGCTTTCTGTTGCAGTGCAATTTTTTTTCCCAGGACCTTTGTGGCCTACTTGTAGCTCTTCTATGAGCCTGCTGTGAGGATCAGACAGGGTCATAGAATAGTTGCAAGTAGGCAACTGAACTCTGGAGGGGCCCCTCAGGAAGCACTACAGGGAATGGTTACTAATGATGAGTTTGAACTTTTGCACCTGCTGAGTGCTTTCAGTTTTGCAAAACTTGTTTTTCTGCAGAACAGCAACTGTAATGCCCCAAACAAACGTAGGCAACTGAACTCTGGAGGGGCCCCTCAGGAAGCACTACAGGGAATGGTTACTAATGATGAGTTTGAACTTTTGCACCTGCTGAGTGCTTTCAGTTTTGCAAAACTCGTTTTTCTGCAGAACAGCAACTATAATGCCCCAAACAAACTTACTTGTGAAAAGTTGATTTCTAATCCAAAAGTGATCCAAAGAAAGTCAAAAAGGCCTCAAATCCAAATATCCAGCAGCATCCACAAAAAGTAATCCTTCCAGGTCAAGAATCCAAATGAAAGTGACCAGCACATGAAGAAAGCACTGGGAGGAGCCTGCTGGACAGGAACAGGAAGTTGGAGACTGTGGGGCACTTCCTTCCTTCCCCCCCCAAAATGGACTCCTTGCAAAAAAAAGTGCAGGCAAATGTCAACCTGAGGAGTTATTCTGATTAAAATCATCATTTTCAGAAGGTTTATGCTGCTTGCTGGTGGATTTCTTGTGCGGAATTGCAAATTTTGTAATTTCGCGAGTGCGAGATTGTTGCTGCCCGCCGCATCTACGTGTTCGCAATAGCGAACTCCCGCGATACGTGATCACGGCGTACTCGCTGTGCAAGGTGGCAAGCCGCGATGACGTAATCGCGGTCGCCAAACTCCCACGGGATCCCGCAGTAAGATCCAAAATGGCGCAGCACTCGCAAAATATCGAGAAAAACAACTCGGCAAACGCTGAATGACGGTAAGTGAACGTCGCGCCCCGCAATATTGTATCACCAAGCAAAAAAATCCGCTGCGTGCGAATTTGCAGATTTTTGGCAAATTCGCGAGAGTTCGCGGATTGCGAATTCACCAAAAATCTGCGAAATCCGAGAGCGGAACGGATTTTACGCCCATGCTTAGTTAGAACCTAGTTTTCACAGGAAAAGTGTTTTTTGATTTGCTAATAACTTTGGCGTAGTTTGATGAATCTTCGCGAAATTCTCTAAAAAAAAAAAGTCTATCCAGGTCAGCATCTATCCAGAAAGTTTGGGTGTGATTCGTCAAGCGGGGGCTGAGAAAAAAGGGGCGTTCCAAAAAGTGTTTTTCGTGTGTTAATTTCCATAGGAAATTTTGAGACAGGCTACAAACCGAACTGCTGAACGGAATTACACCAATTTTGGCAAAAATGTAGTGCTTGGTTCAGAAAACGACCTTTTTTTAAATGGTGTAAATCCATTCAGTAGTTGCTGAGAAATTTAAAAAATAAGAGTCAAAAAAACAATTTCCCAATGGAAAACTTAGGCAAGGCTACAGCCCGAACTGCTGAATGGAATTATCCCAAATTTGGCAAAAAGGTAATGCTTGGTACAGAGAGTAACCTTTTCTTTCAATGGTGTAAATCCGTTCAGTACTTGCTGAGAAATTCAAAAAATAAAAGTTTCAATATCTATGACTGCTGTGGATTTGTGATCCCTCCCAACCACAAGCTTCATTCTAATTGGCTGTCAACACTCCATACCAGGAAGTGTTGGCAGTCATCTTGTGACTCAGTAGAACTGAGTCACAAGAAAACAGAGAATTAAGCATGAAAAACAAGAAAAGGGGCAGGATAAAACACCCTGACCCCCTAGGCCTGCTCAGGGGGTCCAACAAGGACCCCCAAGCCAAAGAAAAACTATTTTTTTCTTTAAAAATTGGCAGAATTTACGCTAGGTGCGCGAATCCAGACCGAAAATTTTAAAAAAACAAAGCACGTGCTCCCGCTCTTCGTTTTCAAAAAGCCCCCAGGTGGGCTAGGTCCCGGGAACACTCATAAATTATGTGTGCCCCAGGGTGGCGCGGTTGCACAGTGGTGCAAGGAGGGGGCGGGGCCTGACATAGCAAGTGTGCAAACACACCCCCAGGCACATTGTAAATTGGGGGATTAAGTCCCCTTGAATACTGAGGGTCCCTGGGGGCCAACTAGCCCACCAGGTACCTCAAGTATGCGCCACAGAGCTGCGTTGCAGAGAGGTGTAAAAAGGGGCATGGCCTCGGACCACCTCTCTGCAAAGCAGCTCTGTGGTACTTACTTGAGGTACCTGTTGAGCTAGTTGGCCCAGAGGGAACCTCAGGATTCAAAGGGACTTAATCCCCCAATCTACAATATGCTAGGGGGCATGTTTGCACAGTGGTGGAGGGAGGGGCGGATCTGATATAAGAAGTTAGCAATACTGCTGTGTGGGACTTACTGGTGGTAATAAAAGGGATAGTTGTCCCCCAAGGTTGACGTTGGGGGCTAACTACTTCTCCTTTTACCTCCAGTAAATACCACACAGTGGGATTGTAAAGAGGTGTTTCGAAGGCCACGCTCACCTTTCTCCACCACTCTGGAAACGCAACTGGTATGTTATAGTTAGAAATTAGCATGTAAAAAACCTTTGAAATTCACTGAAAAACCATAGGTTTCAGGCATGTTATAGTTAGAAATTAGCATTGTCATCAGTGATGTCATTGACCATGTCATGAATGATGTAATATGTGACGTCACCAGCAGTGTATTGTGAGGGGGTGAGTTATACAGCCAAATGCATCAACAGATGGAATTGCGATTCCTAAATAGCTATTTTTAAGGAATCGCTATTTAGGAATCGCAAAAGCCTATGCATGTAGTAATCGCTTTAAAAATAGCGATTCCTACACATTCCTTAATTGCGACTCACAAATTGCGAATCGCAATTAAGGAATACCTCCCCATTCATTCTTATGGGCCTAGAGGCCCATAGGAATGAATGGGAAGACATTCTCAATTTGCGACTCTTAATTAGAGAATCGCAAATTAAGATTGCAATTTCAAGGGTGCCAGGGTGTCAAAAGGACACCCTGTTGCACCCCTGAAATTCATCTGTGCACATATGTTGCACATATGTTGCACACACACATGCCCTAAGGGCATGTGTGTCCGCAACATGAAACTTTGAAAAATGCACAAAAGTGCATTTTTTTCAAAGTTTTTGCAAATTACCATGATGTTCAACTTCTTGGTAATTTGCTACTCCTATTAGCGAAATAGCTCCAGTGTCCAGAAAACAGTTGCCATACCTGCCTGGGAGCCCTTGACGAGCCGCCGGCACTGCTGCCTTCGCCGCTGCTCCATCGCTGCCTGCCACCTCCCCCCGCCGCAGCCTCCCTCTACCAGTGCTGCCGCAGTGTGGGGGAGGGTGTGACTACAACACCCAGCGGCCTCCGCGACCGGAAGTCGCGTTGAGGCGGAGCGCGCCAGGAGGCGCTTAAAAACGGCCTTCATCTCCCGCGACGCTGGAGCGTGCGGGGACGCGCCGGGCTAAGCCCGGGCAAAGGGCGGGCCCTCTGTAGCCCTCAGGGGACCGAATAGGACGGGACGGGCCACCCCCCTGACATCTTCTGCCGCATACAATCATCCAAGGTGAACTCTGTCTATTACACAGTACAGTTGTTAATCAAAGCGTAACTTAGTATATATTACATACCACTTCAAGTAAAAGGATGTCTAAAGCTAGGAAAACCCCTGTGACCACGAGATCTACAACTAGAACTAAAAATGTCTCCAATACGCCACTACCATCTTTAACTGCTATCGATCTCATGATCCAGAAAACGATTGGCGTAGTGGCGGATGCCATACAAGATACTGAGAGACGCCTTTCAGTAACCCCAGATTTGTGCTTTCCTGATCTTTCATTGCACACCACCAATAATATTAATACCATGGACAACACATTGAATTCCCAAGAGTCCATACTAATGCTATCGTTTACGGGGCTCCCAAGCTCCCAAATTAGAGACAACACACCATCAGATCTGTTTACACCCTCTATAGGTAACAGCAGGGATAGTAGTTCCATGCAGACTAGCAATCATGGCGACAATATATGTTTTCTGCCCACAGCCTCTCTAGTCCCAGGGGACGTACCCGTAGGGGGTTTATTGCCTATAACATAACCTGCCCCTGGAAAAAGTTATGTCACTTCTAATGTAAATCAGCGCTGTGGGAAAAAATGCAAAACAAAATCCTTAATGAGGAAAATTTATCGCTCAATAGCTAAACAGAAACACTCAGTCAAGGATATCTAGTCAAACTTCAGACTGGCTAAACTTGCCATAAATACAGCAATCCCGGCCTTACCACCATCCAGTCAAGGTCTAGATCCACTTTTACGCGAAAAGCGGGCTGTGCACACAAATACGGTAATACACCAGACAAGCCAGACAGACCAGCTACCGACAACGAATAATTCCCTCCTGAATGAAATAGAAACTCTAGTTAGGTCTCTCTTGTTGCCTATCAGCGAGAGAGTCATCAACATTGAGAAGGCATTAGGGAATTTTGAGAGGGCCCAAAACGATGCATCTTCCAGTTTGCTAAAATACTGAAAGCACCAAAATCGACTTCCACTTTCGTACCAGCAAGCAGCTCTCTTAATTCAATTAGTACCAAAAACGCGAGGGCCAAGAAAGTTATACAAAATGCTGCCACCAAACAACCTTTGCTCAATCGCCAGGGCGACACAGTTCCTACTAAACTAGTAACAAACCCACACGTAGATGACATTTCATCACAAATAGTGGCCACAATCCCGAGCAGTGTTCCAACCTTGCCCGTAATTGAAAATGATGAAAGCGAATGGGCCGCTGAGGGTTCCCCTGCCAAACCAGTTAAAATTGACACGGAGCCCCTGCGCCATACCAAAACCCCAAACCTGATTACAACCACAAATACAGTAGGGGACAAATTGTTAAAACCTGCGCCAGCTAAAAGACCCCTTCACATAAATCTCCCTCCTGAATCTAGCCCATACACCATTGTTTTGATTGGGGTACCTAAACTAGTTGGGGAGAGGTCAGAGACCCAAGTGGAATTAAAAAATAAGGTGAGCCACTGGCTGACCACACATAGACTGATTCCCCATCATATAAACAGTCACATTTCCCACGTGAGAAGGGTAGATTGGGTGGGCACTAGATTTAAATCGACTGAGGGCGACTGTATTGTGGTTAATTTTGGGGATAGTCGCGCGGCTAGTTTCATTAGCAGCTGGAAGGGTGGCTTGACAAATAGCCTGATCCGTACGATGGATCTAAGCTATTTTTACCCCTCTAATTTCTCTGGCCAAAATATAGCACAACCCCAAAGGATCCACGGACAGGGGGGGATGCTTGAGCCAGCAGTTCACTACCAACCAAGGGCAACTCCATGGCACCATGGCCAGGACATCACAACGGATCCCACACACCAAAGGCAGGAACCACTATGGGAGAGTAGGCCTAAAAATTATCTCTCAACATTTCATGAGAGAAGGGAGTTTTTACCCCATACACATCAACGAGATTACTCATACCCATATCATTTAAATATGCAATACGGGGTTCCCATCTCAAATAGATTTGATGCCTTCTATGCTCAAGATTACCTGGATGAGATTGACTGACTTACAGCACTCTCGCCCCTTCCTGCCCATTCTGACTCCTCACAACGGGTAGCACCACCCAATATAATAAAAAGCATCAACCCAGAGAGTGCACCAGCTCCCACACCAGAGTTAGAAATAACCTGTATAGCAGAGCCTCTAGCACACTGTCTTGAGAGCACGCTTTTACAAAACGGGTTTATCTCATCACATCCTACTACCCAAGTTTACAGCCCTGCCCTCAGCGAGGTCATCACCCGCCTCCTATTAGTGAAGCGCATGCAGATATAGTGATAGACCGAGCTAATCAAGTTCCATCTTCGCCCTCAAACATGGCACAGGAAGTAGGACCAGGTTATGTACCACCTAGCATTATAAAATTTCTCTCTTGGAATATAGCTGGACTGGCTGCTAAGGTAAAGGATCCAACCTGGGTAGCATATATAAAGAACTACACTGTACTGTGTTTTCAAGAAACATGGTTGGAAGAAAAAAACATCCACATTGAGGGCTTTCAGAGCTTTTTTTCACCAGCAGCCCCGTCGAACAGTGGCAGATCAAAGGGGGGTCTGGTAACATACATTAGTCTTGCACTTATCTGCCAGGTCACCAATAGACAACCTGAAAATAGAAACATTCAAGCTTTGGAGCTCAGGAGGGGTAAAAGGGCACTTACCCTGATCAACTTTTATAATGCAGTAACTCCACAAGGGGAGTGCAACATCCTTCAGTTACACAACTTTCTAAAAGCCAAAGCGGCGAGTTTGCCTCGAAATACATTAATTGCTGGTGACTTTAGTGCGCATCCATGTGGCAACCCAGAAGTGACATCCATTGGCTCTCTAGGTTGTAATAACAGGTCTGGTTTTCACTTTGATCACTCAATGCGTGGCACGCATGTTAATAACTTAATTGACGATATGAATCTAACTGTTGCTATGTCCATGACGGTGGATTCTCACATTTTTGATGTTCCCACTTTTAAAGGCTCTGGTCATGGTTCCTACATAGATCACATTTTACTTTCCATTGACCTTGCAAATCTAGCCTCTGACTTTAAAATTCAAACAAGTATTCACAGCGACCACAATCCTATCTCCATTGTAGTGGGAGCAGGTATTTTTGGGCAGCGGAAGACGCGTAAAGGCTGTGGGTCTCTAAAGTCGATAAATGGAAACCGCCGATTGAAATGGTCAATGGTGAACAGTGACATTCTGTATAGCTCAATTAACACCAGTTGCGGCCAAGAACTTGCACTTTGTGTTTCTCCAACTACATCGCCTGAAATGACTTTAACCGCCTTTTCTGTTGTGGTACAAAGAGTTGGTCAAATGTTATCTATGCCAGTGAAGGGTCAGTCTGATTGCCACCCAAAATGGTTCGACCAAGCTTGTTCCAAGGCCGGGCGAAACCTTAAAAAGGCTTTAAAGACTAAACCAAGAGACTCTGCCTGCATTAAAATCTTGCGAGCTAAATATAAGGCAACTCTGGCATGTCGGAAAAGAGAAGTAAAAGCACGCACCTGGGAGTCTCTGCTCGACCCTACAACCTTGGGTAACAGCTCAAAGTTTTGGAACATTATTAATAAACCATTATTTGATGATCCTAGCAACTCAGTACTTGGCACTAATATACCCGAGGAAGAGTGGGTCTCCCATTTTAGTTTAATTTTTAAAAGCGATGAGCCACAAGCGGAATATGACATTAAAACTCCTGAGGAAGCTTCTTTGTGCTTTACAGCCGGGGAGGTAGAAAAGGGGATTCGGGGTTTAACCTGTAATAAGGCTCCTGGCCCTGATGGACTCCCCCCTGACCTATTCAAATCCAACATCCACCTATGGGCTCCTGTCCTTACTGCAGTAATTAATGCAGGAGCATTAATTGGGTGCCCAAAGTCTTGGGGGTCATCAACCATAGTACCTGTATTTAAGAAGGGCGATTGAAACAGTGCAGTATGTTTTAGGCTTATTTCCCTGATTAACTCAGTTGCTAAGGTGGTGGGGGGTATAATTTTAAATAGGCTGGTAGCATGGGCAAACGATAATAATGTAATGTCGCCAACTCAATATGGGTTCAGACCAGGTCACTCAACGGTAACCCAGTGTCTGAATCTGTATTTAATTAATGGCAAATATACTATGGCCAGAAAAGGGACTGTCCACATGGCCTTTATGGACTTATCGTCCGCTTTTGATTGCGTTGACAGAGGCAGGCTTTGGGAGGTCCTGTTAAAAATGGGGGTCGAGCAAAACTTGATTAATTTTCTGGCCGACCTTCATTCGGACACAAGAGCAAATGTCCGCTACACCCAAGACATGAAAGTAACTAGGGATTTTACGATAAATCGGGGGGTTAGGCAGGGGTGTATTTTAGCCCCGTTCCTTTTTAATCTTTACATTAATGAATTAGAGGAGCATCTATTAAAAACAGGCACAGACTACCCATACATAGGAAGGAAGGGCGTGCCCGTCCTGCTATACGCGGACGATGCCGTCCTAATTTCTAGAACAGCAATTGGCCTCCAAACCTTGTTAGACTCCTTCTTTGTATTTATGAACTCTTGAGGCCTGAGTATCAATAATTCAAAATCATATGTTATGAAGACAGGATTAGGCTCTAGAAAGTTATGCTCCTTTTCAGTAAATGGTGAGAAAATACCGACAACTAAGACCTTTTCGTACCTTGGTGTTCTTTTTGACCACAAACTAACGTGGGCACCTGCAGTACGAAAGAAGAAGGGTGAGGTAGTGCGGGCAAATGCAGCGATAATAGATTTCGCAAGAAAAATGGGAAATAGCCCAGTGGCTGCTTTGTTGAAACTATACCAAGCTAAAAGCACCGCTGTCGCATGTTACGGGAGCAAAATATGGGGTTTTGTTCCCCTAGGCGATCTTGAGGTTACCGAAAATAACTTCCTAAAACAAGTATTAAGGGTGCCAAGGGGAACGGCAAATTTCTCCGTTCATGAAGAATTAGGCATGCCCTATTTAAGCGACAGAATAGCTGCTAATCCCTTGCTGTGCTGGCTAAATAGCTGGCTGAATACAGACATACCCCTCATCAAAAACATCTTACATGAAGCATTATCGTGGGAAGGGAGGTATAAGATCCCCTGGATAAAATATGTTAGAAAATGTCTTCTTGAAATGGGACGGCTGGACCTCTTCCTAGCTCCGGAGTCAATAACTAAACTAGATGTAACCTATGTGAAGAACACCTTTATGTCAACTAGGTACCTAGCTAGGGAGGAGAGAGAGCTTAAGAAAGACAGTGTGAGGAAGCATGTTCTGACAAAAACCTGTCTACAAATGGAACCCTATCTATCTTGGCCCATGTCTGGTTATGAACGTTTCTTGTTGACAAGGTTTCGCTTTGATTTGTTTCACCTACTGCTAGCTGTACCAAGTGGGGCCCACAGAGGTCAAGTGCTGCCAGCTTGCGGCTGCGACAGTAAGTCTCCGCAAGATCTGGCACACTTTTTATTCATTTGCTCCAATTATATAGTACCCCTTAAATTGTTTTTAAAACCTCTTCTTAAACAGCTGAATTTTGCACAAACCAGACCAGTACTTTATTACCTTCAAATGCTAAACTGTGACTGTACTATGTTTGTATGTAGCTTTTTAAAACTAGCACTCAAGTTTAGAAAAAGTATGGAAGGTTAATTAATTATGCTACTGACAGTTATATCTTTTTATCTAATTGTATATTTATATTTTTTAACTAGATATTCCGCTTGTGTCCTTCCCTCTCTGGAAATGCCTTTTTTACAATTTTATCTGTGTCAAATGTTTATGCTTTGAAATGTACTTTTATGATTGTTAAATGCAAACAATCGAATAAAGATATTTGACTTGACTACTGAGATCATAATCCCATAACTTTTAATTTTGAGTTAAACATTCCACCCACCCCTAGATCATGGTCTTTCGACCGCAAACTATTGTTTGATTTATCTTATGTTGAACATATGAATATCTGGATTCCTGAATTTTTTTCCAACAACAAGGGTACTGCATCTTTAGAAATAGTTTGGGACGCTTTCAAGTGTGGGGTTCGGGGAGAAACACTGAGCTACTCAATAAGAAAACAGAAGGAGACTAGAAAGCGAGAGGAACTAGAAATGAAAAATTTAACACTAATAGAGATGCAGCTTATGCAGGCGTGCAACAAAGGATTAGCTACAGAAACTATTATAAAGGAACTATTGGCTCTTAAAGTCAAGATTCATAAAGGATTTGCTTTAAAGTTTGCTCAGCAAATCTCTGCTTTTCGGACGGAAGTCTATGAAGTTGGAGAAAACTCAGGAAAATATTTGGCTAAGAGGGCTAGGCAGAAAGCGACATTTGCTAGTATTGATAAAATTAACAATCTGACTGGGACGACTGTTAACAAAATAGAAGATATACTTAAAGTATTTTGTGATTTCTACTCTAAATTGTATGCTGAGGATGTTACGGGAGACTGCTTAGATCAGATCACTCAGTTTACTTAATTAGCTTTGAATGTTACTTTACCTAGTCATGAGAGGGAGAAATTGGATTTAATTTACCAATTACCTGGGAGGAAATTGAACTTTCTCTGATGTCTTTAGCTTCAGGAAAAGCAGCAGGTCTCAATGCTATTCCTTTAGAGTTTTTTAAACATTTTCAGGGTGCCCTAAAATTAGAACTAGTGGACTTATGTCTAAGAGCTCAACAAGGTATTGCCCCTCAATCATGGCATGACTCTATAATTACTGTCTTTCTTAAAAAGGGCAAACCCCCCTATCACCTTCATCTTTTCATCCCATATCACTCATAAACGGCGACAGTAAAATTTTCTCCAAAATTCTAGCCTCACGATTATCCAATATTATTTCTCCTTTAGTTTCTATATATCAACATGGTTTTATTCCAGCCAGAGATACTGCTGATCATATTTGACGAGTGATTACGTTCTTGGATTGGTCCCAAGCAACTCGGTCTAATGTTGGACTTGTATTCTTAGATGCTGAAAAAGCCTTTGACCGGGTTGCTTGGGGCTACCTATGGGAAATCTTATCCAGGAAGGGACTAGGTTTTGGTATTATAAAAGCTTTAAAAACCTTGTACACTGCTCCTAAAGCTTGTATTCAAATCAATGGTCAAATCTCCCCTTTTTTCCCAATCACCAGGGGCACCCAACAAGGATGTCCTTGCTCACCCTTACTTTTTGCTTTTTATATCGACCCTTTAATCAACCGTTTTATTTTGGAACAAAAATTAAACCTATTCATCTAGCTAATATTAATTATCGAGCTCTAGCCTATGCCGATGACATAGTGATAACCACTACTGATGTTCAGACAGCTCTATTAGCGATTAATGACCTTGCCAAACAATTTGGGTCTTTCTCTGATTATAAACTCAATCTGGAGAAAACGCAGATTCTATGTTCTGGGGATAACCCACCTTTGAAAATTCCCACTATCTCAGAGGTCACATATTTAGGAATTAAGATTTCTCTGCCCATAGAGAAAATACCAGAGCGTAATATAAATCCTGTAATAGCTCAAATTAACATCACATTGCAGCGCTTAGATCATTTACATTTATCACTGTACCGCAGACTTAACATCTTAAAAATGCTGATTTTACCAAAAGTACTGTATATGTATCGCACAATACCATTAGAATTCCATTCGCTCTTTTTAAAAAATTTAGAAAGGAGTACTTCTCGGTTTTTGTGGGGCTACAAACGCCATTGTAAAGCTCTGAAGAAAATGATACTTAGCAATGAATGTGGCGGATGGAATGTTCCTTACTTTTTTTCTATTACTTATCTGCCGCACTACAATATATAAGTCCTCTAATTATGGGAGATAGAGTAGAAGTGCCGAACTGCCAAACTCCGTCAATCTATGAAATGATTATGGGCGAGAAAGTGAAGGGTAGCTTCCTCAAGGTTGTAGAGCCTAGCTACCACAAAAAAACTAAGTATAAGAGATTGAAGGCAGCCTTTGGAGTGTGGCAAAAAGTTCAAAAACATTTAACTCTACCTAAATTAAATTCTTATACCCCCTTAATATCAACGGGTCTTCTATCAGACATTTTCTGTGACCTAACGATGTATAGGTGGGAGCAGAAAGGAATACGGTATTTGGGAGACTTATTTAGCTACGGTCAAATTGCTTCATTTCAGGAATTAATGAACAACTTTTCTTTAGTAAGAAATGACTTTTTTAAATTTCTTCAACTTCGAAGCTTCTTACAGAGTCACCTCTTAACTTCCCCAGCTAAAATGACGAAAATTCAATTTTTAGAACTTTTGCAGAAAAAGCCCAAATAGGTACTCTTTATTCAAGCCTGATTCAGGAATGTGGGAACGATCTGGGACAATGTCAGTTGAAATGGGCTAACAGCCTAGGTATACCGGATGTCGATATTTTGCTCTCTATTAAAGTTGCTTCAGAATGTCTGATCACAGGGATGATGAAATCCCAACATTTTATGTGTATACACAATCTTTACTATACTCCGAGTAAAGTTGTCAAGTGGAGCACGACAACGGGAACGAACTGCAGTCGCTGTGGGCTATTTGCAGCTGATGAATTACATATGTTTTTTTCATGCCCTAAACTTAGCATGTTTTTTCAACAAATTGAAAATTTCCTTTCTGTTGTTCTTAAATGTAAATGTGAGATTAAAATAACTGCTGAACTGGTGTTACTGGGCATTGACCATACCTCGATTAGGTTAAAACCAATTTCTTATTTTTTATTTATATGTATGGCTGCAGTCAGGTCCTGCATTACTAAGGAATGGATTAGTCCGGATCCTCCTTCATTCTTTACTTGGCGCGCAAAATTATTGTTTATGTATAACATCGAATCTGCTATTTACAAGTTAAAGGGGGTTAAAAGAAGAGTTTTGGGAGAGAAAATTTGGGCACCAATTGCCGAATGGATTTAATTAATTATGCTGCTTGAATTATATACATTTTATAAATGTTTCTGTATTTAATGTGGGTGTCTTGTTATTTGTGTAACTGTGTACTGCTGTATTTCCTTGCAACAAAATTAAAAAAAAATAAAAAAAAAAAGCAAAGGGGCAGATTCTGAGAATCTGCCCGTTTACGACCATTTTTAGCTTGATGCATGTGGCTGATAGTTAGCTGAACTCACTATAAGGGCCGAATTTCTTTGGTTTTGTACGAGTGAAATGTCCAACTAACAAGAACGTGCATGAAACCTATGTTTTTTCAGTGAATATATATATATATATATATATATATATATATATATATATATATATATATATATATATATATATATATATATATGAAATCCAACAACATCCCAACCTCCTTTCAGCTTCAGCGATGGAGAGACACACGAACACCACTTCTTGTGATTCCAGGTTATTTTGTATTCTTTATTTTTGTATGCAGTGCTCCCGCAACCCGTCATAACGTGTTCCGGCCAGCCAAGGTGGCCTTGAGCACAAGTAAATCACTCAACGCGAGATTAGAAATATAAATACACACCGCACTAGTGTCACATGGTTTTCACATATGGACATAGAAAAAATACTCTATGATAATATGCATCAACCAATCCCATGAATAAAAAACTCCATAGTTTAAAATTTCATTTCATGGCTGGCAGTTCATGTAAATAAGCTATGTATCACAAATACCCACAACATACTTATTAGCAGCTATAAGTAAAATACAATATATCCAGTACAAAATACTGCAATTGTGCCTAAAGTTTGAGATCCGTCAGACTCCAGATGCATCAATAATTACAAAACTCATATCTTATCTGCAAATATAGCAAAACGGTGCAAAATACGCAAATAAAGTGCATAGCCTGGTAATACCAAATTTTTTGCCCACATTGCTAAATATTGGCTTACAGTGCAAAATACTATTAAACCAGTGCAAATCCGTTATGTGCAAAACATCGCTAATGTGCAAAATACGCAGTCCTGAGTTTGCCACCTGATATTAGAGTCTTTGAGATGGTACAAGGATGTGAGTCATGACGGAAAATACAGTACACATGAAAAGTATCAGTCCATAAAAACCATGTTAAAAGATATGTTTGTGATATAAAGTGCAAATAGATTACTATATTAACAATAAATAATCCCAATGAATTGGAAAAATGGGAGGTCAGGTAGGCTGTTAAGATATAACTCCAATGAGTAAATGTAAGAGATTTCGGTCTGATGATACATTTCCTATACTTCAGGGACAGCATCTATGGAGTGAACATCAAATCTACAAGAAAGTAAAAAAAATTAATATACATCTCTGTGTGTCTAAATCAATAAATAAACAAATCCCCTAATCAAATGGGTAAAAGACGAATAGACAACGCTGGCTAAAATGTATACCACAACTGTGGATGAAGAACATATATGGCTTGTATAATACCCTACATCAAACAAAAAGGGAAAGACATTTATTGAAAACTTATTTTCATAAAACTATATGTGTCTTATAAAAAATTATGTAGGTCTTCCGTATTATTCAGACCATTCGGGGCCTTACTGTCAAATTCCAAAATGTATGTTGACTCTAGCTGCCTAAGAAGTTTCTCTCTGTTCCCACCTCTGTGCAGAGGGGCAATGGCATCAATTACAAAATATTTAAGACACTGAAGATCATTAGCATGTGTCTTTTTAAAATGTCCTGCCACCGGATAGCTAGAGTCACTATTGACAATGACCCGGAGGTGCTGTAAAATACAGGCATGTGCCTGCAATTTCGTGCTGCCAATATACGAGAGACTACATGTGCAAGTTAAGACATATATCGCAAATTCTGTGCGACATGTAAAATATCCTGTGATTGGTCTCTCATTGGGGCTAAACAGAACTTTGTGTTTGGTTTTGTTTACCCCAAATTTGCTGGCTTTGCAGGTGGAGCATTTAAAAAAAACATTCCTGGTTTTAAGCCAAGTCCTCTTGTCCATCTCACAAACACTATCTGATTTGAGAACCATTCTCATTGATTTAGCCTTTCCTGAAAGCCATGGTCGGCCTATTAGCTAGTATGGGGGCCAACACACCATCTGTTTGTTAAATTGGCCAATTTTTATTCATGATCCCCTTGATCTGTCTATGCTGTTTGTTATACGTCGTGATAAATCTGGAGGCCAATTGGACAGTAGGTGTGCTGCAAGGTGCAGATGTCGTCTCTTCAGAAATATTATTTACATTCAACAGAGACTCTCGAGACCTGGTTTTAGCCTTACTTTCTGCATTGTTGAGAACTTTCTCACTGTACCCCCTCTATCTAAATCTGTTGATTAGGTCAGCCGACCACTTATCGCATTCCTTAGTTGTACTGCAGATTCTTTTACCCTGAGTAGATCACCATAGGGGATGTTGTTTATAACGTGTTTGGGGTGGCTACTGGTGGCATGGAGGGTTGTGTTGCCCGCTGTTATTTTCCTGTGCAGTGTAGTCTGAATGGTATTACCCTCAATATAGACTGTCGTATCAAGGAACTCTACACTAAATTCACTACTTTGTGACATGAATTTTAAATTGAGAACAATGTCATTTAGTAAATTGATGAATTCCTGTGCACTTTCAACATTGCCATCCCAAATTAAAAACACAACATCAATATATTTATACCATTTAATCACTTTGGTATTAAAAATAACACCATGCCTGCCTCTGAGAACCTGCTCCTCCCACATGCCAACATGTAAACATGCATTGATTGGGGAGAAGCAGGAACCCATGGCCACCCCTCGTTTCTGGAAAAAGAGCTCTCTACCAAAATTGAAATGATTGTTAAAAAGACACCATTTGATGAGTTCTAAAAGCATCGGATTGTGGGGATAAAAATTTTGCGGTCTTGTACCCAAAAAATGTTTGACCACTGCTAGGCCAGTTTGATGGTCTATGCTGGTATACAGCACTTCGATGTCGAGTGTAATTAAAAGCTGCCCTTGTGTCCATTCTGTGACTCTCAGTTTATTAACAAAGTCCCCAGTGTCTTTTAAGTATGAAGAAAGATCTTGTACTAAGGGTTGAAGGTAGAAGTCCACATATCTGCTGATATTTTCACTGACCCCCCTATTGCCGAAATAATTGGTCGTCCCGGAGTGGGGTTGACTTGTTTATGGATTTTCGGAATAAGGTATAAATATGGGGTAATTGGGAACTCATTATGTAAAAACATATATTGCTGATTGGATATTAACCCTTGTCTCTTATAATGCAACAAGGATTTCTTTAGGGACTCCTTAGCTTTTTTTAAATCTGACATTGTTGCCATTTGTTAACATGAAGAATCATTTAATTGTCTTTTGGCTTCCATCACATACTCCTTTCTTGGCCAAATAACAATATTCCCCCCTTATCTGATTGGCAAACAATAATTTCATGATTGGTTTTGAGCTTCGACATAAGGTTTCTATACATAATCTCATGGTGTTTTAGACTCTTTTTTGTCCCACATACCTTGCGGTAAAGTTTCTTGAGATCCTCCGTGATCCTTCCGTGAAAGGTGTCCACTGCATATTTCAGCATCATTGGTACAAAAGGTTGACTTCCCTGAAGGACTGGGTTATTTAAGACCCAGCGGTGCCAGGGAACAACACCTGAAACCTTTGTGGGTAACCTGCTCCGGCGTACAAGTGACAGAGACACGGGACACTTCCTTCGGCGTCAAAGATTCGAGCTTTATTTACTGCAGGGAACACAGAAGTCACGGCAAGTACAACGCATGCTACTTGTGGAGACTGCTTCAAATTGGTTCTGTGGATCGCTCCTTTTATACATAATCCACCCATAGGTTTACATGGTACACAAAGGTTTATGGCTTGGTTCCCATAGTTATCCCCCAGAGGGGTCGCTGTGGTCTCTTTGATACATTCAAGGTCCGGAACATAAGTGCGGAAACATTTGGTGGTTCCCAACTGTAAAAACCCATCTTCCCACCATTAGTATATTCCAATCAGCAGTAAAACAAATCGAAGAAGGAACAAGGACAGGTGCGGAGGAAGATGGAGACAGTGGGGAATTGAAAAGGGTGTAAAAGGGAAGGTATCGGGAAACACGAGCTACAGGCATCAAAGGGACGTGCCTAATGAGATGCACGGCTAAGACAATAAAACGGCATGGCAAGATGAGCCTCGAGCGGGGCCATTTGCCTTAAAGTATCATCCCCCTCATCATAAAGACACTTTCAAAGGACATGTGTCTTCCATACATATCTTGGAAATCCCCGGGTCGCGAAGCGGACAACGTCCGTTCGCTGGCTACTTGAGGGCAAGAGACAAAATGGATGCCGTATCTAAGATGGAACCCGTGGGTACAGATAGAAAACCCACGTAACAGACGAACGGTTTAGGTTAGCACAGCGAAACTGCGTACACCCACTAAACTTGTCATTTGCGGTTCATAGATACCAGACTCGACCATATTCGTGCGAGTCGAAAACATCACTTACAGTTGTCACGGAACCTCAGACGCTCATTTTGCCCTCATGTAGGCAAGCACTAGTCGGAATCATACTCGATATTCATCAGACCATCTAGATGTTGCTGTAACATAGCTCTGTCCAACCAGGCTCCCTTGGTAACAGGTGGTTGCCTTATACACGTTGTAGCACAGAGGCCATATAAGGCAGGACCACACTGCACACAAAGACAACACGTGAACAGGAACGCCACAACAACTCCGATGATCATCAGAATCTTCCAACCCCAAGTCGACATTAGGCCCCAAAACCACCCAAGTAGCGTCCAACCCCCTACATCCACGTGTATGGACTCAGAGATTTTATGCAGCTTTGAGATGGCTTGATAAACAGTCGGAGCGTTATCAGGAATGAAAATACAGCAGCTCGAATGGATCACCTTGCATACCCCACCTCGATCTGCTAAGATCACGTCTAAAACCATACGGTTTTGTAATGTCATAAGTCTATCCGCCTGAAGTTCTGTGGTGATATTACCAAGGGCACTGGCAGTAATATTAGCTGTCGATTCCACCACTCGAGTCAACTGTCTCAGGTTCCTACTATTAACCATAGGCCCCCAAAACGGGAGGAAACCCTTGAAAAAGTCTCCTGCCTCTTGACCGGCAGTGTCCTCTTCGCTAATTACGCCCCTCACAACTCTAGTCTTGTGATAGTCTGCATCTACAGTGAACGTCGGAGGCAACAAATTTGCGATAAAACATGAGCCCACAAAGTCGAAGGGCAACCATGCATACGCACGATCATGGCAGATAAAGTATGTACCCTTGGCAGCCAGAAACACAGGGGACGAGACCATCGGCAATATGTAATTTTCGGTGCAAGCACTCTCTCCAAGTCGGGCTTTCGATCTTCGGCCACGACCTATTAGACAAAAATTACCAATGTGGGGTACGACCCATATCGGGGGCGAGCTTTTAAGCTGTTTTTCACTAGCGAACACACTATACTCGCCTCTACTCAGGACCCTATAGGCTTGTACCTCTTCTTCGGGAATAAGCGAGGGATCATAGATATCGCTATCTAAATCCTCTATCGCTATAGACAAAGGCTTTTGATACGAGCCATGGCCAGAGTAGGGAGAACGTGGTTCTCGAATGGGGTGGAAACCTAGTGCGCTTCGAAACATTGTTTGAAATGCTCGAGCGGAACCCTGGGAACTGTACGGCAAAACTAAATATGGAATTCCCTTATCCGTGGTATGTGGCATCAACCCACACACCCAACAATTAGTAGTGTTAACCACTAACTGGTGCTGGTGAAGGAGCTGAATAAAGGAATTATTGCGAAATTCTGCACGTCTAGCCTGCTCGTGTTCGGGTAAGATATGGAAAGAATGAGGAGACACAGTAGAGGTGAATTTAGAGTCAGAAATAGAAGTAGGTGTAGGTATGGCAGAAGGTAAGAAGTACGACATCATATAGTATACCCCACCCGCCAATAAAGCAGAAGCAATCAAAAGCAATACAAATATCTGAAACATAAAGCATTTCGTACGACTAAGTTGCTGTAGCTCAAATCTTTGTGCCTGTGCTCTTTCCACATCCATCAGCTTTGAAAACGCCATCCCCTATGACCGTCCGCAACGTTTCTTGACGCACTTCGTTCTGTGTAGCAGTAGTCAATTCCTAGGAGTTCCCAGGAACCGACGGTCTTTAACCTAGCGTCAAGACCTACTAACCAGAAAGAAGTACGCGCGCGGCCCTACGCCCTTTATTTATAATATATATGCAATGTCTCTCAGCTGTGGAAGCAAAAATACGTAGGAAAAAAACCTTCAATATGTACAAGAATAATTACAATGATACAAGTGTTCGGACTGATCGTGGAAAACGAAATAATGCAGTTGTCAAGGGACAAAACAGGATCTTTTATTAGTCTTTAGTGCGGGATCGCAGAAACTATCGAGTTTTCCCAGAACGCGTCTGTTCGTCAAACAAAGGATCCGTTGAAAAGACAGCGTTCTGTTGATCAGTTGAATGTTCTGGTTTTGAGTCTTCTGATGATAAATGTTCAACAATGTCTTTCTGCTGCACTGAGGATTCTTCCACAGGTTGTGCGTCGCTGAAAGGAACAAACGCCGGCAATCCTTTGGACTCAGTTGATGCAATGCCTCTCCTCACCCACGAGTCTGCCGGCAACGGAATAGGGACTTTCTTCGTATGGGTGGCATGCACCCAATTTTTCCGACCCTCTAGATGAACAGCAGTTCTCGTGGCAAGGAGGACCTGGTAGGGTCCGGTGAACCTGGGCTCCAAGTTCTTCTTCCGAGAAAAGTTTCTGGTGACCACCCAGTCTCCAGACTGGAGCTGGTGGCCTGGACCCTCCGTCTGCGTCAGCAGTGCTTCGTAAACCTGTTGGTGAATTAACCTCAGTTTAGCAGTCAAGTCATGAAGATAATCGATCAACATTGGGTACTCAAGATCACAGAACACACCTGGTCTAGGGACCCCCCACACATTTGCAGGACGACCGAACACTATTTCATAGGGACTAAGCCCTACTCGGGAGTGTACGGTTGCCCTTGTTGATAGTAAGGCTAAGGGTAAAGCGTCAGGTCACGAAAGACCAGTCGTAGCCTGAATCTTCGCTAGTTTTAGTTTAAGGGTGCCATTATACCCTTCAACCAAACCAGCTGACTGGGGGTGATTGGCGCTATGGAATTTTTGATTAATTCCAAGGCCTTTGCACACACTCTTCATCACACTCCCCACAAACTCACTTCCGTTATCAGACCACACAACCCGAGGCATTCCGTACCGAGGAAAGTATTCCTTCAGTAGGATTTTTGCCATTGACAAAGCAGTGTTGTCCTTGAGGGGATAGGCTTCAATCCATCGGGAGAATGCACAAACCACAACTAAAACGTATTTCAGGTTATTGCATCGCTCCATATGGATGAAGTCTAATTGAATCACCTCAAAGGGACACGAAGGGGGAGCAAAACTACCAGGAGGAGTTGGGGTTCCCTTACCAGGATTGTACAACATACATACCATACAATTCTTAACCAAACGCTCAGTACATTTTGTGATACCATCATTCTTCCACACAGGAGACAGCAACTTACAAATACCTTTCACGCTAATATGTGCTAACCCATGCGCCATTGTCACAACAGCCAGCACATACGCATCCGGCAACATCCATCTCTTATGTTCCGACAAATCTACCCAACAACCATTTGCATCCAACTTTCCCGTACTTTTTTTCCACTTCATCCTTTCAGTCTCGGTGGCCTCATTCTGTATCGCTTTCACACTCTCGATAGTATCCTCACACATACTAGTCTCCGCAGGCCACCTAACCGAACTTGCCACATACATCCGAGTGCTAAGGTTCCGGGCAGTCTCCTTAGCAGTCTCATCCGCAAACGCATTACCACGACCAACATCATCTGTCACCTTACGATGTGCACTACATTTAACAATCGCTACCTGCTTAGGCAACGTAAGTGCATCCAAAAGATCATTCACAAGCTGGCCATGCTGAATCTTCGTACCATGCGATGTCATAAAACCTCTCTCTCCACAACCGTCCAAAGCTATGCGCGACACCAAATGCATACTGACTGTCAGTATACACATTCACACGTTTATCTTTCGCTAACACACACGCTCTAGTTAAGGCAATCAGCTCTGCAGCCTGGGCAGAATTCTGATTCAATCTTGCAGCTTCCACAACAGTACTCAAAGTTACAACGGCATACGCAGTGGTTACATCACCATTCGGCAATTTAAAACACGAGCCATCTACATACAATGTCCCATCTGGATCTTCTAAAGGAGTGTTTTTAAGGTCCACTCGACCTTTTGTTTCCTCCTCTGTTCGCAAATAGCAGTCATGGGCTGCTGTTTCATCTGACTCTGCACTAATGGGTAACAAGGTTGCCGGGTTCAGGACATTACAACGTTTTATCTGAATATGACTTGCCAACAGCGTCAACTCGTATCCAGACAACCTCGCACTTGTCAAGTGCTGAGTTTTCGTACGATTTAAAAGAGTGTCGACTGCATGCGGAACCATCACCGTAAGCATATTATCCATGACCAATCCTGCTGATTGTCGGATGGACACCGCAGCTGCCGCTGTCGCTCTCAAACAACTTGGCAATGCTCTAGCTACCGGGTCCAAGGTCGAGGAAAAATATGCACATGGACGTTGCTTACCACCAAAAGGTTGCGTTAAGACACTCAAAGCACAACCTTCCCTCTCGTGAACATATAACGTGAACGGCTTACTGTAGTCAGGAGTACCTAACACAGGAGCCGAACACAATGAGTCACGCAATTCAGAAAAACTTTTCTGACATTCTTCCGTCCATGGTAAAGGAGTTGAAACGTCCTTGCACGTAAGAGCCACCAATGGTTTCGCTAGCAATGAAAAATTTGGAATCCATTGCCTGCAGTACGACGTGATACCTAGAAAGGCACGCACATCTCTTTGTGTTGTTGGCACAGCCATTCGTGCAATCGCTGCAATTCTCTCTGGGGTCAACCGCCTTCCCTCCTTTGACAACAAGTGGCCTAGATAGGTTACTTCTTGGCAACAATATTGGAGTTTAGTAGGTGACACCTTGTGATGTAAGTCACAGAGATGTTGCAGCAACGACACCGTAGCAATTTTGCAAATGTCCTGAGTATCCGCAGCTACCAATAAGTCATCGACATATTGGATTAAGGCCGCACCAACCGGCAACGTAAAAGCATCCAGCTGACCCTTCAAGGCTTGACTGTAAATCGATGGACTCTCACAGTAGCCTTGAGGAGCGCGTTTAAACCGGAAGCTGCGCCCACCAAGAGAGAAACCAAAAAGGTCTCTGCTCTCTTCTGCGATCGGGATGCTGAAGAACGCATTCTTCAGATCGATCACCGAAAACCAAGACGCAGATGCTGGAATCAGAGTCAGTAGCGCCGTGATGTCAGGCACAACGGGGAACTGAGGAATCACAATTTTATTTACCTCCCGTAAATCAATAACAAAACGATAAACAGGCGGCTTCGAAGGATCAGTACGTTTTAGAATGGGCAGTACAGGGCTGTTGCACACGTTTCCCCGAGTTTCCTCAATAACATCTTTCTCGATCAGATCATAGATGATCGCTAACAGTGCACGTTCACCATCAAGAGAGATACGATACTGGGGAATACGTGGCAATCGCACATTAGATTTCAACTGAACAATATAAGGGGAGATGTCAAGCAGGCCCACATCATTGGGACCTGTTGCCCATAGAGATGCAGGAAGAGAACTCAATTCCGGTGGAAGCTTATCGAGAGACAAGTACATAGGAGAGACAACCCTCTCGCCTAACGTAAGCTTTACTCCCGCAGGAGAACAATACAAAGTTGCATACAAACGTTTTAGCAAATCCAGGCCCAAAAGGTTTTCACCACAACCAGTAGTCAAAATCAATGGAGCTTCAAGCTCACATGGCCCAATCGTAAGAGGCAGAGGGCGCGACACTGGATTGCTAACGGGGGCGCCAGAGAATCCAACGGAAACATTTGTTAAGCCAGACAAAGGTGCACCAGGGAGTTTCGAATGCATAATGGAACTTTTCGCTGCACCAGTGTCCAACAGAAAAGGCTCAACGACGCCCGATGTAGCAACTGCGACGTAAGGCCCTCTCTGATCTACCGGAACTGATACCACTCCCTCTCCTTGTCTATGGCTATCCTAGTAATTACTGTCGTCAGTTCCCTGATCGACGTAGTAATCGTCTACATTGTACTGCGCAGATCGTCCTTGCGATGATCCACGTTGATCAAAACAATTATTAGAATTTGATTGGTTATCTGAACGGTCATTCTGAACACCACGACCCCTACCGCGTGATGTCTGTTGCGAACCACCACGACCTCCTCTAGATGAATTACCACTATTACGATCGTTCAAAACAGGACAATTGAATTTTATATGACCCTCCTGTCTACAATAGGCACACTGATTGTACCCTAACGAAGATCTTTGAGATGGGGAGTCATTTCTAGATTGTGATCGATTAGATTGCGACTGCGATCTATTCTGTTGCGAAGCATTTGGATTCGATCGCGGAGGATATGCTTGTTGTAACAACACTTTAGTTTTAAGTTCTTTCGTCTTTTTATCAGCACGGTCGTTCTCTTCTTTCTCTCTGTTCTCATAATACTGTGCTGTAGCCAATATGTGAGCCGAAGTAGAAACGGCCCACGCACTTTCAGAATTTTTCAACTTACTGCCCACGTCAGGCAATAAGTTAGAGACAAATTTATCCACGAACAACCGTTGACCACCCTCAGTGCCCATATCCTGCCCGCTGTGATCAATGAATGCCTCCTCAAATCTTGTAAAGAAGTCGGCGACACTCTCGTCCTTTTTCTGCTTACAAGCTGACAATTTGTCCCAATTCACCCTCATAGCCGGCAGAAGAGTTTTCATTAGTGTAATTATTCTCTGAGGGAGAGCAGTAATCAACTGCTCCGGTTTAGCACCACCGGTTTGCAACCCATCCGCCGCTATAATGGCAGCCCAATCACCGCCCAATTCATTAGGATGGTTTTCCTGACGAATCTTAGCCCAGACCGGTTGCGGTACTACATTGCCAAACAGCATATCAATATCGGCAAGATTCATGATCGTAGCATCTACGAGCTGCGATAACTCTTTATAATACCCTGCAGGATTTTTGCGAGGGTCAGGCAAAGATTGCTTCACCTGTAACACTTCAGATCGTTTCCAAGGGAGATGAATCCATACTCTCTGGAAATAGGGTGGAACAATGGGATTAGCAGCAGGATCGCCTGGCATCCATACTGGTGGAACTTCCCGCATAGGAAACTGACCAGACGCATCTAACTGTCCTTCAACATCTTCAACAAACAGGGCTTGAGGTATAGGAGTGGGACGAAAAGATAACAACCGCTCAACCGCACGTCGAACGTTGGTATCCACTATTAGTCCATTCGAGAACTGAAGCTGTAGATCAGACAAAGCGGACAGCACCTCATCAGGCGCATCGGCAGATATCTGATCACGAAGGACCTTACACATTTCTTCGAACACAAATCTTTGGGTTGGTATATTAAATTGACAGAACGTATCGAGTACAACACGTGGTGGATTTCTAAGAGGATGTGTCATCCAACCCATCGCCATATTATATAGCGAAGCGCGTTCCCTGTTACCAGGAAGCTGACTACGTCTCTGAGGACCATCTGAACCAGCGGACCCAAGAACAGGTCCGAGAGAATGAAAGAAGCTAGCCGCAAGAGGAGAAGTACGACTACGAACAGGGGGAGAAGTATAGGACACAGGATTGACAAGAGAAGGAGTAGAAACAGAAGCAACAGCAGGAGTTAGTAGAGCAGGAACAGTAGCAGGAGCAGGAGTATGTGGAAGTGGAGGAGCAGTGGGAATAGCAGTAGGCAAAGGAGCAGGAACAGTCGGAAGAACGGGTGCAGGTTGAGGAACAGGCTGAAGAACAGGTGGAGGAACAGGTACAGGGGGAACCACTGGAGCAGCGGTACCCTGCACATACGGAGGTGGCGACTTCAGAAGATAAGACATTAAAGGATCCTCAACTGATTCTTCCTTCTTATCCGACTCCAAAGGCAAAGCAGGATAGCATTTATCTTTGGACATACGCTGTAGCCTATCAAACACTTCCTTTTCCTTATCCTCCTTATCACGCTGGAACTGCTCTGCTTTCTTTACAATGGTAGCCACACCATCTCTCTGATTACGTTTAGTCTGTCTGATTTCTTTCTGTCGGGCTTCTTTACGCCACAACCGAAAGGCATCAAACATGGCCGGCCTTGACTTTTTCGCAAATAATTTAGCCTCTAGATTATCTAAGATCGGAGTCTCAAAGCTACCATGAGGTGGCCAACTAAGGACACCATCCTTCTTAGTATACCGAATCCAATAATCATTAAAAGTAATCGGGCCTAGCCCGTGCTTACTGTACAGTTCATAAGTGGGAGTTCCAACCGGAGGTATCGGACACGAGTCCTCCAGTCGGGAATCCGTACCACAACGTCTGAAACAACTAAACAAAGTACTACCACCAGGCATCTTGCACACTGGCCGAGTTTCACAAACTTCAAGGGTTACGGGATTTACCAAGTCCCAGCAAAGAGCAAAAACCCTCGGTTTTTGGCGTCTGCAGTCGTCAAATATCACAACAAAGTACCAAGAACCACAAATGCAATGGAACCATGCAACAACTAAGTAACCACAACCAAGAACTCTGGGAGCGACCCACAAATACTTAACTCAAAGATCGATGGCGTCACCAGGAAGGCCCGTCAATCGTCTCGCTATACCAGGGTCTACGCCAGGCGCCAAAACAGGTCTACAGTCAGGGCAGCAGTCCGTCGCAGCCGTCAGGAGGCGGGAATCTTCGCGGGAAAAGTCTTCGGGCCACTTATTTCGACAACAGGATCGATGAAGCGGAGTGCACCTTCCCTCAGAGATTTCACACGAAGTTCCTCACGATCGTCGGGCTTGGACCGGTACCACTGATGCAGCCCCACGTTGGGCGCCAACTGAAGGACTGGGTTATTTAAGACCCAGCGGTGCCAGGGAACAACACCTGAAACCTTCGTGGGTAACCTGCTCCGGCGTACAAGTGACAGAGACACGGGACACTTCCTTCGGCGTCAAAGATTCGAGCTTTATTTACTGCAGGGAACACAGAAGTCACGGCAAGTACAACGCATGCTACTTGTGGAGACTGCTTCAAATTGGTTCTGTGGATCGCTCCTTTTATACATAATCCACCCATAGGTTTACATGGTACACAAAGGTTTATGGCTTGGTTCCCATAGTTATCCCCCAGAGGGGTCGCTGTGGTCTCTTTGATACATTCAAGGTCCGGAACATAAGTGCGGAAACATTTGGTGGTTCCCAACTGTAAAAACCCATCTTCCCACCATTAGTACATTCCAATCAGCAGTAAAACAAATCGAAGAAGGAACAAGGACAGGTGCGGAGGAAGATGGAGACAGTGGGGAATTGAAAAGGGTGTAAAAGGGAAGGTATCGGGAAACACGAGCTACAGGCATCAAAGGGACGTGCCTAATGAGATGCACGGCTAAGACAATAAAACGGCATGGCAAGATGAGCCTCGAGCGGGGCCATTTGCCTTAAAGTATCATCCCCCTCATCATAAAGACACTTTCAAAGGACATGTGTCTTCCATACATATCTTGGAAATCCCCGGGTCGCGAAGCGGACAACGTCCGTTCGCTGGCTACTTGAGGGCAAGAGACAAAATGGATGCCGTATCTAAGATGGAACCCGTGGGTACAGATAGAAAACCCACGTAACAGACGAACGGTTTAGGTTAGCACAGCGAAACTGCGTACACCCACTAAACTTGTCATTTGCGGTTCATAGATACCAGACTCGACCATATTCGTGCGAGTCGAAAACATCACTTACAGTTGTCACGGAACCTCATCCCTTTGAAAGGACTCTTGTCCGCACTGGGATGAATAGGAATGATGTTGGCCGATTTTTCTTGTAAGGATGTTGTATCTTCCTCCTCTATTGTGTTGTTGCCATCATTACCTAAATCATGCAAATCCACCAACGGAACTGCATCCAATGCTAATAAATTGCTAACACAAGCAGAAGAGGGTGTTGTACTTGAAGACGATTGCATCAGGTCCTTATTGCCTTTGATGGTGAAATCTTTTTTCAATTTTAACTTTCTAATGTAGGTGAATACATCCACTCTGGTCTTGCTGTAGTTAAAATTATTTTCAGAACAGAATGACAGCCCTAGTGCCAGCAATTGCTTTTCCGCCTTAGTCAAGGTTGTTTTCGAAAGATTGATGATGATGTTGTCCTCTAACGCTTTTGCCATTGCGTTCTCTTGCTTTTTGGCACCTCATACATATGTGGGTTACAAACTGGTGGCAGGGCCGGACTGACCGTAGGAGGCATCGGGCGTTTCCCCCGGAGGCTGGAAGGGTGGGGGGTGGTTTTAGAGTGGTGGGGGCCAGGTTTGTTACTGGGGGCTGGTTTCACAGCTGTGCTGCAATATCTGCCTCAGTAACAAGAGCAGCATTGCTGGGATCTGGTTAAGTTAGGCATCACTGCATCACATTTGTACCCTTGCCCGAGCCAACACCCCCTTACCCAGGCCAGTCTGATGCTTTGTGTTCTCAGTTTGGCCCTAACTAGCAGTCCCCAGTAGGTAGTTAGAGTTAGTGCCATGTTTCCATAGGAAAAGCTTTTTTTAACTTGCCTGTAACCTTGTTATCGTTTGACCAATCTTCATAAAATTTCCCCCAAAAAGTGTCAAGGTAGGTTCTGTGTGTCATGGAAAGTTTAGGGGTGATCTGTGCAGTGGGGAACAAGAAATAGGGGTGCGAAATCAGGGTATATTTGTAATGTTAATTCCCATATGAACTTTTAGCTTCACCTACAGCCTGAACTGCTGTACGGACTTACACCAAATTTTGCAGGGAGGTAGATGTTGGTTCAAGGAAGTGTCTTTTGCTTATTTGGTGCAAATCTTTTCAGTAGTTTTTAAGAAATTTAAATGGAAAAAGATAGTAATATTTATGGTTGCAAAGCCTTTGCGTTAAACGACAAACTAGTGCAGGGAAATTCACAGCTCTGATTGGCTGCCAACACTTCAGCTACAAAGTGATGGAAGCCATCTTGGGACTTGGCTTCACAGAGTTCCCCTAAAAAATAAAACAAAACAAGAAAAGGGAGCAGGGTAGGAATACCATGACCCCATAAAGTTTGTCCAGGGGTCCCATAGGAACCCCAACAGTGCAAAAAGCACTTTTTTAAATGAATAGAAACAGAAATTGCGATATTCGTGAGTCAGAAGCAAAAAATGTAAGTAAAGTAAATGCAGGCTCTTGCGCTTGCTTTCTAATAACCCTCTGGTGGGCCAGGTCCCGGGGGCATATAACAAAAATAGGAGGGGGGTGCATGGAGACCCCTCTTAGGGCTTATGAAAACCCACGGGGATAGCCAACTCCAAGAGGCATGTGAAAAATAATGTGGGGTGGCCGGTGTGGCCCCGCCCCAGCGACCACCACCTCTCAGGAGAAAATGTAAAATATTGCAGGGAGCCCCTTGGCCCCCCTCAGCCCCAGGGACTGCTGCTGCCCCAGCGTACTCATTAAGTTGCATGGAGGGAGTGCGGCTCCCATGCCCTGGGGACGCCCACCACCCTGGGGCTACATTTAAATAATGAAGAGGTGCCATTGTGGACCCTGGGGACCACCATGTACCCGAGGCTACAACAAATGATGCAGTGGGGCTGCACAGCCCCCCTGGAGGAGCCATACATTGCCCTGGGGACTGCCAACCCCCAATACTGGCTCTTGCTACCTCCTGAGGTGCTCACACTTGGGAGGAAGCTGCTGGCTATAGCTTAGTGAGAGCTTCCACTTCCTCACAAGCCATAGCAAACTCTGCTCCGATTCGTGCAAGCAAGGGCAGAAAAATGCTCTTGCTTGCACAAAGTAGAGCAGAATTGCTTTTAGACAGAGGAAGCTGCATGTTTAGCAGCCCCCTTTGTCCAAAAGCAATACCGGCTCCCGCAGGATGCGGGTAGCTGGCAGGGAATGTGGGAGCCTCCAGATTTCCCCCACGGTTCCCAAAGTGAATAACTGGGTGCCCAGGGTGGTACCAGGGCTCCGAGTATTGAGGCCAGGCCCCAGGGGAGGGGGTCCCCGGGTCTAAATTTGGCCCAGGTTGTGGGATCTGCAATCCCCTCTCTTGTTTTATAAAAAATAAAATAAAGGGCAAGCCCTGGGGAATAGGGTCTCTGGGGCCACAATCGTCACAGAGAGAGGGGGGCATGTGGCAACCCTTTCCTTTAGTTGAAAAAAGGAATAATACATTTTAAAAAGAAATGCCGGACCCAGGCAAATGGGGTCCCCAGGCCTGTAATCAACCCTAGGAGGAGGGGCATGTGGCACCCCCTCCCCATTCTAAAAATGTCTGATCCCGGGGAATTGGGTCCCTGGGGCCTAATATGGCCCAGGAAGGGGGTCCAACCACCCTTCTTCCCTTATCATTAAAAAACATTATAATAAAAAGCTACCTGCACAACTCTGAAGGCCCCACCCTCTTTCTCCAACACTCTGCAAATGCAACTCCTGTTGCTCTGCTTGATGGGTGAGGAAGTCTCCTTGCCTCTTGAGGGCCTCTGAACTAAAGTGGACTTCTTCCCCCAATGAGTAGTGTGTCAGGAGGAGTGTTTGCAGAGTGGTGGAGTAAGGGGGCGAGGCCTCTAACAACCTCTTAGCAATCCATCTGTGTGGGACTTAAAGGAGGTAACAGGAGAGGAAGTTGGCACCCATGGACCTTCAGCCATAAAGTGGACTTAATTCCCCAACAAGTGCTGAACCAGGAGGTGCGTATGCAAATTGGTGGAAAAATGGGGCGTGGCCTCTAAAGACCTATTAGCAATCTAGATGTGTGTGACTTACTGGAGGTAACAGGAGGGATAGTTGGCCCTCTGGAGCCAAGGGGACTTCATACCCTGCCTGCAGTGTGCCAGGAGGCGTGTTTGCAGAGTGATGGAGAAAGGGGGCGTGACCTCTAACAACCTCTTAGCAATCCATCTGTGTGGGACTTAAAGGAGGTAACAGGAGAGGAAGTTAGCACCCATGGACCTTCAGCCATAAAGTGGACTTAATTCCCCAACAAGCGCCGAACCAGGAGGTGCGTATGCAAATTGGTGGAAAAATGGGGCGTGGCCTCTAAAGACCTATTAGCAATCTAGATGTGTGGGACTTACTGGAGGTAACAGGAGGGATAGTTGGCCCTCTGGAGCCAAGGGGACTTCATACCCTGCCTGCAGTGTGCCAGGAGGCGTGTTTGCAGAGTGATGGAGAAAGGGGGCGTGACCTTCGAAGATCTCTCAGCAATCCCACTGTGTAGCCCTTACTGGAGGTAACAGGAGGGCTTGTTGACCCCCAAGGACACTCTGGAGCCAAGGGGCCTTCATCCTCCCACCATCAGTGTGCCAGGAGATGCATTTGCAGGGTGATGAAGAAAGGGGGCGTGGCCTCCAAAGACCTTTAACCAGTCATGCTGTGTGGGACATACTGTAGGTAACAGGAGGAATTGTTGGCCCTCAAGGATGTCCTGATGGGCCAACTACTCCTCCTGTTTCCTTCAGTAAGTCTCACACTGCAGGATTGTTGAGATGTCTTTGTAGCCCCACCCTCTTTCTCTGCCACTCTGCAAACATGCCTCCTGGTGCACTATTAGTTGGAGGATGAAGTCCCCCTAGCTGCTATTAAATCCTTGGGGGTGAACAGCCCCTCCTATTACCTCTCGTAAGTCCCACACAGCGGGATTGCTAAGAGGTCTTTGGAGGCCATGCCTCCTTTCTCCACCAATCTGCATACGCGTCTCCTGGTGCACTACTGGAGGAATGGAGACCTCTTGGATGCTGAGGGACCTTGGAGTCAAGAAGCCCTCCTGGTACTTTCTGTGATCTCTACACAGCAGGATGTCTGAGAACTGCTCAAAGGCCCGACCCCTTTTTCCACCAGTCTGCAAACACCATTACTACTTAAAAAACCATAGACATTCACTGAAAAAACTAAAGGTTACTGGGACCTTATAGTTAGGAATTCGCATTTAAAAATCTTAGAAATTCACTGTAACAAGCAGAGGTTACTGGGACATTATAGTTAGGAAATTGAATTTAAAAAAAGTAGTAATTCACAAAAAAAACAAAGGTTACAGGGACGTTATAGTTAGGCTTAGGTTTCACTTGTACAAAACCAGTGACATTAGCAGTTACCTGAGCTATCTATAACTTGTTCTCCTGCAATGCACTGCTTATGACCTTACATATTACATCACTCACGATATGGTCAGTGACATCACTGATGACATCTCAAATGACATCAGTGATGACATCATCCACAGAATGAATGACGCACCCACTCACACCCCATATAACCTTTCATACACCCACTTCAACTTCCAAACTACCATTCCAAACTTATTCACACACCCATACCAGTACTTACACGCCCACTCACTTATTTATAGGTGTAGACACACATCCTCTAGTCACCCATACAGCCATTCATACAGCCACTCACTCAGTAATACAGCCATTGACATATCCACTCATACACCGATACAGCCACTCACACACTGAATCAGTCACCAATAGAGGTATTCACATACCTACTCACTCACTCATGCATGCAGTGATTCACATAGCCACTTACTCGCCCATACAGTTAAACATACACACACTCACTTACTCAAAGAGATACTAACACATACTCACTCACCTATACAGTAAGTGACACAAACACACACTCACCCATACAGCCACTCTCACATTTAGTACTATACCCATACACTCACTCATACCCCATAGCTCACCTATACACCCTTTCACATTCCCAATTACTCACCCACATACCACTGACACATGCTCTCAGTCACCCACACAACCATACACAAACTCACACATCCATGCAGCCTTAGACAGATGCGATCACTAACCTTTACAGCTACTGACTCACCGGCTCACTCATCCATACAGGCAGTCACACACACTCTCACAAACCCACACATTCATAAAGGTACTCAACCAATCACTCATCTATACAGCAACTCATGTACCCAACCACACTGCCATTCAGCAACTTATACACCAACTAGCACACTGATATAGACATTCACACAACATGGTCCTCACCCATGTATTCACTAAGACACCTAATCACTCATTTATACAGGCAGTCACACAACCACCAAATAATTCATACAGGCACTCACGCACTCACTGATTTACCAATACACCTTGGTGTATATATATTTAACATTCATAAACTGGTTAAAAGCTGGCATAGTGACTGGATGATGTCATCAGTGATATCATTTTAATATGTCATCAGTGATGTCACTGACCATGTCATTAGTGATGTAATATGTGTGGTCATAGGCAGTGCATTGCGGTGGTGTGAGTTATAGTATGCTAACTGTAACTGCTATATTTCATTGGTTTCGTACAAATGAAACCAGAGCCTAATTATTACATCCCTATAGGCTTTGTTTTTTTAGTGCATTTCTATGTTTTTTTGAAATTCCATTTCCTAACTATAACATCCCTGTAACAGCCGCGGTCAGTAGTGGCATGACCTGCAGGGCGGTGACGTGGGGAGGGGCAGGGTGGGGGATAGTAATGTATAGATTACGGAGTTTTACAGGTAAGTAAACATATAAATAAATAAAGCGAATTTCGTTGCGCGCACTGCATCGCATTTGGTGATGCAGTGAACGCAATGAAATTCGCTTTTATTTATATGTTTACTTACCTGTAAAACTCCGTAATCCATACATTTTCACCCCCCACCCTGCCCCTCTCCCTCCCCACGTCACCGCCCTGCAGGTGATCCCACTAGCGACCGAGGCTGCCCTTTAACCTTTGTTTTTTCAGTGAATATATATACATATATATGTGTGAGTGTGTGTGCGTGTGTATGTGTGTGTGTGTAGATATATATATATATATATACAATATATATAATTAGATATAGATATACTGAATACAGAAACAAATTCAAAGCATTAGAAACATTCTCAGATGTTTTATATATATTTTACATTTCTTTTTCCTTTTATCTCTTCAATAAACCTATCTTTGTTAACCCACCCTTCAAAATATGTAATTCACAACATTCACATATCACACACCATCCATAACTAAACATTACAGACTATCATACATAAAATCATCTAATGTGTAGAGCCATAATTAAAAACACCCTTAGTCAATATGTTCACAAATAGACACATGGCTTGTTTATCCAAATTAGACCATTTATAATAAGTGCATCTTCTACTAATGTCTCCCAACACATCTGATTTTTATTGTCTTTCCCTTATATTACACACATCTAAAGGACGTTTTGTACAGCTCATGTTTTTCTTTTTCGTGGTGTCCCAATGGCTCTAGCAATGGTGCCGAGAAGCATTTTGTTGCTGGTGATCAACCGATCACCCAGCTTCTTCAGGACACACACTGATGGTCTATAGATCAATAGCCAATAAAAGCAAGGAACGGGGGAGAAAAACTTAGCGGCCATGTCATAGATTCAGTCTTGCCTACAAGGGAACAATGGCCAGATGGGTAGGGATCAATCCTCTTGCAGAAATTTTATAATAGATCATTTCTGGAAAAAACATCCTCTGCTATATATTTGTATTCTGATTGTAAAGGCTCCAAGGGGCGGGTCACAGAAATTAAACCTGATATTTCCAATGTCTCAGGAGCTGACCAATCCTGTGTAAAGTGGCACCAATGCATAAGATGGCCTCAGATTGTTCTTAATATTTGTCTTCGCAATAAGCCGTCATCAAAGTCTAGGTCTGGTATTTGCTCCTGCAGCATGAGAGAGAGCAGGTCACACGAGGACTCAACAATAATACATGTAACAGCTACCATCAACCCTATCCCACCCTGGAACTACAAATGTAGTAATCACTCAGTCAACACCAGGAAATGCCTTGGAACCACCATTACAAGTTGGAGGGTGCTATGGAAATGCAACTTGACAAGAAATTCTTCTGATAAAGTATGCCTCAGTAACTGCAAGCTCTGTTGTTCTTCTCTTAAAAATCACGCTGATAGCAGCTGGAAATTCCCCTCCTAGTCTGAGACTGCATGCCCACTGCACTGATAGCATCAGAGAGAGAGAAAACCCACACCATCACCTTGGCTCAGAACAAGCATGCTAAAGTCATTCCAAGAGCTCTAGGAGTGCATCCCCAAGATTTGCAGAATGCTTACCTACTGCAACTCTATTATTCTGAAAAAACATGCTCATGGTACCCTAAAGGCTCTAGACGAACATGCGAAAACCATTCCTGTGGAAGTGAGAGGGTATGCTACAGCATTTGAATGGAAAGGATACATAGACCCAGAGACAAGTCCTAAAGACAATCCAGAAAGAAAATACCTTACTTGGAGGAAACAATACTGTGCTACCAATAATTTGTTTATCTTATTGGATGTAACACTTCCTTGCTCATAAACCTCTGCGGTTCCGAGTGTAGGCTCACAGCATCTCAATGGTGCTTAAACTCATTTACTCATATCACCTCTGAAGTTTCCTGAGACAATTTTTTGGCACATTCCCAGATTTACCACACGTGGTAGACAGGGACCTCTTATCGATTTTAGGAGCCATGGGCCAATTGTGTTCTGGGGCCCCTGCTCGAAACAACTATGAACTTATGATCCAATTACAGCTCCTTCATGCCCTCTTTAGCCAGGACACTGACAGGGCACAGGCACCCAGGTCTAAATTCTAAATGAGTTTCCATCTAATATTCAATGACTAAAATGCATGTTTTCAATAGTGGAATACAGCAGCAGCTCACTAATGTTATTGCAAATCATCTCTGTGACTTCTCATATGTGATAGCCTGTTTCGATGTAAAAGAAACTTTTTTATGGATGTTATTTGGTGGTGAAAAACAAACATAACATCTACTGGAAAATGCCTCTAATAAACTTCCACATATTACCCTATTAAAAATAATTAGAAGAAAATAGTATTTAAAACAATGTATGTTAAAAAATCATTCACGGTCATCGGGACAGGACTGTTTTAAAACTGAGTCGCCTCTCTCAGGGGAACCCTAAAAGGCTGGGGCCTTGGGCCAGTTCCTACTTTGCCCATGCCTTTCAAATGTTTCTGATGGTACACCGTCAAAATGCTACCCCATCCTAAGGGGAGGTGAAACGTGGAGAAATATCTTTATTTTATTTTTTCTTCTTTCTACGTGTGCAATATTATAAAGCACACATAGTAAATGGAAAGAAGCCTCAGAGGATTGTTTTGGTGCAGGAAGATGCCCCTTTCTGCACATAACCTGCAGGCACTGTTACACCATGATGCAAGGGTGCCTGCGTTGGGGCTATGCAGCCAAAAGTGTCTCAGTGCAAGAAGAAGATTTGAATGTGTCATATAACGATAAGTATGGCACATTCCTGCCCTCTCCCTTTCACCCTCCTCAGCAAGCTGTCTTGCTGATTTGTGTTGCATGAAATATTGCTAAATATGCCTCTTAGTTTTAACACTGACCTTTTGATACAGATATTTTGGCTATTCAAAGACAATCAAACAGGTCCGGTCCACGAAAAGACTGAATTAACCGCATCGCATGAATAAATTGCACAGATTCAAAAATGGCAACTGTGTCATAAAATGGTATAAGAGCGCTATACAAAAGCTTCTAAACGAACACAACGTACATAACAACATAACATAGTCCAGTTGAGTTTTTTCATTAATTAATCACAAAAAAACTGTTTAAAAGTGGAGAGAGCTGAATAAATGTTTATCCAGACAGGCTCCAATTTTGGAAACGTGATTGTGTTGATATTTTGTTTGTAATGAATTTCCATTTTTTTAATCCTGCGTTAAAATTCATTTTGCCAATTCATGACTAGGGAATGAAAATTATTGAATTGATTGAGAGCGCTCCCAGCGAATCTGCTAAAAGGATCACATTCTCAAATATGTGTTCACTAAGAACCAGCCCACCTCCTCCCTTAGCTACCCACTGCACCTTCTTCCAAAAGGAAGTCGTAAGTATTCTAGTTAACAGTGTGTGAAATTCCTACGTTTTCTTCATAGCTTTCTTAAGTTCCATAAAAGCATTGACGGTTGAAGGTTTTTGTTAGGCCTGGGAGAAATGTAATTTGTGAAGGTGAAATTTTAAAAATTCCGGAATTTTTGTTTCAAGCAAGTGTGCATAATTTCTCGACAAGAAACATTTTCTGAACAAACCAGCCTCTTGCCAGTATATTGTATGCAATTTTTTAAATGATGTATGCTCTCTGTTCAAATAAGTCACACAATATACCGTAAATCACATTTCTCTCTCGTAACACAATTTCATGATTTTTTGTGATATTTAATAAAAACATTACGCAAGGTTGCACACCCCTACTTTTTTGCCATGGCAATCATGACTTTTGCAACAATTCATGTTACATATATTCTTAATATTCACTAACAAAGCCCTTCTGCAAGAGGAGTGTATCAAGGAAAACAAGATGGCATTCCAAGTGCCCTGGACATTGGTGTTGCAAAGCTGCATCAGCTACATTTCAACAATGGAGGGTGTAGTATTCACCAGGTGTGAATGATACTTCCTCCTAGTGCCAAAGTTTACTTCTCAGAATGAAACCTTTGAAATTGAATGTTTACGCACCAGAAACCACAGAATGTTCCTCTTATTCAAGTTTGCTCCATTCACATTTGTCTAAATTCTTCGTGGGGGAACGTGAAAGAGATGGTTTCGGCACGTGTGGTTAATTCTGCAATACTTCTCATTATGACGTTGCTATTACTCGAATCCCAATTCATGTGGCCCTCAGGAGGAGGGTCTAAATGTTCTTGTCCTGAGTATCGCGAAAGTACATACAAAGGGTCAGTTAAACTTAAAAGTGTCACTATAATAAAGTTACCCCATCCCTAATCATAGCATAGACTAATCACAGGCCAGCTAGGATTGAAAGTGATTATAAAATGTTTATTAGCCGTATAATCTTGTACCACAGCCCTACTTGGTTTAATATCTGTAGTAGATGTTTGTACTTACTACCATTCTTATGTGGTTTTAGACTTTAAAGTTTATCTGTTTGAATAATTTATGTTATTCATATACTCTGAAGTCCTTATGTAATGTAACTGGTTCTTTTGTAAAGTGCTCTGACACCTTCAGGTAAAGTTCGCGCTATACAAAAATGTATAAATAAATAGTTACCTCAGACTAGTCATCCGGGAACGAATAGCCACAAAATGATCCTGTATCATTGGAGCGCGCATCAAGAGTGTGCATAACCGTCATATTTTTATTTTATTTTTTTAACACTTATAAAGCGCGCTATTACCAATCGGTGTCCTGACGCTGAAGTGATAATCCCCAGGGAGAGAGTTTTCAGGAACTAGAGAGAAAAGAGCCATGTTTTTAGATCCCTTCTGAATGCCAGCAGATTCTCATTCTGTTTAAGGAAAAGCGGGAGGGAGTTCCACGCCACCGCTGCTCCCCTAACAAAACTCCTTCCGCCCCAACGCACCTTCCTGATCCGGGTCGTTTTAACCAGCCCTAGACTGGCCGACCTAAGTTGTCTACCTGGTCTATACCATTGAAAGTGATCCCGAAGGAACTGAGGACAGAGACCATGTAATGCCTTAAGCACTATACAGAGGGTCTTGAACAGAATCCGCTTCCGCACCGGGAGCCAGTGCAGCTTCTCCAGCTCCTTGGTAACTGAAGAAAACTTGGGCAGTCCCCCAATAAGGCGGGCGGCCGCATTTTGTAGGACCTGAAGTTTATTAAGCACCCCCTGTTGTGCCTCGAGAAGGAGACTGTTGCAGTAGTCGATGCGTGATAGTACAAGAGCTGTCACCACCGTCTTTCTGCTTCCCTCTGGTAGGAAGGGGAGAATCTTCCTAATAATTTTCAAGGTCCAATGTATGGAGGAGCTCAGTGCCTTGACTTGGGGTTTAAAGGAGAGTTGGTTGTCAATAATGACAACAAGGTTCTTTACCTTTGAAACCGGACAAGGTGGCGGTCCCATGTCAGTGGGCCACCAGCTAGGGCCCCAAAGACTGGTGTTTGACCCAAAGATGAGCACCTCGGTCTTGGAGGAGTTCAGTTTTAAACAGCTTTTTGCCATCCAGGAGCTGACTGCTGACATACAGTCCTGAAACCTGACTGCCACGCCCATCTCTGTCCCTGGGAACACCGAGACCACAATCTGGGTGTCGTCTGCGTAGGATGTTAACTCAAATCCAAAGGATCTGATCACTGGGGCGAGGTGGCTCGGGTTATATTGACAGGTTCGTGCTCTGATTAATTTAATAAGAAATGGGCCCAATTAACCTTTTATGGCCCTTATTAAAAAATCTGACATTGGATCCATTTTTATTTTGGATCATGCACCCGTTTATGCGGTTTTAGACCTTACACTTACCTCCTCCAAATTTAGGGGTCAATTAGGATTGCGGACGGAAGGACGACCACCGGGCTGGAGTAGGCGGAAAATGCCTTTTTCCATTCCGCCAGCCGTGGTCAGTCCGTCCGCCATATTAGGATGTTTTACACTGTCAAAAGTCCGTACGCAGCGGAAGAGCACGCACCGCCACGGAACTACACCCGACCCTGGGGCGGACGTAACCAATCCAGAGACACCGCCGTACGGAATGACGTCTCCGACCGTCCTCCAAAATCATGATGGCGGAAAACACACATCGAATCGCTGCGGAAAAACAACCTGCCTGAACACGGCGGATTCCCCACAGCGAAGATACAACACATTGCAGAGATGGGAAACGTCGTTTACGACGCCCCTTTTAGGACGCAGTGCTATTACAACGCAGACTTTAAAATGCATTCTATTTCAACGCATTACACTGGGGGGCGCACTAGGATAGGGAATAGTTTTAATTTACTATCCAACACCTTCCCTAGTGTCCACGGGGACTGGTGTTGGAATAGTAAATGAAAATATTCACTATCCAACACCCCTTAGTGTAATGCGTTGTCATGGAATGCTTTTTAAAACTTGCGTTGTTACAGCATGCGTGCTAAAAGCATGCGTTGTAACAACGTACATCCTGCAGAGATACCCACCACAAATGGCTCACCGTCATGGACCCAGCCCTACACGCATTTTCAATACTCTTCGTCCTCCACCACCAGCAAGTCATGGACCATCACCGACGACGACGCAGGTACGCCAAAACACCAATTGGTGTCGGAAGGGGAGTACCTGCCTGGGCTGTGACGTTGGGAGGGGGAGTGTCATGTTTGAGAAACTTCATGTACGATCACACCAATATATCCACAATGCAAGTACATAACCAGGAATGACAACGACAAACCACTACACATGATTGACTTGCTTTATTAAACATAATAGGGGTGTAATCTTACAGTAGCCAAGAGCATGGGCATTGGGTACAACAGAGCAGTTACATCAGAGGCAGCACATGAGAGGGTACAATGCAGAATCAGAACAGCAACAGGGCAGTGGTCGTAACAGAGCAGGTACATCGGAGGCAGCACATGAGAGGGGCCAAGTGCCTCAACAGTCCATGGCAAAGAGCAGGTACATATGAGGCTGCACATGAGAGGGGCACAGAGCATCAAGAGACCATGGCAAAGAGCATATACATCTGAGGCAGCACATGAGAGGGTCTAAGTGCATCAACAGTCCAAGGCACAGAGCAGGTACATCAGAGGCAGCACATGAGAGGGTCTAAGTGCATCAACAGTCCAAGGCACAGAGCAGGTACATCAGAGGCAGCACATGAGAGGGGCCAAGTGCCTCAACAGTCCATGGCAAAGAGCAGGTACATCTGAGGCTGCACATGAGAGGGGCACAGAGCATCAACAGTCCATGGCAAAGAGCAGGTACATCTGAGGCAGCACATGAGAGGGGTTAAGTGCATCAACAGTCCAAGGCACAGAGCAGGTACATCTGAGGCAGCACATGAGAGGGTCTAAGTGCATCAACAGTCCAAGGCACGGAGCAGGTACATCAGAGGCAGCACATGAGAGGGGCCAAGTGCCTCAACAGTCCAAGGCACAGAGCAGGTACATCTGAGGCAGCACATGAGAGGGGCACAGAGCATCAAGAGAGCATGGCAAACAGCAGGTACATCTGAGGCAGCACATGAGGGCACAATGCAGCATCCTAACAGCAACAGGGCAGTGTACGTAACAGAGCAGGGACATCTGAGGCAGCACATGAGAGGGGCACAGAGCATCAAGAGACCATGGCAAAGAGCAGGTACATCTGAGGCTGCACATGAGAGGGGCACAGAGCATCAATAGACCATGGCAAAGAGCAGGTACATCTGAGGCTGCACATGAGAGGGCCACCCACAGAGCATCAACAGTCCATGGCAAAGAGCAGGTACTTCTGAGGCTGCACATGAGAGGGCCACCCACAGAGCATCAACAGTCCATGGCAAAGAGCAGGTACATCTGAGGCTGCACATGAGAGGGGAACAGAGCATCAACAGTCCATGGCAAAGAGCAGGTACATCTGAGGCTGCACATGAGAGGGGCACAGAGCATCAACAGTCCATGGCAAAGAGCAGGTACATCTGAGGCAGCACATGAGAGGGGCACAGAGCATCAACAGTCCAAGGCACGGAGCAGGTACATCAGAGGCAGCACATTAGAAGGGTTAAGTGCATCAACAGTCCAAGGCACAGAGCAGGTACATCTGAGGCAGCACATGAGAGGGCGCAATGCAGCATCCTAACAGCAACAGGGCAGTGTACGTAATAGAGCAGGGACATCTGAGGCAGCACATGAGAGGGGCACAGAGCATCAAGAGACCGTGGCAAAGAGCAGGTACATCTGAGGCAGCACATGAGAGGGCATAATGCAGCATCCTAACAGCAACAGGGCAGTGTAAGTAACAGAGCAGGAACATATGAGGCAGCACATGAGAGGGGCACAGAGCATCAAGAGACCATGGCAAAGAGCAGGTACATCTGAGGCTGCACCTGAGAGGGCCACAGAGCATCAACAGTCCATGGCAAAGAGCAGGTACATCTGAGGCAGCACATGAGAGGGCACAATGCAGAATCAGAACAGCAACAGGGCAGTGGTCGTAACAGAGCAGGTATATCACTGGCAACACAAGTACGTGGGTCAAGCGACCCGTCCCAAGGACATCAACAATGCAAGGCTGGTTACAATGGACAATCTACACACCAAGTCAAATGACATGTGAGTGATGGGAACTACACTTCACATCACAGAATCTGGTGGACTGCTTGAACTACTTGCCTCGGACACACTGCCAGCACCAGAAACAGGAGTGTGAGACACAGCCACAGCTCTAGTGACTGACACATGAGCCATAGACCCAGACACACTGCCAGCACCAGAAACAGGAGTGTGAGACACAGCCACAGATCGACTGACTGACACATGAGCCATAGACCCAGATACACTGCCAGCACCAGAAACAGGAGTGTGAGACACAGCCACAGATGGACTGACTGACACATGAGCCATAGACCCAGACACACTGCCAGCACCAGAAACAGGAGTATGAGACACAGCCACAGATGAACTGACTGACACATGAGCCATAGATCCAGACACACTGCCAGCACCAGAAACAGGAGTGTGAGACACAGCCACAGATGGACTGACTGACACATGAGCCATAGACCCAGACACACGGCGAGCACCAGAAACAGGAGTGTGAGACACAGCCACAGATCCACTGACTGACACATGAGCCATAGACCCAGACACACTGCCAGCACCAGAAACAGGTGAGGGCACAACTGACACAGTGATACTACATGATGCATGACAGCAAACAACAGACACAGTGCCACTATCTGACACATGAGAGTGAACTGCAGATGCACCACTAGGACCACTGAAATGATGAGCCAATGGGCTGTAAGGGCCAGGAGGCAGGGTGGCTCTGGGAGCTGGGGATAGCTGTACTGGACCGACATCGGGGTGGTCAGCTGTGAATGGTGTGTGTCTACATTTCTTAGGGATATGTGAGGGCACCCTGGACATGACTGGACTGGTAAGTGGTGCGAACTCATCTGAAATATCACCCATCAAAGGTGGATCATGTGCTGGTGGGGGTCTGCTCTTCGGGGACGTGCTGGACCCTGCTTGTCGTTTGCTGTGGGCCTGCCTTCTGACCTCTGCATCATGTGTAATGGGGGATGCAACAACAGTGTACTCCTTCCTCTGCTTCTGACGGGCGTGGATGGGAGTAGAGGTATGGGGGGACTTCACCGGTGACACATCTTTTTTACGTTCCTTCAACAACATCATCCTCAGTGCAGCCAGGGGTGATGCATGCCTGTCCTTGATGGAGCTAGTGTATATGGGAGAACCCTTGTCCCTGGGATGTGCCTTGGCCATTGGAGGTGTCCTGTCTCTGGAATTTCCCTGATCCCTGACCGGTGCCCTGTCCCTGGGTGCAGACTTGTCCATTGTAGTGTACCTGTCTTTAGAAGCGACCTTTTCCTTGGGAGTGTCCCTGCTCTTGGGAGTTGCCCCTTCCTTTGTAGTGTCCTTGTCCTTGGGAGTGTCCCTGCTCTTTGGAGGTGGCCTTTCCTTTGAAGCGTCCTTGTCCCTGGGAGTGTCCCTGCTCTTTGGTGTTGCCCCTTCCTTTGTAGTGTCCTTATCCCTGGGAGTGTCCCTGCTCTTTGGAGGTGGCCTTTCCTTTAAAGCGTCCTTGTCCCTGGGAGTGTCCCTGCTCTTTGGAGGTGGCCTTTCCTTTGTAGTGTCCTTGTCCCTGGGAGTGTCCCTGTTCTTTGGAGGTCGCCTTGCCTTTGAAGCGTCCTTGTCCCTGGGAGTGTCCCTGCTCTTTGTAGGTGGCCTTTCCTTTGAAGCGTCCTTGTCCCTGGGAGTGTCCCTGCTCTTTGGAGGTGGCCTTGTCCCTGGGAGTGTCCCTGCTCTTTGTAGTTGCCCCTTCCTTTGTAGTGTCCTTGTCCTTGGGAGTGTCCCTGGACTTGGGAGGTGCCCTTGCCTTGGGAGTACCTTTTGTAGGGGTTGCCTGTGTAGCATGTGAAGCCATTTCCCCCAACACCCCTTGAGGATCCTGTGTGTCAACTCCAGTGTAGCTCACGTCGTCTTTGGTGAAAGATTTCCCAGTCCTAGGGGATGGTGTCTGTGCTCTCCGTGCCCTGCCTTGCTGCCTGTGGCTGCTTCTAGTGCAATAGCCTGTAAATGAGGCCTGGTCTGAAAATTCACTCCCCCCTGAGACATCAAGTTGTGTGGATGGGGGAACAGAAGTAGCACCCTGTCTATGCGACTGTACAATGGCTGAAGACACAGTCTTTACCAATGACTGAACTGTTCTGTGGAGACCAGCAACATCGCCATGCATCCCCTTCATGAATGTCACCACCTGCCCCAACTTCCTATTGTGGTCTTGGAATGCATTGATCATGTTGGTCTGCCATACACACAGCTGTCGCAGCAGATCAACAGCCTCAGCACAAAGTGCACTTTGTGTCACAGGGGTAGGGTCTGCGGTGCCAGCATTTAAGGCAACTCTGCTCCCCCTACTCTGGCGAGCACGAGCAGTACTTGTTGCAGTTGTTGGCAGTGTGGGCCCTGTGCGCTGTGTCCCGACTGAAGGTGTTGATTGCCCACTTCCTGTCTGTGACAACAGTGCTGACTCACCAACACTGTCTGAAGATGAGGACAATGGTGTTTCCACATTTGAGTCCTCAGGGACGGTTCTGTTCAGTGTCAGTCTGCGTGTGTGTGATCTCGGATCCGGATGCATTGCCACCACTCATCTCCGTCGTCTGTGGGTCAGTGCCTTTTGCCAAAGCTGAAACAGAGAGAAAAGAGGTTTAACTAAGTGCCACACTCACGTACTGAAGGTCACAAAATCACAAATTTCCTTACAGACTAATAACATGTAGGACCCATCCTGCACACGACCCACCCCTACCAGACATCCTCATATCAAAGAACCGGTGGTGGCTGTGAAACATGTACATCATACGAACAGGGCAAGTGCTTGTAGACCACCACACATGTCATGCCATGGGACCACAGACCTCAACGGCATGTCCTGGAACCCTCAAATACTAAGCAAGTGTCCTGTCCACCTGGCGGACATGGATGCTACCGCTCACTCCGCTAATGGCACCAACATGCAATTGCAGCTAAACAAACGCACCACGGATGTCACTACTGTGTCTGAGCACCAATACATGCATGCACTCACAAGTCATAGACACATACAGTCTGCTTACCGCTAGTTTGCTGTTCATCCCCTCTCAGCCGGTCGGAAAGGTCAGGATGCGTCACAGCAATGATACGGTGCATTAGAGGGGTCATGGTGCGGCGGGCCAGATGTGTTGATCTTGGAATCATCCCCAGGGTCATCTCAGCAACATTATTGCTTAGCCTGGATATGTCGTCCCAGCGCTTGTGGCAGTGTGTGTATCGTCCATTGCACACCCCCACTGCCCGTACATCACGTGCTATGGTCCTCCACATGGCCTTGCTAATGTGCAGCTTGACCTACCATGATGGGAGACAAGAGGGGAACATTAGTGGACAGTTTGGCTTTCACAAACATCGTAGAAACACGTATCTACATGCAGCCATGCTCAGTACAACACATGTGAAGGTCCCACAGCACACCGCCAAGCTTGCAGAAGCCAGGAGTCAGTGACCACCTCATGCCCACCAACATGTTCCCCACTGCACTTACCACCTGTCCGGGTGCACCGTAGAGCCGTTCATAGTGGCTGAGCACACCGTCCACAAGAACATCCAGCTCCGCTGCGGTGAAGGGACGAGACCGGATCTCTCGCCCTCTCTGCATGGCAAGGTCCAGGACTGTGGCACTACAGCAGCAGTTGTTGGTCAGCTCAGCAGCAGCAGGTCGAGGTGATGGTTGCAGGCAGCAGTTGTTGGTCAGCTCAGCAGCAGCAGGTCGAGGTGATGGTCGCAGGCAGCAGTTGTTGGTCAGCTCATCAGCAGCAGGTTGAGGTGATGGTCGCAGGCAGCAGTTGTTGGGCAGCTCAGCCGGTCGAGGTGATGGTCGCAGGCAGCAGTTGTTGGTCAGCTCAGCAGCAGCAGGTCGAAGTGATGGTCGCAGGCAGCAGTGGATGAAAGCAGTGAATGTGTGCTGCAGAAATTCACACATATATAGGCCCTTGAGCTCATATCAGTGGCACACGTCTGCAGCAATTGGTTTTCCATGGATGCCTCATTCAAAAAGACCCAATGACTGGCCCTGGTGTGGCGGGGCACGGCTTCCGCTATTTTTGAATGCGCATACGCGCCCCGCGTTACCTGTTTCCATTGGCTACATGTGCATGGACCGTCACGGTCACACATCGGCAACCGCATGTGCGCGCTCCTGCGACGGTGCATCATTTGAAAAAAATACTATCACTGGCGTCGCTATGGCGGTGCACGCAATCCGCGGGCGGTGCAGGCCAACACATACTTTTGAATCTGAAATTCGAAATGGCAGTTGATACCCCCCTTACAGTCACATTGCAGAATCCACCGCAGACCGCCGGTATTGGCTGCTCACACACTGCCGGTCTTGGCCGGTCACCCACAGCCAGCACCCGCGGGTGGGTGACTGGCCAGGACCGGCGGTGTGTGACCGGCCAAGACCGGCGGTGTGTGACCCGCCAAGACCGGTGGTGGGTGACCAGCCAGGCCCATCCATGCCATGGTGTCCTCAATGCACAGGCCACTCACCCACGGCAAGCACCCGGCGCCGGGTGACCGGCCAAGACCGGCGGTGGGTGACCGGCCAAGACCGGCAGTGGGTGAGCGGCCAGCACCCGGCAGTGGGTGACTGGCCAGGACCGCTGGTGTGTGACAAGCCAAGACCGGCGGTGGGTGACCAGCCAAGATCGGCGATCTGCAGTGGGTTCTGCAATGTGACTGTTAGGTGGGGTATCAACTGGCATTTCGATTTTCATATTCAAAAGTATGTGTTAGCCTGCACCACCCCAGCGGAAAGCGTGCACCACCATAGCGACGCCACTGAGTGATGATTTTCAAATGATGCACTGTCGCGGTAGTACGCACATGCATTTTGCGGGGTGTGACTGTGATGGTCCTTGACCATACAGCATATGTCATACACAATATCAGGATGAACGAGCAACTTCTGTGTAGAAGGCGTCCTCACATGGCGTATGTACAAACACTGCATGTTTCCACACACATGTAACGTTGATAGTCGTACTTGTGTGTTAGGACATGTTCAGAATGCAGCAAGAATGATGATGTCAAGACAATGGCCCGTGGCCACGTGTGTCTTTCATGTCCATTTTTGGCATGTGTGCTCATACTATTGACCTTGCCAGTGGTCAACAAAGGCTATTGATGTGCATCCAAGTTGCGTCACATGTGCATGGCGACGTGTTGATGTCTTGGTTTTGCGGACACACGTTTCCATTTGTACACATCTACACAGTACATCAAGGGTGTCTGACCACATTCAGAAGCTGTTGTGAGTGTGTGGTTTGTGTGTGCAAGTAACAATGATGGGGGTATACATGCATTCTGTATATGTGTATGTGTGTTGCCTGTTGTGTGCCCATGCATGTAATGGAGGATGCCCAGCATTTTGGGTGGGGTCATGGGTGCATGAAGACAAGGAGGGTGTGTTCCATGTTCGTGTTGTGTGTGCACATGTATGTGTGTCTGTGGTGACGCTTGTCCACATTTGGGCCCTCAGTCATGTGTTGTTTGCAGGTATTTCTACATGTGTGCATGTTACATTGTACATGTTTGCACACATGTTGTTTGTGCGTGAACATTGTGTGTGTAGTTATCAGTATTGTATTGAATATTGGTCACGTCACACATGTAATCATTGTCTGCAACATGTCTTATTTGCATTGTGTTGGTCAACATGTGATAGTGTGGCACAGCTATGCGTTGTTGGTTAATTGACATCTGCTCCCATCTACTCCCACACAGGAGGGCTCCAAATGTGCATCGACCATACACTGTGCTAGAGGACATGGTTGACGAGGAGGTGATCCGAAAATTCCGGCTTGATCGACATAGATTGCTTGAACTTGTAGCCTAATTGTCACCTCATCTGCAGCCACGCAGAACTTATCCAGGAGCTATTACACCCACAGCAAAGGTGATGGCGGCACTTCAATTCTTTGCAACTGGCACTTTCCAGTACACAGTTGGACATGCCGGGGGGGATGTCACAATCCATGTTCAGCATGGTACTGCGGGATTTCCTGAATGCCATGATGCTTTACAAGGATGATTACATCCATTTTCCACGCCCAGCAGAGTTGCCAGCAGTCGTAAGGGGGACTTCTATGCCCTGGCCCAGATACCACACGAGTGGGTTCCATTGATGGCACACATATTGCTCTCATTCCACCCCAGGCATGTGAACCTGTATATCGCAATCGAAAGCACTACCATTCGATCAACGTGCAAGTGGTGTGCCTGGCTGACAACATTATCTCCCATGTGCGTGCCAGATTTCCAGGCTCCGCACATGACTCCCACATCCTGCGGAGCAGCATTGTTCCCCAACTGATGGCTAATCTGAGTCCAGAACGTGCGTGGCTTGTAGGTGAGTATGCTGTGAGGACAATTGTGTTGTATGTGTGGCATGCTGTTCCCACCAATCCTGGTAATGATATTTGTGTCCGTCTTCCCCCCACCTAGGCAACTCTGCGTACCCAAACCAGCCGTGGCTGCTGAGCCCCATACGGAATCCTACTACCCTTGGTGAAATGCGTTACAATGAGGCCCATAGGAGGACACGTCAAGTGGTGGAAAGTACTTTTGGACTGCTGAAGTCTAGGTTTCGCTGCCTGGATAAAACCGGAGGGGCCCTGCCATACTCACCTGTCAAAGTTTGCAAAATCGTGATTGCATGCTGCATGCTCGACAACCTGGCATTGCGCAATAACATTGAACTAATCATGGACCCTGAAGACCAACAGGTTGCTCCGCCTCCCATCCCACCCATGTCCACTGATGAGGATAGTGGTGAGGAAGAAGGTGTGGACCAGAGGCGTCAGCTCATTGATCGCTATTTTCCTTGAATGTGAGTAACTACCTCTTGTGCAGCTAGACAATGCGTGATGTATGTTTGCTGGTGGAATGTGGATGTGGTGTGTGTATGCTGCCTGTTCTGGTATGTGCTGTTTACAAATGTGTGTGGTAGATGGTGTACATGCAAAGCTCCATGATGTGTGTCCTGTGATCCACTTAATTGGTGATGGTTTGTGGGATGTGGCAGTACAGTGTGTTGTGATGGGTGTGAATCACTTTCCTGACCTGTGTTTGTTGTTCTCTCATTATCCCTAGGTCACTCCCACAGAGCCATGATTCTCCAGAACATTAATACCTGCACCTGGTAATGAAAATTCCTAAGACAATCATGTGATTAAAACATGGAGGTCACACAGCATTGAGTGTTTATGTCATGTTTATTAACAGGTTGGAATTGATGTTGGTGCATATTTACAATTAGGTGTTGTGGGGGAAGTAAGAGTTAAAGGTCATGGCAGATGAAAACACCGTGTGGACACCATATTGTGTGATGTCCACCTAGTCCAACATACGTGTGCCAATGCTTGGAATTGTGGGACAGAATAGTTGACAGGGTGGACTGGCAGGCTCAAGGATGGGTGAAGTCATTTGCGGCCCCTCTTAGAGTGGGTAGATGAGGCATTTCCACTGTTCTCAGCTGCATCCAGCCTCGGACGGCCCCTCCGAGCTGTGGGGGCAGGTTGTTCAAGGGCCACCTCCCTGTCCGTGGGCTCAGGTGTGGGTGGCGGTGGTGTTGGTGAACTGTCCCGCTGGGCACTTGGGTGAGGGGGGGTGGCGCGGGATAACCAATCCCTCCACAGAGCAGTTTGCTGGCCCATGAGGTCGACAATTTGGCCAATGCGAGTGTCAATGGACCACAGCAGCTGGCTGCTCTCTTGTGAGTCTTGGTGGGCCCAATCGGACTGTGCCTGCGACTGCTCATAGGAGGCATGGACTCTGGTGATGGCTTCCATGGTTTCGGCGCCAGGATGGGGTGGGTGTCCTTCACCACCTCGCCGGACAACTGCACTCCTGGTTCTGAGCTGTGGCCTCACCTGTGTCCTCTCCCGTCCACTCTCCCTGCTTGCCTGGGATGTCGATGGGCCATCATCGGGTGATGGGTCAGGCAGGGTGGCATAGACAGGAGTGATGGTGGTGGTGGTGGTGGTGGCTGCACAGCTCACAATGGCAGGTGTTGGTGTAGTGACACAGGCCAAGGTGGTGGAGGCAGGGATGTCCTAGGAGCCTGATGGCCCTGGGAGTCTGCTTGGGCCCGCATCGTCCTCTGCACCCGAGCTGTCAATAGGATCGTCCCCAGAGAGTCCGTGCTGTGAGGGGGGCGACTGTTGCTGGTGGATGCTGCTTTCACCGGTCAAGTTGCGATCACCTGAGGGACAAGATTTTCAGAATCAATGTTGTGGACATGACATGTTTTTGGTAGCAACTTTCCAACTCACCATGTAATCAAGACATGGTTGTTTTTGTCATCATGTTGTTGTGGTTGACAGTACAGGCAAATATGGTGGCGTGGAGGTGGGAAGGCAACACTTGGATATGTGTGGTCCTCTCCTACTATTGTATGTTCCCCCTGTGAAGATGTCTATGTACATGACAGTTTGCAGGAGGAGATGCAGTGGTCCTCAAATGGTATGATGACTCAATCTTGCTCTGGGATGACACATGGGGGCCTCTATGGAGTTGTAGTGCTGGTCTCTCACCCCCCCAAACCCCAACACCCTCCCTGTGGACATGGCGGCCTCTGTGGAGTTTTAGTGCTGGTCTCTCACCCCCCTCAACCCCCACTACCCTCCCTGTTGACATGTGGGCCTCTGGAGTTGTAGTGCTGGTCTCTCACAACCCCAACCCCCAACACCCTCCCTGTGGACATAGGGGCCTCTGTGGAGTTGTAGTGCTGGTCTCTCACCCCCTCCCAAACCCTACCACCCTCCCTGTGGACATGTGGGCCTCTGGAGTTGTAGTGCTGGTCTCTCACACCCCCACCCACCTATCTCACACACCCCACCACCCTCACTGTGGACATGGGGGCCTCTGTGGAGTTGTAGTGCTGGTCTCCCACACCCCCCACCCACCTATCACACATACCCCACCACCCTCCCTGTGGATATGGGGGCCTCTGTGGAGTTGTAGTGCTGGTCTCTCACACACCCCACTCACCTATCACACACACCCCACCACGCTCCCTGTGGACATGGGGCCTCTGTGGAGTTGTAGTGCTGGTCTCTCACCCCCCCCCAACCCTACCACCCTCCCTGTGGACATGTGGGCCTCTGGAGTTGTAGCGCTGGTCTCTCACACCCCCAACCCCCAACAACTTCCCTGTGGACATGGGGGCCTCTGCGGAGTTGTAGTGCTGGTCTCTCACCCCCCCCCCCAACCCCCACCACCCTCCCTGTGGACATGGGGGCCTCTGTGGAGTTGTAGTGCTGGTCTTTCACACCCCCACCCACCTATCACACACACCCCACCACCCTCCCTGTGGACATGGGAGCCTCTGTGGAGTTGTAGTGCTGGCTGCTTTGATGACATGCAAGGCTGGGAACAAAGGAGCCAACATTTGTGTTTGGTCATGGTGGGTGCATTTGAGCCCAGGACTTCACATTTGGGTGACTATGTGGCCCACATGCATGCAATGGAGCCTGGGAGATGTGTCTTGGCAGTTGTGCAAGGCAGACCATGGCAGTGTGATGGTGGTCATTGGTTTGGACTTACCAGCCTCTAGTCCCTCTTCGATTCCTTCAAGGCTCTCAGGGTGCAGTATGCCCAGCACCTTCTCCTCTCATTCTGCATATGGTATGGGCTCCGGGGGAGTGCTGCCGCCAGTGTGGTGTGCCCGCAGGTGGTTCTTTGCCCTGATGCCTTTCACCCTTGTTTTGAGGTCGTGCCACCGCCTCTGGATATCGTGTTTGGTGCGGGGCACGGTCCCTGACGCATTGACTCTGGTCACTATCCTATCCCACATGTTGTTTTTGGTTGCCACGGTGGTCTGCTGGACTAGGGTGCCGAAGATTTGTGGTTCGACACAGATGATTTCATCCACCATGACCTTCAACTCACAGTCTGTGAATTTTGGATTTATCTTTGGTGCCTTGGTGTGTGATGTGCAAGGTGTTGGTGGGGTGGGGTGGGATGTGCAGGTGTGTGGTGTGTGCTGTTAGTGTTATTATGCCTCTGGCTTGCAGCTATGCTGTGATGCAAAGGATTGTGGTTGTGGGAGGGATCCATTTTATACTCTGTGTGGTGGTTGTGTCCCAATGGTTGTTAGCAGTCAGGTGTTCTGTGGGTGTGGTGATTTTGGTGCATTTTTCGGTGCTTGGGGGGTGTCCTTGGGGCGTGTAGTTGCTGGGAGTGGGTGTTTCAGGTGGGTGGGTGTCCTGTTTGGTGTGTTTTCTATTTACTTCCGTCTGCCATTTTGTAATCGGTTTGACGGCAGGGATGGTGTTCGTGTGGTCTTTCCGCAGTCATGCTCCGTTTCTCGATGCATTGTTTCCGCAGCGGTAGAGGAAGGTGGTGAGTTTCGTTGGAATGATGGCGTTATCCTAATCTCGCGGCCAGAGCCTCCGAGGTATGGCAGCGGTTGTGCCTGTTCCCGCGGTCTTGTTCGTCCGCGGTGGAGGGTGTTTCTTTGGTACCGTCTGCTTGCGGCGGTCTTTGGTGTGCTCCGTCCGCCGCGGACACTGTTTCATGTTATCCGTCCGCCGCGGTCAGAGTTTCTTCACATTATTATCCTAGTCGCAACCACGGAATATCCGTGGTGCGGTCGGGAGTATTTTTGCCGCGGCCATGGCGGACGGGACACATTTCCGTCCGCCATCCTAATGACCCCCATAGTCGCTGGAAATGTAACACTTTCTTATTATCTGATTCAGCCTTTATTAAAGAAGTCACTACTTTTGTTAATGAATTCTTTATTTTCAATGACCTATTAGATACTTCTGTTCCTAATAACTGGGATGCTTTCAAAGCTACTTTCCGTGCCTTCACTATTTCTTATGTTTCAAAAAAGAATAAGGCCACAAGAAACAAATATGAGTATCAATTACGTACAATTAAAGGATTAGAGCATTGTGGAATTTTAGTTTACGAACTGAACATCATCTGCGCCAGCTTGTCACCCACGTACAACATGCACGACCGCCATTTTAGGTATCATGGTCTCCCTGTCCACAATCAGTCGCCAGCGCGCCCCTCTCACCCAGCAAGCATCCTCCGCGCACCCTGGCTCCCCCTCCCTCCCCCTCATGAGCATGACCCTTCTGCATGACCCTGTCCTTGGGAGTCACGCCTGCGCCTGACCAGCATCTCCTCTCCTCCCATGAATGTCCCTCTGTTGATAAACCTTCCCTCCGCGCTCGATTGTCCACGCGGCATGAATACCACTCCTTTGATGACCCCTTCCCCCATGTCCAGCTGTCCACACAGGTCTGAGGCCATCGCCTAAGCCGGGAGATATCATTTACTGCCCCTTATTGTATGAAGTCGATCTTCTTCAAAGGACCCTCTATTGATCAAGACCTCCCCACCCCCTGGGATATGATCAGGCGCACACATCCTAAGACTCGACGGAATACTCAGCTGCGTGATGACCCCCTCCTCTTATCAGCAGGTTGAGGACCTCTATTGTGGAGGTATATGGGGGTGGGATTGACACGAGGATTACGGGGATGTTTCTTTCCTTACTTCACAATGTTCTGATTGTAATAAAGAAAGGTCACATGCCATAAACCAGTGTATAAGAGGCCAGGCCTCCGAGAGGCTGTTAGAGCACCTCGAGACGATACCTTGTTGTCCGATCTGATGTGTTCTGCTCCGTCGGAATAAAACTTCTGTTTCCTGCCTTCTGGTCTCCGGCGCCTGCCTCATTGCTTGGTAATTTGAATGGTACAAAGGCGGTTAGCGCCGGGCAAATCTTGAAAAAGGTCATACCCTTACCTTTTTTTACAATTGGCGTCCCAAAGCGTGGGGCCCATCAGCGACACGTGGATCCAGTGGGAGAGGTCCCATCTACAGAGTGAACGACTGCAACGATCGGGAGAGCTCGTGTCCGATAGACCCTCGTCTGACAGCCGATCATCCGACCTTCACTAGTTCCGAACAGACCTCTCTCGAGTGATCTACTGTCCTGACTGGGAACCATCAGGAGTGCCACGAACATCACGAAGAAGAGAGGACGATCGGGCGCTGGATTCAGAAGACAGGAAACCGTCCATGCGGTCCGGGTAAGGTCGTGTAAACACGACAAACTGAGAAATGATTGTTTGGTTTGGATAATACTAGTATTACGCTTTATTGATACCTCTGGAGATTCACCGTCTGCAAACGGAGAAAACAACAGGCTCTCTCTTTGCAAACAGTGAAGGATAGGTAACGCAGACTTTTGTCCCCATTGTAATCCGTCGTGCCTATCTTCCTCTCCCACTGTTTTCCCGAACTGTCGTTCGTGGATTGTTGTCTGGAGATTCTTTGTCTGCAAACAGGGAAGAACAAGGTCTCTCTTTGCAGGTAGAGAAAGAGTGGGTAACGCAAACCTTTTTCGTACCCACTTATTCTCCCCACTGATTGTTTGATTGACCGAACATTGATTGTCCGGTATTGGTTCTTTTGAGGTATTCACGGCCTACAAACAACGTAGAATAGAAATATTCTGTCTAGTCTTTGTCCGCCGTGATAAGATAGGTAGTGCAGACCTTTGTCCCCATTGTAACCCGTCATGCCTATCTTCTCCCCACTGATTGGTAGCCTGTACAGCCCGGATCGCTTATTAGAGATGAACCATCCAGCTCCACTGGAGGGCACCCCTAATAAGGACATGTTCACAAAACATGGACTAGTCGCTATAGCTTATACTAAGTTATGGCATAAATATACAAAGAAGAACCCTGAAAGTCAGTGGCCACTGATAGGTTCCTTTGATGATCATAAAATAAAAGCATTAGAAATAGCACTCCAGAAAAATAAGACTACGCCCAATATGCTCGACAGTATCGGCATGTGGCGCAAAGAAACGGAACAACGAAAGAAAAGAGAAGAAGCAAAAATAGGGAAATAATTACGAAAGGCAGCCCACCTAGCCGCTAAGCAACTAGAAGAAGAAATAAAAGAAAGAAAGGAAGCCACACAAAACCAAGAATTAGGGTCGACAGGTCAATGTCCTGTTAGGACCCCCTCTGCGCTCTACCCTGAATTTCCCTCCAAACAGCGGGCGAACGATGAGTTACTACTAGGTCCCCCAATCATCTACATGCCCCCTCCGTATGCCCCCTGCCAACAACACCCGCAGGCCCTAAGTGCAAACGAGAACGACCTTAGCGCTAGTGCACCGGCCCTCACGGCCTCCGCACCAGCCACATTAACAACATCGTCAGACGACCCCGAGGCTAGCAAACCACCACCAGCCAGACCAAATAGGTTGAGCAAAGATGAGCGGGATGGGATCGACAAAATAGCAAAGACATTAGTAGAACGAAGGGAGAGCGAAGAATACACAATGAACATATATAATTCACATGCCGACAGCCACAGACGGCATTTCATTTTGCGATTCAGCTACCACACCCTGAACGCATATGAAGATAGGTATCAAAGTAAGGGCCCCGCTAAACTAACAACGCTGTATAGGAAGATTGATGTTGGAGATGGGACTGAATGTGAGGCGGCGGAGCTCTTCATGCAGATGCTTGAGGTCTTCCGCCACCTCACGGAACAAAAACCAGAAACCAAGGTTACAGTCCCTGAAACGATCTCAGTAGAAGTAACCAATACTATGATGCCCATCAGAGAGGCGGCCCCTTACTGGATCCCGCCACGTGGCCAGGGAACAAGCGATGATATTAATCATGCAGATGCAAAAGGGAGGGTTGTGTACAATTGGGTTTACCAACCATGGGACCGACAAGATATCCTAACCTTTAAACAAACTCTGCCCGATTTAAGAAAGAACCCGACAGCATTCTATACCGAATTAGGCACAGCCTTGGGTTCGACGATAATGACTTTAGCGGACATTGACTTGTTCTTCGGGTTATGCCTGCCAGCTGACGTGTGGAAGCAAATCCGGAAGGCTGACCACGCGGATCTGTTTGGACATACCTGGGACCAACTCGGTAAACTAGATAGACAGCGAGAGCCTGGAAGGAAACCAGTAAAGGACATACTAGAACTCCCAGACAAACTAGTTCAGAAGTTAAAGACACTGATCCCAGAAAGAAAGGTAGATTGGTCGATAGTCACGGCCTGTCGTCAGAAACCCCAGGAAGATGTGTCAGAATACTTCTCCCGATTCGAGACAGTGTTCTCCGACTACAGTGGCCAAGACATGACCACCGCAACCGGACAGCACCTGTTCGTACAAAATTATGTAAAGGGCCTATCACAAGAAGTCTCCCAAAAACTGCAGACGAGTGAGAGTAGTTGGGGGGCCTCCAAACCAGCAGCTATCCTTCAGATGGCTCAGTATTACGAGCACCAAAAGAATGAGAATGATAGGGCGTCCGAGAAAAAGAAGAAAGATTTAAAGGAAAGGGTGATGATAGCCCAGATACAGGGTATAGCGGTAGGACGGGAACACCAAAGGGGGAACTACCAATCGACCACCCCCAGAAATCTACCCCCTAAAGATCACACCCCAACACCCCACACTGGGCGTAGAGACATTAGCAATGACCAATGCGCCTTCTGCAAAGGGTTCGGCCATTGGAAATCCCAGTGTCTGGTTCTGCTAGAGATGAATAGAAATAGGGACTCCAGGGATGTGGCAGGTGGTCCGAGAAATAGAGTGCAAGGACGAGGGCACACCAATGACACCAACAATGACAGATATGGGAGATTGAACACATTTGACCGCCCCCGACAGAACCAATATCAACTGTCCGATGGTGAGAATGCCCCCGACTTTGCATAGGACTGCCAGGGGCAAGGGAGGGATCCAGTCGAGCTCTGTGTTGACCAGCAAGGTCCTTATGTTACCGCTAAGGTCCTAGGTACAGAGTCCCCATTTTTGGTAGACACTGGGGCGACACGTAGTGTGTTATCGAAACGACTGATTCCAAGGGCACCCTTGTCTGGCTCACACATTACGTCGATAGGTTTCGATGGAACGCCCTCCACTAATCCCCTGTCCATACCTATCACCTTTGACCTAGAAAACAACACCACTGACGCGACATTTCTGCTCTCCTCCAACTCCCCTGACGCCATTATGGGCATTGACTTACTGAAACATTTTCGAGCTACCATTAGGTGTTCCCCAGATGGAATCCGAGTCATTCTGTACGACAATCCAGACATACCCAAATACTGCCCTGCACGGCACATATGCTCCGTAACTGATGCTGACCTATCCTTGCTCGATACCCTGCCTCCGTACCTATGGGCCAAGAATGACTCTGATGTGGGACGAATGATGATTGATCCTATTCACATAACTGTAAGACAGGACGCTATGCTCCCGAAACTCCCACAGTATCGGATATCGCCCGAGGGCGAGAAGGCACTGGTAGCGATCATTCAGTCTCTGGTAGATGCGGGAGTGGTTGAAGAGGTGGTTAGCAACGTCTGCAACAGCCCAATCCTACCTATTGTTAAGAAGCAAGGCGAAGGAGATGAGAAAGCATACCGCTTCATCATCGACCTGCGAGAAATTAACAAAGTGGTTGTACCCCAGTACCCTGTAGTCTCCGATATCACCACCATTCTGACCCTCATCCCGTCCACTGCCACCACCTTCACTGTTATCGACCTTAAGAATGCGTTTTTCTCTATCCCCATCCATCCAGACAGCCGTTATCTCTTCGGCTTCACTTTAAAATCCCGCTCGTACCGATTTTGTAGAGCCCCCCAGGGGTACACTGAAAGCCCCAGCATTTACAGCCAGGCCCTCAAAAGACAGCTGGATGCCTTCCAGCTACCAGATGGAGTGGTGTTGATCCAATATGTCGATGATATCCTTTTGGCGGCCGACACCACCCCACTTGCAACGACAGCCACTGTCCAACTCCTACACTTTCTTGCAGAAAATGGCCATAAAGTCTCCAAAAAGAAGTTACAGTTCTGTCAGCCACAAGTAACTTACCTAGGCCATCTCCTGTCCAAAGAAGGGAGGAAACTTACACCCGACCGAATCCAAACCATCCTAGACACCCCCATCCCAAAAACGCAAAAGCAAGTCCGCTCTTTGGTTGGCCTAACCTCTTTTTGCAGACAGTGGTTACCTAACTTCAGCCTCATTGTAAAACCCCTACTTGCCCTATTAACCAAAGATGCCTCCTTCCCGCTCCCTTGGACCCCTGAGTGTCAAGCATCCTTTTGTGAGTTACGAAATGCACTCTGTTCAGCACCCGTCCTAGGAACCCCGGATTACTCCAAACCCTTCTCCCTCTTCACCCACGAAAGGGAGGGGTGTGCATTGTCTGTCCTAACTCAATCAATTGGTCCTAAGCAGCGCCCTTGTGCCTACTTCTCCGCCACTCTTGATCCTGTAGCCAGAGCTTTACCTGCCTGCCTTCGAGCAGTAGCTGCTGCTGCTGTCTCTATCCGTCAGAGTGAGGGAATGGTACTTTCAAACTCCCTCACCGTGTTAGTACCCCATGCAGTCGACACCCTTCTGAACCAAACCAAGACTCAACATTTGACTAGCGCACGACTGACAGGGTACGAATTGACGCTACTTGCACCCCACATCACACTAAAGAGATGCACGACTTTGAATCCTGCCACATTACTGCCCCTGCCTGAAAATGACCCCGACGTTCCTCCCATACACGACTGTGTGACCCTCACGGACGACCAAACTAGGAGTAGAATTGACCTCCGAGACACTGCTTTCACTGACCCCGATGGAGAGCTATGGGTAGACGGCTCATGCATCAAACTCCCAGATGGCACCACTTCAGCTGCCTATGCAGTAACGACAGCCCGAACAGTAGTTGAAACAGCCTGCATCACACAACGATCTGCCCAGGCAGCAGAGCTGATAGCCCTCACACGAGCATGCATCATAGCCACAGGGACCACCGCGAACGTATATACAGACAGCCAGTATGCCTTCGGGGTGGTCCACCATTTTGGACTCCTGTGGAGGGAGAGGGGATTCCTGACGTCCCACGGCACCCCAATCCTCCACGGAGATCTAGTCTCCGCCCTGATTGAAGCCGTTCTCCTCCCCAAACGATTAGCGGTGATCAAATGTCAGGCACACAAAAGGGTGACAGACTTAGTCGGACAAGGGAATGCACTGGCCGACATCACTGCACGAACCACAGCTGAGAATAGGACGGTGACACGCATGTATGTGACCAGGTCACAAGCAGAGAAATGGAGTGACGCAAGGGTAATGATCAGAGACATCCAGTCGGCCAGCACCCCTCACGAACTGACTAAGTGGGCAGGGGTGGGTTTGAAGGACGATGAGGGCTGCTGGCGAACGAAGGATGCAAACAAATGGTTGCTGCCCGACTCATATCTGATCCCCATACTGACGATGGCACATTCCCCCGCACACATAGGATCTGCACCCATGATCGAACTCATTTCCAAAGTCTGGCACAACGACAAAATCCCCGACTCAGCCAGACGCCTAGTCCAGCAGTGCCTTATCTGTCTGCAACACAACCCCGGGAAAGGAACTGTGGTACCCCGGGGAGGGTTTGGGACCCCCAATCACCCCTTTGAGGTCCTTCAGATGGACTACATCCAACTAGAGAGATGCCAAAGCTTGAAGTATGTACTAGTCATCGTATGTGCCTTCAGCAAATGGGTAGAGGCCTATCCAACCCGTGACAACACTGCCATGACTACTGCCAAAGTACTACTGAAAGAATTCTTTCCTCGCTATGGCCTTTGTCGAATTTTATGGAGCGACAATGGCCCCCACTTCATAGCTGAGGTTATCCAATTAATCTTAAAGGGGTTGGGGGTGAAGCAAAGGTTTCATGCGGTCTTCCACCCCCAATCCGCCGGTCTGGTGGAACGCCATAATGCCACACTGAAGTTGAAATTATCAAAAATAGTGGCAACCACCGGACTTAAATGGCCAGACGCTCTCCCTTTGGCCCTGCTATCGATGCGCTCCACTCCCACCAAGCACCATTTGACCCCCTACGAGGTTGTATTCGGGCGACCGATGGACCTCTGGACTGCTCCCAAACCGACCTCCATTCATGACGTCCCGGACGTCCTACTATCTGATTATTTGTGCAAGTTAACTAAAACGTTGTCTCTCATTCATCAACAGGTGCAGCAGGCCATCCCCGATGCTTCCAGGGGCTCCGGCCACGACATCCAACCGGGAGATTTCGTTCTAATACGAAATTTCCAACGGACCAAGAGTCTGGAACCCCGGTGGACGGGCCCCTGGCAAGTGCTGATTACCACACGGACGGCGCTTCGAGTGGAGGAGAAGAGGCACTGGCTGCACGCACATCACTGCCGGAAGGTCTCTGCAAACCTGGCCACGACAGAAAGCGTCAGCACCCACGAAGAGCTCCTGAACAAAGACTGACCGATATTGAACTGTTATCCCGATACTGAGGCACTCCAACTTGCAAAATTCTCTGATCCCACTGTGCCATCCAGAGAAGGGTATTTCCTGCGTCGAAAGGCGGGAGCTTCGGCTAAGTAGGCCACGGACTAAGTTGAATCTCAGAACGGTGACCTAAGCACAACCAAGGGTTGCCGGGAGAGAAGTTAAACGAAGTCTGTGGTTCTGCCCGCTACCGAGCCCCTTGAAGGTGATGGAAGCGCCAGATATGAAGAGGATGGAAGCGCCAGATAAGAAGATGATGGAAGCAACAGGAAATACCCACTATAGAAACCCAAAGACTGACAACTTGCACAAATCAAAGACGATCGCCCTCTTTATTGTCTTCGTCTTCTGCCTCCTCCTCATGACCTCCTTCTGGATTCTGGAGGAAAGCACACCGGCTCATGAGGCATTGCTACCTACTGCACAACCAACACCCCTGAAAGAGCATCACCTAATCTCTCTGTCGCCTCAGCTCCGAGAAAGGCGCAGGGAATTCTGGAACAATTCCTTCGTGCAACTGTTGCACCAACACAACCTTGCTGCAAATGATACGAACTGCTGGATCTGCGGGTTGCTCCCGCATGCCACTGGACACTCCATCCCCTTCATCCCTTCTCCTTTCTCAGTTCACGGCTCTTGCCTCGCCTGGTTGATCCTCATGCAAGAGAGCCACAAGGACAACGCCACCTCCAGCCAGACAGTGTCGCACTTCTACTCTGGGTTCTGGCTGAACAAAACAGGAAAGACCTCTGCTGCCCTGTGTCCTGCGCTCACGGGCACCACCTTCCTTAAAGACATTCCAGCCAAAGAACGAGTCGAAGTACAGGTGCTCCACAATCCAGCCAGAACCACCTTCTCTCATCTGCAAAAACAAACTACCGCCACTCTGACTGTGGCTCTGTCTGTTATCAATGTCACAGGTCTTGTGTGTCTCGAAGGCCATGGAACACAGCTGGTGGGTCACAGTGCCTGCCGAATCACCAGAACATTGGACTCAGTTGACCCTCCTTCCTTTGTTGCTTCTCCAAATATGTACTTTGTGTGTGGCACCAAAGCTTACACCTGGCTCCCGAAAGGTTGGAAGGGCATCTGTTACATTGCCTTTGTTCTTCCACCCACATATGTAGCCCCTGCCAACCATCACCGGCAGAGGCGTGCAGATGACATTGGACAAGCCGACTCCACTGGAGCACAGTTCCTAGATGCAGCAAAGGACTTGTCCCTCTGTGGGGCCCAATGGCAAACAGCAGCGCTATCCGATACCTGACCCAGGCAGTAGAAACAACGATCAACATCACGGCTGGCATCCTCGCTAACAACACGGCGGAGCTTCAGGCGGTCCGCCTTGTGACCCTTCAAAACCGCCTTGTTCTAGATGTGGTCCTAGCCGACCGAGGAGGAGCATGCCGCATCATCGGATCTAGCTGCTGCACCTACGTGCCAGATAACTCGCCTTCAGTCTACAAAGCCATTGAACACCTCCACAGACTTTCCTCAGAGGTTCACCAAGAGCAGGAAGGATGGTCGCTTGGGAGCTGGTTTTGGGACACTTTGAGGAACTGGGGTTGGAGGTTGTTTTCCTTCGTACTGATACCTGTTGTGATATTATGTGGGTGTTGCTTGGGTATTCAATGTCTACCCTCCTTGTGCAGCTTCGTTTCTAACTGTATGTGCCCAAAGACTTTGGACTTCCGAACTGAGCACATGAGTCCCCTCTACGAAGTAGAAATAAGTGGCCTTATGGGGATAAATCCGAACTGACAAGTTGGCGAGACATGTTAAAAGGGAGGACTGTGGAATTTTAGTTTACGAACTGAACATCATCTGCGCCAGCTTGTCACCCACGTACAACATGCACGACCGCCATTTTAGGTATCATGGTCTCCCTGTCCACAATCAGTCGCCAGCGCGCCCCTCTCACCCAGCAAGCATCCTCCGCGCACCCTGGCTCCCCCTCCCTCCCCCTCATGAGCATGACCCTTCTGCATGACCCTGACCTTGGGAGTCACGCCTGCGCCTGACCAGCATCTCCTCTCCTCCCATGAATGTCCCTCTGTTGATAAACCTTCCCTCCGCGCTCGATTGTCCACGCGGCATGAAAACCACTCCTTTGATGACCCCTTCCCCCGTGTCCAGCTGTCCACACAGGTCCGAGGCCATCGCCTAAGCCGGGAGATATCATTTACTGCCCCTTATTGTATGAAGTCGATCTTCTTCAAAGGACCCTCTATTGATCAAGACCTCCCCACCCCCTGGGATATGATCAGGCGCACACATCCTAAGACTCGACGGAATACTCAGCTGCGTGATGACCCCCTCCTCTTATCAGCAGGTTGAGGACCTCTATTGTGGAGGTATATGGGGGTGGGATTGACACGAGGATTACGGGGATGTTTCTTTCCTTACTTCACAATGTTCTGATTGTAATAAAGAAAGGTCACATGCCATAAACCAGTGTATAAGAGGCCAGGCCTCCGAGAGGCTGTTAGAGCACCTCGAGACGATACCTTGTTGTCCGATCTGATGTGTTCTGCTCCGTCGGAATACAACTTCTGTTTCCTGCCTTCTGGTCTCCGGCGCCTGCCTCATTGCTTGGTAATTTGAATGGTACAAAGGCGGTTAGCGCCGGGCAAATCTTGAAAAAGGTCATACCCTTACCTTTTTTTACAGCATGAATATTTTTCCTCTAGGTCTCCTGATGCCCTTCATGTTTTAATAACAGCAAAGACTGCACTTAATAAATTAGCAACAACTGAAGCTTGTAACATTCTGCTTAAAATTAAATCTAAATATCATGGAGGGCAAAAAAAGCGGGTAAGATGTTAGCAAACTGTTTAAAAGTTAAGTCTGAAGGTAAAACTGTTGGCCCTATTCTTAACGAATCTACTAAACAACTTGTCTCATCGGATGAAGAGATTGCTGAGGTCTTGCATGAATATTATCGGTCTCTTTATTCTGATGACACATTCCCCTCCAAATGAAAATGTAAACACTTTTTTCTTTGGTCTCCCCTCTCCTCCACCTCTTCCTGATGGATTTGACGCATTAGAGAAAGATGTTACTCTTCAGGAAATTATTAATGCTATCCACTCTTTGAAAAAATCGAAGGCACCAGGTCCTGATGGGTTACCTGTGGAGTTTTATCCTACTTTTAATTCTATTTTTGCCCCTAAACTTTTACAACTCTTTAACTCCTTTATTGCTGATGCCAAAGCTTCTGGGTCATTTATGGATGCCTTAATTGTTATAATTCCCAAACCCGATAAAGACCATTCTTTATGTAAAAACTATCGTCCTATATCATTAATTATTTATGACTGTAAAATGTTTGCTAAGATTCTTGCGACCCGCCTTGACATCATCATTCCTCTTTTGATCAAAACGGATCAAGTTGGATTTGTGAAGGATCGATTAGCATCTGACAACGCTCGAATGTTCACTAATATTATTTCCCATAGCAAAAAAATTAAGGATCCCCTTGCAGCCCTATCTTAGACGCTGAAAAAGCATTTGATCATATCAACTGGCAATTCATGTTTCAAACTCTCTAATGGTTTGGTTTGGGACCCTCTTTTATCTCCTATATTAAACTTTTGTATTCATGTCCTCCGGCCAGTGTTTTTGTTAATAACCATTTCTCCAAATGTTTTTCTTTATCTAGAGATACTGGGCAAGGTTGCCCTCTTTCCCCTTTATTATTTATCCTGTGCCTCGAACCATTCTTAGAGCGTATCCGGGCTAACTCTCTAATTACTGGCTTTAAAATTGCCTCTGTTGAAACTAAAATATCTGCTTATGCAGACGATATTTTGATTTATATGTCTAACCCTGTTGACTCTCTTCCACATTTTATGAATGAAGTCCAGCTCTATTCCTCTATCTCTGGTTATAAACTCAATGTATCCAAAACAGAGGTTTTACCCGTTAACTCTTTTTGCCACTAATTTATGTTCAGTGATACTAATTTTGCTTGGTGTCCCTCCAAAATTAAATATCTTGGTATTTGGTTCTTGTCCACCCTAAATGATACTCTTAAATACACATTTAATGCATTAATGAAGAAACTTCAATCGCTCCTCCTCTTATGGTCCCCCTTATTTCTTTCATGGTGGGGTAGACTAGACACTATTAAGATAATGATTGCTCCTCATTTATTGTACACAATATCTATGCTTCCTATTAAACTCCCTAATGTATATTTCTCCCGAATAAACTCTATTTGTATAAAATTTTTGTGGAATAATGAACACCCACGTATTGCTCTAAACAAACTTATTCGTCCTAAAAATGAAGGCGGAGTACGCTTTCCTAACTTTGAAGCATATCACTCAGATTCTTTGATTAAACAATCTTTCTCATTAGCTTATGATTTTTTGGATACCCCTGTCCCCAGATGGATCCTTTTTAAACGTTCATTATTAAAAGATTTTTCCTTTCAACATATTATTTTTATATCAAATTGTACCTTTCTGCCCAAGAACCCTGTTTTGAAATACTCCTAAACTTTACTCTATAATCCTTTTTCTAAGGATTTGATGCCTCTTCAATGTTTTTTATCATCTATTGTATGGTATAATAAATTTCTTAAATATAATGGCACATTTTTTTACTACAAAAACTGGAAGGACAAGGATATCACTTTTGTTTAGCAATTTCTCCATAGTTATTCTATTATCCCCTTTCATGAATTACAAATACGTTATCAGTTGCCTGACTCATTTTTAAATGAATACAATATCATTGCTACTGCCATACAATCTCATTTAGCTACTTTTTCACTCCCACCTGACTCACCATATTTAACCCCTTCTACTCCTCTATATCCTTTATTTTCAACCCACAGACCTAAAGCCGCTTTTGTATATAAGTTATTGTTATCTAATGTTACTGATAGTTCTAAGTCAAATGTTGAGATTGCATGGGAAAATGATCTGTCCGTCTCTTTCCCTGTTGCAACCTGGGAGAAACTGTGGTCCAAGTTGTTTAAAGTTTCTGCTGCGCGTATAACTCAATCTTTGTATTTTATTTATCACAGAGCTATTATTACTCCTGTTCGCATATGTAAGTTTTCTCCGACCTCCTCCCACTTTGTTGGTCCTGTTCTAGTGAAACGGGCATGTTGAAACATCAACTATGAGTGTTCTCCTGTTTTATCTTTCTGGCCTTCAGTTTGGAATGTTTGCATGTCAATATTTAACTTTGATGCTCCTTTATCAATATTGCATGTTTTGTTAGGATCTTTATCATCTGAGGTAGATGTTGCATCCTCTGTTTCAAAACTGTTTGACCTTTTTACTGCTTTAGCTTTTAAGGTAATGTTGTCTTCCTGGAAAGACAAATCCAAATTATCGCTACTTACTTGGTGGAATGTTATTTGTGATGAACATAGGATTGCTACTGTGCTTCTTCTTCAGTTTCTCAAAAAATCTAATCTGATCTCCTTTGGCTTCCCTTTACTACTTACCATTCTTCTAACCCTCCTATACGTTAACTCTTTTTCTTTCTTTTTCTTTTCATAATACTATGCTCTATCATTGTCACTCTTCCTTGCTTTTCTTCCTTTCTTCCTCTTTCCTTTTCTTACTTCTTGCTATCCTTTCTCTTTTATCACTTTCTAATTATATATTTATCCTATGTTATATGCCTGATTGTTTATTTTACTAATGTTCAATATGTACTATTACGGCCTTTGTTTTGCTTTTGAAAATTTTAATACAAATGTCTTAAACAAAAAAAATAACCTTTTATGGCCCTATTGTGGTTACAGGTTCATGTTTCCCCAGAACGTCACTGGGCTCCAATTGTGACAGTTGGAGACTCTTACCTGTGATGTCCTTTGCCCATCGTTCTATTCGATCCAAACTGGATTACCAAGTATTTGTCTCCAGCTCTTTACTCTCTGCAGAGTAGAGACGCAGAGAAGACCATCGTTTGCTCAAGGAGGTGGAGAGGTTAGATTCACAGAATTCAGAAAACATTCTAACATACATTCAAAGCTGAGGGCTGATTTAGAGTTTGACAAATGAGTTACTAGGTTACAAACATTACAGATATCCTGTCCACCTTTTTACAAATGCCGACAGATGTATTGAAATTGTAATGAGACAGGCAGGATATCAGTCACTGATGTTACGAATTAACCTGTCTGACATAAACAGGCAAGAAAGTCCAGTTAATGATGTAATTTATGAAAAAAAACAATTCAATACACATAGAACTCTCTTAGATACATAAATGGATTATGGACAAAGAAAAACAGTATTTTCTAGCTCTTTCTGGGCCTGAGCTAGCACCACACTAATATGGCACCAATGCGCAAAGCACTGTACTTCTTTGCACATTCGTGTAAACTAATCCTCCTTTGTAGAACTGGTACTCTTGGGGCGGGTTACTGGTTACGGGGACCGCTTTCACTGCTACACTTCCGTTCCTCAGGAAGGTGCAGGGGTGGGACCACGTTCTAGTTGCAATTAAGGTGGAAGATGAAAGCATGGCCGCTGAACGGATGCGCGCAGTGGGCGCCCCACGGGCACGCCGAAGGCGCACGAAAGGCAAGCCCATCTGCACCAGTCCGCGCCTGGCCCGTGCTTAGGGCCCCGGATGCTACAGGCTGTAGTCCACAGCCTGCCGTGAGGCTCACATACACCAGGGACCAACTACTTGACCTGAATAAAATCGGTAGGTGTTGACGCAAGGTCAGCTCTAGGTTCTATCCTTCCATGGCACCTTTTCAATGCCCTGAGCGTAGTTTTGTTATTTGCCTTTCCATACCTCAATTGATATCAGTAGATCGCACTCATACTAAGGTTGAGCGGGAAGGGTTGGGAGAGGTATTAGGCACTCTAATAAATGCCCGCTCCCTCTGTAAACATGCTACAGAGTTTGTGCTGTTTGTAGAGGCACACGATGTAGACCTAGCCTTTATTACGGAAACCTGGGGGGAAGCTTCCTCAGACCCTGATTTAGCTTTGGCGGTCCCTGTGGGGTTTACTATGTTTAGAGAAGACAGGGTGGGGAAAAAGGGCGGGGCTAGCTGTCATCTATAGAAATATTTGGAAAGGGACCTTCAAGGCGTAAAACAATAGGCCCATGTTTGAATCTTTGATATTCAATATTTTAATTAACAATCATTACTCTTTTAAGAGAATTTTACTCTATCGGCCCCCCGGTCCCCAGGCTGAGTTTATGGATACCATTGGTAATTCTTTGGACATTATATCTCAGATGTCTGACTTTACGCTCTTTGGCGATTTTAATCTCCATCTTGTAGATTCTTGAGACAGAAATGCTGCTCATTTCCTTGACATCACGAACAGTGTAGGAATTATTCAGCAGGTGAAAGGTAGCACCCACCCAGGAGGTCATTTGTTGGATGGACTGTTCAAAAACAACAAGCCCTTGCATTGTCTTCCTTCTCTACCACTTATATGGTCAAATCATAAAGCAGTAATGTTCTCACTTCTTGTTCCAAATCCTCAGTCAGGGATTGGTAAACACAAACAGCTGAAAAGGGGTTGACCCTGGAACAGGCTTCCTATTGAGGATCTCAAAAGCACCCTGGCACAGAGCCCCCCTTTTTTCAGAGAATCCGTGTGAGGCAGCTGCCACTTTTGGGGTCTGTCTAAAGAGCTCCATAGATCAGGTGCTTCCAGTCAAATCTTCCATCTGCCACAGATCAACGTACTCTGAACCATGGTTTTCAGAACAACTTAGACTGAAAAGACAAAAGTGTCGCCATTTGGAAAGGAAGTGGAGACTGTCCAATGGCATTAATATCAAGTTGGTCTACAAACAAGCCTTACTTGACAATAAAAAGTTAGTACATAAGGAGAAAGCTTCTTACTTTACCACAGCCATACTAACAGCAAAAAATTAATCGAAGGAACTTTTTTCCACAGTGAAAAACCAGTCAAATGCCCCGAGGAGACAATTTTACCATTGAACGAAACATTCTGTAGCTCCCTAGCCACGTTCTTCCAAGACAAAGTGAAAGTGGTGTATAGTAGGTTCTCACAGAGTGCTGCCCCAGGGATGTCGTTACCTGTAGGGACTCCTGGTACTGTTATAGTGGAAATGGAAACCTCTTCGGTATCCGCGAATAGGATTGATCCGCATTAACTTTTCTCCTTTCCACTATTAACAACGGAGGATGTCATTAATCTCATGATGTCCACCAAATCTGGGTCCCTCCTTGATCCCTGTCCACCCAAAATTTTAAATCTGCTGTCAGAGGTTCTTGCCCTACATTTGACGCTCATTTTTAATCAAATGTTTCTTTCTGGGATCTTTCCAACTAATTGGAAATTGGCGTCTGTTCACCCCCTAAAGAAAGTTAATCTGGATGGAGCAGACCCTAATAATTATAGACCAATTTCCAGGCTCCCACTGCCTGCAAAGATGGTGGAGAAAGCTATGAATACGGCTCTCTTGGATTATCTGGAAAAGCATGCATGCCTAGACATTTCCCAGTTTGGATTTAGAATGCAACACAGTATGGAAATGGCGCTGATTTCTGCTTCTGAAATGATTAGTTAGACCGTTGATGGTGGAGGCAATGCAGCACTTGTGCTGCTTGACCTCTCTGCAGCATTAGATAAGGTTAGCCATCAGAAATTATTGCAAGTTCTGAAGGGTATTGGTATCAGAGGAAAAGCGCTTGCTCTCTTAAAATGATTTCTGTCAGGTTGGAAACAGTTTGTGGCTCTAGCTGAGCACAGGGCACTGAATTTCATACTGCCATGTGAGGTACCACAGGGCTCGTCGTTGAGCTCTACCCTTTTTTAACATCTATGTTGCCTCACTGGCAAGGCTAATTAGATCTTTGGGTTTCTCTGCTATTTCATACGCAGATGACACCCAGATTGTGGTTTCAGTGACTGGCTCTCCTGATGAAACAGCGGCTCAGTTCCATACATGTCTTTGCCAGGTGGGGGACTGGATGTCCGCTAACTGTCTGAAGCTAAATGCTAGTAAGACTGAGGTCTTACTTTTTGGCAAAAACACCAACTTTTGGGTCCCCGCACTGTGGCCCCCTGAATTTGGCCCACTTCCCAATCCAAAAGATAAGGTAAAAAACTTGGGGGTGACTTTGACTCTATGCTCTCCTTTTAAGGTCATGTCAATTAAGCATGGGCGTAAAATCCGTTCCGCTCGCGGAATTTGCGGATTTTCTGTAAATTTGCAATCCGCAAATTTGCACGCAGCGGATTTTTTCTGCTTGGTGATACAATATTGCGGCGCGCGGTGTTCACTTACCGTCATTCAGCCTTTGCAGAGTTGTTATTCTCGATATTTTGCACGTGCTGCGCCTGTTTGGATCTTGCTGCGGGATCCCGCGAGAGTTTGGCGACTGCGATTACGTCATCGCGGCTTGCCACCTTGCACAGCACGCATCGCGAGAGTTCGCGATTGCGAACACGTAGATGCGGCGGGCAGCAACAATCTCGCACTCGCGAAATTGCAAAATTTGCAATTCTGCACAAGAAATCCACCAGCAAGCAGCATAAACCTTCTGAAAATGATGATTTTTATCAGAATAACTCCTCAGGTTGACATTTGCCTGCACTTTTTTTGCAAGAAGTCCATTTTGGGGTGGGGGGGTGGTAGGTAGGAAGTGCCCCACAGTCTCCAACTTCCTGTTCCTGTCCAGCAGGCTCCTCCCACTGCTTTCTTCATGTGCTGGTCACTTTCATTTGGATCTTGACCTGGAAGGATTACTTTTTGTGGATACTGCTGGATATTTGGATTTGAGGCCTTTTTGACTTTCTTTGGATCACTTTTGGATTAGAAATTTCACAAGTAAGTTTGTTTGGGGCATTACGGTTGCTGCAACTACAATTTTGGAATTTTCGATTTTTGGGCTGTTGTTGGGGCCTTTTGCCCAGGGGTAGTGAGTGGTGCATGGACTGAGTCTTTCTGTGGGGTCTCTTTAATGTAAACATCATGGAGGGCATGGATGGCATGGGATTTGCTGATTTTTGTGTGTTTTTCGATTTTTTGGCTGCTGATGGGGCCTTTTGCCCAGGGGTAGTGAGTGGTGCATGGACTGAGTCTTTCTGTGGGGTCTCTTAATGTAAACATCATGGAGGGCATGGATGGCATGGGATTGTGCTGATTTTTGTGTGTTTTTCGATTTTTTTGGCTGCTGTTGGGGACTGGCCATGTGGGTGGGGGCCATTTTGAGTGCTGGTACAGGCAGGCTCTGGCCATGTACGGGGGGCAAGGGGCCATTTTGAAGGCAGGCAGTGTTCTCAGGCCTGCACCCATTTTGCCTAGCTTTCATCCTTTATGCCCAGGGGTAGTGAGTGGTGCATGGGCCTAGTCTTTCTGTGGGGTGTCTTGAATTTAAACATCATTGAGGGCATGGATGGCATGGGATTGTGCTGATTTTTGTGTGTTTTTCGATTTTTTTGGCTGCTGTTGGGGCCTTTTGCCCAGGGGTAGTGAGTGGTGCATGGGCCTAGTCTTTCTGTGGGGTGCCTTGAATTTAAACATCAAGGAGGGCATGTATCGCATGGGATTGTGCTGATGTTTGTGTGTTTTTCGATTTTTTGGGCTGCCGTTGGGGCCTTTTGCCCAGGGGTAGTGAGTGGTGCATGGGCCTAGTCTTTCTGTGGGGTGTCTTGATTTAAACATCATGGAGGGCATGGATGGCATGGGATTGTGCTGATTTTTGTGTGTTTTTCGATTTTTTTTGGCTCCTGTTGGGGTCTTTTGCCCAGGGGTAGTGAGTGGTGCATGGACTGAGTCTTTCTGTGGGGTCTCTTTAATGTAAACATCATGGAGGGCATGGATGGCATGGGATTGTGCTGATTTTTGTGTGTTTTTCGATTTTTTGGGTTGTTGATGGGGACTGGCCATGTGGGTGGGGCCATTTTGAATGCTGGTACAGGCAGGGCCTGGCCATGTGCCTGGGGCACGGGCCATTTTGAAGGCATGCAGTGTTCTCATGCCTGCACCCATTTTGCCTAGCTTTCATCCATTATGCCCAGGGGTACTCAGTGGTGCATGGGCCTAGACTTTCTTTGGGGTGTCTTGAATTTAAACATCATTGAGGGCATGGATGGCATGGGATTGTGGCGATTCTTATGTGTTTTTCAACTTTTTGGGGGTGTTTTTGGGACTGGCCATGTGGGTGGGGGCCATTTTGAGTGCTGGTACAGGAAGGCCCTGGCCATGTGCTGGGGGGCAAGGGGCCATTTTGAAGGCAGGCAGTGTTCTCAGGCCTGCACCCATTTTGCCTAGCTTTCATCCTTTATGCCCAGGGGTAGTGAGTGGTGCATGGGCCTAGTCTTTCTATTGGGTGTCTTGAATTTAAACATCATTGAGGGCATGGATGGCATGGGATTGTGCTGATTTTTGTGTGTTTTTAAATTTTTTTTGGCTGCTGTTGGGGACTGGCTATGTGGGTGGGGGCCATTTTGAGTGCTGGTACAGGCAGGCCCTGGCCATGTGCTGGGGGGCAAGGGGCCATTTAGAAGGCAGACAGTGTTCTCAGGCCTGCACCCATTTTGCCTAGCTTTCATCCTTTATGCCCAGGGGTAGTGAGTGATGCATGGGCCTAGTCTTTCTGTGGGGTGTCTTGAATTTAAACATCATGGAGGGCATGGATGGCATGGGATTGTGCTGATTTTTGTGTGTTTTTCGATTTTTGGGCTGCTGTTGGGGCCTTTTGCCCAGGGGTAGTGAGTGGTGCATGGGCCTAGTCTTTCTGTGGGGTGTCTTGAATTTAAACATCATGGAGGGCATGGATGGCATGGGATTGTGCTGATTTTCGTGTGTTTTTTTATTTTTTTGGCTGCTGTTGGGGCCTTTTGCCCAGGGGTAGTGAGTGGTGCATGGACTGAGTCTTTCTGTGGGGTCTCTTTAATGTAAATATCATGGAGGGCATGGATGGCATGGGATTGTGCTGATTTTTGTGTGTTTTTCGATTTTTTTGGCTGCTGTTGGGGCCTTTTGCCCATGGGTAGTGAGTGGTGCATGGACTGAGTCTTTCTGTGGGGCCTCTTTAATGTAAACATCATGGAGGGCATGGATGGCATGGGATTGTACTGATTTTTGTGTGTTTTTCGATTTTATGGGCTGCTGTTGGGGACTGGCCATGTGGGTGGGGGTCATTTTGAGTGCTGGTACAGGCAGGCCCTGGCCATGTGCTGAGGGGCAAGGGGCCATTTTGAAGGCAGGCAGTGTTCACAGGCCTGCACCCATTTTGCCTGGCTTTCATCCTTTATGCAAAGGGGTAGTGAGTGGTGCATGGGCCTAGTCTTTCTGTGGGGTGTGTTGAATGTAAACATCATGGAGGGCATGGATGGCATGGGATTGTGCTGATTTTTGTGTGTTTTTAGATTTTTTGGGGTGTTGATGGGGACTGGCCATGTGGGTGGGGGCCATTTTGAGTGCTGGTACAGGCAGGCCATGTGCTCGGGGGCAAGGGGCCATTTTGAAGGCATGCAGTTTTCTCAGGCCTGCACCCACTTTGCCTAGCTTTCATCCCTTATGCCCAGGGGTACTCAGTGGTGCATGGGCCTAGACTTTCTGTGGGGTGTCTTGAATTTAAACATTATTGAGGGCATGGATGGCATGAGATTGTGGTGATTTTAATGTGTTTTTTGACTTTTTGGGGTGTATAACTGATGTTCCTCTGTCTTCCATTGCTTTTAGGTGCACAAGAGAACCACCAGTGCCTGGAAGAAGTCCTGCAGCGGTGTGTGCAGCATAACGTCACGCGACGCTACGTGTGGCCACAGACAAGACAACTCTTCAACTCGTGCAACTGCGGCCTGCTGTTCTGACTTCTGAAGAAGATGGCCCCAAAAAAAGTTCCCCGTAGCTCCTCTAGCAAGAAAGTTGCCAGTAAGGAGCAGAAGAAGCAAGTTACCAAGGAGACTGGTGTGCCGCCCGCCACATTTTTTGGGAATAAAAATAAAAAGTATGCCTGCAGCAGCAGCGGGATCTGCTGGGGACCAAGCTGGGAGCAGCACCCCCGCTCCATTGGGCTCAGTGCCACCATCACCACGCCAACTTAAGTCCAAGCCCTTGAGTGCTGCAGAGGTAGTTAGTCTAGTCAATCACCATCGACCAGTGATGTTGGCTCATCGCAAGAAAGTAGCAGCAATGTCCGTCAATCAACACAGGTTGTTGTCACTCATCTGACGAGTGTTCAACAACCACAGCCGCAACAACAACCACATGTGCAAGTACAAGCCCAAGTACATGTGGAAGGAGAGGCAGCGCAAGGAGATGCGCAAGCAGAGGTGCATGGAGGGGCACAAGTGCCCACAATAGTTGTTCCTCCCGAAGTAGGGGCACATCAGGAAATCGACATTCAAGCCGAGGTATCATTTGAGGAAGCCACTCCTCCTGATCCTTCATTGTCTTCCACATCCCTAGCAAGGAAAAGATCAAGGATGGTGTCTACATCTTCTTCAAGCCCCCTTCCTTCTGATGATATTGATCCAAACTTGGGAACCACCACTGCCGTCTGAGAGTGAGGCACACCATGATCTGACAAAGGTAGCTAAGCGTAAAAGGAAGGTCCCCGAAAGTCTCATAGTTATGGGGTGTGATGATGACGCTGAAGAAGTGGCGTATACTACTCCTGCTGATGAAGACTCTCACGACGACGACGCAGTCATCACACACGCCACTCCAGCCTCAGCGGGCATGCAGCAAACAGATATTTTTACCCTAGCCCGAAAAGCTGCTGAGTGTGATGTTGTCGACGAGTAGGCAATGAGACCACCATCATTGGAGTTAACTAGTACACCACCACCTACCGCTTCCATATTTTTTTCTCGCCAGAAGGGACCTCCATCCACCACGACCTCCATTTCCTCAATTAGTGGTGGTGCATGTGCACAACGTAGTAAAGTTCGGCAACACACATCCTCCACTTCATCTGGCATTAGCAGCATGACCAGTATCGCCTCCTCCGCCCCTCACAGACATTTGAAGTCCGCAGTTTGGGACTTCTTTAGTGTTTGCACAACAAGGGAAAACAAAGCCATTTGTAGCATTTGTAAGCTTGCAGTTAGTCGTGGTAAGCTTGGTACCAACTATGGTACCAGAGGCCAGAGAGGCCATCTTGAGAGACAGTGCACTGTCCAATGGCATGCGCACCTAAAGGAGATCAAGGAAGCCCAAATTGGAGGTCAACAAACTCTATCCGTTGATGTTTCATCTGATGATGACGAGGAGGAAGAAGCGTCAAACACTTCACTTACACCCAGTACCCCTGTCAGCAGCACACCCCCTGTGAGCCACACTAAGAGTGTGGGAGAGAGTGAGACACCAATGCGAAAAAGTTCATCATCACCGAGCGTAACTGGGTCGAAGAAGTCATCATCATCATCATCCCGTAAAATCATGGTCCAGCCCACCATTAGAAGCATGTTGTTTTCAGATGCGCCATTTGAACGCAACCACCCAATGACGCGTCTGTATAACACTAAGCTGGCTAAAATGCTAAGTCTGGACCTTCTCCCTTTTTCTTTTGTGGAAGGGGTTGGTTTTCTTGAATTAGTGGCAATGCTCTGCCCTAAATGGAAGGTTCCTAGCCGGTTCTATTTTGCCAGAGTTGCGGTTCCAGCACTACATGCAGATGTGCTGGAGGTGATTGGGGCAGCTTTGCAGAAGAGTGCTGTTCACACTATACATCTGACAACAGACATATGGACCAGTGGCGCAGGCACTGATTACATGTGCATCACTGCACACTGGGTCTCTTTTTCAGGAGTTACAGCAAAGCTAAGGGCAGGTGTTGACCCGGACAACGTTTTTAAAGCTGCTCGGAAACATGCAACACTAGCCATTAAGCATGGGCGAATTTTGCGAATCTCGCGTTCGCAAATTTTGCGGATTTGCGAACTCGCAATCCGCAAAATCTGCGAATTCTCGCGAATGTGCGGATTTTTTTTTGTGTTCGCGCGGGTTTCTGCCAGTTCGCGAGGGTTTTTGTACAATTTCGCAAACGCGAACTTACCTGTCAGGTCGCAAGTTTTGCGAACTTGTTGTTTCTACGTGTCCAGCCTGTTTGGGACACTCTTCTTCATCACTGCCACCCTCTGTCACCACTGCCACTCTCTGACTACTCATGCCACCCTCTGGCCCACCCATGTCACCCTCTGTTTCATCACAGCACCCTCTGGTTGTCCAGTGTACATTATTGTGGCAAAGCAAAACACACCTTCCCTGCCTCAAGTGACCTGAATTAATTTGGGGCTGATTAATGTGTCACAGAATATTTTTTTAGCTGGCACCTGCTTCCTTAGTGCTTCCTGATTAGTGATCTTTTGCACTTGCTAAGTGCTTTCATTGTTGCAAAATTAGTCACAACACCTGCCCTGCCCCAACTGACAATAATGAATTAGGGGCTGATTAATGTGTCACTGGATTTGAACTTCCAGCCTGGCTCCTGCTTGTCTCCCTTAGCTGTAATTCAGGACCTTTGTGGCATATGTGTAACTATTCTGAGGGTCAGAGCAGGGTCACATAATAGTTGCAAGTAGGCAACTGAACTCTGGAGGGGCCCCTCAGGAGGCACTACAGGAAATGGCTACTAATGATGAGCTTGAACTTTTGAACCTGGTAAGTAGTTTCACTTTTGCTAAGATCGTATTTCTGCAATTTAGCGCTTATTCGCGGGGCGCGAAGTTGAACTGGGAAGCCGCGAACTCACGCGAACAGTGCGAGCAAGCCATAAAATCCGCTGCTCGCGGATTTGCGGATTTTGCGGGAAATTCGCGAATCTCGCGGATTGCGAATTTACCGAAAATCCGCAAAATCCATGAGCGGAACGGATTTTCCGCCCATACTTACTAGCCATGTTTGGCATGGAGACAAGTCATACAGGAGAAAACATTTTGCAGGAGTTTAACACAAAGGTCTTTCAATGGCTGTCCCCAAAAAAACGCAAGATTGGTTATGTTTCCACGGATATTGGCGCCAATGTAGTTAAGGCCATGGATATGGGTAACTATTTCAGAGTGCTATGTTTGGCGCACTGTATAAACCTGGTTGTTAAAAAACTCTTGAGTGAAGAAAGTCCAGTGTGCGAGTTTCTGACCACCTGCCGAAGAATGTGCACACATTTCAGCCATTCTTTTAAGGCCCGGAAGCATCTGAGGGGCCTGCTACATGAACGTCGACTGCCAGTGAAAGCACTCATCCAGGAGGTGGCAACACGTTGGACCTCAACCTTCTACATGCTTGAGCATCTGTATGAGCAGTGTACGGTAGTTAATCAGTATTTCTATACACAGGGTACAGCTATGAAGGACCTGAGGATACATGCGGAGCAATGGAAGCTAGTTAAAAGCCTGACAGACATGCTTCCTCCTTTTGAGGTCTTCACGCATGCAGTCAGCAGGGAGGACTGTAACCATTGTTGCGCATGCTAGAGCACCAACTGAAGGCGGTGTCTTCTATGTTTTTCAAAAGATGAAGAAAAGCAAGAAGCTTTTGATTTGGCGGAGAAATTATTACAGCGCCTACTTTGCAATGAACGTCTTCAAAAGATCCACACAGAACAGCTTTACATTTGTGCTACTATTCTGGATCCATGCTACAATAAGGCATTGGCAGGCAGAGCATTCTTTCCTTTTGGTGACAAAGATGTTTTAAAGTACAAACGTTGGCTAGCTCTGTCAGCCATGAGGTTTGAAATAGAACGGCAGGAAATTGAAGGAAAAGGCAGTACATCAGCATCAGCAGGCCATCCGGAGTCAAAAGAATCCACTTCTGCACCTGTGGCTGTGACAGAAGTGAGTGATTTTCCCTCTCAGCTGTTAAAGACACCAGCAACCAGATCATCTGCACCAGACACAACAGTAACATTGTGTGAAGAAGAGGATTGGCTAACTCAGCTTGGGTTTGCTTCACAAAGGGTCCCAGTAAAAAGTAAGCAAAGTGGAGGAACCGTGGAGAACCTTGAGTCGATGGTGCAGGACTATCTGAATGACTCAACAGAGGTCTATGTTCATGATGACCCATTGGCGTATTGGCATGGGAAAAAAGAATTGTGGCCAGAGATCTCCAACCTGGCTATAAACTATGTGTCTTGCCCACTCGCAAGCGTGTCTTCTGAACGTGTTTTCAGTGCTGCTGGTGGCATTGTAACTTGCAAAAGGACCCGCCTCTCGCCCAAAAATGTGGAGAGGTTAACAATGATCAAGATGAATCAGCACCTCATACCACCAGATTACAAAATACGAGAATACACGCCGGAAGAAGACGAGGAGGACACCAACTTAGATGAGGGAATTTCTTCTCTGTTAGGTGACCTACTCCTGCCTGAATTCGCAGAGTATGAGGACAAACTCTTCTTCCCTGACACCGAGCCCTGAAAATGAGCCAATGAATCAATAACTTTCTTTTTCATCCTTATTCTCTTTTATTCCTGTGTGTATGTCTTTCTTTGTTTTGCAAAGTCAATATAAATAAAAACTTTTATCACCTAATCACAAAAATAAGCCCATCAGCAGAACTGTCTTCACTTATTTGCTTATTGATTTGAAGGTGCCGCAGTCTGCATTCCTCAGGTTCACTAGTTCACAAGAACATGCTCCTCTATCCTCCTCCTCCAGACTCCTATTTCCCTCAAAGCAGATGGCTGGATTACGCCCAATGAAGAAAGACTCTGCACTTGTAGGGGTGTTCTACTTCTTTGCGGGTGAGTTGACGGCTCTGGGGCCATTGCTGGGAAGGTCTAATACCGGATACAAGTGGTTTGGAGAAAATCAGAGTTGAAAAAGTTTTTGCCTTTTTGCTCACTATCATGTTTTCGGGGGCATTTTTGGGTGGGTTCCTGGTGTTTGGGGGTGGGTTTTGGGGTCTGAGAGCACTGCTGGCACAGTCTAATGTTGATTGCATTTGTTTTCTAGGACATCCATGGTGGAAAAGTGGAGTTATGACCTAGCTGGACAGCGCGTTTGGACAGAAGGCCTAAAAATATTGTAAGTATGAGATTTTCCATTTTTGCTTTTTGCCTGTTTGGGGGTGTTGTGCTTTTTTGCGGGGGGGTTGGCGGGTCTTGGGGCATTGCTGGGAAGGTCTAATATCGGATAAAAGTGGTTTGGCGAAAATGAGACTTGAAAAAGTTTTTGCCTTTTTGCTCACTATCATGTTTTCGGGGGCCTGTTTGGGGGGCTTCCTGGTGTTTGTGGGTGGGTTTCGGGGTCTGGGAGCACTGCTGGGTATGGATACTTTTGATTGCAAGTGGCTTGAAGAAAATCCATGGTGGCAAAGGGAAGTTAGGGCCTAGCTGCAGAGCGCGCGTGGAGTGATTTTGGAAATTGGCCTGAAAATTACTAGGTCCCCATTTTTGTACTTGTGCTTTTTGGCTGTTTGGGGGTCTTCTACTAGTTTCCGCCTGGGTTGACGGCTCTAGGGCCATTGCTGGGAAGGTCTAATACCGGGTAAAAGTGGTTTGGACAAAATCCATGAGGAAAAAGTTTTTGTATTTTCTGACATTTCGCTCAATTTAGCGTTTTCGGGGGCCTGTTTGGGGGGCTTCCTGGTGTTTGTGGGTGGGCTTCGGGGTCTGGGAGCACTGCTGGGTATGGATACTTTTGATTGCAAGAGGTTTGAAGCAAATCCATGGTGGCAAAGGGGAGTTAGTGCCTTGCTGCAGAGCGCGCGGAGTGATTCTGGAAATTTGCCTGATAATTTCTAAGTGCCCATTTTTGAAGTTTTGCTTTTTGGCTGTTTGGGGGTCTTCTACTAGTTTCCGCCTGGCTTGACGGCACGGGGGCCATTGCTGGGAAGGTCTAATACCGGATAAAAGTGGTTTGGCAAAAATCAGACTTGAAAAAGTTTTTGCCTTTTGCACACTATCATGTTTTCGGGGGCCTGTTTGGGGGGCTTCCTGGTGTTTGTGGGTGGGTTTCGGGGTCTGTGTGCGCTGCTGGGTATGGATACTTTTGATTGCTAGTGGTTTGAAGAAAATCCATGGTGGCAAAGGGGAGTTAGGGCCTAGCTGCAGAGCGCGCGCGGAGTGATTCTGGAAATTTGCCTGAAAATTTCTAAATGCCCATTTTTGAAATTTTGCTTTTTGGCTGTTTGGGGGTCTTCTACTAGTTTCCGCCTGGGTTGACGGCTCTGGGGCCATTGCTGGGAAGGTCTAATACCGGATAAAAGTGGTTTGGACAAAATCAGAGGCAAATTTTTTTTTGCATTTTTGCTGACTTGCTTGTCTTTGAGGTGCTGTTTGGGGGTTCCGGGTGTTTGTGGGTGGGTTTCGGGGTCTGGGATCACTGCTGGCACAGTCTAATTTTGATTGCATTTGTTTTTCAGGAAATCCATGGTGGAAAAGGGGAGTTAGGGCCTAGCGGCACAGCGCGTTTGGACAGAATTGAAAGAAGGCCGAAAAATATTGTAAGTATGAGATTTTCCATTTTTGCTTTTTGCCTGTTTGGGGGTGTTGTGCTTTTTTGCGGGTGGGTTGGTGGGTCTTGGGGCATTGCTGGGAAGGTCTAATACCGGACAAAAGTGGTTTGGAGAAAATCCATGCTGAAAAGCCTTTTGGCACTTTTTGTAACTTAGGGTTTGTTAGGGTTAGCACTAGCAGCAGTATTCCATGTGTTTGTGGGTGTTCTAGATTTTTGCAACTGTGTTCTGGGGTCTTAGAGCACTCGTGGGAATGGGTTATTTTGGTTGCATGTGATTTGAAGAAAATCCATGGTGGGAAAGGGGGGATTTGGCCTAGTTAAAGAAAGTGTTTGCCACTATTCTTAACTTAGGGATCGTTAGGGTTAGCAGTATTGTATTGCATATGTTTGGGTGGGGGGCTGTTTGTGGGGGGGTTTGCGAGTCTTGGAGTGATGCTGGGTATGGATACTTTTGCTTGCTTGCAAGTGGTTTGAATACAATCCACGGTGGGTAAGGGGGGATTTGGGCCTACTTTACTTTCAAAGTACGTTTTGTCACCATTTTTCTACTAGGCCTCGTTTTTTTAGATCTGATTGGGGTTCTTCTACATTTTTGCGACTGGGTTTAGTAAGGGTCTGGGAGCACTGCTGGGAAGGTCTAATTTTGTTCTAAAACACGGTTTACAGTACACCTAGCTTGAGGGGAAAGATCCGCTAAATTAATTCGCCCATACTTATTTATCCTTCAAAAGGAGACTCAGACAGAGTACGCACTTTCAAAAATATTGTACTGTCTATTAGGAAACTCAAAGTGTGAATTTTTGCACTACACAGCGTACATACCTTATATTTATTTGTCAGTGGTGTTCTAATATCACTTCCTGTTTTTCCATCAATAATTACAAGCCAGGTTTGAGTCTGTGCAATGGTAAAAAAAGGATGAAGTCAGGCTTCACATTAGCGAGCCGCAATTCAGCATCCGCCAGGCAGGCAGTGGACAGGGTGTCTTCTGGTCACCAATATTGATGGACGGAGCGTCAGCTGGAATGGAGGAGTCCCGCTAATAAGAGGAATGGTTTGATGCATGCAACTTACCAAATTCAACAGGACAACTACAACAACATACAGACACAGTATCCGTTCTTTTCTAATTATCTTTTAAGTAATGTTATTGCTGTGAACTTCTATGAGTGTGACTCTGCATTTCTTTGATCTCTGCTTCTAAATTCATCCCTACAGCCATTCTATGGGTTTTACTTGTGCTATTTTTTAAACCTAATTTAATGTAAGAAGTGTTTCTCTGAGTGCAGAGATAGGCAAGTGAAAACGCATAATTAGTACTGCAGCCCTGTACTGTCTCATTCTTTCATTCATGGTTGTCGAAAGTACTACTTACTTTCCAGTAACCATGCATGCAGTAGTGCATGCACTTCCTTAATGTCACTTAAAAGATTTATGGTTAGCTTTGTACCCAAAGATTTCTTTATCTTCAATTATTGTTTGTCCATGCTGTGCTTTTTTTTTCTTCTCTCAACAAAACTTTCCCAAAATCCCCCATTCCCATCCATTTTCCAAACCATAACCCTCTTCCCCGGGCTGTGTGGTTTTGATTGATGTGTGACTAAATGACAGCAATAATTCCACACACTTGCTGGGGAGGATAAGGTCATAGCAACAGGCTGGTGAAGGAATCCGAGGATATATTCTATTCTTACTCAGCTTGACACTCAATCACTATTGGCAAATGAAAGCAGATTTTCATGTGCTCCATCAACTTGATTGGTCATCAAGAACATCCTCCTCCTAGACGTGGCAAATTATTACGCTGCTGTGTCCTTACCCTTCGGTACTATTTCTTGCAGTAGTAGCCAATGTCAAAGAAATTCAACGCAAGTACTAGTTATACATTCAATACTTTACTATTTGTTAGGCTACATTGTGGCAAGTTCTAGTGTACTGTCACCTGCTATGTTCTCTATTGTACCGTTCTAATGCTACGGTAAGGACAAACAAGGTTTAATTTTCTTTTTTTTCAGATGCTGCAACTGCCACTGTGTAACACCACTAGTACCACCGCAATGATGACATTTCATCCGCCCAGGATTGCCAACCTTAATCGTTATTTGCAGTGCAGCCAGCCCTGTGCCTAGCCCTATTTCCAAACACAAATTACAGGTAAGATAAGCGTTTGGGGGGAGGAAGTTTAATGGAGTATTAGGAGAGACGAGAGACTGACGCTAGTACTAGTAAAGTCCTAGGACTATTGATTGAATTCACTTACTCTGTGAGAGGCACTTAGTTTTGAAAACATTTGGGCAATTAATTACACAACTTGAATCAAGATGCCACTTAAGTTTCAGGAAAACAAACTTACTGTTAAACCCCCACCCACCAGCCTCAAAAGCAGAAAGAAAAACACGTATGCTAAGATAAAGTTTAAAGTATATTTATATCCCTAACAAAAATAATCTCCCGCAAGACCCAACCCACCCCCACTCCCTAACCCCAATGAATGTCTGTGAAAAGTCCAAAAAACCCAACTCCCAATTCCCACCCCCCAGAAGTCTTTAAAAAAGGGGCAAGGGACAGTCTCCTCCTACTGCTGGCGGCTGCTGTTGACTTTCTGGGCCAGGTCGGCATGCTCCTTGTGGAGGGTCTCGAGCAGGGTTTTGGTGTTGAGGAGCTCCTGCTCGAGGTAGGAGACCCTCAGGGAAAGGCGGTGCATCCTTTTTTTGTAATTGCTGTGGGGGGCAGCTGATTTCTTTGCTGCTCGGCGGTGGCGGGTGGCTGCGGTACCCCGGCTCCGTACCGCTGGAGACCTGCTGCGCTGACTGGCTGACCCAGGGAGCGCGGAGGAGGATGCAGGTGTCGCCGTAGATGTTGTAGACGTACTCTGCGTGTCCTCCTCCTGGGCCACCAGCCGCCGATATTCGGCGACAATGGCTTCCAGCCTCCGTTGCCGGGCCCGTCTAGCCAGCTCCTTCCATGTTGGTTTGGAAGGAGCATCTATATGAAGAAAGAAAAAGACATAGTCTGTAACCAATGCTCTTTAAGATTAACACAAAATGATTCAGCAGAAAGTTGTGTCACAGTAGAACTTGCAAGCGCAGTACATAACTATTGTGGCCAGTATCTATCTAACCTCCCACTTCTTCATCCTTGCTCTAATATGAGTTGGAGTTGAAGGAATCAATTCTACGAGCACTATGGACTCACTCCATTAGAGTCGCCTATGACAGTACACCAGTCTTATTCTTCTTCTTCTCTCTTGTTTAGCAAAATTGGTACGTTAACTTCTGCAAGCCGTCATAATGCCAGTGCAGTCAACTTGCACCCGAGAAAAACAGACGCCCGCCATGATGAGTGAGACAAAATTGCGTTACTGTACCAGTCCAGTACATGCAGGTGGTGATGCTCTTACTTTTCTATTATGGATGGCACTGAGAATACTCTGTTACAAGGGCTACTGCTTAATTAATTTAACTTTCACCCTACAGTGCCAATGAATACTAGAAAAGGAAAATGAAGGAGATAAATAATCTGATTATCTATCACTGCACATGGTATGTATTTGCTTACATATGGAATGACTTTAGGTGCTTTGCTTTTTATTGAGTGAACAGTGATATATCCACACATGAATGACCGAGTTCTACTAAACTTATTAACAGAGGTAGTGAGTGGCCATCGTAATAGCTGGGTAAATGCTGTGCTTGCAATACAAACTACTGCTACTATTCATGGTAGTGTTCGGACAAAATTACAACTTCTTTTCCTTGCCTTTCCTACACTGGGACGGACGTGCGGGTGCGGTGTTACATGCTCTTCAAAGTAACACTTAGTTCATCCAGTGACCGTCTACTCTCTCTAGATACACATAAGCTATCTAAGAGTCAGATAGTACCATGATCCAGGCATCCATCCATTCAAACTATATGTCAATCATTCTTCTTCATGTCTCTCATCTGGACAAACCTTACGTTTTCTCACGGGGAGCACACTATGCAGTCTGCAATCTCAATAAGTAAGGAATATAAGAGCTTACCAATGCCCGCCACTACCGTGGCAACCCGCACAGCAGCTTGGTCCGGCACTTGCACCGCCTCCTCCCCAGAGCTTTCCTCCTCCACCTCCGCGCTGGGCCCAGCACCAGATGTTCCACCTACAAAGTACATTTAAGAATGTTAGATGTCATAGACATACACCTCTCACTAGTATATTTTGTCTAGGAATGAAGAAATGTGAATACAGAAACCAATCTAATAATTTGTGACTGTCTACTCTAAAGTAAAAATGTCCCTTTTTCCAGGGAAGGGTGTTGTCTTGCTGCACTTTTTGGCACAACTGATGAATGCTTGCTTTTTAACACGCACCATTTTTCTCATAACAGACAGAAGCTTCACTTCTAAGAACAAATCATCATAACTAGGACAAAAGGACCAATGATTCAGCACCAAAAAGAAAAATTAAAGTTCAAACCAGGTGAGAGCTCGGCTTGCCCACAATAAATGTGTGAAATAAATCACTATAAGCCCTTTTCCATTTTTAATCAACCGTTTATGTTTTATGACAAACTTGATTTTAATAAATATTTTTACTTTTAATAAAGCTTTAAAACTTAAATAGACTCTGTGGTTTTTGGTCATGAGTGAATGAGCAAAAGGTTTTGCAATTTGCAAGCATGAGTCCGTGCCTCTGACACTTCTGGTCTCTGACTCCTTACTCTTGTCCTGCGTTGGATAATCATCATTGGAGATCAATCATCGATTAATTCGGGAGCTAAATGACTATGCCACACTATCTAGTCAGTAAGGAGATTGGGGGTTCTTCAAAGTCTGATATCACTGAGGTATGTGGAAAGTCTACCTGCGCCTATTATAATTGATAAACAATGCATATTTAGTGTCCATAGTTCTGTTTGTGCAGATTTGTCCCTGCAACCGTAGTAGTATGGATTGTCCTCCTATCCAAACCAAAAGTAAAGTAGTATCTTATTCTTTCTTGGTGATCATTCACCTTTTTATTGTTGGTAATTGTCAAAGCATAAACATTTAGAAGACTTGAAAAGACATTATGGACAATCCCAGAGGACTGCTCTCAGTGCATAGAGCTATTGCTGACTAGAATATGAGTTTCGTTTTACACCTTTTGCTAAATGTGCAATCTTAGTTAGCTACACAGACAGACTAATAGGAATAATCTAGTAATACCACAGGGAGTCATAGTCGAGGCAGGATAAGAATTTAGATACAGTCTACAAGAAGATCAAAGACGATTTAGAAAAAATTGAATGAGGAACGCTAGGAAAAAATAGGTACTCTATATTTAAATTAAAACTTACCGGGGCCAGCAAAGGAGCCCTCGCCTGACTGATCCTGGCCTTGTTCAGCAGCAGCAGCAGCCTCCTCCAATGCCCTCTTGCCCCTGGGGGGAAGCTGATGTACAACATGAAAGTTAGAAAGACCAGAAAACATGGATGATATTTGTCAACCAAATCAAACATTTCAAAAGAACAATAACAAAACATTTTGGCGAAATAGCAAATAGACAACTATTCCACGGGATATGTGGTCTACTACGATATTAGTATTGCTTGATTTGCGGACCGTCAACTTGAAGTAATCAGGGTTCCCAAGGCCTACATGCTCCGAAGATAACCCACTTACATTCAAGAACTGTTGGCACAGAAACTGTAAAAGTCAAAGAACAAGTTTATTAAGACCCCATGGGGTGGTGGTACACTCAAACAGCACCCTTCGGTAATGCAAGAGGTATCACCCCGAACATCGGTGTGACCCTTTGTTTTATATGATTCTACAGGTAATAAAACGTACACGCGGCACGAAGTTACAGAACATTATGTACATATAAGGGCATATTTTGGAATACTGCCAGCTCATTGGAGGGTTTCAAACCCACTGGTCAGTTTGCGGCACATTCCTGAGGAACGACTGGTCAGTGTGAACTGCGCATGTGTGGCTTGACCAGTACTAAAAATAGCCTGTTGCTGGGCAGACTGAAGTGGTCAGTGGAACGGACAACGGACTAAAGGGCACGCCAGCCACGAGGCTGCTTATGGTCTAAGATGGCCGCCGCAACATTCAAAATGGCGTTTTCGTATATAGCCAATTTAAGGAGGACAACGTGTAGGTTCAGTTAATCGCTAACGCGGCCATGCCAATTACGACAGACGACCCTTTTAGCGTTTAGCTGAATCTACCTCATAGTGAACATAATCAGGATGCTCGTCCTCGATGTCTATTAACATTATTTGTGTCACCTCTTTATGAAGCATCATTTTGTCATGAGCAAGAGCCCGTCTGGATGGTATGCAAGCTGATAGGCACATAGAACATAAGGATGGACCACATTGGATACATAGGCATATAAAAAACATTGCTCCCACAATCGTACATAGAATCGTCAACAGTTTCCAGCCCCAGGTAGCAAGCATGGACCAAAACCATCCCGAAAGTGTCCAAGTTCCATTGTCCGGGTGTATCTCAGCTGCAATTTTGTGAAGCTTGGATATAGCATCATAAACAGATGGAGAATTGTCCGGAATGTATACACAACAGCTGCTTCCGATAATTCTACATGCCCCCCCACGATCAGCCAAAACGACATCCAACACCATCCTGTTTTGGAGCGTAACAATTCTAGAAATCTGTAGTTCCTCAGTGATGTTTCCCAGGGCAATGGCAGTGTCGTTTGCTACAGCCTCGACAACGCGGGTCAGTCGTCTTATTTTCCGGCTGTTCAGTGCAGCCCCCACAAAGGAGAATAGTCCCAAATTAAAGTCCACATACTGTTGCAAAGCAGTATCAGTTTGGTCAATGTCATCCAAAACAACAGTTCGCTTAACCCTATTCAAGACGAAATCGTGGTACAGGGTATAATCATTGTGATACATTGGTGGAGCAATGAATACAGGAGGTAACACAAACGATACGTAGCACGTGCCCAACCACCCCAATGGAAGCTGATGGTAACCCTTCGTTCCACAAATAAAATACGTATTCCGTGATGCAACAAATGAGATGCCATTCGGGTTATCAAAAGTGAGAGTAGTATTACATTCGCTTTTCCCCACTGCAATCGAACCCTTATTTCTGATACATAAATCGGCTTTTGTAGCAATGACGTTAATGACATGTGCGCTTGATACATTAATATTCCTCTGATTGCTGTACACACGTGGGGCAGACACATTATCGGGCTTGTACTCCTCCCATTCAAATCGAGTACCCTCAGCCCGCGGAAACCCATCCTTGTCATGAATGCATATTTTATTCAAACGGAAAAGCACCCCCCCCCTTGGTTGGCCATCTCAAAGTAAAAAGGAGGGTGTACCAGGCGTTACATGATCCATTATGTGAAAACGGGAGTGGAATAAGTGGGGTGCCCCCTCTCTTTTGGTGCCCTGGAAGCATCCCACACACCCAGCAATTTGTAGTATTGGTCATGTTATGTGTGTGGTGAAGAATCTGAATGAAGCTGTCATTTAGATACGTTTGCCTATGTCGTTCTTCATGAAAAGGTAATGTAAAGTGGAAGTATTCAGACGGAGCCGGGGTAGTCGGCAGCAAATGTTCACGTACAGGCACCACGAGTTCGACTACCCATGCTATAACAGCTATCACCACAATTGTCAAGACAAAAAGAAAGGCACCCAATATTCTTTTATCTCGTGATACCGTTGATGCCATAGTTCGAAAATGTTCATGCAGAGTCCCAAGTAACACAAATTGTTCACAAAGTCTCAGATACACATGCGTGTATACCTAAACAATAGAAAAATGCGGTGCTGAACTCCGAGGTAGCCGTTGTTTTCTTCTCCGGGCCAAGACGGGTGTCGCTACACTGGCAGAACTGACCCCCCCCCCCTTGGAATTCCCGGTTTCCGTTTCACAAACCTGGAGCGGTAACCAACCAGTCATAAAAAGGCAAAAAAAAAATCTTCTTATCGAGGGCGCAAGTTGTAGCGCTCTCGTCCGGCAACAGTGTGGTCCGGGAAGGCTCCCTCAACTTCGGCCGACGTCACAGCTGGGCTCTTTTCTTTCTCTAAGATCTCTTTGTAGTCGGTCAGTACAGCAGGAGTCACCAGATCCGGAGAGACACGGCGACAATGTGTCGAGTGCACCCACCGCTTCCTGTTGGTCACTCGTACAGCGGTGCGGGTTGCAAGGAGGACCTGTTCGGGGCCCTTCCACCTGGGCTCCAAACTGCTTGCTCTTTCAAACGAGCGAATCATCACGTGGTCACCAGGGCGGAGATCATGGCCCTCTCCAGTAGAGTTGTCAGGGAGCGCTTCTCGAACCTGTTGATGAATAGAGAGCAAATCATTTGTTAATCGTGCCAAATAATCATTCATCATAACACAAGGCACATCATGTATTAGTCGCGGCTTGGGCACCCCCCAGATATTCATGGGGCGCCCAAACACCACCTCATAAGGCGTAAGGCCAGTTCGTGAGTGGGGTACTGATCTAAGAGAGAGTAGTGCTAGCGGCAAAGCATCTGGCCACTTCAACGATGTAGACGCCACAATTTTGGCCAGCTTAAGCTTCAACGTTGCATTGTACCGCTCGACCAGACCTGCTGACTGAGGGTGGAATACAGCGTGGAACTTCTGCTGAATCCCTAACCCCTTCAGTACATATTCCACAATCTTTCCAACAAAATGAGGCCCATTATCGCTCCACAGAAATTTGCAAACTCCAAAGAATTCCTTAAGCAACACCTTAGCTGTTGTCAAAGCCGTATTGTCTTTCGTGGGGTAGGCCTCAACCCATTTGCTAAAAGCACATACCACCACTAGGACGTACTTCAGGTTATTGCAGCGTTCAAGTTGGATGTAATCCATTTGGAGTACCTCAAATGGTGCAGAAGGTGGAACGAACCCTCCTTTCGGAGTATGGGTCCCCTTTCCAGGATTGTGCTGCAAACATACCAGGCAGGTCTGCACTACTCTCTTTGCAGTATTGGCAATCTCGGGATGTTCCCAAACTCGAGTTAAGAGCCGAGTGATTGCAAGAGCTCCGACATGCGCCAGTCCATGTGTCATCTGGACCATCGCCTGCAAGTAAGCTGCAGGCAATTTCCACTTCTCCATGTCTTTGCTTCTCCAACAACCCTCGTCATCTAGTACCCCATCTACTGCCCATGCCGCAAGTTCAGATTCAGTGGCTGACTTTTGAATGTCCAATATTTCTGCTCTAGCATCACTCCATCGCTCAGCCTGCGATTGTACCACATACATGGGGGAGCTAGTTCGGGACATAGCCGTTTGTCTTGCTATGCTATCTGCAAAGGCATTTCCTTGGCCCACTTTATCCGTAATCTTTTTGTGGGCACTGCACTTCACTATCGCTACTTTCTTTGGGCCAAGCAGCGCATTTAGGAGATCACGCACTAGCTCTCCGTGCATAATGTGCTCTCCGTGAGATGTCAAAAACCCACGTTCTCTCCAGAGTAGCCCGAAGTCATGTGCCACTCCAAAGGCGTACCGGCTGTCCGTGTATATGTTCACACATAGACCAGCACTCAATTCACAGGCTCTTGTTAAGGCTATCAGCTCTGCTGCCTGAGCCGACTTTTGTGGTATCCTAGCTGTTTCTACCACTGTCTTAAGTGTCGTGATCGCATAGGCTGCGGAAGTCGTGCCATCTGGCAGCCTTAAACACGATCCATCAACCCACAGTTCCCCATCCACATCTGGAAGTGGTACATCCTGTAAGTCGACACGACCCTTTGTCTGTTCCTCGGTCAGGAAAACACAATCATGATGTTTTTCTTCCTGACCCTCCTCAGCCGGATAGGGCAATAAAGTGGCAGGGTTCAAAGTAGCGCATCTTTTCAGTGTAATATGTGGCGCCAAAAGTGTCAGCTCATATCCTGTTAGCCGTGCACTCGTAAGGTATTGGGTCTTTGTTTGGTTTAGCAGGGCGTCTACTGCGTGAGGAACTAACACCAACAGTTTGTGTGATAACACTATTCCCTCACTCTGCCGTATGGCCACTGCTGTTGCTGCTACCGCTCGAAAACACCCAGGCAACCCTCGTGCTACAGGATCCAGAACGGCAGAGAAGTATGCACATGGTCTCTGCTTATCCCCGTGTAATTGCACTAATACTGACAACGCGCACCCATCATTCTCATGTACGTACAATGTGAAAAGTTTTGTGTAGTCTGGTGTGCCTAACACGGGTGCGGAACAAAGGGCCTGCCTCAACTGTTCAAAAGCCTTCTGACATTCATCTGTCCACTCAAGGGGCATTGGTGTAGCTTTGGACAGTAACGCTAGCAAAGGTTTTATGATATGTGAAAACCCCATGATCCATTGTCTACAGAAAGACGTCAACCCTATGAAGGCACGCACATCTCTCTGCGTGCGGGGGACTGGCGTGTCTAAAATTGCTTGAATTCGATCAGATGTCAATGCACGCCCCTCCTTAGACAACAGATGACCGAGGTAGGTCACCTGAGGTCTACAGTATTGAAGCTTTTTCTTCGAAACCTTATGATTGTTCTGTGCCAGAAAGGAAAGCAACGCAAGTGTACTTTGTTCACATTGAGCATAAGAGTCAGCAGCAAGTAAAAGGTCATCCACGTACTGGATGAGGGCTACGCCAGACTGCAATTGAAAGGAATCCAGCTGCCTTTTCAAAGCTTGGCTGTAGATACTAGGACTTTCAGTATATCCCTGGGGAACACGACAAAATCTATACGATTTATTATTGAGCGTAAAGCCAAACAGATATCTGCTATCAGGATGAACAGGGATGGAAAAGAACGCATTCTTTAAATCAATAACACTAAACGTGGTGGCCGTTGGTGGAACCAAGGTAAGCAAGGTCGTAATATCGGACACCACCGGGTATTGGGGAACGACAATTTCATTGATTTCTCGCAAATCAATAATAAATCGATAGATCTTGCCGTCAGTATCTCTCTTAAGGATCGGCAGAATAGGACTGTTGCAAACATTATAAGGGACCTCCTCCACAACCCCTGCAGAAATCAAATCCTGAACAATATGTGTCAATGCAATTTCACCTTCTCTCGAAATCTTATATTGAGGCACTCGTGGTAGAGGGGCCCCCTCCTGAACAGTAATATGTATCGGTGGAATGCGCATCTCTCCCACATCCGTATCTGAGGTCGCCCATAACGTGTGCGGGAGAGAGGCCAAAGCTGAAATGTCTGAGATGGCATAAAACCTGTCGGGGTCAGGATAATTGTCATTTAGGATAACCCGCACTCCCTCCGGAGCGCAACGTATTGTCGCTCGAAAATATTTAAGCAAGTCAATACCCAGGATATTGTCTGGGGTATGGGGTGATAACAAAAATTGACCAAAACTAAAGTATTTGTCAAGACATAGTGCAAGGGGCTTGGACAATGGGCTGGGGGAGGGTGTGCCATCAAACCCTACACATGTAATCATTTCGCCAGACAGGGGAGCCCTCGGAACCAAGTTTTTCGACAAAGCGCTACGTGTAGCTCCTGTGTCGACTAGAAATTGATCAGTAGAACCCAGAATACCCGCTGTTACATATGGACCCTGCTGATCTACCGACACTTCAACTGATTCCTTACCCCATCCTACGCAGTCCTATGCATGCACATAATCCTGGTGTTCCACATTCTCTCCCTCCGAAATCTGATATTGATTCCGCCTATCAAACGTATTTCGTTCATCCTGGCCACGGCCCCTCTCCTCAACCTTTCCGCGATCACCTCCGCCACCTCTCGCTCCAGTATAACCTCCTCTTGACCTTCCGCCTCCTCGACCACGCTGACTACGCTGCTCACGAAGTACCGGACAATCTTCGGCCCAATGCCCAAACTCCTTACAATAAGCACACTGATCCTCCGCTATGTCCGTACGACCATACGACGTATTTCCTCCACCCCGTCTACCTCTCTCATTCCCTCTACCCTTTGTTCCCCGAACCTGCGCCAACATCACCTTCGTTTTCAATTCCTTCGCCTTTTTCTCTACACTTTCTTTAGCCTCCAATTCCTGCCGCTCATAGTACTGAGCCATAGTTAACAAGGACGCAGGGGTCGCTGTGGCCCAGGAACTTTCACTCAACTTCAATCGTTTCGCAATCTCCGGTAGGAGATTAGCCACATACTTATCTACAAACAAATGCCGACCCGTATCATCTGTCAAAGATTGACCACTGTAATCATGAAATGCCTCCTCAAAGCGTGTAAAGAAATCTGAGACCGTTTCATCGAGTTTCTGTTTGCACGACGTCAACATAGTCCAATCAATCTTTTTAGAGGGAACAAGCGTCTTTAATTTAATCAGAATAGCTGCCGGGAGATCTAGAATTGACTGACACGGCTTACACGCTGGTGCCCTGTCTAAATCTGCCGCATTAATTTCTTTCCATGTGCCCCCCAATATCGTTTCATCATTATTTTTACGAATTTGCCGCCACATATCAGGTGGCAGAATTAGCCCAAAGAACAAATCTATATCCACAAGAGTCATCACACAAGACGAAATAGCCCCTTCCACCCCTTCGTAAAATGCCGCCGGGTTTTTTCGAAGATCAGGTAAAGAATTTTTCAACGCCATAACATCTGCTCTATTCCAAGGCGTATATACCCAATTATACACAAAATACCCTTTCGCATCCTTCGACAATTTATCATCATCCGTACCTTCCCCTTTAGGTGGAACATAAAAGGGTGCGGCTTCACGCATAGGCATAACATGCAATGCAGAACTCTTATCTGAACCACGGAGAGAACACTCCTTAATCTGCCCATTATTTCCCGATTCGGACTCCTTTTGCCTCCTTTTTCGCTCCTCCCGCAATCCGGCTGTCTCATCCCGCAGCTTGATCAGTTGCTTGAATAGGTCGTCAACATCTGAAAGATCAAAATCACCTTTAGCCAAATTCTCACGATATACTGACAACGATTTAGGCTCTAACGTGTCTGAAAAGTCACGATATGTGCCTACAACTTCATCCGCCAAACTAGACAAAAAATACATTAATTCAAGATCCAACCACGCGTTCTTTTCTATTAGCAACTGCTCCTGAGTAACACAATTCTTATTCACTTTACGAGCCCAACTATGTAAATGAGCGGACCTCTCCGCAGTAAACCTGAGAGCGGATACACCCTTCTGGACCGACTTATCCTGTCCTTCACCTTCTGAATCCACAGCTGGAGCCGTCAGTGAAACGTACGGAGGTGGTGACCGATCTAACAAAGAAAAATCATCAATTTCATTATTAAGGACAGGATAAAGTGGTCGGCGGATAGGAAATTGACCAGTCGTCTGCAATTTACGTTCCCGTTCCTCCCTTTCTTTCTTCTCTTGAGCCTCCTTCTCCTCAAGCTGTAAAGCCTTATCCCGAGCAGCCTTGCGCTGCTCTTTGTCCGCCAAGGCAACCTCACGCTTCATTCGCTCGCGCACCGCTTTCTCCCACATTCGCACACAATCAAACATGTTTTGTCTAGACCTGCGCTGAAACAAACATTGCTCTACAAACTGTACTTTACATAAATCGAACGACCCATGTAGAGGCCATTGCAATTCGGAATCGGCCTTTGTATACTTATGCCATAATTTGCTGTACATAATAGGGGGAAGGCCATGTTTGATGTACATCTCACGATTTGGTGTTCCCTCTGGGGGAGCCGGCTGTGCTTCCGCTAACCTAATTGAGGTACCTTCTCCAAGACAGCACATCCCTCGGAGTGTGCTAAAAACAGGCATGTTCAAAAAGTATCACGAAAGCGTGATACCGTATAAAATGGCACTTACAGTACTTCACACAAATGTGCCGTTCAGAGGAAAAAAAAAGAAAGTTAGAGAAACATCTCTACATGCCTGCCTATGTGAAGTGCACTACACATATAAGTTCAAAGATCACAAAATCACAATGTTAGCTAACTCAAATCAAAACATAGGACTTCGGCAAGCGTCCGAGAACTACCCTACCGATCACAAATCACGGAATTTCAGTAAGCGTCCGAAGACTACCTTACCGAACACAAATCATAGAACTTCAGTAAGCGTCCGAAGACTACCTTACCGAACACAAAGCTTACCCAAATTCTCAAATGTCCAGATTCCAACTGCCAAGGTCTTGTAAGCCAAATCAGCCAAACGGCACTTTCTCAGCGATGCAGACACTCGAAAACTCAGTCGGAGACCGGCGCCACCTGGAAGGTCAGATCGGAAGGAAAGGAAAAAACACCGTGGCAGCCGAGACTCGGGTCACTCATGGCAGCGCGCGTCCATGGCGAGTTTCCGAGCCTTCGTCACGACCTCTCCTTCGGGCATCCGAGTCGCCGATGAGTCCCTTCGTGGTCGCCAATTTGAAGTAATCAGGGTTCCCAAGGCCTACATGCTCCGAAGATAACCCACTTACATTCAAGAACTGTTGGCACGGAAACTGTAAAAGTCAAAGAACAAGTTTATTAAGACCCCATGGGGTGGTGGTACACTCAAACAGCACCCTTCGGTAATGCAAGAGGTATCACCCCGAACATCGGTGTGACCCTTTGTTTTATATGATTCTACAGGTAATAAAACGTACACGCGGCACGAAGTTACAGAACATTATGTACATATAAGGGCATATTTTGGAATACTGCCAGCTCATTGGAGGGTTTAAACCCACTGGTCAGTTTGCGGCACATTCCTGAGGAACGACTGGTCAGTGTGAACTGCGCATGTGTGGCTTGACCAGTACTAAAAATAGCCTGTTGCTGGGCAGACTGAAGTGGTCAGTGGAACGGACAACGGACTAAAGGGCACGCCAGCCACGAGGCTGCTTATGGTCTAAGATGGCCGCCGCAACATTCAAAATGGCGTTTTCGTATATAGCCAATTTAAGGAGGACAACGTGTAGGTTCAGTTAATCGCTAACGCGGCCATGCCAATTACGACAAACTTGGAAAGTTATGTAACTCACTAAACAAACTACTAAAAAGGTTCGCCTAGGACTGGCAGTCAGCAGTCCGCAGCAGGCGAAGTGACAGACAAAGTCCATTGTGATTGCAGATCAGCGACAACACTAAAAAGTTTCCTACTACATTAACCAGTCATTAAAATACTCAAACTATCAATCCACCACCAATATTTCTTCTTATTGCCAGGTGTACAAAGGAAGGACTCGACTTGAGTCTGTAGGGGCAGATTTAGAAGCCCCTTGCGGCTCTATTGCTCCATTGTTGCGTGACTTTTGTGACGCAGCGGCAGAACAAAAGAGGCGCCATGGTGCGGCGTATATTAACAACGTGACGCATATGGGAGATGCATCACGTTGTAAAGCCCTGCGCCATCAAGGGGGCGTTTCGGTGCAAGGGAGGGTGCCTTGCACAGAGTAGTGAAGAAATAGCTACTACTACTCACCAAGCCCGCGGATCTCAAGGCCGAGCAGGTCGATCAAGTCGCGTTCCCGGTCCAGGAGATCCGTCCAACAGTGGGTGGCCTGGTTGTAGGTGCGCCGGGCCCGAGGGTGTTGGTACATGGCCCGGCCCGGCACACCTTCTCCCACCGCTTCCGGTGCTCCCGGATCCCGTACCCGCTAGCGATCTTGCCGCCTGCCATGATGGTCCTGGGGAGGCGGCGCTGAACATAAAAAACTAGTGTGGCCACCTCCTCCGCGCTGAAGATCTCCCGGGCTGTGACCTGCTCCCCCCTCTAACGCCCGCACGGGAGCCGGGCACGGGGTGCGAGACCCTTCCCCTTCTCAGGATGCTTCCCGGCTCCCTTTACCATGGTCTGGGCAGAAAGGAAGGTAAATAATAAAGAAGAAATAGAATAGGGAAGAAGAAAAGAAAAGAGTTTAAAAAAGTAGTTTAAAATTAACCAAAAGTAGAAGAAAACACAAAAATATAGAGTTAGAAAAATAGAGGGATAGATAATAAGTAAAATAGATAAAAAAACTTCAAACAAGCAAAGGATGGCAGAGATTCAGAGAGGATACAGAAAGCATGCCCAGAACCATAGCAATGAATGAGAAACAAGATGGCCGTGCCCGTTCACGACTGCGTGGGTAAGTTCGCGCGAGATTTCCCTCGCGATCACACGCAAACTTGTACTAGCGAGCCGCACACTTTGCGAGATTACACATCGCGCCCGGAAACGGAAATACGTCATGCAAACAAGATGGCCACACCCGTGAACGACCGTGAGGGTAACTTCGCGCTGTTGCACTACAAACGGCTCGCTAAAACGCACAAAACCTTGCAAACTAACACGCTGCAAAAAAACAAATCGCATATTTGCACGAATTTGCGGCTTCCGAATTCGATCTCGCGCAAATTCGCGCCCCGCGAATCCCGCAAACTTGCAGAAAAACGAGTTTTGCAAAACTGAAGGCACTCAGCAGGTGCAAAAGTTCAAACTCATCATTAGTAACCATTCCCTGTAGTGCTTCCTGAGGGGCCCCCAAAGTTCAGTTGCCTACTTGCAACTATTCTATGACCCTGCTCTGACCCTCACAGCAGGCTCAAAGAATAGCTATAAGTAGGCCACAAAGGTCCTGTGAAAATAAATTACACTGCAACAGAAAGCAAATTACAGATAAGGAAGCAGGTGCCAGACTGGAAGTTTAAATTCAGTGACACATTAATCAACCCCAAATTAATTCATGCCAGTTGAAGCAGGGCAGGTGTGCTTGCTTTTCCCCCCCATAATCTACAGTGATGAACCAGAGGGTGGCAGTGATGTACCAAAGGGTGGCATGAGTGAACCAGAGGGTGGCAGTGGTGAAACAGAGGGTGCTGTGAACCTGTGATGATGAATCAGACATAGAAACAACATTGTCGCGACCGTTGCGAGCCGACAAGTAAGTACGCAATTGCGAACTGGTACAAAACCCTTGCGAACTGGCAGAAACCCTTGCGAACACCAAAAAAAGAAAAAATCCGCAAATTCGCGAGAGTTCGCGGATTTTGCGGATTGCGAATTCGTGAATATGCAAAATCGCGAACCGCGAATTCGCAAAATTCGCCCATGCTTAATGTCAATCAGGTCACTTCCGTCTCCTTCCATACCTAGAAAATATTAAGAAGGATTCTTCAGTTCATTCCAGTTGACTTGAGGAAACTAGTGGTTTGGGCGCTTGTATTGCCCAGAACAGATTATTGTAATGGGCTTTTTATGAACCTCCGCAAAAACTGCCTCAACAAGTTGCAGACTGTGCAACACGCAGCAGCGCGTCTTTTGCTAAACATCCCAAAATATAAATCGTCTCTACGGCACTCAGTGAACTGCACTGGTTGCCAGTGAAAAGGTGGATAGAATGTAAGGCTCTCTGCATTGCATTTAAGGCCACTCACGATGAGGGGCCAGTATTTAAAAAAAAACCTGCAGCCCTATGTTCCTACCCGCCAGCTCCGCTCAGCACACTCTCACAACCTGGTAGTTCCCAGGTTTAAAAAGTGTGCTTGGGGGGAAGGAGCTTTCTGGTCAGTACAACCCGACTTTGGAACACACGTCCGGTACACATTAAGAAAGAAAATCACATGTTGCCATTTAGGAAGGCTTTAAAGACGTGGCTTTTTAATCTTTAGGCTGTCTCCATTGCTCTTTTCTCTTTTGTGCGGAGCTAGCACCATGATACCGTTGGGTGAATGTTTTGCTCCCTATAAGTCTCTTTTTAATTTAATTTCTATAACAACATGGTGCAAAAATGGTCTTCTGTAAGTCACAATGTCTACTGTTGTCGTCAAAGGGGAGTATGTCGTCTGTGTATAGTGAAACAGCATGAGCCACATCATCCAGGGGTATTCCCAAAGATTTCCCCCTTCGGCGAAGTCGTAGGCCAGAGGCTCCATAACGATGGCAAACAGTAAGGGGCTTGATTCATGATGTGGAAGAGACGGAGGATATTCTGGGATTTGTTTCTCCCCATTTTGGTCTGGTAGAAATTGTGCATATCTATCAGCCACGATTTTTTTAGAGGTTTATATAGCGCGAACTAGACCAGAGACATCGGGTATCAGAGCGCTTTACATGATCACCAGTTTTGCTACAGATGAACATATTCATTTTTGTTAGGTAAGGGGAGATTAAGTGGTTTGCAGGATGTGGAGCGTTGTTGCCGAGACTCGTACTGGGTTCCCCTGTTCAACGTCGACCGATCTAGCTGTAAGGCTACATCCTCTCCTTGTAGTCGGCACTAAGCATAGAGATCGGCTTGTACGAGTGGAAATGGATAGGGTATGTGTCTGGCTTCGTAAGAGACACCAGAAGGGATTTCCAGAGGGACGGGAGAGTTCTCCAATGCGGAGACCTTGTTCTACATCTCCTCCAATTGGGGTGCTAAGCTCTCTGTGAAGGTGCTATAGTATAATATTTAATTGGGAACCCATCCTGGCAAGGAGTTTGTGTCAGGCCAGGACTCGGATGGCTTATTTGATTTTAGGGACTTGACTGTGATATAGGCATCCGGGCCAGCCTTAGCAGCGGCGGGACATTAGAGAGAGTAAGCCCTGTAGGAAAAGTGCTTGTGACATTCGTGTCCAGAGGTAGAGGCGCCTTGTAAACAGAGGAGCAGTAAGCGTAAGATGCATTTAGAATATTCTGCTGAACATGTAGGGTACCATCTGTGGGGAAAACAATTTCTAGGATCGGGCCTGGATGGGCATCTTGCCGATCTAGCCATGCCAGGAGTCTGCCTGACTTGTTGCCCTCTCAGTGTTTCCTCACAACATAAGCACTGGTATTGAAGCTGTTCAGCTGCCCCTGTAGGGCGGCAAATCGGGTTCTGGCCTCAGTCAGTTTGGGCTTTTAGAGGGGTCGAGGATCATGACTCTCTCCAGAGTGGGAATGCATTTCTCAGCCTCACCGATCTCTTCCTCCAGTAGCCTGCGTATCCCTGCCACCTCATTTAGACAGACCCCTCTGGTGACCACTTTGAGGGATTCCCACTTCCAGTGCTCTAGTGGACACTGATGCCTGGTTCTCCAAAAATAGTGTCTAATATGCTGTTTCTGAGGTTCATAAAACACAGTATCTTCTAGGTGTTCCCAAGGGAGATGTCACTTGGGCAACTGGAAGATCAGGGCATTCCACACCACATCTACTATATGTACAGCATGTTCCAAAACTACACATCCCAGGTAGTCTGCATGCCTGACTGTGTCTAAGGCAGAGGAGGTGCATTGGACTCAATCGAGACCAAGGTGTAGGTATTAAATTGCTGAATAGAATGAGTAAACACAGGTTTGGGGGTACAGAGTCCTCCAGGCATCTGCGAGAGCCCATTAGCAAACCCAGCTTGTAAAATGTTCAGAGTGAGTGTGTGTGGAGAAGCGGAGGCATGGCCGGTGTGAACGGTCCAGCTGTGTGTTTAGTACGCTATTATAGTCTCCATGGTGTGAGGGTCTGAATTACCAACGTCCCCAAAAGTTCAGTCCAGAACGCCCCTTATCAGTACTCGGGTGGAAATATTGCCTATACGTTTGCGAGCACCGTCGTGATGTCTGTCTACCGGCATCTTTTGACCTCCTGCATCTATAGTTGTGTAGCACGGTATACAGACAAAATATTGAGTACAAAATATCGAAATAAACAAACATCGACTTCAAAATATAGAATGGACAAAATAACGCATGGACAGAATATAGTCATCAAAAATATTGTTTTTAAGGTAAGTAATGTAATATTGATTTTAAAAATAAAGAAAGTCAAAATATCGAAGTATATAATATAGATTAATAAAATAATCGAATTTTTAATAATATAGAATTTTTTAAAGTGTTTTGTATGTTAATATATGTGTGAAAAGTGTATATTTGTTTTGTAAATTATTTTAAGTAATTAATTTTATGCTATTTAATTTTTGCGTAATTTAATTCTGTAGCGGGTTGTGGGTTTATAGGGGAAGAGTGTGGGAAGTAATTTAATATAATTAATGAAATATGTTAATTTTTTTATTGGTATTTATTTTGAATAAATTGTTAATTAATTTTTAATTAGTGATTAATTAATTCTTAATTGGTAATTAATGTTATTAATTGATTAATTGGTAATTATGTGAATAATATTAATTTATTTTCTGTAGCGGGTTGTGGGTTTATAGGGGAATAGGGTGGGAAGTAATTTAATTATAATTAATTAAATATGTTAATTTATTTATTGGTATTTATTTTGAATAAATTGTTAATTAATTTTTAATTGGTAATTAATTAATTCTTAATTGGTAATTATTTTTTATTAATTGATTATTTGATAATTATGTGAATTTTATTAATTTATTTTCTGTAGCGGGTTGTGGGTTTATAGGGGAATAGGGTGGGAAGTAATTTAATTATAATTAATTAAATATGTTAATTTATTTATTGGTATTTATTTAGAATGAATTGGTAATTAATTTTTAATTGGTAATTAATTTGTATTAATAGTTAATGAATTTTAATATTTAGGTTTAAAGTATTTTATTGCAGTAGGAAAAGAAAAGGGACAACATTACAGACAAATAACCACAGGTGCTCCCCAAAATCAGCGTGCACAATACAACAGATGCGTGAAGGCAGTCCGGTCAGTGCGATGGGCACGTTCGTGCCAAAGTCTCACGGCTAGCGCACCTGCGGGTGGGAACAAACCAAAAGGGAAGGAAAAAAAGGCAACCCCCCCCCTCCCGACCAACTTCCCCCCTCAACCCCCCAATTCTCCCCCCCCCCCCCCCCACCCCCTGTACTGTGCCGTCAACCACTCGCTGTCTCACTGTGGCAGCTTGGTATCCATCCTTCCCTCCAGTTGCCTACATGGCCAGTTCAGTCCGGCGGATCTGGCGGCGGCGTCAGCCGTAACAATCTGAGATACCTAGGGCAAGTGATTTCCTTGAATTCCGATCTTAACAAAGTGTGGAATGGCGCCCACAGCTCTTCAAAAGTGTCCACCTCCCCCGCCACCACCAGGGACAGCTTCTCCATGCCCAGGACATGCCACAGCCTGTGTAGCCAGCCAACAACAGTGGGAAGTGTGGTAGTGCGCCAGTGTATGAGTATGTTCTGTACTGCATATCCCAGGGCTATCGCTGTCTGTCTGCCTCTCTTTGACTTAAGTGGGTACATTACACCATTTGGCAAGCCCAGTAGGACATATGCGGGGAAGCGGGGTAATTCAATCCCAAAGCACTGGTCAATCTCATTCAGTACCTCCTCCCAGTAAGGGGCCAGCAGGGGACAGTCCCATAGTATATGAGTGAGCGTGCCAGTGTGGCCGCAGTTGCGCCAGCATGTCTTGGGTATTGAACGGTCCATGTCATGTAATTTCTCGGGGGTGCGATACCAATAAGTCGTAATTTTGGTGAAGGACTTCCTGAGCCCAGTGTGATAGGCAGAGTGCCGTGCCCGGTAAGAAATGTGGTCCCATTCAGTGTGGCTCAACGCTCGACCAAGTTCTCGTTCCCACCGCTCCCTCCCCGGGTTGTAGATGTGAAAGGGGGGAGGTTGCAACATCTTGTAAAGGTCGGAAATGAGCTTGGCGTACGATGAGCGAGTCACCAGCCAACGCTTATATGCTGTGATTTTCCGGTCCGCCGTAGCTCGCACCTGCGGTTGTAGCGCCCAGTGGCGCGCCTGCATATATCGCATGCGTTCCGTCTCGGGAAGGCCGTAGTCCCGCCGCAAGTCCTGGAAGGAAACTACACCCTCCGGGCCATACATATGAAATAAGGCAGAGCAGCGAGCTGCTCGCCAGAGTTCATAGGCTCCCGACTCCATACCTGGGCCAAAGTCCGGGTTACCAACTAGTGGCGTGAAAGGAGAGGGAAAGGTGGTAAGGTCATGCTTGACAGATACGGTGCCCACACACGGAGCAGGACCCGTGTTACAATGGACGCATAGAGGTTGGGGGGGCGGTGGGCCCTCCGCAGGAAGGGCACCTCCTGCAGCGTCCTGCCCGCCACCGCCTGGTCCTGAAACAACCAGTGTTTGTCCGATTCCCACCGGCTCCACTCCACTAAGTAGCGCAGTTGAGCAGCTTGAAAGTACTTATTCAGGTCTGGTATCCCAAGGCCACCAGACTCAGGCACCAGCGTGGCAATGGCTCTCTTGATCCTGGGCTTACGGCCCTGCCACACAAAGCGTGTGATAGCAGACTGAGTCTGCGCTAGCCATCCCTTGGGGGGTTGCAGCGGGAGAGCTCGAAATAGGTACAGGATTTGTGGCAGGAGGGTCATTTTCACCGCGGCTACTCTTCCCAACAACGACAACGTGCCCCTGTCCCAGCGGGCCAGTTCCTCTTTGATCTTTGCGCTTAAAGCTGAGTAGTTGGCCGTGACCATTGCAGGGAGAGAGGGTGCTAGAAGAATCCCCATATATGGTATCCGGTCCTTAGACCAGCTCAGAGGGAAAAGCCTCTGTAAGTCAGCCCTGGTGGCGCTAGACAGCGAGATGTCAAGGGCCGCCGACTTCCCAAGGTTTACCTTGAAGCCCGCCACGGTCGCAAAGGTTTCCAGTTCTGCGATACACGCAGGCAATGACCTCTGAGGATCATCGAGCATCGATATTACGTCGTCCGCGTAGAGACTCAGAGCGTGTTGGAACTCCCCCATACGGACACCTATGACGTCGGGATTCTGGCGAACTCTTTGTGTGAACGGCTCCATATAAAGAGCGAAAAGCAATGGTGATAGTGGGCACCCTTGTCTGGTGCCACGCTCTATTGGGAAGGGCTGAGAGCTGCACCCGTTCACCCTCACTACCGCGGATGGGAATCGATAGCAATTGAAAACCAGGTGCCTGAACTTCTCTCCGATGCCGAATTTGCCCAGGACCTTCTCCAAATAAGGCCAATGCACTCTATCAAACGCCTTTTCCGCGTCAATGGAGAGGAGCATACGTTCCCCGGGTATCCGCGAGGCCTTCTCCAGGATATGGGTCACCCTCTTAGTGTTGTCGACAGTCTGCCAGCCCGGCACAAACCCGGCCTGATCCGGGTCAACCATGCCCGGGAGGTGGAGCGCCAGACGTGCCGCTAGGATACTTGTGAAAATCTTCAGGTCTGTGTTCAAAAGGGAAATCGGTCGGTAGGACCCACAAGCCGTCCGGTCCTTGCCCGGTTTCGGAATCACCGATACCGTAGCCTGAAGGAATTCCGGGGGGATAGCGCCTGGCTCAGAGAACGTGTTAAATAGGCGCGTTAATAGTGGTGCGAGATCCTGACAAAAGGTCTTATAGAAGAGAGGGATAAAACCGTCAGGTCCCGGGGCCTTCCCGGTTTTGAGTCGGGAGATCGCCGTGACCACCTCCTCAATCCGAATCTCCCGCTCAAGATGTTGGGCCTGATCTGGTGTCAGGGATGGGAGTGACACCGACTCTAGATAGTCCTCTTCAGCTCGCGCTGAGGGGGGAACGCCAGCATAGAGATCAGCGTAAAAGCCACGGAAAACTTCCGCGATCCGTCCGTCCTCCGTGACCGTCTCTCCGGTGGGGACCGCCAGTTCCTTCACCCGGTGCTGTTGGTGCTGTACCCTGAGTTTGTGCGCCAGAAGCCGGCCGCACCTGTCTCCGCTGGTGTAGTACTTATGCTTCAGGCGGAGCACTGCATACTCCGCTCTGTCCATGTCAAGCGCGGACAGGAGTTTCCTGGCGGCCTTCAGTTGTCTCCAGACACGGGGGCACCCGTCCATTGATGCACCTGCTCTAGCTCCCGTACCTGGTGGGTAAGCTCGTCTTTCTTAAGCTGGCGATCTTTGTTCTCCTCCGAGGAGACGGCGATAAACTCACCACGGAGCACAGCCTTCAAGGCGGCCCATTGCGTCGCGCGTGTGGTGTCGTCGTTGTCATTAACTCGTTGAAAGTCCGCTATGGATTCATGGATCTGTTTCACCACCGATTGCCTATGCAACAAGGTGTCTCTGAGGAGCCAGACCCCTCTCGGGGAATATACCGGAGGCAGTCGGAAGGTGCCTTCCACTGGGGCATGGTCCAAAAGAGGTAGGACCCCTATGTCGGCGCTCGAGGCCAGTTCATACATCGGGCACGTCACCAAGAGATGATCCAACCTGGCATATGACTTGTGGGCGTGGGAGTAATAGGAGTATGCACGGGTCATGGGGTGGAGGCGGCGCCACATGTCGTGCATATCAAGCTCCTCCAAACGGGTACGAACCGAGCCCGAAAGCTCCCCCGATTGTAGGCGCCTCTGCACCGACCTGTCCAAGGATGCATCAAAGACTGCATTCAAGTCCCCCCCAAGCACAATGTGTCTATCAGGAGTGGACTTCACGTCTTCTAGTGCTCTGTGTAGAAACTGATCCTGATGGTCATTAGGGCTATAGATGGAGCCTACAGTAAACACTAAACCTCCCGCCTTGATCCTATACGCCAGGAGCCTCCCCTTCTGTTCCGCTACCTTTTGTAAAACCTCCCCTTTGAACCTCTTGGATATCATAAGCGCTACTCCTGCTGTCTTGGAGGCGCAGGAAGAGAAAAGCTGCGTGGGGAACTTCGGGGTCTGCAGCCTGTGACAATCTTTAGCCAGCAGGTGGGTCTCCTGCAGAAGACAAATGTCTGCCTGTGAGTCCTCCAGAAGAGACAGCACAGCCCGTCGTTTAACCGGGTTATTCAGCCCCTTCACATTCAAGGTAACAATCTTAAGGGCCATCAGTGAGGGGGATACCAGAAACGCATATCAAGGCGGGCGAGGCCAACCGGACATAACTCAAAGGCCACAGCAAGCGGCTCCAGCGCACAGAAAAAGCAAACCACCCCGCAGCACAGTACAGTCCCCGAACCCCAAAACCCCCAACTGTGTGAACCCCCCTTCCCCCAGGGCCCCACACTCCCAACCCCACACTCCCCCATCCCCCCGCCTCCCACTGAACCCCCAAACCCCGAACTTGCCCATCCAACTCCCCTACCCACCCCCCTCACCCCAAACCATTCAAAATGCGTCATTGTCCCAGTCCGGTCCTTAGCGGACAAGGCCGTGGAAAGTCGCTCTAGTGGACGTCCAGCCACCACCACCAGCACCCTTGCCACCCCCCCACCCCCGGAACCCCCGCACCTGCGGTGAAGATAGGCTACTGTAGACTCCCCCCGGAGCAGGTTCAGGCCGTCAAGGCCACATCGCCATTCGCCGTAGTCCTGGAGGCCTCCTGAATGGCGCTAGACATTTCTGCTCGAATCGTGGGCGAGTCAGGCCTCGCGGGCGGCGGGGAACGTCTCTCCCCGACCAGCTGCCTGCCATCTCGCGTGCTCCGTCTGCGGCGACGCGCCGGGCTGTCCGTGTCCGATGCAGTGATTCCTAGTACCCCGCATACATCCTGGAGGGACCGGAGCTGGTGCAAAGTTCCATTCCATCGAAAAATCAGGCGGAAGGGATGCCCCCATGAGTACTGCGTATCATGTTCCCTTAGGAAGTCCGTGGCAATCTTAAAGGCCTTCCGTTTCTGCAATGTTATCACGGACAGGTCCTGATAGAGAGCCACCGGGTGGTCTCTGAAGCGGAAAGGCTGCTGCCGCCGCGCCTCACGGAGAATCCTCTCCTTCAAGGGGAAGTCCGGCAAGAAGGCCAAAATGTCCGGGGGAGGCCCCGAGGCCCTGCGAGGCCGGCCAACTCTGTGCGCTCTGTCGATCCGAATCTGGAAGTCTTCGGACTCTCCTAGTATCTCACGGAACAGGGCTCCTAAGTAGGCTGCCGCGTCCTCACCTTCTTCGTTGGATGGAACACCTCGGACCCTGATGTTGTTCCGCCTGGACCTGTTTTCAAGGTCCTCGGTGTGGGCCTGTAGAGCAATCTGTTGGTCCCGCAGCCGCAGGACCTCCTGTTGCAGATGGGTGACTTCCTCGTCTCTGGAGTGGCCGGCCGCCTCCACAGTGTTCACTCGCTCTCCCAGGGAGTCCACCTCTCTCCGGACTTCCCGGACCTCCCCGGCCACCTCCTGCTTCAAGGCTGAAAGTCCTCTCTCAAAGAGCTGAACAGGGACTCCAGGAATGATCTAGTCACCAGGGGTTCCCCACCTTCGGCGCCCGGTGAGCTGGACGGGGGGCTCGGGGCGGGCTGGGTCCTGTCTTGTCTCGGGGCGCCGCGCCCCAGCATGTCCGGCAAAGTTCGATCGCCCTTCCTCTGCCCCCTGGCATTCGACATCGCGGAGAGGCGGGAATCACGAGGGCCCGCGGGCCGCGGTGAGTAGGTGTCACAGGCCGGAGCCGTGGTCCAGCAGTGGGCGGCAGGTCACACAGTTCATGCCGGCGTGGGAGCACTCCCCGCTAGGAGCCCTCGTATGAGGGCCGGTGCAGCCGCTCCGCACCCGTTCAAGATGGCCGCTCGTTCCGGCTCAGGGAACCGGCGCCGAACCGCCGTAGTCCAACTCCCAGGCTATGTGTCGCGCTGCCCGGCGCGGGGGTCCAGGGCTACCAGTGCATGTAGGCCCTCTTCGAGCAGTCTCTCCGGTGATCGCCCCCAAAACCACGTCCGATGATTCCAGCTAGGCCCAGTCCCGGGGATCGTGGCAGTTCCTCCCCACGGGACCACTCGAAGATCGCGCAGCCGGGGGCCAAGTTCGTAGATGGTGCGGCAGCCGGAGCCGAAGGTCGTGGAGGTGATCGAGGGCGCCGGGGACCCCGGCCGCTCTCAGCAGCAGTCAGAGGAGGGGCTCCGGGACGGGCCACATGGCTCAGGCCCTCCGGATCCCCGGGCTTGCGTAGTGACTTCCTGCCGACTCCGCCTCCGCTCCCACCGTCCATGCAGCTCCGCTCCGCCGATGAAGGCCGCTCCGGCACCCACCGGGACGTCAAGTCGTGTGCAAGCTGGCAGCCCGCCCCGTGCTGCAGGCTCTCCTCGTCGGAACACCAAAGCCTCGAGGACTGTGGCTCCCGGGCCTCTCGACAAGTCCGTCGGCGGCCACCGCCTCAGCTAGTTCTCTAGCGGTACCACTGCCACGGCAGGGTAACTGAGGGCTGCGGTCCGTTCCACACCACCACGGGGAACACTAGCTGCGTTTTCCGCTCGATCCGGCGGAGATCAGCGGTGTAGAGCGGTGCAGGGTTTCCAGGGGCTCGGGAGCTCACGACAAGTGCGTCCTCTCAGCCCGCCATCTTGGCCACACCGAATTTTAATATTTAATGTATTTTATTTGATTAATTATTATATTGTATTAATTTGGTATTTACTTTCAATTAATTTTTTATTGGTGTTGATATTTAATTTATATTTATTAATATATTAAATATTTACTTTCTCTACTGTTAAGTTAACTAGAGTGGGAATAGTAATTTTAACCCCTACGCTATCCAACACTTTCCCTACTTTTGCACTCTCTGGAGTGGGAATAGTAAATTTTACCCCCACGCTATCCAACGCTTTCCCTACTGTTGCACTCACTGGAGTGGGAATAGTAATTTTTACCCCTACGCTATCCAACGCTTTCCCTACTGTTGCACTCTCTGTAGTGGGAATAGTACATTTTACTCCTACGCTATCCAACGCTTTCCCTACTGTTGCACTCACTGGAGTGGTAATAGTAATTTTTACCCCTACGCTATCCAAAGCTTTCCCTACTGTTGTACTCTCTGGAGTGGGAATAGTAATTTTTACCCCTACGCCAACCAACGCTGTCCCTATTGTTGCACTCTCTGGAGTGGGAATAGTAATTTTTACCCCGAACCTATCCAATGCTTTCCCTACTGTTGCACCCTTTGGAGTGGGAATAGTAACTTTTACCCCTACGCTATCCAATGCTTTCCCTACTGTTGCACCCTCTGGAGTGGGAATAGTAATTTTTACCCCTACGCTATCCAACGCTTTCCCTACTGTTGCACTCTCTGGAGTGGGAATAGTAATTTTTACCCCTATGCTATCCAACGCTTTCCCTACTGTTGCACCCTCTGGAGTGGGAATAGTAATTTTTACCCCTACGCTATCCAACGCTTTCCCTACTGTTGCACCCTCTGGAGCTGGAATAGTAATTTTTACCCCTACGCTATCTAATGCTTTCCCTACTGTTGCACTCTCTGGAGTGGGAATAGTAATTTTTACCCCTACGCTATTCAATGTTTACCAAACAGTTGCAGTTGCTGGAGTGGTAATAGTACATTTTAACCTCTTGCTATGCTACAGTAAAAATGTTGTACATTTTTAATTAATATTAAGGTAATACATATATATGTGTTACAAAAATCAAGTTGTATTTTAATTTTTTTTAACTTAAATTCATTATTTAATAATGTTTAAGTTATTTAAGTATGTTTAAGCATGTTTAAATTAATTATAGTTATTCTTTCATTAATTTTAAATTATTGTTAAGTTATTTTAATAAATTCGATATGTATATTTATTCGATATTTTTGATTCAATATTTTTGTACTTACCTGTTTGTAGATAGGATTTCGATATTTTGTCTTTCGATATTTTTACTTCAACATTTTTTTCGTCTATATTCTTGTAATCGATATTTTTTCAGTGATCCGTGAAGCACTTGGAAGGGGACTTCAAGCCAGATCCAAATGGGTACTCTACGGGCGTATGCAGAGTAAGGTGTGACTAATATGGTCCTGCCTTTTCCTATGCAAGCACTGTAGTTCTGTGGATGTGGTGTGTTTTTTTTGAAGAAATATGATTTGCATGTTCTGCCATTTGAGGTAGGAGTAGATAGACTACCGTTTCTTGGATGTGTGGTTACTGCGTACGTGCAGGGTAAAGAACTGTGTTTTAGCGGAGGGTGCCATTTTGGAGAGATGAAGTGTGTGCGGTCAGTGCCACGAGTGGGCACACAAGTGGGTTTGCAAAGGTGTAAGCATGGCTGCCTGGAGTAGAGTGTTGTGTGCTCGCCTGGTTAAGTCATTCGTGTATGAACATTAGAACCCGGGAGTTCAGAAGAGGGAGTAAGAACAAGTAGAGTCTGCTGGAAACTGCAGCACGTCCAAACTGACTGGACTATCTTACCATTGGAAAGGAAGTAGGGTAGTGGCTAAGCAGTAAAAAAAAAAGAGGTTGTGGAAGGGTATTGCAACCTGTTGTGTTTACGGTCTAGTTATATGGTATCCAGCATCAATGCAAAGGAACAGTAGGGTCTCATTGGTTCTACCCGCATGTGACTCAGTGTGTCACTGACAAGTCCAGTGTGTAACGGGGACCCAGACCACCGTGGCAGGACTTGGTGATTTGGGTGCCATCTCCCATTCATAGCTTTAGGAAAGGCTGCAAGCAATCTGTATACTGGGTCATGCACTCAAGTGGTTTCAGAATTTCCTGACAGACAGACAGCAAACTGTCATCCTGGGCCCGTACTTATCACGTAAAATGGCCTTAGACAAGGGTGTCCCGCAGGGCTCATGTCTGAGCCCCACCTTGTTCAATATCTATATGGTCCCACTAGCGAAGATTGCAGAGCACTTCGGCTTTGAGATAATATCATACGCCGATGACACCCAGCTGATGTTAGGCCAAGACCTGATAATAACAAAAAAACCTTTCGCATCAGGCATGTTAGCAATCTCCAACTGAAGATTGCTGCTTGGCAAAGCCCCCTCCAACTGGTCGGATGACTGGTGGCCTCATCAATTGGGTGCTACTCCAGTGCCCAAACGAACAGTAAAGAACCTGGAGATAAAACTGGATCAAGCTTTAACGATGAAAGAAAAGATTGCAGAAACTATGAGCGCATGCTACTACAATCTGCGTCTGTTGCACAGAATTTTTTACTTCTTCCCTACCACGGCATGTAGAACATTGGTCCAGGCCATGGTGATAAGCAGACTGGACTATGGATATTTTTGACAGAGGTGAACAAAACACTGCTCTCCAAGCTCCAGGTGGTCCAAAACACTGTGGTCAGGCTTATTCTGAATCGTCCTTCTGGAACCTCCTCAGCTACCTTGCTGAAGGAACTGCACCGGTTGCCAGTGAAGAAGCGCTCTTCTTTTAAGATCTGTTGCCTTACTTAAAATGCCTTAAAAGGAAAAGGCCTGTTATATCTCTGGAAAAAAATAACAGCATACTCTCCTAGTCGTAATCTCAGATCCGGCAATAAAGCCTTCCTGTGTGATCCCCGCATTCACCAAACACACACTGGGGTAAGACCTTTTCCTATCTTGCCCCAAGTTACTGGAACAAACTACCCTTGCCCTTGCGATCCACTCCCAAATACTGTAAATTTAGGAAACTACTATTCAGAACTATCAGCTACGTTTTTCCTGTTCTGATCAGCATCAGCACCGAGATGCCCTTTGGGGAGTTGTGCGCTATAGCACATAGCTTTAACATAACATAACATAACTAGGCGGGGGAGGCCATGCCTCAGGGGTGACAATGCAGTGGTTCAGGCTATAAGAGGACAAGAGATCTATAGTGTCTGTAGTGTCACCAGCGGTGGGGTCTGAGATCCCTCTCATGGGCCTTCTGTTATGGTGGAATTGTCCTCTGAGGAGAAGATATGGGGGCATCTATCCCCCTCCAAGGAGCTGGCAGTGTACCCCAAGGATGCTGCCCCCTTCAGAGCCCATCATCAGTACTCAATGATCTGTTCTAGAACTGGTGGGTTGTCGGGGGCCCTGGGGGTGGCCCATCTGGTTGTATTGGTCCTCCAAAGTCTTTTCAGGGATGAGTGTGGGCCATCTCCTGATGCACTGCTGTGGTGTTCAGCAACCCAGTCCTAGCGGTGTGTGGGTCAGTAGAAGAGGGATTTGCCACCCTCCAGGATCTGAACACTGACTGGGTGCAACAGTGAGCACTGGACAATCAGTTGGCAGAGTCTCCTCTTCACTGCCAGAAAGGAGGCATATTGGCATTGCATCACCTAGGTGTAGTCTGGGAACACCATTACAGTGCCAATCTTCAGCTATAGAGGCCCAACCCATCTATCTATTGTAGCAATGGCATCTTGATCCCTGAAGGGGAGGAGTTTAACCAGCATTGGGTGCTGCAATACTCTCGGGACAGGTCTGAAGGTTGGGACCCTATGTGAGATGAATAGCATGAGCCCGGAGGAGGGGACAAACGATTTGATCCAAGTCTCTAAGAAGGCCAGCATGTCGTGACCCTCCACTCCCTCTGACAGTCCCAGGTTCCAAAGATTAAGTCTTCGAGAGTGCCCATCCACGTCCTCTACCCTCTCTTAAAGCATCTTCACTTTGTCTCAGAGATTTCGAATGGCGTATAGGTGTTTGGTGGTGGACTGCGGTTGTAGTTTGGCTAGAGTCTTCTCTCCCTCAGCAACCCTGTCTGTGAGCTTATGATGATCATCATGTAGGAACCCCAGCTCTAACACCGAAGAGCCAATCTTGTTCTCGGAGGAGATCCAGGATTGTCTAATAGCCACGAGGATCATGTCCTGCTTGTTGTGCTTCGGTGCCATAGAGTGCTGCATGGCATCGGGCATTGGAGTCTCTAGCACCAGTGTAGGTGTAACTGCTGTGATAGGCACCTAAGAGGGCTTGGCCGATTTCAAATGACCCATCTCAGGAGGGACAGTGGTGGTGGTTAGGATCTGGTTTGGAGAGGATTGGATCTGCCATTGTCCAGTTTGCTTAGTGAGGTGCGCTGCCCCAGTAGCTGGAGAAAGGGGACAGCAGGGAGCTGTTGTGACTAAAAGTGGCACCACAGCATGGCAGGCAAAGCAGTGTCTGCCCAATAGGTTCCCCAGGCGACAGCTAGCTGATGAGGGTAGCCAGTAGTTATAAGTTCCAGAGGGCAGGGAGATGGAGGATTCCTGTTGGCTTGGGCTGCATGATGAGTGTCCAGTGCGGTCCCCAAGAACAGATTGATGCTAGTTCTGGATGGCAGGCATGCTCATTACTGCTCCCTGGGAGCACTGTGTGTGGTCTGGAACAGGGCCTCTCCCTCACAGAGGGGATTCAGAGCTGGCAGTGCCACCTTCTACTCAGCATGCAGGGGCTCTCTGGGTACCTGGAATCCTCTACGGTGTCTTTGGGGGAGGAGGGGAGTGAGTCATAAGTCCAGCCCCTTCTCCACCTGGGCCGTTAGTTTGTGGGTCCTCTGGCCCTCAAGCAATGCTGTTCTGGTCCAAGGGTAGGTTCTGGGGGAGGCAGGGTCTAAGGCCTCACCTACTCCTCTATAGTGCAGCCTCCCGGTTTTGGGGACCAGGCCGCGTGATACACAGTCCCTCATCTGCAGTGGCTCATCCCATTGGTGGCAGTCCAGCCCATTCATGAGTTACGCTGTGGCCATCAGTGCTGAGGGCTGGCCGTCCTCTAGATGCCGCCAGGAGCAGGGTCCTTCCCCCAGATCCATTGGTCTTCTTCCCCCGCCCAGGGGGCTGTCACAGGTCTGTACTGCCAATGTCACAGCTGCCACAACAGCCAGGACTGGGCCTCATGGGTAGGTCATTGTCACTGTGATTTTTAGCTGCAGTATCTTGGGCTCCCCGATTGTGGTCAGGGAGCAGGATGGTGGTCCGTATTAATAAGAGGGCTACAGCAGGGAGTCTGCACCCCATTGCGGCAGATATATGTGCCGGGAATGGGGACTTTTAGAAAAAAGTGACTGCCATGATGGCTGGCTAAGCCACGCTCCACTGGAGCAGGTACTGTTGGTGCTACTTCCTTTACAGCAGCTGGTATCCTCATGGCCCAGGATGACACAGACTTTAAAGAGGCTCCTACAAATCCACTCACAGATGGGATGATGTGCTTGTCCCAGCAAGCTCTCCTCTGCAGGGTACATTCCAGCAACTTCCTTCCTTAGCAGGTAGGAAGTACCTCAGGATTTTAGTCACCTAGTCCCAAATCTAGCAGGAGGGAGGGTGTGGCCAACTGCTGAACAAGATGGCCGCTTCCTAGAGGGGCTCCGCCACCCGTCAGCCTAATTCTCCAAACATCAGATCCAATATCCATCCTTAACAGTAATCTGTGAGCAACTCTCTCATTGCTGATCACTGGGGATGCCAGTGAGCTCTTTATTTCCATGAGGCAGCACCTGCGGTAGGAGATAGTCACTGCAGCCTGTGTGATGTGGCAGAGCCCCGGCCTTGTTGCTGCGGCATGGGCCGGGGCATCCACGCAGCATAAAATTGAAGGTGCAGGAGTGTGCACAGCGATGAGAAGATTGCCCTGGCAGCCCGGCGACTGTGGCACCACCGGAGACCAGAGACGCTACCGGTGAGAGGAATGAATATCCAGGGAGGCCCAGAGCCACGAAGGAGCATTGCGAGGATGTCAACGGGTGCCTGAGAGCCACAGTGCCACAATCCGGCCGGACACTGGGACTGACAGTGCGGTGAGTGTCGGCAATAATAATTCCTCATAAGACATTCTGCAGAAGCTACACTTTGGGGGCAGGAGCAATGTATTAGCCTGCATCCAGACTGAAATAGGCTGAGAGGGAAACGGTTGGATTGTGGCCCTCAATCACCCCAGTAGGGGAGAGCAGCAAGGCCCTCAGAAGGACTAGAGCAGGCCTAAACTCCAAGGGTGGGGTAATTCTCCCACGCAACGATGGCCCCCGGTTCACCTGGGGGTGAGACACCCAACGGAGTTTCGGTGGGGCTGGCAGGGACCCCCTCCCCTGAGTAAACATTACAAGGGAAGGCAAATACACCAGTCAGCTTATTGCTCCCTTCTTTTACTGATTCTGTCTGTGCCTAGACGCCTCAAGACAAACTCAGGCTAGTAGCCAGGTGATTTCTCATAATGATTCTGTGCTGGGCCCTGGAGGAGGTTAATGTGGTGGAGTACCAGCTTTCCAGTCCCTTGCCCAGCACTTTACTGGACAACTACAGGAGCGGGATCACCAGGTGGGGCCCCAGCGGACACTAAGGACCATCTGGGGGTTGGATAGCTGCTGGTGTGGGGAGCTCATGGCAGGAAACCCGACAAGATGCATGGAGTCCTTTTGTAAGCTGGCAGGCGGCGGTGAGTGCTCCTGGGGTACTGCTCCTCTCCCCTCCCCATTCTCTATTAGTGCTGTGACACTCAGCGAAGTGACACATTAGTTATAATGGGCGACAGAGGTAGAAGGGGTGGGCACCAGACTAAGCTTGACAAGTACACTCCCCAAGGAGATGGTGACTCTGGAGGGATCCCGAGACCAGCATTGGCAATCCACTACCATATATCCACAATCCAGGGTGTGATCACATCCCTGGAAGCTAGAATTGATTCAGTCGCAGATTTCTCACTAGTGAGAGTGGACCTCCACAACATGGGTGCAAAAGAGACGTAAGTGGAGGACTCTGCAGCAGCCCATAACGAAGATACAGCGACATTAAAGGCTCAGGTTGGGGAACTACATGCTACTACCAAAAATTTGGAAGCTTGTTTGGAAGATTTCGAAGGGTGCTTGCGGCGTAGCAATATTTGCATCATTGTAGTCCCAGAGCATGTGAATGGTCCTGCAGTAGACCTGTTCATGGAAGAACTCGTCCTTAAAAAACTGCAACCCAGGCCCTTTCCAAATTATTTTCGGTGGATAGGACCCACGGTTTCTGGCTGCACAACCTGGGCATTGTCCCATACTAGCCCATTGTTTCAAATACCGCGACCAAGGCATTGTGCTTCAGACATCCTGCAGTGCTCCTTCGCTGACATACAAGAATGCCAATATAACCTTTTTTTCCAGACTTTACTAGTAAGGTCCAAAAGCAATGTCATAGCTTTCTGAAGGTCAAGAGGGCCATAAGAGACAGAGAGATACAATACTCAATGCTTTTTCCAGCAAAACTGAGTTTGGTGGCAGAAGGAAAGACTTGGTACTTCACATCACCTGAAGAAGCCTCAGAATGGCTTAATGGATGTAGAACAGTGAGCGGCTCTGAGCATGGATTGGGCCTGAGAGGACGGAGGCAGTGAGCTGATCCAGCAACCAGACAAGACACAGCAGAAGGCACTCAGGAATGGGATAACTTCCCACAGATCCAGGCATCTTGATAACCTGCACTCTTTAGCTGATGGTCCCCAAGGTACCAGCTCCTGGGGCGAACAGCCTCTGAATCCCTGGGGTGACTTTCATTGATAGCATTTGAGTGAGCAGGCAGTCCCCTGGGCGAGTCTGCTAAGGTTGAACACTTGGTCGACACGGTGATGCTGCTGGGGCCAGGGACTTGTCGGTGCAGGCAACCCAGAGACACTGAATGAACTACCACATCATTGTTACCTTTCTTTGAGTGGGGGTGGGTCATTGACATTTGAGAAAGCCACAGCTAACCTTTTAGTTGTCCATGCAGATTTCTTGTATAGTCCAAAATTTGGGGGCTACTCGAATCGAAACACAGCATGGCCACTGCAAGTTATGAGATACATAAATGTATGCTTAAACAATTGCCTTAGACATAGAAACATTTATGAAAATATAGAAATAGTTATTGTTTGTTACTTAAAATAAATGATGTTGACCAGTAAGCAATGTATGATTAAATCACGTTTCCAATGGGAATTATGTAATTCGTTGTTGAAAACAGTACCACCGGTCACATACAATCAATGTCCAAAGTTCACTGTCCATTTCTTTTTGATATATTCTATATGTAAATCACATGACTGGATTGGTTTTCTAAAAGTACAATACTTTAGTACTGATCTTAGATAAGAATGATAAGTGACATTCAATTGTAAACATATATAGGAGTTCCTCAAGCAGCCTTTCGCTGTGATTATTACCTCATTAGCAGCTTTCCAAGTTGTTTCAGAAAGCATAAACCTTGAAATTAGTTAATGCTAATTGCAATAAAAGGGTTTCTGTGTTACATGCTTGTTTAGATTTTTTCCCCTGCTTTTCGTCCCACAAAAAGAATGGTTACCACCACCTCCTCCCTCACACTATACAGTAAGGCCAGAGTAAATAAAGCCTATTATCTTTGTTAGTTCTGGACTTCCCCTGAATCTACTGAAAATAAATGATTGATGTGAATTCATCAAGGCTCTGTTTACATTCAAGCAGTGGTGCTGGAATTAATTTTTAGAGTAGGGGTGTTATTCAAAAACACGACCTTCTCTGAAGCACAGTGTTTCTTCACAACACACAAAAGGCTGCCGGGAGAAAAATCTTTGAAGGACCTTATAGGAAATTGAGTTGTTAGTTGAGATGGGTGAGAGCCCCACTCAAATAATAAACACGATCCTTGTCAGGGTGAACCACAAAAGTAACAAAATACACCTGTGTTTAACCCTCTGGTCGCTTGTCACAAAAGCAGCCAGGCTTAACTTGGAAGCAGCGTATAAAGTATTTAAACAGCACTCACACAGTAATAATGTGAAAACACAACACAAGAATAATCACAAACCAATTTAGAAAAATAGAGTAAATTTCAATAAATAAAATCACATTAATACTGTAGTGTAGTTCCTATATTCCCAATAGGCTCTGCGCATTGGAATAATATATTCAGCAGTGTAGACGTAGGACTGAGGTCGACTAGGTCTCTACTGACTATATTAGACTTAAGGTTTGCCAGTTAGCTCAGAGGTCCCTAGAAACGTTCTCGACTAAAGGAGGAGGAGTTTAACCTCCCTGGATAGACAAGAAGGGATTAGCTTCCGACAAACATATAACATGACAACTTCGCTCCCTCAGAATAAGAGTGTATCTCTAGAGTTGTGTGAAAACAATAGACAGCTATTTCACTCAGTCAAATGTGCGTACTTAGTTTCACCAGAGAAAAGAGAAAAGAGAGACGGGCCTTTTCAATAAAAAGGTGTATTTTATTGAGCAGTCTTCTTTCTCATGCAAGAGAAATGATTTGCCATTTTTGCAATACTTAATGTAAAGTGCGTACAGTAAAAAGAGTATTATAAAATAATACTGTAAAAGCGATGATATGGTTTCTTAGCCATAAGATACTTTAAAATGGATAAAATATATACATACATTGACCAACGTACTCAACTGGTGCTTCTAAAATACGCCTACCCCGGTGTACCTGACCTAAGCCTAATACGTGGGAAGGAGTAAGTAAGTAGCAGTTTAAGTTAAGTTGGTTTTGCCAAGAATCTGACTCAAGAATTCTCTTCAAGGATTTAGTCAGCTCCGTACCTGGGTAATAGAATGAAGGAGGTCTGGTATCTCTCTTTCAGGACTCGATATCCCAGCAGCCCGCGAAGGCGGCTGAGAACACCGTAGCTGGATTTCTCAGCAGGAGAAAAGACAGCGTCTCTCTCAGTGCGTCAAAGAGGAGGGGCAGCGTCTGTGGGCTCTCGCATCAGCTGGGCTCTCTGGCAAGTAGATAGCTCCTCGGCTCCAAAACCACCACCGTGTGTTTGCTTAAGGCAACGTTGGTATATTTATACCTGAAAGGTGCCGAGTTTGACGTAAGGTTTGGACATAAGACGTCAATAAAGATGTCACCAAAAACTGACTATTCCTTTAGTGTTCGCAGGAGTTGAATGATAAATCAAAACAAAACCAAATGGGGATTTCCCAGGTTGATGGAGGTTTGGTGTGTTGAAAGAACTCGTTGTGCTTTCTAGGAATCCAAGGAAGTAGCTTCTGCCGTGTTTTGGACTGCAAGAGCTATTTACTTAAATATGGATCTGATTCTTATGCCATTGTAGGGATATTATTGATTATAGCCATACAAGGGCATAAAATAGCAATATTGATTCGGTTCCTAGATAAAAACACAATACCCACTCCACGATCTAATGTCCATCATTACTAAAACTAAGCAATAGTAAACATTTAAAGATGCATGTGTATTCCAACCCACCCCAAAATACATTTTATGCATTCGAAATGGTGTATGCGAAATACACGAAAATGATAATTGTACTGTACGCTTTTCAAGCAGTGTAATCATTCAGTCAAACATGCTTATATATTGTAGCTGAACGATTTGCGAAAATTACACATGAAATGGCTCTTAATACAGAAAAGAAGGTCGAGACCATTCTATCACATATAAATACAGTTGCTGTAAATGTGCTAGAGGCTGAGGTAATATATTGTCTCTAGAGTTCCTAAAAATAGAAGCTCTGTTCTTTAAGAATAGTTCTACTTTAAGCAGAGAACATGTGCCAGAAAAGGGTAAATATTTTGGAAGTTTGAAAAAAATGATTTCGTTTGCAGGGGAAAAAATAGTTCCAAATGTTTTCAGTAGCTTTTGTTTATCAAAGCTGAAGGCCGAATTCAGAGTTCAGGGGAAAGCTGTGTGCTCATTGCTTAAAAGTTATTCTTTCTGTTCCGGGGAGAACATCATTTCAGACAGACTCGCAAAAAATTGGTCTACGACATCAGGTGAAAGTTCGACCAAGTTTAAAAGTGCTGCAACACTGCAGTCGTGAGAATGATTGCTATCATCGATGTCAGGATCAGCAATGCTCACAGAAGGTCGTACCTGGGTGATACTGCTCTCATCTCGTACTTCACTGAAACCTAATCGTAGTGGTGAAGTCTAAACGAATGCCGTCATCAGTATGGGTAGCCGCTGGGGACAACACAATGCATGAGCCGTTACAGGACTTAGCAAAGTATCTGTATCCAAAGGTACTGCTGATAGTAGTGTAAGACAGACGTCCAACACGCATTCTTCTCCGCATAGCATACATCGAAGCACAGGTAGGATGCAATTTTGCCAGATAGGTCTGAACGAAAGAAACCAGGTCATATTCAGATCTCTTAGCCGGGCTAATCCAAGGACTTTAGTTATGCGGTCCCGATAGAGTATAGCTAGGATCGTTTCTTCCATTGTTGCTTGAGTCTTGTTTGCGACTTGGCTTGCCATATCGGAGCAGAAGGGTCAAAAATAAAATTCCTGCTACGAGTCCCAAAAGTAGTGGTAGGCCGCCAATGACAGAATGGACAAAATTGAGAAAAATGCCCAGAACTGCTTCGAAGGGTGTTAACAGTCCCGAAAAAATTGTCTTAAATATATGTGGGATACCACTGGCATCAGACTTATTTAGGATTTGGCTTAGCATTTCTACAAAATGCACGGGGCAATTTGTTGATAAAAGGGTATGTATCTCTGCCGTTGTCCTTGTAACTAGAAGATCATACGTTTCTTTTGATGACGTTAAAGGCACTGTTGTCTGTAAAAGAACAGACTTCATTCTGCTTAAAGTATCAATTTGTATAGAAGAGATATTCAAAGAATGCAAATCGTCGCCTCCGTATCTGGAGAGCTGTTTGGATACAATACTTGCATATAGCAAGTGACCATGGAACAACGCTTACGAGATAGGCTTTCCCTGGCACCATGCCACAACAGCTGTGGTCCATTATTAGAATATAGCTCCCGTTAGAAAGCCGTCTAAAGAATGGCTCTATTTGTGTTGCAGGTGTGCCGTGCTGGTGACATGAAAGGTTATTTGAAGTCCCCTCACAGGCCCCATGCAAATTAATACCTTGGCACAGAAGTATACCGCTTAGTGATTGTTAACAATTGTTACCACTAAGAAATACATTCTGTTTCTTTTCACTACAACATGTGTGTGTGTGTAAGGCAATTTCCGTGATGACTTAATGTACCCTTTACCCAACCTTTCATACTGGCCCGTTGGTATATACTCTTGGCAGTATTTAAATTGGAAAGTTGTTATCGGAATTGTAATTATTCCGTGTATTATCCATTCAATGACAGGTCTTTCTGACATTGTCAATGGTAATCTTTCAAGTTTTTCAATGCTCAGAATCGTATAGTCTGCTCCTTTTTGTGCCAAACTGATTTGTTTATCAGTAAGTTTAAAGATAGAGAATAATGACGCTGTGTTTATCAAACGCCATGGCACGTAGCCTGAACGCAGATTTTGCAACGTCCAGCCTAGCTGTACAATAGAACGTAATTGGGACTGACCGTGTTGTACCATTAGTAAGTCCTGATCTATTATATCGATAGCAGATGATACAATACTGTCCAGTGAATATATTCTGGAGGACAGAGTCATTAACCCATTGTCCACAACAGAAAGTGATTTTTCCAAATGAATACGATCAAGTTCTCGTATTTTCTCTGCTGTCTCAATTTGAGTTACTTTCCAAGCTTCGTTGTACGCAGCGTATATACCGGCCGCTCTGAAACGTTTTTGACGCTGTTTGCGAGGTCCCATTATGAAATCACGCAAGTCAGCACCGTCTTTAAGTAAAGTCAAGTGTTGCTTAATTTCAGCCAGTGTGGATGTTTGTAGCCATTCAAGGCATAGTTTCCCTACACTGTATGTTGTTACTATCCCTGGATGTTGTCTCTGGGAGTATCTAGGGTCTGGTCTGGTCATTTTGAACCCCTGTGTTTTGTTCAGGAATCTATCTTGACAGTTATTTGTGTCTGTTGGCCAGATCAACCACTTTTTCCAATCAGGATGTGTTCTGTTTTGATGTAAAATATGGGATACGTCTATCTCAACATCTGTAGTGGTATTACTATCAGGTATTGGCTTTGGAATAGACGGTTTGTTTAAGTCTTTAATCTTAGCTAGGCCAAGACAAGTAGTCTGTTGAATGGTGTCATTCAACAATATTATTTGTTCTGGGATCATGCAGGCTCTAAATAATGCTTCTAAACCTTGGACTTGCCAATTTTTTGTACCCCAGATGGATTTCGTTTCAATGTTATTTTTCCAGAAATCAAAACCAAATGTAATCATTTTTTCATATAATGTTTCAGAATAATTCAATTTAGTATTTGTCAACATTGTTTTTATCCCTGTCTTATTTAACAGTTTAAAATAAAACGTTTCTGCATTACTTGTGTTCAACCCTGAGAAGTATGGAAATTTCTCATAAAATGTTTTCGAACTGCCTTTTGGTGGAGTTGCACAATGTTCCCATTGATTATACTTTAAAACATTTCTAGGTTGAGCAGATTTATGTAAATAGTGATGTGCAAAGTGGTTGTAGCAGTAAATTTTTTCATAATTCGACGAACCCTGTAAGTAATCATGTTCTGTAAATTTTGCTGACATTACTAAATCTGACATCATATTATTTATGCTTTCAAAGTCCCAATCATCAGAGATTGTACTTGGTTTTACAAAGTCACTTAATGAAACCTTGAACTGATGTGGATATTTCAAGAGTTCAACCGGGCCATAGATTTCGTAATCCGTTTTGTCCCAAGCTACCCCGCCGGTTATTGGAATGGCTGTGACATTCACTGATGATAGTTTTCTTTTCTTGATGTGAGTTGACTTGTGCGGCTTTAGGACCAAGGTGATGTTCTGACATGCTGTGTCCATTGTACTGTATTTTCCCTCAATGAATTTTCCCAAACAAAGTACCATGATGAGCCAAAGCAGGAGGAAAAGTACACCTAACACAATCCAAAATTCAATCCATGGAGAAATCAGGTAGGTTTCTTTGAGTTGATGAAAGAGTTCAGTTAATTTGTCTTTGAAGATTTATGTTGCTGGCGTTTCTTCAGGTTAGCTTGGATCTTCAGAAAAGTTATCGAAATTGATGAAGTAGCCAGATGCAGTTCTGTCAATTGTTGGAATTGCTTCCGAATTTTCCTTTTTTTTAAAAAAATTTCTTTCATTAGCACAGTCTGAGGCTACATCGTTGTAGACAGGTGTTTCTTGACGAACTGTTTCAATTTGGGTTGCAAAAGGCCCAAGTTCCATGGCATTGTTGCATGGTCCTTTTTTATTCACTGCAGGTTTATCAAATGTGATTAGTCTCTCAGTTTGAACCTCTTGGATTGTAGCAAATTTTGGTATTCTGCTATTTCTTGGGAGTCCACTGGGCCTACTACTTATTATTGGCCACATGATTGTGGTTTTACCGGGTCGATGGATACAACTCGGTTCTCCTTTTTACCAGCAAGGGGCGGTAGTACAACTGATCTTGTTCCGCTGACAGCTAAGACAGGCACTGCTTTTCTGTAAGAAGGTCCAAATTCCTTCTTCACTGCGATCTTCTCTCTGACCAGATCCCCAAACTTTGGAATCCAGATAGGCCTTGATGGGACATGTGTTTTATCTTCAGTGGCTGTTGGCTGCTGTTTTAACTTTATGTTGCTCAGGTCTTTTCTTGTTTCATTTAAGTCCTGTAAAACAGTCAAAAGATCTTTAATATCAAAGCATTTTCTTTCTACCACTGAAGTCTGACTATCTAAATCCTGAATATGCATTCTAGTTCCAAACAATAGTTTGTATGGGCTTAAACTTTTTAGAGAATTTCTTGGCAGATTGTTAAGACTACGTTGGACACTTGTTAAATGTTGGATCCACCCATCACCCGAACCTAATACCCTCGCCGTTATAGATTGCTTTATGTCCCGGTTTTGTCTTTCCACAATCCCATTTCCCTCAGGATGGAAGGGACAAGAGTACTGCAATGCAATGCCCATGCTGGTCATAGCCTCCTTATAAGCTCGAGAGCTAAAAGCAGGACCCTGGTCAGAATGTAGCATGCCAATTGCGTATCTGCCGATAAAGACTCGCAAATCTTTTATAACTGTTCTGGCGTTAGCCGAGCGCTAGGGCCACATCCAAATGAATCTCGTACAGGAATCCACTGCGACCATGATGTATTTATAATTACCATCCCTTTGTAAGGGACCACAGTGGTCCAGGTAAACACATGCTAATGGTTTATCTGAGATTAGAAGGGGTGTCTGCGCAGGTCGTTTCACTGTTGATACTTTCATTCTTTGGCATATTTCGCATTCTAGAACATATTTCTTAGTTTGTATTCTCATGCGCGGCCACCAATATCTCTGTTTTAATAATGATATTGTGGCGGAAACACCAGCATGTGCAGAAGCGAGCCCTTCGTGTGCCGCTGTAATTAGTCCTAACTTGTGTTCCATGTTTGGAATTGCCCTATCCCCCACTCCAGGGATTCGAGCAAATGGAACATTATTCGCATCAGTTATGTATGAGTACTTTACTGGAAAGCCTTTCGGGAGTGTTTTTCTGTCCTGTTTTACAGACAGCTTGCATTATATCGCTGTCTATTTTTGTTTTTGACCGTGTGATAGCAGCTACGGAAGCCGTTTGCACAGCTGCCTTTGCGGCTTCATCAGCCAATGAATTCCCCGCAACGAGAACACCATCACGTTGATGACTCAGTGTATGTATCACGTGAGTCTTTTGTAGTTCTTTCTGTAAAAGAACTACTTGTTCCCAAAGCGTTTTATGCTTGATTGTGCCACCTTTTGCATATTTGAAACCGTTTTGAACCCATTTTCGCAAGTATTCATTATAAGACTGAACGCAGTAATATGAATCGCACACTATTAGTGTGGGGAATTTGCGATCGGTATTTTCAAGCGCCATCTTAAATGCTAGTAGTTCGGCTCGTTGAGCTGTACAATCTCCTAGAGATTGCGTTTTAGTGACCAGTGGTCTAAATTTTCCTTTGTGCCAACGACCTTTAACAATTGCGCACGCAGCACTGTAAGCTTGTTTACCCCCAACAGTGGTTGTGCTGATCCGGCTGAATATATTATACAGCCGTAGTGTTCTAGAGGCAGGATTTCGGTTGAAAGAGGACATTCATATTCATATTGTAGAAATTCTTGTGTTTTTAAATTAGGATCAAATTGTTATACTATGTCCGTTGCAGCAAGAGAATTAACCCATGGGATCCATCTCGGATGTAGTGCCTTAGCATTTGGAATGCCTGCTTTTGTTACTGCTTCTAGTGCTGGTATCGGTGTAACGATTATTATTCGTTTACCTTGTGCTAGGGCTCTTTCTTTTGCTACAGCAGTCTGAACCGTAGTTAGAATTTTTTCAGTTGAACTGAATTTCATTTCAGCTTTTGTGTACAAATGTGATTTGTAAGCTATTGGTACCGTTTCTCCCTCATTAGAGGTCAGGTACGTGAATCTGCATCTTCCTGGGATGACTCGGATTACAAGGTTGCGTGTGTTGTCGCGAGTTTCTAATTTTGTTTTAGCTAACATGTCTGTTTGCAATGATCTCAAAATCTCTGTGTGTTTCTGAGTCCAATTGATTGGTTTAAAATCAGGTTTTATTAATTCATAAAGAGGTTTAACCCTCGCTGCATAATTTAGAATGTAAGTTCTTCCGAAATTCAGGAAACCTAGTATTGATTGTAAGTTCTTCAGCGTTTTTAGTGCTTGGAGTACAGCGCACTTCTCTAAGAAGTTGTCTGCTAGGCTTTTGCCTTCACTTCATATTTCATATCCTAAAAACAGGACAGTTAGATGGGCAATTCGTGACTTTTTAAAGTTGAATTTGTAACCCTCTGCTGTGAACCCAAGTATTATGGTGTTCACTCTTTTCAAGTGAGTATCCAGGTCATCATCTATGAGATAGATGTTGTCATCGACAAAAGATAATGCCTCATCATCATATATTTGTAGTAACTCTGTTACCCTTGCTGAGAATAATCCTGGGCTATTCTTGAATCCCTGCGGGAGTCGACAGAAATTTCTGTGACCCCATTATTGAGAAAGCAGTTAAATACCTGCTTTCAGGTGCAATGTTTTGACAAAAGAATCCATTAGAGATGTCTAATGTTGTCTTGTATTTTTTGCGAACGATATTATTCATTAGTGCTGCACTGTGTGAGTTTTGTACAGCAAATGTCTTGCAACATGAGTTAAGGTGTCTGTAGTCCAAGACTAGACGATATGAATCATCTGGTTTGGAGACAGGAAACAAAGGATTGTTCATTTGAGAGGTGCATGTTTTGATCACCCCTTGGTATTCAAGTTGATCTAAGATCTCCCTGACTTGTCTTTTAGCTTCTTGCTTAATTGGGTACTGCCTTTGTGCAGTTGGTTGACATTTTAACTGGATTTTGTGAGGAGGAGAGTCCTCATACCATCCTACATGATTTTTATATAATGCAGGTGCTTGAGCTACTGCCCATTTTCTTGCATATATGTATTTTCTATGATTTGGAAAATGATTTGAGAAGGCAGGCATAATCATTTCTTTGCCACAAGGGCACTCCCTGACAAACTGTGGTGGCCAGTCTTTCTCAGCTAATAGGATGTCATAGCCTTTTGAAAGATTATCCCAAAACTGACCCCTTACTTTCCTAGTCTTATCTCCCTCTATACGCAATGTTATTTCATATATTTTATGAGGGTCGCTAACTCTGGTATCTGCAGTTTCCACCTGAATGTATTCATTTGTGTCCACTGTCTCCAGATGATTCATCAGGATCTTGCGAGATATTGTCACTTCTGCTGCGCTGTCTAGCATTGTCTGGGCCCACTCTCCGTTTTTCAGCTGTGTACTCAGTATCCTCGGCATGTTTGATTATTTTAATACTGGCTACCTTCTTTCTTGGAAATTGTAATTTTTTACTTGAGCAGGTTCCTTGTTGTTGGACTTGACGTGCTCTTCCCTGTGTTCTGACCGTCCTCTTCTTTCCGATTTCTGCGAGGAAGTCTGAAAGATCGAGAGGGACGTGTATCAATATCTTGATATCTATCAGGCTTTTTCAAATTATCCCTATTTCTAAGGTTGTATCTTTTCTCAGAGGGCTCCCTCTGGGGAGACTTGTGTCTTTGGTCCAGAGATCTTTCTCTCCACCGAGGAGACCTTCCTCTGGACTGGAATCTTTTTTCTTTGGGAGTGGATTGTTTATTTCCATCCCAGCTCTTCTTCGGAGTGTTTAGATTATTTTTAATAAATATCTTTTCAAGATTTTCAGTTAGTTGGGGTTTTACCGGTTTCCCACCCAAACTATCTCTACCTAGTTCTTCATAGGATTTTTCTATGATTCTGGCAAGTTCAATTGGTTAGTCTGCTATATCTGTTTCTTTCAATTTCTGGAGGTAAGTTATATCCTCCATTGCCAATTGAACTAATTCTCTATCTGCCTTTGTTAATTCTTTTATTTTAACTAAGAGTTCTTCGCTTGACATTTTATCAATGTCTGGATGTGGTGTGTAGCTGGCTAGAACCAGCCACGTTGCTCCTGGTCTACCTAGTGGACCGAGCCTGGTGATGTGATCATTATGTTTTAGGGCGCCTTTAAACCAGAGCAGGTGCTCTTGGTAATTTAGTGGGATTTCAACCTCCTCAAAAGGAGTGTATTCATCCGGAGGTTCCTCTATTTTGTAATAGTGGAATTCGTGTGTTACAGCGTTTGCTGCTGGAAAGTTTATCCATGAATAGAATACCTCTGTCTGCCGATATTCATGGTCCTCTACCACGAATATGACTGTACCACCTTGTGATGTCAGTTCGTTTTCTATAAGTTTAAGAGTTATAATTCTTCTTAAATTTGCCGGGATGATAATTGCACCCGGTTCATTTTCATTAAACCCTGTAACATCGAAACCCCTTTATTTGCATCTACTGCAGCTTCACCGGTTTCGTTGCTGTCGCCGTTAATTGACATTGTTTTAATGAAAGTTTACAGAGCAGGTTTACAGGGATACAAAGATTAGGTGCACAATATTTTGGAACACTGTATCCTTCAACGTTGACTAAACCAAAAACTATACATAGGAATCTCTTCCTACTAAGTTCCGGCGGATTTTAACCTCTTACCCACTCCAGACGTCTTTTGGAGTATTTACGGGAAAAAGGGTCTGTGTGAAAAAGCACGACTGAGTTACTCTAACGTCTTGCGTTAGTTTTATCGCCTTACCAAACGTTGGGCGCCATGTAGTGTAGTTCCTATATTCCAAATAGGCTCTGCGCATTGGAATAATATGTTCAGCAGTGTAGACTCAGGACTGAGGTCGACTAGGTCTCTACTGACTATATTAGACTTAAGGTTTGCCAGCTAGCTCAGAGGTCACAAGAAACCTTCTCGAATAAACGAGGAGGAGTTTAACATCCCTGGATAGACAAGAAGGGATTAGCTTCCGACAACCATATAACATGACAACTTTGCTCCCTCAGAATAAGAGTGTATCTCTAGAGTCGTGTGAAAACAATAGACAGCTATTTCACTCAGTCAAATGTGCGTACTTAGTTTCACCAGAGTGCAGAGATAAGAGAGACGGGTGTTTTCAATAACAAGGTGTAATTTATTGAGCAGTCTTCTTTCTCATGCAAGAGAAATGAATTGCCATAATTGCAATACTTAATGTAAAGTAAAGTGCGTACAGTAAAAAGAGTATTATGAAATAATACTGTAAAAGCATTGATATGGTTTCGTAGCCATAAGATACTTTAAAATGGATAAAATTTATACATACATTGACTAACGTACTCAACTGGCGCTTCTAAAATACGCCTACCCCGGTGTACCTGACCTAAGCCTAATACGTGGGAAGGAGTAAGTAAGTAGTAGTTTAAGTTAAGTTGCTTTTGCCAAGAAACTGACTCAAGAATTCTCTTCAAGGATTTAGTCAGCTCCGTACCTGGGTAATACAATGCAGGAGGTCTGGTATCTCTCTTTCAGGACTCGATATCCCAGCAGCCCGCAAAGGTGGCTGAGAACACCGGAGCTGGATTTCTCGGCAGGAGAAAAGACAGCGTCTCTCTCAGCGCGTCAAAGAGGAAGGGCAGCGTCCGTGGGCTCTCGCATCAGCTGGGCTCTCGGGCAAGTAGATAGCTGCTCGGCTCCAAAACCACCACTGTGTGTTTGTTTAAGGCAACGTTGGTATATTTATACCTGAAAGGTGCCGAGTTTGACGTAAGGTTTGGACATAAGACGTCAATAAAGATGTCACTAAGAACTGACTGTTCCTTCAGTGTTCGCAGGAGTACAATGATAAATCAAAACAAAAGCAAATGGGGATTTCCCAGGTTGCTGGAGGTTTGGTGTGTAGATAGAATTCATTGTACTTTCAAGGAATCCAAGGAAGTAGCTTCTGCCGTGTTTTGGACTGCAAGGGCTATTTACTTAAATATGGATCTGATTCTTATGCCATTGTAGGGATATTATTGATTATAGCCATACAAGGGCATAAAATAGCAATATTGATTTGGTTCCTAGATAAAAACACAATAATACAAAAAAAATACAATAAGTGGGAAGAGAGTTAATAATTTTTAAACTTTCATGTGAAGGAAGGCTAAAAAGCACAAAGCGCCACTTGCAGTTATCTTGTCAAACTAGACCAAGTCCAAATCATAGGGTCAGGCTGACTGCAAGCGAATGTGGGTCAGATACAGGTACCAGGTTTGACCAAATGAAGAGATTACTTTCTCACACAGTCCAAGTCTTTGAGAGGAACCACAACCAGAGTTCAAGCTGGTAGGAGCCACAAGGAGATCATTTTTGACATGAAGGGGAAGTTTCCGGTGGAGTTTCGCATTGGTGAGAGAAGCAGGTAGTTACCTTTGGAGTGAAAAATAGGTTGCCATCAGATCTTTGCATTGGTGGGAGACGCAGGAGGTCATTACTTATGCAAAGAGTCTGATAGCGGTCACGAAGAGCCCAAAACTACTGGATTTCTACTTGTAGTTCAGATCTTGCAGTTTGCAGGTTGGAGGAGTACACTCTGATGACAGCCAAAGGTCCAGGATCTGGCCAGGCACCTTTTACGGATCAGGACTCACTCCAGCAGAAGCCAGTAGAAGAGCTCAAACAGGTCCAGTTGGTGCTGGTCAGTTGGGCAGTTGTGGGGATGCCTCTGGAAGATTGTGATGTCCCTGCAGCTGACATTGGAGGCCAGCCAACTGACCCTTGGAGTCACTTCTGGGGATCCTGCGTTCAAAGCAAGCACCCTTCTTAAGATAGCATGGCAGCCTTCTTCTGAATCTTCCAATGATCCAGGAGTTTTCTCATGAGATGACTTGATGTGCCTCTTTTACACCAAATACCGAACTTTGTGTCTCTGGGTCCCTCTCTTTGTCTACCACTAAACTGATTCTGATCTGTTCTGCTCCTACCCTGGGTTTGGCTCTGAAATGTCTAGGGTAACCAGCTGCGGTCCATTCAGATAACAGGGATGGGGCCGGGTAAGGCTACACTTTAAATCTCAGGAAGGGCTTAGTACAACTCGAGGAAATCCTGCTCAGGAGAGGAACTCCCTTTCCCATGTTCTTTTGTTCCCTGTCTGGAAGGAATCTACATCACACCACAGGAGAGTCATTATCAGTCATATGACACTGGACCTAACAGAAAGGCACATTTGGTTTAGACAGGAAAATGGCAACTTTCTAAAGGTGGTATTTTCAGAAAAGTGACTTAAATTTCAACTTTAACTTTAAAGATTTTAAATTACAATTCAAATGAGTTTAAGAAATATTTCTCTATGTGCTTCCAAACTGAATGTATTACTTATTAAGTGTAATAAGGTAACCCATTGTTAGTCTATGGAAATGGCAGCCTTTGAAAAGTGGGAAAAAAATGGCTTTCAGAAATGTTCACTGTCTGGCAACAAAACTTAAATGCACATGTCCTACTTCTTAAATACCATGTTCCATTCCATAGGAGCTGTTAGGGCCTAACATAAAGGTAACATTTGTATTAAAATGGAAAGTTTAGGCCTAGAAAAGGATCATTATGCCAGTTTGAAATGGCAGCTCCTGCACCCGGAGTTCCATCACCACTGATTTCAAACGAGATCGTTGCGGTGAATGTTAGGGGTTCACTCAATCTGGCGAACAGATTCCACAGTTCAGATGCAGGTGCTGGACACTGTAAAATCTTGAACTCATAGGCCACACACGATTAGGAATGTGACTTACTAAAGTGCAAACCAATTTTATGTATAACTTTACCACACACGAATAACAACTGCACTTACAACAAACAACTTGCATTCTACTGTTTCTGTGCTTTTGTGTTGAACTTTTACTGTGAAAGGCATGTTTTGCAATTAATTGTTACTGCAACTGGTGGAGTTACTTAAAGTGGCATAATGACGCAATTTCAAGAATTTTGCGTAACAAGCGTAATACAAAATTGCTTAAATTACGCCAGAGTAAATTAAATGTCGCCCAGTCCTAGTAAAGACCCGCTTTCATCCCTTACCACTACCTTTCCAGGACCCCTTACACCCCTAACACCTTAGCATTACCCATCCTTGTACCCTAAAAAACCATTATTAGCCCTTAACTCTACACTTCCCTAACACTTAAAACCCCTTAACGACCTTAACTCTAACTTTCCCTGAATTCTAAAATTCCCTACTACAACTAAGCACTACCCATCCATGAACCCGAAATACTTCTGATGACACCTTAACACTGCCCTATTCTGAACCTAAAACTCCATGGGGCAGCTTTACAAGCCCCTTGTTCCCCTTTTACGCCGCCGTTGCGTGACTTTTGTGGTGCAGCGGTGGCGCAAAAGAAGCGCCATGGTGCGGGGTACTTACATTGTGACGCATCTGGGAGCTGCGTCACGTTGTAAAGCCCTGCGCCAGAAGGATGAGTTCCTGCGCAGGGGGGGCGTTACGGCGCAGGAACGCCTCCTAAAAGTTGCTGAGTGAAATCTACAAGATTTCACTCAGTCACTTTGGGGCCCATGCTGCGTCAAAACCCTGCGCCTCCTTGAAGCAGGCGTAAGGATTGACGCAGCATTAACAAGATAGAGCCCGCCAGAGCCTTGCTGGAGCTGCGTCGTCCTTGTGACACAACACCAGCAATGCGCCGCTTTTACGGCACAGATGCGTCACGCATCTGGGCCGTTTTTGCCCATTGGTGCGCCGCATTGCAAATGCGGCGCATCAATGGTGGCGAAGGCATGGCGCACAATAAGCGGTGCATCCCTGCTGATATGCAGGGATGCGCAACTTATTGTAAATCTGCCCCCATATTCCGAATAGTATTAATGGGTAGTAAGGATTGTTTTATGGAGTAGAAATGGATTGTGTTCAGCCGTAGTAACGTATCTTTTAGTATTCAGGGGTGGATAGTTTTGGGGTAGTAAGGGTGTTTAGGGTCAAGGATAGGTAGTGATTAGAGGTAGTAAGGATTTTTAAGGTTCAGGGATGTGTAATACATTGGGGCAGTAAGAGTGTTTTATAGTCTTAGGGATAGATAATGCTGACCGGTAGAAACCTTTCTTAATTTTCTGTGTATGGAACGGTAATCTTGAGGGGTTATATGGTTATTTTGGGGTTTTGGGTTTGTGTGGTGTTCTTTGATAGTTTAAATTTGCATTCATATATATGTCTATGTGTGTATGTGTATGTATATTTGTATGCATGTATGTTCATGTGATAATGTGCAATTGTGGTTTCCGTTTTAATGGTAAATGTCAGTGTGGGGAATGAGAATGTTTGGAAATCGTTGTTGTGCATAAACTTGTGAGAAACTGAAGTTATGATGGTGTAATTCTGATAATGTAGGTATATTCACGTTATGCGTGTTACACGAAATTACTCAAATCAGGCCGAATCCCATGTTGCATAATTATGCTGCCCTTCACAACAAAATCATAGTGCAGGAGAGCAGGGACAACGTGAATAACAGAGCGTGAGGGGCTGACAAAAAAATGACACAGGGACGCATGGCATGGTAAAATATAGCGCTAGTGTCAGAATCGCAGCCCGCGTAATTCCGTTTAATTGCATGTTCTCAGAGATTCCGCGTAATTGCAAGGAATCGAAATTATGCACGTTTCGCACACCCCTAGTTTTGCATGCGGGGTATGTGTAATACTTTGTGTTAGCATTCATTGCAGTAAAATATATTCAATCAGTCTTCGTCGGATTAGCCCTGCAGACTGACTGTGCTGCAATTAGGCATAGGCAGAGAGGAGAGCCTTGTGAAACTAATATGTCCCCAACAATTCTGGGGCCTCAAATGACGCATTGCTGCGTGAAACCAGCGATGCGTCACTTCTCAGTGCGCACTCCTTGCGTCATGATTGATGCGTCATATTTATAATATGATGCATCATGTCGCAAGGAGTTACAGATACGTCAGTATTTCTGACGTATCTGTAGGCGCAAAAGTGGCACATTGCTGGAGTGTGTCACAAAAGTGACGCAACTCCAGCAATGTGTACTTTCACATGGGCAAGACCCATGGGCCTCATTTATGAGGCTGTGCGTCACTTTTACGCCACTGGTGCATCACAAAAATTGAAGCACCGCCGGCGTAAAAGTGAGCACTAGTGGCGTAAAAAATGCGCCTGGTTTCGCCATATTTACAAAGTGACGCATCTAAGTAGATGAGCCACTTTGTAAACCCCTGCGCCACATTATACTTGCGCCAGGTATAATGTATGCAAGGGGGAATATTGACGCTAGAAAGGGTTGTAGAAGTGATTCAGTGAAATCTATGAGATTTCACTGCGCCATTTCTAGGACACAAATGCATCAATTTCTTACGCCTGCCTCACAGCAGGCGTAAGACTGATGCAGGCCCTTTCACATGGGGCTTGCTGAGACACATTGCTGGAGTTGCGTCACTTTTGTGACACACTCCAGCAATGCGTCACTTTTGCGCCATACAGATACGTCAGAAAAACTGACGTATCTGTAATTCCTTGCGACATGATGCGTCATATTATAAATATGACGCTTCCAGCATGTCGCAAGGAGGGCGCAATGAAATGTGACGCATCGCTGTTTTCACGCAGCGATGCGCCACTTTTCATAAATGAGGCCCCTGGAATGTACTGCAATGTCTTTTCAAGAGGGTGGACTTTTGGTCATGGAATATTTCCACCCTAGCTAAGTACATCGCACACCTCAGCCATAGCACTTTACGATGATATAAGAAAACAAGGCGCTGGCCATTCGGCCTCAAATTAGGCCGATTTTGTGTTCTAGAGAAAATAGCTTGCTGGTTCACATGGTCTCTGACGTTCAAGAATAGCGATGAAAATAGGACACGCGCACATCTTGAATTTAATCGAACTAAGTTGAACACACCAATAAACATCTCAAACACCTTACGACCCAACAGAGACTTCCTTACAAAGCACGTCAAAATAAATTTACATGGAATAACTCACTTGGTAAGAGTTTATTTTCAGTCTCTAGAGGAGGATGAGTAGTCTGTGTTGCAATTCGGATGAGCAAGCACGTCAAATTTAATTTAGCAAAACTATTCTAAAAAGCGACTGTTTTCTGTCCATATATTTTCTTACTCTGTATAGAAAACGTATTTTTATTGCCTTGCATACTGGGGGTCTCTTAGCACTTCTAACGAGTGAATTGCAGGAATAATCATGGAAAGTCTAGTCATTTGCGTTTAGAAGGAGAATTGCAAAATGCTGCGGGCTCTGTTATTCGTCACTGAAATGTGACAAATTCATTTTGTATGCAATGCAATAATAAATGCAGCCGCGAGAGGCCGAGGGGGCGGTGGTGATGTTCAGGGTTAATGAGCATTGGTTTGTGAGGAAGACAATGGCTGCCACCCAGCGCCATTCATTCCTCTCTTTTGCTGCATCCTCCCCCTACGGATTGGTCTCTTGTGTATTAGCAGAGGTTCCTGCTTGAGTTCAGCAGGTCAAATGGCGGGCATGGGAGAAGAATGTGTAGGAATGCCAGTAATTCTTCAAGCAACACGTCCACATTGCTCTACAAGAATTGAAATATGCGTGCATTAGTTGTGTTGTTCTGATCAAGGGTGTTGCCAACTGCAACCAATCGATTTTCTCTTGGACGAACACGGCATTGACACATTCCTGCACCATCAAAAGAGACCACCATACAAAAAGGTCTGGGTGGTCAGAGGTTGGCACAGGGTGACAGCACATTCTACCCATGGTCCCTTGTGAGGAGAGAATAGATATTATTAAAATGTGATTGTATTTTTTGCTAGCAATTGTGAAAAAAGTTGAAGGTCAAAGTCCAGTTTTTCCTGGGGAAAGCAACTTTGCTATTTCCACAAACTGTGAGTTCACAGCAGATATACCAAGCCACAACTCTGAACACTTAACTCATGTCAGATATTTAGAGAATCATTTTGAGGGGACTTAGGGTCTGACTCAAAGCGGAAATTTACATGTGGAAATCTCCACACACAGGTTTACTCTGACAACTGGGAGCAGATTTCCGCGAGAATTGAATTCATCTATTGCAGGTGGAAATCACTGTCCAGTAGTAGGATTCATGAGTCTCCACTGCTCCACCACTTACACAACAAGGGGTGTAAACTCTTACGACATAATTCCGGCGGAAAAGTTCCTACTAGTAACTATATAACCCAGGGGCATATTACCAAGCAATACCGATAATTATCGCTATTGCTTGGTTAGCGAGAAAAAACAATCGCCGATAAAAATTGGAAATAATGCATGAATATCGCTGAAAAGTCAGCTATATTCAGGCATTACCGAGCTAATGCTCTTAGCCATGTTATCCACCTACCATTGGATAACATGGCTAAGAACTGCTCAGGGCAGGTGTTAGCTTTTGGAGATATTCGCGCTTAGCGCGAATATCTCCAAAAGTTGGTAATAGGAGATAGCGATGTTAGCGACTGTTTCCAGTCGCTAACATCTTGGCACCCCCCCCTTTGCATGTCATTAGTGATAAATATCACTAACATGCAAAGAGGGGCCCAAGATGGTTGCTATCTCCTACTAGCTGTCGCTAACTGGTGTTAGCGACAGCTAGGTAATAGGGAGATAATTTTATCTCCGCTTTCTTGGCTTTTAAAGCCAAAAAAGCGGAGATAAACCCCCTTGATAATATGCCCCTCAGTATCTGGCCTGCATTTATAGACTAAGGTCACCACAATCGAGGCAGATATCCGGCTCTGCTATGAAAAAATCCAAATGGAAAATATAGACAACAGCATTCACCTGTCCTCAGGCACACCCCTCTGTTGCACATTAATCCACCACACACATACATCCACCCATATCATAGGCTTTTCCCTGTTCCCCTTGGGCTGTGTGACTTTCATGATCCCTTGCTGCAGCTCCAGGATCCAAATGGAGTTAATACCACTCAAGAGGAGAGTCATTTTACTGCAAGTGAGACAGATCTTAGACTTACCTTTGTTGTTCATCATTACTGCAAACTAGGGGCCTATTCACAAACTGCATTTTGTTGTACATTTTGCAGTACTGCAATAGTACTACAACCATTTTACAGAACTCTATTCACAAACCTACATGAGAATTTTATATCTCCGCCTCTCCTATCTTTTTATGTACAGAAATCTACTCCCCAACTGCAGAGTCTCCACACACATAGGTATACGTTTTGCTCATAAATGTGGGAGGGACAGAGGGGAGTGACTGGAAAATAAGTGATACCTACAAACAAAGGAAAGGGGATTAAGGAGGAGGAAGCAGGCATTTAAGTGGGTCCAGGTATGGTCAGGGAGGGGATTATGGAGGGATGTCACCCATCCACAAAAGAGTAAGCCCATTGCTGTTCCCAAACTGCACTTCTATAGTTTCCACACCCAAAAGGGGACCCAAAACAGCAAGAAATGACTCCATGCCAGAGCTCAAGTAAGTCTAGCATCACACGTGGCCAACCACTGGCATTTCGACACCCTCCCATAGAAATGAATGGATTTAGAGATAAAAAATAAGACTCCATGGGAAATCATTATAAATTAAATTACGTTTTGTTTTAAAAAGTTTAAATCCTAAATAAATATAATTTAATTTTACAATAATATAGAGAAAAAGCACATATTTGTGTATAATTATAAAATATTTTATAAAACATGTTTTCTTTTAACAATTAATGTAACCATACATTTTATTTAGACAAATATTAAAGTTACTTCTAATTAATGCTAGTCATCAATTTTAATAATTATGAATGCATAATAGTTTGTTTTTTTAACCTTAGGGGAGAATACAGTTTGTTAATTTAAACTTCAGAAAAATAATTTACATTAAATTTAATAAATTTACATTAATTAAAGATTTTCTTCAAAACTAAGTTAATAGTTGCGCATCATTTTTTTCTTTAGGTCACATTTAAAATAAATATATACAATTAATTTACATAACTATTTAACACAAAAATACTTTTGCTATTTTTTTTTGGTCAAATAAACTTTTTCTTTTTTCTTAAACTTTACCATAGGGAGACTTGAGAGTCGGGATTGAGATCTCCACATGGTACAATATAAGGAAAATATAAAGAGTTTACTAACACCTGTTGTGGAATGAAGAAGACAGCCAAATAGCAGGAGTCAGTAGACTGTCATTGCATTGGGAGTGGTGATATGCATCACAGGGGACATGAAAAATAAGTGTCATAATGACAGAAGAAGGAAGGTGATTGAGAAAGATACAGGTGGTACATGTTCTACCTGCATGCCATCCTGGTCTCACCCCCTCAATGATTGTATCCACACCCCAAAAAACCCTGACCTGCTATATGGCCTGTCTGTTCTGGGGAATCCCAAAGTAAGGTGGCCAAGTATTAAAATATGACTCTCTATTTAGAACTATATTTCTACTCCACACCAATCAATCAGGGTCTTGTATAGCGTGGCTATTTTCCCATGACAGTCTCACAGGGGGGCTGCTGGTCAGACAGGGTGGAGGACGATTCGAGGAGTCAGATCTGAGGTCCTTCCTGAATTGAGCCAGCGGCATGGATTGTCTGAGGTGGAGGGGCAGGGTTTTCCAAGTCTTGGCGGTGAGGTAGGAGAATGACCTTCCTCCAGTTCTCGCCGTTGAGAGGATTGGAGTTGTCTGTCGGGTACGTAGAATGTGAGGCGGTGGTTCAGGTATGCTGGTACTTTGTCATGTAGAGCTTTGTAGGCATGAGTGAGGAGCTTGAAAGTGATTCTCTTGTTGACTTGGATCGAGTGGAGTTGTCAAAGGTGTTGCATGATGTAGCTGGGGCGGGGGATGCCAAGCACCTGTCTGGCTGCGTCATTTTGGACGTTCTGTAGTTTCTTGAGCTGTTTCTGTGTGACACAGGTGTAGACTGCATTGCTGTAGTCGAGTCTGCTGGTGATGGGTGCGTGTATGACCATCTTTCTGGATTCTGTGGGGATCCATCTGAATGTCTTTTCAAAGCAAGCAGAGTGTGTGGAAGCAGGCTGAAGAAACTGCCTTGATTAGGTGGTTCATAGTGAGTGATAAGTCCAGTATGATGCCGAGGTTGTGTGCGTGGTCCGTTGAGGTGGGTGGAGAACCCGAAGCAGCTGGCCACCAGGAATCATCCCAAGCTGAAGGAGTGGGTCCCAGGATGAGTACTTTGGTCTTGTCCGAGTTGAGCTTGAGGCAGCTGTCTTTCATCCAGGTAGCAATGGCCTTCTTTCCACTGTGGAAGTTGATTCTGGCAGTGTGGGTTTGTTAGCGAGGGAGAGGATCAGCAGGATGTTGTCAGCATAGGAGACGATGTTGAGTCTGTGGCTTCTGACGATGGCTGCGAGGGGGGCAATGTTGATCTTGAAGAGGGTGGGACTCAGTGAAGAACCCTGGGGCACTCCACAGCTCATCTCTCTGGGTTCTTAGAGGAGCAGTGGTAGTCTGACTCGCTGGGTCTGGCAAGTGAAGAAGGAGTGGATCCAGTCCAGAGCTTTGTCACGGATGCTGGCATCATGGAGTCTCGTGATTAGAGTGCAGTAGGAGATAGTGTTGAAGGCGGCTGAGAGATCGAGTAGGATGAGGGCTGCGGTCTCACCTAACCCTGGGCGGAGTTCACGGAGTGGGGCTTCGCGGAGCTACGCGAAGTGGGCGAGAAACTACGCCCACCTCCGCACTCCGCGTAGCCCCACTCCGCAAAACCACTGGCCGCCAGCCCCGCCACCCGCCTCCCTCCCGCCCTCCCTAAATACTTTAAAATAAAGGAACGCAATAATTTTAAAAGCACCTACCTTGCCGCCGCTGGCCGCCGCGTTCCCCGGGGCTCGTTATCTTCCGTCTTCCGTATTTTTCAATAATGCGCATGCGCGGGCGGCCGCGCATGCGCATTTTCTCGTGAAAATGCGCATGCGCGGCCGTCCGCGCATGCGCATTACTGCAAAATACGGAAGACGGAAGATAACGAGCCCCGGGGAACGCGGCGGCCAGCGGCGGCAAGGTAAGTGCTTTTAAAATGATTGCGTTCCTTTATTTTAAAGTATTTAGGGAGGGCGGGAGGGAGGCGGGTGGTGGCCAGCTACGCTCCGTCTGCGGAGCGTGCGTAGTGCCGCCTGGCTCCGCCAGCTCCGCAAAATGCAAATGAACACTATTTGAGGGAGAAGATGTAGAAGGGTCCAAGGACTCTGAGGAAGGCAGCAGGAATTCTCCCTCCTGGTACTTCAATGAGATCTGCAGGGGCCAGGTGATTGATATTCAAGCATTTTGGGGTCCGAGGACAGACTGCAGCCATGCACTCCCTAGAAACCTAGCACCAAAACATTCAACTTAAGAACATAGGGAGAAGTTAGGAAGACATGTGAAGAAGAGGGAGAATTAATCATTACATTTACACATATATATGAGTAAGACCTTTGCAAAAGTAAATAACAGGCAATAAAAGTATTCAAACCCTATTCCTAGTTGAGACCCCCTACTGTCCCATTACAGACATATATTGTTCATCTATGGGCACCTAATGTGCTCATTCATATAATGTTGCATTACTTTTTGAAGATCCTTTATTGTCAGACCATTTGCCTGCTCCACCACCTCTTTAACTCCATCCACTGTTTAAAGATGTGGACCAACCATGGACAGCAGGCAGATACAGAGACTGGTAACTCTTAAGCAATATCATATTCAAAATGTATCAGCATATTTGTCTCTCCTTAAGTGTTGGATATGTCACATATTTTTTATTATTATAAACCTCTTGTTCTTCACTTATTAATTGTGAAAATGAAGGCCTGAATTTACATGACTAATTTTGCTTTCCTTATGATACTAAATACATCTTTCAATGTTTTCATATTTATATTTAACCCCCTCCATGCTCATGACAGAACCATTCTGTCATAAGTCACGGTTGGGCTGTGCTGATGACGGAATGGTTCCGATACGAGCACTCCCGCGATTGGAATGTCCAGCACAGGGCTGGATTTCCTGCCGCAGGCAAGCGGTTAAGCATATTTATGTTTCCTTTATCATTGTCTTACTAGGGCAATCCAGATCTTCAGAGTAACACAACATTGGTTTGCTCACCACACACCTTTGCCACCAAAATGGTTGAAATAGTTACCAATAGTTACCTATGAATTCATGATATCTAAATGGTTATATACAGTGAAACTATCTGCCCCTATGATTTTATTGGTGGGCGAAGTAAAGAGGGCTTCAATATGGTCCGATTCAAGATGAATTGAGCATCCCATCAGATTTTGTCTCTATATCCTTTAGACATGTACTCCCAACATTATGGTAGAGTGGAGAGGTGTAGTATACAGTGGAGTCAAGTGTTGTAGAGTGGAGTGGTGTATACTACAGTGGAGTGGACTGGTCTGTTGTAGAGTGTCGGAAAGTGGTGTAGTCTAGAATTGAGTAGAGTGTTGCGGAGTGTATTTAAAGTGTTGTAGAGTGAAGTGAAGTGAAGTAGAGTAGAGTAGAGTGTGGTACAGTATGATAAAGTGGGTTTGACTGTGGTAGAATTGAATGGCATAAAGAAGCATACATTGGAATGGTGTAGAGTGCAGTAGTGGAGCACATTGGAGTACTATGGAGTAGTGCCTCATAGAGTAGAGCATATATACTGGGATGGAGCTGCATAGCAAGTGGTGTGTAGAGTGGAGTAGAGTGTCATAAAGTGATATAGAGTAAAGTACAGTGCTGTACACTGGCATTGACAGGAGTGCCTAGTTGTAGAGTGCAATCCTATACAGTGGAGTGTAGTATGGTACAGTGGAGGGGCATAGGCTGTTGGTGAGTGGAGTATAGTGTTGTTGAGCGGAACATGTGGAGTGGCATGGAGTGGTGCTGGGTAGAGTGGACCACTAACACCATGAGTACAGTTGTGAGGAAAGATCTCAAAAGAAGATGCCTGTCATTTTTGGAGACAAGTAGATCCTCCACAGAAAAATCGAATACAACAGTACAGGCCCATCAGCTTACACTGACTACATATAGTATCCAGCTGTATCTGATAAAAACTTTAGGTGGTTATGACGTTTTAGACTAGGGATCGTGCATAGATTAATTAGCTTTCACGACATGAAAGACTGGTCCAGAACTATGAGTAAATGCCCCTGCGAAGACGTGTCTCAAAAGTCGACACTTCACGTTCTTTTACTCTGCAAATTTTATTCTGTTCAGAGAAGGAGGTGGATTCTGCTGATCTTAAGAACACTTGGCCTTAGACAATGTTGCCCTGCGTTATTTATTGGCTATGCAACTACTAGAGAACTAATACTTTACCACCTCAATAGCCTTGTTTTTAAAAAATAGTATAAAATGCAGGAAATCTATACTACTATTATAAAGGAAGAACTTTGAACCTTTGAGGCGGGTAAACTCGGGAACCACAGCGCCAATCCACACACCCGATACATCGTTGAAATTGTCAGGGTGTGCAGATGGACATAGGCTATATAAATTAAAAAATTATAGGGTATTTAAAAAATTTACGAGAAAAAAAGTAGTCCCATGGAAGTAGCGCCGGCCGCGACGTGCGTGCTGACATCAGTGCTGTGCCTCTGTGCCGTAATTATTAATGACGTGTTGTTAGTTCTTGCAGAGACCGGGTGCTCTATTTGAATGTATGCAGTACTCATGGCGCAAAAAGAAATGTGGAAGACACGTTAATGATTTGTAGATCCAGTCATCTAACCACTCATTTGCTTCTAGGAAAAGACATGCTTCGCTGTTCTTTTTCCAAAACTCGGGTAAGGTTCGTAGCTAGGCTTCCCTCTGCACACCTCTTTTCGCGTTTTGGGGGGTCTGAGGAGAGTCTTCCTGTGCAAGTGCTTATAATCATGGTCACTGCACTCATGCTATTTTCGTGTCGTTTGCCACATTTGCCACATTATCCATCAACTGCTGCATAATCTGAAGATTTTAACAAAAAGAATGTTTTGTTTGTAGCTCACACCGATCAACAGTGACTTAAAGTGTGGTTACAAGTTGCAGTGCAATGGAAGGCCCCTCACAAAGTTTGACTGGTCACCTTTCTCTTGAATATTGCTATATCAGGGTGTTAAACCTTTATTAATGAAGTAAAACCGACCCGCAGACAGTGTTAAGAATTGTAATAACGAAGTAATACTATCACAAAATGCGATGCATTATGCTGCATAGTTTGCCTTTTCTTGCCATCAAATGAAGTCAACTCTGAGGCATGATCGTCCCCGCCACATAGTTCAATTAACCCAGATTATAATTAACTGGTTCTGCCCTGGGCCTAATGAATTAGTACCCCTCAGGCAGCTGTGCGCATGTTTAAATGTATGAACATTTATGTCCCACTTGCTCCCCGGACATTTTGATTTCCAGCAGCAATCGGGGCGAAGAAAACATTTTCATGGTCGAAATGCACTGTCCAGGTGTACACTATAGCACTGTGTGATCTTCATAATGCCCGTCTGTAGCAGCAGAGGTGTTACCGCTCTTTCCTGTCACTTTTCTGTGTGTGGGGGTTATACTGCAAACCACAGACTCTAACATGCAGTCACAGCTGTTGCTCGCCCCCCTGCTGCAACTGAGCAGGAAGGACTAATCTTCTCAGACCACTGAGCAGTGATGGGAGATTAGCCCACAACACAATTACACTGAGAGGAAAGCCAGTGGTGTAGTGCAAAATGATTGCCCCCCTCCAGAATGTGATATGGCACACCGAGTCTCCCATATCGATATCGAGATCGTCATTAGTCTTTGGGCTGCATGGGGCCACCCATTGAAGAATTTTGGGCACACTGGTAGTGACAGTCACTCATTCCCAAAGCATTATTATATATGGCACTGAGTTGAGGGCCCTTGGAGAATCTGCTCAAACCCTTACAGGAGATTGTGGGAGAGAAAATAATGGCAACTTATTTTTATTTAGCTATCCATACCACCATTTTGTCATTTTAAAGTACTGTTATCAATGAGTTCTTCTTTTCACAGATTTGATGGTTCTCAGTTGACTGTCCTCGGAAGGATGGAAGGTTGTGTTGGCCTTGGTAGGATTGAAACGTATGGCCTGTAGTCTGGAACAGGCATTAGCAGTGATTATTTGACTAATAGAGACAAAGTTCCTCCTAAATGAGGTAGAAAACAGAGGAAGGGGAAGCAAGATTTCAAACAATACTGGCGTTTAAATCTATACTACTATTATAAAGGAAGAACTTTGAACCTTTGAGGCGGGTAAACTCGGGAACCGCAGCGCCAATCCACACACCCGATACATCGTTGAAATTGTCAGGGTGTGCAGATGGACATAGGCTATATAAATTAAAAAAATATAAGTTATTTAAAAAATTAATGAGAAAAAAAAGTAGTCCCATGGAAGTAGCGCCGGCCGCGACGTGCGTGCTGACACCCGGAGCGCGGGGAGGAGCGACGTCCTGGAGCATGAGGAGGAGCGGCAGACATGAGCGCGGGGAGGAGCGGCAGACAGGCGGGGAGGAGCGGTGAGGAGCGGCAGACAGGCTAGGAGGAGCAGAGAGGAGTGGCGGACAGGCGGGGAGGAGAGTGAAGGAGAGGGAAGGAGCGGCAAGGAGCGGCGAGGAGTGGCGCGGAGCAGCGGATCGGTGAACTCAGGAGCGCTGGGAGGTGCGGTGGATGAGGTAAGGCTCCGGGGGACCCACGGACAATGTCAGGGCGGGCGGGGGCCCTGAAGCCAAGGTGGGGATGGGCTGCTACTCCGGGGGACCCACGGACAATGTCAGGGCGGGCGGGGGCCCGGTGGGTGGGGGCCCTGAAGCCTGATTGCTCCCGGACAAGGTCGGGACGGGCTGCTAGTCTATTTTTATATGAGTCCTCCACCAGTATGATGTGACGACTCCTGGTGGCCGACCGCACTAGGAACCGTCCCAATACCCACCGACCACGCACGCAACCTTGGGGTCATCCTTGACTCCACCCCCTCCATGACTAAACAGGTCAACGCCGTCTCCTCCTCCTGCTTCAACACCTTTCGCATGCTCCGCAAGATCTACAAGTGGATCGACACCGAAACGAGAAGAACACTCACCCAGGCCCTCGTCAGCAGCAGATTGGACTACGGAAACGCCCTCTATGCAGGAGCCTCGGCCAAACTCCTGAGACAGCTCCAACGCATCCAGAACGCCTCTGCTCGCCTGATCCTCGACATCCCTCGCCGCAGCCATATCACACCCCACCTGAGAGACCTGCACTGGCTCCCCGTAAACAAGATGATAACCTTCAAGCTCCTCACCCAGGCACACAAGGCACTCCACAACACCGGACCAACGTACCTCACCAGACGACTCAGCTTCTACACCCCCACCCACGAGCTCTGCTTCTCCGACCTCACCCTCGCCACAGTCCCCCGCTTCCAAAGAGCGACATCCGGTGGCAGATCATTCTCTCACCTCGCCGCAAAGACGTGGAACACCCTCCCCTTCCACCTACGGCAGACCCAAGACCTGCTAACCTTCAGAAAACTCCTCAAGACCTGGCTTTTCGAGCAATAGCAGCATCCCTCACCCCAGTGCCTTGAGACCCTCATGGATGAGTGGTGCGCTTTACAAATGATTTGATTGATTGATTTATTGATTATAGATGTATATTTATGTACTGATTTCTAAATTGTATCAATATATGGTTCTTTTAAAATTTGAACTGATAATTAAGGTGCATGATTTTGTGTGCTTTTATGATTGTCTTTTTAAGAATCGAACAAAGCTTTATTGAATTGAATTGAACTGGGTAGAGTGGATTGGCATAGAATGGACTAGCGTGCAGTGGGGTACCGTGCAGTGTGATAGCATGCAATGGAGTGGCACAGAATGAAATAGCACAGAGTGAAGTGGTATAGAGTGGACTTACAAACAGTGGAATATGATAAAGTGCAGTGTTGTTGAGTGGAGTGGTGTACAGTGGAGTGGTGTTGACTGCAATGGCATAGAGTGCATTGGGGTCGAGTGGAGTGGGGTACAGTGGAGTGGAGTAAAGGGGAGTGGCATAGAGCGGAATGGCATATAGTGAAATAACGTGCAATAGAGGAGCGTACACTGAAATAGCATGGAGTGGAGTAACATAGAGTGGAGTGGGGTATAGTGGAGTAGAGAACAGTGGAAAAGAGTTCAGTAGAGTAGTGTATAGTGGAGTGGCGCAGAGTTTAGCTGCATACTGTGGAATGGCGTAGAACTTAGTTGGATAAGGTAGAGTGACACAGAGTGGAGTGGCGTAGAGTGGGCGTAGAGTGGACTAGTGTACAGTGGAGTGTTGTAGAGTGAAGTGGCATAGAGTAGAGTAGCGTATAGTGTAGTGGTGTAGAGTGGAATGGCGTAGAGTGATGTGGCGTAGAGTGGAATGGATTGAGTGGGGTGGCAAACATGAAGTTGCCTTCAGTGGAATAGTGTAGAGTGGACTGGTGTATAGTGTAGGGGCACAGGCTGGAGTGACACAGAGTGGAGTGCTGTAAAGTGGGGTGGCATACAGTGTAATAGCATATGGTGGAGTGGCGTACCGTGCAGTAGTGTAGAGTGGAGTGTATTAGAGTGGATTGCATACGGATTGCAAATAGTGTAGAATGGAGTTCTGTAGTGTGGAGTTTCATAGAGTGGTGTGAGGTAAAGTGTAGTGGCTGTGCAGTGGAATAGCATAGAGTGGAGTGGCTTACAGTAGAATAATGTAGACAGGAGTGGGTTAGAGTGGAGTGGTATAGAGTGGAGTAGCATACAGTGGCGCAGAGTGGAGTAAGGTACGGTGTAGAGTTGTACAGTGGAACAGCATAACCTTGAATGGCATATAATGGAGTGGGGTACACAGGAGTGGTGAAGAGTGGAGTGTTGTACAGTGAAGCAGGGTAAAGTGTAGTGTGGTAGACCTTAGTGTCACACAGAGTAATATTACACTGTGCAGTGGCATAGAGTTGAATGATGTAGAGTAGATGGGTGTACAGTGGAATAGAATAGAGTGTAGTGTAGTGGCATAGAATCTAGTGGCATACAGTGTAGAATCATACAATGAAGTGGTGTAGAGTGGAATAATGTTGAGTGTGCAATGTAGTGACGTAAAGTGAAGTGACTTATAGTACAAAAGCGTAGAGTAGAATGGTGGAGAGTGGAGTGTCATACAGTGGAACAGTGTTGTGTGTAGTGTTGTAAAGTACAGTGGTGTCGAGTGGAGTGGCATAGAATGGAGTGTTGTACAGTGTAATAGTCTACAGTGGATTGCCTTAGAGTGAAGTGGCATAGAGTGGAGCGCAGAGAGTGGAGTGGCATTCAGTGGAGTAGCATAGAGTGGAGGGGCGTACAGTGAAGTTGGATAGACTGAAGTAAAATAGAATGGAGTGGCATAGAGTGTAATAACATTCAGTGTGGTAATATAGTGTGCAGTGGAGTGTCGTACAGTGTAATAGCATAGAGTGGAGTGGCGTAGAGCGGAGTGACATACATTGGAGTGGCATAAAGTGGAGTGACATAATTGAAACAGACGTACAGTGAAAGTGGGTAAACGGATGTAGATGTAATGTTGTAGGGAATATATATCATGAGGTTGTATGTGTGAACAGTGTTAGTATTGTTCAAGTTATAAGTTTGAAAATACTTAGTTATATATTCTGCTGCGTTATACAGTGGTAAGTTTGTGGCATACTATGGTACATGTGGACGAAAAGGCAGTATGTGATTGGCTAATGGCTGTGGTTACTAAACGTAAAAAGGCAGCCATGTCGTTTTCAGCATAGTTTAGGTGTGTTCTGCGTTCTGTGATGTCCTCAGTGTTGTCATTTACGCACAAAAAACATAAACATTCAGTATTTATAGCTACCTGACCTAACTATAACTTACACCCCCCAGAAATGCACTGCTTATGAACCCACATATTACATCACTCATGACATGGTCAGTGACATTACTGCTTAGTTTAGGTTATATGGTTTGAGATAGACCCACGCTGTCTCTCCAGCGCAGAAAAACATCAGTTGCATTCATAAAAGTGAATCAAAGAGAGAAGTTCCATTTAAAAGGTAGATGATATAGATTAATGTAGACTTATGGAAGCCTAGGCCTATGATTCCAAACTAAATGGCCAACATGTCTGCAACATGTGAGCATGGAGCCTTTCTCTGGCAATCACAGCACTCATTGATATAATAGCGAGCCTATGACTAAAAGTAACTGCCACGACCTTCCAGGAACAGGATAGAGGATCAGATGCAAAAAAAGCCATCTGCACTTGACCTTGTAATAGTGGCTTGCCAGGCCTTGCAGCTATGAGGACAGGGATGTCAGCTCCGAAGGTGGCAGGTAGAGCTGAACACTAAACCCCTTGGTCTGGCTCTTTTTGCTCAGCTTATCTTCTCTTTATTTGTTCAAAGCTCTCCATGATTTAACAGAGGAACTTGGCCTTCATAGTGACGTTTGGTACTTCAGGTGTAGGAAATGCCATTTGGGTGCAAAGGAGGCCTTGGCAACTGGGCCTAAATCGATGGCTTGCGTGGCCTTGGTGCTGTGAGTACAGGGCGTTTAGTGTGTTGGTGGCAGAGAGAGACACGTACCTGACACCTTATTATTACCCCTTGACCTTCAGGTTAGCTTCTCTTTGTCTTTGATGCTTTACTATTTAAAAGAGAGCCTCGCCCTCAGAGTGGAGGGAAAGTAGCTTAGTGGGTGGGATGGCCAATCAGGTGGAACATAACATAACATAACATAACATAACATAACATAACATAACATAACATAACATAACATAAATGTAAATAAATGTAAATGTAAGGTGTTTTGTAGCGCGCTCAATTACTACCGGAGTATCCTGGCGCGAATGACCGCTGGGGAACCCGTCCTGGCTTTCCCTGTGAGATGGTCCCATGCTGGGTATCTCCAAGGTGAAGCCAGGCATCCCCGGCGTCTGTGGGGGGCCGTTGTAGAGATGAGGCAAGCTTAATGCCCAGAGTTACCGAGTGTGATCACTGCCCAAAGTGGGCACCGAGGCGAGAATTATCAGTCCGCTGACCCTGGTCCTCGACCCTGCCGCGTCGGGAATCGAACCCTGGTCCCGGGCCGTTCTCAGCCTCCGGGTCTGGCGCCTCTAACCAGTGAGCCACACCTCTCTACATAACATAACATAACATAACATAACATAACATAACATAACAAAGCAGCTATTCTCTGATGTGCTTCTGATTTTAATGGCACAGTTCATATACCTCAGTGCTGACTTTCACTTTAGCTGGGCTAGATGGTCACGGCATGAGCACAGAATCGTTGCCTTTTAAAACCAGTGCATTTGTTTGTGCTCGGTTTGTATCTTGGCAGATTATACTTTATAGCAATGACTCAGCTAGCCACACAGCCTGAAAAAACAGTATTGATTTTGTGGAGATACTTATTTTCTCTTTTCCCCGTTGTTAATTACCATAAAATATATAATCAGCCCTCCCTCAAGAGAACTCTCAGCTCTGACTGCTTTAAATTAGTTTTCTGAGGATGTTCAATCTTCTAGGGTCTTCAGAGCGTGTTGCTTTTCTAAATTGATTGCGTTGCGTTGGAGTTTAGAATAATTAAATCGAAAGGATCCGGTTATGCAGGAGTGGGGATTACAATAATCCTTGTCTGCATTTCGTAAGTGTGCCTGGAAAGAATCCTTGAGCTACATGCAAAGGAGATACTTAATGCAGCTCCAGCATTTCGGCTGTGTTGTGTTAACAAATCCACCTTGTGTTGGTGTAGTGGAGCTTACCTATGGGATAAAGTACCCCGCTGTACATTATAATAATATTGCAAGTCATGGAGGAGTTCCATGACCATAAAAAGAAACGTAATCTATAAATGAGTTCCTTTCTAAGATCATGAGTTTCTTTATAAGGTCATAGAACTCCATGGTGATTTGCAATATCTGTTAACTGTACTGCAGAGGGTGTTTTATTCCTTCTAATACATTGTCATTCCATCACCTTTTACAAACTGTTAAATCCTTGGTATCTTGCTCTTTCAGGTTCATTCTATACAAATAGAATACAAGTAGAATCTGTGCTGTTTAAATATACCAGAAAAGCAGTTAGTCATTTTTACAAAAATAATATTAGATTCAGTTAAATATGAATCAGGTTTTAAAATGCTATAGCTCAGATTGTGTAGAAACTTGCAGATATTCCTTCTTTCCTGTAATGACTTTTAGATTGGGTAAAAAACATCAGGATGTCTTCAATATCACAATTCACCTGTAGCAAGTAAATTGGAGATAAGATCTAATACAGGGATTGCAGGATCCCATGTATTATATAACTATTGCCCGCACTTAACGTGGCCACAAAGCACTTTCTGGGTGGTTTTCTATGTAACTACTCAGTTTTTAATGCATGGTCGCCTGAGTGTGTTAACTGGAGGTGTAGTCTAAGAGTACTGTGTTTGGTACTATGTGTGAGGTTTAGTGGTGTTCTCCAATTAGGTCTCACTGGCTTGTACCAGTGCTTATTAGCGAAGTGAAAATGTGAAAGAGAGGGAGGAATAGGAAAACCGTTTACACATACAGGCCAATGCATCTTGCAACCTACAACTGATACATCAGGTTTTACAAAAACAGATAGGTCTTTATATAGCTTTCTAGAATTCAAAATAGTTATTATCATTATTCATGCCGGCAGGGTGTTCCAGAGCTTAGTTCACTGTGCAGAGGAAGAGCTCCCACCCATGCTGTTTTTTTTTTTAATAAGGAGATGATCAAGAAGAGGACCATTCTGTTTCTGATGTTCCTCATTTGGAGGCAGATTATGGGTAGAAGAGAGACATTTTAGGTTGCACTATGTCTGAAATGCAATTAACTTCATCATGTACCTACCAGGCGATTAGCACAAGACCAGAATTGCAATATGCAATGCCCTCCAGAGGGGGGAAATCTGTCTGAGACTGTCTGCTTGTTAAATACAGCTTTGCCAATATGAGAGCTTATGCATGAGTCTTTTCCCAACTTAGATGGGCGTTTATGGGTACATGGTGCCAATACATTTACTTCAGAAACTATCAAAATAAGACAAGTCATCAGCTGTCCATCTCATTGAAGAACACTCCTCATGGATATTTAGCTTCACTGGGGGGCAATGGTGAAGTCCCAAAGGGTATTGCAACTCTGCAGTTCTGGCTCCAGCAAGTATCTTTTCAATATTTGTCTCTTTATCCCCAAGCATGAGACAAGACCACTGTGTCATCAGAATCTACGCTCATCGATGTGGAAAAGTTATTGTGAGACGTCATGGCTGTCTTTGTGGATTTCTCCCCAATACACCTTTTTAACATAGGTATGTTTTGATTAACCCCACTGTTGGCTCAGATGGCAGTAACCATAATGGCTTTGTTGGCACAACCAGTGGGAGAGGCTAGAAAGTATTTGGGCTTGCCCTCTTGGTTTCTCTCCTAGACTAGCACCACGCCATGGAATTGAATTTAAAATATTCAAGTTCCATTCTCTTGCTGACTTTGCAGTTGTGCTAATCTCATTTTCCTTCTTCTTGCGCTGATCCCGGAAGCATAGGAACCCATGTTTCATCACAGGGTATGGGCGGGCTACGCGTGGGCCCATATGATAGCTGCCATCATACATGCTGGTGAGCAGTAGAGATGTTCCAGTATCCTAGACCTGTAAATCCCTGATTCTAGGGATCAAGAACCTAGCCCTTGGATGACTGGTGTTCACAACACTTGCTGGAGTTGGAAGAATTAAATGTCAGAAAGAAAAAGTTTTCTTTCTTGAGTCCCCTCACTCACCAGGGTTTCCCCAGGGTGACATGCTTCATCATTGGGGCCTTCCCAGTCCTCTACGGACTGAGGCATGCTACGACATGCTGAATTACGTAGGAGCACTGAAGTGATGGACTATGTGTAGTGCAGTCAGTGTAGTGAAATGGACTGGGTTTGGAAGTGAGTTAAAATTACCTATCTAGTGAGCGACAATGATTTATTCTTGCTCCTAATAAGTATGATTAAAAACGGGGTGGAACACTAGGGGTCCTAATTACAATGGGTTAGGTGTACCTAGTAATTCCTCTTTCTCCCCCTTCCTTTTGAGTATGTTCCAGTATCCTCCCAGGAATAAAATGGGACTTGATTTATGTCCACTCTTCTCTCTTTCATATTTCAAATGGTTTCCTCCATGATGTACATGAAGCATTTCACTTCTCTTACGTATAGCCATCACGGCAAAACCACACAATGTTTTATGAAAAGAGTTTCCACATACCCCTTGAACTCTTCCTTGGAAGGACAGCCCAATATATATTTTAATACCTTCATGTGAGCCACATATGGCTGGCATCCTCTCTGTTTTACAAGAACTGTCTCTTCCGATGTTAACCTGGCCAGTCCTTGGGAGACCAAGTGATTTCATTTCCGAAATCACGTGGTAGGAGACCTCCACTTGGTGTGTTGTCCTCTTTATTAATGTTGTAAGTGTTGCAATTCAGCAACCTCTAGGTAGAAGCCCCTTTTCCAGCCACAGACACTTGTGTTTGAGGTTCGATTGGTTTGAATGTCTGTTTTGGCAGAGGTGCGGTAGTGAGTCAACTCCAGAATGCTTTCCCATCAATTTCCTTACAAAGCCAGACTTCACTAGCTGAATCATCCTGGGTAGTGGTATGAACTCTATCACTGAAAGGGTTGCTTCAGCCGAGGCACCTTCATTGGCCAATCTCATGTTATTTTGTCCCTTCAGCTTCTCCTGCAGTTGATGCCCTGGGAGTTGGGACAGATGTGTGGAAGGTTCCTGCCATGAAACATGAACTCACTTCAAACATGTATATATGTGGCAGGATTATCCACTTACTGAGCCATGTGAAAGGGTGCTGTAATTTTAAGACTTTTGGTATTCACAGAAGGCATTTAGGAGTCCTAAAGTTAGGAGTCCTAACTTCTGTGAATACCGAAATGAGTAAGTTCATTCTGTGAATACCAAAAGTAGTAAGTGCATTCTGTGAATGCCAAAAGTAGTAAATTCATTCTGTGAATACCAAAAGTAGTAAGTGCAATCTGTGAATACCAAAACAGTAGTGAGTTTAGGATTGAGTCTAAAGTTCATTCTGTGAATCGGGCCCAGAGACACTAATTAAAAATTGGGATATTTCTCTGCTTGCTTCTCACAGCTGCTGAGACAGGTCTCTATCGGGCTCTTCATTATTGCCCACAGGATGAAAAAAAATCTTACCTTTGCAGCAATATCACCCTTCACTGCCTTCAAAGAGACCTGTTATAGTTCTTTCACAGTCTCATCATTCCAGAACTGAATATTTTTCAATGTTACGTACAACAAGCCAAAGTTGTTGCTTATTTATCTTATGCAGCTAATAACTGGCAAAGCTAATAGTCCTGGCTTGGTATGTCTAATGTTACATGTTGTATTATTTATCTGAATACAATAACAGAAGCAGCAAATTTTTCAGGCGGGACACTATAGTAAGCATAGATTTTTTAGCTTATGTGTTATAAGCAATGCCCTAATTACATTGGCGACGTGCCTTTGAGAGACCCCCAGTTTTGTCATCCCACTTAAAGCCTGGGTACTTCTGCCATGTCACCTGGTCTTTGTATAGCGCTGTATGGTACTTCAGTGCGCTGCCCTGTTTGGGAGCGCTGAGAGGGAACAGGGTGCATGGGTGGTTGAAGTGAGTCTAGGGGGAATCGTCGGGTGTTGTGCACAAGTGGTGATGTGGTCAAGTTACTGCAGCCTCCAAGTATTTCTACTACATTTGAAGGCCCTATGTGACGTAGAAGCGGTGAGATGACTGCGGGTGCAGTTGTCTCATGGCACATGTTTGGGTGAGATACACAGGGTCAGAGGTGAGCTCTGCTTGCTGTGACCTACAACACTTCAGTGCTGTACTACCCTTCTCTGCACTACTCAGACCACCTACCTAGGAGGAAGCTGGGCGCTGGACGGTTCTACCAGACAACCAGAAATGCTGGCTTGTAATTGGACAGTAACAGCCCCCTGAAGAAAAGCAATCCCCAAAATGCACTCGGGGAAATGTTTTTGAGCACAATGATGTTATAGGTTTTATCACAGCAAAGAATGGATGCATACACAGTGCATAGAGGTATTTTTAACGCTGCTCAATAGGAGACACTTATGTTGGACAGCCGCATGCACAGAGCAGACATCACCAGTAACATACTGCATCTATTTTAGAATTAGCCCTGTACCTGAGAAATGCCACAGTCCCTGTCCACCCGCCTTCATCTCAGAAGCAGAGACAGGCCTATAGTCACAGCCCATCCCACACCTCAGAGGCACAGACAGGCCTTTTCTCATCCCTCCCCTCATCTCAGAGACACAGACAGGTCTACCTTCTCAGCCCTTCCCGCATCACAGAGCGTTTTGTCTCCCTTTCTCTTCCTTCTTCCCCTTTTCAACTTCTGGCATGGGGTAAGCTTTTTAGCCGTTTTAGCAAGCTACTTGTTTGGAGACCATTCTTGGCATTGTTAAAGCAAAAACTCAACTTCCTATAATGCACATGCTGTTAACGTAAAAATCCATTGCTGTCAGTGTCACATATCTGATATGAGGTCTGCAATTCTTCATCTGTGTCTGTGGAGGCAGCTGTCATTGTAGTCCCTTTTCTATGTCAATGACAGCTGTCAAATAGTCCTACTTTTATGTCAACGGTTTTTGCAAACTGTAGTCCTTCTTCTATGTCTATGAACTGTCCTTTTTAAGGGCTCGGCCTACGTCCCACAAAGTGGGCATGGCTTGAGTCCTTTTCTGAGGGCTTCGAAAATTGTACCTACAGAATTCCTGAAAGCTCGTGATTTTTGCTGGTTTTTGTTGCCAGCTGCATGGCAATTGACCCTCGCATGCGTGTGTTTTTACAAGAGAGCACGCAATAGGCCATCGGCATTAGAGTTGCTCCGCCTAGTGCATATTCCGTGCGGACACGCGCATCAGAAGGGCATATTTCGTCAATTATCGAGGCTGTCAGGGCCTGCGGTAATTGAAGACAGATGCTGGGCGCACGTTTCTTTTTTTTTAAATCCATTTCACAGAGCTCTCCCTGCCAGCGCCTCTTGTCTGTGTCTACGCTTTCCCCATCGCGTGCAGCTCTCTACTCCCCCCCCTTCTGTTCTGGTGCCCTCGGTACATCTAAGGCTATCTCAAGACAATATTTTCATTTCAGTATTACTCTCTGAATATGCAGTCTCACTGCTAACTGTAAGTGATGTACTCGAATGAGCCCAGGGCTCAAATGTAAGGCTTACAATGCACATGTGGTGAGTCTGCTAATATTGCAGAACGCATTTGAACCCGCTAGAGTCATATACAATCCATGGAAGCTCCTTCCTGATCACCTTCTAATTTGAGTGAATCCCGCAACAATTTCTAAGCACCGCCAAAAGGTGAAATTTAGCTACGAGAAACTCGCCTACATATACATATACATCTCACACACACATGCACAGCTGTAAGCAGGTATATGTGAGTATTTAAGAGCCCCCACAGAAAATAGAACTGTGTCTCCAATCGAAATTAAGGGTGACATGTTCCCTCGCATCCCTTCTGCTGTAACGCCCTCTTATTCCCATGGTTAGCAAATATACTGGCATAGATTACTCACAGAAACACGAACACAGTGTGGAATGTGCATTGTGTGCAGTGATACCAGGGCCCTGGTACAATGCATGCACACAGTCCTCTCCCCTCCATCCCTCTCCCATCCACCCCTCTTCCGTCCCGCCATGCTGCCGTTACCTCCACTCCGTCCTCCGGTTCTGGAACCAGGTCTTGACCTGTGTGTCCGTCATTTTTAGGGTCTTGGCAAGCGCCTCCCTCTCGGCCGAGGCCATGTACTTCTGCCGGTGGAAGCGCTTATCCAGCTTGCAGATCTGCAGCCGAGTGAAGGCTTCTTCTTCGGAGGGGTCCTGTTCTGATAGGGGTGACCTATACGGCGTGTTACAGTGAAGGGTGAGAGGGCCACTGGATGGGAGACAGACGGCAAAAGCAAGCAGGCGAGAGATTAGCAGGGTTCACAGAGCAGGCCAGAGACAGACAGTGCCCGGGGGCTGGGCTCAGGGGGTGAACAGCACAAAAGCAGCAGGTATTAGCAGACTGAACAGTCCGATAGGGTCTTTTGGGGGTACCCTGGCTGAACGTGTTCTTCTGGCTGGTGTCGGCTAGAGTCTGTCACATGTCAGGCGCTACCCATGGGAAGAGCCTGATGTTCATGACGTGACCGGCTCTTTTGCATCCTACCGGCCTTTCTACCTGCACTCACCCCAATTTATGTAAGAGGAACCCCACCTCTCTCCCTAAAACGTACACACACAAGTACATACACACAAACAGAAGGTTCATGTCCTACAGGTCTATTAAACCGTGGTGCTGTCTCTCTTGTTGTGTACCCGGGAGTGCACCTCTCTCGCCGCCATTGACGCCCCTGTCTGCCGTGAATGTGCTCTCTGTTTGGGGGGTGCCTTTCTCTGTGCATTGCCCGTGTGCAAACGGTGTGATAACGTGTCTCCCTCCCTCGTGCTGGTGCGTGTCCAACCTGTTCCCGTGTGTAAGTAGTCCCAGTGCTTGAAAACACATATTTGATGAGTGATTTGTTTGGAAGTTTGTGGCCTGCCTGAGGTATGTATGCAGAGTGAGTGAGCACAATACCACGCTCATTGCAGAGAAGCGTCACTAACCGTGAGATACTGCTGGTACCTGTAGCGGGGCTCTGTGTGCTGAGTGCGAGAGTGACAGTGAGTGCAGAGCGAGTGCGAGAGTGACAGTGAGTGCAGAGTGAGTGCGAGAGTGACAGGGAGTGCAGAGTGAGTGCGAGAGTGACAGTGAGTGCAGAGTGAGTGCCAGAGTGACAGTGAGTGCAGAGTGACAGTGAGTGCAGAGTGAGTGCAGAGTGACAGTGAGTGCAGAGTGAGTGCGAGAGTGACTGTGAGTAAAAAGTGAGTGGAGAGTGACTGTGAGTGCAGAGTGAGTGCAAGAGTGACTGTGAGTGCAGAGTGAGTGTGAGAGTGACTGTGAGTGCAGAGTGAGTGTGAGAGTGACTGTGAGTGCAGAGTGAGTGCGAGAGTGACAGTGAGTGCAGAGTGAGTGCAGAGTGAGTGCAAGAGTGACTGTGAGTGCAGAGTGAGTGAGAGAGTGACTGAGTGCCAGAGTGACAGTGAGTGCAGAGTGCGTGCCAGAGTGACAGTGAGCGCAGTGACAGTGAGTGCAGAGTGAGTGCAGATTGACAGTGAGTGCAGAGTGAGTGCAGATTGACAGTGAGTGCAGAGTGAGTGCAGAGTGACAGTGAGTGCAGAGTGAGTGTGAGAGTGACTGTGAGTGCCGAGTGAGTGCAGAGTGAATGCCAGAGTGACTGTGAGTGCAGAGTGAGTGCAGAGTGACTGTGAGTGCAGAGTGAGTGCCAGAGTGACTGTGAGTGCAGAGTAAGTGCAGAGTGAGTGCAGAGTGAGTGCGAGAGTGACTGTGAGTGCAGAGTGAGTGCGAGAGTGACTGTGAGTGCAGAGTGAGTGCAGAGTGAGTGCGAGAGTGACTGTGAGTACAGTGTGAGTGCAGAGTGAGACCGAGAGTGTCTGTGAGTGCAAGAGTGACTGTGAGTGCAGGAGTGACTGTGAGTGCAGAGTGAGTTTGAGAGTGACTGTGAGTGCAGAGTGAGTGCAGAGTGAGTGCGAGAGTGACTGTGAGTGCAGAGTGAGTGCGAGAGTGACTGTGAGTGCAAGAGTGACTGTGAGTGCAGAATTAGTGCGAGAGTGACTGTGAGTGCAGAGTGAGTGCAAGAGTGACTGTGAGTGCAGAGTGAGTGCCAGAGTGACTGTGAGTGCAGAGTGAGAGTGAGTGCAGAGAGAGCAGGGTATGCTTGTGTGCTTACACGTGCACTGACACACTGGAGCTAAAACAAAGAACAGCTGAACACATGTCTTGGGAGCTTCATGGAGGCAGCCGGCCCTCTGTGAGGGGAGCAGCAAGGAGGGGACGCCCCAACCAAGCAAGCGCAACTACTCACAACCTACTGTACGATCACAACACAGGCCAAAGGGCAGAGCTAGGTCTTTTCACATTACGTAGGGTGAGCAGTGTGTGAGCGTGCAGGGTTAACAGTGTGTGAGCGTGCAGGCTGAGCAGTGCGTGAGCATGCAGGATGAACAGTGTGTGAGTATGCAGGGTGAGCAGTGTGTGAGCGTGCAGGGTTAACAGTGTGTGAGTGTGTAGGGTGAGCATTGTATAGTGTGTAGGGTGAGCATTGTGAGTGTGTAGGGTGAGCAGTGTGTGAGTGTGTAGAGTGAGAAGTGTGTGAGTGTGCAGGGTCAGCAGTGTGTGAGTGTGCAGGGTGAGCAGTGTGTGCAGGGTGAGCAGTGTGAGAGTGTGCGGTGAACAGTGTGTGTGTAGGGTGAGCAGTGTGTGTGAGTGTGTGTAGGGTGAGCAGTGTGTATGTGTGTAGGGTGAGCAGTGTGAGAGTGTGCGGTGAACAGTGTGTGTGTGTAGGGTGAGCAGTGTGTGTGTGTAGGGTGAGCAGTGTGTGTGTGTAGGGTGAGCAGTGTGTGTGTAGGGTGAGCAGTGTGTGTGTGTAGGGTGAGCAGTGTGTGTGTAGGGTGAGCAGTGTGTGTGTAGGGTGAGCAGTATGTGTGTGTAGGGTGAACAGTGTGTTAGTGTGTAGGGTGAGCAGTGTGTGAGTGTGTAGGGTGTGCAGTGTGTGAGTGTGCAGGGTGAACATTGGGTGAGTGTGTAGGGTGAACAGTGTGTGAGTGTGCAGGGTACGAAAACTCAAACTAAGTCCACCACACACACACACAGATAAGACCACACACATAAGATCACACACATAAGATCGTGTTGTACGCTGACGACACTCAACTCCTGTTCACCTGCAACAGGGGACAGGACTTCGACGGGGCATCTATTCGGGGCTGCCTTGGGGCTGTGTTCGACTGGTTTAGTCAGCACAGCCTCAAGTGCAACTCCGACAAATCCGAGGTACTCTTCTTCGGCTGCCCCGCCGACCCCAAATGGAAAGAGTGGTGGCCGGCAGCCATGTTCCCTCCCACAGGTGACTCAAAGGCTGCAAAAAACCTGGGCATTCAGGTCGATAACAGTCTCTCCTTCAGGGCTGAGGTGTCGGGCCTAGCCGGCAAATGCTTTGCCATCCTGAAGATGCTGAGAAAGTTCCTGCTGCTTCTTTCTTTGGAACACAGAAAGATCACTGTCCAGGCCCTGATTGGCTCTAGGCTGGACTACTCTAACATCCTTTACCTTGGACTGCCTGACTACCTCCTGTCGCGTCTTCAGGTGGTGCAGAACTCGGCGGCCCACGCCATTTTTGGCCTCCCCAGGAGAGCAAAGGCCAGTGAGCTTCTCAAAACTCTCCACTGGCTTCCCATGAAGAAGCGGATCACCTTTAAGGCCCTGACCATCGCTTTTAATGCTCTTCATGGCACAGGTGCACGCTACCTCCAGAAATGGGTCAGCTTCTACTCTCCATCCAGATCCTTGCGCTCTTCAACCCAGGCCAAGGCAGTCACTCCCTTGATCCGTCGTGCTCGCTGTGGTGGGCGCTCTTTTAAACATCTCGCCCCTCGGCTGTGGAATGATCTTCCTCTCTCTCTCAGATCCAGCCCCAATCTTTTGGCTTTCAGGAAAGACTTGAAAACCTTCCTTTTCCTGCAATAACACCGCCTTGCTGAGCTATGCCCCCTTCATTTCGTCCGTCTTTCTCCACTCTGGACCTATTGAGGCTCCGACAGCGCCAGGACACTCCTCGGGGTAGCCGTGCGCTATAGAAGCACCCATGGGCGTCCGCAGGGAGGGGCAAGGAGGGGCACTTGCCCCCTCCTGGATCACCCAGCCATCCGTACTTGTGCCGTGGTGCAGGTGCCATTCTTTTTTATAATGCTGTTCCTGCTTTTGCCTTAACACTAGAATGGATGGATTTTTTAATTTGTGAGCCGGCCTCTTCATTATATATTTTAAGCTAGCAGCACTCTTATTATGACATCATGAGGAGTGCTGCAGCTGCGCCACCTATCTTACGCTGTAAAGAACCATGCATAGGGTCAAGGACAGCCCCCCACAGTGGTGTTTGTCTGCAGGCCCTGCTTGATGAGCGGGAAAACAGCTGCTGATCGGCAAGATAAGAGAAGGTTCGGGTCTGCCTGCTCCTACAGCTTGAAGTAAGTCATAACCCCCTCCTGTTTTCTGTCTCTGTCTAGCTCCTCACTTGCTGAAAACCGTGACTCGTCTCCAAGAACTGCCTCTTACCCTTTCTTTCTACTCCTTTGCTTCATTTGTTCCCCAGTGAAATCGATCTAAAAAGGAAGTAATCGTTTTTGCTGGGAATGTCTTTTTCTGACATTTTCTAATCCAAAGTGCAGCCGCGAATGCATGTTAGCAATAGCATGATCTATCTGCACCCAATACACAAGACACTTTTTTTATGAAAATACCTGCCCGCTGGACACCTATATAGGGATTCCGCTTTGAAAAGGTACTCTCACAGCAGAGATATGCTATGTATGTGGCATTCACACCAGCTTCATAGAATGCTCAGTACAGCACTCTCTCCTTTACACCATACAATATGTAAATATTTTGCTTGAAGGGCACTTAGGTGAATCTTTTTGATCTGACTATGTGAGTGCTTTAACCGGAGTTCTCGGAACAAGCGGCACTTGCATTGTAAAAGGATGGAGTCTGGCTCTGAATGCGCCTTGGTCCCAAGCAGAGCAGCACCACAGCGGCAAGGTGCACTTGGGGACATGTGGAGGCTTCGGAGGCAACGTGCCTAGGCGTCCCCATGGTCAAGGGAGACTGGCGACCTAGCACCCTAGCTTTCACCCACACCCCCTGGTGGTAGGGACTCCAGTAATGCGTATTTTAAGGCGTGGGGCGGACGGGCCTTTCGAGGCTGGGGCGTGGTGCACTGAGGGGGTGGGTACCTAACCTCGGCTCTCGTCCGTTGAGGCTGTGTGTGAGGGCCAGACCCGCCAGAGGGAAGAGGCACCCAGAAAGAGCCCTACTCTGAGCTCCAGTCAGCTACTGCCCTTGTACTGAGAGGGACAGACACCTGTGTGAGGAACGCTTCCACCTCAGCGGGCAGGAGGCCCGGAAGGTGTGTGCTCTGAGCTCCTACCATAGTCCTGAACCAGAGGGTCTGGAGGGGGTTGGGGTTGGGTAAGGGGAGGAACATGCCCTTTGCACCCCATAGATGGTGTAGTGTGTGGGACAGGCATTCCAATCTCAGAGGACAGGAGGCCAGGATGAGGCCTGCTCAGAGGAGCTTCAGCAACAAACAGACCTGGACACGAGGGGGTGGCGGGGATAGGGGGCACCTGCCCCTAGCACCCTTAGGAAATGCTGCGTGTGAGGCCTGGACCAACCTGAGAACAGGAAAAGCAAGGAAAGGACCAACCAAAAGTACTAACTATAACGATGTGCACAAACAGGGCCTTGCAGCCAAAGGTGTGTGGTAGAAAAGTTCACCCCCTATTATGGAGCAGTCACCGGCCAATTAAGGGCACAGGGCCAGCCCCTGCCCCACCTGACACCAACAGTGCCCCGTGGAGAACAAACAAATATACCACACTGTCTGGGGAAGTTTGAACGCATTCAGGTATGTCAGGACATAATACGTAATAGGCAGCCACCACTATCACGTCCTGGTCGGATCCATCCATCTGCCAATAACCACCACCTGCCTGTCTTCCTCTAAGCTCCCATCCACCTGTCTGCCTTTACCCTCCCATCCACCTGCCTCCTCTAAGCTCCCATCCACCTGCCTCTACAACCTACTATCCACCTGCCTGTCTCCCATCCACCTGCATGCATCTAACCTCCCATCCACCCGCCTGGGTCTAAGCTCCCATCCTGCTGCCTCCTCTAAGCTCCCACCCACCTGCCTCTAACCTGGTATCCACCTGTTTGTCTCCCATTCACCTGCCTCTTCTAACCTCCCACCCACTTGCCTGCCTTTGACATACTATCCACCTGCCTGCCTGTAAGCTCCCATCCACCTGCCTGTCTCCTATCCACCCTTTTACTATTTCTACACCACTCTCGACTCTGATGACCAACTCACTGTTATTTTGTTTTTATTTATTGTATTTATTTAAATGTGCCCTGCATACACAAGACTGTGCATGGACTGTTTATTAGGTGCGATGCGCTAAAGCCTCAGCCTCTTTGTATAAGATTATTGTTATGTTATGTATAGGGAATTTATTGAGCGCACGTACACCAAAGGTCTCTTGGCGCTGAATTGGAAGCTACCCCAGAAGCAGTCTCTGTGGCTCTTTGCACACACCCAGATGGACACGAGTGCACGTGGTGTACATATTACAGAGAAAATCTATAGGTGAATAATACTTGTGTATCTCAGCAGTGCCATCGAGGTAGCCTGTCTGCCACGTGAACAGGAATGTCCTAGGAAGTGCAGAGAGCTTGGAAAACAGCAAGAGGGGCATTCAGAGCTACATGGCTCCTCCTGCGCCCCAGTGTTTCTTGTTTCCCACATGGCACACATCATGGCGTCAGAGGATGGTGATGACCTTAACATTTTGCCCCCCCCCTGGAAAAAATTCTGCGGACGCCCATGGAAGCACCCCCTTTAACATTAACATAAGACACCACACATAAGACCCCACACATAAGACCCCACACACTCACCACCACACACTCAGTGCAAACTTACACACACTCACCACCACACACTCACCACCACACACAACCACACATGCAACCACACACGCAAGCACACACACACACACAACCACACCGTCAGTGCAAACTTTCAACAGACACAGACACCATAAGTCATCTGTACAGGCTTCCACCAGGCACACACTACCAGACGTCAGTGCACGCTTTCACCAGGCACACACACCACCAGCCGTCAGTGCACGCTTTCACCAGGCACACACACCACCAGCCGCCAGTGCACGCTTTCACCAGGCACACACACCTCCAGCCGGCAGTGCACGCTTCCACCAGGCACACACACCACCAGCGTTCAGTGCACACATCAATTGTTAATGCATCCACAATTAACTATTGTAGCAATCGCAGTATGGTGCACTTTACTTTTAAACATATTCATCTAAAGCGCAGCATGCAACTATTGCCACAATTCCAATCAACCCACATAATTCCACTACACACCACATGCATACACTCAATAACACATGGCTAAAAGACATTGCCATTTACAATGCCATTAGCTCTAACGCAAATACATCCGAGACCTATTGCATTTCCAATGCTTGTTTTTTGGAGTATCTGGTCACCGTATTTTTTGGGTCTGTGCTGATTCTGTCAGCCACAAATATTTTCTTTAAATAACTCAAGGATTGGCTTTAATAATTCAATACAACACTGTTTTAATGGCGTGACTCCACTGCCCCTTTTAACACCTACTTTAGACAATAATGGTGCTGTGTTTTTGTGTGGCATATTTCAATACGTCATCAATGAAGGGTTCAGTATGTCACCTGCAATAATATTGTATTGTTTACATGCACTTACCACTACATCGTACAGGCAGCTTATAACTTTCAGTACTTACTCCTCAAAACAAGCATGGATATATTCAAAAATGGAAAATGTATAGTAATTTTATAATGTAGGTGATGTAATGGGCGCAATAATATTGCATGTCGATAGTAATGACCTTGATATACCATCATGCAGCCATTATCAACTGCTGTAGCAGTGGGCAACATTCCTGATAGTATTGTTCTGTTTTTCTTTCAGCTCAAATATGCAACAAACGTGACACATGCATTGCAAGTGCTCTTGGCTGCGTCATTGGTGGTATGAGGGGGCAGTTTTACAATAACTGGCACATCCCCAGGGATGCGCCAGTTATTGTGCGCCACAGCTCCGCCACCCATGGTGCGCCGCATTTACAATGCGGTGCACCATGGGGCAAAAATGGCACAGATGCATGACGCATCTGTGCCGTAAAGGCGGCGCATTGCTGGAGTTGCGTTGCAAGCACGACCCAGCTCCAGCAATGCTCTGGGGGGCCCTATCTGTCCAATGCAGCGTCAAGCCTTACGCCTGCTTCAAGCAGGCTCAGGGTTTTGATGCAGCATTGGCCTAAAAGTGACTGAGTGAAATCTTGTAGATTCCACTCAGCCACTTTTAGGAGGCGTTCCTGCGCAGGTACGCCCCCCCTGCGCCGGAGCGCCTCCTTATGGCTAAGCATGGGCTGAAAATTCATTCCGCTCGCGTAATTTGCGGATTTTCCGCGATTTTGCAATCCGCGAATCTCGCGAAATCGCGGTAAAATCCGGGAGTCAGCGGGGACACATTTTCAGCCAAGTACTTACAGGGTTACAGCAGCAGGTGCAAAAGTTGAAGCCATTTTTTTGTAACCTTTTACGAAAGGGTTAACAAGAAATTAACTTCAACTTGGGCACCTGCTGCTGTAAGCCTGTAAGTGTTTCCTGGCGCCTCGTTGCCTACTAGCAACTATTCTCTGATCCTGCTCTGACCCTTGAAGCAGGGTCAGAGAATAGTTACAAGTAGGCAATGAGGTGCCTGTCACGAAAATTAAACCTCAACAGGAAGCACTGACAGATATAAAAACAAGCATTTGCAATGCAATAGGTCTCGCATTAGGAAAGTTTGAGCTATTGGTCTTGTAAATTACAATTTTTTTTATTTATGTGTTGGTTTTGAAAATAGCTAAATTATTAGCTTTGTCATTTACAATGCCAATAGTTATAACTTTCGCAAATGTGACACCTATAGCATTTGTAATGCAACATGTTTTGTATTTACGTGACTTAGATGTATTGATATTACAATTAACAATTTCTTTTAATTTTTTTGAATAATTAATACTTAAATAAAAGTGATTTTAATTTATAATGGCAATAGCTTAAACTTTTGTAAATAACTTTTGTGAAGATTATGTTCAGTGTATTTTATTGTGACGAAAATCCAAGAACAGAAGTGAAATATTAACATCTTTTTGTGACATTTGTAATAAAGCTTGAAACATTGAGAGAACATATTTGAACCAGTTATTGTTGAATGGTTGCGCAGATTGATGCTAGGGTGGCACTGAGTGGTGCTGTGGTGGTGCTGAGTGGTTCTGTGGTGGTGCTGAGTGATAATGGGATGGTGCTGAGTGATGATGGGGTGGTGCTCAGTGGTGCTGTGGTGGTGCTGAGTGATGCTGTGGTGGTGCTGAGTGATACTGTGGTGGTGCTGAGTGGTACTGTGGTGGTGCTGAGTGATGCTGTGGTGGTGCTGAGTGATGCTGTGGTGGCACTGAGTGGTGCTGTGGTGGTGCTGAGTGATGCTGTGGTGGTGCTGAGTGATGCTGTGGTGGTGCTGAGTGATGCTGTGGTGGTGCTGAGTGATGCTGTGGTGGTGCTGAGTGGTGCTGTGGTGGTGCTGAGTGATAATGTGGTGAAGCTGAGTGGTGCTGTGGTGTGGTGGTGCTAAGTGATAATGTGGTGGCGCTGAGTGATAATGTGGTGGTGCTGAGTGATGCTGGGGTAGCGCTGAGTGATGATGTGGTGATGCAGAGGGCAGAAAGGCACAAAAAGCAGTCTAACAAAGGGCAGAAGGGCAGAAAAACAAGGGAAAAACGAGTCAAAAGAGGCGCAAGAGGCTTGTAAATCTGCCCCATAGTGCATTGTGTTTGTACCTGTGTTACAGGCACACATGGTCACTGGAGACACATCTTCTGGCCCTTTACGCAGCTGCAGTGTAGTAAAAGCACTATACATTTACCCAATGAGGGAGTACTTACTGGATTAGCCAGTAAAAAGTACTCCAGGGCACATCGCAAAAAAAATCCACGATTTTGTGGGAAAATTCGCGAATTCGCAGATATTTTTGCGATTTCACGGAACGCAAATTCGCAAATTTCGCCCATGCTTACTTATGGCGCAGGGCTTTACAGTGTGATGCATCTCCCAGATGCGTCACGTTGTTAATACCCCGCACCATGGCGCATCTTTTGCGCCGCCGCTGCGTCACAAAAGTGACGCAACAGCATCACAAAAGAGGCGCAAGGGGCTTGTAAATCTGCCCCCTGAAATTGAGTTCCACGTATGACAAGGAACAAGCGAGCTCCATCAATGCCTGTTATACCATCGGTTATTGCTGTTACGTGTCACTTCCACTTAATGGTTTCATTAGGATGACATATTTCCATCCATATTGTAGCATGTAGGGCAGTTTCAGCGTCATTGTTACTCTTATGAGTGACTACGGATATGTGTCCGTTAACTTTCTCAATAATGCATGACTCTTCTAGGACTGATTTTTAGAACCCTCTCTATCATGTAATGAGAAAAGGAACACAGCTTTATCATTACGGTGCAGCATGTCATCCTTGTTGAGTATGCAGCTCATGCCGTGAGGAGCATCTACCTCATACTAGCAGTGTAAAGTGCCAGAAATGAGCAGTTATAAGTGCTTCAGCTAAGCAGTATGGCAGTTCCTTGTGCAGTTACAAATATGTTAGCAGCCACTTCTGTCACTTCATAGGGCACCTGCATTTCAAGGACGCCATCAAGTGTTCTAAGAAGGTTCTTTCCGCAAAATCATATCCTGTGTAAGGGTGGTTTTGGAAGTGGTTTCGGGTTTAACCAGCTGTAAGTTCTTTGATGACAAACCGTTGACAGATGCTTAACTGCTACTCAGTGACGTCAATTCTAGTCCTTGAATGCTTGCCAAGTCCTTAAGCCACGTTAACAGCGCCATTTTAAATTACAATGCCTGCGTAAACACCAGGGGCCTCATTTATGAGGCTGTGCGTCACTTTTACGCCGCAGGTGCGTCACTTTTTGTGACGCACCAGTGGCGTAAAAAATGCACCTTGTTGCGCCATATTTACAAAGTGACGCATCTAGGTAGATGAGTCACTTTGTAAACCCCAGCGCCACATTATACCTGTGCCAGGTATAATGTATGCAAGTGAGGGCGATAGACAGATAGAGTGAGGGCGATAAATAGATAGAGTGAGGGCGATAGATAGATAGAGTGAGAGCGATAGATAGAGTGAGGGCGATAGATATATAGAGTGTGGGCGATAGATAGATAGAGTGAGGTCGATAGATTGATAGAGTGAGGGCGATAGATAGAGTGAGGGCGATAGATAGAGTGAGGGCGATAGATAGAGTGAGGGCGATGGATCGATAGAGTGAGGGCGATAGATAGATAGAGTGAGGGCAATAGATAGATGTGTGTGGTTGTGTGTGTGGTTGTGTGTGTGTGAGTGTGTGGTTGTGTGTGGTTGTGTGTGTGGTTGGGTGTGGTCGTGTGTGTGGTTGGGTGTGGTTGTGTGTGTGTATGGTTGTGTGGGTGTGGTTGTATGTGTGGCTGTGTGTGGTTGTGATTGTGTGTGTGGTTGGGTGTGGTTGTGTGTGTGTGTGGCTGGGTGTGTGGTTGTGGTTGTGTGTGTGGTTGTGTTTGTGGTTGAGTCTGTAGTTGAGTGTGTGGTTGTGTGTGGTTGTGTGTGTGGTTGTGTGTGGGGTGATGTGTGTTTGTGTGTGGGGTTGTGTGTGTGGCTGTGTGTGTGTGGTTGTGTGTATGGTTGTGTGTGTGTGGTTGTGTGTGAGATTGTGTGTGTGGTATGGTTGTGTGTTTGTGTGTGTCTGGTTGTATGTGTGTGGTTGTATGTGTGTGTGCGTGGTTGTATGTATTTGTGTGTGCGGTTACAGAAGGATGTATGTGGAAGAGAGCAGCAGATCAGCACAGCAGAAGAGAACAGGGAGTTAAACAAGCAATTACCGAGGATCAACTGAAAACAGAAGCACTATTTAAACAAAGACACAACTTTTTCCCCCATGTAGAGTTATTATATTGGGGGCTGGGGAAATTCACAGATCCTTCCTTTTGCTCCTCCCTCTCATCCATGGCCAAGCTGCGAGCCTCAAAGTGACGAAGGTGGGTGTTGAGCAGAACTGGCCACAAACGGAATTGAGCTAGCGCCTTTGTGTGCTGCAGCCTGCAGAGGCAGAGGTTGTGAGGTCTGCCCAATTATTGAAAATGACCCCCCCAAAAAATGCAAACACTCTAAAGATGACACTGCGTCCAGTGAAGAAAAAAAATAAGCTCTCACGTCATAGTTCGGCCGAAAGTCTTATCAGACACACTTTATATTCCTCATACGTTTCCCTACACTAGTCTCTTTCGTCAGAGGGACTCCCAGCATTCAGGCTGGATTATTCATCCAACACAATACTAATAAATCAAAAGGCAATGCAGGACTAAAATTGCAAGCTTGCTTGGGTGGGAATTGTGATCTATAAATAATAAGTACCCATTGCTGGTGTAAAGGTCAACAGGAGTATGTTGTGTTCGATATTTAATGCTTTATGAAGCATTAAGGCAATACATGCAAAGGACCCTGATAAAATATCAATGTAAAATAAAATTGCACATTTTGAACAGCAATGATGTTGAAACACAAAAATAAATGCACTTCCTATTAGTAGGACAAAATATATTAGGCATGCTTAAAATCGATAAAAAATAACTACTTGTCATCATAAAGTGAATAAAATAATTGACAAAGTAAATGACAACCTTCAAATTTAGCGCATTATAAACTTGGAACAGATGTGAACTCCAATAGGTTACGGTGCAGTGCCAAACTCACAGACAGCTTTGTGGAGCAGGGGTGGGGTGTACTGGCGGGTCTGGCCATGTAATACAATGGGCCTGCGGATAACACGTTCGCGGGGCGCGCACTTCGCCAATGTCACCGGCCGTCCCCACGGTGATTGCCTGCAGGATGTAAGGCACTCTGCTCGCTCTATCTGTACGAGGCCTGGGACAGACCGAGCGGGATCCGTGTAAGGGACCATGGAAGGAGCGTAACGGGAAGGGAGCTCTGAACAACCACAACTCTACCACTAGAAGCAGCCCGTGGAGATGTTAGGTTTGGTCGGCATCAGACAAAATTGGCAACTAGTTATACAATGAGAAATGCAAAGAAGCGGACAGAAAAGCAACCACGTAAAAAAAAATAATCCTGGTGTTTTTAACGGTGCTTGCTGCAGAAAGTTTGGCAGATTCCTTGTTCTCATTACAAACGTAATTATTGTCGACTAAACGTGTGGCGTTGCTTTAACTGGCCTCGAAGGTTAAATGGCTGAGGCGGCACTTCCTGAATTTGGATCTGTGACACGCACACATAAACCCAAGTGCCTCACGTGTGAAAGAAAAAAAAGTCTGAATCATGCCTCTTCATAGTTAAACATGGTGCTTAGATGTAACTGCTGGCGCTGCAAAAACTGGGCGAGAAGGGAGGGGTGAATGCTATTAGGAAGGGAGGGGGTGGCAAAGCAGCTGGGGTGTCATGGAGGGAGGCAAAAGGGAATGTATGCGCCATGAAACTACGGAAAGCCGTTGCAAAGCGCTGGTAGCTGATGGGTAGGGTCGAGTGCACCAAACTAAAGGGGAGAAATTGTAAAAGGGATGAGAAAGTGAAAAGTGAACTGGGTAGAGGTAAACAAAAGAATAAGAGCAAGGCATAAGAGCAAGTACGCACAACAGGAAAAGAACATGAAAGAGACACGGCCTCGCGGCCGTGAAAGTGAAAGCACAGCCGTGAGACCTGCTCTGTAGTGGGGGAGGGGCAGGGGCCGTTATGAGACGGATTCCTCTGAAGTCTTACGAGGCGGCAGATTGTGTTTAATGTGGATTCCTCTGAAGTCTTAAGAGGCGGCAGATGGTGTTTAATGTGCACGCGGGTCTCGCGGACCTTTGGAATGCTGGGTGAAGCTGAAGGAGTCGATTAGTAAAAGGAAGTCTTTTGTGAGCAAATGAACTTTGTCCAAGTGAATGCTGAAGTCACCAGCTAATATATATATATATATATATCTCATAGATGTACACCACGGCTGTGAAATGCTGACAGGAAGGTAGTACAGTGTTTGACGATTGAGGGAGAACGGCGGGAAATGAAAACAAGTCGGGTGGGGGTGCGGGGAAGCAGGGGAGTGAGTGAGTGGGAGGAAAGCACTGGCGAAGCGTCGCGCTTCAAGAGCCTGGTGGGGGGGGGGCGGGGGAGCGAGTGAGTGGGAGGGAAAAAGAGCATATGGGGATGGGTTGTGAGTGAGGCCCAGCACGTGCTGGCGAAGCGTCACGCTTCAATAGATCACATGAACTGCTTGGAATCCGCTTGTTCAAAGAGTTTGTTTCAACTTCTATAGATCCCGACGACTGCAATGTGCAAGCGCATTGGCAGAGGTCGAGGCCTAAAAAATAAAGTTGCAGGCCTTTTCTATCTATGCGCTCAGGATATGTAGCAACAGCCCGATATCCATCAGGACTGCCCCACTGCTTCTCCAATTTGGCAAAGAAGTGAAAACGCACCTCTTTAAAGAAAACTACATCACAATGCAATAACTGTCTTTTATTACTTGTTGACCTTATGCTTGTCTTTGATCCTTTGATACTGCTACCTTTTGGCTAGTTTTACACCATAGAAATACCACGTACATGTATACATATGTTTGCATAGGAAAACAGTTCAGTTTGTGTGGCATTCACATTTTTATGTTCGTTCATAATTGCCTTTTCTTTGTGATCATTCTTTAGCTCTACCAACCTTTGTGTGGTGATGCAGAAAAAGCATAGCATTTTGTAGGACAGGCCGTTAGTGAGGGCTGTGAATGGCGGACCCTGCTTTGGCTTTTTTGCCTTTTATTCTGGTCATTTTGTGTCTTCCATATTAAAGAATTAGAAAGAGATACATATATGTTGTTGTAAAAGGAAAAAAGCTAAAGTAGTCAAGGAAATTGTTAAACCCTCACCTTTTCAAAATGAATATAACACTGGGGAAATAGATAGGCAGGATGGCTGATTGATAATCAGGTTGTCAAATAACTCCAAGATAAAGAGAGTAGGAAACTAAGGACTTTAATGAGATTTCAAAGCACCTATATACTACAGAATTAATAGACCCGCTTCTACAAATGTTATTAAACTGCATGGTGCTGAAATGGAGAGACGGGTGTCTTCCCAGGAATTGAAAAGAGCTAGCCAGAGTACTATTAATGGGGAAACCACTGTTTTAGATTACCTTTCCCTCGAATCTTGATAATTGTTTTTTTCAGACTCATTGACTATGTACAAATTTTATTGAACAATGGGCATATTTACAACTAAAGTGGTGAAGTGCGGCGTTAAGCCAATAAGGCTAACGCAGCGCTCTGTCACTTTAGAAATGCAGAACTGCACCGTATTTATAATACGGTGCAGCCCTGAGTTTCTCCATGCACTGGCGCTAAATGTAGCTGCCTAGCACCCACACATGCACCCTTGCACCGTAGTGCAAGGGTGCCTGCATTGGGGGAATGATTATTTATGTGCAGGAAGGTGTCCCTTCCTGCACATAAACAATCATAAATGGCGATTTGTAACTTCTACACCCACTCACGCCCACACATCACCTCAGGGTTATGTGACGTAAAAACAACAAAACAATGCGTATATTTAATATGAATGACTTCGCACAATGTAGATTATCCCCCGATCTTCCACATCACTTTCCGGAACTATAGGTTTAAACACAAAACAACCCGTGTAAATTTACAGCTCAGATCAGCACTTCCGGGTCAAGACTTCTCTTCCGGTTTAAAATGGGAAGAGGTCCGCAAACACGCAGTTCGTGGAAACGGTAGAAGAAACGAGAGACTTTGAGGAATACGCTAGGGATTCAACCCCTAATATGTAAGTGACTTAATTTCCGCATTTTAGCCCCCGTTTGCTAAAATTACAGTACGCTGCATGAAATACTAGTTGTCGGACTGTCATCTCCCCACGCATACACCCGCATGGTGTCTTGTTAATGAAGCCGTGCTACTAATGCATCCCTTTAAAAAAGCCTGCCAAGCTGATTTCTCCATATCGGAGTATGCGGCACCGTATTACCTTCTGTCGGACTACCACCCCTGGCGCACACATTCACTGGGTGTGCTCTCAAGAAACTGCGCGAATTCTGCATGTTTTAAGAAAACCTGCCTAGCCCGTGTCCACATACCGAAGGGCTCAAACCCCTTAGGTTTGAACAATTTTTTGCTGATGCAATTTAAATTGGTTTTCCCTTGGGCTCCATGATGTCATAAACTAGACTTTATATGCAACAAACCTACCTAACTACTCACTGCTTAAACATCTGCCCTAACTCCTCTACGAACACGCACTAGAAATTAAGGGACCTCTTTTCCCTAACCAATATCCTTTCACACGACTCACTAGACCTAAATCGATGACCCGGAGCTAACTTGATTAATTACGATTCATCTAATTCTATCATGTGATAATTTTGAGATATAGGTCGGAATATCTGGGCTCAAATGGTGTGAACCATAATATGGAAACAGTGATATTTACGTGAATAGACAGCGGTATACTACATCGCATCCTTCGATTCAGTTTGTTATTAGACAAAGAAACAGGCAAAAGTATGTTCTTAATGACCACAGTAAAAACGGCTTTTTATAATATAACAATTCTTTTCCAAAAATTGAAAATGTTGAATCAGACTGTCATTAGACTTAGAAACAGGCAAAAGTATGTTCTAAATGACTACAGTAAAAATTTATTTTTATAATATGACAATTCTTTTCTAAAAATTGAAAATGTTGTGTCAACAGATTTACAAACCGGATCAAATGTTGAAAAATACTGTGTATATAATGAGGAAGTTTACAGAACACATAACATTGTAAATAGGTATGAAACAGATAATGTTAAACTTTTCTTCTTTTCACGCCCTCTAATCTCTCTATTTTGGTAAAATATCCTAACCCTCTCTATAACTAGACTTGTGGTGGCATTTGCTTACTCATGATCACTTAGATCCTACCTAACCTCTAATTAATCTAAACTGTAAATCTCAAGAGTTCTGTATCTAACTTGCACAAAACCCGTGGTGGCGTAACTCTCAGTGTCTGACGCTTTTCGTCAGCATGCACACACCCGGTCTTAAAACCCACATAAGGGACCTCTCCTATCCGGTGATCACACACCACACTTTACACCAATGAATTTGCACTCTATACTACTTCTTTTTTGTACTCTTGCACGGTCTTTGGGGTCACAGGCACTCTCTTCTCAATTACGAACACTTACAATTTTTATTGTGATCTATTACAGCCTTGAAAAAGCCCTGGCTCAATTCGCCACAGGGGCGAAACACGTGTCAGCTGTCTACGTTTTTATCCACACAAATAAAGAGCAATTTTTCTATAAAGCACGGACTCTTTTGATACTATTCATACAAAAAAGGATTGAGCCTAAGGACACCAAGATGTAACGTCTAACACACTCATCATCCCTTTCAAATACCTTACTGTCTGAAAACTCAAGAGGTCCAGAGTTTTCTTGAGTGTGTTATCAATATCAAAAACCTGTGAAAACTAATGTGGACTTGGATTCCTTTGTGGACCACCTCCCTTCTGTAGGTAACTTCTATGTGTGCTGCTTGCGCAGCATGGATGTATGACGTTACAACACATACATTCACAATGCATACCATTACAACAGAAGTTTTACAACGCAGGATCCATTACAATGCATGCCATTACAACACATGCCATTACAACGTAAGTATGGGTAAGTATTTTTTTGTGTAAGTGTTGGATAGTGTAGGGGTTAAAATTACTATTCTAACTCCAGGGGGGCGTAACAGTAGGGAAAGTGTTGGATGGTGTAGGGGTTCAAATTAAATTAAGTAATTACCCATACTTACGTTGTAATGGGATGCGTTGTAATGGCATGCGTTGTAATGGATCCTGCATTGTAATAGTTTCGTTGTAATGGTAGTGCGTTTTGAAAGTTGCGTTGTTAAGGATGTTTCCCACGCAGCATACTTAGAAGTTGCAGCTCATCATTTTTAAAATGACTGTTTATGTGCAGGAAGGGACACTTTCCTGCACATAAACAATCATACATGGTGGGTTGCTGTTTCCAAGTGTGCTGGACAATGCAGCACACATAGAAACAGCAAAAACAAGGAGAAAAAAGCATTTCTCCCCATTTCGCCTGTTTAAGACCAGGTTTTCTATGGTCTTAATTTTTGCCCTGCCCCATATTTACGCCACCCTTGTAAATATGGGGCAGCGTCAAAATCAATGGGTGTTTCAGCGGAACATCCACCACAACACCCATTGCCCGCCCCTTTCACGATAAGTATAGCGCGAAAGGGTACATTATTCACAAGGCGGCGTTAAGCCATGTTAAGTGGCATAACGCCTACTTGTGAATAAGGTACAGCCCCTATCGCCACAGGAACATCAGTAAAGTGACGTTCCTGTGGTGATAGGGGCTTGTAAATATGCCCCAATATTTTTCTTACAACGGAGGCCTTCTTATCATGGACTGAAACCACAGTATTTGTATTTTGAAGAGACGCTAAAGACCATATAAAAGCTGAAACATATAGATGTTCATTAGTGCTTAATGCAGATATCAAACTTTATTTGAAGGTATTGATTAACCACATCATCCAAGTAGCCCTCCTGGTGGTACATTTGGATCAACTGGGCTCTGCACACTGAGAAATATGTCCCTTCAAATCCATCAGTTAATTACAACAATTAGTTGACACAGAGGAATTCCAGGGTGTGATTGTAAAACAACCAAAGTATGGTGATAGTCAGGCCCGGACTGGCCGTAGCGGGACCGGGTGGGGGCTGGTTGTGGGTCCCTGGGCGCCGTTTTTGTTCCAGGGCCGTTTTTGCAAAATCGGCTCTGGAACAAAATCGCCCGAAAACCTGCCCTGGCAAAGCGCCGGGGGGTGGAGGGGGGGGGGGGGGGGGGGTTGGTCGGCCGAGCACTTTGCCAGGGCCAGTTTTGGTTCCCAGTCCTGCCCAGGTGATAGTTAAGGACTGTCTGGAACATGATAGGTGGAGGTCAGTCAAATGGTTGACACATATTCAGGACACTTTTGTCAAGCTAAGTAGGCCTGCCCTGTTTGAACTGCCATCTATTATTCTCAAAGCTGATATCTCCTGGACCCAGGATCATTTTTTACTATGGAGGAAAACCGAGAGGGAGGGTACTGAGTTGGAGAAACCCTTAGTCCGAGCGCATGCACTGATTGTAACAGGTCCTGACATTGAACCTTATTTTCTCAGTAATTTTAATCTCCATCAATTACAAGATTTAGGCTCAGCCAGTTCAAAATATTGTTGGTATTTTCTAAGCCTGGTATGTGGAGAATAAAGCTGATTACTTGTGCTTGTGAAAAATTTTCTCCCCAGGATCTTTTGTATTTTGCTTTTTTTGTGTGGATTTTAGAATATGACTCATTACAACTCGTACTAATACCACGCGTGCCATTACAACACAGGTATTATTGTGCGTTGTCAATTACAACAACCTACCATTACATGGCATACTTTTACCACAAAAATGCCTTTACTATGCAAGCCATTACAACGCGAAGGCATGTGAGGTAAAGGTATACTCATGTTAAAAGTATGAAAGGTAAATTACACTACCCTGCCCTACCCTAAACCCTAATTTAGTACCCCTGCACAGCCCTTCCCTAACCCCCATTCCTCTCCCTACCCTAAAACACTACCCTGCACTGTCCTCCAACACTACCCTGAACCCTAAAAGACTACTCCATGCACGACCCTCCCCTGACCCCTAGTCCTCTCCCTACCCTAAAACAATACCCTGCACGACCACCCAGATACTACCATAAACCCTAAAACACTAACCCCTGCACAACCCTCCGCAACCCCAGTCCTCTCCCTAACCTTAAACACTACCCTGCACCTCCCCAACACTACACTAAACCCTAAAACACTACCCCCTGCATGAACCCCCCCGACCTCCAGTCCTCTCCCTACACTTATACACTACCCTTCATGACCCCTGACGCTGCCCTAGACCCTAAAACACTACCCTGCACTACACACACACCCCACCCGATCCCCCTTTACCCTAAAAAAGTAACCGCAACCCCAGGCCCAACCCCCTTACCTCTCTCTCCTTGTGGTTCCTCTCTCCCCCTGGTTCCTGCTTCACGTCGGCTCTGAGGAGCGGTGCACGTCGTTGTGAGGAAATGGAACAGCCTCTGTTTCCTCACAACAAGGTGAATCGCCATTTTTAAAAAAATCAGATGCGTTGTAAAAGCGCATGAGATGTAAAAAAAAAAGCATGGTGATGGCTACCCGTTGTTAAATTGCATGCGTTGTAAAGCTTACGATGTAATGGCATGCCGGGAAACAGCCGCGTTGTAATGGCTGTTTGCCGGATTTTATGATAGCCCTCGAAGATAGTTTTTATTGCACTTGCTGAAACCGTTGCACTTTGTTCAGGTGAAGCCCACCTAATGTACTTACAGCTTTATACACAACGTACACTGTTGCTCTCTTTCTTGCCTCAACATTGAGGATTAAAAAGACTTTTGATGAAGGGCATGAAAATCTTACCTGAAAGTCTTACGCTCTTTTGGGGGAGTTGGCATTATACATAATGCATTTTATCATGTTTCATCATTTTTGATTATTTGATTATGCTTTAATTATCCTATATATTCATTTATTTGCCCAATTGTGGACAATATGCTTACCTAATGTGTTATTAACTGGGAATAAATGTGGTTTCCTCTTAATCTAGGATCGTTGTTTGCACAGTTTTATTTCTGGGTCGTCAACGGAGGTATAGTTTTAGATATCACTTTTCCAACAATTATTATATCTCCCCATTATGTGCGCCAGGTCTTTCACAGGCTTTTAATGATGCCAAATGATTATTGTTCAGACAAAGTAGTCTAGTTTGTGGATCTGGATGCAATGTGTTTTTATTGATTGTCGTACGTATTTATGCTTTATGTACTTTTATGGTCTTGTTTAAACAAATAAAGCTATTTTTGATTGATTAATGTATCGATTGATTGATTGACTGACTATTGTATTAGATGAATAAAGTCTTTTGATTGGGAGAAAGAGGGCTTTCTCTGAGCATGTCCAGCAAATGTGGATTTTGGACCTAATTTTGTGAATGGACTTTGGGATCTTTACCATTTTCCCCAGGCACAGATATTACTCAATCATTCGCTCTCAACGTTCTTTAGAAGAACATGCGGAATGAGCATAGATTGTATCAGTCTTGCACCCTTTCATTATGCTGGCTGTGATGTATGCTTATTTTAATGCGGCCATTGTTATTTATATGTAGTTATGAATGTTCTGTGACTTTAAATAATCGCACGTGCAGGATTGGCGTCTTTGTCACTGCAAATTTCAGACAAAGAGGCATCGAACTTTCCTCAGGGTTGTGATTTTACGCTTCTAGAGCAAAAGGCCTATGTTGAGGTGATGCTCTTCCACTTTAGGCGAATGTTAAAGACACACTTGAGCCTACATTACGAGTCCCTCCCAACCCTTGCAGCTGCACGTGGGAACAGTCCCCCAACCCCAGGACAAAGAGCAGCCAGCCAGTCCTGTTCCTTATAAACCCACACCACCACTCCACCATGTACCAGTTGTCCAAAGACACCCCAGAGCAGGCGAAAATGTATGTGACTTCTCCCCTGAATAGGGAAAAATGCAAAGTAAAAGACCCTGGGGCAGATTTATGATAACTGGCGCATCCCCAGGGATGCGCCAGTTATCGTGCGCCGCAGCTCCGCCACCCATGGTGCGCCGCATTTACAATGCGGCGCACCATGGGGCAAAAACGGCACAGATGCGTCACGCATCTGTGCCGTTAAAGTGGCGCATTGCTGGAGTTGTGTCGCAAGTGCGACGCAGCTCCAGCAAGGCTCGGGGGTGCCCTATCTGACCAATGCTGCGTCAAGCCTTACGCCTGCTTCAAGCAGGCGCAGGGTTTTGACGCAGCATTGGCCTAAAAGTGACTGAGTGAAATCTTATAGATTTCACTCAGCCACTTTTGCGAGGCGCACCTGCCCCGGAACGCCCACCCTGCGCCGGAACGCCCACATGTGGCGCAGGGCTTTACAACGTGACGCATCTGCCTAGATGCGTCACGTTGTAAATGGGTCGCAGGGATGCGCCACGTTTACGCCGCCGTTGCGTGACGCAAACGTGGCGCAAGTCCAACATAAATCTGCCCCCCTGTATTTCAGGGTTTGTGTTGTTATTCCCCAATTCAGAGAGAAAACGCAGAATAACCAGAATTTGGTGATGTGATGCCGGCTGGCTAGATACAAAGGTTCCAGCCTCCCATATCCCTTTATCAAATTCCGGCTGGCATGAAGCAGCACACATAGAAGTGACAGAATTGCATTTTAGGACTGTTTGTGTGCAGGAAGGGACACCTTCTTACACATAAACAATCCTCCCCTGCACGCAGACACTCTTGCACTCTGGTGTAAGAGTGCCTGCGTTGGCGCTAAGTTCCTAAACTTAGCGCCATTGCAGGGGGGAATGCAAGGCTGCACTACATTCTTGTAAATATGGTGCAGGCTTGCGTTTTAGAAGTGGCGGATGTTTCGTTAAGCCAAGGAGGCCAATGGCACGCTCCACCACTTCCTTGTACATATCCCCCCTAGTTTTCCATTCCTGCAGATTTTTACAGCTAGCTGCTGACAGAAATCATGTATTTCTTTGTCTGTATTTTTTTAAATAAGGATAAGCATGGAAAATAGGTCTATTTTTGAGTTATTCTAAATGATATCCAGATTGACAGGTAGCGGAGCTACAGAATAAATGAGATTTCATAATTGAGCTTAAACAGCTGCAGATGTGTGAATGTGTGCACGGTACAATGCTCAAAGTTTCTTAAGAGTCTATTGATGTGTCTTAAAGGGACATTTACACCATTAAAATCCATTACACTTCCAAGCGTGAGGAACATTTACGGATTAAATAAAAGAAAAAATACATTGGAGTAGTTTCTATTTTTCACAAAACCAAACATAAGCATTGGTAAGCACAAACAAAACGAGCAATAAATACACATTAGTAATACATAGATGTCATAAAACAAGAAATACAATTCCTGGAGTCTAACTATAAATTACAATTATAATTACAATTACAGTATGTAAAGCTCATTTACCATTCTGTTTTTACCTGTCAAAACCCACAGTATCTAAAGCAGTAATTGTTATGTTAATTTACGCATGCTGCTGGTATGCAGTAACATTTGCAGCAGGACACATTGTGCCGTTGACTGTGTATACCATTATTATGAATAAGGCTCCCTGCTTTCCGTTTTTACAGATTTTTTTACACATAAAGACAGACAGAAAACATTTTGTTTTCTTGTCTGTATTTATTTTTAAATGTGGATAAAAACGGAAATTGGGTGGCTTTTCGAGTACTTCTAAATACTCTCTGCCATGACTGCCAGGTCAATAGCTGTGTCGATTGATAGGTAAGGGGGCTAAAATAAAAGGAATTTTAGTAAAGAGGCTTTAACAGCAGTAGATATGCACAAGGTTTAAACTGAAATTTGCATATTTTCTTATAAGTGCATTGATTTTTCTTCTGTGGGTGTTTACAGCATTGAAACCTGGTAGGCATTCAAGCATGAGTGCATATTTACTAGTTAAATAAATGTGGAAATATACTCATTTCAGCTTCATTTTTTCATAAAACCCAAAATAAATATGGATACATACAGATAAAATTAGAAAAACATAGATATGGATAAATACAGACAGAAATGTAAAAAAAACATAAAACCGGGAGCCCTAATTATAAATGGGCTGCATAGGTTCTTCCTGGGTTGTGTTGTGTGGCTTGAACCTCCTGCAGCTATGTCATACCAACATAATGGGGAGGAATGCGCCAATGTTACAGAGGGAGCAGAACTGGTTCAGGGAAAGCAATAAGAAAAAGGCACCTAGTAGCCCTGCTACTTTCTAAATGAATCAAAGGAAAGGGGTGGTTGGGCCCAGTGGGAAAGAGGGTAGGTTGGGCCACAATATAATGTGAAATCAGAAATTTTACCTAAACCTCAATTATAAATTCAAACAATAAATGTCAACTAAAGGATAAACACAACTTTATTAGTTTACCCTGACAATGATTTATGTCATTTGTTTTTTACTCAGTTATCGAATTGTTTTTTAACACAGAACAAAGATAGTTATCAACTTCATGTATTGCCATATATTTTGAAAAAAACAATCATGAATATTTACAATATAAAACACAGTGGAAACACATATAAATGTGCATACAACAATAATGTGCTCGTGATTGTGCTAAGACATGGAACAATTTGATCACAAACTTGAGAAAATCACAATGATAAGTACACAGCAAGAGGCGCAAAATGCTTCTCAGAATAGCGCCCCAATTCCTGAAACAGTATAAATCTTTACAATTCAGGAAGAAATGCCCATTCCTGCATCAATAACAATAACAATGAATGTTACTAGAGGGAGAAATGCCGACGCGTTTCGAATCCCGCTAACTGATTCACAGGATTCTCATCAGGGCAGTGTGAGTCAGGTCCATGGGTACTATTTACAAAAAAGAGAGAAGGAGTGTTTTATCAAAACCGGGGGTCCTCAATCCAAACCAAAATTTTTTAAAATCTATGCATCACAAGGATGCGGCATACCTTGTATGTTTCTTGCCCAAGGATGCGCTTGCTTTGTGGTGTTGTGTATGCTGTGGGTTTCAGCTGAAACAGAGTGGACACTGTGTCAGACATCATTCCCAAAGGGACAAGGTGTTACTCACTTAAGTTCGTCTGCGAGCTGTAGGAAGGTTTTACCTTAACTTCACGTGCTCCGGCGGCGTGTCTGCCGTGTCCCGGATAGATTGTTTCCTTTCCCACTGTATTACATCCCTGAAAAATCATTATGTATCGTAAATAAGGATTTTGTGTGTCCGCTGCCCTAATGAGGCTGGTGTATGGAAAGAAATCTACGACTTACTCGTTTTGGAATCTGCAAGCGCGGAAAATAATCTCGCTCCGATGTCCAGGGTTTCTTTCTGTATGAATTAAAAAAGGCGGGGGAGAATCACTCAGCTGGTCTGTTTGTTCAAAAACTAAATGAAACAGACCCTGCTATGTTGCCAAAGCTTACCGTTATACTGCACGTTTGTCCCAACTCGTCAGTTTCACTGCAACACTGCACTCACGGATTGTAGGTGTCCGCGGCAGTGCCGGCTGATTATTAAATGTATTATGTGATTATTTGTGGCCAATCAGGAACTGCGTGGCCGCGAAATCATTCTGGTGCTTTCTGGGATTTGTAGTGCTGTGAACAGGCCCGTGTTTCTCACGCCCTATTAATTTCACTAAGACAGTTGAGGCCCTTATTGACGCTGTCAAATTTCAAAATAAGGTATGCCTCTTTCCGCAATAACATGGTGTCCACATTAGGCTGATGTTTAGAATCAATCCAGACCAATGTTGTCCATTTAAAATCGGTTTCACTGTGTTTGTTATTCACAAAATGTTCAACCATTGGTGCGGACAGTATCTTTTTCTTTATTCGCGAACGATGTTGGGTAATCCTTACATTAATGGATTGACTTGTCTTGCCAATGTACACCCTGTTGCACGGACAAACCACAGCATACACCACATTTTTGGTCTTACAATTTGTGAATGCATCGTGTTTCCATTTGACTCCATCATGGATAAAAACATTACCTTCAATTGTTGTAGAACAAGACACGCAATTGCCACATTTATGATGCCCACATATCGGTTTCAAATTCCACTGTGCTATGAGGTCACTTTTTTGTTTCGGAATGTAGCTGTCTGCTTTTATTAGCTGTTGCCCTATGCTAATATTCTTCCGCATGGCGAAGATTGGTTTTTGTAAGGGGTACTCTAGCGTTTCCAATAAATGCCAGTTTTTTAAGATGATGCGTTTGAATTGATTAGTGTGTTGGCTGAAAGTTGTTACGCACACCAATTTGTCTAATTCCCTTTTCTCTTTCACCTGAAGGAGAGTCTCTCTCGGGGTGAATCCGGCCCTATTTTTGGAATGTTTAAGTAACTTTTTTGGATAACCCCGTTTCGCCATTTCACTGCAGAATGTTGTTGCATGTGACTCGAAATCTGAAACATTTGTGCAATTTCGTCTTATCCTTAACAGTTGCCCGTAAGGCAAGTTCTCTTTCAAGCACTGTGGATGTGAGCTAGTATAATGAAGAATGGTATTTTTGTCCGTTTCTTTTTTGTGCAAGGTGGTTGTCAGCTTTGTATCACAGATGCCTACTGTGACGTCAAGAAAGGTCATTTTATTTTTACTGGATTCCAGCGTGAATTTTATGTCAGGATGCCTAGAGTTTAGCCATACGTGGAATTGATCGAGTTCCATCTGGCTCCCCTGCCACAGGAGCCAGACGTCGTCGATGTATCTCAGCCATTGATTTATGTGACCTGAGAAAGGGTTATCGTTGTGTATTAATCTTTCCTCATATTGTGCCATGTACAGCACTGCCAGCTCAGGCGCATAAGGGCAGCCCATGGCCGTCCCTTTAATTTGAATAAAAAAATTGTTTTCAAACTTGAAATAATTGCCCGTAAAGTGATTTCAGCCAAAGATACAATGAATAAAGTGGGTACCCTGTGGGGCCTCTCCCGCTGTTCAAGGTATAGTTCTATCACCTCAAGTGCCTCATCTTGAGGGATTTGGGTATAGAGAGAGGCGACATCTAGCGTCACCATCAGTTGAGTTTGTTCATCAAATGTAAGCCCCTCAGTTTTGGTAATAAAATCCGTCGTGTCCCTGAGGTATGATTTCACCTGTAGTATGAACGGTTTTAGGAAGAAATCAATGTATTTGGAGACTGGCTCCAACACGGAATCGCACCCAGACACGATGGGTCTGCCTGGCGGTGCCTTTTCATTTTTATGTATTTTTGGCAAAAAATAAAGAACTGGCGTTCTTGGGGATTTCTTATTGAGATATTCAAACTCTTTTGGACCTAAATAGCCTTCATCCAGTCCTGTCTTAGAAATTCTAGCAATTTTGTCTTGAATTGCATGCACGGGGTCCTCTTTTGAGGGTCTATACCTCTCTCGGTTGGTCACATGTAATTGACCTTCAGCAAGGTACATGGACCGGGGCCATAATACTACAGCCCCGCCCTTGTCAGCTTGTTTTATTAAAAATGGATGTGTCTGATTTAATATCACTGATCCCTTTATTTTGGCCTTTGCTGATGTTTTTTTTCACAAAACTTTTGGTCTTTTCAAGTTTGGTGAGAGAGGATAAGACCGCTTGCTCAAAAGCAATGATTTGTTTCGGAATGTTTTAAGTCGGAGTGAACCTTGATTTAACTCTAAGTCCAGTAATCTCCTGACTTGACGTCACTTCGGCATCCGCGAAGAAAGTTTTCAACCTTATCTTGCGACAAAAATCGAATGCCTCCAATTTAAGTTTCGTAAAATCGTTTTTTTTGTTAGGGACAAACTTAAGGCCCAGGCTCAAGAGCCTTTCTTCATCTTTCGATAGTTGTTTTGTGGAAAGGTTTACTATAGTCGACATATCTGGTTCTTGTAGAATTTGTTGCGAGTTCGCATCTCCCATGGCTGCTTGAAACGGACTCTCGATTGTCCGCCCCTGGCTAAAAAAGAAGATGCCGCTGGTGCACCTCGTCTTTTGGAATTATTTTGCCTGGAATCTGGGGAAGAGTCGGATGAGGTTGTGTCGGAGAATGTTATAAACCTGTTTCTTGATCTACCCTGGAATGTATTCAGAGCCCCCCGGGATTCTCCCGAAGTGTAAAAATCTTCTTTGAGAAAAGGATACACCTGTTCTAATCTAAATGAATTGGAGTCTCTATCAAATTGAGCTGATTTCACATTTAGGGTGTTGTCTTTGAAAAGCGCAATTTCTTTTTCAATCTTGTCTAATAACAACTTTGCTTCAGTGGTAGTCTGATTGTCGTTAATGGTTTTGATCAGGTCCTCTATTTCTTTTTCTTCCTGACTGCATATACGTTGTGCTGTCTCTATAGTGTGCACCATTAAATCTCTGCTGCACTTGGTATTGATTTGACTGAAACCTTTTTTATAGTCTGTATCCTCTGTGAAGATAACCGGAATGTTCTTGACCTGGAGGCCCCATGGAATAGTCCCTGCTTTTAGATGTTTAAGTAAGAAGTGGCCGTGGAGTTCAGTTCGAATATGTTTTTTCTGGAGACGGGTTAATTTGTCTGCCTCATTTTGCTGTTTATTTATTTATTTATTTAGTCACTTGTAGAGCGCGAACAGCTACCCCCAACGGGGGTGTCCCGGCGCTGACAGCGTGAGTGGTCCTAGAGGGTCAAACAGGAGGTTCCAACCAGCTAGATCTGGGAGAAAAACCAGGTTTTAAGTTTCCTGCGAAAAGCAACCTCAGATGTAAGGAGTCTGAGTTCTACTGGGAGGGCATTCCACAGTCTGGAAGTGGCTACAGCAAATGCCCTACCGCCTGTGCGAGATAGACGAAAACGTGTGCAGAACATAAGCCCAAGATGGTTGGATCTAAGATGCCTTGTAGCTATAGATCGTCTGATTCGGAGCCTTAGGTATGCAGGACCACGACCATTGAGGGCTCTGAAAGCAAGGACCAAGGCCTTGAACTGGATACGGAATCTCACAGGTAGCCAATGGAGTTTGGCCAGATGGGGTGAGATCGAGTGGCGGTATGGGATATTGCAGATCAGCCGGGCCGCAGAATTCTGCACTAATTGCAGTTGATTAATGAGATATGCCGGGGCGCCCACATATAGACTGTTAGAATAGTCCAGATGAGATGTGATTAAAGCGTGTACTACAGCTCTGCGGGAATCAAGAGGTAAGAAAGGAATGATTTTTTTTATCATTCGGAGTTTTCCGAAGCAAGCAGATGACACCTTATTAATTTGGGACTTGCAAGACAGTGCTGTGTCAAATTGAAAACCCAGGTTGCGGGCGGCTAGCACCGGCACAGGGGGGGATTGAGTTGAGATGGCCACCAGATATTGGAGGGGATGGGAGATTTTTGATTAAAAAATAGCACCTCAGTCTTGTCAGTGTTCAATTTTAAGTTGTTGATGGACATCCATGAGGCGATGTTAACCAGACAGTGGCGGAAGTCTGCCATGGAGCTGTCAGAGTGATCCCTGAAAGAAAACACAAGCTGAGTGTCATCAGCATAAAAGATCACTCTGACGCCCCATGCCTCGACTAACTCCGCTAAAGGCCTCAGGTACACATTAAATAAGAGAGGACTGAGGGCAGATCCCTGTGGAACCCCCCATCTCAATGGTTTTTTAGATGAAACAAAGGGTTGAGGGACACATGTTGAGATCTGTTTGACAAAAAAGATTTCCCCAAGCCAGGGGAGTTCCACCAACACCTACCTCCTGTAAGCGAATCAGTAGAGTGTCGTGCGAGATGGTATCAAATGCCGCGGATAGGTCGAGGAGGACCAACATGGCCTCCTCGCCCCTATCCACACACTCGCGGATAGATTCAGACACTTCCAACAAAGCTGATTCTGTGCTAAAATCAGGCCTAAATCCTGACTGAGTGTCATGAAGGAGGTGATTGGTTTCTAGATATTCCGAGAGCTGCTCCTGAACCGCTTTCTCCAACACTTTTGCGGGCTTGGGGAGCAATGAAATGGGGCGGTAGTTGTTGAAGCAAGATGGGGCAGCCCCAGTTTTTTTTAGGATGGGTATCAGTAGTGCCTGTTTCCATAGAGAGGGGAAAAGACCAGACTCCAATGAAGAATTCCAAATATCTAGAAGGGGCTTAATCAATAGAGGTGCTAAGTCACTCAGGACATGAGCTGGGGCAGGGTCCAAAGGAGAGCCAGATTTACATTTCAAGTATAGAGATAGAGCATGGTCTTCCGTTAGTGGCCTGAATGAGGTAAATACTTCCGCACAGTTGACGGGCTGGGCTGGCATTACAGCGAAAGAAATAAGCTGGATGTTTACTGTGATCTTGTTTATTTTCTCATAGAAAAAGTCGGAGAGTCCTTCACTGAGTGATTGGCTTGGGGTGATAGGGGAGGCCATTGCAGAAGGATTAGCAAAATCCTTGACAATATTAAAAAGGGCCTTAGTAGAGTTTTCTGCTCTTTGAATTTTATCTGCAAAGTACTCTTTCATAGTCAGTCGTTTCAGTTTGTGGAATTCTTTTAGCGCAGATCTGTAGCGGGCTTTGGCTGCTGGGTCATAACCCCGGCGCCAACTTCGCTCCAGTTTCTTACAATTACTTCTGTTTTCTCGCAGGGACTTTGTAAACCAAGGGGCCGAAGGTTTGGATCTTAAAGAAGAAAGTTTTTTCAAAGGGGCAATCTGCTCGATAGCTTCAAGAAGGTTATTATTAAATGAGGCTACACGATCATTAAGATCGTTAACTGGAGAGGCAAAAGTGATGTTAAATCCCTGTTCCAAGGCAGGGTAGGTAACTTTGTGCCAATTTCTACCCTTGTCTCTGCAAATAGTTTCTATCCTAGATGACTTGAACATAGACAGGTCAAACGGGATTAGGTGATGGTCAGTCCATGTTAAGGGCACAGACAGAAGGACTTTAGGGCCAGGAAGATTAGTAAAAATCAGATCGAGGGTGTGGCCAGCAGAATGGGTCGGGCCGCTCACCTTTTGAGATAGGTTCAAACTGTTTAGCTGAGGTACTGAGGGTAATGGAAGAAAATGGAGAGGACTCTATGAGATTTTGAATATGGCTTTCCGTGAAGGACAGCGTATCTTTATCTGCCATGCTAGGCAGGAGAAAGGTCTCCTGCGAAGGAATTAATCTTGCTGATAACAAGGAGGACACGTATGTGTCGATCCCTATCCACTCGGGTTAGTACCCGCTCATTAAATCAAAGGAAAGGGGTGGTTGGGCCCAGTGGGAAAGAGGGTAGGTTGGGCCACAATATAATGTGAAATCAGAAATGTGACCTAAACCTCAATTATAAATTCAAACAATAAATGTCAACTAAAGGATAAACACAACTTTATTAGTTTACCCTGACAATGATTTATGTCATTTGTTTTTTACTCAGTTATTGAATTGTTTTTTAACACAGAACAAAGATAGTTATCAACTTCATGTATTGCCATATATTTTGAAAAAAACAATCATGAATATTTACAATAGAAAAGACAGTGGAAAACATATAAATGTGCATACAACAATAATGTACTCGTGATTGTGCTAAGACATGGAGCAATTTGATCACAAACTTGAGAAAATCACAATGATAAATACACAGCAAGAGGCGCAAAATGCTTCTCAGAATAGCGCCCCAATTCCTGAAACAGTATAAATCTTTACAATTCAGGAAGAAATGCCCATTCCTGCATCAATAACAATAACAATGAATGTTACTAGAGGGAGAAATACCGACGCGTTTCGAATCCCGCTAACTGATTCACAGGATTCTCATCAGGGCAGTGTGAGTCAGGTTCATGGGTACTATTTACAAAAAAGAGAGAAGGAGTGTTATATGGTCTGGATTGATTCTAAACATCAGCCTAATGTGGACACCATGTTATTGCGGAAAGAGGCATACCTTATTTTGAAATTTGACAGCGTCAATAAGGGCCTCAACTGTCTTAGTGAAATTATTAGGGCGTGAGAACCACGGGCCTGTTCACAGCACTACAAAGCTGCAACGATGTACCGATGTCGTTTAGAAACTGGATTCCACTTTGTCCATCTAATTTGGTTCACTATTGTCCTGATTCATCGAATGGAATGTGGTCCATCCAATAAACCTTTTGCCCTGATGAAGTTCCTATAAAAGGGAACAAAACGCGTTGGCTGTTGTCCTGTGTTTTTATGCAATGAAGAATAAAAGAATTTGAAAAGACCATATTGGTTGATTTGTGACTTCATCCCTGGTGCTGCCTCCACCCTTTCTTAAAATTGTGTCTCTGGAATTCCAGTGGGACCTAACTGCAGCAGGTCTCGGAGGCGATTGGCACAGGACTTGATTACCTAGTGGACATTAAGATTGAAGGGGCCCGATTCACAGAATGAATTTAAGACTCAATCCTAAGCTTACTACTGTTTTGGTATTCACAGATTGCACTTACTACTTTTGGCATTCACAGAATGCACTTACTACTTTTGGTATTCACAGAATGAATTTACTCATTTCGGTATTCACAGAAGTTAGGACTACTATCTTTAGGACGCCTAAATGCCTTCTGTGAATACCGAAAGTCTTAAAATTAGGATTTTTCTCAATTTAGTAGTAGTAAAGTTATGAGTCCTAACTTTCAGGCCCGAAGTACTTAACATATAGTCAGCTGCAGAATAAATTGTATTTTTTTTTTACATATGACTATTTCCCTACAAAAGGAATGGGCGGGCATATTTGGGTCAACTTCTCAGGAAGGCCAGGTTCCCTTGTCACACCATGAACGTACTGGAATATTTTCAGAGTGTCCTTTAAGAGCCATTTGCTTCTAGTAAATGTATGTCGAAAATTCAGTGATAAAATTCAATATTCAACCACATTTTTTTCAAAATGTTTCTCACTTCTCGACGTCTGGCTCACTCTCTGGGATTCAGGGCAAATATGACGCCGCAGCACTTTCAAATATAGCCGGCTTCTTCCCCAGGTGAGCATACGGGGCAGGGAAAGGGAGGGCAGCAGTGTGTGGGTTGCTGACGGGGCAGGGGCAGATATCTGGCAATGAATTGTTCATTGTCGAATCTTAAAATTTAAAAAGTGCACACATTTGACGAACAGATAATCCTGTCGCATTCCAGTCCTACCTGCTATTTTGCCCCATTTGTATTCAGATTTGGGTCACGTGGCCCATGCCCCCAAAAATGTTGTGGACCTGTAACCCACAATGACAGGCTCAGGTTTATTAATGGTGATAACGCTTGAAGAGAACACATTCTATATGTTCAAAATGAATACACATTGATAAATATGTCAGCAGCACCACCTAGTGTCTAAAGGCTAAAAGGAGCTGCAAGCGCTGCAGGTCCATTAGGCTTCACCTAAATAGAAAATCATGTGTGAGAAAATTAGCAGGATTCTGAAATCTTTCAATGCCCGGCATCTTGTGCGAGGAAAGAGTGTCTGTCAACTGCTCACCCAAGCTCAGAACCTACTCGCAAAGGAACTTATCACAGTAATTTTGCATGCGTCTTGAAGATAAATTTGAGCTAAATATCCAGGTCTGATTTTCAAAAAAGATCTCTACGGTTGTGTCTTAGGCTTTGTGTGCCTCATAAATGTATGGGAATACAGTGTCCACATAAACTTTCTATTTATAATTGTGCCACTTTTTAGTATCCATCCATTCAGATGAGGACTCGAAGCCACTATACGGAATTATAGACTCCTTCCTTTGAGCGGATTCCCACAAAAATATAAGCAGTTTACGTAAGGTAGGGCATACACGTGTGAGTGCTTCCTGACGAACCCTTTCACTTATTTATTCTTTGTCCTTCATTTAGTACTAACAGTGCTTTAAATGGGAAAAAATAGGTGCAGGTACTCATTAAAACAAGCTAGAGGTGTGGCAAGTGGGCAGAGCTAGGGGCGGGGCTAAGGGCAAAATATGATGGTACATAATGGCTTCTGTACCAGTTGCAGCACATATCAAAACACATGAAATCGGTTTATGTAAACGAAACAGGTTGACTCATTACTTAAACAAAAGCCAAACAGGAGATGTTAACATTTCCTTGTTTTGTAATATTTGCTGTTTATCAATGCCCTAATGTTATTTATTGTTGTTTGGCATAATACTATATATTATCAAGCGCGCACACACAGAAAGAAACAAACAGACATGTACACAAAAGCATTCCACACATTCCCTTTAATATATCTCCTGAGAGTGTTCTGATACTCTCCCTCTTTCTTACTCAAAAACAGGCAAGCAAACAGACATAAGCAAACATTCACGCTTAAGTCCATTAATGATTTCAGAACTCAGCAAATAAGTTTGCGATATATAAAACTCTCCCCTTAAAATATCTGGCATTTTTATCTGAAAAAGCGGAAAATCCTAGCTTCACCTGTCAACTCACTTTACATTCATTCCCCCCTCCTTCTTCTATGTTGGTCTCGTCTTTTTCCCAACCAAATGCCTCAACAATTCTCAAGGGAGCTAATTCCTGGAGTGTTCCAGCATTCCCTGCTGTGCATTGCCCTATGGGCAGGGCTAAATTCACACCCATTGTCCCAGTACCCTGGTCAGTCCCTGTTATCTTGTAAATGCAGCGATTAGTGTTTGCGGGCACTCAAAGGGAAGCAGCCCCTATGCTAAACATAAAGATGAAAAGAAAAACGTCTTTGATGAAGGTCGAGGATTGTATTGCACTGCCACATGCTTTAGTAGGGCCAATGCAATACACTAAATGGGAGTGGATGACTTTCTGGCAGCTCCAGCCCATTTCACTCACCTAATGGAGAGTTGGGGGGGGGGCGAAATCACTTTCAGCCGAAATGTCTTTGCACAACTGATCAACAGTGCAGGGTCTGTCTAGACCCTGTCCTGTTAATCACAGCGTGATGTAAGCCCTCTCAACACCCTGACGTCAAGTGGAGTGTTCAGCAGCGACTGCCCTGAGCTGGAGCAGATGCCTAACGTGCGCCTGCCGTGCCAGCTGATCAGGGTACTGGTACTCTCTCTGGCTAAAGAGAAGCGCCGGTACTGACAGCAAGAAAATTCGGAAGTGCCGGTACTCAGTATCGGTAAGTACCGGCCCATTTAAAGTACTGAGTATCAAACAAATATCTTTCATTCTGTTTCATGTGTATTGTGTTTTTTCTTGGGACTACCAAGTAATGCTGGATTCGAATCATAGACTTGTTTTAGTCTATAAGTGTTAGATTTGTTGATCTTGAAATAATTCCATCTGAAGCATTTTTTGTGTTGTATCGATTTTTCTCCCGGGCACTTAGTAAAGACTGCGTAAATGCTCCTGTAGGCACTTTTGGTGTAAGTTCCGGGATTTTGTACCTTGTGGCTATCTTCTGGGTTATATCAATTGTGACACCTATGATGAGACAGGTTGCGTTTTCTCATAACTAGTTTGCCAACCAGTTATGGGTGACAGTGACTAGGTCTCCCTTCAATAAAGTGGTTGCAGTTTTGTTTATTTATCAGTAATTAACATTCAGAAGGCTACAATAGTTGATTCACGGATTCTGCCATCCGAGATCAGTTTTCCTTAATGTGCATGTAAACGGCTACATCTGTCAAAATATCTCAATTTTCACTTGGGTCAGGTTAAAGTTATAGGGGTATATTCACAAGAACGCGTGATAACTACTGCAAGAGTAGCGTAACGCAACTTTCAACATCGCAGCCTATTGCGGGAAAACAACTCTGTGACAATGTGGAATTCGCTACACGGTGTTAGCATGCAATAGTCTGCCGAAACTGCAGCCAATGTCAGCGATACTACCACCTCAATGGAGGCAAAAACACAAAGCACAACACCAAAAAACCTGCGATGGGTCAAAGCGCGATGAGGAATTCAGCGATAAGCAGGGCCAGGCCTGCAACACACACCTGGCAGGTGGGAAAAATCACCATTCAAGTAGAAGAAACACCCAAACACAAACTGACCAAGACCCATGTACCATGGAGGCATCCGGAGCAGGCGCAGAGGATGAGCGCAACCCCTTGGGGGCGGAGAAGGGCAAGGACAGGAAGAAGAGGAAGACGAAGTTCAGTCCGCAGGCAAACAGGATCATAGTCACGGAGGAGATGGAACACCATCAACAACTGTTCGTCAACTCCAACATGTCATTGGGCACCAAAAAAGGGATATGGCGGGACATAGTGGACAAGGTGAATGCCGTCGGGGAGCACAAGAGGACAATGGACGAGGTAAAGAGGCGATGGAATGACATCAAGCGGCGGACCAAGGAGAAACTCTCCGCCAACCAGAGGGCAGCAACGAAGACTGGAGGTGGGGGCCCAGCACCACAGCTCGAGCTGAATGACATGAAGGAGTTGGTGTCGACAGTCATCAGTGTGGAGACTGTGGCCGGAGTTGGGGGGAGAGGACACTGCTCGACATGACACAACACAACCACAACAGGGTGAGTAGCTACCAGGTACTGTGGGGACGGGTGGAGATGGGCACAATGGCACACATGCACAAACAAGCAGAGCTCAGTGCACACCCACAATGACTCTGGGTCCTCACCCAGATCCACAAACTGTCACAATGTACAATGTCATGCTGTCTGAATTTCAACATGTACCATGCGGCTACATACATGCTGACACATTGCAATACCCCATCTCCCCTTCACATCGCAGGGGCACCATCAACACCTCCTGCAGAGCAGTCCCAGCCACTCTTCACTGATGATGAGGAGGACAACACCAGCATCAACACCCAAACCATCCAAGACATCATAGACCTCATCCGCCACTCACCTCCAGGATCAGGTCAGGCCAGCTACATCAAGGTACTCTGTGGCGATGTTTTTTGCGGCTGCTATCGCGTGAAAACTGGTGCTGGTGGCTGTTTGCACCAGCTTGTGAATGGGGGTACATTTTTTACGACTTTAGCTGCGATAAAGTACAGTTCATTCGGTGATAGCTCCTTGTGAATATGCCCGTAGTGTCCAAGGGGAGTACCAGGAGAGCACAGACATGCACAGTGGTGACTGGATGCTGGCTACCACATTGCTTTCCTTCCATTGTGCTTTCAAAGGTTTGTCAGCTATTAGGTAAGGTGGTCTGTCCTTGGTGCATAAACACAAAGACAGGGCTTTAAGTGGGATGAAAAAACTGGGGGGATCACTCAAAGGGGCGTGGCTAAAAACACATCAACTAAAAATCTGTAAGCAACAAAACTGAGGGCAGAGGCTGATAAGTACCGCACCCAACACGTGAATAGTGTCCCTGAGTAGCTAATGGTGCACAAAGCCAGTACTTCCCTCTGTACTCCCCGCAATGTAGGAACTAAGTCCTATCAACTTTAAAAGACAAAAATGGTTTCAGCACTCGATACAATGGTGTCAAGATTTCTTGTTACAATCAATACTCAAAGAGTTCAAGTAATTCAGCACATGAGGAAAAAAATATCCAAGTCCAGAGTATATTTTTCTTGTTCCAATGTTCTCTTTATTTTTCACAAACAGATTCTTCCTTCACAAATTCCTTCATCATAGCCAAAAAATGTCTTCCTCCGTAGGCTCCCTGTGTCACTCCTCTGGGTGGTTCCTTGATGTCCCAGAGATTCTACGTGCTCTAGGCACTGTGTCAATTGAAGTTGTGATTGTCATACCATTTTTTAGATTATGGTTCGGTCTCCCCTTGGAGCCCACTGTGTATCGCGCTATTTACGAACGTTCTATTGATTAGGTATTGTGTCTAGTCTCAGAGAGAGTGTTATATTAATAAATACATATTTTTATATAAACACTGTGTGGTTCTCCTTTCATTTAGTCTTTTAGGAGGTGATATTCTGGTAAAACAAGGTGCTTTACATTCCTTAAAGATTACGCCTGAACGCTGCTCTCCATAGCTACCACTAGGATAGCTTTCAATAAGGTTATCTTTGCCCTCATACATCATAAGGATCATGTGGACTGGTACAAGGTGCCCGCTTTAATTAGTGGACAGCATATACTAGCCCACCTTCTCACACTTTCTAGTAATTGAATCTCATTCAGAGGGCTAAGTTGGTTACTGACCCAAACATTTTTTACCATCTATTCTAAATGGCCCCTACATTTTACTGTAGATTTAACTAAATTAAGAACAAACAAAACAGAATCTTTGTGCAGCAACTGTAGATACATAAGAGCTGGATGGGCTTGCCTGAATTTTACCCTCCTTAAAATCGTGACTATAACATTTTTCCGGGCAATCACGTAAAACCTACAAAATAATAAAAAATTGAGCAAATCCTGTGGAGACACGCCGTCGCAGCCCCAGGCTGCTAAGATCTGTCCTCTGCTGCTCCCCCTAGGGAAAGCCAACAGGAGGTGGAAAAGACCCACGAAACCTACTCTCCCCAATCTTTCAAAGCTAGCCTTTATATAACTAATCCAGGGTATACGGTGTGAGTGATCAAGAGCCATACACTCTTTCAATATCGATTGGGTCCATGGCAATTCATAATTTCGCCACATTTTCAGCCAAAATGTTAAAGGATGGAGAGGCAAAGTATCACTCAAATACGGGACCCCCAGTTCTTCGTGCACCACCATATTCAAGGTTCTGATGGGCACACCCAGTAAACACTTCAGAATGTGTTCTCAACCACTTTCGATTCTTCCATGGATACATGCCCTCATATTTCGCGCCATAAGAACTAGTCGCAACACACTTGACCTGATATATCTTTATTAGTGCAGCTATCGGTCTCTTGTCTAGTTTTGTAGCAAAGTTAAACATTACCGTATTCGCCCGCACTAAGTCACCCTTTTTTCTCTGTTTTAGTGGGTCCCAGTTCAGTTGTTCATCCTATGTGACTCCCAAGTACGAGAAGACATCAGTATAGGGAACCTGTGCGGAGCCTACCCTACATTGGAAAGGATTTTATTTGCGAGGGCCCACCTACATCACATAGGATTTTGAGTCATTTATAGATAGATCCTGATCCCTCATGACATCAGCAAAGGACTCAAGCATAATTTGTAACCCCGTGGTGATCCTGGATATAAGGACTGCATTGTCTGCATGTAATAAAACCGACAAACCGCGACGGCCTACCTGCGGGTAGTCAACCTTGTGGCGTGTAGTACATTATCTAAATCATTAATATACAAATTAAACAGAAAGGGGGGCAAAATACAGCCCTTGGGCTTGATCACTGAACCACTGTGGGTAAAATGTGCGTTACTGAGATGATACTGTATCAAGCAAGTTTCAGGTAAAATAGTAGTAAGTGTACAATGGTAGTCAATGCACCTGCTCCAGAGAAATGTGTGCTACCCCAGGTCACAGGTTTGAAGCAACATAGAATAGTTCAGAGGTGTAATATGTGTTCTTCAAATACTAGTGTCAAATGTGTAGGTCACAGATGTGTGTTTTATATAAAATAGCTTAGTGGGCTATTGATCTTGTTGCTGAGGTCCATGTGTTATGTGCATATCACAAGTTAGTACCACAGTAAACTGTTCCATGTAACCTGAAGGTATCAGTTGAAGTCAGTGCAGGTGTTAAATCAATATTATTTTTTTAAAGCTTTATAAAATAGTTTTTTGCCAAGCAGAAATGACATGTTGATTGTATTTAGGGACCACCTGATGTGCTAAGCGTTAGGCTCCAGTTGCGCATGATGTCAGTCCCATCCTCAGCCAAGTAGCAGACAACGCAGCCAAAAGGAATTTATAAGCTGAAAAATGATATATCTGTGTTTGCCACCCCCTACAGTACCCTACTCGTCACAGACAAGAATCATGCTGTGAATGTGTGCTGGCACACTAGGTGGTCCTGGTGTCAGCACACTGAACTGGAACACAGTTGGGAACATTCTCTAGAACCTGAACACGGATCATATTTTCAAACGCTTTATACTGGGTTTGCATCACTTTTCTAGGGGAAATATGATGCAAAGTGTTCAGGTGAGATTTATTATCCAACACAAATCCAGAGTCTCTTTGGATAGTAACTCAAAGTAAAACAAAGCTGAGCAATGTGGTGCCTTGCATTACTCTGCATCAAAGGGGCATTCCATGGGGTGCACGGCTGTTCCCATACAACCTTCGATCTACAATGAATTGTAGATAAGGAAACTCCTTCGCCTTCTCGAGGCTGGCGAAATGAGAGAAAATATTTTTGTTTCCACTTGTTTTCCCACTTTGTATGTGTGCTGTATTGCACAACTCTCATGTGAAGTGCGAAACACCAGAAACATAGTTTTTGTTCTGTAAGGGACCCCGTCCAATACCATAATCAGATAATGCAGAGCCCTATAATGATGTGGCCTCTCTGCTGGCATATGACAGCCAAAAGTGGCCAGTGCAGGGACAGCGCCACATCTTAGTAGTTATTTATCTTTCCTGCTCTCTCCATTTCACACAACCCAGCACAATAGTTGAACTTGCTGCTTCGTGTTGCACCATTTCCACATAAATCTTGTCCTGGATTCTCGATCTGGCTGAAGAATAGTAATTCAATTTGGAATCTGTCTGGATCCTACTCTTTGATGTTGCAGCCTATTTTTCCAACATTCCCACTAATAAACATGTATTTTGAAACTTAAACTCTGGCCACTGTTCAAAGACCATCATGATCGGATGTTAGGTGCACCTAAAAGCAGGATTGACTGACATGGGGGCGGGGCAAAATAGCCTTATCTTTGTGCAGGGCTGTAAGTGGGCCGGTTCTGATGGTGCTCAGAACCAACAGTTCTTAATAGAAGATGCTGAGACTTGTCCCTTTTGGGCTCTCCATTTTTGCACTCACCCTCTGGATGAAAGATAATCTTAACTCTGCAAAAGCACCACCCTTCACTGCCTTTGATATAACTTTAAAGAGACTCGTTATAGTTCTCATCATTTCAGAACGGAAGCATTTTCAAAATTGTATACAACAAAGCCATAGTTGTGGCTTATTTATTTTATGCAACTAACAACCATTGACAAAGCCAATAGTCCTGGCTTGTGGTAGGTATAATGTTACTTGTTGTATCATATATCTGGATGCAATGACAAAAGCAGCAAAATTCCAGTCGAGCACAGATTTTTAGTTTTAAAAGACAAAAATGTTTTCAGCACTCTATACAATGGTGTTAAGATTTCTTGTTACAATCAATAATCAAAGAGTTCAAGTAATTCAGCACATGAGGAACAAAGTATCCAAGTCCAGAGTATATTTTTCTTGTTCCAATGTTCTCTTTATTTTTCACAAACAGATTCTTCCTTCACAAATTCATTCATCATAGCCAACGCGTTTCTCCTCTTGAGAGACTTCTTCAGGGCTATTAAGAAAACATACAAATATATGGGTTTAAAATGATGGAGCCTAACCCTATTGACAACAATAAATTCACACAATCAAATATATTTACATAGTTAAATCCTATTATCCATTGTATGCACAAATTAATGCCTTTCAAACAGTTACACCCTAATATAGTGACAGAATCAGGGAGTACATTTTTTCAGCTAACATCAAAAGCGGGTATCAAATTGTATTTTAAAGTTGTGATGTCCACTAAAAATGGGTATCGTTGTTGACATCCTCTAACCCCTTCCCATTTGCAATTGCATTACTACCTACTTGAAGTAGGTGGTAATTTGTAATTATGGTTGCAAAATATTCATACATGCCTCATGAGTCGCTCTTAGGAAGGGAACGCCCCTTCCTAATAGTGAGTTGCAAAACCTATTTTGCGAGGTGCTAATTGATTACTGAGTAAAACCGTCGTACATTTGGCCCCAAGTATTTTACAAGTGTCCATGAATGGTTTCATTGCTTTTTAAGACTATTTTGTGAGAATTCCGTGTTTTTTTTTATATTTCTTTGGTTGATTATTAGACAGTTTTGTGTTTATGAGTAAATTTAGCAGTTAGTCAAGGTGCATATGCAATTACGCAAGCTGAACAGCACAAGTAATACCTTCGCTTAGTTCCACTTGATCAGTTTCTTTCAGTCATACATTTAGTATGTCATCACTCTTTCACTTTGGTAATTGGCTAAAGGGAGCAGGGGTACTGGAGCTCTGAGGTCCAGTTTGAAAAGAATATTAAACTTATATTGCATTCCTGTTAAGGTGAGTCTTTTATTCTGCAGCTGTACTCTGGGGCCTTTTCAGTCTGTACTGTTTGTAACTGTTAGACCAGTCAGCTATAGGGTGTGCTTCCCCCAAACATTTTACCTTTGCTCCTCCTGTTTGGCTGGATTCGTTTTTGTTGGTCTTAGAATGCTGCACACTTCTTTATCACTGCCAACCAGTGCTAAAGTGCTTTTGCTCTCTCAAACATGGGAACATTGGCTTACACCCAATTGGCACATCTAATTTACTTCTAAGTCCCTAGTAAAGATGTACTACCTGCACCCTCGCCCTGTAAATTAAATGCTACTAGTGTGCCTTCAGCAAGTATTGTGGCACTCACTTAAGTAGTATTTTTTAAAGTTTAAAAATGCTCTATTGAAGAGAATCACATAATAGAAATTGTTATATTTGGATCTAAGCATATAAAAATACTTACAGATGGCAAAAAGATTATTGAATTGATCACAAAGTACAGCCATGCTACCAAGTACATATATATTACTATAATAAATTATACCAGACAATCAGCATTATGAGAATTTTGAAGAATAAAATAATGAAAAAAAGAAAGAAAAAGATGAGAACAAAGGAGGAAAAAAGAGAGACATGGTAGAAATTAGGAGCATACATTTATGAATGTAATGATATGATGATTATACATATAGCAACCTAGTGCACCTTCAGAAAGAATTTTAGGGGTTCAAAAGTAGTGGTAGCCGACGAGGTAACAACTTGTCTAGATAGGAAGTATGTGCGGTGTATCCATTCCATAGCATGTCTTGCTTAATCTGCATGCGTGTGTTTGTAGTGTTAGCTCTATCCAGTCTATGATGATGATATATCATATTCCACCGTCAGACCAAAAAATGTTGGTTGTGTCCTTCCGGTTAAACGTCATGATTTGCAATGCAAAGCAATACGTCAAAAATGTTCCAACCATAATTTGAAAGTGCCATATAGAAGATGAACCACATAAAAATCTGTAATTTATCAAAAGGTATGTACCAAAACAAATGTCAGTTATCTTATCCCAAACTTGGAACCAAAGTACACTCATTATGGGGGTATTCAAAAACATGAAGAAAGTCACCACCAGTTTCCTTAAGCCAAGACCAACATTTATTATCATTGGAAAATTTTAACCTGTAAAGAGACATACCAGTATATAAAAGTCTGGTGTAAAATAAAATCTGTGTTGTAGATATGCAGAGAGAAGACCTGTTGAAAGTAATTTTCCCATTGCAATTCAACACTAGACTTTGGCCTATCAGCCGGGTACTATATATTTAGGATGTTATATATGAAGGATGCAATTACTTCAGAGGAAAAGTTAAGGGTAGAAAAAGAGGTTTGAGCATTGGATTTTAAAAGTGGGGGGATGAAAAAAATGTAGAAGAGTTGTCTTGAGGTGTTCATATTTGGAAGCATAATGGGAATACATTTCGGATTTGTATTGAATGTTGAACGACAAGGAGTGTGCCTTTGGAAAATAACTGATCTATGATTATCATCCCTTTGTGTATCCAATCTTTTCAAGAGAGGACCTTGTTATTTAGTTTCATATGTTTGTCATACCAAATAGAGAAAAACTCAAGATTTTCTAAATCAGAGCTGGAGCAAGTTAGGGTGTAACTCTGGAAACAGTGAGTGAGTATCGGCGAGTTAAATGAGTTAGGAGGGTACGCATTGCAAACCAAGTCTTGAACAGAGTGATGAGAGAGAGTTCCAATTTGTGCCAAAGGGTAGGTTTGAGCTAGGAATCCTTTGAAAGGGAGGTCAAAGTCTGTTTAAGCATAAAGGCAGAATTATACTTCTTAAGGTTTGGAAAACGAATCCCACCATTATCTTTAGGCTGTTGTAACTTCGCTTAAGAAACATGTGTTTTCCTCTTTTTCCATAAAACTGTATCAGTAAACTATGAAGAGATGTAAAAGTGTATGTGGGCGAGTAAGCATGGATAATAGAAATGTATTTTTGGCAGCATCATCACTTTGATAGTGGCTAGCCTACCCCTCCAAATCGAAAATAGGGGAGACTATTGGACAGACGAACTTGATAAATTGGTCTTAACTGTGTTGAGGTTAATCAGAATAATATCTCTGACCGAACTGGAAAATAAAATACCTAAGCATTTGATGTTATTAGAATTTCAAGTAAAGTCAGTATCATTAAACATAGATTGTAAGCAATATTTATTCAGCAACATAACTTTTGATGTGTCTATTTTGAATTTGTATCTTGAGACAACAGAGTGTTCATTTAAGAGCTGGAAACATTCTGGAATGGTGCGTTGAGGACTAGAGAAAAAAAGCTTTATATCATCTGTGTATGCAGTGAACTTAACCTCCATCTCTTTTTGTTTATAACCGGAAAATGGAGGGATCAGTGGATTTTTTCCCAAAAAGGCTCTAGAGTTAAAATTAATAAAAGAGGAGAAAGTGGGCATCCCTGTCGAGTGCCTCTATGCCAGCGAAAATATTGTGACTTCTTATCATTAACAAAAAAAGAATTGGAGGTGCATAGTAAAGTAAGTGGATATATTTAAGGATGTAGGGGCTGAAACAGTACTATTTTCATACTTCAAACTTGGAATTCCAAATGTTGTGAAAGGCTTTTTCAGCACACAATGTTATGGCAGCGTTGGGGTGATAGATTTGGAGGCCAAGCGCACAATGTTTAGAAGGATTTAGAGATATCTGAAATGTATATTCCCTTCACAAATCCTGACTCCCCTTTACCAATTAGATTTGGATTATTTGTTTTTTGCACACAGCAAGTACTTAGGCAAAGATCTTACAGTCGGTATTTATGAAGGTACTAGACCTGTAATTTCCACATAAGGACACATCCTTGTACTTTTTTAAGTCAAGTCAAGTCAATAAAGCTTTATTTCGGCAGTTTTCAACCATAAAAGCATAGTACACAACACAATATAAAATCTAAAATTTTAAACTGTTGATTCAAAAGATTATATAAAGCTTTACATAAGACCAGATTAAAAATATAAATAAAGTCAAGATACAAATATAATATATTACAAAGTGTTAAAAATTAGAATTAAAAAGTAGGGAGGGCGGTGAACACCAGATTGCAAGATTATTTACTAGTAAGAGATGCTTATCATGCCTTAGGGTTCACCTAGCTTGGGAGACTTTCTGTAGCCTTAATCCTAGCTCTGCGAGTGCACCACATTGAGAACAAAAACCTTGAGGTGGCAAATGCTATCAGTGGAGTGGAATCAATTTCAATATCCTATAAACTACAAGGTAGTTCCTGAAACCCAAATCAATACATAATTGCCGAATCCACCTTACTCTGGATTTTTTATAAAGGGGGCAGAATAACACAACATGGAGGTCCGACTCTTCCTTTTCAATGCAGCCTGGACAACCCAGAGGAGTGGTAGAAATACCTCTCCATTTATTTGTTAGAGCCCTTAATTGCAAGTGTTCCGTGCCTGAATTGCAGGTAAAGTTTCTTTGCCATGAGGGGCTGGATGTTGTCCAGAGTCTGTTGAAATTTATAAGTGTATTTGACCTCCAGAAAACTATTAGTTAGGACACCCAGTCGACTGTTCTCTATTAGACACGCCAAATTGTGTTGGTTTAGTGCCAGGGAGAGTGATTTCTGAGGACATGAATCCTCTGGAGAGTTCCAAAGATTGGGCCTCCCAATTTTAATGCAAAGATGTCTAATGTGCTGGAGCCATGGTAACTTCCCCGCACCCGAAATGGACAGGACGTTCTTTAGTTCCTCCCTGTAGGTAGCCAGTTCGGGGGTGCTCCAGAGTCGTCGCCAGAAGAGGAGAGGATGATTTGCAATTATATCCTTTATGGGATCAACTCCCAGATCTAACCTCAGGGGGATAAGTGGTGTGCCCTTCGGGAGCCCCAAAAGACATCTAAAGAAATTGTTCTCAGTCAGTGAATTCTCGATGCAGTGGCCCCACAGTTCGACCCCGTAAAGGGCTCCCTCCCTGGCTTGAGTCTTGTAAATTTCCACCGGGGGGGCCCACCATTTTCAAACTGCACTTGTTATGGACCTTAAGAATACCACCGGAAGATTGTATCAATTTGAGGTTTGCTTTAGTTATTTGCGGCCCCCAATCCATTTGATCATTGATACTGACCCCCAGTAATTTAAAAGTGGACGTTCTCTCCAAAGCTGACCCATTCATTTGTGGATGAGGACAATTGAGAGTCTTTGCATGAAAGACCATATATTTGGTCTTAGCGAGATTAATCTCTAGATTTCTATCTTTGCAAAAATTACAAAACTCGGTCAAAGTCCATTGCAATCTCATAGGGGACTTGGATAATAAAAGCGTATCATCGGCAAATATAAGTGCAGGAATCTTGCAGTTAGCCAGCCGGGGGGAGTCCAAATCTTTTGTGGCCAATAAATCAGCAATTGAGCCATTAAGGAAGAGAGAAAAAAGTGTTGGGGCCAGGACACAGCCCTGCCTGACCCCCTTTTCCACCGGGAAGGGGGCTGTTAATTCCCCTCTTTTCCCAAAGCGTACCCTTGCAAATGTTTCTTTGTGCAGGCGTTCGTTCTGGTCGCATAGATATGGTGGCACACCCATGGCTCTCATTATGGCCAGAGCTTGACCCACCGGACCATGTCGAACGCAGATCTTAGATTGACAAAAGTAAGGTACAAACTACCCCCTTCCATTGTGACAGTCTTTCAGCAAACCATTTGCAGTCTGAATACCTGGTTGATGGTAGAAACCTTCGACCGGAATCCTGCTTGTAATGGTGTGAAGATCTGATGTTCCTCCATCCAAGACTGCAGTCTTGTCAATAAAAAACAGGCATATAGTTTCTGGGAGACATCTATTAAGCTGATTGGGTGGTAATTCACCGGGTCTAAGGGAGAGTCCTTTTTAAATATTGGGATGATTTCTGTTCCCAGCAAGGTTGGAGGTAGCATCATGCCCTGAAGGTGGGCATTAAAGAATACCCGTAGATAAGGCGCCCAAACCTTGCGTTCGCTAGAATACAAGTCGCCGGGGATTTTATCCAGGCCGGGGGCCTTTGCTGGCTGTAAAGAGTCCAGAGCCACCCCCACTTCTTGCATAGTACATGGTGGGATGTTATTATCTATACTGCTGGAGTCGGGAGTAACACTAGGGATCGCAGGAGCATCAAGCGTGTCTGGGGCGATATCTTTGATGTCTATAGAGTATACAAAAAGTTCTTAGATCACGGGCAAATTTAATGTTCTCCCATCTGTTCACCTCCCATTCCCACTTCACCTCAGCTATAAATTTCTTATAATGGGCCCTAGCAGCTCTTATGCTCAAGGGAGTTCACTTTTTGATTTTCACTAGTAGGGCACGTTTGGCTAAGCCACAAGATTTGTTGTGCCATTGATTTTTACTATGAGAACGTGCCTTAGAGTCAGAGATAGTATAAAAGAAACCCGCTAGTTTACCGCATAATTCTTGATGGATATTCTGAAAAAAGAAGAGGTAAATCTGTCTAGAACTATCATATGGTATGGTAAAAGCATTCTCTGGAAGGGGAATGGCAAGATTGGATAGTGCAGCAACCTTGTCCTCTGCCTGTACAAATTTGATCCTCTCACCCTTCGCCCTCCATTAGCAACAATTAAGTTAGAGTGGGGGACTAACTCCTCAGAGAGATGTTTTTTACTATGTCCCAAGATAGATTTCAGTTCCAGAACCAATGGGTTATGGTCACTGTCAGGCCTCTGGCTTACCCAGAAGTTTTTTATACAACTCAAAAATTCAACACTAACCATGATGTAATATATGGTGGAGCTGCTTCCAGGCCTGTTGTAAGTGATGTTCCCAGGAGTATCAGAGGGAATCTACCATAGCCTGCTCTGAGTGAGTGGAAGACTGTAGGCTTGTAAAGTTGCACCCCTAGGGGGTCAAGCCACGAGCAGGGTACATATTGCATTCTGGAATGGTCCATACCGAATCTTCATCATGGGTAATAGAATCAATGCCAGGCAATAGTCCATAATGGGAATTGAAATCCCCCTGTAACTTTATATACAGAGGTGGAAAGGGAAAAGAGTAGGGTGTCAAGCAGGGACAGAGTATTTGAAGACTGCGTAATTGGTGTAGGGGGAAAGAACACATTCATGAGGGCTACCTTAGGACCATCCACAAAAGTTAAAAGGAGACACAGAATGTCTGGAGATTGGGTGTCAATCAATTTCGCAGAGCAACTTAAATGGGTACCCACCCAAATGCAAAGACCCCCAAACGGTCTCCCCCTAAAGCCCTGGGAAGCGGGGTTTACAAATGAGGTGAATCCCGCTCTATAGGGGGTTGTTAAAGCCCAAGTTTCCTGGAATATTCACAGGTCGAACGTGTCTATGTATCCCCCCAATCGGTAATGCCTAGATTTGAACTGATTCCTGCGATGTTCCAGGATATGATCCTAATATTAGGGCGCTCAACTACCGTGGTGTTAGGTGCAGAAGCGAAACTCCGAGCTGGCTCTGCTCCGGTAGGAGAATGCCCATCGGTTTCGATATTATCGGGGGGTGATTGCAGAGCATGAGAAGAACTAGATACCTCCCTCCCAATATGTCTATCCTCACTACGAGTCACCTCTGAACAGGTGCCGTGGGAGTTTGGGAGCAACTCTGTGTATGTTGCTAAAGGAGGTTGGAGTCAATCCACCAGTTCCAGGGAGCTAAATCTTTTATTAACAGGGACACCAAAGTTCCCAGCAAACACACGAGATGGGAGTTGTTAGTCCCTATAACCCCTGGGTATACTAGTTTGCCTTATCATGTGATCAGTTCTTCCCATAGAGGTCATCACATCCGGTTTGTAAAAGTAGCTTATTGGAAGTGACTGTATAGTACCAGCTGTGTTCCCACACCCCCAATCGAGTATATGGTTAACCACGCCTTGGTCCCTAAAGTTAAATACTACACAATCCTCCAATATATCTTTGAAGCTCGACCCGACCCAACTAACCCTGCGAGCAAACAATATTTCTCCCTGCTCGGGCCGTTAAATGGTCTATTCTTGTTCAACCAGAAAATTGTCTTATTTTTTAATTCAGGATAGGATTCTGAACGATCAGGTTTTAGGTTCAAGACCCTGGCTAGAACAACTACATAGGGAGATGCCGCTGGGGGCAAATTCAGACAGGGTAGATGGCTATTGGTGTCATTGTATGGTTTAATATTAGCACCAGTAGGTTCTAGTGTCAGTTGTTCATGCCTTTGTCTTTCACCCTGGGTGTTGTTTGGGGGGTTTACAGCATTAGCCTCCTGTATGCATTCTTTATGGGTGCTAGCCGTTGTTTTGAACTTTGGGGTGAAGGGCAATACAAGAGGAAGCCTCGGTGCAGGAGCACCTGTAGGAGGTGTGTTGGGTACTGAGGGCAAACTCTTCTCTTGGTTAGTAGAGTCTATATTAGTGGTATTCCTTTCCATTACTGCTGCACCGATACTCCCACCCACAGAACGTCCCTTAGTGTTTAGCATGGAAACTACTTTGTCAGTCCGACTTAACACAGTTTTAAACTGTGATTTATTAAAATTCTCTAAGTGCGTTTGTAAATCTGCCAGCAGATGGCACGCCCATTCTGGTGGGGTTTGTGGGTACTGTACTGAATCGATACCCTCGTGAGCTCCCCCACTTTCCTCAGTAGTAGCTGTTTGCACTTTCTTAGTTATCTTGCCTCTCTTCACTTTTGTTTGTCTCAAACTAGATTTTTTGTTATTTTTTGGGGGGCCAATAGCATGTTCGGGCGTTAGTGTTAAGATATCCAGTGGTAGGGGTTGCGCACATGATATCTCTGCAGCAGAAGATTCAGGCACTGTAGTGCAGATATTTGAAATGTGAGAGACCTCTAACCCTTGGTTCACCGGATCAGATACCATCAAGGGGGTAAGCGACAGGCGCCTCTCTGTGCTTTCGATAGCACTAGATACAGCACCAATGGCTTGTTAAAGCATTTTGTCAATCGCAGTGGGTTTGGTGACCAAGCCAGGTAAGTTAGATTTCAGCCTTGTCATGGGTCAAGCATTTAGAGGTGAAGATTTACCCATTGTTAGCAAAAGGCTGTACTACTACTAAAACTGGTAAACTCTGGCATATAAGATGAGCAACATAAAAAGCAATACCACTTGAATAAAGTATTGGAGACCAACAGTAACCGCTGTATCCCACAGTAAATAGTAGAATAAGCAGAAATATAATCTGTACAGAGTCAAGTGGAGGGGCCCAGTCCAGTCTGTCCCAGCCACGGACAGGCAAAGACAGGCCCGCCCTTGGTCCCGGGCTTAGTCCCGGCTTCGTCCTGCGCCGCGTCCCACGCCGTGGAAAAAGGGAAGTGGCTTTCAGGAACGGTGTCAGCGCCTCCCCCTGACTCACAGCAGGTGTGTGGGCTGTGATGCACCCTGGGGGCTGTAGTCCAAACCCCGGTTATAGTCGGTATGGCGGGCGTTTCTCTGGCGGCAGGCAGCCCTCCTCATCTCCACCCAGCATGCTCTCTCCCCCTTACAGGTCTCCTCGCAGGTTTGGCAAAAAAGGACTCAGTAAGCACTCCCCTTGTCCATTTTGGAAAGCAAAAAAACGTAGCTTTACGAACTGTGCCAGATGCCCTTTCTAGAAAGTAGAGTGAGAGAGAGAGAACTATTGAATCCAGATAAATAGTTTGGAATTAAAATGTGTGAAAATTGGGAATAAAACTGAACTGAAAACCTGTCTGGGCCCGGAGCTTCATCATTCTGAAGTTTGTTGAGCACTAGAATAATTTCCTTCACAGAGATTTCAGTATTTAGGGAAGAAAGATCTATCATGTGATGAGCCTTTTTAAGGATGGAATGAAAAAAAGCATCCATAGCTTTCTTGATGGGGGAAGACACTTGACTGTATAACTGAGTATAATATTCTATAAATTATTTCAGAACTTTAGAATCACAACAATGTCTGGTTCCATACTTATTTGTTTTTACATTATTAAACAACTGACTTTATTATGGCCTCTAAAATATTTATCATTAATTTTTAGTAAAGTGTCACACACACTGGCTAGGGATTGCATATTAAAGTATAGTTTTTCCAATTGAGATGAAGTGTTTTCTTGATTAGAGGAGAAGAAGTCATGTTCAAGGGTTTTATTTGTTTTAATTTTTTAGCAGGTCTAAAGAATCTTTGAAGGCTCACCTTTTTTTGGTTGCAACATAGTCTACGATAAAGCCTCTGGCGCTTTAAATGCATCCCAGGTTAAATTTATTTGAGTCTCAGAAGGGAGTCTGATATAGAAAAATTAATTAGAAAAAACTTCATATTGCTCAGCAACGTTCTTATCATGCAGTTCAGTGTTACTAAATATCCATCTGTTAGAGCGTGGAGTTTCGGATAATAGATCTAAGTCGACTACAACAGTGACATGATCCGAAATACAGATAGATTCAATGTCAGCATGTAATATAGATTAAAAAACATTTTGTATGAGAAATATGTAGTTTGTTCTAGATTTGGAGTGGTGTACAAGGGAATAGAAGATACATTTTAATTCATTGGGTTCAAAGGCTCTCAAGGCATCTATCAACCTTCTTAAAAAATAGATTTTTTTTAAAAGCTTTTTGCGTTTTGCTGGGTATAAATTTGGTTTGAGAACATTGATCAATTAAAGGATCCATTAGCTGATTACAGTCTCCCCCTACGATGAGGTTCTCTATTGGGCTAGACAATAATAGCATGGAGAAATGCTCCCAAAGTTTTGGGTCAACTTTGGTGGAGCCATAAATATTATATAGAAAGTTGAATGTCATTTATCTTAATATTGAAAATAACCGATCTGCCCTCATGGTCTTTAACTTCATGTTCAATCTGGAAATGTAAAGATTTATGAATGAGGATTACAACACACATTTTGTTATTAACAGAAGGAGAACCAAAAGCCTGCTTAACACAATGTCTTCTTTTAGAGACAATGTTCTGTTCTTTAAGATGGGTTTATTGTAGTAAATACATTTGTCACTCACTGTTAGACCTGACATCATTGGCTTGAGTCTCTCCTCCATTTTTTCTGTTTTGCCTCTACTGTTTTACGATGTTTTGCTGGTATATGCTTTGGGCGCCGTGTCACTGCTGATCAGTGCCATAGCGCAAGTGCTCCCTATGTTAAATTGATGTATCTATTGTATCCATGTTTGGCTTATTTGGTTTACTATCAGTCCCTCGTCTAGTGCACCCAGAGTGCCGGGGCTTGTAAACGCAAATGCCGCTTGTGGGCTTGCAGCACGTGTTGTGCCACCCACAGGAGCGGCCTCGTAAAAGAATGTCTACGGGTCGGTCATTGCGAGACCCACGTGCAGCCTCGTGCTGTCACGCCGGCGGCGCAAGTATACCTACTTGCCAGCCCTCCAACCTTCCCTTGGCTTCATGTTAGTCGCCCCTATGGTAGGCCTTCGGGCAGGGTGCATTGTAAGTCCGAGGTAGGACACGCCTGACCAAGTTGGCATGTCCTGATAGTGAATTACCGCCATCTTGGTCCTTCACTATTGCGAGGTAGCCTGCTCTCCATTGATTAGAATGGGCCGCCGGGATTATTAGTACTATGATCCTCGCTGGCTCGGAGAGCATGGTGCAATGTCGAGTTTGGTATCCCTGAACTCGGGGTTTAATTACGCATCCGTTGGTGTGGATGGTTTTTGGACTCTGGGTTCGAAAATAGCACTTTTAGAAGGTGTCTATTTTTTTGTCTAACCATATCTGGTTTCTGCTGGTTTTGCGTGTGTGTGACAGGAGCTGGGTGGCTCCCCAGGTCTGGATGAGTCAGTGTGAGATGAGTGGGACAGTTACGTTGAGAGTAGGGGGAGAGTAGTTGTTGATAGCCTGCCTTGCCTGATACAATGCCGGCTCCACCTCCAGCCAAGCGGCTGATGGCTCTGTGCCTGCCATGGACGATCCTAGCCCCACCTCCTGCCAGGTGGCCGATAGCTCTGCTCCTGCCAGTGTCAATGCTGGCTCCACCTCCTGCTGGGCGTCTGAGGACCCAGCCCTGCTCAGTGAATAGGCCAGGTGCTTCTGCCTGGCTCCACCCACAACGGACCCAGGATGTTGGGAAACCCCCGGCATGGACAAAGGGATCAAAGACGAAAAGGGGTATAAAAGTAGGACCCCTGAACCAAGAATTTAGATCACTTCTGACAAGGAACCCTGTAACCAAGGACAAGAGGCCTGCTGATCTAAGGACTGCCTACCCCTTCTGCCAGTGTGCTGTTGTTGGGGGAATCCTGCAGTGCTTCTTTATTTTTGCCAAGGAACCAGAAAAGAGGAACTGTGTGTGTACTCTCACGCTTGCTAAGAAAATCTCCAAGGACTGGAAGAGTGCCAGTCTCCTGCTGAAGTCACAGGGCTAAAGGACTTCATCTGCTTAAAGTGCTATTTTGCTGGAACCGTGAATCCAGCACCTCTGAAAGAATCAGCAATCACGACAACCGAACGCTAGGCCCAACCGACGCCAGCAGCAACGCCAGTGAGTGGGAGTACGGCTCTAGCTCCAGAGGACCTCGTGTCTGCACCGCTGCTGATCGCATCACCTGTGTGCCCTTCGACGCCGTGAGCGCTGCTCACTCTGTGCAACCGCATCATCAACGACGACGCCTGCTGAGGCCGGATCGACACCGAAGACGCGTCGCCGGATTGCTCGACGCCGCTGATCATCGTGTGCTTCATTTTCCTAAGGTACTGTGTTGTTGGGGGTCCGTGTGACTCCAGGCTTGACGTAGCGCTCCTCGCGGTCGACGCCGAACCTTTGGATTAACTTTGCCTTAACGTCGTGTAGCCCCCGTGCGGGTTACCCTGTTGCTAAGAACTGCATTGCCAAGAAGAAGATTTGCTTTGATACTAAAAACTTTGTGCTAAAGAAGAAACTACCTTTGAACTATCCTTTTTTTCCTTCCCAACGTATTTATTCCGATTGTGTACAGTTTGTCGTTATTTTGGTCTTGTGCTAAGCCTTATATAAAAATTCTTATTTTTATAATACTACTGTGTCGTGTCCATTTGTAGTGCATTCACGGTATTACTGTATGTGGTCATAGTTGCTTAACGCACAGCCTCTGAGATAAGCCTGTTCTGCTCTGCCAAGCTACCAAGGGGGTGAGCAGGGGTTATCAAAGGGTGTGATCCCCTTGCCCTGACTAGAAAAGGAGTGTCCCTATTTGTCAGAAGTGTATACCTCTGCCAACTAGAGACAGCCGGTTCTAACATTGGTGGGTCAGCGGTGAGGATTTTGGACTTTGCACTTATGACCCATGTACAGTGATTCGTGTGCGCTACATAGTGAAAGCAGACCATAACGCAGTCACAATATAATTGGGGAGGATCCTATTTTTGTTCTCCGCTTTCTTGAAACTTGATTTTTTGAACACTGCCAGTTTTAACCATGAGTGACAACGGAGTCACTGCCCCTGCTATCGTTGTTGTGGAGGAGTTCGAGAGGAGCAAGCTTAAGAAATACAAGAAAGATGAGCTGAAACACTTTTGCGACCAGTTTAAAGTTCCTACCACAGGCCTCTCAAGAAAAGATGATTTTTATAAAGCATTGCAGGCCTGGTGGGAGTCCAGAAATCCCTCTGATGTGGTGGTGGTACCCACAGAGGAAGGGGATGAGAAGGTGCCAGTGAATGGACCTGTGCCCTCTCCCGGAAGCAGTGTTTCCTCCAAAGGTCTTTCCCCTGAAGAAAGAGAAGAAAGGGCGAAAGAGCGAGCTTACAACATGGAGATGGCAAGGCTAAAGATAAATGGGCAGTTGGAGTTAGAAAATGCAAGAGGTAGAAGGGAAGCTGATTTGGAGATCAAAAAGCTAGAGTTTGAACGAGAGAAGTTAGCTTTGGAGCGTGAAGCCAGGTTGAGGGAGCTGGATATCCAAGCTAAAAAGTTAGAATTGAATCCCTCTGGTGGCAGCATTCCATCCGAGCCTGCAGAAAGTAAGTTTTACTTCCCGAAAGATGTGATCAAAGATTACAATAGGAATGAAGATATTGGTCAATGGTTTAAAGCATATGAGTTAGCATTGTTGGCCCACCGGGTCCCTGAGAAGGATTGGGGAGCGGGGTTGTGGGGTCGCTTTGTGAATGAGGGAAGAGATACCCTGTTAGACATGCCTGTTGCGGATCGGATGTCGTATGCTCATATGAAAGATGCTTTAATGTTGCGGTATGGCTTAACCCCCGAGAAGTACAGACAAGCTTTTAGAGAATGTAAGAAGTTGCCTGGTACGACGTGGGTTGAATATGTGTCTTATTTTTGCAGAGCCATGGATGGTTGGGTAAAGGGCAGCAAAGTGGAAAGTTATGAAGCTCTTTATGATTTGTTTGCTTGGGAGCACTTGTCTAATAACTGTTTTCCAGAGCTGCGCCAGCACCTGATTGATAGCAAGATATCTAACCCTAGAAAACTTGCTGAGGAGGCGGACCGCTGGGTCAGTACCAGGGTCCACAAGGGTCCAGTGGGAGACTCAGCCAAAGGTGGGCAGGGTCCCCAGCAGAAGAGTGGGGGGGACAAGGGAAAACAGAAGGAGTCTCAAAAAGGGCCCCAAAGTAATCCCCAAGGGAACCAAGGGAAAGATTCCCAGCCTCCCCCTGAGAAGAAGCCAGGGGCCCCGACGGGTAAACCTGTTCATAGGGGCCCCCTAACCTGCTACGGTTGTGGGCAGGTGGGACACCGGTTTTATGACCCCCAGTGTCCCAAAAAGGATTCGAATGCACCGCCGCGTGCACCCCCCGTCAGTTGGCGAGTGTAGCCCTGGGAGGGGAGAAGATGGTTGTCCATGGTGGGAGGGGTCCCGCAGAAATGTCCCATGTCTCGCTAGGAGACATGCAAATGGTCCCTCCACCCCCTCTGCCTAGTAACACTAGTAAATATAGGCAGTGGGTGACCATTAATGGCCATAGAGTGGAAGCTCTCAGAGACACCGGAGCGAGTGTGACAGCTGTCAAGTGTCACTTGGTGTCTAGAGAGCAGGTGGTTCCCCACGCATTCTACCCCGTGATAGCTGCCGACAACTCCGAGAAAGAGTGTGAGGTGGCTCAGGTTTCGTTTGAATGGGGGGGAGTTTCAGGTACTCTTCAGGTTGCTGTGAGGCCCGCCATGCCTGTCGATTGTCTCCTGGGCAATGATTTGGAAGACTCCCCTTGGGCTAAGGTGGAGAGGGAGGCGCACTTGAAAATGTTGGGCGTGCCAGAGTGGGTGTGTGCAACCACTCGATCCATGACAGCGAGTAAGGGTGTTGATGGGGTCCCGGAGCCTGAAAGTACGGCCCAGGACCCAGCTGTGAAGAGAAGAGGCAGGAGGCGCGGGAAACCGGCCCCCGTAGTTCCCGTGGTCCAGAAGGAGGTAGACCCCGAGGGGGATGCCCTGGAGCCCACAGGGGAACAAATTGCCGAACTGGGAGATCTGCCCGAGCTGACCCATTGGCAGCAGGATGGTGGTCCCTCCAGGGAGGAATTCTGTGCGGAACAGAAAGTGTGCCCTTCTCTTGTGGGCATGAGGCAGCAGGCCTCAGCCCAATCCTCAGGTGATCAGTCAGGGTCACATTTTGTGTACTGGGAGAACGACCTCCTGTATAGCGAGCCTAAGGCTGCTGATCCTGGGTCAGCCCGTGTGCTGGTGGTACCCCAGCGCTTCAGAGCCTTCCTACTGGGTTTGGCTCATGACGTTCCGTTAGCTGGACATCTGGGGCAGGACAAGACCTATGACAGGCTTGTCACCCATTTTTATTGGCCTCAGATGCGAAGGGATGTAGACATCCACTGCAAGACTTGTCACACTTGCCAGGCAAGTGGGAAAAGCGGGAGGAAGCAGAAGGCTCCCCTCCAACCTTTTCCAGTGGTCAGTACCCCCTTTGACCGGGTGGGTATTGACATTGTTGGGCCCCTGGACCCCAAGACAGCCCTGGGCAACAGGTTCATCCTGGTCTTGGTGGACCATGCCACGAGGTACCCGGAAGCCATCCCTCTCAGAACAGTGATGGCCCCCGTGGTGGGACGGGCACTGATGGGTGTTTTCTCCCGGATGGGGTTCCCCAGAGAGGTGGTGTCGGACCGAGGCACCAACTTCATTTCGAACTATATGAAGTCTCTATGGAAGGAGTGTGGGGTAACCTACAAGTTCACCACTCCTTACCATCCTCAAGGAAATGGGCTGGTTGAGAGATTCAACCGGACCCTGAAAGGCATGATTATGGGTCTTGAAGAACCAATGAGGCGGAAATGGGAAGTCCTCTTGCCATGCCTGTTGTTTGCTTACCGTGAGGTACCGCAGAAGTCTCTAGGGTTCAGCCCCTTTGAGCTCTTATACGGTCACCCGGTAAGAGGGCCTTTGAGTCTGGTCAAGGAAGGCTGGGAGCAATCTCCCAGGAAACCTCCCCAGGATGTATACAGCTACATGCTGGCCTTTCGGAACCAGACTCGGCGCTTCAGAGAACTTGCTCAGGCAAATCTGGAGGCCAGCCAGGAGGAGATGAAGCGTTGGTACGACCGGAATGCCACTCTGGTAGAGCTTCAGCCTGGTCAGGAAGTGTGGGTCATGTCCCCTGTGGAACCTTGTGCGCTCAAGGACAGGTGGACTGGACCGTTTAAGGTTGTGGAGAAGAAGAGCGATGTCACCTACCTGGTGGACTTGAAATCTCCCAGGAACCCCTTGCGGGTCCTGCATATCAACCGCTTGAAGCCCCACTTAGAAAGGTCCGAAGTGGGCATGCTCCTAGCTACAGATGATGGAACGGAGGAGGAGAGTGAGCCTCTTCCTGACCTCCTGTGTGCTAAAGAGCAAGATGGGTCGGTGGATGGTGTGGTCCTCTCTGACACACTGACCCTTGAGCAGAAACAGGATTGTCGCCAACTGTTGGGACAATTCCCGGATCTGTTTTCCTTGGTTCCGGGTGTCACGCATTGGTGTGTCCATGACGTTGACACCGGAGACAGCCCTCCTGTGAAGCACAAGGCTTACAGGGTGACTGACAAGGTCAGAGCGTACCTTAAGGAGGAGGTCTCCAAGATGTTCGCGTTAGGGGTGATTGAGTCCTCTAGCAGTCCTTGGGCCAGCCCAGTGGTCTTGGTCCCGAAGGCTGCAGCGCCAGGTGCTTCACCGGAACTCCGGTTCTGCGTGGATTACCGAGGGCTCAATTCGGTCACGAAGACTGACGCGCACCCCATCCCCAGAGCTGATGAGCTCATCGATCGGTTGGGGGCTGCCCGATACCTTAGTACGTTTGATTTAACGTCTGGGTACTGGCAGATCGCCTTGACTGATGGGGCAAAGGAGAGGTCAGCATTCTCCACACCAGATGGGCTATACCAGTTCCGGGTGATGCCCTTTGGGATGAAGAATGCCCCTGCCACCTTCCAGAGGTTGGTCAACCAGGTCTTGGCTGGACTGGAGGATTTCAGTGCCGCCTACCTGGACGACATCGCAGTGTTCAGCGCCAGCTGGGAGGAACACTTGCGCCACCTCCAGGAAGTGTTGTTGGCCCTGCGCGGAGCAGGCCTCACAATCAAAGCCAGTAAGTGCCAGATTGGGCAGGGTTCGGTGGTGTACTTGGGGCACCAAGTAGGGAGCGGTAAGGTTGCCCCCCTGCAACCCAAGATTGATACCATCCTGGCTTGGGCGCCGCCCAAAACCCAAACTCAGGTGAGAGCCTTCCTAGGACTCACGGGTTACTACAGGAGGTTTGTCAAGGATTACGGTAACATCGTGCACCCCTTGACGTCGCTGACTTCCAGGAAGCAGCCACGAAACGTGATCTGGACTGATGCCTGTCAAACGGCCTTTGACACCCTGAAAACTGCAATGTGCACAGCACCTATACTCCAGGCACCCGACTTTTCGAAATAATTCATTGTTCAGACGGACGCTTCAGAGCATGGCGTGGGGGCTGTTCTAGCTCAGGTGAATGAAGAGGGCCGAGACTTGCCTGTAGCCTTCATCAGTAGGAGGTTACTTCCCAGGGAAACGAGGTGGAGTGCGATAGAGAGAGAAGCATTTGCTGTGGTCTGGGCGCTGAAGAAGCTAAGACCCTACCTGTTTGGGACTCACTTCCGGGTTCAGACAGACCACAGGCCCCTCAGATGGTTGATGCAGATGAGGGGTGAGAATCCGAAACTGTTGAGGTGGTCCATTTCTCTCCAGGGGATGGACTTTACGGTGGAACACCGCCCTGGTACAGATCACGCCAATGCTGATGGTCTGTCCAGATTTTTCCGCCTTAGTGAAGAGAACTCCCTAGGTCAAGGGTAGTTCTCCCCACATTTCAGCTGGAGGGGACACGTGTTAGACCTGACATCATTGGCTTGAGTCTCTCCTCCATTTTTTCTGTTTTGCCTCTACTGTTTTACGATGTTTTGCTGGTATATGCTTTGGGCGCCGTGTCACTGCTGATCAGTGCCATAGCGCAAGTGCTCTCTATGTTAAATTGATGTATCTATTGTATCCATGTTTGGCTTATTTGGTTTACTATCAGTCCCTCGTCTAGTGCACCCAGAGTGCCGGGGCTTGTAAACGCAAATGCCGCTTGTGGGCTTGCAGCACGTGTTGTGCCACCCACAGGAGCGGCCTCGTAAAAGAATGTCTACGGGTCGGTCATTGCGAGACCCACGTGCAGCTTCGTGCTGTCACGCCGGCCGCGCAAGTATACCTACTTTCCAGCCCTCCAAACCTTCCCTTGGCTTCATGTTAGTCGCCCCTATGGTAGGCCTTCGGGCAGGGTGCATTGTAAGTCCGAGGTAGGACACGCCTGACCAAGTTGGCATGTCCTGATAGTGAATTACCGCCATCTTGGTCCTTCACTATTGCGAGGTAGCCTGCTCTCCATTGATTAGAATGGGCCGCCGGGATTATTAGTACTATGATCCTCGCTGGCTCGGAGAGCATGGTGCAATGTCGAGTTTGGTATCCCTGAACTCGGGGTTTAATTACGCATCCGTTGGTGTGGATGGTTTTTGGACTCTGGGTTCGAAAATAGCACTTTTAGAAGGTGTCTATTTTTTTGTCTAACCATATCTGGTTTCTGCTGGTTTTGTGTGTGTGTGACAGGAGCTGGGTGGCTCCCCAGGTCTGGATGAGTCAGTGTGAGATGAGTGGGACAGTTACGTTGAGAGTAGGGGGAGAGTAGTTGTTGATAGCCTGCCTTGCCTGATACAATGCCGGCTCCACCTCCTGCCAAGCGGCTGATGGCTCTGTGCCTGCCATGGACGATCCTAGCCCCACCTCCTGCCAGGTGGCCGATAGCTCTGCTCCTGCCAGTGTCAATGCTGGCTCCACCTCCTGCTGGGCGTCTGAGGACCCAGCCCTGCACAGTGAATAGGCCAGGTGCTTCTGCCTGGCTCAACCCACAACGGACCCAGGATGTTGGGAAACCCCCGGCATGGACAAAGGGATCAAAGACGAAAAGGGGTATAAAAGTAGGACCCCTGAACCAAGAATTTAGATCACTTCTGACAAGGAACCCTGTAACCAAGGACAAGAGGCCTGCTGATCTAAGGACTGCCTACCCCTTCTGCCAGTGTGCTGTTGTTGGGGGAATCCTGCAGTGCTTCTTTATTTTTGCCAAGGAACAAGGAGAGAGGAACTGTGTGTGTACTCTCACGCTTGCTAAGAAAATCTCCAAGGACTGGAAGAGTGCCAGTCTCCTGCTGAAGTCACAGGGCTAAAGGACTTCATCTGCTTAAAGTGCTATTTTGCTGGAACCGTGAATCCAGCACCTCTGAAAGAATCAGCAATCACGACAACCGAACGCTAGGCCCAACCGACGCCAGCAGCAACACCAGTGAGTGGGAGTACGGCTCTAGCTCCAGAGGACCTCGTGTCTGCACCGCTGCTGATCGCATCACCTGTGTGCCCTTCGACGCCGTGAGCGCTGCTCACTCTGTGCAACCGCATCATCAACGACGACGCCTGCTGAGGCCGGATCGACACCGAAGACGCGATGCCGGTTTGCTCGACGCCGCTGATCATCGTGTGCTTCATTTTCCTAAGGTACTGTGTTGTTGGGGGTCCGTGTGACTCCAGGCTTGACGTAGCGCTCCTCGCGGTCGACGCCGAACCTTTGGATTAACTTTGCCTTAACGTCGTGTAGCCCCCGTGCGGGTTACCCTGTTGCTAAGAACTGCATTGCCAAGAAGAAGATTTGCTTTGATACTAAAAACTTTGTGCTAAAGAAGAAACTACCTTTGAACTATCCTTTTTTTCCTTCCCAACGTATTTATTCCGATTGTGTACAGTTTGTCGTTATTTTGGTCTTGTGCTAAGCCTTATATAAAAATTCTTATTTTTATAATACTACTGTGTCGTGTCCATTTGTAGTGCATTCACGGTATTACTGTATGTGGTCATAGTTGCTTAACGCACAGCCTCTGAGATAAGCCTGTTCTGCTCTATCAAGCTACCAAGGGGGTGAGCAGGGGTTATCAAAGGGTGTGATCCCCTTGCCCTGACTAGAAAAGGAGTGTCCCTATTTGTCAGAAGTGTATACCTCTGCCAACTAGAGACAGCCGGTTCTAACATTGGTGGGTCAGCGGTGAGGATTTTGGACTTTGCACTTATGACCCATGTACAGTGATTCGTGTGCGCTACATAGTGAAAGCAGACCATAACGCAGTCACAATATAATTGGGGAGGATCCTATTTTTGTTCTCCGCTTTCTTGAAACTTGATTTTTTGAACACTGCCAGTTTTAACCATGAGTGACAACGGAGTCACTGCCCCTGCTATCGTTGTTGTGGAGGAGTTCGAGAGGAGCAAGCTTAAGAAATACAAGAAAGATGAGCTGAAACACTTTTGCGACCAGTTTAAAGTTCCTACCACAGGCCTCTCAAGAAAAGATGATTTTTATAAAGCATTGCAGGCCTGGTGGGAGTCCAGAAATCCCTCTGATGTGGTGGTGGTACCCACAGAGGAAGGGGATGAGAAGGTGCCAGTGAATGGACCTGTGCCCTCTCCCGGAAGCAGTGTTTCCTCCAAAGGTCTTTCCCCTGAAGAAAGAGAAGAAAGGGCGAAAGAGCGAGCTTACAACATGGAGATGGCAAGGCTAAAGATAAATGGGCAGTTGGAGTTAGAAAATGCAAGAGGTAGAAGGGAAGCTGATTTGGAGATCAAAAAGCTAGAGTTTGAACGAGAGAAGTTAGCTTTGGAGCGTGAAGCCAGGTTGAGGGAGCTGGATATCCAAGCTAAAAAGTTAGAATTGAATCCCTCTGGTGGCAGCATTCCATCCGAGCCTGCAGAAAGTAAGTTTTACTTCCCGAAAGATGTGATCAAAGATTACAATAGGAATGAAGATATTGGTCAATGGTTTAAAGCATATGAGTTAGCATTGTTGGCCCACCGGGTCCCTGAGAAGGATTGGGGAGCGGGGTTGTGGGGTCGCTTTGTGAATGAGGGAAGAGATACCCTGTTAGACATGCCTGTTGCGGATCGGATGTCGTATGCTCATATGAAAGATGCTTTAATGTTGCGGTATGGCTTAACCCCCGAGAAGTACAGACAAGCTTTTAGAGAATGTAAGAAGTTGCCTGGTACGACGTGGGTTGAATATGTGTCTTATTTTTGCAGAGCCATGGATGGTTGGGTAAAGGGCAGCAAAGTGGAAAGTTATGAAGCTCTTTATGATTTGTTTGCTTGGGAGCACTTGTCTAATAACTGTTTTCCAGAGCTGCGCCAGCACCTGATTGATAGCAAGATATCTAACCCTAGAAAACTTGCTGAGGAGGCGGACCGCTGGGTCAGTACCAGGGTCCACAAGGGTCCAGTGGGAGACTCAGCCAAAGGTGGGCAGGGTCCCCAGCAGAAGAGTGGGGGGGACAAGGGAAAACAGAAGGAGTCTCAAAAAGGGCCCCAAAGTAATCCCCAAGGGAACCAAGGGAAAGATTCCCAGCCTCCCCCTGAGAAGAAGCCAGGGGCCCCGACGGGTAAACCTGTTCATAGGGGCCCCCTAACCTGCTACGGTTGTGGGCAGGTGGGACACCGGTTTTATGACCCCCAGTGTCCCAAAAAGGATTCGAATGCACCGCCGCGTGCACCCCCCGTCAGTTGGCGAGTGTAGCCCTGGGAGGGGAGAAGATGGTTGTCCATGGTGGGAGGGGTCCCGCAGAAATGTCCCATGTCTCGCTAGGAGACATGCAAATGGTCCCTCCACCCCCTCTGCCTAGTAACACTAGTAAATATAGGCAGTGGGTGACCATTAATGGCCATAGAGTGGAAGCTCTCAGAGACACCGGAGCGAGTGTGACAGCTGTCAAGTGTCACTTGGTGTCTAGAGAGCAGGTGGTTCCCCACGCATTCTACCCCGTGATAGCTGCCGACAACTCCGAGAAAGAGTGTGAGGTGGCTCAGGTTTCGTTTGAATGGGGGGGAGTTTCAGGTACTCTTCAGGTTGCTGTGAGGCCCGCCATGCCTGTCGATTGTCTCCTGGGCAATGATTTGGAAGACTCCCCTTGGGCTAAGGTGGAGAGGGAGGCGCACTTGAAAATGTTGGGCGTGCCAGAGTGGGTGTGTGCAACCACTCGATCCATGACAGTGAGTAAGGGTGTTGATGGGGTCCCGGAGCCTGAAAGTACGGCCCAGGACCCAGCTGTGAAGAGAAGAGGCAGGAGGCGCGGGAAACCGGCCCCCGTAGTTCCCGTGGTCCAGAAGGAGGTAGACCCCGAGGGGGATGCCCTGGAGCCCACAGGGGAACAAATTGCCGAACTGGGAGATCTGCCCGAGCTGACCCATTGGCAGCAGGATGGTGGTCCCTCCAGGGAGGAATTCTGTGCGGAACAGAAAGTGTGCCCTTCTCTTGTGGGCATGAGGCAGCAGGCCTCAGCCCAATCCTCAGGTGATCAGTCAGGGTCACATTTTGTGTACTGGGAGAACGACCTCCTGTATAGCGAGCCTAAGGCTGCTGAGCCTGGGTCAGCCCGTGTGCTGGTGGTACCCCAGCGCTTCAGAGCCTTCCTACTGGGTTTGGCTCATGACGTTCCGTTAGCTGGACATCTGGGGCAGGACAAGACCTATGACAGGCTTGTCACCCATTTTTATTGGCCTCAGATGCGAAGGGATGTAGACATCCACTGCAAGACTTGTCACACTTGCCAGGCAAGTGGGAAAAGCGGAAGGAAGCAGAAGGCTCCCCTCCAACCTTTTCCAGTGGTCAGTACCCCCTTTGACCGGGTGGGTATTGACATTGTTGGGCCCCTGGACCCCAAGACAGCCCTGGGCAACAGGTTCATCCTGGTCTTGGTGGACCATGCCACGAGGTACCCGGAAGCCATCCCTCTCAGAACAGTGATGGCCCCCGTGGTGGGACGGGCACTGATGGGTGTTTTCTCCCGGATGGGGTTCCCCAGAGAGGTGGTGTCGGACCGAGGCACCAACTTCATTTCGAACTATATGAAGTCTCTATGGAAGGAGTGTGGGGTAACCTACAAGTTCACCACTCCTTACCATCCTCAAGGAAACGGGCTGGTTGAGAGATTCAACCGGACCCTGAAAGGCATGATTATGGGTCTTGAAGAACCAATGAGGCGGAAATGGGAAGTCCTCTTGCCATGCCTGTTGTTTGCTTACCGTGAGGTACCGCAGAAGTCTCTAGGGTTCAGCCCCTTTGAGCTCTTATACGGTCACCCGGTAAGAGGGCCTTTGAGTCTGGTCAAGGAAGGCTGGGAGCAATCTCCCAGGAAACCTCCCCAGGATGTATACAGCTACATGCTGGCCTTTCGGAACCAGACTCGGCGCTTCAGAGAACTTGCTCAGGCAAATCTGGAGGCCAGCCAGGAGGAGATGAAGCGTTGGTACGACCGGAATGCCACTCTGGTAGAGCTTCAGCCTGGTCAGGAAGTGTGGGTCATGTCCCCTGTGGAACCTTGTGCGCTCAAGGACAGGTGGACTGGACCGTTTAAGGTTGTGGAGAAGAAGAGCGATGTCACCTACCTGGTGGACTTGAAATCTCCCAGGAACCCCTTGCGGGTCCTGCATATCAACCGCTTGAAGCCCCACTTAGAAAGGTCCGAAGTGGGCATGCTCCTAGCTACAGATGATGGAACGGAGGAGGAGAGTGAGCCTCTTCCTGACCTCCTGTGTGCTAAAGAGCAAGATGGGTCGGTGGATGGTGTGGTCCTCTCTGACACACTGACCCTTGAGCAGAAACAGGATTGTCGCCAACTGTTGGGACAATTCCCGGATCTGTTTTCCTTGGTTCCGGGTGTCACGCATTGGTGTGTCCATGACGTTGACACCGGAGACAGCCCTCCTGTGAAGCACAAGGCTTACAGGGTGACTGACAAGGTCAGAGCGTACCTTAAGGAGGAGGTCTCCAAGATGTTCGCGTTAGGGGTGATTGAGTCCTCTAGCAGTCCTTGGGCCAGCCCAGTGGTCTTGGTCCCGAAGGCTGCAGCGCCAGGTGCTTCACCGGAACTCCGGTTCTGCGTGGATTACCGAGGGCTCAATTCGGTCACGAAGACTGACGCGCACCCCATCCCCAGAGCTGATGAGCTCATCGATCGGTTGGGGGCTGCCCGATACCTTAGTACGTTTGATTTAACGTCTGGGTACTGGCAGATCGCCTTGACTGATGGGGCAAAGGAGAGGTCAGCATTCTCCACACCAGATGGGCTATACCAGTTCCGGGTGATGCCCTTTGGGATGAAGAATGCCCCTGCCACCTTCCAGAGGTTGGTCAACCAGGTCTTGGCTGGACTGGAGGATTTCAGTGCCGCCTACCTGGACGACATCGCAGTGTTCAGCGCCAGCTGGGAGGAACACTTGCGCCACCTCCAGGAAGTGTTGTTGGCCCTGCGCGGAGCAGGCCTCACAATCAAAGCCAGTAAGTGCCAGATTGGGCAGGGTTCGGTGGTGTACTTGGGGCACCAAGTAGGGAGCGGTAAGGTTGCCCCCCTGCAACCCAAGATTGATACCATCCTGGCTTGGGCGCCGCCCAAAACCCAAACTCAGGTGAGAGCCTTCCTAGGACTCACGGGTTACTACAGGAGGTTTGTCAAGGATTACGGTAACATCGTGCACCCCTTGACGTCGCTGACTTCCAGGAAGCAGCCACGAAACGTGATCTGGACTGATGCCTGTCAAACGGCCTTTGACACCCTGAAAACTGCAATGTGCACAGCACCTATACTCCAGGCACCCGACTTTTCGAAATAATTCATTGTTCAGACGGACGCTTCAGAGCATGGCGTGGGGGCTGTTCTAGCTCAGGTGAATGAAGAGGGCCGAGACTTGCCTGTAGCCTTCATCAGTAGGAGGTTACTTCCCAGGGAAACGAGGTGGAGTGCGATAGAGAGAGAAGCATTTGCTGTGGTCTGGGCGCTGAAGAAGCTAAGACCCTACCTGTTTGGGACTCACTTCCGGGTTCAGACAGACCACAGGCCCCTCAGATGGTTGATGCAGATGAGGGGTGAGAATCCGAAACTGTTGAGGTGGTCCATTTCTCTCCAGGGGATGGACTTTACGGTGGAACACCGCCCTGGTACAGATCACGCCAATGCTGATGGTCTGTCCAGATTTTTCCGCCTTAGTGAAGAGAACTCCCTAGGTCAAGGGTAGTTCTCCCCACATTTCAGCTGGAGGGGACACGTGTTAGACCTGACATCATTGGCTTGAGTCTCTCCTCCATTTTTTCTGTTTTGCCTCTACTGTTTTACGATGTTTTGCTGGTATATGCTTTGGGCGCCGTGTCACTGCTGATCAGTGCCATAGCGCAAGTGCTCTCTATGTTAAATTGATGTATCTATTGTATCCATGTTTGGCTTATTTGGTTTACTATCAGTCCCTCGTCTAGTGCAGCCAGAGTGCCGGGGCTTGTAAACGCAAATGCCGCTTGTGGGCTTGCAGCACGTGTTGTGCCACCCACAGGAGCGGCCTCGTAAAAGAATGTCTACGGGTCGGTCATTGCGAGACCCACGTGCAGCTTCGTGCTGTCACGCCGGCCGCGCAAGTATACCTACTTGCCAGCCCTCCAAACCTTCCCTTGGCTTCATGTTAGTCGCCCCTATGGTAGGCCTTCGGGCAGGGTGCATTGTAAGTCCGAGGTAGGACACGCCTGACCAAGTTGGCATGTCCTGATAGTGAATTACCGCCATCTTGGTCCTTCACTATTGCGAGGTAGCCTGCTCTCCATTGATTAGAATGGGCCGCCGGGATTATTAGTACTATGATCCTCGCTGGCTCGGAGAGCATGGTGCAATGTCGAGTTTGGTATCCCTGAACTCGGGGTTTAATTACGCATCCGTTGGTGTGGATGGTTTTTGGACTCTGGGTTCGAAAATAGCACTTTTAGAAGGTGTCTATTTTTTTGTCTAACCATATCTGGTTTCTGCTGGTTTTGTGTGTGTGTGACAGGAGCTGGGTGGCTCCCCAGGTCTGGATGAGTCAGTGTGAGATGAGTGGGACAGTTACGTTGAGAGTAGGGGGAGAGTAGTTGTTGATAGCCTGCCTTGCCTGATACAATGCCGGCTCCACCTCCTGCCAAGCGGCTGATGGCTCTGTGCCTGCCATGGACGATCCTAGCCCCACCTCCTGCCAGGTGGCCGATAGCTCTGCTCCTGCCAGTGTCAATGCTGGCTCCACCTCCTGCTGGGCGTCTGAGGACCCAGCCCTGCACAGTGAATAGGCCAGGTGCTTCTGCCTGGCTCCACCCACAACGGACCCAGGATGTTGGGAAACCCCCGGCATGGACAAAGGGATCAAAGACGAAAAGGGGTATAAAAGTAGGACCCCTGAACCAAGAATTTAGATCACTTCTGACAAGGAACCCTGTAACCAAGGACAAGAGGCCTGCTGATCTAAGGACTGCCTACCCCTTCTGCCAGTGTGCTGTTGTTGGGGGAATCCTGCAGTGCTTCTTTATTTTTGCCAAGGAACAAGGAGAGAGGAACTGTGTGTGTACTCTCACGCTTGCTAAGAAAATCTCCAAGGACTGGAAGAGTGCCAGTCTCCTGCTGAAGTCACAGGGCTAAAGGACTTCATCTGCTTAAAGTGCTATTTTGCTGGAACCGTGAATCCAGCACCTCTGAAAGAATCAGCAATCACGACAACCGAACGCTAGGCCCAACCGACGCCAGCAGCAACGCCAGTGAGTGGGAGTACGGCTCTAGCTCCAGAGGACCTCGTGTCTGCACCGCTGCTGATCGCATCACCTGTGTGCCCTTCGACGCCGTGAGCGCTGCTCACTCTGTGCAACCGCATCATCAACGACGACGCCTGCTGAGGCCGGATCGACACCGAAGACGCGATGCCGGTTTGCTCGACGCCGCTGATCATCGTGTGCTTCATTTTCCTAAGGTACTGTGTTGTTGGGGGTCCGTGTGACTCCAGGCTTGACGTAGCGCTCCTCGCGGTCGACGCCGAACCTTTGGATTAACTTTGCCTTAACGTCGTGTAGCCCCCGTGCGGGTTACCCTGTTGCTAAGAACTGCATTGCCAAGAAGAAGATTTGCTTTGATACTAAAAACTTTGTGCTAAAGAAGAAACTACCTTTGAACTATCCTTTTTTTCCTTCCCAACGTATTTATTCCGATTGTGTACAGTTTGTCGTTATTTTGGTCTTGTGCTAAGCCTTATATAAAAATTCTTATTTTTATAATACTACTGTGTCGTGTCCATTTGTAGTGCATTCACGGTATTACTGTATGTGGTCATAGTTGCTTAACGCACAGCCTCTGAGATAAGCCTGTTCTGCTCTGCCAAGCTACCAAGGGGGTGAGCAGGGGTTATCAAAGGGTGTGATCCCCTTGCCCTGACTAAAAAAGGAGTGTCCCTATTTTTCAGAAGTGTATACCTCTGCCAACTAGAGACAGCCGGTTCTAACACTCACTTTATCCTCGGTAAGTAGGTATGTACTCATCATTTTTAATTGGGTTATGTAAACATTTAACATTCCATGAAAAACATGCAAATTACTCTTTTGAGATGGGTATGGATGAAAATATACAATAAGAGCTTGGATGAACCTAAATTGAGGAGAATGGGAACCTCAAGGAAATGCATGAGGTATGTACAAATACAGCAGCAATTATATAGGGCTGCATATTGACATAGAAATTGTGGGAACATATGGGGAAACACTAGGCGAAGGAAAAGATTATAGAAAAAGTGAGGAAAAAAGAAGAGAAAGAAAGCTAAGGTAACTCCCATTTAACAGTGGCGAGGAAATGTCAAAAATCCTTGAGGCTACAACCATAGGTGTTAGTGGTAAAACAAAGGGGTACAATAAGTGTAAGGGGGTGAAGCATAAAATCAGAGGCCAACTAAGAGCAGACCCCCGAAGAATAGAAACAGAGAAGTAGTAGGAGAGTGCCTTAGGAAGAAGGTAGCAGGCGGGGAGGAGGAAAAGAATACTAAGTGGGGACTTGCCAACATGTACATGACATTCTACTAGTGATTAAAGAGGGGAAAAAAACAAAAGAACACTTCCACCCAAAGGTACTGTATTTGTTATTATAAACCTGTGAAGAACAAGAAAAGATTTAAGGAACTGAAAACCTGTCATGAAGCGTTTTCTTAACAGAGAGTTTAAGGTTCAAATGTTGCCAAGATCCATCCCTTCATCCTTGTGAACAAGGATAAACTGTTACAAATCAGCAGGATTCTCGGAGGTGGCTGTTTTGTCTTTATAGGTGACTTTGAAGAGACAGGGGTGAATAAGGCTGTATCAAGCATTCATGGATTTGAAAGTCAGATGTAAATCCCAAAAATCTTTCCTTCTGGTGGCTGGCCATCTGGCTATGTCTTGACTAAAGACTATCTTGTGACCTGACCATAAGCATTTGTTTGCTTTGTGTTGGGTTGAGAGGGCCTTCATAAGATAAAAGCAATGTAGAAAAAAGATAAGAATCCACTTTGGTCTGGCAGAAGTGAGCCTTTTGAATATTAAGTTCAGAGGTTTCGTTCAAGCCGACTATTTTAGGAATGTTAAATTTAAGGATCTTAATGATATAAGACCTTTCTGTTCCCTCTGGAACACCACAGATTCACAAATTGTTGCACCAGTTGCACTCTGTCTATTTTGTCAAATAGAACAAATTCTTTAGACAAATAGAACACTTTGGCCATGACATCTTGAGCATCGTTAACTCACTGTTCAACTTTTGTATAAGCCAGGTATCCAGATGAGACCATATCTCTTAAAGTCTGTTAGGAGCTGCACTAATCTCCACCATGACTGGCTTTCTGATCTTAAGTTCATCTATGATATCTTCCATTGTTAAAAGTAAAGGTGATTTTATAGAAGTAATACCCTTTTTGACTCTCTTGTTAACATTTCCAGTAGGTTCATTACGTGTATTGGTAATGGGGATAGGAGAAGCAAAGGGATTCGAAGAAGATGGGTCTAGAGGAATCCATTCTGGTAGGTGAACCAATAATTGTTTGTCAAAGTAGAATGTCACCAGTAAAGACTCCAATTGTATAATCTAAAGTAGTGATGTAATGGTGGGAAGAAACTGGAATGGAGAAATAAGCAGCCACTAGAAATTAGGAAGAGGAGATGAGCTATGGTAATGGGAGACCAGTAAAAGCAAATACCTTGACCTGACAATATGGTGTGTTCAGGTAAATTAACTGGCATTTCCAAACCAATCAAAGAATATGAACCAGGCAAGATTAAGGCTCAACATAAGTCCATTCCCCAGGGAAAGAAGCAATGCTTGAAGAAATATCCATGTTTTGGGGTGGAAGTCCAACTATTTGTGAAGCACTGAGATGAACGGAGTGGGGAAGACAGAAAATGGCAGCTGTGCCACATTTTGCAGGGTGCATTGGTCAGTAAAAGTTTATAAAAGACCAGGAGCAGGCCTAAAAACTCACCCAATTGCTCCTCATCGAGAGAGGGGTAGGTCTGCTCCTCCACCTCAGAAATGCTCCTAGTAGTTAGAAGAGTTGCGGTCAGGTGGCCATCTTGCATCGCTCCTGCATGCGCCTCCCCTTAAGTAGTCTTTTAAACATGTCTAAGGCCTGCCATTGCAGCCTATGTGTGCATATTTAAACTGCCAGTTTGACCTCGCAAAATAAGCCTTTTAGCAAGCCTAAACCTTCCTTTTTAATACATGTAAGGCATCCCAGAGCAGGCATTAACCTGCCCACAGGGCAGATTGCATTATATTTAAAAAGCTGGATATGTACTTTTAGGTTTTACATATCCTGGAAGTTAAAAAACTCCTAAGTTCGTTTTTCACTACTCCAAGGCCTACCTCTCCCATAGGATAACATTGAGTTACCTTATTCCATTAAATATGTTTTAACTTTTTATTGAGAGCCAAGAAGTCAAGTTTGGTGTCTGATACATTTTAATTCAAAACCCTCTTTAATGGTCAAGTTGAAATTTAAGACATATTTCTGAAAATGTCCCATTTAGAAAGTTGTTGCAGCAAACACAACATGGACGGAATGCTGACAATGCAAACTTTCTCCCCGAGTCAAAAGATCTGAGTTAAATCCATCGTTCTTTTGCCCACTGCACCACCCCAGTTTCGACCCAGCCATATGCAAATCAGTCTTGACCCTGTGCCCCATGGGACCAGCCCAGACCGAACTGCCAGGCCAGGTCCTCCCTGGACCGGAAACAAGCATTCTGGGACCGGTTTCAAGGTATGTCACCCTTCTTCAGCCAGGCTAACTTGAACCCAGTGGCACAGTGAGCAAGGGACACACGTCTGGGCATACCCATCCCACTTAAGGCGAAAAGTGCTACAGCAAATAAATGATGGACTGAATGCTGACAATGCAAAAGATCTGGGTTAAAGCTATTGTTCTTTTGCCCTCTACGCCACACGCATTTGTACTACAGCATTGACTGCCCATGGTGACCTGAAATGTGAATCTCCAGCAATAACTGTCCAAGATACACAACAGGATCTTTGGTCTTCAGCCATGACCATTTGCAGGTCTCTTCCTGGTCTTTGCAGCCTACTTTACCTGTATCTGGAGTCTGTGCACCAGGTCTTCAAAGGAAATTCTTTCAGGTGGATTAACCTGGTCCCTGTATCTGTGTCAAGACTCTCTGCTTTTCGATCTCCTCAGGAACGGATGACCAGTCTCTAAAACCCCTCCACTACCATGCATGACAAAAATTTGAATGTCTGTCATGAACACCAGCAGGGGAGAAAGGGGAAGTGGAAAAGATAAGAGAGACTGCCCAGTGGCTTAGCAGGGGCGGCAAACTCAGAATTTATTGCCAGCACCACCCGCTCTTCAGCGGGCTGCAGGCGGCAGAGGCAGGGACCGCCACGGGCAGCAGAGTACCTAGCTAGGCCACTGAGACTGCCTCAATCATCTAGTGCTTCTGTCACAATTCTACTGTTCTGACACCTATAAAAAAACAAAAACAATTATTTGTTACCTAGTAAATCTTCCTATTGATTGTCTTTACTTTGCTGACCTATATGTATTACCTGACTTGCATTGAGGGATGCTACTCTCTAAGGAATCATAGTTAGGTAACTACTTCTTGTGAATCAAAGAAATTGAGTTGGAAGGAGGATTCAAATTTTTAATAGTTTCTTTTCAATAAGTTGTGACATTGTGCATTGCTTAAATTGATTATTTTGTCTTGCGACTTTAACTGTTAAATAGTCTTTTGTCTCTTTATATTGTCTCTTGTCCTATCTGTATTTTCTTTAGTCTCTCACTGTTCCTTTTGTTGTTTGAATATTTGCTCTACTAAAACTGCAAGCTTTCTTTTTCTTGTATTCCATAGTTTGCTGTAGCTTTAGCTAGTTTTACTCTGTCTCCTTTAGAGATCTATACCTTAAACTTCTGTTGATTTTAAAATACTTTATATACCTTGAGTAAATTCTTTCATTTAAAAACTGACACCAAATGTCTTGTGTGCTGTCTAATTAGAAAACTCCAAAGTACATTAAATGGAACAGTCTTACTTGATGATGAGAGAACCCTTCTCTTCACTGAAGGTTCACTCGTGCTGAAATCGACTCTCCTTTACTTCAATTACTTCTCTTGAAGAACCGCTGCCTTAGGGGCCCGGTGGCGCAGGGTACGCCTGAATCTTCGAGTCCTTCCTGCCTTGCTAAACAGAGACACGGGGCACTCTGTCTGGGTACATCAAACAGATTTATTAGCTGCAGCTAGTACAGTTGTCTATGAAGTACGCAAGGGTATATTCATAAGAGACTGCCCCTTTACTCCGTGGCGTACGAGTTTATATACATTTGTCATACACAATAGACAATCCAAAATACAGACATGATTAACCAAGGCAAAGGTTTAAAAACAAAGTATCAAGTGACTTCAAACAGACCCGGTTGTTGGCTGTATTTGTCGCTCCTCCTGTCGAGTTAATCAGCGTACACAATACAATCCGACATGCCGGTGGCAAAACACGTTTATATACTCCAAGAGGACAGTCGTGAAATAAGAGAATGCACAAGAGGAATAGCGATGGCCAGCAGGTGAGATAAAGCCAGGAAAGAATGGTGTGAACCAACAGATAGTTAAGACAGGGATTTGTCAAACCAGACATAGATTAGTGTACTCGGCCAGGCCCTGACACTTGGCTAACAAACAGGGGCAAGGATAGGTTACCTAACACGTGAATGAAAAAGACGGCAAAAACATCTCGTTTGCATCGTTGCCTGAGTGAGGGCAACACAAAATGGCAGCATGTCACAAAATGGCTGCTAGATACAAACGAGTCGAAAATTGCAGAACCTCAGACCCTCCTTTTGCCATTACTCAGGCAATACACCAAACCCATGTTAATATGAGTCGGAATCAACATCAATGGTCATAAAGTCAGCAAGTTGTTGCTGTACCATAATTCTAAAGTTCTCTGATTTTGGGGACGTAGGCTTTGAGACACACATGGTGGCAAGTAATCTACAAATAGCTGGACCACACTGTATGCACAGGCAGCAAGAGAAAATTATGGCCAATATTGCTCCAATGAATGTCAGTGTCTTCCATCCCCAAGTGGATAATAATCCCCAAAACCATCCCATAAAAGACCAATCTCCTTCGTCCGAATGAATCGACTCGGAAATGGTATGTAATTTGGAGATGGCCTGGTATACTGTTGGAGCGTCATCAGGAATGTAAATACAGCAACTGGACCTGATCAATTTACAGACTCCTCCTCGGTCTGCAAGGATGACGTCTAGTGCAATTCTATTCTGCAACGTCATAAGACAATCGGCCTGAAGTTCTGCCGTGATGTTATTCAAAGCACCCACGGTGACATCAATGGTGGTTTCAACCACACGAGTCAACTGCCTAATATGCCGACTGTTCATCATAGGACCCCAAAAGGGAAGGAATCCTTTGAGGAAATCACCTCCCTCCTGTCCTGCTGTATCTTTGGCATCAATTATCCCTCTGCCATATCTGTTTCTGTGGTGGCCTGAGGGAGCAGTGTATGTAGGGGGGAACCAAGAAGGCTATATAGCAAGTTCCCGAAAAATCAGATGGGAGCCAAGTGTAGGCTCTATCATCACAGACAAAATGCGTGCCCCGAGACAGGACCAATGGAGGGAAATTCTGAGAAATGAAAATGTACGTATAGGAACAATTCTGTTTGGTATCAGTCTTCTTACTGTTAATTTGAAGGCAAAAATTACCTTGATTGGGTACGGTCCACACCGGGGGAGACCTTTCCTGTTTGGTTTTTACACTAAGGCTAGAAATATAATGAGTAACATTCCACCCTTCATAGGCTCGCTTCTCATCGGGGGGATATCTTGCTTTTCGCCACAATCTTAGCCATCGCCACTATTCCCTTTATAAAGGTGCTATGGCTAAAGTCCATGCCACCCCCAAACGAACCAACAGGATATCTGAGCCGATTATGGTAGGCGGCCGAGAACATATCCAGATATGCCCAGGCTGAACCTTTATAAGAAAAAGGGAGGACTAAATAGGGTATTCCTTTATGTGTGTTATGAGGCATAAGTCCACACATCCAGCAATCAGTCATATTGACAACTAACTGGTGTTGGTGTAATAATTGGACAAACAAATTATTCAGGTATTCAGTTCAACGTGTCTCTTCTTGTGGAGGAAGAGTATGTATCTGATGTTGAGAGACAGAAAAGCGGGAAGGCACAGAGGTAGAATTAGACACATCTTTTAACTGTAGTGAATGAACAACCCAACCTACACATGCCAGTATAATATAAAAGAGCATAAACACACATAAAAGCACACCAAATCGACTATGTAACAATTTGCAGTATTTCTGCTTCATTTCTTCCTTCCTATTTTCCCTATTCGTTGTACCATCCATCTTTTCTAAAAAAAAAAGGTTGTCGTTCACGGCAATTTTCCTCAATCACTTGGCTATATAACTGTAAATCCTGGAGGCACTAGCCACTTATCAGGTCACAGTCAAGACTACTACTGTGACACTGCGACGGAGACAGATGGTACGTAAACTAGAAAAATTCACTAATCAAAAAGAGGTAAAAAAAAAGAATGTCTTTGATCATAGAGGAAAAAATTCAAATGTCTTTAGCAGCTCTAGGTCTTAGGTTGTATCGTCTCTTGTCCGGCACAGTCTGCTCCTGAAACAACGCTTCCGGGTTTGTAGTGTCTATTCGAAGATGTGGTGGGATAGCTCTTTGCAAAATATCATCATCTTCTTTTTCAGACTGGGTTCTGTGCACCCGTGTATTACTAAAAGGCACGAACCGGGGAATCTCTTCTCGTTCATACTCCCCTATGCCCTTGCGAACCCACTGGTTGAAAGGCAAGGGCAAGGGTACCTTTTTGCAGTGCACGCCGTGAACCCAGTTCTTCTTTCCCTCGACTTTCACTGCCGTGCGTGTCATCAGCAGAACCTGGCGTGGAGCTGACCAGCGTGGCTCCAAGTTCCTTGTCCGTTGAAAATTCTTCACGCAGACCCAGTCACCTGGTTGAATCGAATGACCTGGGTCTGTAGAGGCTTCTGTTAGAGAATTTTGGACCTGTTGATAAAGAACACGCAATTTAGCAGTCAAATCATGCAGGTAATCGATCAACAATGGGTATGGGATGTCTGAATATTTTTTCGGTCGAGGGACTCCCCATACGTTAGCTGGGCGTCCAAATACTACCTCGTATGGGCTCAGTCCCACACGAGAATGTACAGTAGTTCTGGTAGAAAAAAGAGCCAAGGGCAAAGTGTCAGGCCATGCAAGACACGTGCTGGCTTGAATTTTGGCCAATTTAAGCTTGAGAGTGCCATTGTAGCACTCTACCAAACCTGCTGACTGAGGATGGTTTGCCGCATTAAATTTCTGCCTGATACCAAGACCAGCACACACTTTCTGCATAATTTGACGCAAAAAGTCACTTCCATTGTCACTCCAGACAATTCGCCCAAACCAAACCTCGGGAAAAACTCTTTAAGCAATATTTTGGCAGTTGATAAAGCAGTATTGTCCTTCAAGGGGTAGGCCTCTATCCATTTGGAAAAGGCGCAAACCACCACCAGAACATACTTAAGGTTACGACATCGTTCCATAGGGATATAGTCAATTTGGAGCACTTCAAAAGGATATGTTGGGGGAGCAAAATTACCTGCCGGGGTTTGAGTTCCATTTCCTGGATTAGGCATTAGACACACAATGCAGTGTTTCACTACATTCTCCGCACACTTCGGTATTCCTTCATTCTGCCACACCGGAGCCAAAAGCTTGCATATACCTTTCGCACTAATATGGGCGGGACCATGGGCCATGGTCACCACAGGCAGAACATACGCATCCGGTAACAGACATCGTTGGTGTTCCGACAGTTCCGTCCAACAACCTGTCGCGTCCAACATTCCCGTACTTACTTTCCACTTACTCAACTCTTTCTCTGTAGCCTCTCCTTGAATCGTTCTCATACTTTCAATTGTGTCCTCACACATCCCAACTTCTCCGACCCAGTTTGCAGGGCCTGCAACATACATGCGACCAGTGACGTCTCTAGCTGTAGTTTTTGCTGTCTCGTCCGCAAACTCATTCCCGCGACCAACATCATCCATAATTTTCTTGTGTGCGCTGCATTTTATGATTGCTATCTGTGTGGGCAAAGCAAGTGACTCAAGGAGATCAGTTACTAACGGGCCATGCTGAATTTTTGTGTCATGAGAGGTAAAGAACCCTCTCTCCTTCCACAAGCGGCCAAAACTGTGTGCCGCGCCAAATGCGTATTGGCTATCAGTATCCACATTCACTCTTTTTCCTTTTGACAACACACATGCTCTAGTCAAAGCTATCAGCTCTGCTGCTTGAGCTGAATTATGTCCGATACGCGCTGTCTCAACAACCGTATGCAAAGTCGTAACAGCATACGGTGCAGTCGTATCTCCATTCGGAAGCCTAAAGCATGAGCCATCCACCCACAAAGTACCATCAGGATTCGCTAGCGAGTGCCTCTTAAATCTATTCTACCTTTCGTCTCTTCCTCTGTATGAAGAAAACAGTCATGCTGTTCTTGAGTACCGTTCTCATCTGGGAGTGGTAACAATGTGGCAGGATTCAACGTATTGCATCTTTTAATATGCACATGTCTTGCCAATAGAGTCAACTCGTATCCAGACAGCCGAGCACTCGTAAGATGCTGCGTTTTCATTCGGTTTAGCAAAGTATCCACTGCATGTGGTACCATGACAGTGAGTGTGGTGTCCAACACCACTCCAGCCGATTGTCGGATAGAAATCGCTGCTGCTGCTGTAGCTCTAAGGCAGCTGGTCAAAGCTTTAGCTACTGGATCTAAAGTAGCCAAGAAATAGGCACATGGCCGCTGTTTGTCTCTGAAGTGTTGTGTCAGGACTGACAATGCACAACCTTCTCTCTCATGGACGTAGAGCATGAAAGGCTTACTATAGTCTGGAGTACCCAATACAGGCACCGAACACAGAGCCGTGCGTAAATCAATAAAACTCATTTGACAACCGTCAGACCAAGGGAATGGATGAGGTGTATCTTTCATAGTGAGTGCTAACAAGGGTTTGGCCAATAGGGAAAAATTTGGAATCCATTGCCTACAATATGAGGTAATGCCCAGAAAGGCACGCACATCTCTCTGTGTGGATGGCACAGACATTTGTGCAATGGCTTGGATACGTTCTGGGGTCAATCGCCGTCCCTCCTTCGACAAGAGATGACCTAAATAGGTAACTTCTTGGTGGGCATACTGTAACTTAGAAGGCAAAACCTTATGATTGAGATCAGACAAATGATGCAACAATGCAACCGTCACATCCTTGCAAACATCCTCAGAATCAGTCGCAACCAGGAAATCATCCACATATTGAATAAGTGTAGCACCAGAAGGCAAAGGAAATATATCAAGCTGAGATTTAAGAGCCTGACTGTAGATGGAAGGACTTTCACAATAACCTTGGGGCGCTCTTTTAAATCGAAAACTTCGTCCTCCTAGGGAGAAGCCAAAAATGTCTCTACTTTCCTCAGCAATAGGAATGCTGAAGAAAGCATTTTTCAGATCGATCACAGAGAACCAAGCTGCTGATGCAGGTATCATTGTTAACAAGGCTGTGATATCCGAGACAACAGGGAACTGGGGTACAACAATTTTATTGACTTCTCGCAGGTCAATCACAAATCTATAAACAGGGGGCTGAGAAGGATCAGTTCTTTTAAGAATTGGAAGGACAGGACTGTTACACACATTCCCTCCCGTTTCTTTAACCACACCCTTCTGAACCAAGTCATAAATAATAGCCAGAAGCGCTCTCTCGCCATCATTGGATATTTTATATTGGGGAATGCGTGGCAATTTAACGTTAGGTTTGAGTGTAACAACATAAGGTGGGATCTCAAGACAGCCAACATCATTCGGACCCATAGCCCAAAGTGATGCTGGGAGAGAAAGCAATTCAGGTGGAAACTGATCCTTGGAAAAGTATATTGTGGATGCTAATTTCTCCCCTAACGTCAAATGAACCCCAGAAGGGGAGCAATATAACATCGCATGCAAACGTTTCAACAGATCCAGACCCAACAAATTTTCACCACAACCAGTTGTTAAAATGAGTGAAGCGTCCAAATCATAAGGACCAATCGAAATAGGCAGAGGGGAAGAAACCGGATTGCGAACTGGGGCACCAGAAAATCCTACAGATGTATTCATTACGTCAGACAAAGGTGCGCCAGGGAGTTTAGAATGAATGATAGAACTTCTCATCGCACCAGTTTCCAAAAGAAATTGCTCTGAAACACCCATTGCGTTGACGGTAACATAAGGCCCATTCTGATCTACTGGAATCAATACAACTCCCTCTCTTTGTCCATGGCTGTCCTATTCAGTATGAAAAACTGCGTTCCCGTTTTCAACATAACAATCATCGTTATAATACTGTGCAGACTGTGCATTCTCCTGGTCAAAATAATTCACAGTGTTCAGAGGAGGACGCTGCCCTTGAGGCACCACGCCTCGTCCTCTACCTCTAGGTGCTGACTGAAAACCACCACGACCACATGGAGCAGATATCCCATTATTACGTTGTAGCAGAACCGGACAACTGTTGTTAAAATGCCCCTCTACCTTACAGTCAGCACACTGGTTAGGACCTAACATCGCTCGTGGAACAAAAGACTCAGGTTTCTGGAACACCCTCTGAAACTGTGGGGGTTGAGGGAACTGCTGCTGAGCAGAACGCGGAGGATATGCCTGCTGTAAAAGAACCTTTGTCTTTAAATCTTTAATTTTCTTCTCTTGCTTGTCTTTCTCTTTTTTCTCTCTATTTTCATAATATTGTGCAGTAGCTAAGATCTGGGCAGCCGAAGAAACTGCCCATGCGCTCTCAGAACTCTTCAATTTAAGTGATAAGTCAGGAAGCAGATTAAATACAAACTTGTCCACAAACAATCGCTGTCCACCCTCCGTACTCATATCCTGACCACTATGATCAATAAATGTTTCCTCGAAACGAGTGAAAAAGTCAGAGACACTCTCGTCTTTCTTTTGCTTACATGCAGCTAGCTTATCCCAATTGACTCGTACCGCTGGCATCATTGTTTTCATCAATTGAATAATGCTACCAGGGAGTTCCGCAATCAAAGCGCCAGGCTTGGCACCACCCACTTGTGCAGCGTCGGCAGCACGTATAGCATTCCAATCGCCACCTAACTCTACGGCATGGTCCTCTTTACGAATCTGTGCCCACAGTGCTTGTGGGACTACATTTCCCATCAACATATCAATATCGGCTAAATTCATAATGCAAGCCTCAACAGTCAGGGACAACTCTTTATAATAACCGGCGGGATTCTTACGGGGGTTCGGTATAGACTGTTTAAGGGCTAAAACTTTGGATCTTTTCCACGGATCATGTACCCATATACGCTGAAAATGGGCAGGTATAGGATGAGCGCCACCCACTGCTTCCCTCCAAACTAGAGGAACTTCATGCATTGGGTAATGTTTCAATTCTTGCTCGACGACAGAGTCTGACTCAGGGAATCTCTGGGAGGAAAACAAAGTCCTAAAAGAGACAAGAGTCCCTATAGCACTTTCCACCTGAGGACCCACAATAATACCCTTATCAAATTTACTCTGAACGTCCAACAAACTCTGGGGAGGCAAACCCAGCTTCATATCTTCCCAACCTTTGACAAGAATATCGCACATCACATTAAAAATATATCGTTGTGTGGGCTCACTCCATTGAAGAAAGGTATCCAAAATATCCTGCACACTATACTGGGGACCCTTCTCAATCCACCTACGAGCAAGGGAGTTCAACACTCTCTGTTCTTCCGACATTGGAAGCTGACTACGAGATTGTCGTCGTAAGAAAGCAGGGGACACAATCAGGGAGCCAAAAAGAGGAGACAAGAAACCTGTAACAGTGTCTGTAATCCTTTTACGCACTGTAGGGGAACCAGGCAAACGAACAGGAGATGAAATGTCTAACGATGTAGAGGGGGAGTCAATAGATGAAAAAGAAGCTGTAGGCACCGGAGAAGGGGGTACAGAAGAAGCAGGCAAAAAAGAAATAGGTGGCAAATGGGGTGGAAGCGGGAATACAGGAAGAGGCATATTCGGGGGAATTGGAACAGGTGGAGGAGCAGCAACTGGTTGGGCAGGAAGCTGAGCAGATTGTTGCACAATAACGGGCTGAGCACGCTGTAATGGAGGCGCATTAGCACCTTGTGCATAGGGTGGAGGTAAACTCAATAAATGAGGCATGGGAGTCACCGAGAAGATCAGGGGACTCTTGGACGAGGGGCAAACGGTTGCTCTTGTCTTACTTGATCTAAGCGCGGCCTTCGACACCATCTCACACAACAGACTGCTTACTAGGCTGAGTGATGATGGTGTCGGAGGGAAAGCGCTGGACTGGATCGCGTCCTACTTGAGCAACCGGACGTTTCAGATCTCGTCCTCGCAAGCTCAGTCAGACACCTTTTTCTCACCCCATGGCGTGCCTCAGGGCTTAATTTTTAGTCCGCTATTTTTTAATCTGTTTCTCCGCCCTCTCGGCGATTTAGCAGAGCGAGTAGGTCTAGAACTTATGACATATGCGGATTATTCGCAGATTATTTTTTCTCTTACCAACTCAAAGCCTTCATCTCCCTCTGCGCTGAAATTAGGTCTTCACGAAGTCTTCAGCTGGATGTCAACGAACCAGCTGAAGCTCAACGGGGAGAAGACGGAGATTCTTCTCCTAGGTAAAAAGAGAGATCTGTGGCAGGATACCCATTGGCCGCCATCCTTGGGTGCTTTTCCCAGCCCGGCTACCCAGGTCAGAAACTTAGGGATATGCATCGATGATTCTTTATCGATGAAACAGCAGGTCAATAAAGTAGCTGGTACGTGCTTCACTATCCTCAAATGGCTGCGGAAGATCATCTGGATGCTGCCTGTGGATACCCAGAAGACCGTAGTCAATGCACTGATTACATCTAGGCTTGACTACGGTAACATCTTATATCTGGGTTCCAATTTAGCTGTGATTAGGCGGATTCAACTTGTCCAGAACTCCGCAGCCAGGCTGCTATGTAAGATCCCTAGGACAGCAAGGATCTCGAAGCACCTTAAGGACCTGCACTGGCTTAGAGTTGAGAACCGGGTTCGGTTCAAAGCGTTGACCTACATGTTTAAGATCAAGGCAGGGACCGCACCAAAGTACCTGCAAAAACTGGTCAGGCCCTACATTCCTGCACGCAACCTCCGTTCTTTAAATGGAGCAAACTTTGTGGTTCCTAGATTTAAACTGGCCCGTGTGGGGGGAAAGTCCTTTTCCCATCTGGGACCAGTCCTTTGGAAGTCCCTTCCCTTAGCCTTGCGTAAGGAGGAAAATCTCGCCAGTTTTAAGAAAGACGTTAAAACTTGGCTCTTTAATAAATAATTGCGGTCTTTGACCGGGTTGCTTTCTGTGTTTTCGGCCTCCCAGTCCTGGCGCCGGGAAACCCTTTGTGGGTATCTGCGCACATTATAAGTGCAAAAAATAAATAAATAAATAAATGAAGGGGTCTTCCTCTAAATCCCTACTTTTATCAGGAGGAGAAGTTGGTAGTACCGGATAACACCTATCTATTGCCATACCATGTTGTCTATCTGAGACTTCCAATGTCTGACCAATCTCATTATCTTTAAACTGTCTGGCAGCCTGTAGAATTGTCATACTTTGCACTTTCTTATCTCGCTTTGCTTGTTTCATTTCTCTCTGTTTGGCTTCCTTACGCCAAAGGTGGAAAGAGTCAAACATTGCCGGCCGGGCTTTTCATTTGAACAATATTGTTTCCAAGTTATATAATATAGCGGGGTCAAAACTACCATTTTGTGGCCACTGCAGAACACCATCCTTTTTGGTGTATCGGACCCATGTCTCGTTAAAGGTAATGGGACCAATGCCATGTTTCGAATAGAGCTCATAAGTAGGAGTTCCAACTGGAGGAATCGGAGAAGAATCCTCTAGCCGGGAGTCCCTAGAACAACCTAAACAGCAAAGACGTCGGAACTTACTCAGACCAGGCATCGTTATTTCTCTGGACTGCTCACAAACCACAAGGGGATAAAATCAGTTAAAACAGCACAAACGTACTCACCCCTTGGCTTCGGATATTGCAGTAGCCAAATAGAAACCGCAAAAACAAAACAAAATCGTGGGAGCGACCCACCGTATATTTAACTAAGGATCTTCGTTCTCCAACGGAGGCCCGTCTATTGTCTCGCAATACCAATCGTCACCAAAGGGCCAAGGCAGGGCAGCAGTCAGGGCAGCAGTCGTCAGCAGCCGTCGGCAAAAAGGGGAAGCCGCGCTGTAAAGACCTTCGGTCCACTTATGACATGCAGGGGTCAATCGTGTGGTGCGCTTCCTCCAGAATTTCTTACGGGGCTCCTCACGATCCTCAGGATAAAACTGCTCCAGCTGAAGCCGCCCCACGCTGGGCGTCAATTGAAGAACCGCTGCCTTAGGGGCCCAGCGGCGCAGGGTATGCCTGAATCTTCGAGTCCTTCCTGCCTTGCTAAACAGAGACACGGGACACTCCGTCTGGGTATGTCGAACAGAGTTATTAGCTGCAGCTAGTACAGTTGTCTATGAAGTACACAAGGGTATATTCATAAGAGACTGCCCCTTTACTCCGTGGCGTACGAGTTTATATACATTTGTCATACACAATAGACAATCCAAAATACAGAAATGATTAACCAAGGCAAAGGTTTAAAAACAAAGAATGAAGTGACTTCAAACAGACCCGGTTGTTGGCTGTATTTGTCGCTCCTCCTGTCGAGTTAATCAACGTACACAATACATTCCGACATGCCGGTGGCAAAACACGTTTATGTACTCCAAGAGGACAGTCGTGAAATAAGAGAATGCACAAGAGGAATAGCGAAGGCCAGCAGGTGAGATAAAGCCAGGAAAGAATGGTGTGAACCAACAGATAGTTAAGACAGGGATTTGTCAAACCAGACATAGATTAGTGTACTCGGCCAGACCCTGACACTTGGCTAACAAACAGGGGCAAGGATAGGTTACCTAACACGTGAATGAAAAAGACGGCAAAAACATCTTGTTTGCATCGTTGCCTTAGTGAGGGCAACGCAAAATGACGGCATGTCACAAAATGGCTGCTAGATACAAACAAGTTGAAAATTGCAGAACCTCACTCTGCATTGTTATTAGAGGAAATACAAGGCTAAAATATCCAAAAACAAAATTATTTCTTCTTGAAACTGCTAACTGAAGGAGCGCGATAGGCATGCACTACTAACCAGCAGCATATTACAGTTCAAGTGTGACACGCATTGCCTGCGCATGCGCATTAGAGTCTCTCCTCACCTCGCAGCAAGAACAACTAGACCGTAAACCTGGCCACAGCAAAACAATGGCCGAATCAGAATGTCTTCCTTGCACCTGAGTTAAGCACTGCAAGATTACCTTGAGCATTCAGGATCTCTTTTCCTGCAACGTGGATATTTCTTAAACACAAGACCCCTTAATCCAAAAGGAAGCTTTTTAAGAAACAACCTGTCACAGGATAAAGGATTCCTGACAGAACCCCCTTTCAAAAATGGTCCCTCCAATCTAGGTTTTTGCTGGATAATCTTTATGAAAAGCTTGCACTAATTTAGGGGTAAAGAACAATTGATGCACAGAATGTAGAACAATGTAATACATTCACCCTAAGCCATTGTTGTTTTGCTCCCCATGCCATTCCAGTTTGAACCCAGCCATATGCAAATCAGTCTTGACCCTGAGCCCAATGGGTACAGTCCAGCCCGAACTTTCAGGCCAGGTCATCCCTGCACTGGAAACAAGCATCCTAGGACCTGTTTTGGGATTTCACCCCTCATCAGCCAGGATAGCTTGATCCCAGTGGCATGGAGAGCACGGGACCCTTGTCTGGGCATACCCGTCCCACTCGTGTGAGAAATGTAAAAAGAACAATTGATGGACAGAATGCAGAACAATATCATACATTCACCCTAGTACAGAGATCTGGGACTAAATCCATAGCTGTTTTTTTTTGGGGGGGGGGATCCCGGGCACACTGTGCCACTCAATTCAAGCTAGCCTGGCTGAAGAGGGGTGCTGCCCCAAAATCAGTCCCAAGATAATTGTTTCTGGTCTGGACCTGGCCTGGCAATTCGGTCTGAACGTTTACTATGAGGCACAGGGTCAAGACTGATTTGTGTATGGCTGGGTCTGAACTGGGGTGGCATGGTGAGCAAAACATAGAAGGATTTAACCCGGTTCCATTGACTCAGGGAGAGTGTTTAAGTTGCTCAGCATTGCGTCCATCATTTATGTGTCTTTTGTTTTCTCTCCCTAAGTGCACCTGGTATGCCCAGACGTGGGTCCAATGCTCACCGTGCCACTGTATTCAAGCTAGCCTGGCTGAAGAGTGGTGATGCCCTGAGGTTTCACTTTAAAAGTAGCTGTGGACCTTTCTTTAGATGTGGCTCATCTAAAGAAAGGGGCAAGGCCTTCTTTAACACAAAAGCACAGCATGGGGTGCTTCTAAACAAAAAAAGTGAATAAATAGAAAAAACATGCAGTCGCGTTCCCGCCACAAACAAACCAAAGGTGCTATAAAAGATAAAATAAAGCATTAGGAGAGAGCGTGTCTTGCCTGCAACAGCAGACAGGTGAAAACCATTTAATGAAATAGTGTTCGGAGGCTGTAATTAAAGCCTACCGAGTAACACCACACGTAAGAGTGCCAGTCCTTATGGGAGGTTATAAGATGAGACAAGACTTTACTAAGGAGGGACTACTAAACCGATTGACCAATGAAAAGCCACAGTTTACAAAGGACAATGGCACAAGCCAATGAAAAATATGGGCGGAGAGTGGGCGGAGCTTCAAGTCCATACCTAAATTCGTCATGCCTCGACGAGTAGCACATGCACTGCCCAGGCTCGACCTAAAAAGGAAACTATCAAGTTTCTTTTTGTCTTTTTAAATGCATTCCGTTTCCCGTTGAGGAAAATGGACTGTGTTTAAAAAAAAAAAAGATTGCTTTATTTTAAAGCAACCACAGACATGGTGATCTGCTGACCTCAACAGGCCATTATCCCTTTGATAGCTGTAATTTCTAATGGGTCGTAAATAGTGACCTAACTCATTAATATTCATGAGGTAGGTTTACTCACTAACTAAAGTCAACAGAGTTTCATACATTAGAAATAGCGATTTTCTAAGTGTGAGTCACAGGGACTCACTATTTCAAAATCGCTATTCCTAATAATTGTATATCTGGCTCTAAGCGTGTATCCAGAGGGTCACTGATTGAATCCTGTGTGCAGCAATGAGAATTAGTGGCGTGTATTTATAGTGCTACGGGAGAAAAACTTGTAGGAGAAAGCTCTGTGAATATGTACATCATTAGTGTAAACAGTGGGGCAGAGTTACAAGTTACTAAGGCAGCGTGGTGCCGCAAGTCATTTTCCTGCACCCCAATGCATTAGTTTTGAAGCACAGGGCTGCAACATATTTACAACTAAATGTTGCATCTCTGTGCTTCCCCCTGCGCTGACGCACACACTGCTGCCATGAGCCGGTGCCGACACCCTTGCACCATGGTGCAAGGAGGCCTGAGTTGGGGGGAGATGGTTTTTGTGCAGGAAGGGGCACCTTCCTGCACAAAAACAATAAATTGAGGCGATTTCCTCTTCCAATGCTTGCTGTAGAATGCAGCACGTATTAAAAGAGGAAAAAACTCCGGAGAAATTAAAACATTTTTACTCGTTGCACCGTGCATTCTGACACATTTCCAGCTCTTCGATTGCTCGTCAATCTGGAAATGCATCTGTGGACATGGGTGTTGTGTGGGAACACCCATGTCAGGCCCCTAACAGGCAAAGTGTTGCGTGTAAAGGGCCGATATTTACAAGCACAGATGAAGCCACGCAGGGTGGATTTACGTCTGATTGTAAATATCAGGCAGCAGGTTGCGCTGCCGGTGCGTCACGCAAAGTGATGCACTGGCGGCGCAAGGAACTTCTAAATCTGCCCCAAGGTATTATTCACAGTATAAAACAGGCAGTAAGGAGTATAACATAAGCTGCTGCATTTGGAGGCATGCGGGCTGGATGTTAGCGACAATCTGAGTGAAACACATTGATTTACACATTCGTATAATTTATTGTCTTGCTCTGACACCCTGCATTGGGATGAGTAGGGCCATAAAAGAAATTAAATAAAGGTGAAAGAAAGGTATTCATTGGGAGCGCCAACAAAAATTGTTGCACACGCTAAAGCTGGCCTGCACATCTGTATCTATCTAGTTGCTGCATATTTATCTTTAGTCTATGAGTGCCAGTTTCGCTAGGCCACAACTTTTTCATGTACTTCTAGAACAATTAGGCTCTAGCGATTATTTATGTGTTTTTTTCCTTCTACAATTTAGGCACTGGAAGGCTCGTTGGAAAGTAACGGAAAAAACAATTTTCTCCTCAGGTTTTACACCAAAGTTCCAGGTAATCTTTGCCTTTTGTGCTTCTAGTGCGGGGTATGTGTATTCCTAATTGATTAATTATTTGCTTGCCCTTATCTCTGGCATTCGCAAGCTTGGGATTCAGGTGTCTGCTTCTTGAAGAATAATGCTAAGCCATCAAAAAAAAACGCCAGTTTCAGCCGGCAATAAATGGTGAAAAAGTGCCACCCAGTGGTCAAGTAACAAACTGCAATAATTTTTTTATTTGATATATGCTTCCCTTTTAAAATGGTATCAAGTTTTAACATTTTCTATTCTGCGAAATAGAAATAAAGTAAGGCACATGGGGAAGATGTGCTTTTCTGCTTCTCGTGTTAAACTATACAGTTTATATCTTTATATACATATTTAAAGGACTATTAATGAACTACGGAGACATATTTCAACTGGCAAATACACCGACAACATTGCAGAATATTTTAAATTATCAAAAAGATGAATAATTAGATTTTGCATCAAAGATCTATGCTGCTGCATGTCTGCTTGTAATGATGCCAACCCACAGCTATCCCTACCATAAGTACTCGTGTTACTGCATAAGAGCATCTGTTCAACGGCACCTCGTTTGGATTACAGGAGTGCCCAATCAATGCAGCTGACTTTTGCATCCTCTTTTCTCACTTCCCCGGTGTAAAACCTTACCTAATGCTTGTGTCCCCCCTTCTGTAATACCAATGACATGGTGTTGTCTTGGGAAGATATGAAGCCTTCATGTTGCGGTGAAGCAGACTGTCTATTCTAATCAGTTGCAATTATACTGCTTCTGCGGTATACTTCTTTCCAAACAGACACTAATGCAAATATGAAGCCACTCGTTTCATAAACTTTTATTCGGTAACAAATCATGTAACCATAAAAAGTACAGGAATAAAATATTGTAGTACTTATTAAAACTCAATGCATGGTACATTAAAAACAGTAGGAATACATTACAAGCATTTGCAATGCAATAGGTCTCGCATTAGGAAAGTTTGAGCTATTGGTATTGTAAATGACACATTTTTTATTTATGTGTTGGTTTTGAAAATAACGAAATTAATAGCTTTGTCATTTACAATGCCAATAGTTATAACTTTCCCAAATGGGACACCTATAGCATTTGTAATGCAAAATGTAAACACCAAGATAAGAAGTTTTAAGATTGCTCTCTTCCTAACGGGCAGCCAGTGCAGGGACTGCAGCAGGGGACGGGACTGGGTACGTCTTGGCTTATTCAGAGCCATTCTTGCAGCAGTATTTTGCAATATCTGGAGCCTAGAGAAAAGTTCTTCATGGAACGTTTTGTTTTGCACCATATACCTATGTATCTACAATAGGGTGTTTACGCTATCATTGACTAGCTTTGAACTTTATGTTATTTACCTTGTACCTATGTATCTAAGACACTTACCTTGTAAAGCGCTCTGATACCCGCAAGGGTCTTGTTCGCGCTATATAAAACTTTCAAAATAAATAAATAAGCTATTGCCCAGAGTTGGACTCCATGATTGGAATAGGCACCCAGGCGAGAATTATCAGGTCCGTGGAATTTTGAGCCCAACATCCGCCGAGGTGGGGAATTGAACCCTGGTCCCGGGCTAGACCTCTGCATCAGGGTCTGCCGCTATAATCATTAAGCCACACTTCTCCGCAACATCCCATTGACTCCGTGACCCAATAGAATGCCTGTAAGGATAGACACTGCGTCCAATGTCTCTCAGTCCTTTCCCGGTTGCCAGGTTTTTCAGCATCTTTGGATTGGACCAATTGAAGCCAGTTATTATGAAAGTGACAAACTCATGAGTTAGTGGGCGCAGTGGTAATCTCCTTTACTTAATGGATCTCACCTACTTCGAAATGACACATGTCTCTTTACAGTGAGCTGCCACTTTCATCTTCATTTAAACTGATGGTAACACTGGTTGATGGAGACAAAGAGCAGTGGAGAGGGCGGGGTCTGGGGAGATCTATACAGGCGTTTGCAAGTTATTAACAGGCGCGACAGAGGTACTTTACACCTCTGATGACAGCTGGCCTGTTGCTCACCTTTTTTTGGGCGACAGCGAGGAGCAAATAAACGGAAGATCAGCCGATTTTTATTTTTTTAAGTCACTGTTTTAATTTTCGTGGTGACTTTTGTAAAAATAGCAATATCCAGGGGGGTCTGTAAATTGAGCTGGCGAACCACGAATTTGGTTGACAGGGTACACATAACTTTTATCCTGTCCACCAAACTCTAAATAACTCCCATTTTCTTGTGTCGCAGTGGTTAACTTCAGAGGCAGGAGACATCAGGTTATATTAATCTCAGCTTCCCCACTTTACCCAAAAATGTTTGATCCAGGACAAATCACCTTTAAATCAGTGCCTTCAGTCCCAATCTGTATAAACTTGAGAATATTTATAAACATCCAAACTAAGTGCTACATATAGTGTGTTTTAAGTGTATTTGTATCACGCATTCACCCTTTGCACTGGTCCCAAATCACTTTCCGATACCCTGGCGCTGTTGAAGTGGTTGGGTTTACAGTGTTGCATTTAAAAGCCTAGGGTGCAGCTATCAATAGTGCAGCAGGTACAGTGGCACCACAGCTTTGGACTGTAAGATACTCTCTTCATCAGGGTGATGGCTGTCTTTTACCACACAGCAATGGGTAGATGAGGCATTATTCTTGCATGGCTTGAGGGCCCAAAGTCCCACTGTATGGTTCCCCTTATTTACACACTTTATTTTTTGCAGTATTTTACAGCATGAACTCGCCCTTATGTATTGGAGCGCTTTACTTGAGCACCAGTTACATTACACAACAAGGACACATTCATTTTTTGGTAGGCCAGGAAAGATTAAGTGATGTTGAGCCGACCCGAGACTCTAACCTGGTTCCCCAGCTCCAAAGTCAGCAGCTCTGACCGTTATGCCACCGCCACATTAATGAACATGTATAAGTAGCTATGAAACCTAAAGAGTCGGTAAACTTCACAGGGTAAAACTTTAAATCTGCTTTTTGCTGTCAGTCAGGCTCCAACACTTCAAATTACTGTAAACGCTAGCCACTGTGTTTGGACAATAAAAGGCATGCCTTGGGCGAGGGGAGTGATGCACATTTTCCAAAACAAATAATTGAGTTTAGCTTTTTTTTTTTAAGTATTTTATAGGAAGTTTCCATTGATTTAAGCAAACAAACGCAAGCACATAAAAGGCAGAATGCACGTGACTTCCTCCCCCCCCTTCTTTCTTGTCCCTGGCCAGAGAGCACCCGACAGTCTCGCTAAGAGGCTACAGGAAATGAAAACAAAGAGGGGTTGACATGGTTACGGGGTGATAACGAGGGAAGACATGGCAGAGGCACTTGATGTACAGCCGGGTCACCAAAGGTTGGCTCCGGAGTCAGAGTCCTGCTAATTTCCCGACCTAAGGCGCGCTTCACTAACCGAGCCTCGAGACACAGCGTCTGTGTCCAGCAGAGAGAGAGCTCGTTATCCACGCAGGGAGCGAAAGATACAGATCTTAATAATTGTTGGGGCCAGTTCAGGTTTTTAATAGAAAAAAAAACTCGTCTTTGTTTGGAATGGCAATTTATGTCTCCCCTCAGAACCATGAATATAAAAAAAGTATCCATCCAGCCCTGTTAAAAACAAGACTTACCAGCTAAACCAAAAACAAGTAACGTTCAGATGTGTAATCAACTGACGGGCTAACCTTTGCATCGCCTACATCTTAAATAATGGCAGTTTTAAATTTAGCAGAGACTCCTGACCCCTCAATGGCGGAAGGGAAGAGCAATCACTGAGGAGCGAGCAGGAGAGGCTGAGGGACCAGTGAGACAATTTATCATCAAACCCGGAACCTCGCTGCCAACTTATCAAAGTGCCCACTGGATGCATATGATTGGTCCCGAGCATCTGTCTATCCGCTGTTCCCAACATTAGCGCAGACATCAGAATCAGTGGACTATCAAATGCAATTACAGCGCGCGAGACAGACAATAACGATTGATAGCGCCTACTCTTCCTATCGCACACGGCGCTAGTGGGGGGTTGAAGCTCTGCCTTGAGCCGCCCCCGTTAAACAATGATTGAAAATATGCATTTGTCCTGGTAAAACACTGCAGCCCGCACCACTTCAATTGCTGAACACATTATAAAATTAAATGAAAAGCGAACTGCCAGGAGCAGCAGTTATTGCGTAGTAGGGATGAATATTTACTTTACGGTGTTAGCAGCGCGCACAGAGTCCGGCGTCTATTCCCTGTTGTCGCCTTTGCGGGTCACAGTGAGTAGGAGCGGTGAAAGTGATTGCGAGCGATCGCTGAGCGAGATGCCGTGAGCGGCGAGGCCGCCCTGCTGCTGCGGTCGTCCTCGTGGTAGGCGCCCACGTGGGACGTGCTCGTGGTACCTTGGCGGGGCTTGCTGGTCAGCTTCCCAGAGAGACAGGAGATTGGGAAACGCGCGCGCGGCCGGCGCCGATCACCTTCCAGAGCGTGCGCGTGACATCTCCTATCTCCTGGGAAGCAGACCCAGCAACAATAGTATCGCGCCTGCGCGATGGCATATGGCTTCGCCATATGCATCGCAGGCGCGAGACCTAAAAAACCATATTTTAAAAACAGTTCATTGGGATACAAGACAAATGTAATAAAATACTTCAGTGATTACAACGAATTTTTAAACATAATTTTAAGAAGCAGGCTACGCATTTGGCAGAATATTGAGAGTCCATGAACTGCAAAGCTAAATAAGCAGGCCGACAAGTTCTCAATCCCAGTTTCCGAAGTAAAGGAATGATCCAGCGCTTGCGAGGAATCTCATAATATCTGCAAAACAGTATTACATGAATTGATGATTGAGATGATATACCATCGCAAGGGCATTTCATGAGGGTATGCGACCAGTCCTTTGCTGTTGGAAAAGTAACTAGGCGAAAAAAGGAATCAAAGCGAAACCTAGTCAAAACGTACTTTTCGTGGTTAGTTAGGTGGTATGATAAATATGGCTGAATTCCCAGAACAGTCTGGACAGACAGAATCTGTACATTTGAAGTTTTCATGACTTTCTGTGTTAGGCGTAGATCTCTCAGATGGATTAAACACAGTTTTTTCAGATCTTTCCTGGTAATATCTACTAGTGAGGAAGGGTCTGAGAAATAAGATGTACGATTCAAGTCTTTAAGGAAGTTAGAGACGTAAAAAAGCCAGGGGATTTTATTCCAATTTGCCAAGGACAAGCAGTCAGTTATCAAAGAACGGGTATGAAGACACACAGGGGCATATTATCAAGAGATTTATCTCCGCTTTTTTGGCTTTAAAAGCCAAGAAAGCGGAGATAAAATTATCTCCCTATCAGCAACAGGGTGCTAACACGCAAATTCGCATGTTAGCACCCTTTTTCTCTACGCTTCCCCTTGCATCTCTAATGAGATGCAAAGGGGGCGTTCCAGAGAAAAATAATAGGAGAAATGTTGTTAAGCGACATTTCTCCTATTATCAAGGAATTCGCTAACCCTGTTAGTGATAAAAAAAGCTGCGCTAACCGCGGTTAGCACTGCTTTGTTTACACCTGGTATTTTCCTGACTTAGCCATGATATCCTTTGGAAGGTGGATATCATGGCTAAGTTAGTGAGCCCCTATCATCAAGCTAACGCCAAACTTTGAGAGATTATCGTTGGTTTTCCAGTGATAATCTCTCAATTGGCAGTTAGCGTGAGGATATTTATCACTTCTGAGATAAACCTTACTAATAGCAAGTTATCTCTGCGCTAATTTCGGGCGATGCTTAGCGTTAAGAAATTCATTGCTAAGCATCGTTAGCGATAAATATTGCTTAGCGTTGGTAATATGCCCCTCATTTATTGGCTGCTGGGGTTAAACAATGTGAACTTTTATTTTTCATAATTGTTTTGCATAATGTTGATCTGTAAAATGAGTTTGTGTATACAATGTTGTTGTCATGTCAAATGACTTGTTGCACATACCAATGTGATTGGAATTTCTCAATATAATTAACTGTCGATCGATACAATTATATTTAGTGGTTTATTTACCAAAATAGTTGCAAGTGTTTTTGAAAAAGCACAAATTGACAATATTTTAAAATACAGATTCTTGATAGGATAAGATTCACAAATTTCCCCTTGCTTTCTCATGCTTTTGTTTAGTGCTTGCTCATTTATTGACACAGAGACTGTGGGTGACCCATATTTGGCTGATAGAACTATGGGGGGGGTGTCTTCAAGCTTTTGTACCCCACATAAAAGGACACCTAACGGTTGCGGGGAAAACATGGCGGCCGCAGGCTAGCACAGCTTGCACGCCTAGATTCGGCTCCTCAGACTCTCACCCCACTCTGCCCAGCGAGACTATGCCGCGGGACGGCGTTTTCAGACGGACTATAACCTAGAGGAATTGGTTCGTTAGGCGGCGGTTACAACCTGAAAAACTAAGAAACTGGGCTGAAGTAAAGTACAAACTAAAATAATCCATGTAGGCATATTCGGAGTAAAAGCCTTTTTTGTAACTCAGTGCGAACTAACCTCCGGTCTTGATCGATGTGCCTGCCTGCTGCGACCCACCCTCTCCCCACCGCGTTCCTGCCTCGGTGGAGACAAGCAGCCGTGAAGCTTCGGCGTGGCCGCACTGCGGCTGCCCGGGTGCTCCGAGGAGCCGTGGTCGCAGAACGGAGGAGGGGGGGCTTTGCTGAAGACCACGTCGCAGCAGTGAATCCGGGTAAGTCAACCAGCGACTTCCACGTAGCAGCAGGCTCGAATGTGAGCAGGGGTACTCCAGTGCGCTCAAAGGACACGGTAGACTTCCGGGCAACAGATTGCAAAGCGGTCAGAGACTCCGGCGGGGGAACCGACTCTGAAGGGAAGAGTAAGCCCGTGTCCCTAAGGAGTACTAGGAGTGGGATTAAGAGTTCAGAGAAAGGGCACAGAGGATCAAAAAAAAAGACAGCTTCAGGGGTGCCCCACAAGTGTTCCTAGGGAGGTGGTTAAAGACTTTAAGCAGAAGGGGACAAAAAGTCAACCCCCAAAGAGATCCAGCGGCATTACCCCTTCTCTACGCACATTTTTCAAAGTGCTGCCCCAAGGCCTTGATATTACATCGGAGATGGTGACTGCTGTGGCAGGGAGCTCAAAGACACAGACAGCTTCAACATCAGTAATTGCACCAACATCTATACCTATACCCAAGTTTGATACCGGGTCGAAGGAGATAGCAGCTCCTGTAGTACTACCACTCCCAATAGCCATCCCTGTACCTGGTATATTAGCTAAAACAGTTACTGGGTTAGTGGGGTCCCCTGCACTTGTCAATGAAACAGAGGTCACAGCTGTTAGTAACCAGCAATCTCATGAAGGATCCCAAGGGTCCCAAAGGGGGGTTGCACTTAATAAAGTAGCAGCGCCGGACGGAGGTGGGGGCGATTTGGAGGACCCAGGAGTTGGGAATACAATGGAGGCTTTGGTAAAGTCAATAACTGCAATGAGGGAGGAAATCCGTGCTGATTTTGCAGTTTCTAAGATGAATCAGAACGAAATCAGAGCATCCTGTGAGATGTTGGATCAAAAAGTGGAAGGCTTACGCGCAAGGACAGAGGTTTTGGAATGTTCTGTGGGATCACTGACATCCAATCTTGAGATAGCTAGATCTAAAATCCAAGCGCTGCAAAAGGATGGTGAAAATATGCAAGAGCGAGTTGAAAGCTTGGAAAATTATTCCCGGAGAAATAATTTGCGACTCTTAAAGATCCCGGAAGGAAAAGAGGGCACAAACCTTAAAAGCTTTGTGATTAAGATCCTAAAAGACTTTCTTAATTTGGAGGAGTCAGCTGATGAGCTAGATAATAAGATCCAGCGAATTCACCGTGATCCATTCCGTCTAAAGCCAGGGAGAGATAAACCCAGAAAGGTTTTGATTAACTTCCTAGCGTTCTCACTTAAAGATAAGATCTTGAACCTTGTACTGAAAGCCAGAACACTACAGGGCCCGGACTTCTCTTTTGAGGTGTGATCAGACCTATCAAAGACCACTCTTGATAGGCAATGGGAGTTGGGGCAGCGCATGGAAAAATTCAGAGCTGTAGGCGCCATTGTTCAGATGAGGTTCCCAGCCTTTTTGCGTATTATGTACAATAATAAAATGCATAATATCCGTTCACCCTCAGAAGCAGATGAGTTACTAGAATCTATTAGAGACCATGCCCAGGCTCAGAGTAAAGGATAGCGGGTTATGTGGGTCTGAACAGGTTAACCGCCACTATAAAATTATGCCTGGTCTATATTAGTTCAGGTATGGACTTTATAGCCCTGAATCGAAATGGGTAAAAATCATGGTAGGAAGGAAAAAAAAAAAAGGGGGGAGTATGTAAGAGATATAAAAAGTACATACTACATAGTGTATGAGGGCTACACCTGCAAGTACTAAAAATATAAAAATAAAGTCTTTCTCTATTTCTCCTAATTTACTTCAGCACAAGAGAGGGTGTGGGGGAAACACAAGTTAAATTAAAATCTAACAATGTATGTATGTGTGCGTGTATGTATATATATATATATATATATATATATGTATATATATATATATGCACATATATTTATGAATTTGTGTATAACCAAAGGTGCAGGTAAAGAGGAGTGGTATTAATAATAATAGCAAGAATAATCTACTCGCTGCATTCCCTGCACCTTATAAGGGTCCTCTGACATCACAATTCAAGTTCCCTCTTAACATCCATACTGGTTTGGAGTCTGTCGACAGACCATACTAGCAGGGTGGAGGTGAGGTTGGAGAGCTGTTGTGGGTGTAAATCTGGCCATCCACCAGGTCAGAGTAAGTAGGGGAGGGTTTTCCCGGGGAGGGTGGGAGCAGGGGGGAGGGGGAAAAAAGCAAAAAATCCTCATAAGTCTGCCTCTTATTTTGCAGAATGTTTATCTCTGACATCTGTCAAACATCAAAAGTGTAAATGGCAAATCTTAGGATTCCCGCAGGAGTTGTTGGGAAAGGTTGATGTGAGGGGGGTAGTGGCGCTACCATGACAGCCCTCCACTATATGTCCTGGAATGTCAATGGTCTGCGAGTGAGAAGAAGGCGGGAGCGCATAATGCAGTATTTGAGGGACTCCCCTGCGCAGATCATTGCCATTCAAGAGTCACATCTTCTTAAAACAGAGGCAGTGGAGATACTCAAAAAGCAGAAATGGGTTGATAAATTCTGCTCTACTGATCATAATGCCAATATTAGGGGGGTTATATTTATTTTTAAAAAAGCTGCGACATGGTGCGAGGAGCCGGGAATCATGGCATGGCATGGCATCCTGACTCGCGGCCCGCCGAGCCTATGCACGAGAGGCGGGAACGATCGGGGGCCTGGGGGAGTCATGGGACACCTTTCCCGCAGGAACCAGCCACCGTATCAACAACCACCCTTTCTCCCCTAGTCAAGTAAACACCATCAAGTTACCCCGTGCATTGCCTTCAACCCAGGTGAACTGTGGGTGATGTAGTCAGGACTCCAAGACTACAGAAGGCGTGCATAAAAACAACAAGGGGCGGAGCTCCCCGACCATTGAGGGAGCAGGAGGAGACATTCTGTGTGGAGAGGTTATGGCGGTACCTGTGTGGAGGCATCTGACGAGGCGAAGGGTCGCCGAAATGCATAATGCCCAGTGTCCACAATAAAGGCTCTCCAAAGGATTCCCCCGTGTGGCCTCTCACTTCTTCGTAGTGAAGATGTGTTTTCGTTTGTTTTACACGCTGGCCAGTAGCGTGTGCTGAGGCTCCGTTCCATTGAAGAGGCCGGAGCATTGCTGGCAACAACTGTGTACTTTACCAAGGTTTTGGTAGCTCCGGCCAGCCTCGGACTGCAGAAGCTCGGAATTGGGCGGTCTGACAAGAAGCAGCTCGACATGGTGCGAGGAGCCGGGAATCATGGCATCCTGACTCGCGGCCCGCCGAGCCTATGCACGAGAGGCGGGAACGATCGGGGGCCTGGGGGAGTCATGGGACACCTTTCCCGCAGGAACCAGCCACCGTATCAACAACCACCCTTTCTCCCCTAGTCAAGTAAACACCATCAAGTTACCCCGTGCATTGCCTTCAACCCAGGTGAACTGTGGGTGATGTAGTCAGGACTCCAAGACTACAGAAGGCGTGCATAAAAACAACAAGGGGCGGAGCTCCCCGACCATTGAGGGAGCAGGAGGAGACATTCTGTGTGGAGAGGTTATGGCGGTACCTGTGTGGAGGCATCTGACGAGGCGAAGGGTCGCCGAAATGCATAATGCCCAGTGTCCACAATAAAGGCTCTCCAAAGGATTCCCCCGTGTGGCCTCTCACTTCTTCGTAGTGAAGATGTGTTTTCGTATATATATATATATGCACATATATTTATGAATTTGTGTATAACCAAAGGTGCAGGTAAAGAGGAGTGGTATTAATAATAATAGCAAGAATAATCTACTCGCTGCATTCCCTGCACCTTATAAGGGTCCTCTGACATCACAATTCAAGTTCCCTCTTAACATCCATACTGGTTTGGAGTCTGTCGACAGACCATACTAGCAGGGTGGAGGTGAGGTTGGAGAGCTGTTGTGGGTGTAAATCTGGCCATCCACCAGGTCAGAGTAAGTAGGGGAGGGTTTTCCCGGGGAGGGTGGGAGCAGGGGGGAGGGGGAAAAAAGCAAAAAATCCTCATAAGTCTGCCTCTTATTTTGCAGAATGTTTATCTCTGACATCTGTCAAACATCAAAAGTGTAAATGGCAAATCTTAGGATTCCCGCAGGAGTTGTTGGGAAAGGTTGATGTGAGGGGGGTAGTGGCGCTACCATGACAGCCCTCCACTATATGTCCTGGAATGTCAATGGTCTGCGAGTGAGAAGAAGGCGGGAGCGCATAATGCAGTATTTGAGGGACTCCCCTGCGCAGATCATTGCCATTCAAGAGTCACATCTTCTTAAAACAGAGGCAGTGGAGATACTCAAAAAGCAGAAATGGGTTGATAAATTCTGCTCTACTGATCATAATGCCAATATTAGGGGGGTTATATTTATTTTTAAAAAAGCTGCTAAAGCCCAAATCTTGGAGTCTATAGGGGACCACACAGGGAGATGGCTGATATTGAGAGTTCAGCTGGTGGGTCAATGATACACCTTGGTGGGCTATTATGGCCCAAACTCAGATGATCAATCGCATATGGACGCCGTCAGAAATCACCTTCTACTTTTTCAGGATCCGGTGATTTGGATGGGCGATTTTAATATTGTGCTGAATCCTAAGTTAGATAAATCAGCAAATTCGAGGGCCTGTAGTTCGCCAAAGTCTAGGCGAACTCTTATAGCAATCATGACTCAGCTAGGCCTGGCGGACCCATGGCGGGAAAGAGCAGGCAGTAATTTGGGGGTTTCCTATCGGAATAGTCGTTTCAAGCATTCATCCAGAATCGACTAGGCTCTGTTTACTTACAACTTGAAAGACACTTTAATAGCGATAGATTATCTCCCATCTTACCTGTCAGGCAATTCGGCTCTTGTTTTCTCACTTAGAACCGACAGTAGGAGGGAACACCCATCTTGGTCTTTTGACCGGACACTCCTACTTGAGGAAGGTGAAGTGAACTTCTTGGCCACAGAAACAACTGCTTTTTTAAAAATTAATCTCGAGTCCTCCTCTCCAGCAGTGGTCTGGGAGGCCTTTAAGGCCTTTATAAGGCGGTGCATCACAAGTAGGTCCTCATATCGGAGTAAAAAATATAAAGATATGATAGCTAGTTTGGAACAGGAAATGAAGGGCATTGAGTTCAATCTAGGTCAGTCTTTAGGTTCTCCTGAGGAGCAGTCAAAATTGGCTGAGTTAAAGCTCCAACTAGAAAATATCCTACAAGAGAGGGTTAATAAAAGATGGAAAGCAAGCAAGATCTCCCATTTCGAGTTTGGAGAGGCCGCGGGTAGAGTATTGGCGTGGAAAATTAAATCTGACCAAGCTCTGAAACAAATCAGAGAAATCAAGGTGGAAGGGGAGGCGGCACCAAGGACATCTAGTCAGGAGATAGGTAAAGCCTTTTATGAATTCTTTGAGGCAATCTACATGAAAGAGTTACCAGATGACCAGATGGTACGGAATACGTGGCTGGAAGGAATATTGCTCCCAACCTTATCAACAATACAGAGTAACAGTTTAGAGAATGCAATAATGGAAGTAGAAGTAAAGGAAGCAATACGACAGGTAAAAAAAGGGAAAGCATCTGGCCCAGATGGTCTTCCTGGGGAGATTTATAAAGTCTTGGGGGAGAATATCATCCAAGTATTGACAACTCTTTATAAGGGTATCCTCAGGGAAGGAAAGCTACCGCCAAAATCATGGGGTGAGGCCACAATTGTTCTCATACCCAAACCAGGGAAGGATGTATCAGATTGTGGGTCTTACAGACCAATATCTTTGCTGAACAGCGACTATAAGATCTTTGCCGCCATACTTTCAGCAAGACTGGGTAATGTAATAGGCACCATTATTCATCATGACCAGAAAGGTTTTATTAAGGGGCGCCATCTTTCAGACCTCACACATGACCTGGTAGGGGCCATAGATATTGCCTCAGCTTTTTCCCTTCCGCTGGCCACCTTAACTCTTGACGCAGCTAAGGCCTTCGATAGGGTCAACTGGCCCTATCTAAATGATGTGTTAAAAAGGTTTAACTTCGGGGAGGGCTTTCGTAGAACTATAGCCTTGCTTTATGGAGCCCCTTCGGCTAGGCTGCTGATTAATGGGATCTTGACAGAACCCTTTAAGATTACTAGAGGTACGAGGCAGGGCTGTCCGCTCTCTCCCCTCCTATTTAATTTATATATTGAGCCGTTTGCCCAGGTTTTGCGAGCAGACGAAAATATACCATCATTTAAGTTTAAGGAGTGGGAGAGGGGGACAGCATTATATGCCGATGATATCTTAATCTTTACCTCGGATCCGGTATTGTCCTTCCCTGCTGTGATTCAAAAGGCCGTAGAGTTTGGCAAGATCTTGGGCTATAATATCAATTCAAGTAAGACCGAGGTCATGGTGTGGAATATTCCGGACCCACGGTTAGGCATAAACACTACCACCTCTATGCGTTATCTCGGGATCCGAATCACCCAAGACATCGGATCCATTGCCCAAACTAACTCAGATCGAGTCTCCAGGGAATGTAAGGGCCTATTGAAATCTTGGACTCACTTGCCACTCTCTATAATGGGTAGGGTCAACCTAATAAAAATGTCTATCCTTCCTAAGTTTATATTCATTTTTGGCGCCATTCCTTTGGGGTTTGATGTGAAGATGATGGATAAATGTCAGCGAGTGCTTAACTCCTTTATTTGGAATTATAAATCGACTAGAATCGCGTGGAAGAAGTTGAGGAGGAGAATGGAGAAGGGGGGTCTCGCCCTACTGGACTTAGTGTATTACGCATGGGCCTTTCAGTTGTCATACTCCAGGTTGTTACTAAAGACACCATCTAGTCTCCTGGAGGGGACACTGTATAAAGCTATGTTAACCGGAGCAAATCTACCAGCGGATGGATTTCTATATAAATTTGGGAGCCAGAAATATTTCAAGAAAATAAGGCTAACAATTATACAGTCATGGGCTAAGGTCTGGCTAGCCATTAGAAAAAGATTGGGGCTGTCTTACTACTCCAATTTTGCTCCCATATGGGACTCCCCGGGTTTACCGGAGTGCCTAAGGGACAGCTTATCTTCTCCATTAGAGGAGGCTGGGATTGCTACATGGGGAGAGCTATTGGTGGCGGATCAATACTTCCTTGGGATCAACTACATGAGCGTATAGGTCCAGCATTCTCTAGATTTAAATTCATCCAGTTGGAAAGCTGGGGGAGAGCCCAGCGGTGCAAAGATGTACTATTCGGGAAATCAAGCTCCCTGGAGCAGCTGCTATTAGAAAGACCTAGGGGTGGTAAGGAGGTGGCCTTCTGGCATTGGCAGCTTCTGGAGGAAACCGATGGGGATTTCACCCTTCCCGATGAATTGTGGGAAGAGACAACTGGCTTTCAGTATGAGGAGATATGGTTAAGATCTTTTGCGCTCCTCTATAAAGTGGTGAAGCCATCATGGCTGAGGCGTAACCATCTGTTCACAGCACATCGGACATATATAACACCGCTGAGACTTTCCAAATTTCTCCCAGACAAGAACTGTAATAAATGCAATTTACCAGACGCTTCAGATATTCACATGTTCATGGAATGCCCCAACATCGGCCAGTTCTGGGAGGAAGTGGTGCCTACCTTAAATTCCATTTTGAATACATCATTAGTAATTTCATTGCCACTTATCATCTTTGGATTAGAGGACAGTATTTCTGGTAAAGCGAGATCTTTTCTGTTCTATGCCATTTTGTTGGCTAGAAGGCAGATTTGCATACGGTGGGTGGAAAAAACTGCTCCAATATATTCGGACTGGCTCACGTCTTTATACAAAACATCAAAGGTGGACATGGCTAGAGCTTGCAATAATCCTAACTTGGCCTTTTGGGATCTGTTGATACAGTGGAGATAGTGTTCCGGGTTTTTTTTTTTTCCCGGGTCATATGATTATGCCACCAACACTCCTTGGACCGGGTCTGGCCTCGATACGGTTTTTGGTCCTTCAGGTTGAGATATACCTAGATGGAGTCAGCGTAAGATCTTAAAATCCCCTCTTCTTCTTGGGACTTCTCTGCCACCAGTAAAACATTCCGGTACCAGAGATGGGTATCACATTTTTGGTTCCCTCTCTTGGTCGGGGACACGTAAGGTGGTTGGCATTTCCTAAGTAAGGGGTAAGGCAAATGAGGACAAAAAAAAAAAAGGACTCCTAACTTCAAAGACAGCTAAGACAATATTCTCTAGAGAGTTTGTTCCAGAGTCCACGTTGATAATGTAATGTGGGCACGCACGAGGTCTTCACATCACATTCCCCATATGGTAATGTTTTGCAGTACAGCTGAGTAAATTAGCAACAAATATGTTTTCGTGGTTGTGCACCAACTAGCATCTGCACCACTAGCAATATCCCTTTTAAGATCAGGAATCATACTTGCTGATATTGATACATGGTTCGACAAAGGTCAGATCGACCTATATTGGCTATGGTTGACTGAATAAAAAAAAGATTATCAAAAATAGCCTACTCTGGAAATTGCTTGCATTTCTCATAATGCTGTTCTATATGGCTGACTTGCAGATGAACTCTAGAATTTGGTCTAATAGATCAATCACTCAATCAGAGTTGGTAAAGCACCGCTACTCACCAGTGAATATATGATTTTTCCACGATTACAAGTTCCACGCATGGCATTACCACGTGAATTTTACATCGCAAGTGGCTTTACCACGCTGGAATTTACAACGAAGGATTATACCACGCGTAGAAACGTCTTACCTGCACATCTTTCTCCAGCAGCCCTTACTTCCATCCACCATGGAAACAAGCGTCAAAACACGTCTTCCAAAATAAAAAAAGGACTGCTTTTTTGACGTACACTGCACGTCTTTGGGGGAGGCTCTTTCCTTTTACTTCATAAATACTAAAGAGCGTTTTTTTTTATTTATGTAACTCGCTCCATAATTGTTGTTATTTTTGGGGGGGAGACCACCCAGCCCCCCAGCCCCCCCCCCCCAACCCTCCCCCTGCACGACTGGACGGAATACCACGTCTCCCCCCAACCCATGCTGAACGTACTTGCGTGGTAAAGACGGTCGTGGAAGGCACCCACGTTGAAAAAACGTTTGCGTGGTAAGTGTACCGTGGTAAACGTTATGCGTGGGGATGCCTTCGTAGTAAATGATGTTTCCCCTCACCAGTGTGGGTCTCAAGGCACTAGGTCAGAGCTACAACGCAATTTTATGTAAAATAGAAGCAGCATGTATTAGATCCATACAAATTATTAAAAGTGGGGTACTCTTATGCAGCCTTTGAAGCCATTTTATGATAGAATATTTGTTACTGACCTTGCTAGAGCAAATATTGTGACACAAAACATTGGCACTATATGTGACTGCACTAAATGTTTAGCATTGTACACTCTCGGATTTGATATGGTTTCTCTTTCTCTGAATCTTACAGAAAATCTCTTTAGAGCACCACCTCATGTGAAAGTTAAACCAAACGAGTCTGCTTCAACCTCAACTTTAAAGTCATCTTGAGATGGTTCAATTCAAGGACTAGATCCAAAAAGACCTGATCAAGGAAGATGTCTAATATGGGCTAAGGACAATATATTTTGTAAATAACCATTTAACTTTCAGTACAAAAGCCCATTTTTTTTCAGAAGGAGCAATAGTCTCATTAGGGTCTTTAAGATAATAGCTCAATCATGGGCAAATAAAATAGTGATGACTAAATCCTCACGCAAGCATGGTGCTACTGCCAGATCAAAATACATAATGCCTGTCAGATTATTAAGTAAGTAAATCTGGCATTGACTGTCTCCACTTTGAACAATAATGTAATTGTGACTTTAACACGAGTGCCCTAACTTACCAAGGCATAAATCTCTGAGCAGAGGGATCTCATTGCATCTCGGTGGCTGGCAGCACTCCCATACTCCAACACTTCCCTTTACCTGAGTCAGAAAACACTGAAAAAAGGCAAATTTTAGGTCCACAGTAGAACAAATAAGGGTGATTTTCTAAGGGACACACATTAAGGGCCCGATGTAGGTAAATCCCATTTACCGATTTTGAAATACCGAATTTTACCGATTCGGTATTTCAAAATCGGTAAATGGGATGTAGGTCCCAACATCTGGATTCATTACCGAATCCTTAACAATTCTTTAATTACCGATTCGGTAAATACCGAATCGGTAATGCCCATTCATTCCTATGGGCTTTGAAGCCCATAGGAATGATTAGGCATTACCGATTCGGTATTTACCGAATCGGTAATTAAAGAATTCACAAGGGTGCAGGGGGTGTCACTTTGACACCCTCTAGCACCCCCAAAACGGGCATGTGTGCAATGTGGCACACAGACATGCCCTAAGGGCACGTCTGTCTGTCACATGACACATGTGTACATGCACAGATGTGCATGTACACAGGAATCGGTATTTTACCATGGATTTGTATTCCATGGTAAAATACCGATTCTGTAGGCCATGTGCCAATAGAAAATTGGCTACCCACATAGCATTTTCGGTAATTTTACCGATTCGGTAATTATTACCGAATCGGTACTTATTACCGATTCGGTAATAATAACGATTCGGTAAAATTACCGAATATGTGCACCTACATCTCCCTAGCCCTTTACCGAACAGAAACGGCCGAAAATCGGTATTTTCGGCCGATTCCGATCGGTAAAGGGCTACCTACATCTGGCCCTTAGAGATCAGCACACTGAGTCATGAGACTTGGTCAGTACTGACTTTAGCCTAGAAAACCCTCTAAAACAAACATACAATAAGAATTAGAGGCATTCATTCTTCGAGTTTAAATAATGATTACTTTTCATATATATATTTTTTTAGAATCCATCACCCATATTGGGCGGTGATCTGACAGGTCATTCATTGCGTGCTCACTTTTTATATGAATTGGAACTAATCTCCTATATTCTATCCTTTATTTATGTATTTTTGAATACTTAAGATGGGCATTTATGTAGTAGTGACAGTGTGAGTTAATATTGCAGAAACACAACAGATATATGTTTTAAAAAATCTTTAGCAACATACATTTGAATCTGAGAGGCTGTGGCCTAAAGCAACATGAGGAGAAAGGCATGGAGAAGATGTGGGATAGATAACATAACTTTTATAAGGGACACAAATTTAGATATAAGCGCACCTAGTCAGAGAACTTGGTCAATCTTTACTTCAGCCTTGAGGTCCGTCTGAGATAGACATATAATAATAATAAACTGCATCCATTCCTCTAGTCAGGATAATGTTATGTTATGTTAAAATTACGTATAAAGCGCATGAAAACCCATGGGTGTCTTGGTGCTAGCTGAATTTAAGCATCTCACCTGCCACAATAAATTTGGTTAATATTTTGGGGGATTTATTTGTGCATTTTTTTCCTCTCAAGTTGGTATCAAATTTAAATTTGCGACAACATGTTATCATGCTTAAACTAGATATAGTGGGTCACTAAGATCCTGGAAGGAGGCAGGCTATCAAAAGGCGGATTTTCAGTTGACTGGCATAAGAGTGGCCTATTGCTGGTGAAAGTGCTCTTACTGAGACAGCGGAAGTACATCCAACAGAAATGAATGATGAGTGGGAGCCATGTTTTTGGCCCACTCTGATTTTACTATTTGTTTTTCACAAACACACTTCCAGACCTGCCAACTCACAAGGTGTGACTGTGTGTCACACGTTTTTATCTCTAGTGACATGGTCACCCCCTGAGGAGCCAAAATCACACATGCAAGCGGAGCTGGAAACCCCAGAAAAGGTTTGATGTCTAGTTTCTCTTTGGGGGTTGTAAGCAGCGAAGTCCATTAAGAGGTGTGACAACACCACGGCTCAAGTCGGGGTACCATGCGGGTGGACGGCGACCCCCACTTATTTTTCTGGGTTTTTACCGGGTGGACACCGTCCCCCCTGCCCAAAAGATGGAGTGGGTATCCGAATCTGCACCTGCGCGTGCGCTCAGCACTCATCAAACTTCACTTCCTATTGTTGAGAGAGGGCGAACAGAGCTCTTTAAGTTGTTTCACGTTGATGGAGCCGTTCAGTATGACAGACGGACGCTCGTGGCTTTATATTAGAAAAGGTCAGTATGTATACAGGCATTTCAGACGGAGACCAGCAAATTTACTGTGGACAATAAATACACACCGAAAAAGTGCAGCTTTAATTTACCTGCTCCTTTGAATGTCAATACGGTGACAAATTCCAACGTAAACATTCTGCTTTGCCCTTTGAACCTGCCCCCATCGCGTTGTGACCTTTGTTAATTAGAGGGAACTAGATTTTGTGACGTCACTTCCTGTCATGATGATACTTCCGGTGACACCACCTAACTTGGAGCGACCCCCACTTCTTTTTTTAGGTCTCGCAGACATCTTTTGTTGGCGTGTTAGAAGGAATCTCAAGCACGAGCGTCGCTGTCTCAGATTCCTCCTCGGGGGCGCGCACGGCACCACACACGCATGCGCATACACAGACACACAAGCGCCCATGCATGCACCCATACATACAGAGAACCCACCCCCGCCGTCGCATACACACACGCGCGCACACACACACTGCATACACACACTGCATACACACACGCTCCCCCCCCTCCCTTCACGGCGCTGTGCCCATCTCCTGCCTCGCAAGCACCACACACGCATGCGCATTCACAGAGACACACAAGCGCCCATGCACGCACCCATACATACAGAGAACACATCCCCGCCGTCGCACACACACACACACACACTGCATATACACACGCATACACAGAGACACACACACAAGCACGCACGCACCCATACATACAGAGAACACACCCCCGCCGTCGCATACACACAAGCGCACCAAGACCCCCGCCAGCCATCCGGTCATTCTGGGCAACAGGCGGGTGCCGCGCTGAGACGCAGTCACGCAAATCTTCCGGCGGGCACTGGAGCGCAGGGTAGACTCCCGTCTGCTTCCTGTATTTCTCTGGCCCCGCCCCCGTCCCAGCAAAGATTGCCTGGCTTCCTGTTGAAGCCGGGCTGCGGCGTTTCATTATTTTTCTTCTCAACGGCAAAAATATTAATCTGAAAGCATGGCGACACAAAGGAAGTTTAAAAGCCTAATCTTGAGGGTTCTCGTTTTACAAGACATGCCTTTTTCCCATGGGTGAAAAGATTATTTTAAACAAAAACAAGAAGCACATTTTGGATTCAACCTGTAGATGGTATGATATGCACAGCGTATGAATCTAGATGACATACATGCTGCAGAAACAAGGTGATTTAAGAAAGCCATAGTGGCTGCCTTATTGTGCACAGAATGTGCTTTAGGAAACAGAAACTGTGCACGTAACGTCTCTATTGCTTCACAAGAAGGAAGTGGTTGCTCTCTGTCTCAATTCACAGCTACCACCCGGACAAGATTTTGTGATGTCACGAGCAGTTGCACAACTTGGGCACGCACACATTGAGACTTTTCCCCTTAACAGGGGAAGCCGGTACCAGGTTCGAGTCTCCCCGCCCCCTAACCATCTTGTTATTAAATGTGGGCCATTGATTCTGGGCCTTTTGGTTTAGTTAATCCTCGGTATTATGAGACACTTTGGTCTCTTCTAATTTCTCTCTCTCTGTATAAATACGTTTATATACATCTACGTAGCACGGTTCTTTTAGCTCACCAGCGGATACATACATAAACTTACATGTATGCAGTTCCATAATTTTAAATGTTCCAGTTTCTGCTGCAGCCCCCCCCCCCGCCCCTAACGAGCGCATTATGCAACACAGACACACAGACCAATTCAGCCTTCCATCCTTCTAATGATGGTAAATTGATTCTTATTAAATTGGGTGATTTTTACACCTGTTATTTACAGCGCTTACAGAACGAAGTAGGGTTTTGTGAAGCGCTATATGAAAGCAAATATATAACAATTCATATATAATGAACTATGAACCCTGGGCATCCCGCTGTGTTTTTCTTGTCTGCATGTTCCTGCGGTCACCATTGTGCTGCTGTAATCGTCTAGATTAGGACTCTGGCTTTGCCTAGTTTGGCAAAATGTTAAAACAAGCGCCTTGTCTGTGTGTCTGATTGTGGCGCTGCAACCGGGTGAGTCAGACTTTATAGGAAAGCTGCCATTTCCGGTATTGCAAGACACGATAATGGTCACCTTTGTTATTACCCAAAAATAAAAGGCTACTTTTTACAGTTAAAGATAATCTTAACGGGTTCTTCTTCTTTTCAAAGTATATATTTTTTGTTCTCCTAAAAAACATGGTAACGCGCGCCCTCCTGTGTCCATATAGGTTGCGTCTTTCCTGTCTCCCCTTTCATGTATTCTTCTTTTCTGCCATGCTGCCACTACCGTCTCTCTTATCATTGCCTACTCTCCTATCGTTGGCTGTCTCTAACGTGGAACACACACTTTTCATGCTTCTGAGGTCAATAACATAAGCCCCGTTGCATTGACACACACTGCCCTCACACACACAAGTTACTGTCACACACACAATGCTCTCAGACACACAGGCTGCTCACACACACAGGCACTGTTCACACACAGACACTGTTCACACACACAGGCACTGCTCACACACACACAGATGCTGCTCATACACACAGGCACTTCACACACACACCGGCACTGCGCACACACCGGCACTGCGCACACACACAGCCAAGTCAATATTTCTTGGATTTAGTGGTACACACATCCTCGTTTTCCACCTACTCAAATATACAAATTACCATGCTCGTCGGAAAACGTCTGTTTTGCTGTGCATCAATATGAGAACGCTGGTGTTTGTTTAATTTAGTGACTGGCGACTGTTTATGCATAATTTTGTGCTTCATATAGTTCCCAAGGAGTTGTGGTTCCCTTTGTGCTGTCGTCGTTGGAGTGACGGGATCTGACTATCTTGGAAATTGCTTTTGTGTGGCACGCAGGACACACCGAAGCATCAACCCATTGCCTGTTCCGAAACAATAGATCTCTGCGCCTGCTACTGTTACGTTAGGCGCATTCTTGAACCAACCACTTGAAATTCTTTTTTTTATTGAATGTCATTCTTCAGGAAGTGACATAAAATCGTTAAAGTGCTGCTTGATTTATAAACTGTACTCCTCCGGTCTTTGGGCCTGCCCTCTGAGGAAGGTCAGCCCTGTAGAATGACAGTGTGTACATTATTAAGGGACAACACACGGCCCATGAGCTTCTGCAATCGCTTAACTAGGTTCTTGTCCTGTAGCCCAAAATCAGGCAACGCTAATAGGTTTGCGTTTTTAATTATTCATCTGGGAGGAAATAAATAAATAACAAAAGCCCTCTGCTTGCATGCTACTTTCGCGGCTCCTTTGACGTGCGTCCATTTGCCACCAGCCACTTAGCCATTTTGTGTGCGCGCGCCGCCTCTGCTGCCAGGCTTCAGCACACCAGGCTGCACACCCCCTCACCCCCAGTCACTTTATCCGTGCCCACTTCACACGCGCTCTGCAGGTCATAAACAGGACCATTTGCTCCACTCCCAGCGCTGCATGACTGCCTTCAAAGCAAGCTTATAACACGAGCTGCCCTCAGACGTTCCAAGACACACACTTTTCATGCTTCTGAGGTCGATAACATGAGCCCCGTTGCATTGACACACACTGCCCTCACACACACAAGTTACTGTCACACACACAATGCTCTCAGACACACAGGCTGCTCACACACACAGGCACAGTTCACACGCAAGCACTGTTCACACACAGGCACTGTTCACACACACACAGACACTGCTCACACACACAGACGCTGCTCACACACACAGGCACTTCACACACACACCGGCACTTCACACACATACCGGCACTGCGCACACACACCGGCACTGCGCGCACACACACAGCCAAGGGTGCCAGGGAAAACGTATAAATAGGGATGGTTTTAAAAGAAATTTGCACTTGTTGTGCCTCTCTGCCCTCTGCATCACCACATCATCACTCAGCGCTACCCCAGCATCACTCAGCACCACCACATTATCACTCAGCACCACCACATTATCACTCAGCACCACTGCATTATCACTCAGCACCACCACATTATCACTCAGCACCACCACAGCACCACCACAGCACCACTCAGCAGCACAACATCACTTAATCCTTTACGACGAGGATGTTACCCCGCGCTACCATTACGACGCGTCTCTTACAACGCAAGTCGTAACCACAACTTGCGCTGGAGGGCGCTCAAGGACAAGGAATAGTTAATTTACTATTCCAGCACCTTCCCTACTATCCACGGGGACTGGTGTTGGAATAGTAAATTAAACTATTCCTAAGTCCGCACCCTACAGTGCAAGTCGTGGTAACGACTTGCGTTGTAAAGCACGTGTTGTAACGGTACGTGTGGTAATAGCCCACGTCGTACCGTCATACATCCCCACAGCACCACTCAGCACCACCACATTATCACTCAGCACCACCACATTATCACTCAGCACCACCACATTATCACTCAGCACCACCACATTATCACACAGCACTACTCAGCACCACCACATTATCACTCAGCACCACCACATTATCACTCAGCACCACCACATTATCACTCAGCAGCACAACATCACTCAGCACCACCACAGGACCACTCAGCACCACCCCAGCATCACTCAGCACCATCCCAGTATCGCTCAGCACCACCACAGCACCACTCAGCACCACCACAGCACCACTCAGCACCACTCAGCACCAACACAGCATCACTCAGCGCCACCCCAGCATCAATCTGCGCAACCATTCAACAACAATTGGTTCAAATATGTTCTCTCAATGGTTCAAGCTTTATTACAAATGTCACAAAAAGATGTTAATATTTCACTTCTGTTCTTGGATTTTCGTCACAATAAAATACACTGAACATAATCTTCACAAAAGTTATTTACAAACGTTTAAGGTATTGCCATTATAAATTACAATCACTTTTATTTAAGTATTATTTAAAAAAATTAAAAGCCATTGTTATTTGTAATATCAATACATCTAAGTCACGTAAATACAACATATGTTGCATTACAAATGCTATAGGTGTCACATTTGCGAAAGTTATAACTATTGGCATTGTAAATGACAAAGCTATTAATTTAGCTATTTTCAAAACCAACACATAAATAAAAAAATTGTCATTTACAAGACCAATAGCTCAAACTTTCCTAATGCGAGACCTATTGCATTGCAAATGCTTGTTAGGACTTGTGCCCTGGACAACACCCCTGGACATCTTCTACAGCCCCAGCAACCACTGTGTATTTTGTTTTATTTGAAGACAAAGGAGGTCGATGGGTGCAGGGCACTGGGGTAGACGGGACTCAAAGGTAGTTCTCAGCAAAAAGCCCTCCCCACCCTTCTCACACAACACATTTTATTTTCAAGTAGTCAGTTCTGCAAACCCAATTCGAGAGTTTGTGTGTGAACACCAAAACAACAGTGCAGCCTTGGTTGCCTGTTATGCATTTTCTCATTTAATGCTTCATTTACTGAGTCATTTTTGCGAAACTTTCATTTTGCTAAATAGGACTTTGCAACCACAAAAAGGATAATCACAATCTACAGCAGATAAATTATGAGGCAGAAATACAAGTTGTGTGTGAAATGTGGCCTCATAAGCCAAGACAATCAAAGAGCAGGGGACCAAACTCCTTTTGGTGCAGTCTTATTATGACTATCGGGTTTGCACTTGCAGTTGCTCTAGATCAAGGTCTAGTCCAAATCCCACTCAAGCTCACCTTCAACCAGCCATTAAAGGGGTCCCACCCGAGGGAAAGGCTCTCTAAGTAAAAGTATAAGAAGGATCACAAAAGGAAATCCACGGCTTATTGATGTTGAACCTGCTCTAGTGGTTAATCGTTCAGCTGCTGATACTTCACCCCGACCCTGGCATCTCATACCAGTCAACAACAGGAGTAAAAGAGACCCGGGAAAGGTTAAAATATTTATTTTAACAACATGCTCTAAGATGCAGTATCTTTGCTAAGATAAGCAGACATATGATTAGAAATAGTATGATCAGCATTGTTACAATTCCATAAAAAACAAAGAGAGAAATCATATTACAATGATCGTGAAAATAGGTCCTATAGCACCTAGTAAATCACCCTCCCTAGCTAGGAACTGTGGGGCATATTAGCAAGACAGGCGATTCGAAATTATCGCCGCTTTTGCAGCCGTTTTCGGCCGAAAAGCGGTGATAATTTCATCGCCCTATCAGCAAAGACGCGCTATTGCATGGTCTGCTGATTTTGCGCCCTTGTCAACAACGCCCAGCTCTGCATCTCTAATGAGATGCAAAGTGGGCGTTCCAGGGCAAAATAATAGGAGAAATGTCGCTGAGCGACATTTCTCCTATTATCAAGCTGCTCGCTAATAAGCAGAGCGTTAGGAAAAGAAGCTCTAACCACAGTTAACGCTACTTTCCTAATGCCTGCTTGTGACCTGTACTTACTATGAGAAAAAGGGGGCCCCTACAATGTATACAGTTAGCTACTCGTAGGGAAGGTAAACTATGTAGAGAAAGAAAGTGTAGCAAACTCTAAGGGCGTAGATAATCCCTAGAACATAATCCAGACAGAATAATAGACCCTCCAATACATTCAAATAACTGTGTGCTGAAACAGTAATTTATACAAAAATTCTTCAATTTATTTATTTTGTTTTTAGTATATTTTGTTTGTTATTTTTATCCTTTGTATCAATTTCATTTACTTGTTTAGTTCATTGTCCACATTTAAAAAGAACCTTGGTGTATAATACAAAATATTCAAACATAAGCAAAGATTTGATTATTTACAACTGAAGACATACAAAGACAATAAGTGAGAACAGAAAAAATTACATGACCACAATTACAAAAGCAAATTAACCCAGTGATATACGAGATATTCAGTCGTTGGAACAATTGATGAAGGCAATGCGGTTGAATGGAACTACGCGCGTTTCGGCCCAAGGCCTTCGTCAGGTGACCGTCATTCGTATATTATAAATAAATAGAAAGGGTGATATAACCTAAACAAACAAAACAAAAAGGATATAGATGTATCAACAGCTCAGACACACATATTCATTTCAACTATTTACAGTGCAATCTCTGTTTCTGTATTTTTAGGGTCTATGACAGTTTCAATACAGATGTATATATGTACAATGTTATCATCTTGGTGCAACCACCTAATTCCAATTAATGCCAGACCATCTAGTTTTTTGCTTTACGGATGCATAGATATCTATTTGATGATTCTTGTTCCATATTGGCTAATTTAAAGACCGTCACTTAAAATATATCCCTTTTTGTTACATTTCTAAATGTGATAGTTTTACTAAAAGGTTTTCTGACCAACAGTTCCATATTAGACACTAAATTTTCAGAAGGAAAGGAATCCAGAAACAGAATAGATGTAGACACAGATAAAAAACCTTATACACTCACCCTAAAGATACCTTTACTAATGAAAAAGGGGAATATAGCCATTTTTACTTACACAACAATGGACAAGTTGACGAATTAACACTTTGTTTTCTATGGCGACAGTTTTAGTTTCATTCGTATTGAGTCAATTATGCTGAAAAATAAGTAAGCACCCATTTTTAGATATTGATATCCAACCATATACCTTTAGTCTTAGTCTTAACTACTCTACAATTAAGATGTACCTTATTTGTTCCTGCAAAAAGACTTTCTACGCACTGAGTCACGTGTAGATTATAATGAGTCTAGTTAATTGGTGATAGAGGCGAATCCTTAGGATCTTTATTCCAATGGGCTGATTCTAAATTAAATGAGAGCAACAAGAATTACTATTTATGTAAATTGAGATTTTGTTCATGCTATATAGATTTTACTACATTTAGGTCCATTGCGAATTATATGTTATTTATGCCGCAAAAACTCACAAATTTCACACCAAAGGGAGATCCTAACAGTGTATGTCTTAATTACCTCACACACATCGCAATTCTAGCCTTATGGGAACACTTTACAGGGGATAAATGCCTACCTCAGATGTCCGATGATAAATATTTGTAAAATATTTTCATGGCAACCTGCAGAAAATGTCAAAGCTTTTGGTCACTTTCCTTGTAGTCAATCTGCACTAAAGAGATATAAAAACGACACTATTGTACTAGGCATGATACCATTGCAACTCGCCTCTTTAATAGGGTCTCTTAGGGTCATTACCTTAGTGTAGTGACGCTGGCACATGTACGGGCTGAGAATAATAGATTATGCAGCCACTGTTAAAGAAAATAGAGAACATGACCACTATTATAATGGGCGTAACCATGATAAGGATAACTTATCTACATTTAAGAATCTAGTTTGACCAACGCGATGTCGCTTGGGTGTTAGACACGTACCTTTGTCTTGTGACTCTCGTGCGTTCAGACGGGGGTTCTGATCGGTTGATTCTTCTGAAGTCCGCGATCTAGACGGACTGAGCGGTTTTCGGCTTTTTATTTAAGAAAACGCGCGCTCGTTTGCTTGCACTACGTACTATACGGCTGTGGCCAATTGCTGAAGGCGCGGCTCGATGACGTTTAACAAACGAGTCACGAGTCACAATAATCCGCATCGAGGTCGAAAACAGACTTATTGCCGAATGAGAGCTATTATGGTTAGGACTACCGGAGCAACTAAAAGAAAGACTTTAGTTTGTAGTTTGATAATAGTCTTACAGAGCGCAATATATTTTGTCTAAATTTATATGCAGTTACTATTTAAAGACCACATATTATAGCTGACAATTCAAATGGAAAGGATTTGTTCATATCCAGACGATAGTTAATGTCTGGATGAAGTGGCATATGTACTCTATCTACCAATGTAGTACATGGTTAAGATTAAGTACATCTCTTTTATTTAAGCACATACTCAGATAATATCATTAAAGGATTGCTTGCTGCCATGGAATTTCAGAATTAAGACCTGATTTAAAAGTGTCCAAAGTGAATATCCAAAACACTTCTCGTTTACGACGGATTTTGTCTGTGTTAATGCCTGCTTTAGCCACAATTTTTTCTAAAATTATCCACTGGATGTCTTCAGGTTTGTGATCCTTATCCAGATAGTGCGATACTAAAGGGGCAGTTAATTTTCGTGTATGAATCGCTGATTTATGTTCCGTGATTCTAGTACTTGCAGAACGCGATGATTCACCCACATAGCCTTTATTACATGGACAAATTAGAAGGTAAACAATGTTAGTAGTCTTGCAATTCGTCATGGTTAATAGGGGAATAGCTATGTTATTGAACGAAAATTCTGCAGTTTCAATAGTTAGTGGACAAATTTTACAAGTTCCACACCTATGGTTTCCAATCACTGGGGCCCCAGTGATGATATCTCTTTGGCTCAAGGCCTTCTGAGTTGGCATCCTTGATCTGACAACTATGTCCTTGATATTTTTGTTTTTCTTATATGCGAAAAGAGGTTTATTTATAATTTCATTTCCGCTTTTGTTGACATTAAGGATATGCCAATTTGCATACAGGATTTGTTGGATTTGTTTATTTAACATAGAGTGCCTAGTTACGAATACTAAACTGGCATCTCTTTTTTTGTTAGTGCCTGTAAGGAGATGTTGACGGTCATAATACCTAGCTCTTTTGAAAGAGTCACGTATTAGTCTGTGGGGATAGCCGCGTTCCAGAAACTTCTCCTTCATTATAGTAGCCTTCTGGTCATAGTCAGTCAGCCTAGTACAATTCCTCCTCAGTCTAAGAAATTGGCTGAAGGGAATGCTGTCTTTCTGAGACGAGGGATGGAAACTATTATAATGAAGGAGAGTATTACGTGCTGTTGGTTTAGTAAAAAGGTCCATAATCAGCTTTCCTTCATCATGTTTGATATTCAAATCCAAGAATTCAATTTCTGTGTTACTCTTTTTCTCTGTAAATTTTAAATTGGGGTCACAAACATTCAACCAAGATACAAATTCTTCTAGGACATCCTCATTATCGTCCCAAACGAAAATAATATCATCGATAAAACGTGACCAATAAAAAATTGATTCAAAGAAAGGCGCAACCTCATTAAAGACAAATTTCTCCTCAAAGAGAGCCACATAGATATTGGCAATCGTTGGTGCACACGAAGCACCCATGCTGACTCCTCTAATTTGCTTGTACAATTGCCCCGCAAATTCAAAAATGTTATTGTCCAGAATAATTCGGAGGCAGTCCAGGATGAATGACATATTGCAGTCAATGTTAAAGGACTCAATAAACCACTTAGTGGCTTCCATTGCCCCTATACAGGGAATGTTGGAATAAAGGCTCTCTACGTCCAGTGTTACCATCCACTGACGGTGAGCATTGAACGAGGTGCCTTCAAATTGAGTGATTACATTCCTAGTATCTTTAATGTGTCCTGGTATTTTCTCTATGTGTGGACGTAAGATAGCATCTATGTACTTTGAGATGGGTTCTGTCACACTCCCGATGGTTGTAACTATAGGACGTAGGGGGGGATCTTGTTCATTTTTATGGACTTTAGGAATCCCATATATACTGGCCATTTTTGGGTTTCCTATATTCATGTAGTCATGCTCTTTTTGACAAATATCTCCATTACTTAAGGCTTTAGAGATTAGTCTGGTAATTTTATTTTTAATGATACCTGTTGGATCTTTAGTGATTTTAGAATAGTATTTAGTATCATTAAGCATGTTTACCATTTTTTCAATATAGTTTGTGGTATCAAAAATGGCTATACCCCCTCCCTTATCACAACTTTTCACGATTGTTTGAGTTGATTCTTTCAGTTGTAACAAAGCATTGTGTTCATCAATAGAGATATTATACGGGGTATGTGGTATATATTTGGTGATGTTTTGCAATTTAGAGGTGACAATTTTTTCAAAAATTCCTATTTCTGGATCAACTTGATCCAGAGACGGGGTAAAAGTCGATTTAGGTGACAAACCAGATCTGTTGGGTTCTGGTAACTCATTTTCTTGGTGGGAGAAAAAGTTTTTTAATCGTATTTTACGAAAAAAACTTATCATGTCATTGAATAGTTCGAACTTATTCAAGCCAGAGTGGGGGACAAACGAAAGACCTCTCGAGAGTACTGCAAGGGTCGCTGAGTCGGTGTTATGGCTACCCAGATTGAAAATAGGTATTGTATTCATTGTCTCCAATACCTTGCATTTCTCGTTTCTAGATATCTCTCTGTATTCTGTTGATTGTCCTGGAATTGGGGCTGATAAGGACCTTGCGGTTGATATGCTTGATTCGATGGATATTGCTCTTGTGGTGGGTATTGTTGATTGTATTGATATTGTTGTGGTTGCCGATATTGGGGTTGATAGTTCGTTCTCCAATTTTTTCTCGGTTGGCGTCTCCCTAAAAAAGGTCTATACCCTTGATTGGATCTGAAACGATTGCCCCTCGGTTGATACGGTGGCATACTAGAGTTACTTCCTGAATCCGAGGAGTTGGAAAAAGTGGAATACTTTTTAGATCTTGGATCTGAAGGAGTATTATATTCTAGGTCATTATCGCTAACCTGGGCGTAGAAGTTATCGGCCAGGTATGGATATGCTTTTTCCATACTGAAAAAATGTAGATCTTTCTGATATTTATCCATTTTGCGCTTAAACAGATAGTCACTATATGAATTGAGGTCCATCTCCACATCTTCTAACTTTTTTTTAATGTCAGTGATTATTGTAGAGCTTTTGATTTTGTCTTCAAGTTCCGCAATCTCTTTGGCTAATTCATCTAGAACCTCTCTGACCGTTTCTACTATAAGCATCATGTGGTCCCTTGAACATCTATTAGAGATGAGGGACCAACGTTCAAGAAAGTGTTTTAAATGAATAAATAGACCCGGGATGTTCTTTACCTGGAGACCCTGCGGAATAACTCCTGCTTTTAAGTAGTCTAGAATAAATTTTCCATGTAACTCAGTTCTTTTACTTTTCTTTTTAAGGGCTAATAATTTTAGCAGATCTTCACATTTCTCATTATTTGATGTGTGTCTGGTTTCAAAACTAACCGAAGAACCTACCATGGAGGCAAATTCTTCGTCACTAAAGCCATGTGATTTGAGTGTGGCCATAATAGATACGATAACTGAATTTAGTATCGGTAGAACGATGAAATGACAAAGGATGAAAGAGACAACAACAAGATAAAGAAAAGGAAATACAAATATATAAAGAACGGAACTGCTGGCTAAATTACCCCAGAAGACCATCAAAATATATATGGATAAGTAAATTATACACAGATCTGGCAAAAAGAGATTAAAGTAAACACTGTGTTCTAATGATTCACATGACAAAAAATACTTATATACTATAGCAAATTAAAGAAATAATATAAAGGACAAAACCCCTCATGGACAGGCCATGAGTATAAATTCTATGAGAAAAAGGGGGCCCCTACAATGTATACAGTTAGCTACTCGTAGGGAAGGTAAACTATGTAGAGAAAGAAAGTGTAGCAAACTCTAAGGGCGTAGATAATCCCTAGAACATAATCCAGACAGAATAATAGACCCTCCAATACATTCAAATAACTGTGTGCTGAAACAGTAATTTATACAAAAATTCTTCAATTTATTTATTTTGTTTTTAGTATATTTTGTTTGTTATTTTTATCCTTTGTATCAATTTCATTTACTTGTTTAGTTCATTGTCCACATTTAAAAAGAACCTTGGTGTATAATACAAAATATTCAAACATAAGCAAAGATTTGATTATTTACAACTGAAGACATACAAAGACAATAAGTGAGAACAGAAAAAATTACATGACCACAATTACAAAAGCAAATTAACCCAGTGATATACGAGATATTCAGTCGTTGGAACAATTGATGAAGGCAATGCGGTTGAATGGAACTACGCGCGTTTCGGCCCAAGGCCTTCGTCAGGTGACCGTCATTCGTATATTATAAATAAATAGAAAGGGTGATATAACCTAAACAAACAAAACAAAAAGGATATAGATGTATCAACAGCTCAGACACACATATTCATTTCAACTATTTACAGTGCAATCTCTGTTTCTGTATTTTTAGGGTCTATGACAGTTTCAATACAGATGTATATATGTACAATGTTATCATCTTGGTGCAACCACCTAATTCCAATTAATGCCAGACCATCTAGTTTTTTGCTTTACAGATGCATAGATATCTATTTGATGATTCTTGTTCCATATTGGCTAATTTAAAGACCGTCACTTAAAATATATCCCTTTTTGTTACATTTCTAAATGTGATAGTTTTACTAAAAGGTTTTCTGACCAACAGTTCCATATTAGACACTAAATTTTCAGAAGGAAAGGAATCCAGAAACAGAATAGATGTAGACACAGATAAAAAACCTTATACACTCACCCTAAAGATACCTTTACTAATGAAAAAGGGGAATATAGCCATTTTTACTTACACAACAATGGACAAGTTGACGAATTAACACTTTGTTTTCTATGGCGACAGTTTTAGTTTCATTCGTATCGAGTCAATTATGCTGAAAAATAAGTAAGCACCCATTTTTAGATATTGATATCCAACCATATACCTTTAGTCTTAGTCTTAACTACTCTACAATTAAGATGTACCTTATTTGTTCCTGCAAAAAGACTTTCTACGCACTGAGTCACGTGTAGATTATAATGAGTCTAGTTAATTGGTGATAGAGGCGAATCCTTAGGATCTTTATTCCAATGGGCTGATTCTAAATTAAATGAGAGCAACAAGAATTACTATTTATGTAAATTGAGATTTTGTTCATGCTATATAGATTTTACTACATTTAGGTCCATTGCGAATTATATGTTATTTATGCCGCAAAAACTCACAAATTTCACACCAAAGGGAGATCCTAACAGTGTATGTCTTAATTACCTCACACACATCGCAATTCTAGCCTTATGGGAACACTTTACAGGGGATAAATGCCTACCTCAGATGTCCGATGATAAATATTTGTAAAATATTTTCATGGCAACCCGCAGAAAATGTCAAAGCTTTTGGTCACTTTCCTTGTAGTCAATCTGCACTAAAGAGATATAAAAACGACACTATTGTACTAGGCATGATACCATTGCAACTCGCCTCTTTAATAGGGTCTCTTAGGGTCATTACCTTAGTGTAGTGACGCTGGCACATGTACGGGCTGAGAATAATAGATTATGCAGCCACTGTTAAAGAAAATAGAGAACATAACCACTATTATAATGGGCGTAACCATGATAAGGATAACTTATCTACATTTAAGAATCTAGTTTGACCAACGCGATGTCGCTTGGGTGTTAGACACGTACCTTTGTCTTGTGACTCTCGTGCGTTCAGACGGGGGTTCTGATCGGTTGATTCTTCTGAAGTCCGCGATCTAGACGGACTGAGCGGTTTTCGGCTTTTTATTTAAGAAAACGCGCGCTCGTTTGCTTGCACTACGTACTATACGGCTGTGGCCAATTGCTGAAGGCGCGGCTCGATGACGTTTAACAAACGAGTCACGAGTCACAATAATCCGCATCGAGGTCGAAAACAGACTTATTGCCGAATGAGAGCTATTATGGTTAGGACTACCGGAGCAACTAAAAGAAAGACTTTAGTTTGTAGTTTGATAATAGTCTTACAGAGCGCAATATATTTTGTCTAAATTTATATGCAGTTACTATTTAAAGACCACATATTATAGCTGACAATTCAAATGGAAAGGATTTGTTCATATCCAGACGATAGTTAATGTCTGGATGAAGTGGCATATGTACTCTATCTACCAATGTAGTACATGGTTAAGATTAAGTACATCTCTTTTATTTAAGCACATACTCAGATAATATCATTAAAGGATTGCTTGCTGCCATGGAATTTCAGAATTAAGACCTGATTTAAAAGTGTCCAAAGTGAATATCCAAAACACTTCTCGTTTACGACGGATTTTGTCTGTGTTAATGCCTGCTTTAGCCACAATTTTTTCTAAAATTATCCACTGGATGTCTTCAGGTTTGTGATCCTTATCCAGATAGTGCGATACTAAAGGGGCAGTTAATTTTCGTGTACGAATCGCTGATTTATGTTCCGTGATTCTAGTACTTGCAGAACGCGATGATTCACCCACATAGCCTTTATTACATGGACAAATTAGAAGGTAAACAATGTTAGTAGTATGTGACCTGTACTTAGCCATGTAATACAATGGGAGGTGGATTACATGGCTAAAATTGTCCTGCCCTATCAGCAAGGTTATCGCCAATTTCAATGGAATATCGCTGGAAAACCAGCGATATTCCATTGAAAACAGCGATAATCCCCGCTATCGCTGGGATTTTTATCTCCATGGCGTTCAGAGTTGTTAATACAACGCTAACATGGAGATTATCGCCAGCGATAGCGGGCAATAGAATTCCTCACACTAGCAGCGGTCAGCGATAATTATCGCTGCCGCTCGCTAATATGCCCCTATGTTTTATAAATTATAGGTCTCGTAGCCTTGTACAGGGGACCCCACACCTCTAGAATCAGCAGGAATGGATGACTTCAGGATCTGGAAAATCTCTCTGTCTCTCTCGAAAAATTGAATTCTTCCAAGTGCCTCAAATCATGCTTACAGTGTGATATTAAAGTGCCAAAATCACGTTGGCTGCAGCTGCATTTATGTTATGTCTAAAAATGTGAGCTGATCAGCCCGAACAACAGCTACCTTGTTATGATGACCTTGGAGGCTTTAGAACTCAGTGTGCAGACTAGAGTGACAATGTAAGTCTAGGCATTCTGAAAACAAGCCATTCTCATGTGAAGCATTTCACGCAGCCTAATTTACAACAACAGTTATATGCAGTGTTGTGTGCAAAAGTGGCAAAAAGGTAAAATGGCGTTTAAACAATTAATAAGCCTATGCTAACTTAACAACTCTAGCAGGTCGCGGTGTGAGCAGCAGGTCGATGGTGGCGTCAGCAGGCATCATCTGTGAGACCAGGGTTGCAGTGTGGCCTTGCAGCGGTGTGCTCTGCGGTGCCTTCAGGTCATGGTGTCGGCAGCGGCGTCGAAGATGACATCAGGCTTGAAGTCTTTGATGTTCCTGAGACTTTGTGAACAGGAGGAAAGCTCTACCTCAAGCCCTTGGAGATACTCAGCACAAGTAGAGAAAGTTCAGTCCAGTCCGTTCACTGCCCAAGGCAAAAGCAGCAGCTTCAGGCCAACCCATCAAAGCAACAACACAGCAAAGGGGCAGTAATTCTCCTGGCAGCTCTTCCAGCTCTTCTTGGCAGGTTCCTTAATTGAAGCGAGTTCTGAAGTAATCTAAAGTCTTGGGGTCTGTGCCCCAATATTTATACCATCAAATCCTTTGTCCTCTGAAGGCAGAGGGGCCTGGACCTTGTTCAAACCAGTTCAGTGTTCATTCTGCCAGGGTGCACCTTCTTCCTTTGTCAGTTTGGGCCAGGGTCCTCAGACACACCACAGGAGGTGGAGCCAGCATTGTAGAAGGTGAGCTCAGCCCTATTCAGACCTAGGCACTACTCCTCTCACCCATCTAGGTGTAGATGTGCCTATTCAGCCCAGCTGACTCACCCTGTCTCCCCCAGTCCCTGTCACTCACAAACCAGACAGCTAATACACAAGCTAGCAGAGGCAGGCTGGATGGTTATGTCAGAAAATACCTACTTTCTAAAAGTGGTATTTTCAAACACAGAATGTTAAAACCAACTTCACTAAAAGAGGTATTTTATCATTCTGAGTTCAGGCATACTAAACTTGAATTTGTACCATGTTCCCTGAGTCAGTTAGGATCATAGGATGTAATGACCAAACTGACAATTCTGGCCTTTGGGTACCAGGTAGCCTTGCAACAGTGAAAAACTGAGTAGGCTGTGTAGGAGAGTAGGATCTGCTTTCCTATGGTCACCCCACTTTTTGCTTTTTGCTTCACTGGTTTTCGACTTAATGTGGCTGTGGGCCTGCTAATCAGACCCACAGCCCAGCTGCTCTCTCTCTAAATTCACTACAATGTACTTTAGGTGCATTACCAATTGGATACTGGGTCACCTTATGAGCCCATGTACAGTGTACCATAGGTACCCAGGGCATAGGTGCATCCAAGGCCTACCAGGGGCTGCAGCATGTATTAAGCCGCCCCTGGCTGGCCACTCACATTGACACAACTGGCTGATCACTCAGCTGGGGCAAGGTCGTGTAATCACCCCTTGCTTAGATATAGTATTCCTATATCTAACCTTATATCTAGACACATATACCTATAAGTCACTCCTATGGCAGGCCTTAACAATCCTGGAGGCAGAGTGCTTGGTTTTAAGTGAGATGGTGCTCTAGCATGAGCTGAGCCTGTCTGCAGCTTTCGGAACCATGTCCTTATCGCTGTTCTAGGATATTGCCAAACCATATACTCTTAAGTGCATTATGAATCTCGAAGTTAAATGCTAACTCTGGTTTGGCTTTATCAAAACATGTCGAGTAAGGTGTCATATGTTTAGGAATACTACCCCCTCGCCAGTTCTGGCAACGGGGGTAGCATTCCACCCTTCTAGAGGGAGAAGACATGTTGTTCCTGCTAATCCCGGTTAAAGTTAACCAGAGCCTCAGCATCACAAAATGGATGCTGCTGCCACAGACACAAGTCTGACCTCCTGCTGCTGGGAGTCCTTCCAGCGAGGGAGGCTTGGACAATAGGTTTCCTGCCTTAGGAGGTGCTAGCACCACCCCAGACAGGCTTTTGTGTATTGGGGCAGGGAGGGCTGAAAGAAATGAGACACTGCCTGGGGCACACAAGGTGTCCCATGCATAGTCCAGTTCAAACCGGTGCTGGGGCCATCCAGCCCCAGCTCTGGTGCGAAACTGGACAAAGGCAAAAGGGTGTAACCACCCCCTTCCCTGGTCCCACCCATAGGAGGGGCCTAGCAGGTAATCCAGCTCCTAGATTTGGTATATAGGTAGGAGCTGAGTCCCAAGACTTTAGATTATCCTGACTGAAACTCTGAAACAAAACTCTGGACCTTCAACGATCTACTTTGCAAGAAGACGACTGAAGAATCTCCCTTGTGGTCAAGGAGTGACCACCCTGCACAAGCAGGCACCATCCAGCGATCAACGGCTTGCTTTGTCGACACTCCCGCCGGAGCCCGAGCATAGAGCCTGACAAGAACCAGACTTCCAGACATCCAACAGCCCAATCCACAGTCCCAGCAGAGCTGAGACCCATGGAGGCGACGAGAGATGTGGGACTGGCCATCTTGAAAAGTCTGCGACTTGCTAATTGTGCAGTCCCCGAGGCACCCTCGAAGCTATGCATTGGGGATTGAGAAGCCCTAACCCCGAGCATCATCTGCACCGAAGATCAGCCCTGCACAGTCCACGAGTTCTGCGTGGGGCCCTTCTTCATTTTCCTGCTTGACGCGTATGCCCGGTCACTTACCTGTTGGCTAGTGGCCACCTTGGCAACAAACCTTTGAATTTACACCACTGGTCTGGTTGCTCCATACTGGCCCATGCTTCCCTCAAAAGAAGCAGTCCCTCAGACCTTGCTGGTCTGAGTAGGAAGCAAACTTTGATTCCTGCGTGGTCTGCCTTTGCCAAGGCTTGTTGACTCCAATCCGGAAGCCGACACTGCTGAAAGTGAGAGCCTTTGTGGGACAGTCCATGCCTGACTGCTGGCTGTCGTCGACACCTCCTGGTCCACGTGGCTGCAGAGACAAGCATCACAACATCACCTGATTGCTTCGCAACATCGCCTGGTTCCTTCCTGGTCACTGACTAGTGACCTAGACTTTGTCCCCTCTGCTTTCAGGTCCTCTTCATCTTCTATTCACCCTTGGATTCACCCGGACACTTCTCTCCTGGTCGCCTGCAGCATCTTTCTTCAAGGCTCCATAGGATTGGACGACGAAACCTGACACACTTTGACACCTATGCACCCGCTTCCTGTGGTTGAGGTAACGCGAGTACTTTGGTGCTCCTGTGGGTATTGACTATCCAACTGCCTAGGTTTCAAGTAACTTTCACCGAGTCCCGTCAGAAGTGCCCTAAAAGAACTAGTTTCCATCTTTTACGTTCCCATTCATTCTGTATGGTAACTCGCGTGTGTGTTTAGACACTGCACACGCATCCCATGGGTCTCCTGCTTCCTAACTCTTGGTAGTACAGCGTAGCCCCAGCGATTCCCTAGGCCCTAGGCCTATTCACTTTCTGTGTAGTGGTCCTTATACCACAATTTTAGTATATGGTTTAGCGTGCCCCTAGGGCCCTACTGTATTTTGTGCAAATTATTGTGTTCTAATTAAATATCTTGTATAGTGCTTGTGCCTCTGACCTCATAAAGAGTTCAGAGGGTTTGTCTAGAAATAAATAACATATATATTTGATATATATCCTGGGTGGTGTCTTTTCATTTGGTAATAAAGGGGTTACATATGGTAAAACAGCTGGCTTCACATGCCCTCTTGAGTTCAGCCTAAGACTGCTTTGTCCATGCTACCACTAGGATAGCTGGTCTATAAGGTTGACTTTACAACCATCACCATAAGGGTTGTTTGGACTGGTGCAAGGTACTCGCTAGAATATTGAACATCATATACCAGGCCAGTTTCTCACATTGGTGTGCAGCGGTTGGGATTTCAGCTTGCTGTTGTTTTACCAATTGTAATCTTTGCAATATCCTTTGAAAGATCACACAGGTACCTATAGGTACATATAAAACAAGATTAGAATACTTAAGTTCTACTGAACTTAGTTGTTGTAGAGCAAAGTGCCTAGCACACCCTGACTACAACTCCTAGAGAGGTTTAGTAGGAAAACACTTAGTGTAGGTAGGTGCATACACCCACACCTCACTAGAGCAATGTTTGGCACAGGAGAGTCCAGTGGACTTACACCTGTGAAGAGTGACCCTCCCAGGGCACCATCCAAATTTGCTATCCTCAGTTTTAAGGAACTGAGACACTTGTGTACCACAAGAAAGCTGAAACAAGGGGCTTACCCTACTCTTCAGCAACTCCTAGAACTCTTAGAGGAATCTGAAGTTCTTAAAGCCTCTAGCTCAGGCCCTACAGGGAATGCAGATGAGGTCCTACCCTCAAAAGATGATACCATAGACCCCACTGTCATAGAAGATGATGAGGATGGGGTGGAGGAAGAGTCTGGGGAAGAGGTAGACAGCCAGGTACCAGTCAGAAGACTTAGCCAGGCTAACCTAAGCCACTTTGGGGCTGAGAATGGGACAGCCCCATTCAGGCCTTCAAGTGGGATTAATCAGAGGTACAGGAGAGAAAGATCTCTTTCAGGAGATTCTCATCACTCCAGTGCTTCTAGGGGTTCTCAGAGGGGAATGACTTCTCCTCAGAGAAGAGAACACCAGGCTAGGATGAGCGAAGTCAATCTCAGAATTGAGAGAGAGCAACTTGCCCTAGCCAAGGAAAAACTTGCTTTTGAGAGAGAAAGGAAGTTAGGTGGGCTAGAGCCCACTGGTGGCAGCAATATCCCTAAGGATAAAGACAGGTCCTATGAAAATAGAAACCTGAGTAAGATTGTGCCCCCCTACATAATTGGGGATGACATCCACAAATGGATAACTGCTTTGGAGAGGGCCTGCAAAGTACAGCAGGTACCCCAAAGTCAGTGGGCAGCAATCTTGTGGCTCTCCTTTTCAGAAAAAGGTAGAGAGAAGCTCCTCACAGTTAGTGATGAGGATGCTAACAACTACACTGTCCTGAAGAGTGCTCTGATTGATGGGTTTGGCTTAACCACTGAACAGTACAGGTTGATGTCCAGATGCACCCAGAAGACACAGACTCAGGACTGGACTGATTTTGTTGATTGTGCCACTAAGGCTCTGGAAGGCTGGTTGTTGGGAAGTAAAGTTAAGGACTATACAGGATTGTATATTTGATCATGAGAGAGCAAACACTTAACAATTATCAGAACAAGTTGTTGCATCAACACCTGATTGACTTAGATCTGACCTCTCCCCAAGAATTGGGAAAGAGGGCAGATAAGTGGGTCAGAACCATGGTTAAGCAGAAAAACCAGGTCCAAGGTGGTGATCAGAAAAAGGCAGACCAGAAGGGGGGAGATCAGAAACAAAAAGACCAGAAGTCTTCTACCGAGCCCAAAAAGTCCAATGAGGGGGGTCCCAAACTTCCAAGAAGAAGAAGAAAGATGGCCAAAGAAAACCTTGGGTAATGTATGTAAATCGACTAGCAACTGGACCAGGGACTGCACCAAGAAAGATTCAGCCCCTACCACTGCTGCCCCTAAGGCAACTGCACCCCCTAGTTCAGCTGGCAGTGGTAGTTCTCAACCCAAGGCTATAGTAGGGTTAACCCTCGGAACTGAGATAGATTCTGGCCTAGTCAGAATACCAACTCAGGCTGTTCTTGTCTGTGATGTGGACATGGCTATGTCCTCTACTGTGAGTCCCAGTACTCTGGGCAAGTTTAGACAGACACCTTTGATAAATAATAAAGTGGCTCAAGCATACAGGGACACATGTGCCAGTGTCACCATGGTGACACCTATCTTTGTGGACCCTGGACAGATTGTACTGGGTGATAATTACCTGATGACCAATGCTAGCAATGTCACCACTACACATAGTGTGGCAATTGTTATTTTTTCCTGGGGAGGGGTAACTGGCCTCAAAAGTGTTGTGGTAATTGCAGATCTCCCCGTTGAATGTCTGTTGGGCAATGACCTTGAATCCTCACAATCGTCTGAAGTGAAGTATAGGACTCATTCTGAGATGTTAGGTATATCATCACATGTCCTTGCTGTGTCCAGGTCACTGGCCAAAAAGTGCCTCACTGAACAGGCCTTGGATCCTGAAACTATGGACCAAGTGCCTCCCAAGAGAAAGAGCAGTAGGGTAAAGGCAGTGCCTTCCCCCCTGCCTACAAGTAAACACCAGCCTTCACAGGAAGCTGATTTTGAGACCTCTGAGGGAACTGTCCCAGAAGAGCTTGAACCTGACCAGGTTGAGTTTCTCGGGACAGTGGGACCTTCAAGGGCAGACTTGAGGCAGGCACAGTTAGACTGTTCCTCTCTCGAACCCCTCAGACAGCAAGCTGCTTCTGAGGCTGCTGGGAATGCTACAGGTACCCACAAAGTCAAAATAGAGAACAGAGAGGCAACAATATAGAATACAGTGCATGAATCAGGTTGTTTTCCAAAAGGTGTTCATATATGTTCACAAAAACAGTAGTGGTCCTTCAAGTTATTCTTTAAATATTTTTATTGCAGTCTTCAAACAAAATCTTGACAGAGATGACAGCCAACGCGTTTTGCCCAGATTGGGCTTCCTCAGGGCAAAAGGGTATTTGAACGCCAACAGCACTTCAGTGCGATACCACACGGATGGCGGACCTGATTCTTAGGTGCCGAATTAAAGCTGTCTATAAGTAGTGAGGTCCACACACTTTCTATTTAAAAATGGATGCCAGTATGCATTGAACAAGAACACGGTCCTGACGCAAAAATTTGCTTTCAAATGAATTTTCCTCCAATACCTATGGTGGTCAGGTCTCAGTGAGTAATGCATTAATTTCCGGGTGGATACTATGATAGGCATCCCTGGATGTGACAAGTTATAATGCAGAGCGCAATGAAGTCATCCAGCACCCGGTTCCGTTTCTTCGTTAGGGTCGGTCTTGCTAAGAAACCCCAGACAGGCTTTTGTGTATTGGAGCAGGGAGGGCTGAAAGAAATGAGACACTGCCTGGGGCACACAAGGTGTCCCATGCATAGTCCAGTTCAAACCGGTGCTGGGGCCATCCAGCCCCAGCTCTGGTGCGAAACTGGACAAAGGGAAAAGGGTGTAACCACCCCCTTCCCTGGTCCCACCCATAGGAGGGGCCTAGCAGGTAATCCAGCTCCTAGATTTGGTATATAGGTAGGAGCTGAGTCCCAAGACTTTAGATTATCCTGACTGAAACTCTGAAACAAAACTCTGGACCTTCAACGATCTACTTTGCAAGAAGACGACTGAAGAATCTCCCTTGTGGTCAAGGAGTGACCACCCTGCACAAGCAGGCACCATCCAGCGATCAACGGCTTGCTTTGTCGACACTCCCGCCGGAGCCCGAGCATAGAGCCTGACAAGAACCAGACTTCCAGACATCCAACAGCCCAATCCACAGTCCCAGCAGAGCTGAGACCCATGGAGGCGACGAGAGATGTGGGACTGGCCATCTTGAAAAGTCTGCGACTTGCTAATTGTGCAGTCCCCGAGGCACCCTCGAAGCTATGCATTGGGGATTGAGAAGCCCTAACCCCGAGCATCATCTGCACCGAAGATCAGCCCTGCACAGTCCACGAGTTCTGCGTGGGGCCCTTCTTCATTTTCCTGCTTGACGCGTATGCCCGGTCACTTACCTGTTGGCTAGTGGCCACCTTGGCAACAAACCTTTGAATTTACACCACTGGTCTGGTTGCTCCATACTGGCCCATGCTTCCCTCAAAAGAAGCAGTCCCTCAGACCTTGCTGGTCTGAGTAGGAAGCAAACTTTGATTCCTGCGTGGTCTGCCTTTGCCAAGGCTTGTTGACTCCAATCCGGAAGCCGACACTGCTGAAAGTGAGAGCCTTTGTGGGACAGTCCATGCCTGACTGCTGGCTGTCGTCGACACCTCCTGGTCCACGTGGCTGCAGAGACAAGCATCACAACATCACCTGATTGCTTCGCAACATCGCCTGGTTCCTTCCTGGTCACTGACTAGTGACCTAGACTTTGTCCCCTCTGCTTTCAGGTCCTCTTCATCTTCTATTCACCCTTGGATTCACCCGGACACTTCTCTCCTGGTCGCCTGCAGCATCTTTCTTCAAGGCTCCATAGGATTGGACGACGAAACCTGACACACTTTGACACCTATGCACCCGCTTCCTGTGGTTGAGGTAACGCGAGTACTTTGGTGCTCCTGTGGGTATTGACTATCCAACTGCCTAGGTTTCAAGTAACTTTCACCGAGTCCCGTCAGAAGTGCCCTAAAAGAACTAGTTTCCATCTTTTACGTTCCCATTCATTCTGTATGGTAACTCGCGTGTGTGTTTAGACACTGCACACGCATCCCATGGGTCTCCTGCTTCCTAACTCTTGGTAGTACAGCGTAGCCCCAGCGATTCCCTAGGCCCTAGGCCTATTCACTTTCTGTGTAGTGGTCCTTATACCACAATTTTAGTATATGGTTTAGCGTGCCCCTAGGGCCCTACTGTATTTTGTGCAAATTATTGTGTTCTAATTAAATATCTTGTATAGTGCTTGTGCCTCTGACCTCATAAAGAGTTCAGAGGGTTTGTCTAGAAATAAATAACATATATATTTGATATATATCCTGGGTGGTGTCTTTTCATTTGGTAATAAAGGGGTTACATATGGTAAAACAGCTGGCTTCACATGCCCTCTTGAGTTCAGCCTAAGACTGCTTTGTCCATGCTACCACTAGGATAGCTGGTCTATAAGGTTGACTTTACAACCATCACCATAAGGGTTGTTTGGACTGGTGCAAGGTACTCGCTAGAATATTGAACATCATATACCAGGCCAATTTCTCACATTGGTGTGCAGCGGTTGGGATTTCAGCTTGCTGTTGTTTTACCAATTGTAATCTTTGCAATATCCTTTGAAAGATCACACAGGTACCTATAGGTACATATAAAACAAGATTAGAATACTTAAGTTCTACTGAACTTAGTTGTTGTAGAGCAAAGTGCCTAGCACACCCTGACTACAACTCCTAGAGAGGTTTAGTAGGAAAACACTTAGTGTAGGTAGGTGCATACACCCACACCTCACTAGAGCAATGTTTGGCACAGGAGAGTCCAGTGGACTTACACCTGTGAAGAGTGACCCTCCCAGGGCACCATCCAAATTTGCTATCCTCAGTTTTAAGGAACTGAGACACTTGTGTACCACAAGAAAGCTGAAACAAGGGGCTTACCCTACTCTTCAGCAACTCCTAGAACTCTTAGAGGAATCTGAAGTTCTTAAAGCCTCTAGCTCAGGCCCTACAGGGAATGCAGATGAGGTCCTACCCTCAAAAGATGATACCATAGACCCCACTGTCATAGAAGATGATGAGGATGGGGTGGAGGAAGAGTCTGGGGAAGAGGTAGACAGCCAGGTACCAGTCAGAAGACTTAGCCAGGCTAACCTAAGCCACTTTGGGGCTGAGAATGGGACAGCCCCATTCAGGCCTTCAAGTGGGATTAATCAGAGGTACAGGAGAGAAAGATCTCTTTCAGGAGATTCTCATCACTCCAGTGCTTCTAGGGGTTCTCAGAGGGGAATGACTTCTCCTCAGAGAAGAGAACACCAGGCTAGGATGAGCGAAGTCAATCTCAGAATTGAGAGAGAGCAACTTGCCCTAGCCAAGGAAAAACTTGCTTTTGAGAGAGAAAGGAAGTTAGGTGGGCTAGAGCCCACTGGTGGCAGCAATATCCCTAAGGATAAAGACAGGTCCTATGAAAATAGAAACCTGAGTAAGATTGTGCCCCCCTACATAATTGGGGATGACATCCACAAATGGATAACTGCTTTGGAGAGGGCCTGCAAAGTACAGCAGGTACCCCAAAGTCAGTGGGCAGCAATCTTGTGGCTCTCCTTTTCAGAAAAAGGTAGAGAGAAGCTCCTCACAGTTAGTGATGAGGATGCTAACAACTACACTGTCCTGAAGAGTGCTCTGATTGATGGGTTTGGCTTAACCACTGAACAGTACAGGTTGATGTCCAGATGCACCCAGAAGACACAGACTCAGGACTGGACTGATTTTGTTGATTGTGCCACTAAGGCTCTGGAAGGCTGGTTGTTGGGAAGTAAAGTTAAGGACTATACAGGATTGTATATTTGATCATGAGAGAGCAAACACTTAACAATTATCAGAACAAGTTGTTGCATCAACACCTGATTGACTTAGATCTGACCTCTCCCCAAGAATTGGGAAAGAGGGCAGATAAGTGGGTCAGAACCATGGTTAAGCAGAAAAACCAGGTCCAAGGTGGTGATCAGAAAAAGGCAGACCAGAAGGGGGGAGATCAGAAACAAAAAGACCAGAAGTCTTCTACCGAGCCCAAAAAGTCCAATGAGGGGGGTCCCAAACTTCCAAGAAGAAGAAGAAAGATGGCCAAAGAAAACCTTGGGTAATGTATGTAAATCGACTAGCAACTGGACCAGGGACTGCACCAAGAAAGATTCAGCCCCTACCACTGCTGCCCCTAAGGCAACTGCACCCCCTAGTTCAGCTGGCAGTGGTAGTTCTCAACCCAAGGCTATAGTAGGGTTAACCCTCGGAACTGAGATAGATTCTGGCCTAGTCAGAATACCAACTCAGGCTGTTCTTGTCTGTGATGTGGACATGGCTATGTCCTCTACTGTGAGTCCCAGTACTCTGGGCAAGTTTAGACAGACACCTTTGATAAATAATAAAGTGGCTCAAGCATACAGGGACACATGTGCCAGTGTCACCATGGTGACACCTATCTTTGTGGACCCTGGACAGATTGTACTGGGTGATAATTACCTGATGACCAATGCTAGCAATGTCACCACTACACATAGTGTGGCAATTGTTATTTTTTCCTGGGGAGGGGTAACTGGCCTCAAAAGTGTTGTGGTAATTGCAGATCTCCCCGTTGAATGTCTGTTGGGCAATGACCTTGAATCCTCACAATCGTCTGAAGTGGAGTATAGGACTCATTCTGAGATGTTAGGAATATCATCACATGTCCTTGCTGTGTCCAGGTCACTGGCCAAAAAGTGCCTCACTGAACAGGCCTTGGATCCTGAAACTATGGACCAAGTGCCTCCCAAGAGAAAGAGCAGTAGGGTAAAGGCAGTGCCTTCCCCCCTGCCTACAAGTAAACACCAGCCTTCACAGGAAGCTGATTTTGAGACCTCTGAGGGAACTGTCCCAGAAGAGCTTGAACCTGACCAGGTTGAGTTTCTCGGGACAGTGGGACCTTCAAGGGCAGACTTGAGGCAGGCACAGTTAGACTGTTCCTCTCTCGAACCCCTCAGACAGCAAGCTGCTTCTGAGGCTGCTGGGAATGCTACAGGTACCCACAAAGTCAAAATAGAGAACAGAGAGGCAACAATATAGAATACAGTGCATGAATCAGGTTGTTTTCCAAAAGGTGTTCATATATGTTCACAAAAACAGTAGTGGTCCTTCAAGTTATTCTTTAAATATTTTTATTGCAGTCTTCAAACAAAATCTTGACAGAGATGACAGCCAACGCGTTTTGCCCAGATTGGGCTTCCTCAGGGCAAAAGGGTATTTGAACGCCAACAGCACTTCAGTGCGATACCACACGGATGGCGGACCTGATTCTTAGGTGCCGAATTAAAGCTGTCTATAAGTAGTGAGGTCCACACACTTTCTATTTAAAAATGGATGCCAGTATGCATTGAACAAGAACACGGTCCTGACGCAAAAATTTGCTTTCAAATGAATTTTCCTCCAATACCTATGGTGGTCAGGTCTCAGTGAGTAATGCATTAATTTCCGGGTGGATACTATGATAGGCATCCCTGGATGTGACAAGTTATAATGCAGAGCGCAATGAAGTCATCCAGCACCCGGTTCCGTTTCTTCGTTAGGGTCGGTCTTGCTAAGAAACCCCAGACAGGCTTTTGTGTATTGGAGCAGGGAGGGCTGAAAGAAATGAGACACTGCCTGGGGCACACAAGGTGTCCCATGCATAGTCCAGTTCAAACCGGTGCTGGGGCCATCCAGCCCCAGCTCTGGTGCGAAACTGGACAAAGGGAAAAGGGTGTAACCACCCCCTTCCCTGGTCCCACCCATAGGAGGGGCCTAGCAGGTAATCCAGCTCCTAGATTTGGTATATAGGTAGGAGCTGAGTCCCAAGACTTTAGATTATCCTGACTGAAACTCTGAAACAAAACTCTGGACCTTCAACGATCTACTTTGAAAGAAGACGACTGAAGAATCTCCCTTGTGGTCAAGGAGTGACCACCCTGCACAAGCAGGCACCATCCAGCGATCAACGGCTTGCTTTGTCGACACTCCCGCCGGAGCCCGAGCATAGAGCCTGACAAGAACCAGACTTCCAGACATCCAACAGCCCAATCCACAGTCCCAGCAGAGCTGAGACCCATGGAGGCGACGAGAGATGTGGGACTGGCCATCTTGAAAAGTCTGCGACTTGCTAATTGTGCAGTCCCCGAGGCACCCTCGAAGCTATGCATTGGGGATTGAGAAGCCCTAACCCCGAGCATCATCTGCACCGAAGATCAGCCCTGCACACTCCACGAGTTCTGCGTGGGGCCCTTCTTCATTTTCCTGCTTGACGCGTCTGCCCGGTCACTTGCCTGTTGGCTAGTGGCCACCTTGGCAACAAACCTTTGAATTTACACCACTGGTCTGGTTGCTCCACACTGGCCCATGCTTCCCTCAAAAGAAGCAGTCCCTCAGACCTTGCTGGTCTGAGAATGAAGCAAACTTTGATTCCTGCGTGGTCTGCCTTTGCCAAGGCTTGTTGACTCCAATCCGGAAGCCGACACTGCTGAAAGTGAGAGCCTTTGTGGGACAGTCCATGCCTGACTGCTGGCTGTCGTCGACGCCTCCTGGTCCACGTGGCTGCAGAGACAAGCATCACAACATCACCTGATTGCTTCGCAACATCGCCTGGTTCCTTCCTGGTCACTGACTAGTGACCTAGACTTTGTCCCCTCTGCTTTCAGGTCCTCTTCATCTTCTATTCACCCTTGGATTCACCCGGACACTTCTCTCCTGGTCGCCTGCAGCATCTTTCTTCAAGGCTCCATAGGATTGGACGACGAAACCTGACACACTTTGACACCTATGCACCCGCTTCCTGTGGTTGAGGTAACGCGAGTACTTTGGTGCTCCTGTGGGTATTAACTATCCAACTGCCTAGGTTTCAAGTAACTTTCACCGAGTCCCATCAGAAGTGCCCTAAAAGAACTAGTTTCCATCTTTTACGTTCCCATTCATTCTGTATGGTAACTCGCGTGTGTATTTAGACACTGCACACGCATCCCATGGGTCTCCTGCTTCCTAACTCTTGGTAGTACAGCGTAGCCCCAGCGATTCCCTAGGCCCTAGGCCTATTCACTTTCTGTGTAGTGGTCCTTATACCACAATTTTAGTATATGGTTTAGCGTGCCCCTAGGGCCCTACTGTATTTTGTGCAAATTATTGTGTTCTAATTAAATATCTTGTATAGTGCTTGTGCCTCTGACCTCATAAAGAGTTCAGAGGGTTTGTCTAGAAATAAATAACATATATATTTGATATATATCCTGGGTGGTGTCTTTTCATTTGGTAATAAAGGGGTTACATATGGTAAAACAGCTGGCTTCACATGCCCTCTTGAGTTCAGCCTAAGACTGCTTTGTCCATGCTACCACTAGGATAGCTGGTCTATAAGGTTGACTTTACAACCATCACCATAAGGGTTGTTTGGACTGGTGCAAGGTACTCGCTAGAATATTGAACATCATATACCAGGCCAATTTCTCACATTGGTGTGCAGCGGTTGGGATTTCAGCTTGCTGTTGTTTTACCAATTGTAATCTTTGCAATATCCTTTGAAAGATCACACAGGTACCTATAGGTACATATAAAACAAGATTAGAATACTTAAGTTCTACTGAACTTAGTTGTTGTAGAGCAAAGTGCCTAGCACACCCTGACTACAACTCCTAGAGAGGTTTAGTAGGAAAACACTTAGTGTAGGTAGGTGCATACACCCACACCTCACTAGAGCAATGTCTGGAACAGGAGAGTCCAGTGGACTTACACCTGTGAAGAGTGACCCTCCCAGGGCACCATCCAAATTTGCTATCCTCAGTTTTAAGGAACTGAGACACTTGTGTACCACAAGAAAGCTGAAACAAGGGGCTTACCCTACTCTTCAGCAACTCCTAGAACTCTTAGAGGAATCTGAAGTTCTTAAAGCCTCTAGCTCAGGCCCTACAGGGAATGCAGATGAGGTCCTACCCTCAAAAGATGATACCATAGACCCCACTGTCATAGAAGATGATGAGGATGGGGTGGAGGAAAAGTCTGGGGAAGAGGTAGACAGCCAGGTACCAGTCAGAAGACTTAGCCAGGCTAACCTAAGCCACTTTGGGGCTGAGAATGGGACAGCCCCATTCAGGCCTTCAAGTGGGATTAATCAGAGGTACAGAAGAGAAAGATCTCTCTCAGGAGATTCTCATCACTCCAGTGCTTCTAGGGGTTCTCAGAGGGGAATGACTTCTCCTCAGAGAAGAGAACACCAGGCTAGGATGAGCGAAGTCAATCTCAGAATTGAGAGAGAGCAACTTGCCCTAGCCAAGGAAAAACTTGCTTTTGAGAGAGAAAGGAAGTTAGGTGGGCTAGAGCCCACTGGTGGCAGCAATATCCCTAAGGATAAAGACAGGTCCTATGAAAATAGAAACCTGAGTAAGATTGTGCCCCCCTACATAATTGGGGATGACATCCACAAATGGATAACTGCTTTGGAGAGGGCCTGCAAAGTACAGCAGGTACCCCAAAGTCAGTGGGCAGCAATCTTGTGGCTCTCCTTTTCAGAAAAAGGTAGAGAGAAGCTCCTCACAGTTAGTGATGAGGATGCTAACAACTACACTGTCCTGAAGAGTGCTCTGATTGATGGGTTTGGCTTAACCACTGAACAGTACAGGTTGATGTCCAGATGCACCCAGAAGACACAGACTCAGGACTGGACTGATTTTGTTGATTGTGCCACTAAGGCTCTGGAAGGCTGGTTGTTGGGAAGTAAAGTTAAGGACTATACAGGATTGTATATTTGATCATGAGAGAGCAAACACTTAACAATTATCAGAACAAGTTGTTGCATCAACACCTGATTGACTTAGATCTGACCTCTCCCCAAGAATTGGGAAAGAGGGCAGATAAGTGGGTCAGAACCATGGTTAAGCAGAAAAACCAGGTCCAAGGTGGTGATCAGAAAAAGGCAGACCAGGAGGGGGGAGATCAGAAACAAAAAGACCAGAAGTCTTCTACCGAGCCCAAAAAGTCCAATGAGGGGGGTCCCAAACTTCCAAGAAGAAGAAGAAAGATGGCCAAAGAAAACCTTGGGTAATGTATGTAAATCGACTAGCAACTGGACCAGTGACTGCACCAAGAAAGATTCAGCCCCTACCACTGCTGCCCCTAAGGCAACTGCACCCCCTAGTTCAGCTGGCATTGGTAGTTCTCAACCCAAGGCTATAGTAGGGTTAACCCTCGGAACTGAGATAGATTCTGGCCTAGTCAGAATACCAACTCAGGCTGTTCTTGTCTGTGATGTGGACATGGCTATGTCCTCTACTGTGAGTCCCAGTACTCTGGGCAAGTTTAGACAGACACCTTTGATAAATAATAAAGTGGCTCAAGCATACAGGGACACATGTGCCAGTGTCACCATGGTGACACCTATCTTTGTGGACTCTGGACAGATTGTACTGGGTGATAATTACCTGATGACCAATGCTAGCAATGTCACCACTACACATAGTGTGGCAATTGTTATTTTTTCCTGGGGAGGGGTAACTGGCCTCAAAAGTGTTGTGGTAATTGCAGATCTCCCCGTTGAATGTCTGTTGGGCAATGACCTTGAATCCTCACAATCGTCTGAAGTGGAGTATAGGACTCATTCTGAGATGTTAGGAATATCATCACATGTCCTTGCTGTGTCCAGGTCACTGGCCAAAAAGTGCCTCACTGAACAGGCCTTGGATCCTGAAACTATGGACTAAGTGCCTCCCAAGAGAAAGAGCAGTAGGGTAAAGGCAGTGCCTTCCCCCCTGCCTACAAGTGAACACCAGCCTTCACAGGAAGCTGATTTTGAGACCTCTGAGGGAACTGTCCCAGAAGAGCTTGAACCTGACCAGGTTGAGTTTCTCGGGACAGTGGGACCTTCAAGGGCAGACTTGAGGCAGGCACAGTTAGACTGTTCCTCTCTCGAACCCCTCAGACAGCAAGCTGCTTCTGAGGCTGCTGGGAATGCTACAGGTACCCACAAAGTCAAAATAGAGAACAGAGAGGCAACAATATAGAATACAGTGCATGAATCAAGTTGTTTTCCAAAAGGTGTTCATATATGTTCACAAAAACAGTAGTGGTCCTTCAAGTTATTCTTTAAATATTTTTATTGCAGTCTTCAAACAAAATCTTGACAGAGATGACAGCCAACGCGTTTTGCCCAGATTGGGCTTCCTCAGGGCAAAAGGGTATTTGAACGCCAACAGCACTTCAGTGCGATGCCACACGGATGGCGGACCTGATTCTTAGGTGCCGAATTAAAGCTGTCTATAAGTAGTGAGGTCCACACACTTTCTATTTAAAAATGGATGCCAGTATGCATTGAACAAGAACACGGTCCTGACGCAAAAATTTGCTTTCAAATGAATTTTCCTCCAATACCTATGGTGGTCAGGTCTCAGTGAGTAATGCATTAATTTCCGGGTGGATACTATGATAGGCATCCCTGGATGTGACAAGTTATAATGCAGAGCGCAATGAAGTCATCCAGCACCCGGTTCCGTTTCTTCGTTAGGGTCGGTCTTGCTAAGAAACCCCAGACAGGCTTTTGTGTATTGGAGCAGGGAGGGCTGAAAGTAATGAGACACTGCCTGGGGCACACAAGGTGTCCCATGCATAGTCCAGTTCAAACCGGTGCTGGGGCACTCCAGCCCCAGCTCTGGCGCGAAACTGGACAAAGGAAAAGGGGTGTAACCACCCCCTTCCCTGGTCCCACCCATAGGAGGGACCTAGCAGGTAATCCAGCCCCTAGATTTGGTATACAGGTAGGAGTTGAGTCCCAAGACTTTAGATTATCCTGACTGAAACTCTGAAATGAAACCCTGGACCTTCGACGATCTACTTTGCAAGAAGACTGAAGAATCTCCCTTGTGGTCAAGGAGTGACCCCCCTGCACAAGCAGGCACCATACAGCGATCAACGGATTGCTTTGTCGACGATCCCGCCAGAGCCCAAGCACAGAGCCTGACAAGAACTAGACTTCCAGACATCCAACAGCCCGATACACAATCCCAGCAGAGCTGAGACCCGTGGAGGTGACGAGAGACGTGGGACCGGCCATCTTGAAAAGTCTGTGACTTGCTAATTGTGCAGCCCCTGAGGCATCCTTGAAGCTGTGCATTGGGGATTGAGAAGCCCCAGCCCTGATCATCATCTGCACCGAAGATCAGCCCTGCATACTCCACGAGTTCTGCGTGGGGCCCTTCTGCATTTTCCTGCTTGATGCGTCTGCCCGGTCACTTGCCCGTTGGCTAGTGGCCACCTTGGCGACAAACCTTTGAATTTACACTGCTGGTCTTGTTGCTCTAGACTGGCCCTTGCTTCCCTCAAAATAAGCAGCCCCTCAGACCTTGCTGGTCCACATGGCTGCAGAGACAAGCTTCACAACATCACCTGATTGCTTCGCGACATCGCCTGGTTTCTTCCTGGTTCCTTCCTGGTCACTGGCAAGTGACCCAGACTCTGTCCCCTCTGCTTTCAGGTCCTTTTCATCTTCGATCCCCCCTTGGATCCACCCGGACACTTCTCTCCTGGTCGCCTGCAGCATCTTTCTTCAAGGCTCAATAGGTTTAGACGACGAAAACTGACACACTTTGACACCTATGCACCCGCTTCCTGTGGGTGAGGTAACGTGAGTACTTCGGTGCTCCTGTGGGTATTGACTATCCAACTGCCTAAGTTTCAAGTAACTTTCACCGAGTCCAGTCAGAAGTGCCCTAAAAGAACTAGGGCCCGATGTAGGTAGCCCTTTACCGATCGGAATCGGCCGAAAATACCGATTTTCGGCCGTTTCCGATCGGTAAAGGGCTATCGAGATGTAGGGGCACATTTTCGTTATCATTACCGAATCGGTAAATTTACTGAATCGGTAATATTTACCGATTCGGTAATGATAACGATTCGGTAAAATTACCGAAAATGCAATGTAGGTAGCCAATGTTCCATCAGCACATGGCTTTCAGAATCAGTATTTTACCATGGAATACAAATCCATGGTAAAATACCGATTCCTGTGTACATGCACATCTGTGCATGTACACATGCGCCATGTGACAGACAGACGTGCCCTTAGGGCATGTCTGTGTGCCACATTGCACACATGCCCGTTTGGGGGTGCTAGAGGGTGTCAAAGTGACACCCCCTGCACCCTTGCCAAATTCGGTATTTACCGAATCGGTAAATACCGATTCGGTATTTGACTTTAATCCTATGGGCTTCAAAGGCCCATAGGATTCAATAGCAAATACCGATTCGGTATTTACCGAATCGGTAAATACCGAATTTGTAAGGAATTGGTAACGATTCCAGATGTTGGGACCTACATCCCATTTACCGATTTTGAAATACCGAATCGGTAAAATTCGGTATTTCAAAATCGGTAAATGGGATTTACCTACATCGGGCCCTTTGTTTCCATCTTTTACTTTCCCATTCATTCTCTATGGTAAATCGCGTGTGTGTTTAGACACCGCACACGCATCCCGTGGGTCTCCTGCTTCCTAACTCTTGGTAGTACAGCATAGCCCCAGCGATTCCCTAGGCCCTAGGCCTATTCACTTTCCGTATAGTGGTCCTTATACCACTATTTTAGTATATGGTTTAGCGTGCCCCTAGGGCCCTACTGTATGTTGTGCAAATTATTGTGTCCTAATTAAATATCTTGTATTGTGCTTGTGCCTCTGACCTCATAAATAGTTCAGAGGGTTTGTCTAGAAATAAATAACATATATATTTTATATATCCTGTATGGTGTCCTTTCATTTGGTATCAAAGGGGTTACATATGGTAAAACAGCTGGCTTCACATGCCCTCTTGAGTTTAGCCTAAGACTGCTTTGTCCATGCTACCACTAGGATAGCTGGTCTATAAGGTTGACTTTACAACCATCACCATAAGGGTTGTTTGGACTTGTGCAAGATGCTCACTAGAATAGTGAACATCATATACTAGGCCAACTTCTCACAGGCTGTAATTCACTATTAGGACTTGGCCCACACACACCAGGGCATGTCGTACCTTTTACATACAATGCACCCTGCCCATGGGGTACCTTGGGCCTACTTTAGTGGTGACTCACATGTCGAAAAGGGAAGGTTTAGCTACTTGCAAGTGTGTGCACTTGCCAAATCGACATGGCAGCCCCAGGCTGCGCACAGGCTCCGCGATGGCAGGCCAGAGTTACACTTTACGGGCTGTTTACGTGGGTGGCACAATCTAGCGCTGCAGCCCACCAACAGCATTTGATTTGTAGGCCCCGGCACCCGCAGTGCACTTTACTAGGGACTGACACATAAATCAAATATGCCAATCACGGAAACACCAATCCATAACACATTTTATACAGGAGCACTTGCAATTTACCACTGGACAGCAGTGAGAAAAGTGCACAGAATCATTATACCAGCAAAAACAGAGTCAAAACTGGGAGGTCGGAAAGCAAAATGTCACGGGAAACACGTAAAAAGATTCCAAGTCTAACAGAAACTTTCACCTCTCCACTGGGACAGATGTTGGACACCTCTGAGGATGATAGAAGGGTGTGTCCTTTGTGGTCTACAACCAAGGAAGTCACATCATTTAAGGCTGAGCTTCATACGGTCACAGTGTTTCATGAGCTGCGCTTGCCTGTGGGGTGGAACATGGCTAACATCCTCCCAGAAAATTGACAGTAGGGTTCTTCTGCTGTTGAACTATTGCTCCCCATCAACAAAATGTTGCAGGCCCTCTTTTTGGTTCCATTTAAAAAACAAGTTATGCCTCTGTCCTGCACTCAACCACCATTTCCCCTTCCATTGTTCAGCCCTAAGGGAATTCTAGAAGTCTCAGACCTCTCTGGAGAATTTTGTCACCCAGGCTGTGTCTTCATCTAAACAGAACCCAGACTCTTTTCCCTCAACTCCTGTGCACAAGGAGTCAAAGCAGATGGAGACAATGCTGAAGAATGTACCCTTGCAGGTTATTCCATGAATGGAACTTGTCTCCTGGTCCCTTACCACCTATGATCCGTGAGAGGCGGAGCATATTGTCATTCCTAACCTTCAAATAATTATTTTTAATCTACTCATAATGGAGCAGGTGCAGTCCATTGGAGGGAGAGTGTCCATTTATTTACCCTGCTGCCAATCTATCACCAATGACCATTGGGTCATTCCCATTTTTGAGTAACACTCACTCTTCATCTTCAATTGTGTAAACATCGGTTGTTAGTTAAGGGGTGTGTGAACCCTGCTGTAAGACAGCAGGACATACCTCAAGCAACGGGGTTGGTGAACAGTCCTTTTGTAGCATCTAAAGTTTCAGGAGTGTGCTATAGTAAAGAGTGGGTCTGATGATCCCATTTTTACACCTGGTGCCCACTTTGAAGTGTAAGAAACATCTGGAATCTTTTCCATACAGAAGTGCCCGGAATATCCTACCTTCCTGCCATGGTTCCTGTCTGCCTGCATGCACGATTGGCTAGTGTGAAGTCCTTTGTTGTGAACTGAGGCAGTGTCTATGAAGTGTGAAATAATGTAAGAAGGAGTGTATGCAGAGACAATGGTGTTTCCAAAAGGTAGCTTATTCTACAGTATTAGCAGCAGGGCACAGAACACAAAAAGAAAGGACTAAATATAAAGAAGAGCAGGATAACACACACCTTCCTCCTCTAAGGAGACAATAAGATATGATAGTACAAATAAGATGGAAATCCTCAGCATAAAAAACAAACAAATAAAGAGAAAGGAAATACAGAGAGAAACAGCAATCATCACTCCTCTTCTGTTTCAGTTGTGGCCTTTTCTCCACTGTAGGTCCTTCTACGCTCGTCACCAGTGAAATAATGTAAGAATGAGGGTAGAAAGAGATGATGGTGAATCCAAAAGGTAGTTTATTCTTCAGTATAACACAGGAGTATTCAGTTACAGGAATAGTAGGTTTTCAGGTGGTAGAAGTAGCCCCTCCGGGAACAGCATCCCAGCTGCTCAGCCCACACACTCCAACTGACATTTCACTTAACCAGACACACAGGAACATTCTATGACATCACTCGCACTATGGATGAGCAGCAGGGCAGAGAATACAAAGGAAGGACTAAATATCAAGCAGAGAAGGATACCCCAAAAAGCAAGTGTGATAGTTGACAGCCCCACTCCTCCCATCAATTGAGGATTGCCCATCCTGGCAAAACCCAATCCCTTTACCCTGTTTTTGTCTGGGAGGAACACTAAGACCAACTGCCAACAACGCCTAGTCATGGGACCCAGGAAGCAGGCTGCAGGCACCAAATGGCTTAATATCTAACCTTTCCATTAAAGAGTTTTTTACATCACATATCCTTAGACATGAAGAATGAAGTTTCCACCCGCTTCCAAACAAAGGTTATCAATTATTAGATGTAATAAGGTTATCCAATGTTATCCCATGGGAGAGGTAAGCCTCACAGTAGTAAACATTACTTTTTTTTTTTTTTACTACCAGGACATGTAAAACTTAAACGTGTATGTCCAACTTCTTAAATACAATGTACCCTGTCCTATGCAAGTTTGCTGCCTACCTTAATGGTGACTTATATGTAATAAAAAAGAGAATTTAGGCCACCAAAGGGTCTTATTTGGCAAGTCAAATTGTCAGTTTACATCTACATACAGGTTGTAATGTCAGACCTGGGACATGTTCTAAGGGGCTACTTATGTCTGAAGAACAATAAGTGCTGCAGGCCCACTAGTAACATTTAATTTACCAGCCCTGGTCATATAGTATACCACGTTACCGGTGACTTATAAGTACATCAAATACACCAATCAGCTGTAAGCCATTTTCACCAGAATTAAGGGCATCAGAACAAGGGCTTTAGCACAGGTTAGCATTAGTAAAGTACACCAAATCAAAACAAAAGGCCAATAAAAACGAATCCAGTAAACAAGAGGGTAGAATGCAAAACATTTGGGGGTGACCCTGTACACAGGGCCGAGTTCATCATGACCCCCTCCAGCCAAAAGCCAGGAGTGACTATTCCATATCTTGCTGGGCTTTCTTGTTTAGGTGACACAAGATGGACATATGCCCTCTACTGCAGTGGCCCTTACCGATTCTATTCCCTGAACTCAGTTGTATCCATGTGTCTACACTCTCCTGAGCTACCGAACTGACCCCTGGGGAACCCTTCTCCTTATCTGTGAACCACAACTGTAAAGCACCTAACCTTTATTTGCTCCTAGATACATCCCAGTAGGCAAACAGTACCACAATTGACAACAAAGTGATGTGGTCCTTTCCACCCCATGGATCAGACTTCTATTCCCAACCCAAGGAAATCTCTCCCCATAAAGACAGCAACCAACAGAGGCCATTTACAGCTGCCAATGGCAAGAGCCAGGCCCAGGCCATCCAGGATCCTCTAAGGTTTCTCGGAGTGGGGGGCAACAGCTCATGGCGTTAGACACTCTTCTTCCACTCTCCTTCCCACCAGCCTAGAGGTGATATCTGGAGACTAGTTCTTCACCACAAGGTCTGTACCCTGGAGTCAGGGATGAGTCTTTCCTCCCCTTACCCCTTACCCTTCCATCTGGGCCTCTGTACTCTCCTGTGGGAGTAGTACCTCCATACACCTGAGACTCCAGAGTGCCCTAGGTGGCTTCCCTGCCGAGCTCATCTAACAGTGTTGGTAATTCATCACACAGAATACAGCGAATGGGCATCTAGTGTGTGATTTCTTAGGACAGACAGAGTCCCCTTATTGTATCCAAATTGGACCTACTCAAAGCAGTGTGGTTGGAAATGGGGTGCCCTGGGTCACTGCCCACCTGAAACTCTGCTCCTATTCTTAGAAGGGGCATGGGATCCCTTTCCTTTGACTCTATTTTGGTACCTATCTGAGTCCATGTAGACCTCCCACTCACTCTGTCGGAGGGACCCTGAACTACCCCCGCGTCAACACCAGGTACTTTCTCAGGCACACAGATACAATTCAAGAGGTCTGCCTCCTTTTCAACCTCCCTTGGATCAGTGAGCCTGTATGCAGTCAAGTGTTGGCATAGCTCTGGAAAACAATGAAAAAACTTGTGCTCTCTGGCAACCAAATTTTACAGCCCCTATAAGCGTTTACCTCATTACCCTTCTCTCAACCATCCACTGCCTTAGAAAAGAAGCTCATGAAATCCATCCAGAACTGTTGGGATAACGTCTGGCTGTCCCTAAATATCTGCCTGTACTTTTTATGTGTGAGACAATTCTCTTCAGAAGTGTTCCCCTCTAGGATGCAGAATTAAAAGGAATCAAATTTGATGTCAATTTACTGTCTGGGAGTTTTGTGTTACATAAATCACTGTATGGCATTGCACAAAGAGAAGTACTAAATCCCACAACTGAGCACCAATGCGAGAAATTGGGTTGTTGGCTGAGGGGGGTGTGAGGCCTTCTCAGGCAACTGTCGCAATCCTTCTCAGGGTAAACCACAAAAGTCTCTAAATTAACCTGTGCATTACGGTATCTTTGTACAAAAGCAGTCAGGCTTAACTTAGAAGCAACGTGTAAAGTATTTATGCAGCACACAAACAGTAATAAAGTAAAAATATAACACAGGGAAAATACCACACCAATTTAGAATAATAGAATAAAATGTACTAAATTGATACCAAAATCCAATCAGTACAACCAGAGATATGCAATCTCAAATATTTAATACAATTTAGTGCCTAAATGCATAAAGTTCCACTCGCAGTCATCAGGTCGCGCAAGACTGGGTGAAAGTTACATTTTCGGGCAAACAGTGAAGGAGTTTGTGTCGGATACAGGAACCACATTGGTACGGCTGGTAAAGTTATCTTCTAAAGTCCAGAGCTTGCAACACTATCCCCAACTGGCAGTGGATGAGGAAGGGGGTAGGGTTGCAGGGAGGGGGGCGGTAGAGTTGTTGTTAATTCTAACTTTATGTTTCACTTTTTCTTGATATTATTGGTGCCAAATGTTTATCTCCGGGTTCTGCGTAACCCACATGCTGTGCCTATTTCGCATATCACATTGCTATATTGGCAGCCGATTCAATAAAAAGATTTAAAACTAAAGTCCAGACCTAAGAGTTTTGTTTGAGGGGTAGGATACTGCAAGGAGAGGAAGAGCATTGCGGATGGTTATCTCTACTGCGTAAAAAGCAGGCCGGGCATCATGGATCGTCACCGCTGTAGCACGAAGATCCTGCTGGGCATCCCAGGCTGTCATTGCTGGAGCTTCTTATTGGCGGCCACCACAGGCTGACGATGCTGAAGTGTGAAGTGCAGATCTGGAGTTGCCAGTTGACGCTGGAAGTTGTTGTAGTATGAAGAGTCTGTTTCACTGGAGCTTCACATTGGCAGATGCCATAGACAACAAACTTTGTGCACAGACGAGGCTGTTCTTGGCCATGAAGAGCCCAAAATCTCAGGAGTTCTCATTTTCTTCCAGGAGAAGTTCAGCTGATGCCACACCAAGGGTCCAGGACCTGCGAGGTACCTCTTGGGGATCAGGAACTCACTGAAGCAGAAGCCAGCAGGGTTCAGGCAGGTCTATTCGCAGGTTCAGGCATATCAAGTGCAACAGGCCAGCTGGGCTGTTGCAGCAAGGATTCTGGAGCTTGTTGCATCCCTATAGCTCAGAATAGGAAGCCAGCTAACTACCCCTTGGAGACATTCAGGTAGGCTGGAATTAAGAGGGCAAGGTCTATTCTTCCTTCTCAGACAGCAGGGCAGGCCTAAATCATCAGGGTAGTCCTTCTGTAGTATCCACAGGTCTATGAGTGTACTGAAGAGTGTGTCTGTAGGTCCCATTTTTTAACCTGGTGCACATTTTGAAGCGGAAGAAACTTCTGGAGTCTTTCCCATACAGAAGTATCTGGAATTTCCTGCCACCTTGCCTTGGACCCAGTCTGTCTGCAGGCACAATAGGATAGTGTGAGATCCTTTGTGAGTGAGCTGAGGCAGTGTCTTTGAAGTGCAAGTGTGACAGGTGATAGCTCCACCCATCTCATCAAGCCAGGGAGGTCTTTCCTGCCAATACCGAGTCTCTCTATGCTGTGGCTATCTGGGAGGAATACACAATGGCCAACGGCCAAATACACCTAGCTATGTGACCCAGGACACATGCTACAGGCACCAAATGGTTAGCACAAGAAAATGCCAAGTTTTAAGAGTCATTTTCAGAATTGTGACTTAAAATCTGACTTTTCCATTAAAAAGGAGTTTAAATTACAACAATTCCTTAGATATCAAATATGACATTTCCACCTGCTCTTAAACAGAAATGTTCACTTTAGTTCATGTTCAAAAACTATATTTGATTTTAAATAAAAGCATGAAAGTAAATTAGCAAAATACATCTTCCGTAAATCTATAAAATAGCATTCCCGCAATCATAATAAAGTGCATATAAAATATACTAGCACAAACAAATTAGCAGTTCAAAAGTGCTAAATACATTTGGTTGGATTTTTTTTGTAACATCGTTTTTATTGCAGTACCAAAATAATTGCACAGACATCATATTGATAAATAGCCGAGTAAGATAGCAGTAAGGCACATAATCAATTCGCTCCCCCTAACATGTTATCTGTGTCTCCAGGTAGAAGACTGCGCAACAAATATACTGAGTCCATTCCCTGCTTCATTGTCCAATGTCCATAGCCATAAACACAGGAAGATGTGGACTGCTTTTAAGTTTTCGCCCCTCCCCCACCCCCTATCAACCACCCCCCACAACTCCCCACACTCCCGAACACCCCCCCCCCCGTGGCAGCGCTATAGTAGAATCCTAGAGAAAAATAAGGTCTGGTGTGTGCAAGGAGGAGTTAAACATTCGCTAAAGGTGTGCTCCTAGGTGCGCTAGTGGGGTCAGCCACTTCAGAGTCCGCATCCTCTCCTTCCTCCTCATCATTATCATCCCGGAGTGCCTGTACCATCATTTCCCATGCTGTTGTCCTCTCATTGGTCCTCCTAGCCATCTGGTATCGTAAAGTGCTTTCGCAGGCAGCCCACCTCAGACATTCACCATACCTGTCAGGTTTCACCAAAGGCGCCTACCTAACCAGTAAACTACATCTCCCAGAATTCCAGAGAGGGGGCGGGGCACTATATAGGCAGGGCGGACCCTCTGCACTTTGTTTGTGATTTTGTGCAACAACAGGGTTTGTTAGAGACTTGAGAGGAGTGCTGTGTTGGTTTCCTCTCTCTGGAAATCCCAGAGAAGCTTGGTTCCTGTTTTCCTAGTTTGTAACAACTCGAAGGGATCAAGACTAGCGCTTGGGCTTTAAGCATTTTTGGATTTTCCTGTAGCGCGTGGAATGCGCCTTCTGTCTGTTTGTTTTTCTCTTGGAGTTTCCGGTACCTGCAACGAGTAGGCGTCTTGAGGAAATTCCGAGCGGGGTGATTGAAGGACCGGGACTACGCGGATACTGTACCGTGAGTTTATTAACAGCGTGTGACTTCAACGCGTTGTTATGCCAGAGCTGAAGCGTTCTGCATAGGCGGCATTCGAGTAACCGGCATCGGGATTTGAAAGCGCCTAAGCATTTTGCAGTCGGATTGATTGTCTCGTTTGTGGAGTAAAGTGAGTACGGAGTATAGCGGTTGCAATCTACTGCGTGCTACCGTTACGAAGTGAGTCACTAGTGTCTCCATAAGTAAGTGCCAAAGCGGAAGGTAGTGGGGGGAGATCCTACACCTTTCCGTATTTGGAGTGGAGCAATCAAAGTATACTGTATTGTGGAGTTGAGAGCGGAAGACGGTAGTAGGATGCTACGTCTTACCGTGTCCTTAAAGGATTGAATTTGGTACCTTAGTACATAAGTGAACTAGCTTCTCATAAGAAGAAGATTGTTTTGGATTTCACAAAGGTTATGGGATATGCACTTGTATAATTTCTGAGCACAGTTCAACACAAGGCAGGGTAGGTTCAACCCCACTAGAAAGTATAGTATTTTGGGTTCTGTGGAATATATGACAGTAACCGGTGTTTGTGTTCCTTAGGGACTAGTGTGACAGTTAACACTATTCAAGACACAGGGAGGAGGTGGAGCGCTCTTCTTTTGTAAAGGTGAATATCTATGCATACTTAGTGAGAATGAAATGAGAGTAGGATTTCCTGGTTACTAATTATAACCTGTATGCCTGTTCTCTTGTCTTTCAGCTATCCCTTCCCTGCAGCCCCTTTCCGTCCCCTCCTTGTTTTGTTTCCTGTTTTCCCTCGCCCTATCACTCGAACACGCTGTGTTGTTAGTACGGGCGTGTTGGTGAGATCGGGAGGTGGAGTTATATGTGCAACAATTGGATCTGGCAGCGTGGAGTCTGACAGAATCACGAACCCACAAATTGCATTCTGCCGGGTCCGATTGGGGTACATATGGCCACCTTAGATGATGTGTTGAGGGCTCTGGTGTTGGTTCAACAAGAACTGGCAGCGTCCAAGGCGGAGGCTGTGCTTCTTAAAGATAGGGTGGAACAATTATCAAAGAATCCTTTTTCTTCAGGCCCATCTCAGATTCAGGTTACTGTTCCTCCCCCTATTCCTTTAGCTACCCCAGAAAGATATGGGGGGGGCCCTCGTAAAACACAAGCTTTCATGACTCAAATCATGCTCCATTTTTCCTGTAAACCAGCCTCCTTCCCTACGAATCATTCCAGGGTGGCGTTTGCTATCTCTTATCTGGTGGGGGACGCAGCCAATTGGGCAGTCCCTCTGGTGAAAAGAGATGATGCCATGTTATCCAACTGGACTGCGTTCAGGGACGAATTTGAGAAAGTCTTTGACAGGAGGGCCACCAATTTCAGCGCTGATAAGGAGTTATTGTCCCTGCGTCAGGGTAGAAGTGACTTGATTACTTATCTAACCACCTTCAATCGGTTAATAGCTGAAACAGATTTGCCAGAAGGCAAGAGAATGTCTTTGTTTTATCAGGGACTGAGGGATGAGTTGAAGGACGCGGTAGCGCATATCGATCCTCAACCCACTACCTGTATAGATATGGTGAACCTGGTATTGAGATTGGATGGGAGGCAGACAGAGCGGAGCGGGGATCGGAGAAAATGGGATAGGGGCTATGCCCGTAATGTGGGTTTTCCTTCTAGGGCTTTGGGATCTGCAGAAGCAGGTGCGGAGCCGATGGAAATAGGAGCTATACGACCTCCGTTGTCCAAAACCGAAAGAGAAAGCAGAAGGGTACAAGGTCTTTGTATGTATTGTGGGAAGAAGGGTCACTATGTAAGAGAGTGCCCTTCTAAGCCCAAGACGAATAATACATGGAATAAGAACCAAAGAGTGGCTGTTTCAAAACTGCTAGAGAGGGGGACGAAGGGATGGCATCTCCGCCTAAAATGGAGGAGAACCCCGATTGGAAACTAACCTCATTGTCTTCCTCGGGGATAGGAGAAACAGAATCCCATCTGGTCCTGGTTATGACCTTGGAGTGTGAGAACAAATCCCATCAAGTAATGGTCATGTTGGACTCTGGGGCCACCGGTAATTTTATAGACAACGGGTTGGTGGCTCGTTTTATGATACCTAGGGTGCCTCGATGCAATCCAGAGGAGGTTTTGGCCGTAGATGGACAGCCCATTAAATCTGGTCTTATAACGGAGAAAACTGCTGAAGTGGAGTTGTCTTTTGAAGTGTCAGAGGGAAGGCATGTGGAAATGGTGGAGTTGAATATAATAGATGCTCCACAATATGAGATAATTCTGGGGATGCCTTGGTGCACCTTCCATAACCCTTCCATTGATTGGAAATCACGCACTGTCCATTTTTCTTCAGGTTTTTGCAAGGAACATCTGGTGCCTTATGTATCTTCTCCAGTAGCAGTGTTAGCCTTGCAGTTCATGGTGGCTACTGCCGCCGAGAAGGAGGTGACCCTTCCTGAACAATACTTAGCCTTTCAGGATGTTTTTAGCGAAAGCAAAGCGGAAAAACTCCCACCTCACAGACCATATGATTGTAGGATTGATCTGGTTGACGGGGCAGTGATTCCTACATGTCGTGTATATGCCTTGTCTGTTCCTGAAACGGTGCACCTGAAGGAGTACATTGATCATTATGAACATATAGGATTCATAAGACCGTCTCGTTCCCCAGCTGCCTCTCCCCTTTTCTTTATAGCAAAAGCGAACGGTGATCTGAGGGCATGTGTGGACTACCGCGTTTTGAATAAAAACACCATTCGTAACCGGTACCCTCTCCCCCTCATTACCGTGTTGATTGATCAAGTGAGGGAGGCTGTGATCTATACTCACTTGGACTTGCGAGGAGCCTATCACTTGGTCAGGGTAAGAGAGGGGGATGAGTGGAAAACGGCATTCAAGACGCGGTATGGCCTCTATGAATATCTAGTCATGCCATTCGGGCTATGTAATGCCCCGGCGGCATTTCAGTTTCTAATCAACGATGTACTGAAAGAATTCATTGACTTATTCGTTGTTGTGTACATCGATGACATTCTGGTGTATTCTATGGATGAAAGCTGTCATGTGGAGCAGGTCAGCAAGGTACTGATGAAGCTGCGAGAACATAGCCTCTTCGTGAAACTCAGTAAATGTGAGTTTAGTGTGTACAGTGTGGAATTCCTGGGGGTGATGATCAGTCCTTTGGGGTTGCAGATGTCCGAGCGTAAGGTTGAGGCAGTGAGAGATTGGCCAGTACGAAGAATGTGAGGGAAGTCCAGAGTTTTCTGGGCTTCGCGAATTACTACGCTTCATATTGCATTTCTCATTACTGGCAGTGCCCATTACAAAACTTCTGAGAAAAGGGGTGCCGTTCGAGTGGACATCTGCGGCAGGGGAGGCTTTCCAGACTCTTAAGTCTTCTTTTATTACTGCCCCAGTGCTGTCACATCCCAATCTAGAACATCCTTTTGTGGTAGAGGCGGATGCTTCGGATGAAGCGATTGGGGCGGTGTTGTCACAGAGGGATGTAAGTACAGGGCAGTTGCACCCAGTGGCCTTCCTGTCAAAGAAATTGAGTTTGGCTGAACTCAATTATACTATAGCAGAAAAGGAATTGCTTTCAATAAAGCGGGCTTTTCAGGAATGGAGACAATATCCATGGGGGGCCCTACATACCATTACAGTGTACACTGACCATAGGAATCTGCAATTTATGTCTTCTGCTAGACATCTGACATCTAGGCAGATGAGATGGACCCTCTTTTTTGCAGAGTATAACTTTGTGGTCACTTTCCGCCCGGGGTCCGAGAATAGGAAGGCCGATGCCTTATCTAGACAGACCATACCAGTGGAATGTGTGGAAGAGAAACAGGCAATCATTCCTACAGGGAAGGTTCTGTGTGTGGTGAGAGCTGAGTCCTTTTTGGATGAGGTGAGAAAACATCAGTACCCGGGTGGATGGGGGTCATGGGCTCATGGCAGATTGGATAGTAAAGTGAGAAACGGTTTGCCATTCTTTCAGGGGAAGTTGTTTTTGCCCTCGATTCCATTGCAGAAGAAGGCTTTTGGCTGGTGTCATGAGGGGGAACTGGTGGGACATCCTGGTATACATAAAACCCTCGATACGGTCAAAAGGCATTTCTGGTGGTCTACCTTGACCAAGGATGTTTCTGAGTGGGTGGCGCGTTGTGATGTTTGTGCTAGAGCCAAGGGTATAACCACCAAGAAAGCCGGGAAACTCATACCCTGCCTACCCCCAGTCAACCTTGGCAACATATTAGTCTGGATTTTGTGTCGGGTCTTCCAATGGATAGGGGTTTTTCAGCAGTATTGGTAGTGGTAGATAGTCTCACCAAAATGGGACATTTCATCCCTTGTAAGAACCTTCCGAATGCCAGCCAAACCGCACAACTGTTAGCCAGTAATGTGGTCAGGTTGCACGGTATCCCTAGGGTTATTGTGTCTGATCGAGGACCGCAGTTCATTGCGCGCTTCTGGCGCATGTGGTGTCGTGCCCTGAATATAGAGTCCAATCTGTCCACCAGTTTTCACCCACAGACAGACGGGCAGACAGAACGTTTGAACCAGACGTTAAATAAATACTTGAGATGCTTATCTAAAGAAGCTCATGAGTCTTGGGTGGATCTGGTATGGATGGCGGAACTAGCCTATAACAACGCATGGCATAGTTCGACGGGGATGTCACCCTTCAAGGCTAATTTTGGTTTTGATGCTAATACCTTGCCAGTTGACATACCCGCTGATCTCTGTGACCAGCCTACGGTTAAAGAAAGGATCTTGATGTTGAGGAGGGTACACAAGGGTGTGCAAGTACATTTGAAAAGGGCAAAGGAGGTATACAAAAAGTGGGAAGACCGTCACAGGATGGAGAGTCGTCAGTATGTGGTGGGTGATAAGGTCTGGTTGTCTACCAAGAACATCAGGTTTAAGCTGCGTAGCGTGTTCCACCCAAGATACATCGGTCCCTACCCCATAGTGAAACAGGTGAACCCAGTAACTTACAAGTTGAAATTGCCAGGGTCAATGCGCATACACCCAGTGTTCCATGTTCAATTGCTGAAACCTGCGCTTACGTCACGCAGAGCAGCCCCTCCACCCGTGCTATGTGATGGGGGTTTGGAGTACGAGGTGAAGAGTATAAGGGACTCCAAGTGGTGCCGGGGAGTGCTGAAATATCTGGTGTCATGGTAGGGGTACACCGCGGAAGATGATTCTTGGGAGCCAAGCTCGGATGTGCATGCTCCTGCTGCGGTGCGTTCTTTCCACAGGAGGTTCCCAGCTAAACCAGGCCCTAGAAGGCGCTAGGGACGGGGACATACTGTCAGGTTTCACCAAAGGCGCCTACCTAACCAGTAAACTACATCTCCCAGAATTCCAGAGAGGGGGCGGGGCACTATATAGGCAGGGCGGACCCTCTGCACTTTGTTCGTGATTTTGTGCAACAACAGGGTTTGTTAGAGACTTGAGAGGAGTGCTGTGTTGGTTTCCTCTCTCTGGAAATCCCAGAGAAGCTTGGTTCCTGTTTTCCTAGTTTGTAACAACTCGAAGGGATCAAGACTAGCGCTTGGGCTTTAAGCGTTTTTGGATTTTCCTGTAGCGCGTGGAATGCGCTTTCTGTCTGTTTGTTTTTCTCTTGGAGTTTCCGGTACCTGCAACGAGTAGGCGTCTTGAGGAAATTCCGAGCGGTGATTGAAGGACCGGGACTACGCGGATACTGTACCGTGAGTTTATTAACAGCGCGTGACTTCAACGCGTTGTTATGCCAGAGCTGAAGCGTTCTGCATAGGCGGCATTCGAGTAACCGGCATCGGGATTTGAAAGCGCCTAAGCATTTTGCAGTCGGATTGATTGTCTCGTTTGTGGAGTAAAGTGAGTACGGAGTATAGCGGTTGCAATCTACTGCGTGCTACCGTTACGAAGTGAGTCACTAGTGTCTCCATAAGTAAGTGCCAAAGCGGAAGGTAGTGGGGGGAGATCCTACACCTTTCCGTATTTGGAGTGGAGCAATCAAAGTATACTGTATTGTGGAGTTGAGAGCGGAAGACGGTAGTAGGATGCTACGTCTTACCGTGTCCTTAAAGGATTGAATTTGGTACCTTAGTACATAAGTGAACTAGCTTCTCATAAGAAGAAGATTGTTTTGGATTTCACAAAGGTTATGGGATATGCACTTGTATAATTTCTGAGCACAGTTCAACACAAGGCAGGGTAGGTTCAACCCCACTAGAAAGTATAGTATTTTGGGTTCTGTGGAATATATGACAGTAACCGGTGTTTGTGTTCCTTAGGGACTAGTGTGACAGTTAACACTATTCAAGACACAGGGAGGAGGTGGAGCGCTCTTCTTTTGTAAAGGTGAATATCTATGCATACTTAGTGAGAATGAAATGAGAGTAGGATTTCCTGGTTACTAATTATAACCTGTATGCCTGTTCTCTTGTCTTTCAGCTATCCCTTCCCTGCAGCCCCTTTCCGTCCCCTCCTTGTTTTGTTTCCTGTTTTCCCTCGCCCTATCACTCGAACACGCTGTGTTGTTAGTACGGGCGTGTTGGTGAGATCGGGAGGTGGAGTTATATGTGCAGCAATTCGATCTGGCAGCGTGGAGTCTGACAATACCAGGGCTTATATGTGGGCCCTACTTTCGATTTCCAATTCCTGGTGATTTCCCTCTTCGCCAATATCAGCCCCATATCTATTAATCTGCTGGTAGTCTTATTCCTGGATGTGTGCGGAAACCAGTGCAACACCCCCACTGCTTTGGTGTACTGTATCTCCCTATCCGTGGCGTTATTTAAGGCCCTCCCAACCTCCTGCCAGTATTCCTCCAAGGTAGGGCAGTCCCACAGCATGTGTCCCAGATCCGCCCCCAGTGTGTTGCACCTAGGACAGGCCGCTTGTTCCACTCCAAAGTACTGCCGTAGTTTCCCCGGTGTGAGGTATGCCCGATGAATAATATAAAAGTGTATGAGTTGGAATCTAGCGTTCCTTGTGCTCTTCCGCGCCCTCCGCAATAGTTGACCCCAAGTGGCGTCAGGAATCTCCATTTGGAGGTCCAGTTCCCACTTCGCTTTTAGAGCTGTGAGCGGCTGCAAGGCCTCCCGCAACATTCCGGAATACAGACAGGTTACCGCCTTAAAGGTTCCGGCCGCCATCATCGCATATTGGCATGCCATGGAGGTCGCAGGTTCCTGCAAGCCCTCTCCCCAGTGGTCCTGCATGGCGCCCGTTATCGCCGCATGTAATAAATAATCACCACGTGGGAGGTCAAACCGCTCCTGTAGCTCCTGAAATGGAAGCAATGCACCGTCTTCATACAAATCGCCCAGCATCTGTACCCCAGCCTCCTCCCAACCTAGCAGTCATGACCAGTCTCCACCATGAGGCAGGGCTGTGACCATTCCCAGCGGGATCTCCGGAGCACACATGCGGCGGATTCCCGCTTGTTTACGCGCCCGGTTCCAGCAAAGTCGGAACGTCTGCCTTTCCACCGTCAGATCCCTAAGCAATAATTTCTGGTGCAGCGTGATATACGCCAGCACATGCCGCGGAGTGCCCTCATCTCTAGAATGCTCCGGGCCTCGATACACCCTCGCGACCTCCTGTGTGAAAGTCTGCAGTTGAGCCGCCAGGTAATAGCATTCGAAATCAGGCACCGCCATGCCTCCCTCATCTTTGGGTCGCAAGAGGGTATCCAGTGCTATTCGCCGCCGACCTGTGCCCCATAAAAATGCTATGACCAGCGATCTCAGGCGCCGAAAAACTGAGCCCGGCACCCATATCAGGAGAGTTCTAAAGTAATATAGTAGCCTAGGCAGCGCCACCATCTTAAGCAAGGAGACCCGACCCGCCAATGAGAGTGGCAGAGTAGCCCAAAAATCGATACACCTTTTCAAGGCATTAATACAACGAGTTATATTCCCATCCAGCATATCTGCTGGGGTGTGGTACACATAAACGCCGAGGTAGTGCAAGCAGTGAGGTTCCCATCGGAGTTCCTGCGCCGTGAGAGGGCATGGCTCTCCCCGTCTCAGCGGGTACAGACAAGATTTGGGCCAATTGACCTTTAGGCCTGACATCCGCCCGAATAGTTCCAGCAAACGTCTCGCCCCCAGCAACTCATCCTCCGCATCGGCCAAGAACATCAACAAGTCGTCCGCATACGAGATGACATGCGGCCTGGCCCTGTGGGCCAACCCCTTATAGTAGCGGCCGGACCTGGCCTCCGCTGCAAAAGGCTCCATTGCCAACGCAAACAAAAGGGGGGAAAGGGAGCACCCCTGCCTAGTGCCGCGTCGTACCGGATATTGATTCGAGATCAGTGAACCCACTCTAACTCTAGCCGTGGCTTCTGTATATAGGACTTTGGTCCAGTTGATATAGCCCTCCCCTAGTCCGAAACGCCTCATCACTTCATACAGATATTCCCATTCAAGACTATCGAAGGCTTTCTCGATATCTATGGAGAGCACGAATGGAGTAGTCCCCTCTGATAACCGAGCCCCCAACAGTCTAGTCAGCCTACGAATATTGTGGGTAGTATTTCGCGTCGGGATGAAGCCACACTGATCTTTATGAATCAAGCCTGTCATGTGAGTCAGCAATCTATTCGCCAGGATTTTGCTCAGTATCTTGTAATCCGTCGTAAGCATAGATAATGGACGGTAAGATGAGAGGGCATCACTCGCTCTACCAGGTGTTAGCAGCGGGATCATAAGGGCCTCGCACATTGATCGCGGAAGTCTACCTCGCGACTGCGCTTCATTGTAGACCAGTTGCAGTTGTGGGGCCAGGTACTCCAAGTACTTGCTATAAAACTCTATCGGCAGACCGTCCAGCCCTGGGGTTTTATTCCTGGCCATCTGTTTTACTGCACTCCCTATCTCTCCGACCGTTATAGGCCGACCCAACTCCTCTGCTTCCGATTTCTCTAACTGTGGCAGCTGCAACCCTCCAAGGAAGGCTTCCAATTCTTCCGCCCCGCCCGTCAACGCGCTCTCATACAGACCCTCATAATATGCTCTGAACCTATCCAGGATCCCGGCTTGGGGGTGGCAAAGCCCGTCCCCCTCCTCCTGAACCGCCATGATTGGAGCACCCCGCCTGATCGGGTTGGCAAGCCACGCCAGCATCGACCCTGCCTTATCGACCTCCGCATGCGCTCTCGTCAGATATACCTTGTGGTCGAAGCTACGCAACCTCTCTAACTCCACCGCTAGCGCTTCTCTGGCGCCACTGACCCCCTCTTGGAGCTCAGGGTGATTCGGGCGCTCTCTCTCCTTCTCCCTCAACCGCCGCTCCGCGCTTTCAAGATAATCCAACAAAGTCTTACGAGCACCAGCAGCGCTCCCGATACAGTGTCCCCTGATCACCACCTTAAACGCATCCCACTCCACAGCCCTAGTGGAGGCGGAGCCACTATTCTCCTCAAAATAACGTGCCACTCGCTCCCCCAAGGCCTCCCTAAAAAGCAAATCATCCAATGTATTAGGTTGCAGCCGCCATGTCGGGACACAGTTGGTTTCCACCATCCAGTTCAGGGACAACAACAGAGGGTTGTGGTCCGACAGCGTGCGGGCCAGATATTCCGCGCTTCCCACTGCTGAGAGCATATGCGAAGAGCACAGAAACACATCCAACCTAACATGCAGGTCATGTAAAGTAGAATGAAAGGAGTAATCCCTAGTGGTAGGGTGCAGTGCCCTCCAGGCGTCCCCCAGGTCCCAGCTCTCCTGCCATTCTAGTCGGCGTTTCGCCACCCTGTGTACTGGGGAGGCGTGCAATGGGGGATGGGATCTATCCAAATCAGTATCCACCACCGAATTAAAATCTCCTCCCATGACCATCGGCCCTGCCAAATAACTCGCCAGTTTACCTGAAAGTGTTGTCAGGAAAGCAATCAAATCCACATTCGGAGCATACACACTACAAAGAGACACTATCCGGCCCCTAAGTCTCCCCTCCACAGCCACAAATCTACCCTCTGGATCTACTACTGTTTTAGTAACCTGGAAGGGAACCCCCGCCCTTATCCAAATCAATGCCCCCCTCGCAAAGGCCGAATACGTTGTATTAAAGAGCTGCCTCCTCCACCTCCTCTGTAGCGCTACTCCCTCCTGCTTGGTGAGGTGCGTCTCTTGAAGAAAGGCTATATGCACACCCCTACATTTCAGATACGCATGGACCTTGTGTCTACGCACCATGGTATGGAGACCCCGCACATTCAAGGTCACACATTTCAAAGCCCCCGTGTTAGCCATATCCCCCTGCACCCACAGCCAGAACAATAACAGCCATCAACCATGCGCTTGTGCCAACATAATGCTGCCCCCCCCCTCCCACTCCAAACCAACGAACCCCCCAAACCAACCTGAGCATCCCCAACTACTTCCGGTTCCCACCCCCCCAGGACAGGCCCCCCCGCAATTGGAAGTGAACCCATCCAAAAATGTCTCAACCAAATTACCCCTCAAAGAAAGGCACTAGTACTCGCAGTCTCCACTGCGATGACCGTCAGGGCCAGTAGGGCGCGGGCCGTTGCCGAGAGAGTACGTCAAAACAAATCAGTCCCGCATATCCCGCCCCATGATCCCCCCATGAAAGACTCACGAAGTCCCATACAGTAGTAAACAGTGTACACGGGCACAGCGCCCCAGTGTCTGACCATCAGGTCGCTCCTCCAATCCACCATTTCATGCCTCGAGTATCTCCCCAGACGTTTGAGGCGTGACGATGGGGCCCTTGGCTCCTCCGAATTCCGAGAGTCCCGTCTCTGATCCCGTGCCCTGCTCCTCCGAGTCCGTACCCTTCCCGGACTGGCTCCTTGCCGTGCCAGAGAGGTCCACCACCGCCTGTAGGGCTGCCTTCCTCTCCGTTTCCGTTTGTGACACCAATGGTTTCCCAGTTCTCCGCCGATTCTTGCGAATACGTTGCGACTTCCTGCTCGGCTGTTTCTCTGTAGCCTCTTCCTCCCTGACCCTAGCACCGTCCGTACCAGCCTTGTACGTGTCCCACCAGGCCCAAGCGTCCGCCAAGGTAGTAAAGAAAAGCGACTTGTCGTCCACCACCACTCTCAACTTCGCTGGGAAGAGAAGGGAGTATTTTATGCCCTCCCCACGGAGCTCACGCTTGAGCGACAGGAAATTGGCCCTGAGTCTTTGGGTCTCAAAAGTGTAGTCCGGGAACAGGGTGACTCTGTGATTGTCAACTTGAAAGGGTCCTGCTTCCCTCGCCCTCTGTAGTAGCCAGTCTTGATCTCTGTAGTGTAGTAGCTTAATCACCACCGGGCGAGGCGGCAGGCCAGGGGCCGGAGGTCGGGCTGGAACCCTGTGGGCCCGTTCTAAGGAAAAGAAAGGAGATAGTCCCTCTGGCGCCACCTCAGTGCGTAGCCAATTATCGAGGTAGCCCACCATGTCATCGCCCTCAATTTTTTCCGGAAGGCCTACGAGGCGAACATTGTTGCGCCTACTCCTATTTTCCGCATCCTCGGCCCTCCTCTCCAACACCTTCAGCCTGTCCAAAGCATCCGCCATCTGTGCTTTCACCGCTGCATGGCCCGGGACCAACTCCTGAATAGATATCTCCATATCCTTAACTCTGTCTTTGAGCTTGTCATGGTCCGCTTTCAGGAGACCTAAGCCCGTCGCCACCTGGGCGATGTCCTGTTGCAGGGCGTCTTTCGTGGTCGTGATGGCGTCTAGGATACGGTCTTGCATACGCTGGAGAGCAGATTGGTCTCGATCCGCTCCATCCATCGTTTCTGATTCAGCCGCACCGTCCCCCTTCCCTTACGGTTTCACCATCCTGGCTGCAGTGGGTACTGGTTCTTAGGATCCCCTTTGTTCTCCTCGCTGTCTCCGCACTGCAGGGCCTCGCCACCGGATAGCGATAGGATCTGGGATCTAAGACACCTGAAGAGCTCTGGGCGCTGTTCCGATCGCACCCGTGGGGTCCGTTCCCGGAAGTCCCCTGCCACAGCGGGGTCTCGAGATGCCAGTCTGTGCGCGGAGAGTCGGGATCGTCGTCACAGAGCCGCCGCCATTTTGGGGCCCGCTCAAAAAAAAAAAAAAAAAAAATCAGCTTATGGTCGTGTGTCCCCGTAGCTCGTCACCAAAGGAAGGAGAGGCCACATTTGTCGATAAGATCAGGGGAGGTCCTCCGGTCTGGTAACCACCGCCAGTACTGGATCAACAGGAGAATCAGGCCTCAAACCACCTCCGTCGACTGCGACTATTGTGCAGGCATCAGGACGCCATCTTAGATCGATGGCAGCTCCTCCAATGCCTTTATTCGAGGTCGATTTTCAGGACGAGGAACAGCTCCAGGTCGTCCACTCTGAGCGCCGCTGCCTCCGTGATGCCTTTAAATCACGGATTTTCCAAATTTCATTGGAATTCGCGTGGATAATCAGGATGATATCTGGGATCGGGCGCGGAGCTCCGGGCTCACGCAGCCTACCTCCTCGGCATCCAAGCCACACCCCGTCTAAATACATTTGGTTGGATGAGGCAAATCCCTCTATCAGCAACAATTAAAAGGTCAAAAACCACTTCGCGTCCACAATAAATCTAGATATAGCTTAACATCTAATTAATAGAAAAGACAAGTATAATGCATTAAGCCATACGGAATAATTAGATAAAACACCAAAGAAAAATTAAAATAACCAATTATTCTTCCATAGATTTACATGCTCTTGCCACAGTTTTGAGGAAAGAACTGACTCTAAAACACTCCTCAACATTATCTAAGAGTAGCAATATTCTGCTCTGCCTGAATGCTAAAGGTTTTAAAACGGGTTTCCAGAAAAATGTCAAATGTAATAGGAACTGGGAGGAAGCATCATCACATTGACAGACTGGCAGACTACTACTATACACACTGGACCCTAAAAAGAAACACCGTAATCGCTAAACTCAGGGCTTTAAGTGGGATGAAAAAAACTGGGGGGTCTCTCAGAGGGGCATGGCCAGTGTAATTAGGGGGCGTGGCTTTAAAACACTTACGCTAAAAATCATCTGTTTAGCATAGTGTGCCGCCCGACTTGTATTTTGCTGTTTCTGTCATTGCACCCAGATATATGATACAACAAGTAACATCAGTAACATCATACCTACAGCAAGTCACGACTGTTGGTTTTGTCAATCGTTATTAGTTGCATAAGATAAATAAGCTGCAACTATGGCTTGTGACATATAATATTGAAAAAGCTTCCAATTAAAGCCCTGGTGACCCTACCACAATGTTGCTGCTCTTGCGTTTCAGAAAGAGAAGAGAAATACAGAAAGAAAATGACTCTTTAAAGGATTTCTCTTCCCCCACAACGCTCACCTGGCATGACGTCATGCCTAACTTCTCCACTAGTGAGAAGTGAGCAGTGTGGGCAGCGCACATCGATGTGCTTGTTATCACGAAAAGGGGTCTCTATCGGGCAGTTTTGTTCCCTGGAACTTTTTCCAGGCCTGCAGTCTGGAAAACAACAGACCGCCTATGCCAGGGCTCAAAACAGAGCCCGATAGAGACCCGTTTCGAGGCCCCCTTTAAAAAACTACTAGTGCTCAGACCCCTTGAGACCCGGCCCACTTAAAGCCCTGGCTAACTGTTCCTGCCCTAAAGCAAACTTGAAGGGACCTTTATGACAAAGTTAAAGAGAGATGTGAATAAAGAACCATAACACTAATCTCCGAGATAAATATAATCCTTAACTGAACTCTTGTCCAATTCTTCCTTTAACCTTTCCGATCGGCTAAGCTCCAGAAAACTAAGCTTGGCCAGCTTTTTATCTTTTGCAGAAAGAGACAGCAGCATTTAAAAAAAAAGAATATCCTAGCCTAATTAAAGAATCCTTCACGTAACCAAGCCATGGTATCCTCAGCCCATGCCCACATGATAAATTGTCCGTTAATATATCCCTATTCAGCCCTGCCTCTTGGGAGGTCCAAATAGATACCCAAAGCGTCAAAGGTGTAAGACACACTAAATCTAAAACAAACTGCAGTGACAACTCTGTGTGCAAAATAAGGCATGAGCTGGCTGATAGAACAGAAAGAAGTTGTCTGCAGACAATATTTTACTCATACTAGAGTGAAGAAGAATTAAAATAACCCCAAACACCAGGCTAGATCCTTGACTTACACCCTGAAAGAGTAAAAAATAGACCAGTAAGCTTCCCTGAATAGGCCTAACAGACCCTGGCAACCAAATTAGCATGAAGGGTGTGGAGAAAACTGACTAGTGAAACCTCTACCACACAGATCTAGCAAAAGTAACCACAACTTGTTGTGTTTACACACTCAAAGGCAGTGAACAGGTCCGTAAAGGCTAGGTACAGTGGACAGCCCTTGGCAATATGATACTTGTCCACAATGAGCTGCAAATTCAAACACTGCTCCACAGTACCCAAACCCGACTGGAAGCCATATTGACAGGGGTTAAGGATATTATTTTTCTAGACCGAAGTTTACGTCACCTAAATTTGACCCTGCCTAAGATCTTCACTGTGGTATCTAACAGAGAAATTGGCCAATAACAACTAGGGGCATTAGGGTCACCTTTAGTAAAAGTCAGTACAATCAAAATAATATTAAACATGTTCGTGAGCAAAGGACCCCAATTTTCCGGTTTATACTTAGCCCCCTTGTCGCGGGGCTAATTCCCCCATGGCGCTGAGAGGAGGGGGCGCGCGCAGCGCCACGGTGCTTGTGATGAGCTCAGCTCGTCACGCTGCACTGTGGCGCTGTGCTCAAGACAAGCTGAGCTCATCATGACCACGCCCTTTTCCGTGGAGCGCTCAGCACAGTAGGGGAATTAGCGCTGCGTCTGAGCGCGCGGTGGTCATGACGAGCTCAGCTAATCATGAGCACAGCGCCACCGTGCCTCATGACGAGCTGAGCTCGTTATGAGCACACAAGGTGTTAATCAAATTGATAGGTATGCCATACGGGTCCCGGTGCCTTATCCAAGGGACTTTGTTTGATAGCCATGGTAACTTCAGTTAAAGTAAGTGACAAACATGCAGCACCCTCCAGTCTACTCATAAATATTTGGGTTAAACTCCTCTCCACCTCCGCCCGATGGATAGACTGAAAGTGGGGAAACCACTCGTATACATGCAATTCTATAGTGTAACATCTTTAATGAGGCAGCTCTCTATCGAAATCTGTTCACCGTATTCCAGATGATTTTCCTATTCTTATTAACCTCTGCGTACCCCAGCATTTCCCAATCTGCCCTGAGCAGTTCATTTGTTATTTTTTTGTTTGCTTTGATAAAACGTATGTGACATAATAATCTCAGCCTGGAACCTGAAGGGGGATTACCAAAAGGGCAACGGCTGATGAGTGAATCTCAATGTTTTGTCCACGCTACCCTCTTTAATGTCCTTCTCCAAATTGTAGATCTGGACACCGAAGTATTTAAAGGTGTCGTGGCATCAGCGAAGACAGGATCCCATTGTGCCAATCCTATTCGGTTCAGGGGTTAGGGCCATAGATAACAGACAGGATTTGGGCAAATTTACTTTTAGTCCTGAAATGTCCCCAAATTCATCTAGCAGGAGCATAAACTCCAGTAGGGAGGACTTCACTTGCCGCAGAAAACCCAGAGCATTATCTGCATATAGTGAGATAATGTGGTGCATGCCCAATTTCAGTATCCCGCACTGGGGGGGCTTGTTGTCGCAAGTGACAGGCCAGGGGCTCCACCACCATGACAAAGATCACCAGTGACAGAGGACATCCTTTCCTAGTGCCCCTATGAATTATGAAAGTGTCCGATATCACCTGACCTGTCCAAACTCACGCCGTCATGCTATCATATAAAGTGCGGCTCCACCCTAGGTCCCACCGCCCGAACACCATGGGGCAGATTTATGTCGAACTTGTGGCACTTTTGCGCAGCCGTTGCGTCACTTCTGTGACGCAGCGGCAGCGTAAACCCTGCGCCACGTTGCGACATACTTACATCGTGACGCATCTATGGAGATGCGTCACGGTGTAAGGTCCTGCAGCACATGAAACCTGCGACAGGTTTCATGTGGGCGTTTCCATGCAGGGGGGCGTTCCGTCGCAGAAACGCCCCTGACAAGTGACTCCGTGAAATCTACAAGATTTCACTGAGTCACTTTCCCAACGCTGATGCGTCAAAACACTGCGCCTGCTTGAAGCAGGCGTAAGGCTTGACGCACCACGTTGGAGATAGGGCAAGTTGGAATAGTGCTGGAGTTGCTTGCCGCACGCAACACAACTTCAGCACTGCGCCAACTTCACGCCCTAGATGCGACACGCATCTGTTTATTCCTACGCCATGGTGCGCCGCATTGTAAATGCGGCGCATCATGGGTGGCGCAAGGATAAACTTGCGTGCCATATCTTTCCTGGCGCATCTCTGCCGATTTGCAGAGATGCGTCAGGCAACATAAATCTGCCCCCATGTATTCAAGGGTCAGCGGCAGAATGTCCCAGCTCAAGGTGTTGAATGTTTTTTCAATGTCTAGGGACACCGCTACCCAGCTAGAGGCTTCGGATGGGGTTTCCTTGATTAGACATAGAAACCGAAGGATGTAGAGGAAGGAGCTAAGTCCTGGTGTGAATCCTGATTGATCTTCATTTACAAAGGTGCCGATTATGAGGAGCAATCTTTTTGCCAATATATCATCATGGCTTAATAACTTTTGTGTGCCATTTAATTTCTTTGAGAATACCCTGGAGTGTGGTGTCCCTGTGCTGGCCTATCTCTTTCAGGGTACCATACCACGTAAAAGTACCCCATTAGAAGTATGTCATCTTCCGCAAACCCCTCCATGGTGTCCAATAGGTTGGAATGAAAAGTATCCTGCCAAGTACTTGAGGCGTATGCTATCACTATTGCTATTCTTTTTTCTGTCTAGCTGTCCCTCACCCAATAGAAATTTACCTTATTTGTTCTTCTTGACATTGATATGCACAAACAGCAGTACCCTGTGTAGGAACAAGCCCGGTTGAATTTGAGGAATAATATGCCTGGGGATATTGTTTGTAACTAACTCTGGCTTCCTCTAATCTTATCAGGTGGGTTTCCTGAATGGCTACAATGCCCAGTTTTCCCTCCCATATATACTCTACAAGTCCATTTGCCTTATTCGGGGAGTCCAGTCTCCTAGCATTTAATGGTATTACCTTAACTATTGTGCATATATCGCAAGCAAGATATTTGGGGCATTTCCTTTGTTGTGTACAATTTCTGCCCTGCTCAGCAGAGAGATTCACTCTCCTGTTTAACCAGTGCATGAGAGTAAAAATGATTAGGTACAGTGAGGGTCTTTTGTTCCCTCCTCCCCCAGTCACCCCTTTCCAAACCATCCTGAAACATTAAATTCAATTAAACATCATGCTCATTCTTACAGGGCCAAGGAAAACTTTCAAAACATGACTTTTTGCAATTTGCACCACTGAGTGGGGTTAACTGTGGTCTTTCTGTCAAGCAGGGTCCACCTCTCACTTGCCTATTTAGTAGTTATCATTTGGTGTGTGAAAGATCACTTGATTATGCACGGAGGCTTAGTAAATTGAACTCAGGCACACACAAACTGTGATACACAAATCAAGCGAAAAATCAGAAAACCAGAGAAGTAGTCAGTATATGCCAATACCTGAGAAAATCTTCTTAATATGAGAGCTGGGGTGGCACCCTCTTGGCAACACACCACCAGATATGTTGAATTCTCAGCAGCAAGTGCACCTCACCTTCAGATCTCTAATTGTCCCTCCTTTCTGTGCCTAGCCTGGTTTCACAAAACCTTGATCTCTTTGTGGTCAGTGGATTCTCCAACACATCCTCTCAGGGAGGCCACTTCCATCAGTGCTCTTCTCAGAATTTAGACCCTCCCTTCGTTTGGCATCCATTGATAGTCCTTGAAGTTGTGGGGCCACCGCTCTGATGAATGCTTGGTATGATTTCTTTCTAAAATTCGAACACAATGGTAAAGGGAACACCTATCAAAAGAGTATCTTATCTTATATTAAGTTGTCTGTGATGGACTTCAATTGTGGCGTTATAAGAGCACAGAGTTATAAGAGCAATGTCTTGGGGGGGCGTGGCTTAGCGCCCGGCGGAGTCGGAAGCGTCTATGTGAGCGCTCCGCGAACGCCGGGGCGAACCAGCGGCAAACGGACCTGTTTCTTTACAGCGACGCCACTATTCGACTTCGGAAAGGTCCGGGAATGCTTTGAGGACCTGTTTTCCTGCCCTGGTCGACCGTTTCCTGGGATTTTGCTGCTCTATCTCACACGCAGTGTCATGACGGCCGCGGCCGCCATTTTGTTTCATTTCCAGCGCGTTTATTGAGCGGCGCTCCTCCTCACCACACAACGACTGAACAGGCATGCTCTTCTTCTGCTCATTTAAGGTTGGCCAAATATTCCTTATATGATGCCTGCATTAACTATGATATTGTGACTCTTTCTACTGGATGTTTCTACTTCTGCTGCATGATGCTCTCATATTTCCCACCTCAGCGGCCATTTTGTACTCTATGTTTCTACATGAGGGCTTTATAACTTGACCAGCTCGACATTTCCCTGCGCCCTTGTATGGTTATTTGGCACTCCTATGTCTTTTTGAGGTGTTTTTTATCTATATTCTACCATTGCTCCTACGTGCTCTTGCAGACTCCATTCTCCTTACACCCATTTGTTGGTGTTTACACAGACGAAATGCCCCAAGTGCTATTTTCCTTCTACGAGGGTGCCCAACGTCTTATGGATAGAGGCAAAACAGGTTGTGCTCCTAGGAATCCACGTCGCATCTTCATTAAGAACTCTAAAGTATTTTCTGCGCTGGCTCATTTGGAAGCCTCTCAGGCGTCTGCTGACCATATGTCGCAATCCAGTGCGGATCATCAGGTGCAACCCTCAGGGAAGGTCACAACGAAACGACTTAAAAAGGATCCTCCATCACCGTCGGGCTCCTCCTCAGCTGTATCCATGGAGTTGTTGTTGGAGGAGATATGGGCCCTTCGTCCCTTGATGGAAGAAACCAATACCAAGCTACAGGTTTTAACCGATAACTGGTTGCAGTTAGATGCAAGAGTCACGACAGTAGAGCACAGTGCCTCTTCTCTCCAGGAGTCATCCTCCAGAGTTGCGCATATGCAGTCGCAGATTTCCTCTCTCCAGAGGCAGGTTGAGGAGCTTGAAAACCGAAATCGGCGCAACAATCTGCACATTTACGGCCTGGTGGAGAATTGTGAGGGGAGTGACCCTATTGCTTTCTTCAAATCCTTCCTTCCTAAGCACCTCCACTTACCAGAAGGCACCATGCTCAACATCCAGCGGGCACATAAGCTTGGTCGCGCCTCTTCACCTGCTTCTGCTTCTTCGAGACCACGGGGCGTCATCATGTACTTCCTGGAGTATACTGATCTTCTTAAAGTCCTCTCAGCAGCTAGAGCTTCTCCTCGCCTGACATGGTCAGGATCCACGCTGTTCTTTGCGCAGGACTATGCAAGAGCCACAGCCAATCGTCACAAAGCTTTTTGGATATGAGGCCAGAACTTCGTTCCATCGGCGCCAGATATGGCCTTTTTCATCCTTGCCTCTTCAGAGTCACTTATGACAACAAGACAACGACTTATGAGGATCCTGTTCGCCTTCCGAGCTTTCTAAACTCTTGTCAAACGGCTGACATGGACTCATCCAGCTCCTCATCTGCTTTCCCTCCATGACTTTCTTGAGCTGCTATTGCTCTTTATTTGGCTCACTTAGTTCATGTTGATTTGGTCATGCATGTTATATCAGTTTTTTCCTCCCTCTACAGTTTCTCTATTTATTGTTCTCTTATATTTATATAATTGATTCATACGTTATTTCGTTGTTGTTGGTATTATATTTTCGTGGTTCATTCTCTTGATGTTTTTCTTTCCTGATGTTTTCACAGAATCTACATTCCGCTGCGTGATGTTCCCCCGGTTTGATGATTCGCTCACATTGGATGTCTTGCCTTCTCCAGTTGGTTCTACCCCCCCAGTTTCTCGTTTGTTCTCCTTTTTGATTATCCTTCCCTGGTTTCATCCCTCGTAAGTACGTTCTCCTTCCTCCCTTTAATGTTTGCTTTCTCCTTTTTCCCCCTTATTCTTGCTTCTTTCTCAATTTCAATTTTGTTCACAGGTGTCCCCTCTCCTTTTCTTTCATCAATCTTTTCTGTTCCTTCTTTCTTCGTGTCTTTTTATCTGTCATTTATTGCTTTTCTTCCCTCTGTTTATCTAATTGGGTGATTTTTTCAGGATTTTGTTCTATCCTCTCCATTTTTTACAGATTTTTGTCTCAGGTGTCTTGGGTCTTTACTGTTCTATTTCCTAGCATCTGCCTTTCTATCATGGCTTCTTATCTTCTCCTTTGTTTTTATCTTCCTTCTCTCCTTTCTTCGCTATTCTCCTCCCTTTCTCTATTTCTTTTCTTCCTCTTTTTTCGCATTTATGATCATATTTTTCTCTTTTACTTACCTTTTCTCATGGGTTCCCCTTCTTATGCTGTTACTGTTCTCTTTTTTCTTCAATTTTATGTATTATGTCCTTGAAAATAATTGCGTGGAATGTTAAGGGCATCAACTCTACAATTAGGAGGCATCGAATTTTGTCACACTTGGGTAGGTTAAATGTAGATATTGCGTTTTTACAAGAAACTCATTTATCTGATGTAGAATCGGCTAAGCTCAAAAGAGGTTGGGTGGGTGAGGCTTATTATTCCCAGGGTGATGGCAAGCGGAATGGAGTAGCCATATTATGTCGTAAAACCTTATCTCATTCCCTAATAGCTCAGGAATCAGATGCTGAAGGTAGATGGCTATATGTTAAACTGTCTTTAAAGGGTGTTCCAATTTCCCTCCTCAATGTCTATGCTCCCACTGGTGGCGATCGTGCTTTTTGGCATAACTTTTCCCAGTACATCACCAGATTTGCTGACGATAATTTTATCTTAGCAGGTAACTGTAATCAACCCCTTGATCCCTTTATTGACCGAAACTCTAAGTCTCCCTATGTTCCAAATAAACCTCACAAGCTCTTTACTCAAGCTATCTCTCAACACAAACTCATTGACGCCTGGCGTTTATGTAATCCGACAACAAAATAATTTACTTTCTATTCCCCATGCCACCATTCCCAGTCCTGGATTGATTATATTTTTGTTACTCATAATATTGCCCAAACTCTTACCAATGCTGAAATTGGTCCAATTTTGCTTTCAGATCATGCTCCTACCATAGTTCATATTGATATATTCCCTAAACCTGTCGGACCAAAAAGATGGCGCTTTAATAATGCTCTTTTGTAGGATCCCAAATTCACTGCTTCCTTTACTGAATTCTTTAATGTTTTTTTTTGCTCAATGACACTCCCTCCATCCCCAAATCTACAATATGGGATGCCTTTAAGGCTTCGGCTAAAGATTTTATAATTGGATATGTTGCAAAGAAACGAAGAATTGCCCGCAAATTTATAGGGGATATTCTCCATGATATCAAGAAATTGGAACACGCCTACTTTACTTCTCATTCACAAGATAATCTAACAGCCCTCGTTAATGCCAAAATGAAATTTAACAAAAAATCAACAGAAGATGCTTCCCTTTATTTATTGAAATCCAGTGCAAAATTCTATGATGGCAGGAATAAGGCAGGGAAAATCTTAGCTAACTATTTGAAAATTAAACACAATAAATTGAATATTGAATCCATTTATGATGCTCAATCTAATCTTCAACATAAAAATGCAGACATACTCACTGATTTTTCCTCTTTTTACAAAACTTTGTACTCCTCTGAAACTCAACCCTCTACCCAATCTCTATATCATTTCTTTTCTGCCATACATAAACCTGACAATTTCCCTCTTGACCTCTCTCCTTTAGAATTAGACATTTCCCAGCATGAATTACTTTTAGCACTCCAGACTCTAAAAAAAGACAAAGCCCCTGGACCAGATGGTCTTACTGTTGAGTTTTTCATACATTTTTCAAAACACCTCATCCCAAAACTACACTCTTTATTGGATTCCTTTCTTACCTTAGGTGCCTCTTCAGGTTCTTTTTCCGACGCCCATATCTGCCTCATACCAAAGGAGGGGAAAGATGCACAATACTGTAAGAACTATAGGCCCATTTCCCTGGTCAATATTGACTACAAGGTATTTGCCAAATCACTTGAAGCACGTCTCGACCTCTTACTCCCAGATCTCTTAGGTGAGGAACAATCAGGCTTCGTCAAGGGCCGATTTATCACAGATAATACTAGACTTTTGTTTAATGTTTTATCAAAATCCCATAAATTACCAGACCCCCTTGCAGCTATTGCCCTAGATGCTGAGAAAGCTTTTGATAGGGTTGAGTGGACCTATTTGTTTCATACCCTCAATTGGTTTGGTTTCGGCCCTAAATTGATCTCTTTTGTTTCTTTATTGTACTCCAATCCCCGTGCAGCGGTTTGCGCCAATGGTCTAGTCTCCTCTTTTTTGATTTGGGGAGAGGTGTGCGTCAAGGCTGTCCCCTATCCCCTTTTCTTTTTAACCTGGCCTTAGAACCTTTTTTATCCAAACTCCGTCAAAACCCTAACATTCATGGCTTTCACGCTTTAGATTCTCAAATTAAGCTTGCTGCATATGCAGACGACATTTTACTTTTTATTTCCAACCCAACTGAATCCATTCCTGCTTTTCTTGCTGAGGTACAAGATTATTCCCGGATATCTGGTTACAAGCTTAATAATGACAAGTGTGAGATTCTGCCCTTGACGAAGTTCACATTCAAGCCTGATTTTAGTGCCTCCAAATTTACATGGAGCTCCTCACACATTAAATATCTTGGCCTTTATATTACCCCTTCTATTTCTGACACGGTCTCCCTCTGTTTGAATAAATGCATTCAAAAACTATCAGACTTAACATCTAGGTGGCATCCCCTTTACTTATCATGGTGGGGCCGCCTTGATACAATTAAAATGATGCTGTCTCCCATAGTCCTCTACACTATTTCCAATATTCCCGTCTCCATTCCTTCTAAATTTTTCAAGAGAATCAACTCACTTTTGGCGTCTTTTCTCTGGAGCAACAAAAAACCTAGAATGTCCCTTGCACTACTTATTCGTCCCAAATCTGAGGGCGGAGTCAACTTTCCAGATTTTCCAGCTTACCATAAGGCATTTTTGTTGCGACAGGCTTCCCTCTGGTTGCAGGATCCGACTTCCCCTTGCCCTCTATGGGCTAAACTTGAACATCTCTATCTTTCCCCCTTCTCCCTCGCTGAGTATCTTTCTTTTTTACGCAAACCCTCCTCTATTCCTACTCCCATTCACAAATTCACTGTTATATTGCTTCATTCTTCCTCTCCTGATCCACCCATGACTATTGCTGAGTTTCTTGCTTCCACTATTTGGCATAACACTTCCCTTCTGATACGTGGTAGGCCCTTTTACTGGAAATCCTGGCGATGTAGAGGGCTAATCTGGGTTTCCCAACTGTTCTCACACTCATCTTTCATACCCTTCTCTACTCTTCGTACCACCTATGGCTTACCTGTTTCTTTTACCCACAAATATCTTCTTCTTAAAGAGGCTACAATGATAATTTACACACGTCTCTTGCATGCACCTTCCCCTACTTCTTTTCCTACCCATGCCACATTACTCCATTCTTACCTGCGTACCACTCCCAAAGCTTCCTTCATTCATTTCAGCGCCAGGACGCCGACTGGTATCAGTGCGCTCTATAAGTGTAAAAAATAAATAAATAAATAAATACATTTACAAATACCTCCACACTAAAGACTCTATTAGATCCAAATCTAAGGTGGAGGAATGCTGGGAACAAGATTTTGGTACATCATGGCCCATCCCTTTTTGGGATAAAATTTGGAATATGATTTGCAAGTCTTCTAGAGCAGCAACCTTGACACAAACCCTGTTTTTCACTTACAATAGGCTTCTTTTCACGCCATTTGATCTTCATAAGCGCTTTTCTACCACTCCACACACTGGTTGGTCTTGTTCTTCTCCGCAGGCGACTTTGTTTCATATGCTATTCTTATGTAAATCTGTTCATGATTTCTGGTTGCAGGTTTGGGCCCAAATTAATGTAATATTTCATACTTGCATTCCTTTCTCTTATACTAATATTTTTTTAGGAAGCCTTTCTCCTTGCTGGGAGGATGTTGATCTTAACACTCGGATTATTGATCTATTATTAGCTGTTGCGTTTCAGCAAATTACAGTAAACTGGAAGAATTTTACTAACATTTCTTTTAAAGCATGGTGGTATAACATTTGCCATAATCATAGACTGGATACTGCTTTGTTTTTCCTGCCCATATGGCAGCAAAATGCACAGACTTATGGCTTCCTGTTACACTTTATCTTGATGTATGTGTTAAACGTTTGTTTCCTCCACAGCCTTCACAACAAGAAGTTCTCAAGCCTCCTTGAATGCCCCCGCATTCCGTTTCTTTTACATCATCAATTGTATGTATTTCCTTTTATATAATTTTGTCACTATTACTGTGGTTTTTATTCTCTTTAGTTTTGACACCTATGACTAGCTCACATTATGTTTATGACTGTATTATGCCCACTGCTTATTGAATTGCTTGTATGTTCTATTTTTCACTGTACTTTGTATTGACACCTTGTCCCTCTCATCTTCCCCTGAAATAAAATTCTTTCTGAACTTAAAAAATAAGAGCAATGTCTTGAAATAAGTGAAAGCTGGAGCCTTTGTAAAATGGTCTTTCACTGGACCATACTTGGCATACCTGTCTTGCTCTGAAAGTCATGAAACTTTGTCAGTGTGTCTCTTGGCTGTTGTCCCCCTCCAGAGCATCTTTGCTCCGATCCACGTGCTCTGTCCATTTATAAGTGAGCTTGTTCACCTCCCAATAATTGGATTACGAGTTATTTTAAGAAGGTGCATGCATCCTCTGCATCTTCTTGTAGGCACTGTACTCTGATGTTCTACTTTCCTATGTGGTGTTTCCTCATCCTTTATTCTAGAGCTATCAGTTAAGTTTGCAGACATGTGAGGCACACTCACGTTGAGTTTTTCTTTATTTCCAACTGCTATATTTTAGATTCCACCTCGACAACTCTGGTGCACACTGAATCTACCTCTTGTCTGAGCATCGCAATTTTCTTTTTTTCTTTTAAACTCTTTTCATTAAACATGCTCCTCACGTACTACAACAACTGAAAGTACAGAGCTGGTGCCTGAATATAACATAGTATCATGAATACACCTGGAGGACACCATGCTGCCCTCACATGGTACAGTGGATCAATACAAACAGTGGAATAAGGCATTACAGGATTTAACAGTTGTACACTTCCTGATCACACTTTTGAGTGGCGAGTCAGTCTCCAAACTTCCAGCTAAGATTGTTTTGTGATGTTCACCCCTGTATTTCTGCCATGGGTGCCCCACACCTTCTCCCACTTCTTAGGGCAACCTCTGCTCCAGTAGACTACCTACTCTGCCGGATGACACCAACCTTTTCTCACTTCTGAATTGATAGCAGGTATGAGGCCCCCCACCGCCTTGCAATGTTGCGTTTAACCACCCACCGTGGCCAGTGGCAACCACAATTTACTATGTATGAACCAGACCTCCTCCCCCTGGATCAGCAGGAGCAGCCACTTCGCACCCATCGGCACATCGACTGAGAGGGCCTCTGACATCACTGCGGTCACTCCCCGCCAGAACTCCTGTATGATCGGACATTCCCATAGAATATGATAGAAAGAAGCTATTTTCTACCCCAAGTTATAGTGAAGATTCACTTGCTCTTTAGCAAAGTCTACATTTATTTTCTTCTGGCAATTCAGTGTTAAAGGCTTGCAGGCTGGGCATTAGGTCTGTTTTTGTTTGTGCCATTGTGTGAGTTGAGGTTCAGGACAAGTAATGACAGTCGTTGCTTATTTTTGGGCAGGTTATCTTTCTTATGTCACCTTTTCTTAAAAGAAAATGGGGATTTTGGTCTGCATGTGCTTCTTCGGAAGCATGGACTAAGCTAGCTTTCAAGAAGCAACCTATTTTGTCCCTACAATTTCTCTACTATTTTGCAAAGTACATTCCTTTTCACTTGAATTCAGTATGATGGTCCATTCACACCAGTGAGGGACCCATCCATTGTCGTGAAAGTAGACATTTTTTTGGAAAAGCGATATCCATTTTTTGGAGTGTGCTCCACCCCACTTCTAACCCTGAAACTGCTCTAAGTACCACTTTCAATTTTTTTCATGGGAATTTTTGGCAAGAACAAATAAGAGGGAAAAGTCTGTATGACTCGAGTTGCAGTTTTTAGCCTATGATTAGGGTTTTGAGAGGTTGGCCAGATGACAAAGCTTTACTCAGGGTAGAGAGGAGTCATATCCCATCGTCATCGTCCCCATGCAAACCAACGCACCGTCTTTCACCTTCAGAGTCATCTTCAAACGGAGTGAGCCATGCTGTCTTGCACCCGGTATTTCTAGACTCTACACTGTGTAGGTGTTGGGCCGAGCAGTCAGAAACCTAAATCCCCGATTATGACTCTCCATGGAACTACATTCATGGCTCACTAGACAGACAGCCTATGGTCGCCATCTTGAATTTGCACCAAAGCTCAATCTGCACTACTTACCATTTCTTTCTACTTTCCCCTCAGTGCTCCGCTCACTCTCAGACTCTGCAATCTTCTAAATTGTATTGGACAGACTCTGCACCATTTTCACACTGCAAAATACAGCAATGTCCAAAAGGCCCTGTTTGTGACTCAGATCAATGTGGCTCTCTTACTCAAGGCCAACTCATGTTTAGTAAGCATGAACATATTTATAGTTTTAGCACATGGGATCAACGGCACACATGGCATGCTTTCCAATAGATTGGAACTTGATTAAACAAGAGGTGAAGGAAAATAATTAGCTTGGAACACACAGGGCTTAAGTGCACAATGGTAAAATCACACACTCCACTGAAAATACATTTACCATGAATGCCCATGCATTCACAAGTAAAAGAATGTTTTGTTTGGTAAGCATTGTTATAAGCGCAATAAAGTCTGTGTAGAGGATTAGGTCAGAATTTGTGGGTATGTGATCACAGGTCTTTCAGAGTGTTTATTCGTCTTCAATCTGTAAGCTGCAAGTCAATTATTATTTGCTGTTTTGTATTAAAGCATTGTTTATAAAAAGAGCTTCCTGTGAAGCAGAAAATTGAGAGAGACCGGCAGCGTGCCTGTGGGTGAGGAAGGTATGTCTCCCTGTCGCAATAGTAAATAGCTGTCTTTGCATTGCCAAGAGGAGTCTGTGTCTTTCTTTATTTTAAAAGTTTTAGTCACCCCGCAACACAAATTCGCAAAAATTTAAATGACAAAGCAAGCTTACCTTCAGTGCTATCTTGAGGGCAATGAGCCCCTCTAGGGCCCAGGATGATATTGTACTATAGTTTTGCTTTGTGGTTAGTCGAGTGGAAGTGAACTCTTGTCTCCAGAGCAGAGGCTGTTTATCGGGCTGCATCACACAAGTTCATCAACAAAACTGAGCTCTGTTTGCCAGTGGTGGCCTGTTACTTTCCTTGCAAACAGACAACTGTGGATTGGCAGTTAAGTGGGTAATGCTCTCAGCAGCAGCAACACTTCAGAGTCTTTGCCAGACATGATCCAAGTTTGATTTGGGGAGAGTGGCATCCAGCAGGGCTTCCATTCATGGATCATCTCTTCTTTTGTGTTCTGTAGACCATTCTTAGATGCTGAGAAAACATTGAACAATGTACAGCCTGGGAAGCGCAGTACTCGTTCTCCTCTTTTGTCAGCCTTAGCCAATCAGAGGTGATGAGATCTTCAATTCTTGGGTGCCCTTCTAATATTTGGGGGAAAGGTCTAGGCATAATCACTTCATGCATAGGTCATGCAGCCCTTCCAGCCCTCCTGAGATAAGTTTCAGCTGCCGCGGGCCGATAAACAATTCACCAGAATGGGAACTGATTTTTCAAAGGACGCTTGAGATTATTGAGTAAAAGGGGGCATTGAGGTACACTCTGGCAGTGTTAGAGCCTGCTGTTTCAAAGTCCTGCTGTTCCTTTGGCAAGCACAGTGCATCAATTCCAAGTATAAATGACTACCCAACACATCTGACTAAAGCTGATCTTTGATGGGGATTGGGTGGTGTGTGACTGCAGGTCTATCCGTTCAACTTCATGAAACACACTTCCTACATGAGACATGAGTGGTTGACAATCTCAAAAGCTGCAAGGAAACTACTGACAAGATGGCTAAAGTTCCGAGTTCCAAGTGCTAGGCCAGAATTGGATTCTGGAACATACTAAGTACATATGTCACAGGAAATCTGGCTTCTTTAACATCTGAGATGAGGTGCTACAACCTACACATTGTAGGGTCAGTGCAAGTAGGTGAACTGAAACTAGCAGAATGAAAATCACTACAGGAAAGACAGTTCTGTACAGAGGAATAGACATTGATCAACATCACAAAGGAGTAGCTATCTTCTTCAGTAAGGGAACAGAGATACACCTAATTGAGTGGAAGCTAATCAAAAGTAGACTCATGACAACCAGGTTAAAAGGTAAACACATCAGCATTACCATTGTCCAGTAAAACAGTGAATGACAATGATCTGGTCTTAGGAGGGGCTCTCTTTCCCCGCTCTGATATTCACAAACTAACTTGGTGCTCACCCAAGGCAGACACAAACCCCAGACTGATAACAGGATGCTCACTGCAAGATGTCAAAGTGAGGAGGGGAACAAAAGCCAGGAGTGATCACTATTTAGGGGCACTTAAAAATTAATAAACTGCAATGTTTTGACATATTAGGTACTCTCAGGGTCTCCCCTAAGTGTTCGAAGGGTGAGGGGTCAGGTATTTGTAAGGAGGGTCCATATAAAACAGTTTTTATATGCCCTGGCGTAAGTGAAATTACACATTTCTCCTCCCACATTGCAGTAAGGTGCTTCCCAAAATCGACGTTTGTGCTAGGATCACTTCAAAGTGAGGAGCTGCAATATGTTTGCATATTTGGAACCCTTCAGGTCTCCCCTAGGTGATTCAGGGGTGGGTGGTCCTTTAGATATAGTCAGGATCCTTACAAAAGATGTTTTATCACCTGGTGTTAGAGAAATTGCCCAGTTAATTTTACCCATTGCAGAACTAAACCACATAGGTTAACATGGCAAGAAGTTATTAACTAATAATTCACACCAGGAGAATTATTAAAATATAATTTAAGAACTTACTAGAATGGTATTGATAATTCCAACAATATGCTGTTGTTGAATTTATCCTGAAATGTACAAACATGAAGTTAAAAGACCTTCTTTTCTGAAAACCCACGTTCAGCCTTCCAGTGGTCTGGCGGTCTTAGAAAATTATTCCCATGTTTAACCCTTGGTAGCTTGGGTGCTAGCAGGCAAGCTTAACTTCAAATAAAGTGTATATCCCTAGGCAATATCCAGATTGATACAAGTGATAGATCTTTGTCTAAGAAAGTGCTTTTCGAATTGCAATATACAATATTAAAAAACAATTCTAAATCATATATTTTTTTAATTCTCCTTGCCACAAGGAAGGTTGTTATTAATCAGAACTGTATTTTTTTAAACAAATTGAAAATTGTCTTTTTCTCTGCCATAAAGAAAATTTCTATGATTTAGAATTGTTTTTTAGAATTGTAATAGGATTCTTACAAATGTGTACATGATATGAAAAGATTGATATGTGCCAGGACTTTTTAATCTTGTTTATACTTTAATAAAATATGTTTTTAAGTTCATACAACTAACTAGTATTGATTATTACACTTCAGTTGTTTTTTCAGTATATTGCAATTCGCAAAGCACTTTATTAGACAAAGATCTATGACTTGTATGAATCTGGAAATTGCCTAGGGATATACACTTTACTTGATTAGTTCCCTAGCCTAGGAATTGTGATGTCAATCTGACAAGGGGTCCTTGTTATTTTCTAATAAGCTTATCTTCAAAGACAGGAATGTAATACATTACAAACACCAATTCTGTAAATAACTAAGACACATCCCACAATAAAAATCCAACACCAATTTTTAAAAATAGGAAATATTTTTATCTTTAAAATGAGATTGATGTAGTGGAAACCGCATTTTAATTGTAGGGGCGCATTATAATCACACATGTAGAGCGTATCTGCATATAATCCGTTGTCGTGTTAATATAAAGTGTTAGGATCATGAAATGTAATAATGTGAAACATGATGTGTATAGGCCATTGAATGGTAACATACAGAATTAACTTGAAAAAGTAAATGTAACTAGCAGAAATCATTAACGTGAAGAACTTGTGTTGTGCAACTGACAATCATTCATTAAATGTGTTTATTTATTTGACATTTTCACTTGTGATTTAAAATATTAATTGAGCTTGCCTTATTTCCCATGCAAATTTGTTAAGATCATATGCCATTTTCTTATGTTAGCTGAACTTGTAGACCTGAAATGCAATTTCCCCTGAAGCTCTCGCTTTAGAATGGATTTTGTTCTTTGTCACTTTTTGTGTTGCAGGTGGAAGAAGTGCTCTTGTTAGCTAGAATATTGTCTTCGTTTTATTAGCCAGGCAAGGAGAAAAGGAGATACTTCGTAAGCTCAAGCCGATAATGGAAAATGTTCTGCTTTCACACCGGAGAAGGCCTGGGACTCAAGGTCAACATAATGTAGTTCAGGAACACCGCTATCCCATGGAAAATTATCTTTGCGATCGTGTTCAGATTTAGTAGGTGAGAGATCCCCCATTTATCTCTATCCAAAGCAAGATATGCACTCTTTTATATCAGTTTGTGGAATCTTACCATTCCAGATTAAATGCTCTATGTGTCTCTGTATTTTATTTATTTTGCGTGGAGGAGGCTGCAAGAGCACCGTGTGCATCACATGCAAGATTTTAGGTCACAATGTGATCTTGACTGCTTCCATGCAGCCCAACAAAGAAAGCGCCCTCATTTGCCAGCTCAGTAGGTCACTATGTGTGGTTTCCAGGAGGGCATTATTCTGAGGTTCTGAGAGGCAGTTTGCTGTGTGGTGGAACAAAGCATAATACGAAGCTAGTGACTTTAGTGATGTGTCCAGGCTAGGGGGAAGAGGTTTTGTAGTGTGTTTCGCATATAGTGTGTCGCACATATCCTCTGGAATGTTAATATTCATGAATTTTGACTTTTTCATGTTCACCCTAAACCCAGAATTTTGGCCAAATAAATTTAATGTTTGTAGTAGAGCTAAAACTGATTGAGTTCAGTGAGTCAGACAGCAGCATACACAATATCTGCATATAAATCCAGTGCATGCTCTTGATTTCACATTTGTATTTCCTTAAAATGGGTGTTCACTCAAATACTCACCATTGGTAGCTCCATGTATAAGGTGAAAAGTGAAAAGTAGTAGATGCAATTGTCAACTCTGCCTTGTACCTTTGTGTACCCCAAAGGAGCTTGACATTAATTCTGACATTTGCTACAGGGTCAGAAAAAGCATTCAACACTCAAGCTTTTAATTTAGGTTGAGGCCAAATTTATTCAGGACTACTAACATAAAGGGCCAATGGACCTTGTCAAAGTCCTCCTCAATGTTGACGGAAAGAACTAATGTGGTTATTGATGTCTCTACAGTTTAGTTCTAGCAATTATGTGTATTATTTGCTTAGTGTTATCACTACACCCCCTTGAGGATGAAGATTGTTTGGTCCGGGTCCATTAGTTCCTGCATATAAGGCGTCTTGCTAGAATACCTGTAAGATCTTTGCATCAATGTAGAACAATGATATAGGCCGATATGATGCCCAGTGTCTAGGGTCCTTGCCACATTAATGGATCATGGGTATTATCGCCTCAGCTTAGATGGCAAGAGCACATCAGAGGAGGTTAATGTTGAATTGTATAGACCTGATTTAACTGCTGTGATGAGTTCAGTCGAGTATAAATCTCTGTAGAATTTTCTGCATACTTCTCCCATCTTTTCTATGTGTAATTTTAAAGGGAAATCTTTCAGTGGGCTCGCATGAGTGTCGGCGGCCCGGCTTCAAAATGCCACGCAGAGGAATTTTTTTTAAACATGTAAAGACATTTTTACACAATCAATCAATCAATCAATCAAGCATCTGTATAGCACGCTCCTCACTCGGAGGGTCTCAAGGCGCTTGGGGGAGGGGGGTCTCTACTGTTCGAACAGCCAGGTCTTGAGTTTCTTTCTGAAGGAGAGGTGGTCTTGGGTCAGGCGGAGGTGGATGGGGATGGAGTTCCACGACTTGGCGGCAAGGTAGGAGAAGGATCTTCCACCAGTTGTGGCTCTTCGGATGCGGGAAACGGCGCCGAGGGCGGAGTTGGTCGATCGTAGCTGGCGGGTGGGAGTGTAGAAGGTCATGCGGTCGTTGAGGTATCCGGGGCCTTGGTTGTGGAGAGCTTTGTGTGCGTGAGTGAAGAGTCGGAACGTGATTCTCTTGCTGACGGGGAGCCAGTGCAGGTCTCTCAGGTGTCCGGCGATGTGGCTGTGTCGGGGGATGTCCAGGATGAGTCGTTCTGGATGCACTTGAGTCTTTTCTGAAGTTTGGCTGTGGTTCCGGCGTAGAGGGAGTTGCCGTAGTCCAGTCGGCTGGTGACGAGGGCCTGGGTGACCGTCTTCCTGGTTTCGGTTGGGATCCACCGGAAGATCTTGCGTAGCATGCGTAGGATGTTGAAGCATGACGAGGAGACAGCGTTGACTTGTCTGATGAACGAGAGGGAGGAGTCCAGGATGAAGCCCAGGTTGCTTGCGTGGTCCGTTGGTTTGGGTGCGCTGCCCAGGGCAGGGGGCCACCAGGAGTCGTCCCAGGTGGAGGGTGATGGTCCCAGGATGAGGACTTCCATCTTATCTGAGTTCAGTTTCAGGCGGCTGTTCATAATCCACTCGGCTACATCTTTCATCCCTTCGTGTACGTTGGTTCTGGCGGTTGCAGGGTCGTTGGTGAGGGAGAGGATCAGCTGGGTGTCGTCGGCGTAGGAGATGATGTTGAGGTTGTGTTGGCGTGCGATGGCCGCGAGGGGGCTCATGTAGATGTTGAACAGCGTGGGACTGAGTGATGATGCTTGTGGTACGCCGCAGATGACTTCGGTGGCCTCGGATCTGAACGGGGGGAGGCGGACTCTCTGGGTTCTTCCGGCGAGGAAGGAGATGATCCACTCCAGTGCCTTCTCCTGGATTCCGACGTTGTTCAGGCGCTGCACTAGGGTGCGGTGGCAGACCGTGTCGAACGCTGCGGAGAGGTCCAGGAGGATGAGGGCCGCTGTTTCCCCGTTGTCGAGCAGGGCTCGGATGTCGTCGGTGGCTGCGATGAGGGCGGTCTTGGTGCTGTGGTTGGCCCGGAAGCCGGACTGCGAGTGCTCTAGGGATCCATTCGTCCCGAGGAAGGCGGTCAGCTGTCTGTTAACGGTCTTTTCGGTGACTGTGGCAGGAAAAGGAAGGAGCGAGATGGGGCGGTAGTTTTTGAGGTCGTGGGGTCCGCTGATGGTTTCTTCAGTAGGGCGCTGAGTTCGGCGTGCTTTCAGCTCTCTGGGAAGGTGGCGGTGTCGAAGGAGGTGTTGATGATGTCCCGGAGGTGGGGTGCGATGACGGAGTCGGCCTTGTTGAAGACTTGGTGAGGGCAGGGGTCGGTTGGTGATCCGGAGTGGATGGAGTTCATCGTGCGGATGGTGTCTTCGGTGTTGACCGGGGTCCAGGCGCGGAGGGTGGTGGGGGGGGGGGGGCGTTGGTACGGTCGTAGGGTGCGTCGGCTGTGTGCTGTGTATGTCTGTGATCTTGCTGTGGAAGAACGAGGCGAGCGAGTTGCAGAGGTCTTGCGAGGGAGTGATGTCGTTGTTTCCGGCGCTTGGGTTCGAGAGCTCTTTGACGATGTTGAAGAGTTCCTTGCTGTTGTGGGCGTTGTTGTCCAGTCGTTCCTTGAATGCGGTTTTCTTGGTGGTGTGGATCAGCTGGTGGTGTTTTTGGGTGGCGTGCTTGAGGGTGGTCATGTTGTCTGTAGCCCGGTCTCTGCGCCAGGCTTTTTCGAGGGCCCGGCAGTTCTTCTTGGAGCTCTTGAGTTCGTCGGTGAACCAGGATGCTTTCTTGCTGCCGGGTATGACGGGGGGTCTTCAGTGGAGCGAGGTCATCTGCGCAGTTGGTGATCCACCTTGTGAGGTTGTTGGAGGCTTGGTTGGGGTTCAGTGAGCTGGCGGGAGGGTTCTGGCTCAGGGATGTGGTGAGTTGGTCAGTGGTGATCTTGTTTCAGCTTCTGCGGGGAACCTGTTGCGGATGGCGGTGAGTGGTGGTCCTACTGAAGCTGAAGTGGACGCAGCTGTGGTCTGTCCAGTGGAGTCCGGTGGTGTGACTGAAGGAGATGTCCTTGCTGGAGGAGAAGACGGGGTCAAGCGTGTGGGCGGCGTAGTGGATGGGGGTGGTCACCAGTTGCTTGAGTCCGAGGTTGGTGAGGTTGTCCAGCAGGGTGGTGGTGTTGCGGTCGTTGTTGTTCTCTAGGTGGAAGTTGAGGTCCCCAAGGAGGATGTAGTCAGCGGAGGGGAGGGCGTGTGGGCTGATGAAGTCGGCGACGTCTTTGCTGAATTGTGTGCGTGGTCCCGGGGGTCTGTAGATGAGGGTGCCTCTAAGGGTGGTCTTGGGGTCAGTGTGTATCTGGAAGTGCAGGTGTTCGGCGGTTGTGATGGTGTCGTCGGAGTTGGTCGTGATTCGGATGGTGTTCTTGTGGACGATGGCGATGCCTCCTCCGGTCTGGTTGATGTGGTCCCTTCGGGTGATCTTGTATCCGTTCGGGATGGCGATGGCGATGTCGGGCGCTGAAGAACCGTTAAGAGTGAGCAAGGCTCACTTCCTTGAATCTCTTTAAGGCGGTGCATGAGCCAGCACAAAGCAATGCACTGTGAAGAGCTGTGGTAGTTCAGTATCGAGAGAAGCTTCGCCCACTCACCGCCCTTATTTTTCATTGGCTTGTGTGTTTGTCCTTTGTAAATGCTGGTTTCTGATTCATTATGAGGCTTCTGAGTACCTCCTTGGTAGGGCCATGTCGTTATTTGCATCTGCCGATAGCTACTGGCCCCTATACTTAGTTGTTCTTTATTACATACAGTTTATGGACTTTTTTAGTACATTTGAACAGTTCTTACACATGCAACCCTGTTTGCAGATTGCGATCTTATTCTCAAAGGCTTTGTGCATGTCTTTGTTTTAGTGGCTTCGTATGGGCTGTTCTCTTTTTTGTGTTACAGTCTTTTTCTTTTTGTAAGTGAAAGCATCTGTTTAATTAGTTCTTTATATATGTTTGTGTGTATGTTTTTGTGTTTTTTAGTTGTTCTGCTTAGCGAGTGTGTTTTAAACTTCATGTTTTATTTATTGCATACCTTTGTGTTCAGTGGCTTCATGCGTCCTTTATTTTGTTTCACTGTGCATCGTTGTGTAAGCACCGTTTTTTTAAATATTTGTTTTCATATGTGCATGTGTGTTTTAAACTTTCTGCTTTGCTCACTGCCTGTGTTTGTTACACTGTTTACTGTCATGTATGTGAGAGCATCCATTTAGCTGTTTATTTCTTTGTTCTTTTGTTTCCGTGTTTTAGTTGCTTTGTATGCGAGTGTGCTTTTAATAGCTTTGTGCGCATACAATTGGGTCCATTCCATTGCCAAAGCAACTCCACCCTTCTGGCTTTTTAGGAAAATGTATAATGTCGAGTCCGGCTATGGGCTGTGTTTGAGTTTTTTATTCGTACTATTTTAAATATGAAAGTCTAATTTTAGGATCACTGCTGTAACATAAAAACATGTATTTACACCATAATTTACAAAACTTCGCTGTATAATTTAGTTCTCCAAGCATAGTAACCATGACAATGGAAAGGTCTACAGATTGGTTTGGTCCTGTCATTATGATGAATAAACCTATATTTCAGAGGTTAAAGTGAAATGTGTCCTAAGACTCTGCGGAGCAGGGTTGGTGGCCCAAAGCACGTTTTGCACAGCACTAGCCATGGCTTAGTCCCTGTGCTCAATTGTTGAGTATGGTACAGGCTAAGAAATTCCCAGAAATTCACTGAGAAGAACCAAGAGTAAAGTCAATTTATAATTAGTTTTATTTATAAAACCTTAATTTATGTTTAAAAAACACAATGAATTTTACTTTTTTTTTTAAAACAGTTAGCTCAGAAAAAAAAGACAGAAATTAACAAGTTATGCTTAGTGTCAAAATTCATAATTTTCTCAACAGCCATGGAAAACATAACTCGCACACCAAATACAATGCTTGTGCCCGTAAAAATATAAAACCAATAAGTAACAGCTCATAAAAGTACCACAGCAGTACATAATAGTGCAAATACACTTTATGTTATTGTTCTCTCATTCGTAGTGTTGTTGCTAATGTGATAAATAATCTCACCTTTACTATTCATTATATGGGCATATTATCAAGGGGGTTTATCTCCGCTTTTTTGGCTTTAAAAGCCAAGAAAGCGGAGATAAAATTATCTCCCTATTACCTAGCTGTCGCTAACACCAGTTAGCGACAGCTAGTAGGAGATAGCGACCAACTTGGGCCCCACTTTGCATGTCAGTGATATTTATCACTAATGACATGCAAAGTGGGCGTGCCAAGATGTTAGTGACTGAAAACAGTCGCTAACATCGCTATCTCCCATTACCAACTTTTGGAGATATTCCCACTAAGCGCGAATATCTCCAAAAGCTAACACCTGCCCTGAGCAGTTCTTAGCCATGTTATTCAATGGGAGGTGGATAACATGGCTAAGAGCATTAGCTCGGTAATGCATGAATATCGCTGACTTTTCAGCGATATTCATGCATTGCGGCCGATTTTTATCGCATTTGCGATAAACCTTGGTAATACTAAGGTTTATTTGCGGTAAAAATCACCGCAGCTTAGCGGTAAATTTTTGTCTCTAACCAAGCAATAGCGATAATTATCGCTATTGCTTGGTAATATGCCCCTATATCTTTTGTAATTGTATCTGTCATAGGAGCATTCGATTTGGTTTGCGAGTTATAGTTTCTGTAGCTGTTATGAGAATAATGGATCCCAGAGCTAATCATAACTTGCAAATTTCTATTATTTTTCTGTTTTAATTTGTGCACACATCTTATACATATACACATACCTGTACATCCACACCAACGCGTGCACATATATATTTGTGTGTGTGTACATGTGTAAATATATCAATAATTTCTTTGCAGATTCACTTAATGGATGTAAATGTATATACAATCCAAAGGAATCACTGAAAAACACACGTACTTACACACACTCTTTCTTTGTGAATGAAGTCCATCATTTTTCTGATTGATTGAATGCACAGATTACAGGTGCAGACATCTGCTGATGGGAATATTTAATCTAGTGTGTGTGTAAAATGTAATTCCTTCTACATTCCCAAAATAATCAATAAGGTCCTTATTTAGATGTTGGCAGGCAGGGTACTCCAAAACAGTCGTGACTAAATTACCCCTACAATCTTAGGGATATCACTGAAATATACGGTTAGTAGCTCTTTTGTCTTTCTTTCTTTTTTATGATTGCCCATTAGATTAGAATATATCTCTTTTAACTCATAGTATCATTGAATAAACAAATGTTAGTACCAAATATTGTAACTCTATGCTGTACCTTAGATGTTGCTATCAGCAAAACATACCACCGGCTGAATAATCATCCCCGCCACCCCCTCCCCTGCCGCCTTCCAATATGTATTTTAATCACTTGTCTGTCCAAGGTACGCTTTTATAATATGGATTATGTTTTGCCCCAAAAGCAGTCTTTACCCTTTCAGCATCCTGGAAAATGCACAATGCAGTGTGTGGTTAGTGGTAGAGGAGAGAATATTACTAAACTACAAAACTTCAAAAGCATTGTGGCAATTTTATAGTTGTCTGAAAATAAAGTACTTTTAATAAACCTCCTTATAGCAAAAAAAGGCTCTCCAATATATTCATGTTGCTAACAGCAACAGCTATTATCTATATATATGTATTTGCAATGTTGTGATCTTAAAAACGCAGTCCATCCCAAAAAACAATTGATTAGTTTTATATTATAGATCTACTGAACTTAGTACTCAACTTTTTTTTTTGTGGATTCGGATTGTTTTGAGTGGCTTCGTACCGGCCTTTCCTTTTATTTGTCACAGTGTTTATCGTCGTGTAAGTGTAAGTGTAAGTAAAAGAACCCGTTTATTTATTTACTTATATTTGTTTGTGCCTGTGTGTTTTTATGTTTTAAACTATTATGTGTTTTACTTATTGCGTGCCTTTACATTTACTGGCGTACTTTTTTAAAAAAATGAACTACTTCTATAAAACTGCCTCTTTGTAGCAAAAAACAGCCCCTACCGTTTACAAGCTACTTGTAGTACTACAGCGCTATACAAAATTACACATATCTTCACTTTGCTAACGGCAGTTAGCAAATAAATGCAACTTATTTTAATGTTGCTGTCAGCAAAACCGACCTCTTGCTGCATAACTTGGTCACATTCCTGTAACTTCTGAGTAAATGCACAATGCTCAATGTGGTTATTGTAGCTGTTATTGTAAGCTTATTATTTATAGCGATATCCTTTTTATAGGCTGTTTGTAGCACTGCAGAGCTCTAATAAAGTAAGCATATATTCATTTTGTTGCATAGTAAAAATATGCAAATATAAGTAACTTCTTCTAAAAGTATAGCGCTTACAAGCTAAAATTAGTTCAATCTCGAACTGAGAAAAAGGCTAAGAAATGCTTTATCACATAGCCAGTGTTTTGTTTAATGCTAGTTAAATAAGCAATAAATATGTTTTCAGTTTTTGTCTTTATGGTTGAAAGTAAAAAATGACAACAATACCAGGGGCCTCATCAGGATGGCAGGCGGACTTTGCCCGCCCGCCATCCTTTCGGTAGTAGGGACCGCCCTCCATAAGGGCGGGGGTCCCGTCGGCAGCATTAGGATGCGCCCGCCACAGTGGCGGGCGCATCCCACATTCCTACCATGATGCCGCCACGGAAAGGCATCCACAATTGCCCATCATAATATGGCTGGCGGTGTCTGATAGACACCGCCACCATATTATTCCTTTTCCGCCCTGGCCGCAAGGAAACCGGGGTGGAAAAGCGGCGGACGGTCTTCCCGTCCGCCGAGGTCCAACCCCACCATACTAATATGGCGGGGGTAAACAAATGCGGATGTCAGGCGGATTGCTCCCGCCAGGTTGGTGGTAGCCACCGCCAGCCTAGTGGGGGCAATCTGCCCGACATCTTAATGGGCCCTCAAGTGTTACTTTGAACTTGCATTAAACATTTGACAACCGAGTCTCCGGTCTCAGTTGGGAGATTTTTAGGTCGAGCCAGGGCCGGACTGGGAACCAATACCGGCCCTGGTAAAGTGCTTGGCCGCCCCCCCTCTAGACCCCCGGGGGGTTGGGGGTGCCGCCGAGCTCTTTGCCAGAACCGGTTTTCAGGCAATTTTGTTACAGGGCCGATTTTGCAGCTATACTGAAAAAATGGACCTGTAACAAAAACGGCTCCCAAGGGCCCCAAACCGGCCCCCTACCCTTGTGGCGCACCGGGGGATTGCCTGGTGCCCGCTACGGCCAGTCCAGCCCTGGGTCGAGCCAGGGCTGCACGTCCTGCTCTGCGAAGCATGCTATATTTGAGTATAGACTTGAAGCCCCACCCACTTTCCACCCATATTTGCCATTGGCTTGTGTCAATGCCCTTCATAAATGCTGGCTTATTATTCATTAATAGACTTATTCGTCCCTCCTTAGTACCGCCTTGCCTTCATTTGTAACCTCTCATGAGGACTGGCTCTTTTACTTCTGTTGTTGCACGGTATGTCTTATTTAGTCTGTAAGCACTATTTTATTTAATGAGTTTCTCCTACTGCAGGCACGACATGCTTTTCTGCGACATTCAGCACGCCATGCGCGCTTTAACTTTCCAAGCAGCCCAGGTCAATGGCGGCCGCTTACTTGAAATGAAATAGGTCGCACATTAACAAGAGTTTGAGCTATTGCGTTGTAAATGACAAAGGGGCATATTCACAAGAACGTGTGCTAAACACCATTAAAAAATGCTAACGCACCTTTACACATCTCAGCCGATCACTGGAATATATCCCTGTGTTAACGTAGAATTCACAACAAGGTGGTAGCCTGCGATAGTCTGCCGAAACCGCGGCCAATGTCTACGATACAACCACCTCGACGGCGATAAAAACACAGACCTCAACTCGAAAAAACATGCGATGGGCCAAAGCACGATGAGGAAATCAGCGATAAGTAGCACCAGACCTGCAACACACACATTAGAAAAAGCACTGAGAGGCAACATATAAATTTCAAAGCACAAATGCACAGAACATAAATCAATCCTGACTGTTCAATGATGTCAAAAGTGATCCTTTAATGGATTCGTAGACCACTCGTGGCGTGAGATGATGGACCAATACAGCCAACAAGTTTCGCCCTAGATGGGGTTTCCTCAGGGCAATTGTCAGAACGCTCCAATCCTATAATGGTCACCGAAGTCCCAAGATCACTATATTAAAATACTCTAAATTCGTATGGCCTTATTCCATTAATACAAGTATCCACAAGGAAAGCACTTTCAATTAATCTTCCACTTTGATCGAGATCCCACAGTCGCTTAAATCATGGCGCAAACTGTTCAATATGCATAATGCATTCCATATTTTCAAAATTCTTCTGTTCACTCAGATAGGTGACAGTCCTAGGGCTAGCACCGATCCAGAAAGCGAAAGACCAAGGAGAAACTTGCAGCCAACCAGAAGGCAGCAATGGAGACTGGAGGTGGGAGCCCAGCTGGATGACATGGAGGTGGGAGCCCCGTGATGGATGACATGGAGGAGCTGGTGTCAACAGTCATCAGTGTGGAGACTGTGGCTGGAGTTGAGGGAACAGACACTGCTCGACAGGACATAACACAACCACAACAAGGTGAGTGACCACCAGGTACTGGGGGGATGGGTGGAGGGAGCCACAATGGCACACATGCACAATCCAGCAGTGCACACCCACAATGACTTTGGGCCATGCCCATGATCAACACAATGTCACAATGTACAATGCCATGCTGTCTGAATATCAACATGTACCATGCAGCTACATACATGTGGACACATTATAATACACCATCTCCCCATCACATTGCAGGGGCACCATCAACACCCCCTGCAGAGCAGTCCAGCCACTCTACACTGATGATGAGAAGGACAATGCCATTGACAGCCAAGCCCTCCAACACATCATGAACATCATCCGCAACTCACCTCCAGCATCATGGCAGACCAGCTGCATCGACTACCCAAAGCACCCAGCAGGAGGCACCCACAGCCCCGGCAGTCTCCCAAGACGCCCAGGAACTACACATGGCCTTCCAATGCCATGTGCTGGAGGGCCAGAGGGTGACAGCTGAGCAGGTGAGGGTGGGGTTCTAACTCAAAGCTACCAAACTGGACGTCATCCATGGGTGTCTAGGTCCATCAGGGACCAGCGCTAGTCCCTAACGGACACCCACGGCCCACTCCATGGTCTCCAATGAGCTCTGACTGACATCGCTGGAGTCATGACCTGGAGAGAAGGACACCTGTCCGCTCAGACTGGCTCCAGCTGTTCCAGTCATGAGCTGGCACACATGCAAAGACTCATGGAGGACATGGTGTGGATGGAGGCAGAAAGGATGGCAGCCACCGCTGCACATCAGTGAAATGAAGCTGGGATCCACCATGCCCTGCAGATTTTCATCATGGCATTGCTGCCACAAGGTGTGGCGCTGATGAATGCTGCTGCCCCCACACCATCCACATCTCAGCCCCCTGGTGTGTCAGTGCCTCACAGTGCGGCAGGCGTATCCACTCCAGCACCTGATATGCCACCGCCACACAGTGCGGCCAACAATCCTCCTCTGGCCCCTGATGTGTCAGAGGAACACAGTGCCACAGCCTGTACTGCAACAACCACAGGTGAGGCAGAGCACACATACGACAATGAGGACGTGGATGGGATTGTCGTCAGAAGGAGGCACTAGCATTCATTTCTGTCACCTGTCCTTTTTCTGCTTAGTGCCGCACATGGCCTCATGACCTCCCACTGACCCCGAATACACTCCGCTGCACTCACCTTGGACCACAACATGGACTGCCATATCCTGTTTTATGACCAATGACACGGCGACCAGACTGCGGACTGTACCCTTCCTCTGCCGCACTACCTGTCATTCTCGGATGGACTCCAAAGGCTCATATTGGGTGCTTTGCTTGGCATGGCCCTGTACCGCTCCAGCTGCAAACTCCACTGGATGTGCAATAAATATTCAGTAATGCACTGCTGTGTCGTGTCTTTCATCATTCCTGCATGTATGTGTGGATGGAAGTAGGGACAGTGATTTCCCTTACGTCAATGGCGCTCATCTAGTGGGATGCCAGTCACATTGCCTATTGAGTCCTGGGTGCCGTGGACAGTACAACGGGGACACATGCATGAGTCACTTCCTGGTCCGGACATGGACTGACCACGCCCAGAGCCCCTGAGTCATTGTTTGCAAGCCCTGCCCTGGTCTGGCAAATGCCAGGCCAGACCACTCCAGCTGACGCTCCGAGGGGGGGCCCACATAGCCACCTGTCACAGGCATACTCGCTGGTGGTGTGCAGGTCACTGGTCTAGTTGTCAGCATGTCACGGCCACTCCCTGAGGGTAGGTCTGCACACACACCATACCAATCCGGCACAGGCATCACAGGCCATGTGACCCCACAAATATAAGGGGCCGACAACGTCACATTCCCCTCTACCGGTGGTGACTGGATGACAGATGCTCCACAGTGCTCAATCATAAAGGGCCCATTATTTGCTGCACACAGGGTTGGTGGCACCGAGGGCCTTGCAGCCAGCATGGACCTACCACCACATGGCGCTGACTGGTGTCACACAGGGTTAGTGGCACCCCAGTCCTTGCGGACGACACAGGCCTACCACCATGTGGGGCTGACTGGCGTCGCACAGGGTTAGTGGCACTCGATACCTAGCGGCCGACACGGGCCTACCACCATGTGGCACTGAATGACGTCACACAGGGTTAGTGGCACCCGAGGCCTTGCAGCCAACACTGGCCTACCACCACGTGGCGCTGACTGGCTTGGCACAGGGTTAGTGGCACACGTAACTGCTGAGCAGGTGTGCAGCCTGCGATGATGATGTGTGCACTGATGTGGTCTCCGCCATTGATGACTCAGGACTCAGCGTCATGTGTAGGACCTGATGGGCCGCGGGCGGGCCTACATGATGTGGACCATGCCACATCACGGGCCTGGAGCTCGGAGGGCCACGCGGTATGCCTACTGATGGGTACACCGGTGGCAGCAGGTAAGCAGTGGGGCCTGTGTGCACAGTTGCAACAGTGTCTCGCTCTCTCTCCCTTCCCTCTCTCTCTCTCTCACTCTCTCTCCCTTCCTTTCTTTCCCTCTCTTGCTCTCTCTGGCTCAACTTCCTTCTCTGTTTCTCTGTGTCTCGCTCTTTTGATGTGTGCATGGCACACGTCCTGATTTTGTAATTTCATTTCCACGCTGTGTCATTGAGATTGTCCCTGGCAGACCCAACAGGAGTCTTCCGCATTACTGTTTTGTGATGTGTTTCAATAAAGTTTTTGGTTGTTACTTCAGTGCTGTGTGACTGTTTCTCGATCCTCTGGCCAGACAAGTGTGTATTAATGTTGGCACTGTGTTTTATCGTGTGTTTGTTGTGGCTCTTGTGTCGTGCACGATATGTGAATGTCCGGAGGTGGTCCGGGGGGATGAGGGGGGGGCTGGGGTCGTTGCGGTGGGTGTTGTTGCCCTCATGGGCATCGGCGTTGCATGATCATTGTCTCCATGGCATCTGTGGGTCTTCAGGTGTGGCTTCGAAATTATGCATTGGCCAATTATTTCAGTAAAGTGAAATGTCCAGGAATTAAGCCAAGCACGCATTTCCTGAATTCCCACAGTTGCGTGCACTTGTTCCAAGTTCTGCCATTGTTTCATTTTTGAGATTTCTATCTTTAGACAGCAATTAGTACAATCAGGGGATTCAGAAGGATGACAATTTCCTTTTTGGCACACCTCCATCTTTCGCTTGCCACATTTGTGTGTCTGCAGTCATTGTGGCAGTCGTTGGTCAAGGCATGAAGAAAAAGCTGTGCCACCTCTGAGGTCGTCGCTCCAGGGTTCCTGCTGTGTGAAGACTGACGCTAATACGACAAAAAAATTGCAAGTATCTCTGAACTAAAGCAAATTTTGGAAATGTTGAGATCTTACGATTGCCTTTTATGCTTTCTAAAAATGGATAATGCAGCTCCAGTTATTCTGCGTGGCCCTATTTTCCTTTACTGAATCTGGGGTGTTTGACCTGGTCATTCTGTCTGTGCCCTGCTGGTTGTTCCCAGCCTGCAGCTCCTGTTTCTTTATACACACACTCCTTGAGGCATGGGTAAAGTGAGGAAGGCCTAAGGGCCCCCACCTTCCTCGAGGCACCCTGGTAAAGTGAGAGAAGCAGTCGAAATTTCTGCTATAAGAGCCTCGTTTATAAAAAAATACAGCTTTTAAAAAAAATTGAGAACCTAGCATGCTTTTGAGAAACGTAGAACCACATTTACTGAGGGTTTGCGCTGGGGCAAAGTGTCACAGAGCGAGGTTATTTACATTTTTTCACAAACGTTATTTGCTGTACACCGCTTTGTGCCACTATTTATCAAGGGAACCTTATTTGGGCGTAACATGGACAGATGAGCGCAAAGACCCATCGCTTTTGAAGCTCATCCCGATCTACTAAAATAGCCAATCCGGCCTTAGAGTTAAAAACAGATAATGCTCCCTTGAAGAAGGCGCTAAAATGGAGACATTATTCTAATTTCGTCAAGCATTTTACACATTGCATGTGTGCTACACAGTACAGCACAATTACAATGTCTGGAAGCATTTGTCTAGGAGTAGTATTTTTTACTGGCAGGGTGAGGTTCTAGTACAAAGCATATGCCAGACAGCCCACCTCTGCAACATGGTGCAAAGGTCGTGCGTGGTGCTAGCGATCCTGTTTGAGTTCCAGACAGTACAGGAGTAGTGGTCAGTTTTCCTGAATAAATATGGTTCTGCAATGGTTTATCTCTGTTGCGCAAATCAGTGAAAACACTTGCTATGCTGCTTTGTGGCAAAAAAGAAATCGGTGCCTTACTGACCCATTCTTTGCCGGGCTAGCCTTAACCCTCTCTCCCTCAAATGGTCGATGGTAATTACATTAAAAAATATTCTTTCTATGTAATTAATTTCGCCATACTTTACATCAATTCTTCTACCTTAACCCTCTCTTTTAACCTCTCTCTATCTACTTCTCTCTATATATATTTGTATTTTCTCTCAGCTCTTTCTTCCTCACCTTTGTCTATCTCATCTCTCTTTTAATATACCCATTATACCTCGCTCCATTTCATCTCTCTCTACCTCTCTATCATGGCCTTGCTACTCTCTCTATCTCTGTCTGTGACTACATATCTATCTATCACTCTTGATCCCCTCTCTCAACTCACTCTCTACCTCATCCCTCTTTATTCTTTAGTGCTCTCTTTCCATCTGAAGTCTCTGTATCTCTACTCCTTAATCTTCACTTCTTACATAACTTCAGTCCAGATGTACTATTTACTGGCTGCACAATGCTGGCAATCTCCAACCAGTATTTCTGCGTCCAGTAAGGAATTTTAAGAACTGACTGATGTACTAATAGGTCGGTTCTTAAATGTCGTAATCATAGCAGGTTGGAATCTCACCTACCTCATAAATACTAATGAAGTAGGTCACACTTTGTAACTCACTATGATTGGAGGCCATCACAGGGATAGTGGTCTACTGAGGTCAGCAGCCCACTTTGCCTGTGATTGATTTTTAAATATTGGAAGTGGCAGGGTGCACAACGAAGAGGTAGATTAGTTAGTCAATGGGAGGCTTCTGAATTCTGGGTGCACTCATAGGGTGGTGTTATCCGTCTGAAACACCTTAAGATATCACTGTGGTTGTGTATGCGGGGCCCCGCAAATACATCCCCTGGTGAGGCACACCAATATGGATCACACAAAAGTGCTTCTGTTTTCGGTTATAAATCTTTGTTTATTTCATTTCCATTGTTATATACGTATGGTCCCTTTAAGGATGATTGACTTCGATATTAAACAGCATATCAGAAGACGACAAATGTTGTAACCCGTTAACATTTAAACATTGACCTCCAATGCATTTCGGGCTTAGGTGCCCTTGGTCACGGAGAGCTGAGGAGGAAGCAGAGAAAAGCGACAGTGAGGGAATGTATCGCTATTGGAGAGGTCGGGGGGGTCTATTAAAGTGCTATGGTGTGTGGGCTAATGAAATAAGTGCGCGGAGCTACGGTGCAGGGTGGGGTGTGTGATGGGAATGTTACCGCCGGTGGAACAAACAAAATATAAGTATCTAAACCTTAGTTTCTCAAAGTCTTACTTCAAAGTTACGCGTGGCGTCCTGAGACGTTCTCAGTCAGTCATCCATCCGTGTAGTGTGGGGTGAATACTGCGTGCATAGACATATAAACAGATAAACAAAGGTAAACAAAGGTAAAAAGGTGTGAGTGAAACTGAAATAAGGAGGAAGCCTCACCTTCCTCCTTATTTCACCCCACACTACACGGTGTCCCTGTAGTTTTCACCACTTCAATATGGCCCCCGTTACATTCGGGCGCTAGTCCGTCATCTCTGTCCATGTAATTATTAAGCAGGTTGTCTCACACGCGTTTGAGACAGCGAATGGATGACTGACTGAGAACGTCTCAGGACGCCACGCGTAACTTTGAAGTAAGACTTTGAGAAACTAAGGTTTAGATACTTATATTTTGTTTGTTCCACCGGCGGTAACATTCCCATCACACACCCCACCCTGCACCGTAGCTCCGCGCACTTATTTCATTAGCCCACACACCATAGCACTTTAATAGACCCCCCCGACCTCTCCAATAGCGATACATTCCCTCACTGTCGCTTTTCTCTGCTTCCTCCTCAGCTCTCCGTGACCAAGGGCACCTAAGCCCGAAATGCATTGGAGGTCAATGTTTAAATGTTAACGGGTTACAACATTTGTCGTCTTCTGATATGCTGTTTAATATCGAAGTCAATCATCCTTAAAGGGACCATACGTATATAACAATGGAAATGAAATAAACAAAGATTTATAACCGAAAACAGAAGCACTTTTGTGTGATCCATATTGGTGTGCCTCACCAGGGGATGTATTTGCGGGGCCCCGCATACACAACCACAGTGATTTTTAAATATGCAAACCTTTAAAAAATGCAGCCTATTCCCTTTAAGGAAATGGGACTGGATTGAAAAAGAAAAGTTTACTCTTTTGTTTTTTTAAGAGTTGACTGTGGTTCCATGGAGCTCTGCCTACTGTTTAACAACACTGTTGTACAAGATGACATAGTTAGTGTTAAAAAAATCTAGCTGTCCTTATTCTTGTCTTGTCGCCCTTGACTTAGTTTTGGGTTCTTCTGCTCTGGGTGACAATCTTGTCGACCTTGATCATAGAATTAACCCACCCGGCAACTTCAACATACAGTTCAAATATACTACACCTCGAGACCTGTTTGCACCAATGGCCCTGCTTCACCTCTCAGTATCAAAGATTGACTTGGAGAAGAACTCCAGGGTAACCTAAAGGAGACCCATTTATTGTCATCCAGTGCAAGTGCACTTCCCCAGGAGAGGTCGGTGCAGAGTCAGACCTGCTTCTTAATTTACACTCCATAAATATGCCTAATGCACCTACCCACATTCAGTTAACGCTAGCTTGATGGGGAAGGAAGGCACGTAAAATATGAAGTCACACCAGAATGTTGTTTGCGAGGAAGGTTTCTCTTTGATTTCTGGTTGGAGTCAAATAAAACCTCATAGAGCAAGAATGTACTACTATATTAGAAATTATGATGTTTCTTTATTTCATGATACCTGGGCACTGGACAAATTTCCATGAATGGATTTGTTTCATACATTGTGGAAGCTTTACCACCAAGAAATTCAGGGTGGGCGGTGAGGGGTCTACTGATATTGGTAAAGACAGACATGTTGTGTACCTATAAATTGCTGAATGTAGACCCACCTGATTTAATGCAGGTTTTGCTTGATTTACAAACGGGACTGAAATCGGTGTTATTAAATATATATGCTGGGTCTATGCTTTCAACTAATGAATCACTGATTATATCTCTTTTAGACAATTTTATTGTATAGTTCCAGCAGAATGCTAAAGTTATTGTAGCTGGTAATTGTAACTGTTCATTTGAACCCTCTCATTCTTTCAGTATGATAACAGAAAAGAAGGATGAGCAATGGGGTATTCCTTGCCTTGAGGGTAACTTTTATCACAGCCTCTCCAATTTTGCTCTATAAATTGCATCAGTGGCAGTGCGGCAAAGTCAGAGATCATGTAATAGGAGAACCCGCTCTGACCAAATGAGAGTAGCTACATTCAAGAGGGGAACCTCTACTAGCCTGATTGACTACATTCTTCTGGGGGTCAGTCTCTGGCCACTACTTTATGGCATGGTGGTTATACCGCAGACAGAGAGCGACCATAATCCCCTGATTGTTACACTTGTAGGGATTGATCTTTCGAGATCGCTATCCACCCTGCTTACTGTGGTTCCTGTACCTGTTATGGCCAACAAATATAGAAGAGTTTCTTGGCCTAGGGTTTTGGCTAATGAGGACATTCATGCTGAGATATATCAGTGGTGCATACATTTTTATCTAAATATGAGAATTCCTCGGAGGAGGCCATACTAATCCTAGACATTCACAGTAGTCTTTTAATTGTTTTTTAGTGGTAACATATAACCCCCTCCCTAAGACCCAAGATGGTATTTGCCAGAATAGAAGCAGGCCAGGGAAGCGCTGAGAAGAGTTGTTAGGGACCATAATCGACTCGAGATTAGCACAGGCCGACGGGATTACAAGTGTGCAATTGATCTTGCAAAAAGGAAGTGGGTGGATGCTAATTGGCAGGACATGCTCCAGGCCCTTAAATTGAATGATGGCTGGACATGTTGGCATTTTATTGCAAATGGGAGAACTCAAAGCTTTAAACACAATAGGAATAATATCCCACCAGAAAGATGGGAGCAATATTTCGCAAAACTATACTCTCAGGCTCAATCTATAAAACAGCCCCATAATGTGGTTGAGGAGTGTCTTGAGGGCAATGTCATCAGCTGGGAAATGGTAAGACCTGTGAGATATCTTTCAGTATAGAAGATACCCTCTCTGCTATTAATAGTCTTAAGGTGCTAAAGGCCGCCAGTCCTGAACGCATTCCTGGTAACCTATATAAATAAGAACCTGGGCTGTGGGCTACATATGTGAATATCCTTTATAACGTAATAGCAAGGGATGTATGATGTTATGACGCGTACTTTGACAACGCGTACCGTTACAATGATACTTTTACAACGCAAGTCGTTACAACGACTTGCGTTGGGGGGGGCGCTGGATAGTAAATAGTTTTATTTACTATTCCAACTCCAGTCCCGGTGGACTCTAGGGAAGGAGTTGGATAGTCAATTAAACTATTTACTATCCTGAGCGCCCCCCGCGCAAGTCATTGTAACGACTTGCGTTGTAAAAGTAGCGTGGTAACAGTACCGCGTTGTTAAAGTTTCGTCGTAAAGGATGTTTCCCAATAGCAAGTGGTGGGGAGATCCAGGACACCTGGAGGGGGCAGAAATAATCCTATTATTCAAAAAGGGAGATGCCCACTGTCCATCTAACTATCGGCCAATTAGCCAAGTAGATAACCTTCAAAAAATATTTGGAAGATAGATTTTAAATAGATTACAAGAGTGGATGGATGATCTGAGTATTTTAACTCCCTTTCAGGCAGAATTTCGTGATAAAGTTAGCACTTTAGATCAGGTTTTCAAATTTGCCCTCCTTTACTGGAGATATATCCTGCTGGGTAACCAGAAACTCTATGTGGCATTTGTGGGCTTGCGTGCTGCATTCAATTTGAGACACAGGGAGAGTCTTTGGAGAAGACTAGTAGACATGGAAGTTCCAGGGGGGTTAATTGGATTACTAGCCAGGTTTCATGAAAAAAATTACGCACAAGTCAGGTTTGGTGACGGAAATGGGTTGAAAACACGCATCCCAGTCGCAAAAGTGGTTTGACAGGGGTGTGTTCTGGCTCCCACCTTGTTCACCTTTTATATAAAAGATGTGGCTAAGGAACTGACAAAGTGTGTTACTGATTCTCCTACACTCAATAGGGTTAAAACACAATACTCCTGTTTGCCGATGATTCATTAATAATCTCCAAGTCCCCAATAGGGATTCAAATTCTGCTAAATAAATTTTTTGAGTTCTGCAATCAGAGGGGTTTCAAATTGAATGCTGCAAAAAACAAATGTATGGTCCTTGGTAATAGTGTCAAGAAGAGCTGTTCAGTAATGGGTGGGAACAACCGTTTGATAAGGATTTTTAGTTTTGATTATTTGGGGGTGATATTGTCGGAAAAAGTTAGGTGGTTCACCAAGTAAATAAAGGACCTCCTATGATATGTCATAGGTCTAAGGCCATTTTACGTTTCCAGAAGAATGCACACTCGCGTTTCTTTTCCCCTGCTTTGGAAGCCTATTGAGAATGGCTCAAAGCGCTGCATTGTATGCCGCGAAGTCTGGAGCTACAGTGACATGAAGAGGCTTGCAGCAATTAATTTGTTTGATCATTGCTCTCGGTTCCCGTAAGTTCCTCTTTGATCCCACTTTATATTCACACAGGGATGAAAAGAGCATCTTATGTGGTGCATTTAAAGCCGCTACTATTCTGTATCTGTATCAGGATTAACCCAGAATTTGCGGATTGCAGAGATTGCTTGAGTGATGTAAAGAATATGGATCATGCTTTGGAGATACCCTGGTTAAGCTATGTAAGAACTGATGTAGAAATTGGATCCGACAGAGTGTGGGATTCGCCCGAATAACTGTGTAAGACTGGCAAGCAGATCTTGAAATCATCTGATTGGTCACTAGTGTGGCAAGAAAAAACATTAGGGGCACTACGGGCCATCCTACCTAGCCGTTACTGGAATTTAAACCTACTCCTGTTTTTGAAAGTTACATGGACAATGTAACATGACCATTGGCCAAGAGCTTGTGGATCAGATTTATAACAGGCAGTTTTCCCCTTTGATCATTAATCAAAAACCGGAATAATATTTTCTCGCCTGACTCATGTTCAGATTGTGGCATGAATTCTGAGACTCTTAACCATATTATGTTTGTATGTCCTGAATACAGTGGTGTGTGTGGAAAACGGTTGCGCCCGATCTGCTTGCCTTGGAGATATCACACCTTAGAGAGGCAAAACTAATGTTGACGACTGACACATCTGGCCTGGTTGTCTTTTCCGTGAGCCGTTTTTTGTTAAATATCTGGTTAAAGCGAGAGAAGCTTCTGAAATTATTGTAAATTGATAATTTTAGTGCATGGGTTGTCCTGTGGAAACCATTTTAATCATATATATCCTAGGTAAATTGTGCTTCATATAGTTATAACCAGTTGGCCAGTCCAAATTTAAAGCACTTTTTTCAATATTGTATTTTGTAAATTATCATGAATGTTCTATATATTTTCGAAAACTAGGATTAGTTTTAATTAATACAATTTAGAGATGTAGCGCTAAGACAATTAATTTGCGGTACTATCTTGATATTCTGACAGAAACAGCTGTAATGGAACAGCACTGCACTTGGTCTGCTTTATGATTAGATTTTAATGTTCATATGGATGCCACTCACATTAAAATATAATAGGCAACCACAATGGTTTTTTAAAACCACTCCCTCTTTCTATTCATGGGCCTCCACTTAGTTTAGAAGTGCATCCCTGTCGTCAGGTGTATGCCCGCCCTCCATCAAACCAATTTTTTGGAGGACGAGGACTGGCCAATGATGAAGCATGACACCAGGTTTACGGAAAAAATCAGCATTTCTACCACCCACTGAACTATCCCATGTCACATACAAGTGTGTGAACAGACAGTCCTAAAAGAAATGGACGTAATCAACCACCAGAAAACTAAGGGCTTCCAGAACCTTACTAAAGGCGTAAGGAATGCATTACAGAACCTCAAAACTTACTCTGAACTTGTCATTAAACCGATGGATACAGGGGACGTAATTGTCTTGATGCACCAAACAATGTATTGTGATGAGTTCAAGTGACTCCTACCTGATACCATCAGCTATGACATACACCAAAGTGACCCTCTGGACCATCTCTCATTGAGAATTAGAAACATGATAGGCGAAGCCCTCAACAACATGTGGATAACTAAAAATGAAGCAGAATTCCTCTACAATGAGAACCAAGGACAACAAGGTTTTACACCTTACCCAAGATATATAAACAAAGGATGCCACCACCAGGAAGACCTATAGTCTCAGGCATCAGCTCTATTTTAGAGCCCCTGTCGCAATTTAGCAAATTGTCTATGAGTCCAATTGTTCGAAAATCTCCCTCGTACCTAATGGATACCAAGGATGTCCTGTGCCTAGTACGAGACATGGAGACCAACATAGAGGAGGACCTGTTTATCATAATGGATATAGAGGCGCTGTACACTGGCATCCCTCAGAGACGCACACTGGATGTAGTAGAGAGGATTCTACTGGAGATGGATTGGGAGTTCATCACCCCACAACACTTCATTTTGGAGTGTGCAGAATTGGCCTTGACCGAAACTATTTTGAATTTGAGGACACAATCTACTATTAGATCAAAGGCATATCGATGGGCAGCACATTTGCCCCCAGCATGGCATGCCTCTATGTGCAACAGTTCTAAGAGGACCATATCTAAAGCGAGAACAACCCATATGCACAAAATCTGAAAGTATGGAAGGGTTATATCGACAATCGTGCTCATTGTTTGGCATGGGAGTGAAGAGACATCAACAGCCTTTGTCCAATGGATCAACACGAAAAATCAACATCTGAGATTTTACCGATACCATCAATAAGAACCATGCTCCATTCTTGGACCTAGAGATTACCGTGACCACCGGAGGCGTAAGTACCAGAGTACATCACAAAAATGCAGATAAAAACAGCCTGTTACCCTATGAGAGCTACCACCCAAGATAATTACGGTAGAATTTCCCAGTTGGACGATTCCTTCGAGTTTGTAGGAATTGTTCCTAAATAGAGACATACAATGAACAAGCTGAGCACCTTGAACAAAAGCTGCTGGATCGCCATTACCTGATAAAAATGGTTTGAAATGCTAAGAAGAAGGCCAGAAATAACAATTGTCTCATTGTGTTGGAGAACAATCCCAAGGAAAAGACTGACAGAGTGGCGTGTGTTACAACATACACGCCAGCATCAAACAGTATACAGAACATCATTAGAAAAAACTGGCACATTCTCAATGGTGCCAAAAAACAATGGGAACCGCCTCTCTTTGCATTTAAAAGAAACAGGAGCCTTCGAGATGAGCTGGTACATGTTAAAACTCCCACTCTGGAAATAGAGACACAACCAACACTGTGGAACACACAAAAACTAACAGAACATTTCCCATGTGGCGGCTGCGTTGCTTGCCCCCTGACCACCACCACAAAAGAAGTGAACACACGAACCACAAACCTCTGGAAACTCAGCAATTTCAGCAACTGCAATACAGAAAATGTAGCTCACCTGTCCGTGCAGTTTAATGTATATAGGAATTACCACCCGCAAAATAAAGATACGCATCAATGAACATCAAAGCACAATTTGATGCAAGAAGACTTACAAGACATTTCCTCAAGCAGAATCACAAGGACACTGATTTGAAATGGGTAGTCCTAGAGGTAATGAAAAAAGGAAGAACAGATCTGACTAAACCCCTCCATACTAGAGAACAACAGTGGGTTTGCTGCTTACGATCCTGGGAAAATGGTCTCAATGACGAAATCCCATGGTTACATCTGAACCAATGACGCACCTTTGCTTACATACCATGAAAGTAATTGAACTGTGCATTTAGCACCAAGCTACATATACTTTTACCACTCCTTCATTGCTCCCTGCTCTCATGGAACCTAACCTGCAATGAGCTATGCGTGCATAGGGTATCACTCCACCACTTTAACAATGTGCAGTCTGCTAGTAAAAATATAATCAAACCCTGTGCACCCTTTCAGCACAAAGGGACAGTGACTTACTCAAGCTCCCTATCACACGATAGAAACCTTCTGGACTACTTCTTAGCCCGCGCATTAACAGCAAGCATACGAGGGCTTAGGCACACCCATCTGTCTACATGAGGCAGCTTGATTCCATGCGACGCGACCTAACTCTGTACTAAAGAATAATGCGCATGCGCATGTACCTTAGCACACGAGCACCAAGGCACGCCCTTGTATTTACATTGTGCAGCATGCAGCCCTTGTGTATGATCGCACTCCCGCATGCTGCACCAGAGAGTCTTATCTTTAAGCGCCCACCAAAGCCAGGCAGTTACAGTGGCGCGCTCTATTGGGACACCGGTTCCCCTCACAATCATTTAAGGGGGGACCCGGGGAGAGCCGTGCGCGAGCCGGTCTCTCCCCGGGTAGGTTCGCGCAGGTCAATGGCCACAGCAGGTGGGGTGTTGATTAGTGAGGGCCAGGTGGGGGAATTAGGGCCAGCGCAGGGCAAGGGAGCATTGCGCACTAGGGAGGCGGGCGGCGAGGTTCGTTTTTGTGCGGGCCCCTGTTTGTTTTCCTACCTGATGACGGATGCTGAGGAAGTGCGGAGGGCGGTCTGGGTCCTTTGCTAGGCGGGGCACGAAGATTTGTTGTGGCCTGGAGTCCCGGTGGGGCTTGCTTGCCCCGTTCGTAAGGCAGCTGGGGGAGTCGCGAGGGCAGTGTCTGCCTGCCTTTTCACTCCGGCTAAGATCGAGGACGACGGCGAGGCGGCAATGCCAGAGGCAGAGCCTCCGGAGAGGCGGTTCACGCGGATCAGCTGCCAGCCCCCTCCGGAGTGTCGGGCCCCCTGCAGCAGCTATGTCCTGCCCCTCGTGGGGCTGCTGGCTTGCGTGGGGTGTCCGGTGGGAGGCGGGGGCACTCCGGGGGAGGCCCCTGAAACAGGGGAGTGGTGTTTTTCTCTATCAAGGCCCTTAAGCCTGCCTTGAATGTTAGAGGTAGGCGGGGGCAGAGTTTGCTGCACAGAGGCTCGTCCTGTGAGCCCAGGTTGACAGTGCAGAGCTCCCCCCACATGCTCTTCACGTGAGTGGGGTTGCGCAGGGGCCTCCAAGGGGGGATGTTGGTTCCCCTTTGCTTCCCGTTGTTTTTCCCAGCCTTCTGGGGGTGTGCATCTCGTTGGGGACTCCTCGGCTGCCCACATTAACCCCCCCCTGTGTCCTTCCCCAAGCCTAGGGGGGCGCCCCTTGATTTCTCTGACCGGTGGCATGGGACTTGGGCGGCTGACGTTGGGTGTGGTTGGGCGTTGGTGGGGATTTGGAGGTGGCTCCTCTGGGTGCGGATGGGGGTTAGGCACTTCGGTGACGGCGCGGTATGGTCTGAGCGGCCGTAGGCGTATGGCTCCTACTACCGCATTTCTTCCTGTTTCAATACTGAGTGGTTTGCGGGCTGCCCCAACGGCGGTTTCTGGGGAGGGGAAAGCGGAAGGGGTTTTTGGAGCGGATTCCTCTTTTCAGCGGCAGGGCGCAGTGCGCAGTGATGGTATCCAATGGGAGTCTTATGATGGAGGTGTGGGAGATGGGGAGATTCCTGGTGGAAGTGGAAATTATGTTGAGGATGATGTCTTGCATTTGGATATTGATGATGATGATTGGGAGGAGGGAGAGGTACGTGATGGGGAGGTTGGTAATGTTGCACCGGTTTGGACACACCTTTTTTCCCTTGTAACACACGTATGCTTCCTCTCACATTTTGTTTGCCTTTGATACTTGCACAGGTGCCCTCATTGCCTACGTTACATTTATGCTGGTGCCTGGTTGTCTAGCTTATATTGCAGTATTAAACCTCTACTTGTTCTTGGTTTTCCTTTGTAACCTGCACATTTGTCACTTTTTCCTCTGGGCGCTTTTGCTACCCATGTCTTTTGTTTTCTCACAATTGTCGCTTTTACCTCATGTTACTTAATGTCGGCATTTGTAATCTGTTCACATGTAATGTTCTCCTCATGTATCAGTCTGTCCTTTTTGGGGAGAGCTCTGGCGCCTTCGAGTGGGGTTTGCGCATTCTGAAAACACATGAATGGCTGACTAACTATATACATATATACCTTTTTTTGCATGAGTTGCAGGGGGGATGCACAGATGGAACTTGTGAGGGTGCAGGCTGTAGGGTCGCACAATGAGGAGGCTGGTGCTTATAGTTATCTCTGTATACCTGGGATGGGATACGCATGGGTATACTCTACGTGTTACTTAGGAATTGTAGAGTACAGAGGGCTAATGCATATACTAGTGATTAGAGTTATCTCTATATACATAGGGAGTGGATACGAATGGATATACTCTAAGCGTCACATCGGCATGGTTCTGGGTACAATGGCCCCTCCTCATGCCCCTGTTTCTCCGGTGTGTAGTGGGGCTGGCCAGGTTTTCGCTACGTCTCTCCAATTAATTGGCAGGGCTTATGTGTGAACCCCTCTCCCAGCAGGTTCAGCCTGGGGCCCTTGGTTCACTTGTTTCCTCGGTCGGTTTGTTTGTGGGGCATGGGGGTGTGTTGCCGAGCTATGCTCCTTTTCCTTTGGGAAGCAAGGTGGTTGGGCCTGACTCTATGCATGCTGCGGTGTCCTTGTCCGGGAGCCTGCTCCAGGTGGCGATTCATGCGTGGTTGTTTCCACTGCTGCGGCCAGTGTTTGTGGGTATATCAGTACGGTGCAGTCTGGCTTGAGCGGCTACAACGGCAAGGTTACAGCTACAGTGCGTCGGTCCTCGGCTGATAGGACACAGTTACGGGATGCGCAGGAGGCGTTTCAGTCTGAGGTGGAGGGCACTGGAAGGGGATCTGGAGCGGATTTCTCTTCTGGAATGTGAGGCGCAGTGCGCAGCGACGTTATCCAATGGCATTCTAACGTTGGTGGACTTGGTGATGGCAAGTTGCCTTGGGGCTGTGGGGTTTATGTTGGACATGATGATGACCTTATTTTGGATGTCTCTAATGACAACAGGGAGGTGGGTGAATTACGAATTGAGGATGTTGCACATGTTCAATTCACAAATGAGGGGGGTGGGTTGGGGCAATCTATTTCTCTCAGTATTTTGCAGGAGTGCTGTGTGACCATGCAAAAGTTCAAGTCTCATCCTCAATCAAGTCACGTCAAGGGGACCCTGAGTTGTTTCAACAGAGAATGTCGCAGTGTCGAAAGGTAAGGAAGGCTGGTGGTCTGTTTGGCAACAAGGGGAGAGTCTCCCAGTTTCGTTCTAGATCTATTGGTATTGGGGATGAGGTTGTTGGGGAGCAAGTTGCTCTTCAAACGCTGCTTGTGGGGCAAGCTGATGTGAATAATAAGTTTGGAGGGGACGATGCCGCCATTTCACGTGAGCGGACAGGGGACTATGTTGCGGGCTGCCCTAACGTCTTTTTTTGGGGAGGGGAGAGCGGAAGAGGTTTCTGGAGCGGATTCCTCTTTTCAGGAACAGGGTGCAGTGCACAGTGATGGTATCCAATGGGAGTATTACAATGGAGGTCAATCCCATGTCGTTAGTTTTTTGCAGGAGTCTGGTGCGGACCACGCAAAAGTGAGAGTTCCGTCTTCAACAAAGCCATGCCAAGGGGATTTCTGCGGTGTCTCGACAAAGTTGGTGCAGTTGCCTAAAGGTCAAGAAGGGTGGTGGTCTGTGTGGCAACAAGGGGAGAGTCTCCCCGTCAAACGTACTCGTTCTCTTGGTGTTGGGGATGGGGATGTTGGTGAGAAAGTTGCTCTTACCAAGCTGTCTGAGCGGCATGCTGCTGTGAAGTAAGTCACAAGGGGTGATACCGCCGTTCGAGCGGGGCGGACAGGGGATGATGCTCACACAATGCCTTCAAGTGAAGGGGACCAGTCTGTTCGCAAAAAGTTGCCTTACTCTGGAATTGCTATGCCGTTAGGTTCACACTTATTGGAGAAACCTACGTCTGGGATTTGGAGTAACGAGTTTGTTGATGTTTTTAAGTTGCCATCTCTGGCAAATTGGCGGGGGTCTCTTTTTATGGGCTGCTGCGGTGGGGAAGAGATCCGGTAGGAGGGGGTGTTGGTCAAGGTTTTGAATGGTCTGGGTAGGCTGCAGTCTGTTTCCAGGTGTTTGCGCCAGCCGGTCACTTTGGATTGCTCCAACAAATGTTGTCTCAATTAAAGGGTTTGCTGTTATGATGAGTTTGAGTATTTCAAATTTAGGTTGTGTTTTGTGTGGTTGTTTTTTCGGGGGGCCTTTCGGGCCTTTGAGATTTTGGGCTTGCGCACTAGGGTGGGCATGACCTGTGAGGAAGTGGTTCTTGAACCAGATAGGTTGCGCATCTGTTTGCGTGCTTCCAAAACGTACCAGCTGGGTAGAGGTAAGTGGGTTTTCTTGTTAGGAGTGGTGTTGTGGCTTTTTGCCCAGTGTGTGAGTGGGAGTGTTTTTGAAGTCTTGTGCTTTTTCGTCTGGTGCGATCTTATGTGACGCTGATGGCAGTCCCGTTACAGTTGTTCAGTTATTGGCTGTGTTACGGAAGGTATTGTTAGCTCTGGGATTGGAGCTTTCACAATTTGGTACCCATTCCTTTTGGATTGGGGTGACGACTGAGGCTGCCCGGCAGGGGTGGGACTGGTCTCAGATCCGGAGAATTGGGAGGTGGAGGTCTGGGTGTTGCGAGCAATATGTGAGAAAGTAGCACATCTTTGCTTCGTTAACATTTCTTTTTCTACTAGGTCCCTGGCTCAGGCTGGCTGGCTTAAACCAGAGGGTTTGGATTATTGGACACTCCTTCGTGTCGTGGGCCACAGTGGCTGCAGAAGGACAGCTTTGTGGGCGATCTTTAGGTCTTAACAGTTTAACACATGAGTTTGTTGGCATGGTATTGGAGGAATGGGTTGGAGGGGTTTGTTTCCTTTGCTGGCTACTCTTGGTTTTAAGGGTAGGGGCCCGCCTGACCTGCTAGTCATTCTTTTGGGCGAGAACGACCTGGTCTCTTTATCTGGCTTACCTTTGATTAAAACATGGCACATGGATCTGGAGGTAATCAGAGAGGCATGGGCGAGCAACATGGTGATCTGGACAGAATTCGTGCCTCGACTTCACTGGACTGGTGCAAGGAACGATTCTGCGATGGACAAAGCACGGAAGAAGCTGAACCGTTCTATGAGACTGTTTTGCAATGATTTCTGTATTTATGCTTTGGCTCACCCTTATTTTGCAGGTTTCGGAATGGCAACTATTTCGTGAGGATGGTGCCCACCTTTCTCGCATGGGTCCCTCATTTTGTCTTTTAGAGTTACGCGATTTAATTGCAAAAGTTCTTGATTTTCAATTGTGGTGCTCTCAGAGTTCAGTTTCACTGTTTGAGTGGGGCAGGAAAACTCTAAAGGTTTTCCTGGGTGGCGGATTTTAGTGGGGGGTGGGCAGCCTGGAGCGGGTTGGTCCATCCTCAATAGGCAGTTGTGGGAAAGGAAGGGGTATACATAAGAGTTAGGGGCTTCTGGTTTGGTTAGGGTTAACTTGGTGGGGGGTTTATCAGTGGGTAGGAATGATCTGTTAGGCTGAGAGCAATTTGAATTAGTAATTAAATAAATAAATAAAGAAGTGGTTTGATGTGTTGTTTATAACCTGTCTTAATAAAGTGGCCTTTCTTGCTGACTAAGAAGTTGTGGACAGTGACTTTATTGCGCAAGGGGGGACCCGGGGAGAGCCGTGCGCGAGCCGGTCTCTCCCCGGGTAGGTTCATGCAGGTCAATGGCCACGGCAGGTGGGGTGTTGATTAGTGAGGGCCAGGTGGGGGAATTAGTGCCGGCACAGGGCAAGGGAGCATTGCGCACTAGGGAGACGGGCGGCGAGGTTCGTTTTTGTCCCACCCACCCTTCCCCTTTTTTCTTTAGGCCTTTTTTGTTTTTCCAGTACTTACGTGCTGGTTTAGTTGGGTTTTTTATTTTGCCACTTTAAGACAAGTTGTTTTTTCTTTTTGGGCAGATTTAAGTGTGGGGTGGGCAGCCCGGAGCGGGTTGGTCCATCCTCAATAGGCAGTTGTAGGAAAGGAAGGGGTATACATAAGAGTTAGGGGCTTCTGCTTTGGTTAGGGTTAACTTGGTGGGGGGTTTATCAGTGGGCAGGAATGATCTGTTAGGCTGAGAGCAGTTTGAATTAGTAATTAAATAAATAAATAAAGAAGTGGTTTGATGTGTTGTTTATAACCTGTCTTAATAAAGTGGCCTTTCTTGCTGACTAAGAAGTTGTGGACAGTGACTTTATTGCGCGAGTGGCGCCACGTAGTAGGTCAGGAAGCGATTTTGCAAAACTAACCATGGCACGCTTGGGACAACGGAAACCACGAACTGTTACCCAATTATCCAATTACTCATTATTACTATCGCCTGCCTACAACAAGATCTATAAATATTTCGTCATGCTGTTTTCACATTTGCCTGCGAGGGGAAGGAGAGGCAACATCTAGGGACTATTATAGAAGATGCACCCTGAGACAGTAAGAGAGTGACTGGGTGGTAGAAACACCATGTATGCGTGTATACATTTGGTTGTGTGCTGTTTCATGGATCTTAAAACTTTGAGGTCTGTGTTAAAGTCATTTTACTTGCTTATCCTACCTTTTGTTTCCTCCTTCCTTACATCTTAGGAACAGGGATATTTCCCTCACTTCCTGTGGGGTGTAGTTTCACCTGCCCCGTGGTAAGAGTTCTGGACGAATTTAGAGTGTGCACAAAGAAATTTTACATGTGTCACACCCTTAGCCACAGACCGAATGTTGTGTAAGTGGTTTTTACGAAACATTTGTCTGAATGACTTAGGTTTTTGTTTTTCCAATATTTCTTTTTCAGGCTTAAAGGAGCCAGAACACGGATATATTGTGTGTACAGTGACATTCGTCACCCCACAAAGTGGTATTTACTCTTTAAAGTAGGGTAAGAATGGAGCCCTTACAAATTAGGGCCTGATGAATGCCATGGACTCAACTGGGCCATAAGGAAGAAACATGTCGACCATCACATATATGATGTGTAAGGACATTTATCCCCTAAAACAACGTCCACTTGTTTTTAATGCCATATGGCTGCTACTCACATTAACATTTAATAGGCAACCATAATGTTTTTTTTAAACCACTCACTCTTTCCATTCACAGGTCCCCATTTAGTTACAAGTGCATCCCTGTCGTCAAGTGTATTCCCGCCCTCCATCAAACCATGTTTTTAGAGGGCGAGGACTGGCCAATGATGAAGAATGACACCAAGTGTTGTGTGACACCAGTCCGTAACTTTTAGTGAGATGTCCCCACTTTTCTAACACTGTAAAAGCCTTGGTCAATGAACTATGAGCTGCCCATATGTGGTAAACATTTGATATTGGAGGCTGCTGTAGGAGAGTAGGATCTGCTTACTATGGTTACCCACACTTTTTGCTGGTGTGTCACTGTTTTTTTACTTTAGTCTGGCTGGGGCCCTGCTAACCAGGACCCCAGCCTAGCCGCTTCCTCTCTAAAATGATTGCATGTACTTTAGGTACATTCCAGTTTGGTTACTGGGGTACCCTTGTGAGTCCCTAGTATATGATACCTTAAGTACCAAGGGCATATGTACCCCAGAGACCGACCAGGAGCTGCAGCATGTATTAAGCCACCCCTGGGAATCCTTCCAAAATGACACCACAGGACTGCTACTGCAGCCTGAGTAAGGTGGTGCATGCACCCCTTACTAAGATATAGGTTACGTATATCTACCCTTAATCAGTGTCACATATAAACCAGTCACTCCTATGGCAGGCCTTATCAATCCTGAAAGCAGGGTGTCACTTTGACACCCTGCTGCACCCCTGATTAGTGCTTGTGTGCACATGTGGCACACATACATGCCCTAAGGGCATTTATGTCTGTCACATGGCACAGGTGTAAATGCACATATTTGCATTTACATAGGAATTCATTATTTACCACCAACTAATAGTTGGTGGTAAATAATGAATCCTTAAAGCCCAGAAGCACTGTTTACAGTGCTTCCTACATCTCATTTACCGATTCGGTAAATACCGAATCAGTAAATACCGATTTGCTATTTACCGAATCGGTAAAAAAGCCTCCAACATTGGAAAAGGCTATTACCGGTCAGGAGCGGCCAATTCGACCGTTACCGACCGGTAAAAGCCTACCTACATCTAGCTCCTTCTCTCATGAGTGACTTGATTAGTTGAAGCAACAATTGTCTTTGCTTCTTTATGATATGCTGCTTGCTATTTTTCATTAAACATTAGTTGAACTTTAACTTCCATATGTATTGAGTTTTAAGTTTAATATCTGTCTCACCAATCCTCCTCTGACCTATATCTCATTTCTCTTTCTACCATACATCTCTCTCATTATCTTAACTATCTATACATCACTACTATTTCTCTCTCTCTCTCTCTCTTTCACTCTCTCTCACTACCTAACCTCTCTATTAACTAAATTACAACACCTGAAGGCATGCCTCCGAGACTTTTGGGAATCACATAGAATATATATGCCTAATAAAGATGTAAAGATACGTGCCACATTGTGCTCTAATATATATGAGGAATACAGTGGAGAGACACAATGTGAGACATTGGGCCGATTCCGATTCGGGAAAAAGCACTCCGAATAGCTGTACGGAGTCTTTTTACCATACTAATCGTACCCTGCAACGTCCCCGTATGTACGACGTAGTACGATTCTCACCCAATGCTGCTCCCTGTATGAATCGTACCAGAAACCGTACGACTCGAATTCCTGTACGACTCGCCGCCGGAACACGCAGCAAGTGACGTTTGTACGGTTCGAAGCAGGTTTTCCCGACCCAGCAAGTACGATTCGTCCCGCCGACCCTCCGTACGACTCTTTTCCTACAGGAGCTGAAAACCGTCGGAAAAGCAGAGTACGCCTCAAAACAGGTACGGAACGGACCCCCTGGGTACGGTGTGTACACCCCATGATCGCAGGGTGTACGGTGCGTACACCATGATCACAAGGTGCACGGTGCGTACACCCTGCGATCATGGGGTACGGTGCGTACACCCCATGATCGCAGGGGTACGCATCGTACCCCTGAGATCATGGGGTGTAGGCACCATACTGTGCGTATGTAAATGTGTGACCCTCCATACGAATCGCACTTACCTGACGTATACCGTACGAATCGCGTCTCCATTCCACAGTCCGGATCGTACTCGTCGGGTCGTTCTGGATGTGTACGAATCGTACGGTCCACTGTGAGGGTACGAGTCATACCGAATCTCCGGTTCAATTCGTATGGGTCACAACGATTCGGACTGAAACTGTCCGTACGAATCGAACTACTCGATTCGAACGGACGTGTACGATTCGTACGGAGAGGGCTCCGGATACGATTCGGACGGACGCTTTTTTTCCCGAATCGGAATTGACCCCTCGGTGTGGATAACGCTGTAAAGTGGCCACTATACATGTAATATGCGAGGTGTCATAAATGTAATGGCTGAGATATCTTTTTGACAATTAAACAATTTTTTTTTTTAACTCTCAATTTAGGTCACCAGTAGTTCACTAGCTCACCTCTTTCTCTAGCTCTGCCAATGTGCCCTTTCCTTTGCCTCTCTAATTATCTTACTACTTTCTGGCTACCATTGTTTCAGTTACCTCTAACCCACTTTCTCAACTCCTCTGCCTCTCTCTATCTTTCTCTCGCTCTCTCTCTCTCACACACAAACAAACAAATATCACTCTTTGAACCTCGTTCACCATTTCGGTTCACCCCTCCACCTCAAATATCGCGCTCGATTTCTTTCTTTATAGATCTTTGTACCTCAACATCTCTTTCTCTTTTCCTATCTCACAACTATCTACCATTGTATAATCCTCATCTTTTTACTCTTTACGTCACAGATGTCTCTTAGAGTCCTGTTTTCATCTACAGCTCATTTCTCTTTCAACCATCCACCCCTCTTTCTACCGTTCTATCTTCCCCACCACTCTCTGTATACTCTCTAAATAGCATGCTTTTCTACACCTCTTCCAATTTTGTTCTCTTGAACTTTCATCACTCTGTATTTCATAAAGTCTCTCATTCTATTTTTACCTCTAACTGCCTTTGTCTCTCTCTAATTCATTCAGTTTTCTGCATTAACTCTCACGCTACCTCATTACATGACGTATTAAATCCCTTTGCCTCTATCCACATTCCCTTCTCCTTATATTTATTTTCCTCTCCCTTTTTACCACACTCTACACCATAGCTATTTCTACACCTCTCTCTCTACCTACATCTTGTTCTTTCAACCTCTCTTTATCCTTATTTCTGGCTACACTTCCTGGTTGAAGTGCTGCCAATGAGATCTCATTGTGAGATCTGTCAGATCCAGAGAGGATAAGCCTCCCAAGATATCTATAATTCTCTTTTTTTTCTTTAATAACTGCAAAGCTATTACATGGATTCACACCAAATTACAAAAAGAGATCTTTCTGGACCAAGATCTAGCTTTTTGCCAAATTTGGTGTAATTGCTTTAAGCAGTTCGTGTTGTACGCATGTTTATAATCCCTATGGAAAATTGTTCTAAGCCGGCATGCCCCCATGAAATGAGTGAGATGAAGGAGACGAGGAGAGGGCATATGTGGAGGTGAAGGGTCAGTGCTGGGAGCTGGGACTCTCATGGTGGAGACTTTGATCTTCCACGACAAGTCCCATCCTCATCCTAGGAATGCCACCCTTATTTGGAGCTGGGCACCGCAATAAAGGCACTGGCTGAGCGGTGGGGTCATGGGACCTTAACACTGCTTGCCATATTTAATCACACCATACACATGAATTAAAGTAAACTCCAGTGCTGTTGTTTCCGTAAGTATTCCAATTGGAGATAAAACTATGAGACTCTGTGAGCAGTGCTTACTATTGCATTGGAATGACCAGGGCAGAGGGTCTCTTGAGGATCACGAGATGGTTTATTTGATAGTAGTCTATGGATATGTATGTAAGGCGGCACTGTTCTTTTTTTTCCTCATTTATGCGATGGTTAAGGTTAAGGTAGACACAATCCCTAATCGTGATTTATTTCAAGGGAATGGAGACCGCCCTGTATTTGTACCCAGGTTTGGATCATGTCTTAAAACCCTCAATTCTTTTGATTAATCAGTCACAGAAGCACCATGCTGATTTTCCGAATTTGAAAGTTCGCATTGGGTATAGTCATTGGACATTCCTCCCTACCCTACCTCATATTTTTGTCCCAAAGTTCCCAGTACGTTGTTCTATTTCCCTTTCCTCATAAACTATCCAGTATCCTGACCTTTCTTCCGGAGCAAATCCATTCCAATGCTACAGGGTGAGTGGTAAGAATCCAGTTTACACATATCTCGCACCTGGCTAATAAAATTAGAGTAAATATTAAAGATTTTTGTTTTTTACTTAATACAGTGGTAGACTTGTTACTATTCAAAATGCCAAAAATAATAATAAGTGGGCTTACCTCAATATCCGTTTCTAAAACTTTTACAATACTCTTACCCACTTCTTCCCAATAAGTTTCAAGTTGAGGACACTGGTAAAACATATGGATGTCGTTTGCCTTTGGTTCCCCACAATTTGGGCATTTTCTTACCACTCAGTTATTCATTTTGGATAATTTTTCCGGTGTCCAATATGACCTATGCAAAGTAAAAAAATGATTTCTCCTAAGAGGTGCAGAAACTATAGTTTGCCATAAAAAAAAGTGCAGGACACTTGCCAAAGATGTTGCAAGTCGTGTGCTGGAAAGACCTTCTTCCATACTTTGTCTGGGGTTGTGAATTTGTCATCTCCTATTTGTATCAGGTGCCAATACCACTTAGATATTTCCTTTCTCAATGAGTCACGTTGTATTTTATTATCTAGTTTTTCTGTGATTTCTAAGATTTTTTTCTTGATCCTTTGACCAGCTCAGCAACTGTTAGTTTTTAAACCTGGATATTTTCCTAGGTGTTCCTTCAAGCAGTGAGTTCCAACTTTTTAGCGTGCCAGAATCCGACAGTTGTCCCCTTCTTGTTATTCCTGCTTCCCTCAGCGAAATTGCTAAATAGTCTTTTAGGCACTCAGGGGTTCCTGGATACCTCCATATAGGTGCTAACCAGCAATAGTACGGAATCCTCCATATTTTTCTTAAATCATACAATGTTTTATATGCTGAGTTAAGTACTTTAAATTTAATTTGTTTAAAGTATTTAGGGTATCCGAACTTATATAGACAGAAGTCTTCCTCTGTTACAGCTTTCCAATAAGAAAAGTAATCGACATGAGGTCTAAAGAGAATTCTTATGTGGTTAAATTGAAATGCCCTATAATAAGAAAGCAAGTCTGGGCTTGCTATGCCCCCTCAATATTTCCTCTGGCAAAGTTTTCTCCATGCTATTCTCACCCCTATGGAGGCCCAGATAAAGCAATTGATTTCACTTTGGATCTTTTTTAGCCATGGGGTCTTGAATTCCAACGGTATAGCATTAAACAGAAACAGAAACTTTGTTAGGATGGACACTTTTATTACATTGGATTGCCCCAAAAAGGAAAGGGATAAACAGCTGCATGATTTTAGTAACTTCCTCATTTCCTTAATTTTTAAGTTCAGATTTACTTGAGCAATTTCCTCGATATTTCCCAGGACCACTATTCCCAAGTACTTAATTCTGTTTTTTTGTTTCTGCTATTGCTGTTTCTAAGTTCCAATACATTATTTCTGTTTTCCGAATATTTACTTGATAACCTGAAATTTCTCCAAAATCTGCTAACAACTTTGTAATAGTGGAGAGGGACTTACTTAGATCACTAGTGTAAACCATTAAATCGTCGGCATTATGAGCCACTTTATTAACCCAGCCTTTAAATTGAAAAGGGATGATTTCCTGAGATCTCCTTATCATATTTGCTAAAGGTTCAATGTATAAATTAAAAAAGATGGGGAGACAGGGGGCAGCCCTGTCTCGTCCATCTTTTTTAAGTTCAAGAAAAAATTTATTTGATATTAAAAAGGAAACAACAAGGTGTCAACACAGGATACAGTAAAAGTATAAAGCATTAAAAAACTGTGATAAATAAAGCAAGCATAATATTGCAAATAATAGCAAAATCTGGACATGAAGATTAAAAGAAAGAAAAAAGAGAAGGAATAATAAACATTAATCAAAAAGCATGAAAGTACTTGAAAGAAATTTAAAAGCAATACAATGGAGAAAAGAAAAATGGAATGCATTGAGCAATTAAGGAGGTTTAAGGACTTCTTGTTGTGAAGGCAGTAGATCAGACTTGCGAGCAGCACAAGTATCCAAATAAAGCGTGATAGGAAACCATAAATCCATACGTTTTGTAGCCATGTTAGCCGGGAAAACAAAGGCAGTATGGAGTCTGTGATTGTGGCAGACGTTAAACCACCACGCCTTAAAAGAAATTTTAGAAAAGTCTTTCCAGTTTACCGTTATATGCTGGAATGCAGCGGCCAACAGCAAGTCAATAATTTGAGGTTTCAGTTCAACATTATCCCAACAGGGGGAAAGGCTTCCTAAGAAAATGTTAACATTAGAAAAAGGAATACATGTATGATAAATTACATTAATTTGAGCCCAGACCTGTAACCAAAAGTCATGAACAGAGGTACATGAGAATAACATGTGAAACAATGTTGCCTGCGGAGATGAGCAAGACCAGCATGTATGAGAGGTATTCGGAAAGCGTTTATGAAGGTCAAAGGGTGTATAGAGAAGTCTGTTATAAATGAAAAACAAGGACTGCGTCAAAGTGGCTGCCCTCGATGATTTGCGGATTTTGTTCCATATCTTATCCCATACTGAGACTGGCCAGGAGGTGGAGAGATCATGTTCCCAGCATTCCTCTACTTTGGATTTAGGCCTAATAGAATCAGTGGTATGAAGATATTTATAAATGGAAGAGGCCTTAGGGGTAGTACGTAAAAAAGAATGAAACAAAGTGGTGGGATTAGGAGTAATTGGAGAGGAGGGTAGCCGAGACAGTCGAGTGTAGACTGCCATAGCAGCCTCTCTAAGCAGGTGGTAGTAACGGGAGAAGGAGGCAGGTAAACCATAAAGGGAACGGAGAGTAGCAAAAGGTAAGAAAGAGGATTGAGAAAAGAGTTGAGAGATCCATAGCAACCCCTTGTGATGCCACGTCTTCCAAAAGAAGGGTTTATTGCGAATAAGGAGGGTGGTATTATGCCAAATAGTAGAGGAGAGAAAGTCAGCAAGTGCTGAGGGGGGAGGGTGAGAGGAAGAAAAGAGCAGTTTAGCAGTGAATTTGTGAATGGGGGTAGATATGGAGGAGGGTTTGCGTGAGAAAGAGAGATATTCAGAAAAAGAGAAGGGGGAGAGAAGAAGGCGTTCAAATTTAGTCCAAAGAGGACAGGGATCACTGGGATCTTGCAACCAGAAGGAAGCTTGTCGTAACAGAAACGCCCTAAGGTAAGCAGGAAAATCTGGGAAATTAAGTCCGCCCTCCGCCTTAGGACGAATCAGTCGAGCAAGGGACATTCTGGATTTTTTCTTATTCCAAAGAAAGGATGTCAAAATAGAGTTGATCTTTTAAATAAATTTAGAGGGAATGGACCCTGGAATATTAGAAATGGTATAGAGGACTATGGTAGATAACATCATTTTAATAGTATCAAGACGTCCCCACCAGGATAAATAAAGGGGGTGCCACTTGGAGGTTAAATCCACTAATTTTTGAGTGCATTTAGCTAAACAGAGGGAGACAGTGTCTGGAATAGAAGAGGTAATATATAGGCCAAGGTATTTAATATGGGAGGATTTCCATGTAAAGTGTGAGGCGGCAAAGTCAGGTTTAAATGTGAATTTTGTCAGGGGTAGGATCTCACATTTATCATTGTTAAGTTTATAACCCGATATTTGAGAATAATCATGCACTTCAGCAAGGAAAGCGGGAATCGAATCAGTGGGATTAGAATATAAAAAGAAGGATGTCGTCTGCATAGGCAGCTAACTTAACCTGGGAACCTGAAATTTGAAAGCCCTGTATATTAGGATTCTGACGGAGTTTGGAGAGGAAGGGTTCTAAGGCTAAATTAAATAGAAAAGGAGATAAGGGGCATCCTTGACGGACACCTCTTTTCAGGTCAAAAAAGGAGGAGACTTGACCATTGGCACAGACTGCTGCACGCGGGTTAGAATAAAGTAAGGAAATCAAGGAGATACATTTAGGACCAAAGCCAAACCATTAAAGCATATGGAATAGATAAGTCCATTCAACCCTATCAAGCGCCTTCTCAGCGTCTAGGGCGATAGCTGCGAGAGAATGAGGTGAGTGACGGGACTGAGTTAAAACATTAAATAATAGTCTGGTGTTGTCAGTGATGAAACGACCCTTGACGAAGCATGACTGTTCCTCACCCAAAAGATCCAGGAGAAGAAGGTCAAGACGTGCCGGAAGAGACTTTGTAAATATTTTGTAATCGATGTTAACCAAAGAAATTGGTCTATACTTTTTACAGTATTGAATATCTTTCCCCTCCTTGGGTATCAGACAGATGTGTGCGTCAGAGAAGGAACCTGAGGAGGCACCCAAAGTAAGGAAAGCATCAATAAGGGAGTGCAATTTTGGAATGAGGAGTTTCGAAAAATGCAGGAAAAATTCAACAGTAAAGCCATCCGGTCCAGGGGCCTTATCCTTTTGGAGACTCTGAAGTGCTGTGAGTAATTCCTGTTGGGAAATGCTAAGCTCCAGGTGAGAGAGATCAATTGGAAAATGAGATGGCTTCTGTATGGTGGAGAAAAAACAATCCAAAGACTGAGAGGAGGGCTGGGTTTCGGAGGTATATAAGGTGTTGTAAAAGGCAGAAAATTCAGCAAGAATATCTGCATCTTTATGTTTGAGAACAGAGTGTGTGTCATAAATTGATTCAATATTTAATTTGTTATGCTTTACTTTCAAGTAATTAGCTAAAATTTTCCCAGCCTTATTTTTGCCTCCATAAAACTTTGCACTCGATTTCAGTAAATATAAAGACGCGTCTTCCGTAGACTTCTTGTTGAATTTCATTTTAGCATTAAACAGGGCTGTTAAACTGTCTTGCGAACGGGAAGTGAAATAAGAATGCTCCAGTTTCTTAATATCAAGGAGAAGATCCGTTGTGAATTTACGGGCAGTTCTCCGCTTCTTTGCCACAAAGCCAATTATAAAATCTCCTGCCGCAGCCTTAAAGGCATCCCAAATGGTGTGCTTGGGAATGGATGGAGTATCATTAAGCAAGAAAAATTCATCTGAGAATGCAGTGAAAGAAGCGGTGAACTTGGGGTCCAGAAGAAGAGCGTTATTGAAGCTCCAACGTTTGGGTCCAACTGATTTAGGAATAATGTCAAGCTGAGCTAAGGTGAGGGCATGATCCGAAAGTAGAATCGGACCAATCTCTGCATGAGTAAGGGTTTGGGCAATGTTGTGGGTAACAAAAATGTAATCAATTCGGGATTGGGAATGGTGACAGGGAGAGTAAAAGGTGAATTCCCGCGTCTCTGGATTGCACAACCGCCAGGCATCAGTGAGCTTATGTTGAGAAATAGCCTGGGAGAAAAGTTTATGGGATTTGTTAGGAATAAAGTGGGCCTTAGAGTGTCTGTCCAAAAAGGGCTCAAGAGGTTGATTACAATCTCCCGCTAGGATAAAATTATCGTCAATAAATCTGGAGATATGATGAGAGAAAGTATGCCAGAAGGTAGGATCACCAGCAGTAGGGGCATAGATATTCAAAAGTGAAATTGGAACATTTTTAATAGACAGTATAACGTATGCCCAGCGACCAATATCGTCTGATTCCTGAGCGAGCAATGAATGTGATAAATTCTTGTGACATAAAATAGCTACTCCATTACGTTTACCATCCCCCTGAGAATAATAAACATCACCCACCCAACCTCTTTTCAGTTTAACAGATTCTTCAGCAGACAAATGGGTTTCTTGCAAAAAAGCAACATCAACATTTAAACGAGCCAAATGCGATAAAACTCTCTGCCGTTTGATGGGAGAATTTATGCCCTTAACATTCCAAGTAACTATTTTTAACAACATATTAGAAGAGATGAAGAGAAAATATCAATTGAGAAAAAAGCAGAATAAGAGTCCAGAAAAGAAAGAAAGCAGAAAAGATAGAAGAGTGTTAGAGAATCAAAAAGAGGGAATAAAATATGAAATCTAGAGCTGATAATAAGAGAGAGCAAGAAAGGCAGCAGAAAGAATATTGGAAATGCAAGAAAGAATAAATAAAAAGGAAGTAAGAGATCGAAAAACCAGGCCAAGGATGAGTAAAAAGTAGCAATCAGAAGAACGGGTGAGAAAAGGATAGAGAAGAAGAAAAGGAAAGAGCATAAATAGAGAATGCAAATATAAAAGAAAAAAGTGATGGTGAAAGCCAGTTGAGTAAGAAAATAAAGTGGAAGAATACAAGTGATAAAAAAATAGAAATGATGAAGGCAAAAACAAGAAAATTGATGGTAACAAGAGAAAAAAGACACCTTGGAACAGAGGAGAGCCAGGTTAAAAACCAAGGTTAAGGATATGAGGGGAGGGGAGGAAGGAAAACATACTTACGAAGGATGAAACTTGGGAGGGATGGTCAAAAGGGAGGAGAGACAAGGAGAAAAAACTGAGGGGGGAACGCCAACTGGAGGAGGCAGGACAACCGATGTAAACGAACCGTCAAACCGAAGGGGAGACATACAGTGAACTGTAAAACCTGTAGGGGAGAAGAGAGAGTATTAGAAATAACATGAGGAAAAGAAGACAATGGGAAATGCTATAATAAGAACAAAACATGAAACAGAAACGTAAAAACAGAAGAGCAACATATGGAACCATGTGAGATCAGATAGAAGCGAGAAGGGTTACATATATAAGGGGTATATCAGAAAAACAAACACGAGCAAAGATGACGTCGGCACTGGATGTGCTGATACATTAATCCACGACAAGTTATGAGAGTCATGGAGGAAAAGCTGATGAGGAGCTGGAAAGATCCATATCCGGCGTTTGACATGAGTTTGTAAAGCTCCGGAGACGAACAGGATCCTCGTAGGTCGTCGTTTTGTTATTATAGGTGACTCTGAAAAGACAAGGATGGAAAAGGCCATATCTAGCGCCACTACAGCGAAGCTCCGGTCGCATATCCAGGAAAGCTTTGCGACGGCTGGCTGTAGCTTTGGCGCAATCCTGCGCGAAGAAGAGGGTAGATCCTGATCACGTGAGGCGAGGGGAATCATGGGCTGCTGAGAGGACCTTAAGAAGATCTGTGTATTCCAGGAAGTACATGATGACACCTCTTGGTTTTGGAGAAGCAGAAGCAGAGGAAGATATACGACCAAGCCTGTGCACTCGTTGAATATTGAGCGCGGTACCTTCAGGTAGGTGTAGAAGCTTAGGCAGAAAAGATTTGAAGAAAGCAACAGGGTAATTCCCCTCACAATTCTCCGCCACGCCGTAGATTCGAAGGTTGTTGAATTGATTACGTTTTTTAAGCTACTCAACTTGCTTCTGGAGAGAGGAGATCTGCGACTGCATGTGCGTCACCTTGGAGGATGATTCCTGGAGGGAAGAAATGGTGTGTTCCACAGTCGTCACTCTTGTATCCATCTGTGTCCAATTATCGGTTAGGATCTGCAGCTTGGAATTAGTTTCCTCCATGAAAGGTCGGAGAGCGCATATCTCCTCCAACAGTAGCTCCATAGATACCGCTGAGGTAGAGCCCGTCGGTGATGGAGGATCCTTTTTAAGACGTTTTGTTGTAGTTTTTCCTGGAGGTTGGACAGGGCGCTCTGCACTGGACTGCGACATTTGGATAGCAATTGCCTGGGAGGCTTCCAAGCGTGCCAATGCAGAGAAGACTTTCGAGTTTTTGATGAAGACACGCCGTGGAGTTTTGGAAACACGACCAATTGTACCCTTTTCCATATGATAGGAACCACCACTGAATAGGAAGCAAAGGAAAAATCCAGCAACCTGGATACAGCGTGCCTCAAATGCAAATAGTAGTGTCCATGTGCCACAAACAGTCACAAAAGAAAGTTCATATTCCTAGGTCAAAAGGCCATTATGTGAAAAAAAGACAAAGCGCAGGATGAGCATTATGGCGAAAGAGAAAAAGGTGACAAATTTTAGAGAACCGGAAGTCCAATAGGAGAAGCACAGTATTTAGTTAGGTGAGAAATGATTGAGGTGAATGCCCATTGAAGCAAATTCGCAATTGGCGCAAAAAACTGAAAAAGCGAGTTAATGCCCAAACCAAAGAAGTGCAGAAGAGGTATGTTAGGCCTGTCAGTGAGGAGACATAGATTCCTTCCGTAGGTGAGCTATATGAGGAGAAAGCTCACTAAATGCAAAATGGCCGCCAAAATTGCATTATTTATAAAAAAGCTCGTGGGAGCAAGAAAAAGCAAATCAAGGGCATTCAAAGAAGAGGGAGAACGAAATTAGCTCACCATGAGCAAATTTGGAGGCGCAGGGCATCCCATGAAGGCAGCAGGCTCGGGAAGAGATAGCGCGTCAGACGCGCGATTGGTAAACAAAATGGCAGTCGCGGCCGTCAGGGAGCCGCGGCCGCACAGCAACTCGCCGAAAAAGAGGGGAAAATGCCGAAATGCGCTCTGAAAGCAGCGCTAGCACACGTCCCTCATGTTCCGGTGTAAGAGTCTTCTCCCGGAGTGCAGCTGGAAAAGGAGAAGATAGACGAATCTCCCATTCGGTGCTGAGCGCTCACATCAGAGCCGCCGTCCGCGCTGGCCGCTAAGCCACGCCCCCCTCTCGTCCATCTTTTAATCTGGATTTCTTTTGATAAGCTTCTATTTATAAGTATTTAAGCTACTGGAGCTGTGTATATATTCCTAATTGCCCTTAAAAAGTTTCTTCCTAAACCATAGTGTTTTATAGCTTCCTGCAAAAATGACCAATTCACATGATCGAACGCTTTAGCAGCGTCAAAGGTGAAAACTGCTATTGGTATCTTTTCTTGAATAGCAATGTCAATAGTCCCAATAAGTTGGTGAGTAAGGCTGTGTAATTGTCTCCCTCTTATAAAACCTTTTTGATTAATGTGTATGAGTTTGCCTGTAATATTCCCTACCCGTGTAGACAGTATTTGCGTAAAATTTTTATAATCGCTGTTTAGGAGGGATATTGGTCTGTATGACTTGCATCTAAGCGGATCCTTTCCTGGTTTCAAAATTAAGCTAATGGTGGCATCCTTCCAAGATTTAGGAGTGTAAGACCTTCCAAGTATATGTTATTTAAAAGGTCCACTAGTCTAGGAATTAATGTGTCTTTTAAAGCTACATATACCTCGCTTGGAATGGCATCTGGGCCTGCTGCTTTCCCTTTTTTTGACTTTTTTACCAGGTTTAGTATTTCTTTGATGGTGATTTCCGCGTTTAATGATTCACTAAACTCAACCCCTACATTTGGAACAATTGCTTCTCCCAAGTAGGAATCTACTACATGACCTGAGGGAACTAGGTCTTCCTCATATAAAGATTGGAAAAACTCTTCAAAGGCTTCTTCTATTTCTGTCCTGCTCGCTACCTTTCCACCTGCCAAGTCACTGTATATTGCCATAATTTTATTTCAGTTGGCGTCCGTTATAATTTTCCATGCTTAGAGTTTCCCACTATTTTCCCCATATTCATAATGTGACAGTTAGCTGGCTTCCCATCTTTTCCTTACCCTTCCCTCCAGATCGTTTAATAAGTCATATTTCTTTTTGGAGATTTCCTTTTTTGCTCTTTATCATTCTGTTTCAGAAGTTACTGTTTCATAGATCCTATGTTGGTCTTGTATGTCTGACTCTAATTGGTTTATTGTATGCCTGGTTTCCTTGTTTCTTTTTGCTGCTAAGCCGATTAAAGTTCCCCTGACAACCCCTTTATAGGCGTGCCACACTACTTGCGTTGAAACTTCTCCGTTAGCATTAATATTAAAATATTCCTCTGTTATAACCTTAACTTCTCAATAACTTATTCATCCAGCAGGAGTGTGCAGTCTAAAGTCCATCTAGCCTTGCCCTGTGAATAGCTTTGATTCAGTTCTATTAGAAGTAAGGAGTGGTCAGATAAGTGAGCTGGTACATGTTGTACTTTTGTTATATGTTTACTTAGTAATTTATCTATAAAAAAAAGTCAATTATTGACGCATGACCGTATTTTAGTTTTTGTAGGTGAATCTGTTGTGTTGCTCTCCTTTGGTCTTACAAATATCTACTAGACCCGGATCCGCTTTGAATCTATTCATCCATTCCCTCATTTTAGGAAGATTGAACACTCTCCCTTGCAGATGTCTTTCATTTATTGGATCTAATAATAAATTAAAATCTCCACCCAGAATAATTGAGATGGATATATTAATTAACTGGGTGTATAAAGACTGTAGGGGAGCTGGGTCGTCCACATTTGGACTGTAATATCCAACTATAAAGAAAAGGTTTTGCTCTAGTTTAATCTTAGCAGCTGCCCACCTACTTTTCGAATCAGAATGCTCTTCTAGAATATTTATCTTTGAAGGCTTTTTAACAATTATTGCCGCTCCTTTAATACAGCATATCTGGTTTGTGCATACGTAATTTTCAACACATTTTTCATGTTTTATAATTTGGGGCCACTCCGATTTTAAGAGATGAGATTCCTGTAAGATTATAATGTCACATTTTATTAATTTAACAAAAAATATCGTCTTCTCCTTACTCTCAGCCCGTTTACATTCCGAGTTATAATTTTAATTTTACCCTCAGAGGCTGTCATCTATATTTCTACTCTCTTTTCTACTCTCTTCCTCCCCCATTTCAAATGGTATTGAGTGTGTGGTGCATATTTCGGGACCTTGGCTTCCCTGTGTCTTGCATATCGAACAATTATTATTTTTGTTTAAAAATTTCCGAAAATGCTCCCCACCAAATAAACCATAAACTTGTGCTCAACAAAAAATAAAAAAGACTCACACCCATCACCCTCCCCTGGAGAACCCTCCCTACTATCATTGGACAATTGGACAATTTTAGTTGCCCTATTTGAGCTCCATCTTCATGAGGCATTATGTTAACTGTATCTGGCCCTTATTTTTTTCTTTAATTTGTTCAAGTAGTGTCTCAACTTCTTTCGGTTCTCTGATATTGTATGTTTTGTTATCCCACATAATCCTCAGTGGAGCAGGGAACTTCATCTGGACTGTGGCTCCTAGTGATCTCAATTTGTGCATGTAGTTCCCAGGTGCCCACTGTCTGCCTAGTGTGGCTTTAGATACATCTGACCAAATTTTAAAGTTATAGTCACCCCAGGAAAAAGAACCTACTTTTAAAGCCGTACTTAATATGTTTTCTTTTAGGGTATAGGTTTTGAAGTTTACAAGTATTTTCCAAGCATTTTTCCTTAATGCATTCCGTCTGAAGGGATCTCTATGCGCTCTTTGAATATCATCGTCCAACGTTTTCTCTTCTAATTCTGGAAAGCATTCCTTCAACAGGGTTACCACAATATTTTTTATATTCTGTTCTTCTAAACCTTCTGGAAAGTTTAATATACGTATATTATTTCTCCTTGAGTTGTTTTCTAGGGTTTCGATCTGATCCCTAAGCTCTTTTTTGCTAATTCTGATATCGCTCAGACAGGTTTCTACATCTTCCCTAGTTTGCTCTACTATGTTTTCTATTTCTGATTCCCAGTCTATTAGGGCATTAACTTTTGACTCCAATGCCTCACAGGATGCTTGTATTTTTTGCTGTTTTTTTACGACTTGGCAAAACCCAGTTTCATTTCCTTCATTAGTGAGGCTATCCATCCGCCAATCTCACCCTGCAGGGGTGGCTCCAAGTCTCCTCCATGATAATTGGAAGGAGTATCATGTTGAGCATTTTTTCCTAACAGCCAGCCTTCTTCAACATCTGAAGTACTTTCCTCTATGCTGTCCTTTGACATCAAAACTTGGAAGTGGTTTGGATACTCAGCTTATCCAACATTAGAAGGAGATGTTGTTTATTGCATTTTTTGGAATCCACTATTTCAATTCTCTTCCTTTGTGATATGTTCTTAATTACAGGTTTTTCTTGTACCTTGAAGAAGGTACGGAGAGATGATGTTATTTTTAAATTGGCTCCCTTCTTAGATTGTTCCCTTTCAGCCACTTTGATAGCTCTGGTTGATACAACTGCTGCAGCTCCACTTTTTGTTTTTCCGCCTTTGTTTCTTATTAATATATTTTATTTTATCTTGGTTTGAGGTGGGTAGCTGTACTCCCCCCGTCCTAATATGGCCTGTTACTTCTAAGAGGTCTGAAACCAAGCGTCTATTTCATAAGCCGTAACTTATTTCTTGGATACGAGTTTTAGTGGCTTGTTTACTTGCCGTCGGATCTACAGCATGTTCTTTTCTAGAGTCAAGAGCTAAAACTTGTGCCGAAACTGGTGTGTGAGTGAATTGTGGTAAATCTTCCTGCAGGGGATTAATTGTAAGATTTACGATTGCTAGCCGCACGCTTTGCCCCTTCCCCGCCTCTTTGCCGAATTCATACACACAGTACCTCTGTTCTTTTCCTTTTTCTTTTCCTTTTTCGTTGCTTTCTTTTTTACAGTTAACTCCCAAACTTTCGTTGTAAGGAAAAGAGCTGCTAGGTGAGCCTCTAAAACTGGTTTTGATTAACCCTCTCCGGCGTACTTGCAGTCTGAGCACTGCTTCTGCCCAAATGCCTCCTCTCCCCTCGATCTCCTTCGGAGTGCAAGAGCGTCGCTTTGCTCCGAGACCTGCCTCCGCCTCTGATCCGATGTAGCACGGCTGCCGTTCCTGCAGCGTCAGAGCCTCTCGCTTGTTGGCTTCTTTACAAAGGAGGTTTGTGCGCTAAAAACCAGGAGGCAGATGTATGTCGGACTTGCGCCACGTTTAGGCCGATGTTGCGTCACGCAACGGCGGCGTAAACGTGGCGCATCCCTGCGACCCATTTACAACGAGACCCATCTAGGCAGATGTGTCACGTTGTAAAGCCCTGCGCCACATGTGGGCGTTCCGGCGCAGGGTGGGCGTTCCGGGGCAGGTGCGCCTCGCAAAAGTGCCCGCGGGAAATCTACAAGATTGCACGCAGGCACTTTTAGGCCAATGCTGCGTCAAAACCCTGCGCCTGCTTGAAGCAGGCGTAAGGCTTGTCGCAGCATTGGACAGATAGGGCCCCCCAGAGCATTGCTGGAGCTGCTTCGCGCTTGTGTTCCATAACCTTCAGGACTCTTACTTTTGTGTTTATGTGCCTCATTCGGTGGAGCTCCCGACCGATCTACCTAGCTGGCCACCATATTCTCCTCTTAAGGCTGCACTGTTGTTTTAAAGCAGTTTCAAAAGTGGCCTTGAGTGCCCAACCTAAGCAAATGTAACAAGTCCTGCAATTTATGGCTTGTGTTTATTTTAAGACTTTTCAGACTTCTTCAGTACAGTGGAGGACTCGAATTACATTCCAGTTCAGTTTTTTATGTGTGCTAGTAAGATGCAAAGTGGTATTTTGCAACATAAGTGGACACTTCTGATCACAGGAATGGTGCTCAGTGGCACTGGTTGGACGTTCTTTAACAGTAAGTTCATTTAAGAGTATCAATTATGTTGTTATCGATACTGAGAAGCTATGGTAATGTTTAAATGTTTTACGTCTTCACACATGTTTATCATTTCGCTGCAAATAGCAATATGTTGTCTATGTCTATTGCTTTTGATATTTAAACGGCACACCAACATGGCGTACTTTAGATTGACAAAGGCAGTAGCACTGACGAAACGTGTCTTTTTTTGTTCTAATGTCCGTGGTGACCTGATCCATTAAACAGGTTATGTTCCTATGACTTCGAGCGCCAGCTTCCATTCTCGAAATGGAGTTTGGGGAGGTATTTGGATACATTTAGCACCAGCCGGTGGCACTGTTTTCCGAGCACCACCAGTGATTTGGCAGCACCCCTGCAACCTTTTTTCTGAAATATGTTTCTCCATTTGAAGAGAAAGCCCGCGCTTAGTTTTTTGGGGCATTTCCATTTTATAGTACTAGTAAACAGGTACGCCTTTAAGGTGTTCTCACAGCCTTTATCAACCGGAAGTGCAACTCTAAGTTTCACATTTAAATGCTTTCCACAGCAATTGCCATTTGCACACACATGAAAAAGTTACTTTCGTTCTCGTGATTTTTCCAACAATTAAATATCTCATTAATATCATTTGGCAACAGCGTTTAGGGAAGCAAAATTAAAGCTGAAACCATTAGTTCTTTCTCTACAGTTCTTGCAATGTAATGCCAGCCATTGTTATATGTTGGTAACGTGATCACTGCATTTTCCTTGCGATTCCTTTGATAACATCACAGTTTGTTTTATGTAGCATTCTCAAATAGCTGGCATTCTTTCAAGATGTATTTCTTTCAGTTTTTCTCAGTTTTATAAATGTCCAGGTAAGTATCCAGTCTTTCCATACTGCCTGCTGCCAACCATAAGTGTAATCTTCAACATTGGAAACATTTTCAGTGCCTGACTCCGATCAATCTAATAATACAAAGGTACGGGTCTTATGCAGAGCACAATTCTCTGCCAAGGGTAGGCCTTCGACTACCAGCACCAAACTCACGTTGCTACTTTCTTTCATCCACTTTCTGTTAGTCTGACTAGATTCAAGCTAGCCTGGCTGATGAGGGGTGATCCCCCAAAACCGGTACCAGGATACTTGTTTCCAGACCAGGAAGGGCCTGATTTGGCAATTTGGGATGGACTGTTCATGAACATGCCTCTGAATCTTCTCCCTACTTCAAAGGCACAACTGGGTATAAATATGGGACCTCAAATACCAACTCTTCAGTACACTTGTGGACCGGTGGATACTCTTCCAGGAAAAAGGACTGTGATGCTGCTGAAAGGACTGACACACTAAAGGACTACTGCTCTGACGGACTGCTGCTCAGCTGTGCTGACTTGCTGCCTGCTGCCCTCTTGCCTTTGTGAGAAGGACTGAACACACAACTGTAAACCAAGGACCCCTTATTGACTCCAAGTGCTAGTTGGCTGCCCACCTGATTAGAAGCCTCAGGGACACAGCAGGATTTCAACAACCTAGAATCCAGCACCACAGACTATGCCATATGTGAGTCCTGCCCTCCCACCTTAGTCCTGGACCCTTGGAGGTGGGCCTGAAGGTGATCTGCCAAGTCCAGCTATGGTCCCAATCGGACCTGAAGTGAATCAACGTAAAGTGAAGTGAAGTCAGCAAAGCCTTGCTGCACAGCTGCCAGCCTCATCTGAATTGACACAGAGTGGCACAAAGCCTCGTTGCACAGCTACCAGCCTTATCAGAATTGACAAAGAGTGACTCAAAGCCTTGCTGCACATCTGCCAGCTCATCTGAATCAACACGCAAGCGCCACAAAGTCTCGCAAAGCAATGCTGTGCAGAAAGTGAAAAAGGTTTCAAGTACTTTGTTTTGCGGACTAATGTGTCAAACTGGGTCGCTGTAGCTGACCCCGCTCTATCGCAGTCGGCCTGAACTTGTTAATTTGTCCCGGTCTGGCACTACCAGATATCAACCATTTGCGCTTTTACGCTTTGTGCTTTTTGACGATATTGTCACTGTAATCTTTAAACCTGCATATCTCCCGTTCTACTTATTGGATTTTTGTCATTTTAGCCTTGCTTTATTTATAAAAAAATGACTTTATTTTTCTAACGTTTTGATGTGTTGCACATAAACGCTTTACACAATGCCTCTAAGTTAAGCCTGACAGCTCTGTGCCACACTACAAGAGGGTTGAGCACAGGTTATTTTAGCTTTGGCTTGTGCCGCATCCTGACAAGGATTGTGGTTGCTGCTTGATCAGGGCTCACACCCCAGTCAATCAACAACCCATTTTTTTACTTTAAACATAGACAACGAATCTGCATTTTTAAAAATTATTATTGCTGCTTGGTTATCTGGCCCTGCAGCTCTTGTTAATTTTGAGGATGCAAATGTTTCTTTTATAATTACAACACAAAGCAGAGAAAAAATTCTCCATCTCTACCATAAAGCATGCTTGAACAGTCACCACATAACCATTTGAATATATCTTCTCTTTTTTTTGTTTTTAATCTTTATTCACAGCTGTATTACTCAAAATTGTACATCACATTTATTATGTCAATCCACCAGCTGGTGTTTTGTATTTTCGCCACGTGCATATCCCCTTATCATGTTACAGTGAGACTTTTGGGGGATGGTAACAGTACTATTAACACAATTCTTTCTGCTAGGCCCCGAAGCATCTGCATCGTGAGAACATACATTAAAGCGTCCAAACTTTCCATAACCCACCCTCCACCCCCCCCCCCACTTGCTGTCTTGAACTTCCCATCCCCTGGCGGTTCAACCATTCCAACCATCTAGATGTGAATTGGGCTATTCCGGCTACTGTAGGCGTCAGAGTGTGCTACATCTTGGGGTGATATTGGTTATGTCGTGAGAGTATCTGTGGTGCATCGTCCCTCTCTCACTGCCGTTATTGTGACCTCTCCTGACTAGTCTCCTGGTCCGGTACCAGCTGCCTGGGTTAGGTCCTCGCTCTCCAGTGTGATGAACATAGTCTCCCATTCTTGGGATATGGGGAATCTTCGGAGACCACGTGTTTCCTCCCTCCTAAGTGTTGTCCCCTCTGCCCTCCCCCACTTGAGCACTTCTGCCTGTCATACGTGTATCCCGGGTGGTCTAGGGGACTTCCATCTCATTGTTATCGGCCAACAGCAATGCCAGGTCTAGGAGTTTCACTTGGGCTTTCAGTGTCTTAGGTCGTCTACGCAGCCCCAGCAGACAGTACAACGCCTCCTCCGGCACTGGCAGGGTCGTGACCATTCGCAGTGTTCGGCATATCCCTACCCAATACTCTCGAAGTCGCGGGCATAGCCACTACATATGAAGGAACCCAGCTTGCTCCTCACTGCATCGCGGGTATTCGTGGGGAGAGTCCGGAGACATTTTATGTATTCGCATAGGGGTCAGGTATGCCCTGCGTAGGACCATCCCCTGAATAAATCTGAACCGGACCTTACGTGAAACCCGTCTAGGGTGTTCTAAAATCGTGGCCCAATCCTTCTCCTTCAGCTCCTGTCCTGTGTCCTGCGCCCAAGTGTGCATCAGCGGGGTGAGTGAGACTGCAGCGTGTGTCCTGACCCCTGTATACAGCCATCTGACCAGGTGTCCTCCCGATCCCATGAGATACAGTAGGTGTACTAGTTCGTGCTGTGGATGTTGTAGGCGTTGAGGTGCCCATCGGTGTTGTATGTAGTGTGTGACTGCGGCATGCAGGAGGTACAATCTAGGGGGGGCACCAGTGGCTTGTAAGAAGGCCTCGTGAGGAAGAAGGTGATCATCGCCGAAAAAGTCTCCTACACTTTCCACACCCGCCTCCCTCCGAGGTCCAAGCGTCCTGTCCGTGAGCCTGCCCTGTGGCGTCGGGATACCTAACAGGGGAGTGTTAGCCGCGTACGCCTTAACCGAGGACGCGTATGTCAGAGCTTTCCGCCAGCATGTTAAAGCTATACGGAGGAGAGGATGGCAATCCGCAGGTATGCGGCTCTTCGGGAGCAACAGAAGATGTAGTTCTCCCCGTCTCAGTCTGTCATCCGTGTAGCCTATTTCGTGTAGGTTCCGTCCCGCAGTCCAGTAGGAGAGCCATTGAAGTTGGCTGGTGTAATAATAGCTCCTGAAGTCTGGGGCCCCCATTCCACCGGCTCTGGTCCCCAGTTGTAGTTTACGAAGCCCTATCCGTCGTCTCCCCGCCCCCCAAATCAGAGTGGTTAGGAGCGAATTGAGAGTGTCAAAGATAGACTGTGGCAAAAGGACCAGGAGGTTAACAAAGAAGTAAAGCATACGAGGGAGCATTACCATTTTAGAGATCGCGATTCTGCCCATGACCGATAATGGTAACATCGTCCAGAACCCCACTGAGGCACGGAGAAGATACATAGCTTTTTTGACATTCCCCTCTATCTGGTCCTCCTGCTGTCTGTAAACCTGGATCCCCAAGTATTTAAACATGGTGGGAGCTACCGGGATGAGGTGGGCCCCAAAGGGTATGGAACCAGGGTTCGGAGTGTCCCGGAAGTAGAAACCGCTTGACTTCTCCGGATTTATGGCCAGTCCCGAGATTGCAGAGAACCTCTCGAAGGTCTCATATATGGCGGCGCGGTCAGTCTCAAGGTCACGGAAAAACAGCAGTATATCATCCGCGTAGATCGATATCAGGTGTTGGTCACCTCCGCTAGGGATGCCACTCCGTGCCATCCTGGTCCTCAGGGCTATGGCCAGGGGTTCTAGGGCCAGCACGAAAAGCAGCGGGGACAGGGGACATCCCTGTCTAGTGCCTCAATGGATCACGTATGCGTCAGAGATATGTCGCCCCATGCATGCCCGTGTAGTCGGAGCGGTATAAAGTAATCTGATCCATGCTAAAAGGGAGGCAGTGAGCCCAAACTTCTCCAGACTTTGGAACATATACGACCAGGTCAGGGAGTCGAAAGCCTGTTTGAGGTCCAAGGCTATACAACCCGCTCTAGGGAGGGTCGGTGGAATGGACGCCATGAGCGCATGTAAGCGACGTGTGTTCATTGAGGTGCTTCTACCTGGAAGAAATCCACATTGGTCTCTATGGATCAGGTTAGGGAGGTGTGTCTGCAGTCTCAGAGCTATCGCTTTGCTGAGTATTTTATATTCCGTGGAGAGCATTGATAACGGCCTATAATTTACCATGTCCGGACTATCCCTCCCGGGTTTAGGAAGAGAAACAACCAATGCCTGCATCATGGAGTCAGGCAAACGACCTTCCACCAATGCCGTTCGGTATACGTTCTCGAGGACAGGTACTAGGGTATCTTGAATATATCTTCTCTAAATGTTTTACCAAGATTTCCTCAGCAACCATGCGAACCATCCTTTTTGATTTACTTCCTGTACCTTAATTCACTAATTGCCAAATGTACATTTGTTGATTCAACCACATTAATCACTCAATTCCAGCAATTATCATAATATAGCCCCTTTTTCTTGTTTATTATGCCATTATATTCTGCTTTTAGAGTTTTGAGGAGATGTTCTGCCTTTCAATAATTTCGGTTCTTCATTAATCTTCTTTGATATTTTAAATGCTCTCGATCTCCATCGAACCAGGTCCTCCTCTTACTTAAATTGGTCATAATTTTTACTTGTAGCATTCCAGTCTTTAATTTTACTTCTTAGCGTTCCATCAACTACCTAACTTTATATACTTATGAATTTAGAAAATTAACGTTTACTTCAGATCCTTGAATAATTTCTTGATTTTGTTGAAAATTTGTCAATAGTAGTAAATGCTTTTTAGTAATCCAGGTCTTAAGTCTTTTAGAAAAATCTTTTTTTGAAGGGAGTACCGGTTCCCTTGGATATGAACTCTCTAGCTTTAGAGACAAATGAAGCAGACTACGGTCACTCCCTCCCGTTGTAAGATTTTAAAGTTCTCTGTAAGGGTGAAATACCAAGAATGCACAAATAAATAATCTACCAGACAGTGCTGATTTCCATCAATAAAAGTTTCTTTGGCTGTGCCATCAGAGGAGATTCACCATTCACACTAAACAGTATTACAATACTTGATGAATATTTAGAAAAGAACCGAGGGAAAGCTTCAAAGAAGAGACCTCGTTGGACTAAATATTCACACAAATGTGGTACACTTACATAAATAATTCTTGGAATTAAAGAATCATCATTTGAATCATTTTTTCTATAAATTAATCAGGACTGCCAAGATCCAATTGCCGTTAGAATTTATCTCTGAGAAATTGCAATCCACCCTAGTTGGAAATAAAAGGTCTTCAGACTGGAATGGGTAGTCAACCCGGCTGATTCGATCACCTACCAATGCTGCAGATCCCTCTCCCTCCCCTGAGACACATATAGACAAGCCCCACCGACCGATAGCTGGACAGCACGCCGTCCACATTTACCGCTCGCCCCCGCCGCGCTTCCCCCCCTCCCTTTTTCTTTTTCAGGAGGTATTCCCTCCTACGGTTACCAGTTCAGTTCAAGTCAGCGGTTCCAAATCCGACTCATTTACACAAAAGTTGACGCTTGCACACATTATGCAGGGTAGTATACTGATGGAGGGGAAGCATTTCCACCTGACCCCATCATCATACCACCCAAGGAATCAGGCACACTCAGACGCGGCATCATGCGACGAGATAGCCCAGTGGCAGATTCAGGGGACATGATGTACAACTGTCGTATTTGGAAGAATGGAGCCAGTCAGCTGATATTGAACCATGATTGTGATTGTTGAGTAACATTTACGTATATACTGATTCATATGTGACCTGTTTAATGTCCCACATGGAAATTTCGAAAATGTAAAACCTTAATAAAAAGATTTAAGCAAAAAAATAAAAGGTCTTCAGACCAACTGAAGGTCAAACTGAACTTTCTGTAGAAGTATAAAAATGAACTTGCAAAAATATATATATGTTCCATGAGAGTACTAGTAATCTGTGCAAAGATCTTAGATCCTGTTCTACTGCACACAAAATGCTAAATTATTCTTCAAATTAACTAACTGATTTCAAAAACATGAATTTTTATCTTCTGCAATGCTGGTTTTCCATCGTTTATACTCAACTTTTAGTATAGTCACCATTAGCATGCCTTCATTTATATGATCACATTTTCAAAAGACCTGTTAATTTGACTGCATGTGTGAAAAAAATCGGACCTTGGCTTATTCTCAGTCCTGCATTATTTTGCAAAAATGCATTAACTAGAGGGACTGACTGGGCAATTTCATTGCATTTCATCCTTGGCCATTAGAAGGGTTCTCTTCACTACCTCGGAGAAAAGCAGGATCTTGGCAAATTCTCTTCATAATTTAATAATGCAACCTCCACCTATTTTAACCATTTGTGGAGAAAGTTTTAATTGTTGGGAAATTAGAAAGAGCCTGGAATAGCAGTGACAGATTTAACAGGTTTAATTTTTGATTTATTTTCCAGCATCACAAGGTGCCAACATGAACCCAAAGATTCTCATGAACAAATTTCCTAACGTGCCTTGGGGTATTAGTCTGCCAGGCGGCACTGGCAACATGAGATGACAATGAATGCATTTAAAATACTCATTAGCTGATGTTTGAAGAAAAATAGTTTAATTTCCAAAATACATTTAAGGCTGATACTGACAGATCAATCATGCAGCGCTGTGGAGACTTATCACTAATACTATTGCTTTGATACCAAGGGCGCTGCAGCTATGGCTGTTATGTATTACCCATGTAGAGAATTTCTACATTGACAAAGGTTTTTTTTAACTTTACTGCTGGCAACCATGCCTGATGAAATCATGTGATCACAGCTCGTAATCCTACATATGGTGACCACGTATATAATCTCGCCCGGATGCCATCACCATTCCAACACTGATAACATTAGTAGCTTTGGATGATTTTCATTGAACATAAGTAGATCTTATTACAGAAAAGTTTGGAGCCCCCTGAGCTAGATGTTTTGTCCTTGTTACCCTACAGAAATGCTAGCAATATCACCAATGGTAAAGCTACAGTACTATGCAGCAACACCATTCCCCGGTGCACACAAAGGGGAATGAGAACTTTTCCACAACTCCTTCCCCACACCCCGAACCCCAAGTTTGAATGGTGCCCAGACTTTTCTCATCAATTCAGAGCAGGAAAATCCACAGCGAGATAGGCATGATCCTCTTCATGAGGGAACGGCGTGTGAGTGGTATGTCGATAAGAGAGAACCTTCAATTAGTAAGAAAAGTGGGAAATCACTGATTTCAGGTGTGGGATTCTAATTAGTTTAATGGAAGAAAAGACTCCAACTCTCGGAATGCATTAAGCTAAAAGGACAGGACTAGAAACACTATTAAGAATGACCTGGAGGGAGTTAGTCAGTCTACACAAAAGCCTTTTGGCTCCATTCTTGTCGTGGCACACTGCTGTGGGAGCTGATTTGAACATTTTGCAAGGCTGATTTCGGGATTTCAGTCCGGCCCTGCCAAAAAGGCACAAATCACATGCGACACTGGTATGCTTTGTGCCGTTCCCAGCATGCGGCATGCAACAGGGTAGGGTTGTACAGGGGAATGGAGCATTGCGAGGTTATAGAGCCCCATCCTACACCTTTCTCTCTGAAGGGGCAGGGTGTATCATGCTCTATTCTGCAAATTTCTAGTTTTTTTCCAAAACACAAATGTGTGCACAAGTAGCAGTGGCGGCTCCTCCGCTAAGTCGGGGGACCATTGCCCCACTGCCTTTTTGCAGTGAAAGCTAGAGAAAATAAAACGATAATAGCTCTTGTTATCATTTTATTTTATTTTACTAACGCCCACAGCTTTGCATGAGGGGCAGGGGAGGAGGGGTTGCACCCTCCTAAATTGCGCAACGACTGCTTGGACGGACCGCCCAAAACAGGCTTGCGCACTTTGCATGTTCTGCACGCAGGCTGCATCGCAGCCTATGTGGAGAACGTACCCAGGCCTCCAGTCAGCGTCTGAGCCCTGAAAAACGGCGCTCAGACCAATCACAGCCTGCTTAGGCAGTGTTGTAATTGGCTGACTGGGAGCCTGGGTGTGCTTCCTGTGGCGGACTCTTAGCGAGGGAGGACTACAGAGGAGAGGCGGGCGAGGAAGCTGCGAAAAGGTAAGTTTTTATTTTAATTTCTTCTTTGCCGCTTCTGCTGCATCCTCCCTCCTCCTGCATCCTCCCACCCTCCAACGCCCGCCCCCCTACCTCCGATCAGTGCCAGCAGCACCTGACAAGTAGATACATTTTCTCACACACTACCTTTGTTTATGAGTAGAAGCATGCACAAAACCATTTTTTTATGCCAATAGGTTCACATCCATGTTCGAAAAACTACGTTTTTTTGAACCACCCCATGTTTTCGTTTACACAGTAGATTTCGAGTGAACATTGTTTGAAATGAAAAGCATTAATGCAGCATGGAATTTAGAAACAAAATCTAGTGTAACTATATTGTAATGCTATGTTATTTCATTTGATAGAGCGTAACAATCGCTGAAGTTTCTTTGTGTGGGCACAGAAAGAGAGTAGGATACGGGCCCATGAGTGGAGAACTAAAGGTACACTATTATGAATAACAAAGGCCGGATTTAGAGTTTGGCGGATGGGTTATTCCAACACAAATGGAACGGATATCCTGCTTGCCTCATTATAAGTTCAATACTTCCTATGCCATTTGTGTTAAGGTTGACGGGATATCCATCAAGTTTGTCACAGAATAACCTGTCCGCCAAACTCTAAATCAGGGCCAACATTCTTTAACCTTTTCCTGGATTCATCAGAGTGTATTCCAGGATGCAGCTGCAGCCACAGATAACTTTCAGCTGCCAGTTCTGGGCATTTTTAATTTAAATCTTAGGAATGGCAGCTGAAGATAGATTTGCCCATCTAAGGGCACGTCCTTGCGTATACCACTTAAACTTGGGTCCTTATTTATGAGGCCTTGCGTCAGTTTTGCGCCGCCGGTGCGTCACTTTTTGTGACGCACCAGCGGTGTACAAAATGCGCCTTATTGCGCCATATTTAAAAAGTGACGCATCTAGGTAGATGCGTCACTTTTTAAACCCCTGCGCCACATTATACCTGCGTCAGGTATAATGCATGCAAAGGGGGCGTTCCCCCGCAAAAAGCCTCCTAATAGTGACGCAGTGAAATCTATGAGATTTCACTGCGTCACTTTTAGGACGCTGTTGCGTCAAAATCTTGCGCCTGCCTCACAGCAGGCGTAAGACTGACACAGGCCCTTTCACATGGGGCTTTCCCCATGTGAAAGGACGCATTGCTGGAGTTGCGTCACTTTTGTGACACACTCCAGCAATGCGTCACTTTTGCGCTTACAGATGCGTCAGAAATGCTGACGTATCTGTAAGTCCTTGCGACATGATGCGTCATACATTAAATATGACGCATCATTGGTGTCGCAAGGAGTGCGCAGTGAAAAGTGACGCATCGCTGTTTTCACGCAGCGATGCGTCACTTTTCATAAATGAGGCCCCTGGTGGCTAGTAAGCTGGGAGACTTTTTTGGAGATTACTATAAGAATGATCACCACAGCTTCAAAGAGGATCTTTGTGCACACAGGCAATCAACGTGACTCAGATAGCTTGGGTGAAAAATGATAACTTTTGTGCTGGCCTGTTAATAGTCTGGCTGGTGTGTTCTGAATTATCTCCATTGGCTCAATGTTGTTGCAACCTCCTGGTAAACTCTAGTATTAAGATCTAAGAATGATTGAATTAGGACATTTACATGTGGGGTGGGAATCCTTAAAAAGGATAATGTGTCTTAGAAGTTATACATCATAAAGACATACTCTGCTGAGTTTAAGAACTGTGGGCCTGATTTACGAAAGAATTGCGTTGCCTGTGTGCAAGGTGATGCAAGGGCATCACAAGCCTTAAGAGAGATTTACTGTGCCTCGCAGAGCCACCTTGCATGGTTCTGCGTAGTATACTAAATCTGAAGTAACGCAAAGCAGAGCAAGTCACAGACTTGTGCTACTCTGCCCTATAAAGGCTTCCATAGGTGGAGCGTGAATGTTGCCACAGATACACCAATGGAATTGAGCTAATACCGAGATTTACGACCAGTAGTACTCCTGGGAATGAGTCAAAAAGAAATGCCATCCCAGTGGAAGTGAAACAAGGAGATATAACTTTATTTTGCCTTCTTTTCATGTTGTGCTGCATTGTTCAGCACACATAGAAAGAGGAAAAAAAACCTCTAAAGATTTTTTTTCTGCAGGAAAGTGTCCCTTTCTGCCCAAAAACGATCCTGTCTGCATTTCAAGCACCATTGCACCATTGGTGAAAGGGCATCTGCATTAACGCTAGGATGCACTGTATGTGCCAACACAGGAGAGAGCAGAAATTCACAATATCTTAGTACATATGGCACATTCTGGACCTCTCCCAATATGACCCTGCGCAGCATTTTGTCTTGCTGCGTTGCGGTGTGTCACTTCTTCGTATATCTGGCCGTGTCTTTGAGGATAAATGATGGTCAACGTAGCCCAAGATTTTCTTCAAACATAGCAGTTCGTTGCTGTTGATGTGCATGGCCAGCCTTTCATTCCTTCATCTTGCAAGGTGTTTGTTCTGCTCTCTAGGGTGTCTCCTCAACATATCTGTGCAAAGTAATTTGCTTTGCCGCACATGAAGCATGAATTTCCATTGGGGGGCATTTTCACAGCTGGTTGGTTTTACACCACTTATCCACAGGGTCATCGGTCTAATTCAGCTGGTGTTTAAGGTTTGTTGCTGTTGTCTGTGTATCTGCCTGTGCCTAATATGCAATTGATTGCTTTGGTTTTTAACACAGCACATTTTAAAAGTGGTGACCTAATTTGGTGTGTGAGTGAGAGAAGCAAGTGAACCTAAACTGAAAACGGTGGGTGTTGGGGGGGTTGTGTTTTACCTACAGGAAACGTTTAGAAAATGTGTTATTCCATTGGTAGATTTTACAACATACACTTACTTTAAATGGGATCCAAATGGGGCATTTTACAGCACTCGTGATGATGACCTGACTTCGGGGACAGGTGCCAACTCCTGGTCAAGTCAGGAAGGGGGAGGCCACTGGAGACTAGCCAGATCAGGCCTCTGGAGTCACAGCAAGGCACGAAAGTTGCATAGACCCTCGGGCACCAGCTGCACTTCTGGGCGTCGTGCAGCGTTTTAGGCAGAAAGTTATACACACTGTGGGCCTCATTCGGATGCCGGACGGACCTGCGTCCGTTCCCCACCCCGAGGTGGAGGGACCGTCCGCAGGGTCAGCGGCGGTCCCTCCGTTGCAATTTGGATGTGACCGCCACCCTGGCCGTCACGTCCCGCATATTCAACCTTGCGGCGGGTGCTGCTTGAAGCAGCACCCGCCGCAAAGTTAAAAATGCATGATTTGCATTTACATGCACAAAGCGGCAGGCACCGCACGGTGCCTGCCGCTTTGTGCATGTAAATGCAGGTGGGTACCATAGGTACCCCCCAAGTGCACCCCACCCCCCCTTCACCCTGGGGGCCCGCAAGGGCCCCCCAGAAGCAAAGTTCCACATGCTTTTCCACGGCGGTAAAGCAGTGGCAGTGAGGTTACTGTCTATAAATACCACAGACCAAAATGGGCCCCTCTTCACTGCTGCATAACTAAATACTTATAAGGTCTCAAAAGGGAAATCTATTGGCTATGCCAATACTTGTTAATAGTATCGTTCTTTCTTGTTGTTTCTATCCAAGTTTGAATACTCAGTAAATGAGCTCTTGAGTTCTTTATTTTGTGAAAAGGTTTAACAAATGCCAAGTGCCTTTCTGTCTTCTGCTTGCACAGCCCTGCTCCAGTTTGTTCTGTGATTGGGAGGTGTTTGATGGAAGGCAAAATATATATTTGTAGTTTGCAGACGATCATGTTCACTAATAAGGCAAGGGGGTGGAGGGAGGGCTTACACTGGTTGCAATTTGCATTTACTTACTCTTAATTAAGGCTTAAAAGAAGAGCCCTGCATTTTGGTCTGTCGTAAAAGCACGGCCCAGAGAGTTATTCTTGATTTCTGAATACTTGTGGTCCTGAATGGAGCCACTAAGATCAAAGATGATACTGAGATGCTTATAGCAATTTACAGCTCTGATTTTCCCTTTGATTGTGTGCCAGGAATCTTGCTTTTGAATTGTCCTGCCAATTTTCAATATCTTTGTTTTGTCTTGATTTATTTCCAGCTTGTTTTTAGCACATATATAGCCAATAAACACAGAAGTCTAAGGAGGACAATAGGTGTTTTACTCATGAGAACTGTGTCGTCTGCATGTCATAATGTGGACAACTGGCACAGACATAGCAAACCTGGCAAAATCCCCAAAACTTCTGATGATACTCACCTACTAGCCCATGAAAGCAAGCTTCTTTCAAATCTACTGTGATCAGGAGTGCATATTCACAAATAAAGGGAATTATATTTTGGAGAAGACCCATCTTGAAAGGTATCCATTTGATCTCCTTCTTAAGAATATTAATTCTATACAACTTCCAGAATCCCTTCCCCTCCTACTCCTGCAGTACTGGAGCTGCTGCTTTTTCCGAAATCAGTGCATGGATTGCAGCCAACATTGCATTCTTCATGACTGGATTCTTGGGGCAATATTCCAAAAATTCTTTATTTCGGCCATATAGGCCATAAAAGATGCAATAAAAATACAATACATACATTTAAAATACAGAATTAAATACATATAAAAAAGTCTCTGCTGGACCAGCGAGGAATAGAGGGTGCAGGACAGTACCAATTCAGAGGGACATTTTCTTTCTGATTAACCATGCTGCCATTAAGAATTTAGATACGGCAAACACAATGTGGCCCAGAGTGCTGGTTTTCATAACCCTGTATGCCTGTAGATACTTCCTGAACCCCAGGTTTCTGCAGAGCGGTGCTATCCAGTGTTTCCTGCGTCTATGTTAAGCATGGCATACAAACATTATATGGAGGTCATCTTCCTCATGGGCGTTGCAACATGGGCACAGTTTGTCACCCCCTTTGAACCATTTACAAGTAAATGTTTTAGTAGGGAGTGTGCCGAACCTCCATTGCACGAACAATTTCCTCGCCAGAACAGGAAAGATAAAATCCATGAAAGGTTCAAAGGCATAAGAATTTTTGGATTCCATAAAACGTGCCGTCAGGGTGCTACTAATGTGAGCATTTTCCATAAGAGACAGGTTCTTATTCTTGTACATTTGGGTCAGGGTTTTGCGGGTAATCCTTTGGCAACCTTGAGCTGGATCGTCCCATAGGTCTGGCAAGTTCATACTGAGCAATTCATTCTTGATGAAAGCGAGCCAGGGGATTTTACTGTTGCCGTTCAAGCTCATTACGTGAATAAGGTCCTGTCTGTAGTGGTGCAGTTCGTCAGTGGACCATAGCCGGTGCCAGAACTTCACAGGCTTTGACACAAGATCTTCAGCAATAGAGGGAAGACCCATGTCTAGTCTTAAGGGCAGAAGTGGTGTGCCTTGCGGGAGACCAAGTAGGCGTCTTAGAAAACTGTTTTCCACTCCTGCCAAATCTTTCCCTGCTTTATGGCCCCATAACTCACTGCCATACATGGCTGCTGCCTTGGCTTGAGGCATATATGTTTCCAGGGCCGGGCTTAAAGGCTTAAAGGTGGAATTGTTTGCCACCTTCAGAATTGCACCCGATAGCTGGGACAGTTTTACCCTTGATCTAGCTATCTGGCAGTCCCATGAGAGCTTTTCCTGGAGTGTTACCCCCAAATATATAAAGGTCGACACCCTCTCAAGGCTAACGGTTCCCAAGGTGGGGTTGGGTCTGGTTTTGATGGGAGGATTGAAAATCATGAACTTGGTCTTTTCTGTGTTCACCTCCAACCCGTGTTGGCGACAGAAAAGGCCAAATCCGTTCACGATCCTCTGAATCCCCATGGGGGATTTGGAAAGCAGGAGGGTATCATCAGCAAACATTATTGCCGGGACCCTCCTGCCTGCCAGGAGTGGGGCATCATTGTCCTTGACGTTATCTAGATGCAGTATAACGCTGTTAATGAAAAGACAGAACAGGGTCGGTGCCAAGACGCAGCCCTGCCTGACTCCTCGATGGACCGGAAACCTGGACGAGAGCTTGCCATCCCTCCCACACCTCACTTGTGCATAGTTGTTCTCATGCAGCCTGATTATAATGCTGAGTAATTGAGGGGGTACTCCTAGCTTTTCCAAAACCTCCCACAATTTCCTTCGTGGGACTAGATCGAAGGCTGACCTCAGATCCATGAAGACCATGTACAGCCTTCCCCCCTCTAACGTCACCGTCTTCCAATAGAGGAGGAGGAGGCGGAAGATCTGGTCCATGGTGGACGTGTTCTTTCTGAAGCCAGCCTGGAGGGGGCTCATGATGTCGTTATCCTCCACCCAATCCAGCAGATGGTTAAGAATGAGGCGCGCAAAGAGCTTTTGGGGTACATCTATTAGGCTAATCGGCCTATAGTTGGCCGGGAGCAGAGGAGACCCCTTCTTGTGAATCGGTACAATCTCTGCCCCCAGCCAAGAGCCTGGGATCGCCATACCTCCTAGAATGGCATTAAAAAGAATAAGGAGGTACGGACCCCAAATATCCGGATGATGCCTAAAAAGATCCCCCGGTAACTTATCCAGCCCCGGCGCCTTCCCCCACGTTAAGTGCTCCAGAGCAGACTCCACCTCCCCTAAAGAAAGTTCCAGGGCCGAGTCCGGGGTGCTTGTGGGCACTGGCAAGACTCCGTCTGGCCAAGTATTAGTGTCTTGATAGAGTGCCCCAAAGTGAGCCTCCCAAAGCGAGGGGGCGATGTTAGGTTCAATTGCTGTTTTGAGTTCCCCCATCCCATTATTTACCAAGGCCCAGAATTTCCTAGAGTCTCTGGCTTTTAGGGCTTCATGGAGGTCGTGCCAGTGGTTCCAATCCCACTCGGCCTTTGCATTAGCCATTACTGCTTTGTACTCCATCCTAAGGTCTCGAACCTTGTCCTTACTTGACCCCTCCTTGATTGTGGCAATGAGCTCAGATTTAACTGCCCTGCAGGAGGAAGTGTACCAAGTGGGGGCACGGGTCTTTTTCTTTCGGGTTGGTACCACTGGATGGAACACCTCTGCCAGATCCCTCACTAATTCCTGGTGAATGCTACCAAGTTTCTCATTATATTCTGGGGTTCTTGGTTCATTTAAAAGCGCATCCACCTCCTTGAACCTAGGGAGTGCCAGACCGTATAACTTATTAATGGCATCTTCTGAGCTGAAGAGCTTTCCCCATTTGACCCAACGCCTATTTGTTGTGCGGAGCATATCCCCCTGATCCTCTCCGCCAGTTTCGGCGGGTAGGCCCGCTAGGGGCAGGGGATGCTGGATGTTTAAACAGAGGGCATTGTGGTCGCTGTCTGACCTATGTATCACCCTAAAGTCGAGGACTTTTGGCCACAGTGTGATGTCTAGCATTATATAATCTAGCCTCGACTCATGGCCCTTTCTGTTGAAAGTGCACACTGAGGGGGTATCGGAAGGAGTACGACCATTACAAGCCCTCAGTGCGAAGTTCAAGGTGAGGGACGTGAGTTGTACTGCTAGAGGGGACCAGGCTTTGGGGTAGGGCGAGGACGAGGGTGGGACCCCCCAGTAGTCATCCTCAGCAGTGAGGGCATCCTCCAGTAGACCTTCCAAGGGTTCAAAGTGACAATTAAAGTCTCCTCCCACACTACCTTGTAGTCTCCTGGCAGTTGGCCCAGGAAGGAGGACAGTTCGTTTAGGGTGGGTGACTCGTTTGGCGCGGCAACTGGTCGCGAGTAGACATTGACAATGGCCCACGGTGGTTTGCCAGGCCATGTGAGCAGCACACACTGGATGTCCTGCGAAGACGTATGCATCTTTTCCGCCTGGCACCCAATGTGACTTGCTATCCAGATTGCCAAGCCTCCTGACGGCCTCCCCCTCCCACTCCATTTAGCAGGGATTTCAAATATTTCGAACCCTCTCCTGGTTTGAGGTTCCCTCGCCCATGTCTCCTGGAAGAGGAGGATATCGCTAGCACCTAACAGGAGATCCCACTCCGGTGTGCCTTCCTTATTTGCAATCCCTGCCACATTCCAGGAGAGAACTCTCAGCCCTGGATCTTGTGGTGGTGTGCCTGGGCCTCCAGTGGAAGGTGGTACGGTGGCTGTGGGGGGGTTAGAGTCTTGCGGGACATTGTTAGGAACCGGGGTAATGGATAATACATCCACCTCCACTGGTTGTAGACTATGACCAATCCCAGTATTAAATGATGGCCCTAGTTGGCCCGGAATGTCATCCAGGGTACCCATTCGTTCTTTGACGGTATCCTGTGGGCCACAATCAATTACAGGGACAGTACTCAATCCCCCCCTACTTAGGACCCCACCAACTAGCTTTTCAGGGCTGAGTGGAATCTCCCCCGTTTGTGGTCAGTCCACTTGATCTAGACAGGAAAATCTATTGTGATGTATGATATTGGCCGGAACAGGAGGTAAGTAATGCTTTGGTCTGTAACGTGAGCCATCTACAGCAAAGCCTACTCTAGTCCACCCCTGCTCCCTCCCCACCTCCGTGTTACAAACATTTGGGTAGAAGTGTGAGAGAGGTACTAATTCGATGGTGGACTTATCAGGCCCTACAAGCCAGTTGCAAATATAGGTGGCGACATGTGGGCTTTTCGAAGCTGACAATGATACAATCCCCTGCCCTGTTCTTTGGGGTAAAACCAATCCATGGGATCCTCCTGACCATCAAAACCTCACCTTTCAAGTTCGGGGGAAGAGGCCTGTTAATATTAAGCCAACTTATGACCTTGTTGCGTAAAGAGTCCTGTGGCTCCCTTGTGTCACCGGTGAGCTCAGGCACTCCCACCATGATTGCCGTGTACGGTACTGCTTCTGGAGGCAGGTTGACCACCCTACGCCTATCATGGGGGCTAGTGGTATGGCCAGGAGAACCGTTGGTAGAGTTCTCATCTCCCATCGGTTGAGACTCTGGGGGTGGCTTAGATCTCCTGGGAGCAGGAACAGGGGGCCTTGGCGTTAGAGATGGCAATAGGTGCGTTTGGGGGGCAGGCGCACCGTTTTTGCTGCGCGAGTCCAAATTTGAAACCTTGGTGGTCAATGCAGAAGACGACGGTCTGTTCCCAGACGTCTCCCGGGGAGCTGTTGGAGCATTTGGAGCCAACCCAGGGCTGTTCCTTTTATGAATATTTTCTATGGCCAAGAGTCTAGCCTCTATGGCATCCAGTTTGTCAGAGAGAGGGTTCAGCAAGTTCTTGACAATGTCTGTAAATGAGCTAATTAGCATGTCTGTGCTATTAGGGGTTGCCCCGCCAAATATGAATGGACCCGGCTGCAGTGGTAAGGCCGTAGTTAATGAAGGACCTATATGATCCGACCTAGACCCTGGTGAAGTAACCTCAGGGGAGGCCGAGATGTCTGTACTAACATCCAGATTTAGCTCGGTTGTATCAACTTTGGCTCTCTTTGCCCTCTTTAGTTTCCTCGACCTTTTCCTTTTTGGTGGTTGTTCCACTCCACTATTTGCAGGCTCTGTGAGGAGAGCAACCTGGCTCACTTCCTGCGACTCTGATCCCATGTTGACCACATTAGAAGAGGGGTCAGTGATCCCAGATGGCCGTGGGGAGTCTCTATCCCTCTGAGAGTTTGATGGAGTTCTTAGCTGCTGCAGGACCGACTCAATGGTCTGATCGATACTGTCCATTAGTGACATATGGGTGGCGTCCAGTAGTATAGGGGTACTATCATCAATAGAAGAGTCCGCGGGATCCAATGTCACGTTTTCAGAGCCCATCTCCAGGTGAGTGTCCAGCACAGACTGGCATTTATTGGCTAGAGCACTGGCCTTAGGGAAAAAAAATTCCAGTGTGCTTGAACACTGTTGTGCAGTTTTACTCCGTGAGACCCTGGACGCCATAATGCAGTTGTACAGGTAAGGGCCGTAGGACAGGGAACGTCAGAGGGGTGGCCCGGTCCAGTCTCTACCGACCTCTAACGGCCTAAAACGGCCCTCTCTTTGCCCGGTCTTCGCCCCGGGCTGCGCCCCGCGCGCGTCCCGCGATGCGCGTGACCAGGGGCTCTTATGAATGGCAGGGGAGCGTGTCACTGGGAGGGGGCGCGGCGTGGGCGGGAAGAGGAACCAGCTGGCGATGTTTAGCAGGAATGCTGGTCCTCGCAGTCCCGCTCGCCGTGCCTCTCACCTCCTCTGCGGCCAACCTCCAGGGACACAGTCACTCCGTCCAAGGGTCCAGGGCAAGGTAGGAACTTGTAAAGCTACTCCTGTAGCGTGCTGCAAAATTCCTGGCAGAAGAGTCTCTCTCGAGCGGCCCCCGCGAAGCGGGGGCCGCGAGAGGTGAAGTACGCTCAGGCGGGGGGCGTGGCACTGGGAGGGTCGTGGCGCGGGCGGGAAGAGGAACCAGCTGGCGATGTTTAGCAGGAATGTTGGTCCTCGCAGTCCCGCTCGCCGTGCCTCTCACCTCCTCTGCGGCCAACCTCCAGGGACACAGTCACTCCGCCCAAGGGTCCAGGGCAAGGTAGGAACTTGTAAAGCTACTCCTGTAGCGTGCTGCAAAATTCCCGGCAGAAGAGTCTCTCTCGAGCGGCACCCCTTGGGGCAATAAGTATTCAAGGTCCAGTCTCCAGAGGTATTGAGAACAAGTCTATTCGATACCTTCTATGATTGTCCTCGAGACCCATGTATTGGAAGCAGATATTTCCCAGGGTATTATGAATATTGTAACCAGCCCCTCCAAGGAAAATTCACATCCTCTGCATAGTCAAGAGCACTGTGTTTTTTGTAGGTGAAAGAGGTTTTGCTTCTGCTCTGAGTGATTCCAGTAGTTCTTGTTTCTCTGTTTCTTGAAATATTCGAATTGTTGTTATGGAGACCTTCTAGTAAGCTACAGTATGGAAAAGAAAGCTTCAAATACAAATGTAAACATCAAACACAGGATCCTACATACTGAGTAAATGACAAGGGAGCACTTCTTTTCTTTAAAAAGTTGATGTCATTTTTCCTCCAGGTCACTTCCAAATAATCTCATTCCTTCAAAAGAAGTTCATAAGGCAGCTGACTTCTGAGCAAATAAGTACGCCATTCTTTCAAAAACAAGTTTTAACTTGCACCAATAGCGGTATTCTCCACCAAAGCTGATGCTCGAACTACATCAAATGATGTAACAGAGAGAATTTCCATCTGCCTTTCCATGGATTCCAACACAGCAGAGAATGTATATCACTCCTTCACTGCCTTGATTAAATCATTGAAATAAGAAATTAATGTCTGACTAGTTTTGCTAGTTTGGTCCTTGAGAATTATTTCTTCCATCAAAGAAGTGTGGGAAGTTTAGCTGCCTACCAAGGAGTCAAACAACACAGATTATAAGATGTATTTTCCATGGCTTCAAATGAATATAATGTTACATATATCGGGTCCTCCTATTTAGGCATAATTATACCCATAACAAAGTGAGAAATAGGTAGCCCTGGAGAAGGGGAACATAGACTTTGGTCAAAAAGGTTGACACATATTTTGATGCACTCATGTTAAAATTTCTAAAATAATAGTATGGATTTGCCTTCATTTGTAGCACCCATAGGGAGGTGGAGCTTTAGTTTTACTTCCTATTCTTTCTCGGGTCTGTGGTGGTGATCACCTCAAAAGTAAAGACTGGAATGAGAACTAGGGATGTAGGAATAATAGGTTTTGCCCCCGTGCTCAGCAAAGGACAGTTGGGTTGAGAGGAATGAAGAGTTACAGAGGTTCTGAACACTGAAGAGGTTGGTCGCAAGAAAACAGGTCCAGCGAGAGAAGCTCCGGCTGGGCCACTGCACCAGATGTCAAAGATACATGAAAATTGCCTCGCTAAGCTTTGTGTAAAGCGCCTTTTGATTGCTAAGGAAATCCTGTTGTTCACAATGTTCTCGCATTAAAAAGGCTTCTTCAAGGCACACCAAAGGGATTTGTTATGTCAAGCTTTTGTTTATGCAATCTCTGGTTTAGGTTTCATTGTGTTAAAATGTTCTGATCGAGGTGCATAACTCAAGAGAGAATAGGGGAAGAATAAAGAACATACCAGTAAGTAAATATTAACCCCCGACACACTCGGTACTGACACGGATGTACGTTGTTACAACGCATGCTTTTACCACGCATGCCTTTACAACGCAGGTTTTTCAACGCAAGTCGTTACAATGACTTGCGTTGGGGGGTGCTGGATAGTGAATAGTTTAAATTACTATTCCAACTCCAGTCCCCGTGGATAGTAGAGAAGGTGTTGGATAGTAAATTAAACTATTGCCTATCCTAGAGCGCCCCCCAGCGCAAGTCGTTGTAATGACTTGCGTTGAAAAACCTGCGTTGTAAAGGTACTGCGTGGTAAAAGTTGCGTCGTAAATGATGTTTCCCTACTGACACGCCACACACAAGGGCCTCTATTGCTCCCACAGAGAGCAGCAGGATGAATATTTTGCACTTTACCCACAAATTGGTGCTACTTTTACCAGAGGTAAAGAAATGTAGGGGCTTATTTACAAACCCATTGCGCCGCTGGTGCGTCACTTTTTTTGACTCACCGGCGCGCAGTGTGCCTGCCCATATTTACATGGCCACGTAAAGTCACCCTGAGTGGCTTTTCATGCCCATGTAAATATGACCTCCTTTCACACATTACTCTGAGTGAAAAGGGTGTTCCATGGGTGTTGGGGAGGTGCAATGGGAGAAATACCTTTATTTCTCCTAGTTTTTCCTTTTTCTATGTGTGCTGAATTCTACTGCCCACACAGAAAGAGGAAAACCCCTGTTGTGATCGTTTTTTGTGCAGGGAGGTGTCCCTTCCTGAACAAAAACCATCACCCCTACAACACAGACACCTTTGCACCATGGCGCACGGGTGCCTGCTTTGGAGCATGGCAGCCTATTGTGCAACAGCGCATGGGAAAAGGGTAGGATTGCGCCGTATCTAGTAGATACGGCACATTCCTGCCCTTTTCTATTGATGTATGGCAACGCAGCAGGAAAGGTTGCTGCGCTGCCGCACATCAAAATGTTGTAAATGAGGCCCTCAGTTCCCGAGACATAAAGTGATGCCAAGCCAAGAAATAAAAGGCTAATATTGCACACACTCATTATTGGATGTTCAAAGACAATTCAGCATCTCCAGGCCGTCAGCCAGTCTCTGCCTGCAGACCTGTTAGAGATAAAAGTACATTCCATGTATTTTTTTCTGAGTCTTAACATTCTTGCACGGCAAGGACATGATTTAAGTTTTTGCCTCCAGTCTGGAGGAGGTGGAGAGGAGAGGCACACAAGTAAGGGCAATCAGCAAATATGTGTTATATATGAAGAATCCTGTCAGAAAACTGGAGGCTGTGACCAGAGGCAATATTTCCTGGACACATGAGGCGTGCAGACTGAGGTCAGTGTTGCTAGATTTGCCTCAAAGGCTTTTAAAAAAAATATGACTTTGTGCTTTTTTTGTATTTGACTATAACTGTGTGATTATGTTTGAGGATGGGTTCTGATTCAGTGGTTAACCAGCAGGCCTGAAGCTGGCTGGGCTGCGTTGGGCTGAGCTGAGCTACACCGGTTTCAGGCAGCCTTAGTAGCTAGCACTCAATGATATATTATCCATGTTGCAGGCTTTTAATCAGGAGACTGTTTCGAATCCACGTTGTCCCATTTGAACAAATTGTGGGATCCTGGGCAACGTACACTGTCTTTTTATTCCTTACGTCCCAGGGTCTTTAATTTGAGTGCCTTGGGGCAATTCAATGTGATTTTTGAAAGACTATGCCCTTAGAGTGAGCACATTACAGCCAAGCAGCAAGCATTTGACTGTGACACAGGAACATGTTCAAAAAGAAAGTTGTCAGTACACAGGGAAATTTTTTCAGATGCTTAGATATTCCATTCATGTGCCTTACCACTTTTGCTTTCATAGTGGTTTATAATAGTAGAGAGATGAGGTAAAGTTTCTGCTACACATTGATGTTAACATAGAAATGAAGGCATGTTTTTCAGCTTTTTATCAGTTATTACAGACTTATTCATCAAGAATGAGATCACATTTTTGTGAGTTTGCATAGTAGCTCTTATTCTGTAAGATTGCCTTGGGAATATAGTTGCACATTTATTTTTGCATATTTGGCGGTCCTGTTGCACATTTGGTTTTGCAAAGTTGTTATTGTGCATTTGTTTGTTGACAAGGTAAGTGGGTAACTGCCAAGTTGACATAAGTAATACTTCACAATAAATATACTTTCTCCTGCATATATCCACTCCTTCCCATTAGTTTTTGTAGTGTCTTGCAAGCTAGCAATGACAGAATCCTTTGGCTCCTCAGTCCTGATGGACTCCACAGAGGTGTGACGTAAGTGTTAGAGGGAAATGCAGTGAAGAGTGATTTAGAATGTTGAGTTTGTAGACATGTAATACTAAGCTCTGTGTGTGGCTTAGTCATTTGCGGGTATCTGGGCTGAGGTAGATGCTACAAATGGCAACGAGATAGGGGATAAGTAACCAGCGGCTCGACAGTGCTCTCACAGAGAATTTGCCATGGTGCAAGCAAACTGCTAGTGTATGACACAAGGGATAAAGTTAAAGTACAGAATCAAAACTTAATGCATGTGGAGTCAAAGCAGCTGCTGTGATGCAGTTGAAGACAACAAAAGTATCACATGGAATCTACACATCGCTGGTCGAGAACCTGCTGGTCAGGCCAATCAATCAATCAATCAATCATAGACATTTATAGAGCGCTCTACTTACCCGGAGGGTCTCAAGGCGCTAGGGGGGGGGGGGGGGGGGTGCTGCTACTGCCCGAACAGCCAGGTCTTGAGCTTCTTCCTGAAGGCGAGGTGGTCTTGGGTCAGGCGCAGGTCGGTCGGGAGGGAGTTCCAGGTCTTGGCGGCCAGGTAGGAGAAGGACCTTCCTCCTGTTGTCGTTCTTCGGATGCGAGGGACGGCGGCGAAGGCGTGACTGGCTGATCGGAGGTGTCATTTGGGAGCGTAGAAGTTGATGGGGTTGTTGAGGTAGCTCGGGCCTTGATCGTGTAGGGCTTTGTGTGCGTGGGTGAGGAGACGGAAGGTGATTCTCTTGTTGACCGGGAGCCAGTGCAGGTCTCTTAGGTGTCCGGAGATGTGGCTGTGTCGTGGGATTTCGAGGATGAGTCTGGCTGAGGCGTTCTGGATCCGTTGGAGTCTCTTCTGGAGCTTGGTGGTGGTTCCGGCGTAGAGGGCGTTGCCGTAGTCCAGTCGGCTGGTGACGAGGGCCTGGGTGACAGTCTTCCTGGTCTCGGTGGGGATCCACCGGAAGATTTTCCGTAGCATGCGCAGGATGTTGAAGCACGACGAGGAGACTGCGTTGACTTGCTTGGTCATGGAGAGGGAGGAGTCCAGGATGAAGCCCAGGTTGCATGCGTGGTCTGTCGGTTTGGGTGCAGTTCCCAGGGCGGGGGGCCACCAGGAGTCGTCCCAGGCGGAGGGCGAGGATCCCAGGATGAGGACTTCCGTCTTGTCCGAGTTCAGCTTCAGGCGGCTGGTCGACATCCACTCGGCTACTTCTTTCATTCTCTCGTGAAGGTTGGCTCTGGTGGCGGCGGGGTCGTTGGTAAGGGAGAGGATCAGCTGGGTATCGTCGGCATAGGAGATGATGTTCAGGTTGTGTTGGCGTGCGATGGTCGCGAGGGGGCTCATGTAGACGTTGAAGAGGGTTGGGCTCAGCGAGGATCCTTGGGGTACGCCGCAGATGACTTCGGTGGCCTTTGATTTGTACGGTGGTAGGCGGACTCTCTGGGTTCTTCCGTCGAGGAAGGAGATGATCCTTTCCAGTGCCTTCTCCTGGATTCCGACGTTGTAGAGGCGCTGCACTAGGGTAAATGTAAATGTAAATGTACATGTATTTATATAGCGCAAACCGCCCACATCGCAGGCATCTAAGCGCTTGCTTAGGGAACCCGTCCTGGTATTCCCCTGTGAGATAACCCCGGCAGGGTATCCACAAGGTGAAAGCCAGGCATCCCGCCGCGAGGGGCCGTTGTGGAGATTAAGCAAGCTATTGCCCAGAGTCGCAGAGTGTGAACCCGTGAGTCGAGTAGGCACCGGAGCGAGAATTATCGAGTCCGTGGAATTATTGAGCCCAAGCCCCGTCGAGGCGGGGAATTGAACCCTGGTCCAGGGCCGATCTCAGCTTCCGGGTCTGCCGCCTCTAACCCCTAAGCCACACTTCTCCACTTGTGCGGTGGCAGGCGGTGTCGAAGGCCGCGGAGAGGTCTAGGAGGATGAGGGCCACTGTTTCTCCGTTATCCATCAGGGTTCGGATGTCATCGGTGGCAGCGATGAGGGCGGTCTCGGTGCTGTGGTTGGCTCGGAAGCCAGACTGTGAGGGGTCGAGGGATCCGTTCGTCTCGAGGAAGGCGGCCAGTTGCTTGTTGACGGTCTTCTCGATGACTTTGGCTGGAAACGGGAGGAGCGAGATGGGGCGGTAATTCTTGAGTTCGGTGGGGTCCGCTGTTGGTTTCTTGAGTAGAGCGCTGAGTTCGGCGTGCTTCCAGCTCTCAGGGAAGGTGGTGGTGTCAAATGAGGTGTTGATGATGTCCCGCAGGTGGGGTGCGAAGACTGCGTCTGCCTTGTTGAAGACGTGGTGAGGGCAAGGGTCGGTCGGAGATCCGGAGTGGATGGAGTTCATCATGCGGACGGTGTCTTCGGTGCTGATAGGAGTCCAGGCGCGGAGGGTGGTGGTGGGGGGCGGTGGTTCGGTTGAGTCGGACGTGGCGTTCGTTGGTTGGGTGTTGAAGCTGTTGTGTATGTCCGCGATCTTGTTGTGGAAGTAGGAGGCGAGGGAGTTGCAGAGTTCTTGCGATGGGGTGATGTAGTTGTTTCCGGCGTTGGGGTTGGAGAGCTCTTTCACGATGTTGAAGAGTTCCTTGCTGTTGTGTGCGTTGTTGTCCAGTCGGTCCTTGAATGCAGTTTTCTTGGTGTCGCGGATCAGCTGGTGGTGCTTCCGGGTGGCAAGCTTGAGGGTGGTCATGTTGTCCGGTGTTGGCTCCCTTCTCCAGGCTTTCTCGAGGGCTCGGCAGTTCTTCTTGGAGCTCTTGATTTCGTCGGTGAACCATGGGGCCTTCTTGCTGCCGGGTCTGCTGGGCGGGGTCTTCAGTGGGGCGAGTTCGTCCGCGCAGTTGCTGATCCACTTCGTGAGGTTGTCGGCGGCCTGGCTGGGGTTCGCTGAGCTGGCGGGAGGGTGCTGGCTCAGGGAAGCGGCGAGCTGGTCGACTGTGATCTTGCTCCAGTTTCTGCGGCGACCTGTTGCTGGTGGTGGTGGATCGTCGTTCTTCTGAAGGTGAAGTGGACGCAGCTGTGGTCCGTCCAGTGGAGTCCTGTGGCGTGGCTGAAGGCGATGTCTTTGCTGGATGAGAATACGGCGTCGAGTGTGTGTCCGGCGAGGTGGGTGGGGGTGGTCACCAGCTGCTTGAGTCCGAGGTTGGCGAGGTTGTTGAGCAGGGTGGTGTGCCATACATAAAGGTACCAAGCTACCATGCAGGATAAAGTTATACATTTTAAGGAATGGCAATGCTGATAGTGGAGGCAACCAGGTGTTTAAGAAAGCAGTCATTGATAATCAGAAATTACAAAATATTGCTGAGAACAGAAGCATTTCAAGGCGAAGATAAACTTGCTATCATAAAGTGCACATTAACGTTCAGAAAGAAGAACAACTAAGTCAACAAAACCATTAAACACAATCATCGTACTGCTACACTCAGTGAAGTGGCTCAAAGAGGTGTGCCCTAGGTTGTGCTAACGAGTCGTCCAAATTTGAAGGAGCCAGCCTCAATAATCTGCCAAGTGGGTCTCAGCACAACTTAACTTGTCTTTGAAGAATAAAGAGTCAAGAGCGACTCTTGGAATAGTGAAATTTTTCAGATGACAGGGAAGAAAGTCTTGTTTCAAGCTATTATTAAAGATGACCAGAGACCAGCAGGTTTAAAGGCCTCACCGTTGAGTTACCTAAATCAAGTAAAGTGATTTACCATCGGTGACATTAAGTTATGCACTGGTCTACAATGCTACTGCTTTCCTGAAACCACCACCAAAGTTTGATACCACTGAAAAACAATAATTGGTGATAGATGGATCGTCTGGATAAAGACATTTGAAGATTTCAGTGATGCCTTTGAACAGACTGATTAAAAAAAAAGATTATCAAGTACCTCAGAAATCTTGCTGGACATTGAAGCTGCTTGCTGGAGAGATGGTCATTCTGAGATGCCATCACACAGGAGTTCATCCGGATCTTGATACGATTACACCTGAATCGCTTGCAACATATGGTGGCAAGAATAAAGTGGCATGGCAAATGCTTGGTATAGTGGGTAAGTGAGAAGAGAAGCCAGAAAAAAACTCTCTCTCCCCTCTCCCATATGCTAGGGAGACATTTAGTTATGCAGACCATTAGGCCATCAACAAATACCCCGATTTGAGTGCAAAGGATCCACATAAGAGAGGAAAGATTGTCCCTTGCATTAACGCATTCAGATATTCATCCAGTCCAGGACTTTGGACCCTAAGCCAGGGGTGTATTTCCCCTACGTGCATATCTCATTTTATATATCCATTGTGACTTTGGCATCCCCGTGAATGCTAAAGGGAAGATGCATGCAGATATTAGTATAAGTCAAATTTAAATTATTGGTGTCTTGATGATGATAATGTGGCATTCCTGAAGAAGGCATTTCACACTGAAACACGTGTTGAGAAGATACCAAATACAAGCTAAATTATTGGTGAAAAACAAAAAGTAAAGATTGGTTGTTGTGGGAATGATGCGAAGATAGCTAATATAAGCCCTATCTATGTGAGAAATGAAAAAGAATGATTAGTAAATATTGTTAGAATTGTTTTCAATTCACGATCAAAACATTGAAGATTATTTCAGTATGAAAGAAATTATGTGACACTTGACAATAGAGAAGACCTAGTAGGAGATGAATGTTGGTGTATAAGATTGGTTTTATGACTTGAATGTAGGTGTGTTAGAGTATGAATGTTGGTATGTACGGAAATTCGAATAATATTTTAACTTAAAGATTTCATTGCTTTGAGACCTGTAATATTGATGTTTGGGACATTTTGCCTGTTCAATTAGAAGGAATGACATTACCTTGAACTTTTACTGATGCACAATAAAAATATGTATGTGAATAATGAGACATATTCTCTGGGCCATGCATTTCTATGTATAGACAATATGTATGTATGAACTGATGTTTAAGTTTTGAGGGTGCCTGGGTATTTCCTTGCTATTTATAGTCTTTTTACCTGCCCTAGGAACTGAATCGATGCAGGGTGTCCCTTTTTGTTTATTTGATGGGGTAAAAGAAGTCATAAGGAAGATCCCACAAACGGACGAAGAAATCACATACCGTCAGATTAAAGAAACTTTGAATTGCAAGTTCAATCCAATGTCCAATGTAGATTATGAAAAATATATTTTCAGTCAAGAATGACATAAAATTTGTGAAACCATCGATGAATTTGTGGAGAGACAACATACTCATCAAACAATGTCAGTTCAATTAAGCTAATGAAGAAAAAGCAATACGTCTTAAAGTTATTGATGGATGCTTATCATATTTATTCAGACGAAGAATGCTGAGATAAACTCGTAGGCTGTTGAAATGAATGCAAAGGTGTCCAGAATGAATCAGTCATGAGTGTGAAAAGCAAACCAAAGTCTGAAGGACAAAAGGTGATGTCTATATTTAAAAAGAAATTGTGCTTTAGATGTGAATTTTCATTTCCACATGAAGGTAAATGTCCCACCACTGGACAAAGGACAAATATGTAACAGCTGTGGAAATTAGTACACAGTTTGTAGACCAAAGGAAAAGGCAAGTGTGCCATAGTGCAAAGACAAAATGGCAGCTGAATTGTTCCAGAAGCAACGGTCCACGTGCACCTTCAAGGCCAAGCAGTGACATGAGCTGAGGAAAATCAACACTGAAAGAATTTGATTGTCTTCTAAATCATCATCAAACAGTACTTCTATATCAGTATCAACTGAAAGTGAAGAAGATGATTGGGCCACATCCAGGTCCACATATTGCTGATATGATAGTGCAATTAAATGCTGCAAAGGTCTTCTTTCACCTTGATTTGATGTAAAGGATATCATCAGTTGGAACACGAAGAAAGTTGCAGGTACATTACAACCTTTTCTACAATGTTGGTCTGTTGCAATACAAAAGACTACATTTTGGTCTGTCATCAGCTGTAGAACTTTTACAAGGCATCATTTGATGTATCATACAGCCTTCCAAGAATGCGCTTAATTATGTGACAGACTTATTTTCAGAGCTAAACAAAAAGAGCATGACAAAGCTATCATACAAGTGTGTTGATGCAGGTTTGACTTTGAATGCGGATAAATGTGAATTCCACAACACAGAGTTAAAATTCATTTTTCATATCTTTTCGAATGGGGCTATGTCACCTGGTCCTGTTAAAGTACATGTGCTCTCAAATGCTAATCCCCCACACGATGTGTCTAAGATGTGTTCCTTTATTGGCATACTCAGCTACTGTTCCAGATATGTACAAGACTTTGCCACCATAAGTACTTGAGGGATTTGACACAAAAATGTTTTATTTCATTGAAAACGAAAGTTTAGCCGTGGTATGGACTTGAGAACATTTCTATGTATTCCTTTAAGCAAAGTCTTTTTTACTGGTAACTGATCATAAAGCTTTGATAACTATATTTGGCAATCCAAAGGCCAAGATGCCTTCTCGCATTGAACGATGGGGACTACAACTACAAGAGTGCATTTATAACATTGTGCAACATCCAGGGAAGGATCAGAACAGGTCTGACTATTTTAACAGTGTGCTTGTAGAAGGTCAGATACTCCACATGAGACGGCTGAATGATTGAAGTGGCCCATGAAGGACATCATAGAATTGTTACCATAAAACTATCTCTCCAAGACTGAGTCTGGCTTCCGTTTCTCGATGAGTTGGTTGAGAAGGAGTTAAAGGCTGTTCATCTGTGCAGCTGTCTTTCTAGTAAACTTAATCAACACACCTTAAACATGTCAGTCCTCCCGAAGCATGCCTGGGAGAGAGTGGCCATTCACTTTTTCAGTACACTTGATAATGGACATCACCTGATGGTGATTGTGGGCGAATACTAACTATTTCCTGCAATTGAGGATCTCTCATCTACACTCAAGACCGAATCATTGAGACACTAGATAGCATCTTTGTGACATGGGATGTTCTAGCAGGCGTGAAATCTGATACTGGCCTGCCATTAAACAATTGTGAGTTTAAAGATATCTTAGGGCATCTGAATATAAAGTATCAGAAGAGCACACCTCTGTGGCTGCAGACCAATGGACTTATTGAGCGCTTTATGAGTATGCTAAAGAAAGCAGTGCAGCGTGCTACTCTTGAGAAGCTCACTTAAAAAACTGTGTTCATTTCTACCTTACAAGCTTATCGGTCCACATCTCCCTTGACCACAGGTAAAAGTCATGCAACACTGATGTTCAGGAGAGCAATGACAACCAAGATACCTCAGTGATCCAATCAGAGAGACAAAAACAAGAGCACAACCCATGAGAGTGACTTTGTTCATAAACTAAAGATGATATTTTCACTGACCCCCGCATTGCCGAAATAATTGGTCGTCCCGGAGTGGGGTTGACTTGTTTATGGATTTTCGTAATAAGGTATAAATATGGGGTAATTGGGAACTCAATATGTAAAAACAGATATTCCTGATTGGATATTAACCCTTGTCTCTTATAATGCAACAGGGATTTCTTTAGGGACTCCTTAGCTTTTTTTAAATCTGACATCTTTGCCATTTGTTAACATGAAGAATCATTTAATTGTCTTTTGGCTTCCATCACATACTCCTTTCTTGGTCAAATAACAATATTCCCCCCTTATCTGATTGGCAAACAATAATTTCATGATTGGTTTTGAGCTTCGACATAAGGTTTCTATACATAATCTCATGGTGTTTTAGACTCTTTTTTGTCCCACATACCTTGCGGTAAAGTTTCTTGAGATCCTCCGTGATCCTTTCGTGAAATATGTCCACTGCATCTTTCAGCATCAATGGTATAAAGGTTGACTTCCCTTTGAAAGGACTCTTGCTCGCACTGGGATGAATAGGAATGATGTTGGCCAATTTCTCTTGTAAGGATGTTGTATCTTCCACCTCTATTGTGTTGTTGCCATCATTAGTGGAGAAGTCTGGCTCAATGGTTAGAGCGATTTAGAAAAGGGGGTGGTGATGAACAGAGTGTCTGAGTTAAACAGACCACTCTTACCCAGTCCAAAGATCAGGGCTTGATCCATCACCGTTATTTATCTCACTGCCCCATCCCAGCTCAGAACCTGGCTATATGCAAATCAGTCTGTCCCTGGCCCAGTGCATCATGGGAACAGGGCAGACTAAACTACCAAGCCAATTCTTCACCAGAAAGGAGACAAGCTACCGGGGACCGGTTTCTGGCATTTCAGCCTTCTTCGGCCCGGCTTGCTTGAATCCTGATGGAGCAGTGAGAAAGGGACTCATGTCTGAGTATACCCTGCCACACCTATAGTGGCCAAAATCGATTTAGAAAAGGGGGTGGTGATGAACAGTGTCTGAGTTAAACAGACCACTCTTACCCAGTCCAAAGATCAGGGCTTGATCCATCACCGTTGTTTATCTCACTGCCCCATCCCAGCTCAGAACCTGGCTATATGCAAATCAGTCTGTCCCTGGCCCAGTGCATCATGGGAACAGGGCAGACTAAACTACCAAGCCAATTCTTCACCAGGAAGGAGACAAGCTACCGGGGACCGGTTTCTGGCATTTCAGCCTTCTTCGGCCCGGCTTGCTTGAATCCTGATGGAGCAGTGAGAAAGGGACTCATGTCTGAGTATACCCTGCCACACCTATAGTGGCCAAAATCGATTTAGAAAAGGGGGTGGTGATGAACAGAGTGTCTGAGTTAAACAGACCACTCTTACCCAGTCCAAAGATCAGGGCTTGATCCATCACCGTTGTTTATCTCACTGCCCCATCCCAGCTCAGAACCTGGCTATATGCAAATCAGTCTGTCCCTGGCCCAGTGCATCATGGGAACAGGGCAGACTAAACTACCAAGCCAATTCTTCACCAGGAAGGAGACAAGCTACCGGGGACCGGTTTCTGGCATTTCAGCCTTCTTCGGCCCGGCTTGCTTGAATCCTGATGGAGCAGTGAGAAAGGGACTCATGTCTGAGTATACCCTGCCACACCTATAGTGGCCAAAAACGATTTAGAAAAGGGGGTGGTGATGAACAGAGTGTCTGAGTTAAACAGACCACTCTTACCCAGTCCAAAGATCAGAGCTTGATCCATCACCGTTATTTATCTCACTGCCCCATCCCAGCTCAGAACCTGGCTATATGCAAATCAGTCTGTCCCTGGCCCAGTGCATCATGGGAACAGGGCAGACTAAACTACCAAGCCAATTAAAAAACGGTGTTGGATCTAGCCCTGATCTCTTGACTGGGTGAGAGCTTTCTGCTTAATTCAGAGACTCTGTCCCTCACCACCCCTTGTTGTAAATATTTTGTCCACCCTAAGCGTGGAAGGGTATTCTCAGATGTGAGACCCTTGCTCATTGCACCATCAGGATTCAAGCAAACCGGGCCAAAGACGGCTGTAATGCCAGAAACCGGTCCCCGGGAGCTTGTTTCCTTCCCAGTGTAAGAATTGGCTTTTGTAGTTTGGTTTGCCCTGTTCCCATCATGCACTGGGACAGGAACAGACTAATTTGCATACAGCCAGGTTCTGAAACTGGGATGGTGCAGTGAGCTAAAAAACGGTGTTGGATCTAGCCCTGATCTCTTGACTGGGTGAGAGCTTTCTGCTTAATTCAGAGACTCTGTCCCTCACCACCCCTTGTTGTAAATATTTTGTCCACCCTAAGCGTGGAAGGGTATTCTCAGATGTGAGACCCTTGCTCATTGCACCATCAGGATTCAAGCAAACCGGCCGAAGACGGCTGTAATGCCAGAAACCGGTCCCCGGGAGCTTGTTTCCTTCCCAGTGTAAGAATTGGCTTTTGTAGTTTGGTTTGCCCTGTTCCCATCATGCACTGGGACAGGAACAGACTAATTTGCATACAGCCAGGTTCTGAAACTGGGATGGTGCAGTGAGCTAAAAAACGGTGTTGGATCTAGCCCTGATCTCTTGACTGGGTGAAAGCTTTCTGCTTAATTCGGAGACTCTGTCCCTCACCACCCCTTGTTGTAAATATTTTGTCCACCCTAAGCGTGGAAGGGTATTCTCAGATGTGAGACCCTTGCTCATTGCACCATCAGGATTCAAGCAAACCGGGCCGAAGACGGCTGTAATGCCAGAAACCGGTCCCCGGGAGCTTGTTTCCTTCCCAGTGTAAGAATTGGCTTTTGTAGTTTGGTTTGCCCTGTTCCCATCATGCACTGGGACAGGAACAGACTAATTTGCATACAGCCAGGTTCTGAAACTGGGATGGTGCAGTGAGCTAAAAAACGGTGTTGGATCTAGCCCTGATCTCTTGACTGGGTGAGAGCTTTCTGCTTAATTCAGAGACTCTGTCCCTCACCACCCCTTGTTGTAAACAATGGTTAGAGCGGCAGACCCTGATGCAGAGGTCTGGGCCGGGACCAGGGTTCAATTCCCGCCTTGGCTGGTCTCGGCGGATCTTGGGCTCATAATTCCTCGGACCTGATTTCTCGCCTTGGTGCCTATTCTAATCATGGGTCCCACGCTGCAACTCTGGGCAATAGCTTGCTTGGTCTCCACAACGGCCCCCAACAGCGTTAGGGATGCATGGTTGCACCCTGGGGATGCCCAGGAGTAGACATTTCACGGGGAAAAACCAGGAAGGGTTCCCTGGCGGTATGAGTACAGCGTCAGGACACTCTGGGGTATCAGTGTGCTTTACAAGTATGTCTACATTTACATTTACATTACCTAAATCATGCAAATCCACCAACGGAGCTGCATCCAATGCTAATAAATTGCTAACACAAGCAGAAGACGCTGTTGTACTTGAAGACGATTGCATCAGGTCCTTATTGCCTTTGATGGTGAAAACTTTTTTCAATTTTAACTTTCTAATGTAGGTCAATACATCCACTCTGGTCTTGCTGTAGTTAAATTACTTTCAGAACAGAATGACAGCCCTAGTGCCAGCAATTGCTTTTCCGCCTTAGTCAAGGTTGTTTTCGAAAGATTGATGATGATGTTCTCCTCTAACGCTTTTGCCATTGCATTCTCTTGCTTTTTGGCACCTCATACATATGTGGGTTACAAACTGGGGGCAGGGCCGGACTGACCGTAGGGGGCATCGGGCATTTCCCCCCGGAGGCTGGAAGGGTGGGGGGTGGTTTTAGAGTGGTGGGGGCCAGGTTTGTTACTGGGGGCTGGTTTCACAGCAGTGCTGCAATATCTGCCCCCAGTAACAAGAGCAGCATTGCTGGGGTCTGGTTAAGTTAAGCATCACTGCATCACACTTGTACCCTCGCCCGAGCCAACACCCCCTTACCCAGGCCAGTCTGATGCTTTGTATTCTCAGTTTGGCCCTGACTAGCGGTCCTCAGTAGGTAGTTAGACTTAGTGGTATGTTTCCATAGGAAAAGCATTTTTTGACTTGCCTGTAACCTTGTTATCGTTTGACCAATCTTCATAAAATGTCCCCCAAAAAAGAAAATCTTATTTTCCATTTGATGCAGAACCTTATCAAATGGTGTCTACCAAGGGATATATTGTGACTGCCCAGAGCCCTGGGACGTAAATTACCAGAGTCTCTTCTCACTTTTGGCATTTAACACCTTGTTCATCGGAATTACATGTTGAGGTGTATGTGGAAGCTCCTCTTACCATGCCTAGTGTTTTCATAAAGGTAGGTGCCTCGTAGGGGAGTGAGGTTAAGTCCTTTCAAACTTCTGTTTGGCCATCTTGTGCAAGGACCTCTCACTCTTGTTAAGAGGTGGGAGAAAACTCCCAAGAAAGCCCCAGATTGTAATTAGCTACATGCCAGGACTCAGAAAAAGACCTTCTGGTAAGAGGCCACTGAGAATATAAAAGGCCAGTAAGGAGGTGACACACTGGTGAAAACAGTAAGCCATGTTTTCACACTGCCCAAAACATGTGGGTGATGGAGCCTGTGACGCCGAGTACCTTGAACAACCTACTTGGTGGGCCCAAGACATTTAGGACCCCTTTAAAGTTTGAGAGGTCTAAAGTCACAATGTTCTTTGTGACAGATGTTGAGGAGGAGTTGTAAAGTGAATCCCTCTCAGACCTCCTGTCTTCCAAGGGGCACAATGGGTGCCTGGAAGGAGGTATCTCTCCACAATGTAGGTATCACACCTATTTAAAGGCAGGCTCTAGCTCACGCTGGTATTTCCTGTATTTTCTGTCGTCGATCGTGACCCGGATACGACTACTGAACTAGCAAGCCTCCACAAACAGATTCGTTCTTCATTAGCAGGTATGTGCCATTGCCCCCTTGCGCCAGCTGTTTTTTTTTTTTTAAATATTTTTTTATTTTATTTTCACCTGGTATAAGATTACAAAACATTCGACAAAATTGTCATTCAAACAATAAATGCCAAATTAAACATAAATTGATCATTCTTCTCATTTTGTAGAAGATAACTTAAACATCTGTTATGTGCCTCATACTGAGTGATCTGTATTTTTTATACAATCCTCTTTTATCGTTCCAGTTCTGGCGCGTTTATCCTTATTGCCAGTAACGTAGGAACCGGCAGAAAAACATCCCCTAAAAAGAAGTGCATATACTTTGAGGTACGTCACGATTTATTAACCAGCATCGTCTCGGTTTACATGTATAGCACTAATGACGTATTATAACATCATTAGCATGATTATTTACGCTACTGTGTTTGCTCTTTCCTGGCGCCTCTCTGTCGGCCCCCTCCGGATCTGGTACCTCCTCGAGGGCCTCAGCGTCTCCTCCCACTTCTTCGCTCGCCATTCTCAGATTGCTACTCTGCGTGACCTCGTGGCTGGGTGTCGGTTCAGCACATGGTGTGTTAGTTGCAGTTTCAGTTCTGTCGATACTCCGCAGATGGCCGGATTCGGTGGGTGCTGAATGAAAGTGTTTGAAATGAGACACGTTGCGAGTTACTGTTTCTCGGCCTCGGACCACAGTGAGACGGGTGCCTTTCACTCCAATCACTCGCCACGGCCCCTTCTCATAGTTGAGCCTGAACTTGCCACTTGTTGTCCTGTTGCGAAGAAGCACCACATCTCCTTGTTTGAACCGGGGCACTGCCGCTCTTCTTTTCTGGCTGATCTTGGCGAACATGGTCTTTCTTTTCTTTGTGATGACCTCCTCATTCGTCTCCTCGGGTGACCATTGGGGATGATGAGGAATGGAATCAGTCACCACTCGTCCCATGAGGAGATGGGCCGGGGCTACCCCCGTGGTGGAGTGCGGGGTCTGGCGGTAACTGCGGAGAAAAGTGAAGATGGCCATCTCCACTGACTGACCTTTATCATTGGCAATACGGATGACTTTGTTCAGGGTTCTCATAAACCTCTCCGCCTCTCCATTGGCTTGAGGCCACTTGGGTGTTATGCGTCGGTGGCGTGTTCCGGGAGAGGATAGATAGGTAGCCAGGTCCTGCCCTTGGAATGGGGGGCCATTGTCCGTTCGGCGCTCCCTCATGGCTCCGTGAGTGCCAACAATCTTCTCTATCTTTGGTATCACACAGTCCGCACTTGTGCTTGCCACAATCTCTACCTCCGGGTATTTCGAGTGGTCATCTATCATCACCAGCGTGTGCCTTCCATCCGGGAGACTGCCAAAGTCCATACTGACCCGCTCCCACGGTCTTTGGGGTCGGGGCTCCACGATGATCGGAGCTTCCCGAGGAGCATCCCCCGTGACTTGACAGGCAGCGCACGACCTCACCATGTTCTCCACCATGTCATCCATGAGGGGGAACCATACTTTTGTTCGCAGCCGGGCTTTGGTCTTGACCATCCCCTGGTGGCCCACGTGTGCTAATTGTATCACCTGACCCGTAAGGGCTGTGGGTATTACCAGGCGATGCCCTCGCAACAGACATCCCGCATCGTCCTCATTGAGTTCTTCCCTGACATGGTACAGGCTCTCCATGATCCTTTGAGCCTCTGGGGTGAGCGCCTTCCAACTCTCCTTGGCTTTGTGCCAATTCATCGTTCGGAGGATTTCCTTGGCCCTCTGAATGCAAGCATCCTGTGCTGTGGCATTCACAACGTCCTCCAGGGAGAGGGGACGCGGGCATGACCGCGCGACTACCCATTTCACATATGCTTCCGTCTCTTCAGCCTCATCCATTTCCTCTGGAGTGGCTGGCCTGGGATGGCGCGATAGATAGTCTGCCGGGTTCTTCGCTCCAGGCTGATACTCGATGTTGCAGTTATATTCCTGCAGTTGCAGCATCCACTTTTCAATTCGCGGGGGTGGCTTTGATGAAGTCCCTGAGAATAGGGCCACAAGCGGTTTATGGTCAGTTACCACTGTGAACGGCTTGCCGTAGACATATAGGTGGAAGTGCCGGCACCCCCAGTGTATTGCAATTGCTTCCTTCTCAATTTGTGAGTATCTCTGTTCTGTATCAGTGAGAGATCTACTGGCAAAAGCGACTGGGGTCCAGTCTATCTCATCCCTCGGCCTTTGCATTAGAACGGCACCCAACCCCGCCGGTCCGGCATCCACTGCTATGAGGGTGGTATTTCGGGGATCGAAGAACGCCAGCGTGGTGTTGCTGGAGAGGGAGGCCTTGATGTCTTGGAAGGCTTTCTCCTGCTCCGGTCCCCAGGCCCACGGGGTGGAGTCTTTTGTGAGATCACGCAGTGGAAGGGTTAGGCTGGCCAGATCTTTGATGAAGCGGCCACAATAGTTTACCATGCCAAGAAAACTCCTGACTTCTGTGACTGTCATGGGTGGTGGTGCATCTTTAATGTCCTTTACTTTGTCGGGATCTGGGTGGACACCATCGGCCGAGAAAACATATCCGAAGAACCCTATTTTGGTTCGCAAGAATTCGCACTTTTCCCGATAAAGTGTGAGCCCGGCATTTCGGAGCTTGCGAAACACTTGCGACAATCGGTGATTGTGTTCTGTGATGGTGCGAGCATGCACTATTATGTCATCACTGACATTTATCACACCAGGTATGTCAGCGATCAGTTCCTGAATGACGTTTTGGAACACTTCCGCCGCACTGGAGACCCCAAAACTGAGCCTGGTGTACCTGCGAAGTCCAATGTGGGTGGAAAAAGTGGTAATGTTTCTTGATTCTTTGTCTAACACCAGCTGATGGTATCCCGCTCGTAAATCTAGCTTTGAGAACCAGCAGGCCCCAGCCATTTCCCCAATGAGATCATCAATTGTGGGGGTGATGTGACGCTCCCGCTTGATGGCGGCATTGGGAAGGCGCATATCCACGCAGATCCGGACCGCCCCCGGCTGTTTCGGTTTCCGTGTGACTACAATGGGCGAGACCCAGGGGGTGGGGCCGGAGACCTTCTCGATAATGCCAGCCGCTTCCAGTTTGTGTAGTTCTTCTTCCACTAGCGGCCGAAGGTGGAATGCAATGCGACGGTGCCGCAGGGCAACTGGCTGCACAGTGGGATCTACGTGTAGATGTATCTCCCGGCCCTTGAAACATCCAATGCCCTCAAATAGGTCCGGAAAGTCCATGAGTAGTTGTTGTACTGATTCTTCGTGGACTCCAAAGGCGAATGTAACCACTCCCAGGTCTTCAGCTATCCTGCAGCTCAGTAGCATGCCTTGTCCTTCTTCCGACACAAAGATGTTTGCTCTGATGATTTTGTCCCCATGGCGGACTGCCGCTCGAAACTTTCCCCGGATTCTGAGGGGAATGTCTTGTCCATAGGCAAAAACGGTGATGGGAGTGGGGCTGAGGGGCGGAGGTGTGGCCATGTTTCTGTAGAGTGAAGCGCTCATGAGATTTATGGACGCTCCCGTGTCCACTACCGCCATTATGTCCTGGTCCGCCACTTGGATGGAACACTGAGGCAGGGTCCTTGTGCGACGAGTGGCGTGCCGATCATGTGCACTTTGTGCACGGACCGCTCCTCCTCTTCGTCATCATCCATATCACTATGGCTTGGGTCTCCTTCCACAATGGTCTGTACGGCTTGGCGGGGTTTGCGGAACCTCTTTGATCGGCATACTTTCTCGAAGTGGTTCATCTTGCCGCATACGGAACATCGTTTGCCCCTTGCTGGACATTCCGGTGCCGGGTGGCGCGGACCTCCGCACTACCCGCATGATTGTCCGGATGCCCCACCCTGGGTGGGTGCTGTTCTTTTGTGCCACTTGGAGGGTGTCTGGATTTGCAGCTTGTTGACCGGTTCCACCTTCACCGTAGCCTGCAATGCGGCTTCCATGTGTGCCGCCCTGGCTTTGGAGAGCTCCTTCGTGCGGCCGAGAGTGAGGATATCGGCCAGTGGTTTCCCCGACTCTTCTAGTATCCTTTCTCTCAGTTTGGCAGAGGCGCAGCCCTGTATAATTTGTCCCCTGATTTCCTCCGTTATGTCTTGGAACCCACACGTCAGTGCCAGCTTCTGGAGTCTGGTGTGGTATGCGTCCAGTGATTCCTCCGGCAGTTGTCGTGCTTGTCGGAATACAAAACGTTTGTAATCTTGATTCGCCATGGGTTCAAAATGTGCATTGAGGGCGGTAATCAGTGTGTGGTGAGTCTTGGGGGTTGCCTCTGTGAGGGTCCGAGCAATGGAGTGAATGTCTTTGCCACCGAGGTGAAGCACCATGGCGCGCTTTTGCTCCTTGTGGACTTTAGTGGCTTCGAAGAAGACTAGGAACCTGTCCACCCATTCCTTCCATTTCGGGGCGAGAGTCGAGGGCGCACCCTCCACCACAACGGTTCAATGGGCGGAATGGTAGCCATCGCCCAGGACGCGCTTGATCAGGCCTTCGACCGGCCGGGGCGGCACCAGAGCCGGTGCGCGAATGAGTGGGTTGAAGATTTTCTCTGTGCGCGGGGGTGTTGGCACCCGCAATCAGGTCGGGCCTTGGCCGTGGAGGGCGCCTCAGCGAGTCCGGGAGAGCGCGTGCGACCGGCGCTCTTGCCACGGGCGAGATGGGCCAGCGGCGGGACAAGCAGGTGCCGCGCCCACCCGAGCTGCCAGACGACACCGGGCGCCTCCCTGATCGTCGGGCCAGGCGGGCCGAAGCGCACTTCAGGCACGCGCTGGATAGGGATTCCCTGTGGGAGAAGTTCGGCGCACGGCCACTCGTGCCACGATGCGCTGCAGGCCGACGCTGGACAGCACGGCTCACCTGCGATTCCCCAGGGGTGGACGTCTTCTCTCCAGGTGCACTGTGCGGGGGCGTGTGAGAAAGCAAGGCACGAGCACCACGAGCCACAGGCAAGGCTCGCAGCCGCCTCACAACAAGGTGGGCACTCACACACCCCGAACGAGGAGTCGGCAACCACCCTCGTCGCCAATTGTTGTGTCCTGATGTGGGGGAGTGACTGCCCTAGGGATAGCAATCTGGGACCTAGACTCCGGGGCATCTGAGGCTAACTAGGCCTGACACGTGGCCCTAGAAATAACTGAGTCGGACACTGGGAATAACTTGGTGGCTCGGTCTGCGCGCATTAGAATGCCTACGTGCGTGCGAGACCTCTCTTTATTATAGGGAGTCACATGACTTCAACGCTGCACGCTCCTTGCGTCAGGGGCGTGCCTCCAGGAACATAACAACGGTCAATGTGAATCAGAGCCAACCTATTACTTATGCCGGTTCGGAACAGTGGAGTCTAAGCACATTAGTTTCACAATCACGGTATGTTATGTGACTCAGTGAACAGCTGATTACTCTTTCAACAAGCCGCATTTAGATAAGATCTGTCTAACACGGGCCTTTGTTTTATTTCCATAGTAATCCCTCTCTTAAAAATGCAGAACAGGAGAGCGTGTCCTTTATTTACCTTACATCCTTCGCTATCAAAGTTTTATTCTGAGCATATTTTTCTCTAAGGTACGGAATCCTTTTTTCATAGTATTGCCCATTAGAAATGTAATCATAATCTAAATCCTTAATCTTATCTCTGCCATCTGTTTACCCTTGCCCTTTAGAGTTCTCAAAATCCAAACAGAATATTCTGTTCGTATTTCCGAACCACTGATGCTGAATTATTAACACGCATCAATTGAAAACATCGTGTAAGTCTGTTATTGCTGTTTATCTAGATATGCTTTTCAGCAGCAATGTGATCTCTCTTACTCCTGTAAGAAATGCGGAACATTGCAAGCAGTATTAAATATGTCTGTCAAATGAATTAGTCTTAGAAACAAGTTAGGAAACTTTAGCATCTGCTCTATTTCTGCAGTGGATTAATCACCGTCCCGGGCGTCATCACCCTACGTTATTGCAAGTTTTATTAAAAACGTCGGTCAAACGAATTAGTTTTAGAAATAAGTTAGGAAACTTTAGCATTTGCTCTATTTTCGCAGTGAATTAATCACCGTCCCCTGCGTTATCACTCTACGTTACTTTAACCTAATAGCAGCTTTTTTATTTTTTAGAGCTTTTCCTTTATCACGAGAAGTCGTGTCTACAATACAAATTGTGTGCACGTACAAGTTTGCATGTAAGTATATCTGTACTTGTATGTTATTATTGGAAATTATAGATAAGCTGTTAGATCCTTATACTGTACGTAGTAGCTACTTCAGTCTGCTGAGGAGCAATCATGACTATAAAGATGAATTTGTACCAGATATATATTAGCACAAATAACCCACAGAATATATTGAGACAAATGAAGAGTGACTAGTGCACTCTCCCTACATTCTTTCACCATTTTTAACAAACCTCTTTGCATCCTCTTTTATCTGACTATTATTATATGCTTACTGTTAGCCTAGTATTGATGTCTTATTTTGACAGTTATTCTTTGCGATATATTCTTTTTCAAATGAGCACCGAAGTCTGCATTAATCACACCTCTGCCATATTGGTGGTTACTTGCTTATCCCGTAGGGCCTCCCTAAACCTTTCTCCCACTTCCGTTTAGGTTGCTTTGACAGTTAATATGAGATGTTATATTATGATGTTTGCTTAGATCAATGTATTGACTGACACTATAAAGACATTGTCTATTTTTCAATTGATTGTATTGTGTGGATTAGTAATTATGTGTTTTTACCTAGGAACCTGAGAGTTTTGTTTGTCTTGAAGAAGGCGCTGGTCGCCGAAACGCGCGTCGATTACATACCTATTTATGTTTGACTCAGGAATTAACATTATGCTTTTATGAAATTGTGATTGTTGTGGATTATCTCTTGTTTTGTATTTTATTTAATTGCTCATATGTATTGCATGTTTTTACATGCTTTCTTTTAAAAAACATTATTGTTATTGTGGTTTTTTAATGAATTTTGTCCTAATAAAAGAAACTGTCTTTTGCTACGGAAGTGGGTTGTTGTGTCCTATCACTATTACGTGGGCAAGTCCTGTCTATTACCGCCTGGGTTGATACCTACACAGTGCTTTTCCCCTGACCTAGGGGTTACTATCATATCGATTACAGGGAACCCTTGTTTACTACAGGTATCTCTCCACTAACCTGACCTTAGAGCAACACAGGAACTGTCACCACTTGTTGGGGGAGATCACCTTTTTACTCTTGATTACTCCAGGACTCACTGATTAGTGTACCCATGACACAAACACGGGGGCTGGCATGAATGCAAGAATACAATCTACAGTCTTTCTGACACAGTGAGAGCTAGCATCGAAGATATGGTATCCAAGATGCTGGAGTTGAGGGTGATTGAGCCCTTCTGTCGTCCCTGGTTTAGTCCAGTGGTACTGGTACCTAAGGCTGCCCTATGTGCACCACCCTAGAACTCAGGTTTTCTGTGAAAAACAGGGGCGTCAATTAAATCACCAAGACTGCTAGTCACCTCAGTACATTTGACTTGACGTCAGGTTATTGGCAGATTGCCTTAACTCAGAGAGCCAAGGAGAGGTTGGTAACCTCCACCCCAAAGCGCCACTTTTGTTACAGAGGTATGCCCTTTGTACCGAAGATTGCCCCTGTCCCCATCCAGAGATTGGTCAACCAGGTACTGGCTGGGATAGAAAATGTCAGTAAGTTTTCAAGCTCCATCTGGAACTAACACTTGCACCACTTCCAGGAAGTGCTTCAGGCCCTGCAACATACATGCCTGACTATCAAGGCCAGCAAGTGTCAGATAGGATAGGGATCTATGATGTACTTGGGCCACCAATCGGTGGAGCCAAGGTTCAGCCTAAGATTTAGACCATCATGGCTTGGGAACCTCCCAAGCTCCAGACCCAGGAGAGAGCTTTCTTAAAACTCACTGAGTACTGCAGGAGATTCGTTAAGGGGTATGGTACCATTCATGCATTCTTAACAAAGCTGACTTGCAAGAAGCAACCCAAATAGACAACAGAAGTGTGCCAGAAAGCTTTGGATAGTCTGAAGAAAGCCATGTGCACTGCACCAGTGCTCAAGGACCTGACCTCTCTAAAGAGTTCCAAGTACAGATGAATGCTTCAAAGCATGGTCTTGGGGCTGTCTTGTCACAGTTAAATGAGGAGTGCTTAGACTAAACTGTAGCAGGCTACGTCCTAGGAACAGAGGTGGAGTGCAATAGAGAGGGACGCATTCGCAGTGGTCTACACACTGGAGAAGTTGAGGCCATACTTATTGTTTCAGAGTCACTTACAGGTTGAGACAGACCACAGACTCCTTAGACGGCTGTGAATAGGCACGGTGAGAATACAAAACAGTTGAGGTGGTCCATCTCCATACAGGGAAGGAACTTCACGCTGGAGATCAGAGCTAAGGACTTCTCACTCCACCCGCTCAGAGGTTTCCTGATCTTGGTCAACAACCACCGAGACCTCTCTCTCCAGCACCCTGCCATCATCGAGCTCTGTTTCAGATTCAGTTTGCAGCTTGCCCCGCATATGGCTCGACGACCATCACTTTTTCTCCAGAAAAAGTTCTAAGTCAGAAGGTAAACTTTACGCCCGGAGAAACCTGGTCACTGTATCCAATTAACCTTAACTTATGACTTTGACCCAGTCTTGCACGTCCCGATCCTGCAGTTAGTGCTTTTTGCTTTTGCCACTATTTTTAACACAAATTTGAAAAACTCATCTCAACTGTTTACTTATTGGATTTTTGTCCTTTGGTGTAATTTTATTTATTTAAATATCCTCTATTTTTGCTAGATTGGTTTGGGAGTTTTCTTGAGTGGTGTTTGCACTTTATTACTGTTTGAGTACTACATTAATGCTTTACATATTGATTCTAAGTTAAGCTCGGCTGCTCTGTTAGGCACAGGTTTAATTAGTGACTTTTGTAATTCACAGGATTGTCCTTCACTTAAAAATGTCTGTTCCCTCCTACCCTTTTGTGCTATAGTGGGGTCAAATGTCAGGATAGTTTCTCGCACTGTTGGAGGGTGCAATGTTTGGGGGTTCAGCAGCCTAATGAGTTTGACCAATGTAGTGTAAATAGAAAAGAAAAAGTATATAGCTCAGACACTTCAGAAATATTGCAATCTATTATCAATCAATCTGAGATGTCTTGGTAGTTTGATATTTTCAGACACCGTTTTTGTAATCATAATTTAAGAACAGAGGCGGCACTTTAGACTAAATAGAGTATTATTACATATCTCTAAACTCACACTCATTTGAAGAGTATCACAATCCCTGGGCTTAGCTTCACCCTTGAAGCAAGCAAAATGCCTGATTTAGACTTCAGCAGGGTCACCAACCATGAATACTTTCCTCATTTATTTATTTTACGGGTTTGTAGAGCGCTGGAATAAACTCCCAAGGGAGTATCTCCGCGCTATCTGACTGCTGAACCTGCAGGAGATCGAATTCCCTGGCTCCAATCTAGTTCTTAAACTGTGTGGTTAGACCTGAAACAAGAACGTCTTCAGCTTTTTCCTGAAGGCCAGATGGTTTTCAAGCTGCCTAAGCTGGAGAGGGAGACCATTCCATATCCTCGGTCCCCTCACAGACAGAGCCTTACCCCCTTGCCTTACCCGCTTGATCCTAGGAATCGTGAGAAGCATTTGGTCACTGGACCGTAGAGCACGAGAAGGAACATACGGCACAAACTTGTCTGCCAGATAGGAGGGACCCAAACCATGAAGTCCTTTGTGGACCGTACAACAGATCTTAAAAACAACTCTCTGACGGATGGAAAGCCAATGAAGCCTGGCAAGTAGAGGTTTTGAGGGTGTTCTCGGAGGGGCATTTAGAACCAACCTGGCTGCGGTGTTCTGCACAACCTGTAACCTATCCAGATTCTCCTCATTAGCTGACAGCAAGAGACCATTGCAATAGTCAAGACGGCTGATAATCAACGCCTGGACCAGGGTCTTTCTGATGGTGTCTGGAAGCAATGGAAAAACTCTGTGCAGCAATCCAATGGTCTGAAAGCAAGATCCAACAGTGTTGGTAACATGCTGCTTCAAGCTGAGTTCTTGTTCCAGACGTACCCCTAGGTTCTTGACTATCTGCTTAGGCTCGGGGACTGGGCCTAGATCTAAAGGCCACCAGTCAGGAGCCCAGCAGATCTTAGCCTCACCGAAAAGCATAACCTCTGTCTTTGAAACATTGCACTGCAACATATTCAAAGACATCCACTGGGAAACTGCTCTCATCCCCTCAGAGAAAGAATGTAATACGTCTGGAGTAAGATGGTCAAAGGGAAAGAGCAGCTGGGTATCGTCAGCATATGACACTGGGCAAAAACCAAAGGCTCTCAGGATATTAGCCAGGGGGGCCACATAGATGTTGAATAATGTAGGGCTCAAACAGGAGCCCTGTGGCACCCCCTTAGTAATCCTGGTCTTCTCGGAACGGAAATCGCCCATGGTGACACATTGGGTCCGATCCGAAAGAAAGCTCTTTAGCCAAGCCAGTGCCATGCCCCCTAGTCCACTCCCAGTCAGACGCTCGACCAAAATCTCATGTGAGATGGTATCAAAAGCTGCCGATAAATCTAGCAGCACCAGGACAGCTGAAGTTCCTTTGTCCTGGAGCATGCGTAGATCATCGGTAATCGACAGTAATGCTGTTTCCGTGCTGTATTTTGGTCTAAAGCCCGACTGAGATGGATCTAGGGCACCAGTCTGTTCCAGGTGATTGGACAAGTGCTTATTGACGTGCTTTTCTATGAGCTTTCCCATGAATGGTAAAAGGGAAATGGGTCTCAGATTGGTCATGTCAGTCCATGCAGTGGCGGTGTTCTTGCGAATAGGTCGCACTTGGGCTCTCTTCCACTCCAGTGGGACACAGCCTGTGTCCAAGGAGAGGTTGACCAAACTTTGTATTTCTGGTGCTAATTTGCTCCTCACTGAAACCATCACTCTCGGTGGAAGCTGGTCCATAGGACTCCCACTCTTTATAGTTGTAATGAGTCCCTCCACTTCAGCCAAGATGATGTTAGAAAAGTTCGACAGAGTGGAAGCGATGATCTTTTTACTCGCTGGGACAACAGTGGGAAGAGTAACATGTCCAATGGAAGCACTGGAGGCATGAATCTTCTCATAGATGGTTTCAATCTTGTTCATAAAGAAGCAAGAAATATCATTACAAAGTTGTTGAGATGAAGTGTCAACACTCTCACATGCTGCTGGCTTCAGGAAGGAGTTCAGTATTTGGTAAAGCATCCTCGGCGCATTTCCTACCGCCTCTAACTGTGAGGTAATATGATGTTTACGAGCTGTTCGAATAGCTTTGTGATTTTAATGCCCTCTGATACTCCAATTTATCTGACTCCAGATGAGATCTACGCCAGGTTTTCTCTAATTTTCTTGTTCTACGCTTCATAGATCTCAGGTCCTCTGAAAACCACACCTCCTGATTTTTCGTCGGGCGGGTCTTAAAGGTTTTCATAGGAGCTATGTGCTCAATGGCAATGGTTACTGCCTTTTCATATCTCTCTAGCGTTGCATCAATGTTATTGGTTGTGGCATAATCTTGGATAAAGAAGGCGTCCCTAAAAGATTCATTGGTTATCTTGTGCCATTGTCTCCCAAAACTGTACTCAGCTCCAATGAGTCCAATGAGATCACACTCCAAAACCACTTGAACTCTAACCCCCATGGAGACTCAAAAGGGTGAACAATATATTGTGGCGTTTTATAAATCAGGAGAAGAGGCAGTTTAGGTGCTTGTTACATGTAAACTCTCCCTGATTTAGCCAAAAAAATCTGATTAAATTATAACCACCAAGGGTAAAAAAAATGGCAGGGAAGCTTTTCTTGGGAATATGTCCTTTGTGGTCATTTTTTTTACTGAACCTGTTTTAAAGTTCACATAGAAATGCAAGTAGGGGAAAAAAGATATAGGAAGACCGTTACTTGCTTAATATATTGGTATGGCATGCTTGTGCCACAAACTATCGAGCATAGGAATCTTATGGTATCATTTTGTCATAGACAAGATTCGAGAAACAACATATCGAAAGGTAGGTGCATACAAGGGATGTATGAATTTGCATCTCTTCAGTCCACGTCTACACATTTTGTTAATTTTTCCGTAAAAATGGTCTCTTTCATGTATGTATTGTACAACAGCAGCTTGGCATGCAAAAGTAAGGCCCGAGGAAAAAATTACTCCCACCTGTAGGTGGAAGGAGCAGGACGTGTACTGTTTGAAAGGCTAGGTAGAAGAGGTGAAGGACAGAGGTGAGTAAAATGAGAAAATAGATCTAAGAGGAAGACATTGAAAGAGAAGTCCCGAGGATTTAAAAGGCAATGGGAAAACCAAAGTGGGAAGAAAACGAGGAAGAATAACATAGAGGAGGGAAACAGGAAAACGAGTTGGCAGAGGGAAGGGAGTGTTGAGCAAAACAATTGAGAAAACATGCAAAAGGAGGTTAACAGCTGTGTGGACAAGAATAACTGATGAGAGAAATCAAAAACAGAACATGTTATAGGTCAGGGAAAGGACAAGATAGGATGGATGGAACAAGAAGGGTAAAGAAGACAAAGGTATGAGAGCATGGAAAGAAAATGAGGATGATGAAAAAAACTTGATTTTATAGCATGCCTGCTACCACAGTTTTACTGGTTCAAGCACTCTAAATAATAAATGTAGCTATCCTCATATTAATGGTTCTCAATCATCAATATCAGGCGATTGAGGGACTAAATTAGCCATGCCAGAACGTGCATTTAGCAGTTTCAGGCTCTATATAAGAGATTTTATATGGGGAAATCCAAGCTATAAAGTAAATGAGTGCTTCAAGACCCAAAGGTAAACTGAGAGTGAACGGGTTACTTTAAGGTGGTAAAAGGGATGTTAGGGAAGAATGAGTGGAGAGGAAGGCTTAGATTCATTACAGCACAAAGAAGGCCGTAGCGGATCAGGAAAAGCAGAGGTAGTCTCACCTTAAGTTTTTCTGCATGCTGGGCAAGATTCACCATTTTCCAACTACATTATTTTATGGAGCTGCATAGCTACACTACAGTTCAGTGGGTTAATGAGTGCTACTCAGCAACGGAAGGCACCAAAGGATACTGCCTATGATGCCTCCACTTCAAATGGCCACATGGAGAAAAATAGATAAGATCAAATGGTATGTGTGGTAAGGAAGCTAGAGTTATATCTTCTTTAGTAACTTTAGTAACTTTCTTGATATGTTATTAATGTCGCTCTCACTGAAGGCATTTAAAAAAATAAAAACAGCAGTGGGGTCACTTCTTGTTATGCTACCTGGATCAGACATCGTGTGACATCACTTCCAGTGATGTTGTCAAAGGACCTGGGATATAACTTCGGCTCTCAATTTGGGTATTAGAGAATTGACAACCATGGCTACTCAGTCTGCAGATGGAGCCTGTTGGACCTGTCAGCCTTAAGGTGGTCTTCTCCTACCTTTTTGCCCTTGTGCCTTCCATTTTCACTGTACCTTTTTGTTGGACTTAGGACTCTGGGCACCTCACCACTGCTAAACAGTGCTGAGGTACAGGTGCTCTCCCCTAAAACCTTGTGACGCTGGCATATCTGCACTAAGCCCCTGCTACTGCAGGAAGGCTTAACCCCCCATAGGCTAACATGGGGAACCCCCCTTATGGGATAACTTCTGACTTTGACCTAATAAGTCTATCATGTTTGGTCTTGATGGACTCGGGGAATCCTTTCCAATGATATATGGGGTTTGGGCACTACTACGCTAGGGATCCCACTTTTAGAAAGTGGACCTATTCCTGCCTACACTTAGATTGGGCACTGTCGACTCCCCCTCCCCTCTGCATACTTATAGCCTGCCTGGGTTGGGAGGTGGGAGTGGTGATTCACATCTTTTTCCCTGGGATGGGCTGTGATGGGCTGCCCACTGTAGCCTTAACTGCCCTGTCTCTCGTCAATGTGACAGCTAGGTCATGGAAGGCAGGGAACATACAAGAACTCCCTGGAGTCTTCCAGAAGCCCCTGCCCCCAGACCCTTCCAGAGACTTCTACCATTTTCTAGCCCCTATACTGTAAGTAAGCATGGGCGGAAAATCCGTTTCGCTCGCGGATTTTGCGGATTTTCGGTAAATTCGCAATCCGCGAGATTCGCGAATCTCCCGCAAAATCCGCAAATCCGCGAGCAGCGGATTTTGCTCGCACTGTTCGCACTGTTCGCGTGAGTTCGCGCCCCGCGAATAAGTGCAAAATTGCAGAAATACGATCTTAGCAAAACTGAAAGTAACTACTTACCAGGTTCAAAAGTTCAGGCTCATCATTAGTAGCCATTTCCTGTAGTGCTTCCTGAGGGGCCCCTCCAGAGTTCAGTTGCCAGTTGAAACTATTATGTGACCCTGCTCTGAACCTCAGAATAGTTACACATATGCCACAAAGGTCCTGAATTACAGCTAAGGGAGACAAGCAGGAGCCAGGCTGGAAGTTCAAATCCATTAATCAGCCCCTAATGCATTATTGTCAGTTGGGGCAGGGCAGGTGTTGTAACTAATTTTGCAACAATGAAAGCACTTAGCAAGTGCAAAAGATCACTAATCAGGAAGCACTAAGGAAGCAGGTGCCAGCTAAAAAAATATTCTGTGACACATTAATCAGCCCCAAATTAATTCAGGTCACTTGAGGCAGGGAAGGTGTGCTTGCGTTGCCACAATAATGTACACTGACTGGACAACCAGAGGGTGCTGTGATGAAACAGAGGGTGGCATGGGTGGGCCAGAGGGTGGCATGAGTAGTCAGAGAGTGGCAGTGGTGACAGAGAGTGGCAGTGATGAAGAAGAGTGTCCCAAACAGGCTGGACACGTAGAAACAACAAGTTCGCGAAACTTGCGACCCGACAGGTAAGTTCGCAATTTGCGACATTGTAAAAAACCCTCGCAAACTGGCAGAAACCCGCGCAAACACAAAAAAAAAATCCGCAAATTTGCGAGAATTCGCGGATTTTGCGGATTGCGAGTTCGCAAATCCGCAAAATTCGCGAACGCGAGATTCGCAAAATTCGCCCATGCTTAACTGTAAGATATATAAGGGAGGGTCCTGGCCTCACTGCTTGGTTACACTGCTGGACCATGACGACACCCTGCTGGAGTGAGGACTGCTGCGCGGGAGGATTGCCATTCGGAAAGAGGCTGACTGCTCCAGGGAACTGCTGCCCCCCAACCTGCTGAGCGACCCTACTGCCTGCTGATCCTGCCCTGCTATGGAGAACTGGGAATAACATCACCAGAGAGTCTCCACCATACCCTGACTGCCCCCCTGATTGCTGGGGGTACATAAGGGCAGCACAAAACCATGAGAACTGCCACTTTGGGATTACCACGTTTCTAAAACTGCCCCCGTGGTGCTGAAACCACAACGCTTTCTTAAGGGCTGTCTCTGCAACACGGAGTGAATGGAACTGCGCCTCCCTTAAAGACCTGCCTTGCGTAATGAGGACCCGGCGATCAAAATCACCACCAAACGGTGTGAGAGAGGCTGCGCCCAACTCGGGGCTCCAACTGGTACTATAAGCCTTTTCCCCCCCTGAAATTGCTGCCGCCGACCCGGGACTGTACTACGCTGTGCAGTTGTTTGTAGCGCTGTGAAGGAATGCGCTGATGCACCTCAGAATCACTGCAGCCGGCCCGGGACCTGAAATCAAAGTGACAAGCGCTGTGAGGGGAGAGCGCTATGAGGGGAAGCGCTGATCAGCTGGAGTCACCGCCCGGGAGCCTCGGGAGAATTGTGAGGATCTCTCTGTGACATCAGATGCCACGCGGTGCTGGGATTGGAGCCAGTGTGGGGCGTTGCCTAGCAACTTGAGGGCTCGCCGCGGGAACACCAAGGAAGTCGTGTAAGGGTGCGCCCGGTCTCCCCGCGCCATGCCGAGACCGGGATGAAGCTCTGCCCCCAGGGAAGCCTCGAGCAAGTGCGCCAATCCCAGGTAACGAACAGCGTGTGAAGTTAAGCTGCCGTGTGGGGAATGTTGGTGGGAGTGGATTGTAGGCTCCGGGGATGGCCCTCTGTCTTAGCGAGTGCCAGGGACTGCCTCAAGTAAGTAGCGGGCCACCAGGGACAGCTTCAATGTACTAGCGGGCTGCCGGAGGCTGGGGGTGACTTGTGCTGGTGGACCCCCGCTTCCTCAGATAGCAAGCTGCGGCACCGGGTCCCACTGAGACCACATATGTTTCCCAACACAATCAGGGCCAGGAATAACAGACTTGCCGCTAACCCCCGATCGGTGCATGTAACCTAACCACACCCCGCCATACCGCATTACCCCAGTGGGAACCCAGACCATTTTCAACACAGTTTCACCCTGAATATCCAGTACTGTTCCACCAAAGTGACCCCTGTTCATACAAACTGGGATTGGTGCTTCATCTCCGCCGCTTGAGGAACTGCCTTAATCTGAATACAAAGGGCTGCTCTCCCAAAGTGGTACAGACTCACAAAGACTACGCACAGAGCATAATCTACTGCACTCGAAGAACTGTCTTGCCTTAATGTTTTCCCACTGGCAAGACAAACCCTACTAGAAGCTCTATAACAACCATCCCAAAAGACATTATGACTGCAAACCTTTGATTATCTATATGTGGAGTCTGACTGTTTTTGAAGCTTGCATAATTTTCTTCTCTTGAGATAAAGATACTTTTGTTTTTATATTAACCTAGTGTAGTGTCCTTTTGTCCATGCATGTACTGTGTACTTTTGGCGTGTGTTGCACAAATACTTTACACATTTCCTCTGAGGTTAAGTCTTCCTGCTTTGCGCCAAGCTACCCTGTCAGAAGCGGTGGTCCCTATTGGACTAGGGTACATACCCTGGCCAACTAGAAACCCCTGGTTCTAACATTGGTGGCAGCAGTGGGATAGGACTTGTGCTTATGTAACACCACGCAGTGACTTAGTGTACACCACAACCCTACACCTGACACCACAGAATTTTTGTCTACCCTCTCCAATTGGCATTTAATTTTTTTTTAATCCTCCCTGACTGGCTGCTCTTTTTCAAAGTCCTTTTGCCTACGTTCCATTTGATGTTTTCTACAAACATCTGAGGCCCTACCTAGCAAGATGGAATTCGAGCGGGCCGACCTGGAAACTTACTAGGTGGCGCAACTCAAAGAATTCCGTGAGGAGAAAAGGGTGGCCTTCAATCGAAGCGCCAAGAAGGCGGAGCTTCAGAAAGCCTCGAAAGCATGGGTGGCACCCCACCCAAAAGGAGATGGGGATGGGCAGGGACCAGAGCACGACGCCGGAGGAAATCCTGACTTACTGCACTTGGTGGAAAATGGTAATTTGCTACCAGGTACAAGGGTACCTTCCAAGGCAGGCAGTTGCGTGTCAGTAAGGACCCTGCCCTCAGAGGAATTGGAGGACAGGAGAGAGGAGAGACACCTCAAATTGGAGCTTGCCAAGCTGGAAAAAGAAAGGTGGGCCATGGAGCAGGATCACAAAGAAAAGCGACTGGCTATGAAGATGGAGCAGGATTGCGAAGAATAGCGACTGGCTTTGCGAGAAAAAGAACTGCCCATGAGCTCAGCCTGAAGGAACTGGAAATCTGGGTCCTAGAAGTAGGGGCCAACAACAACAAAAATGGTGGCAGCATACCTACGGAAGCTTCACGTGAGTCCAGGGTCTTTATGCCCAAAGATGTGATGGCCAGTTTTAAGGTGGGGGATAATATTGATAAGTGGCTAGCAGCTTATGAGGTGCCCCTAAGAGCCCATGGGGTCCCAGAGAGTCACTGGGGGAGTGGTCTGTACAAGTACATACCTCCAGAAGTTAGGGACACACTCCTTAGCCTAGAAAAGGAAGACCAGACCAACTATTCTGTTATGAAAGTAGTATTGCTCAAAAGGTTTGGTCTTACCCCTGAGAGATATAGGCAGAGGTTTAGGAATAGCCATAAACTTCCCACACAGAACTGGGTAGATTTCCTGGACTACGCTAGTAAAGCTTTGGAGGGCTGGGTGCGGGGCAGCAATGTGCATGACTATGAAGGGTTTTATGACTTGTTCTTGACAGTGCACCTTCTAGAGAAATGTTTTCCAGAGCTGCGCCAACACCTGGTTGACCACAAGTTGACCAATCCTAGGAAGCTTTCGGAGGAGGCGGACACCTGGGTCAGTACCAGGCTGTCCAACAAGGATTCTGGGGGGGATTCCCAAAGGGGTGATCAGGGTTCCCCCCAGAAGAAAGAGGGGGGAGATAAAAAGAAAGAGTTCTCCAAAGGCCCCCAAAACAATTCACAAGGGAAAGGGTCTGGGTCCCAACTAAATGCCCACTTATCCGGACAAAGGTCAGCAACCCAGAATTGTCCGGTGCTATGAGTGTGGTGAGATTGGACACTATAAGGGGGATCCCGAGTGTCACAAGAGAGCACCACCTCCCACTGGAGGTAAAAACCCCGGGGTGGCTAGTGTAGCGCTTGGGGAGGAGCTGTCCCTTGATAATGGGAGTGAGGGGGCAGGGCTTGTCCTAGTGTCTCTGGGAGACAGTGAGATGGTTCCTAAGGTCCATGTGCCATCCAATACTACTAAGTATAGGCAGTGAGTCACCCTCAATGGTCATGGGGTGGAGGTCCTGAGGGACACAGGTGCCAGCATGACTATGGTGAGGAGTCAGGGAGGGTCACTATCCTGTAGCACGGGTTCCATTTGAGTGGGGAGGGGTTTCAGGCCTGCTAAGAGTTGTTGTGAGCCCTGCCATGCCAGTGGACTGTCTGTTAGGGAATTACCTTGAGCGCACTGCCTGGAAGGAGGTAGAGCTCAAAGCGCATCTGGAGATGCTGGGGTTACAGGAGTGGATATGTGCTACCACACAGTCCATGGCTGCCTGGAAAGGGAGTCAAGCACGCTGGAGCCTGGAACAAGGGCCCAACCAGCTGCTAAAAAGAAAGAAGCCCAGGGGCATGGGAAGTCCGCCCCGGGGCGGTCACCCCGTGAGATGGATGGGGCACCTGAGTAGGTCGCAACAGAGTCCAAGGAAGGGGACGTTGCTCCCTTGGGGGACCTACCGACCCCTGCAGAGTAGCAGATGGAAGGAGGGCCCACCAGGGAGGAGTATTGCCGGGCACAGAAGGAGTGCCCCACCCTTGAGGGCATGAGGCGACAGGCCGAAGCCCAAGCAGCAGGCAATGCCTCCGTGAAGTATCATATTTACTGGGAGGATGGGCTCCTTTACAGTGAGCTTAAGGCTCCTGTGCATGGGTCATCAAGGGCCTTAGTGGTCCCCCAGTGCTACAGGGCCTTTCTTTTGGAATTGGCTCATGAGATCCCGTTGGCAGGACACTTGGGCCAAGACAAGACCTTTGCTAGGCTTGTATCACATTTTTATTGGCCACAGATGAGGATCTCTTCAGATATATTCTACAGGACCTGTCTGACCTGCCAAGCTAGTGGGAAAACACGGGCTAAGCTGAAGGCTCTCTAGAACCACTACCTGTTGTTCGCACCCCCTTTGAGAGGATGGGCATCGACATTGTTGGGCCTATGGATCTACCAACTTCTTCTGGTCACAGGTTTATCCTGGTTCTGGTGGACCACGCCACCCGGTACCCAGAGGCTATTCCTCTGAGAACCATCACTGCCCCTGCAGTGGCCTGGGCCCTGATGGGGATTTTTACCAGAGTGGGTTTCCCCAAAGAGGTGGTGTCCGACAGGGGCACACATGTTATGTCTGCCTACATGCAAGCCACGTGGAACGAGTGTGGGGTTACTTATAAGTTCTCCGCCCCTTACCACCCACAGACCAATGGTCTTGTGGAGAGATTTAACAAGACCCTAGAGGGCATGATCAGGAGTCTGCCTGAGGGCCTAAGGAAAAAGTGGGACATACTTTTTCCCTGTTTATTGTTTTCCTACAGGGAGGTATCGCAGAAGGGGGTGGACTTCAGCCCCTTCGAGCTTTTGTATGGTCACCCTGGTAGGGGACCTCTCAGTTTAGTGAAGGATGGGTGGGAGAAGCCTTCAAGGAGGCTTCACCAAGATGTAGTGAGCTACATGCTGGCCTTCCGCAGCCAAATGGTTAAATTGTGGACGCAAGCTTCTGACAACTTAGAGGCCAGTCAGGCGGTGATGAAGGAATGGTACGACCAGAACTCTCTCCCTGTGGAGCTAGAGCCTGGAGAGCTTAGTGCCCTCCAGGATCGCTGGACAGGTCCTTATGAGATATTTGAGAAGAAGGGTAAGGCCACTTACCTGGTGGACCTTAAGACCCCCAGGCAGCCCCACAGGGTACTACATGCCAACCGCCTCATACACCACCATGAGAGGTCTGAGCTCACCTTACTGATGGTGACTGATGGGGCAGAGGAAGAGGAAAGTGAACCTCTCCCGGACCTCTTTGCTTCCAGGGAGACGGACGGATCGGTGGAGGGAGTTGTCCTCTCCCCATCCTTGAGTCCTGAGCAACAGAGGGACTGCCGCCAGGTCCTGGGGTAGTTCTCTTCAGTATTTTCCCTTATCCCTAGGATTACCCACCTGTGTACCCATGATGTGGACACAGAATACAGCCTCCCTGTCAAGTCCAAGTCTTACAGGCTGTCAGATGAGGTGAAGGCCAGCATCCAGAGTGAAGTCACTAAGATACTGGAGTTGGGGGTGATAGAGCCCTCCAATAGCCCTTGGTCCAGTCCGGTGGTTCTGGCACCAAAAGCTGCCCAACCGGGCACCACACCGGAACTTAGGTTCTGTGTGGATTACAGAGGACTGAACTATTTGACCAGGACTGATGCTCATCCTATCCCTAGGGTGGATGAGCTCATTGACCAGCTGGGGCTGCCGATACCTGAATACCTTTGACCTCACGTCAGGGTAATGGCAGATCGCCCTAACAGTTGGAGCCAAGGAAAGGTCCACCTTTTCCACTCCAGAGGGCCACAACCAGTTTAGAGTGATGCCCTTTGGAATGAACAACTCTCCTGCCACCTTCCAGCGGCTGGTGTACCGGGTCCTCTCCGGTTTAGAGGCCTTCTCTGCTGCTTACTTGGACGACATAGCTGTCTTCAGTAGCAGCTGGAAGGACCATCTGGGTGACCTCCAGGAAGTGCTTCAGGCCCTGCAGCAGGCAGACCTGACTATCAAAGCCAGCAAATGCCAGATAGGGCAGGGGTCGATAGTCTACCTAGGACACTTGGTGGGCGGGGACAAGGTGCAACCCCTACAGGCCAAGATAGAAACCATCCTGGCCTGCAGGCCCCAAAACAAAGACTGAGGGAAGAGCATTCCTGGGACTCACAGGATACTACTGCAGATTTGTCAAGGGTTATGGCACTATTGTGGCCCCCTTGACTGTGTTAACCTCTAAGAAACACTGTAGGAAAGTGATTTGGACAGAGGCTTGCCAAAAAGCTTTTGACTCTCTAAAGCAGGCCATGTGCACAGCTCCTGTGCTAAGGGCCCCTGACTTCTCCAAAGAGTTCATTGTCCAAACGGACACCTCAGAGCATGGCATAGGGGCAGTACTTTCGCAACTCAATGAGGAGGGCCTGGACCACCCAGTGGCTTTCATCTCCAGGAGGCTACTCCCCCTGGAAGAGCGGTGGAGTGATATAGAGAGAGAAGCCTTTGCGGTGGTCTGGGCTGTGAAGAAGCTGAGGCCATACTTGTTTGGCTCCCACTTCCTGATCCAGACTGACCACCGGCCCCTCAGGTGGCTCATGCAAATGAGGGTCGAAAATCCCAAATTGTTGAGGTGGTCCATTTCCCTACAGGGGATGGACTTCAGGGTGGAACACAGACCCGGAGTAGACCACGCCAATGCTGACGGTCTCTCTAGGTTTTTCCGCCTTAGTGATGAGAACTCCCTAGAGGGTGGGTAGTTCTCCCCACTTTCAGCTGGGGGGACACATGTGGGACCTGTTAGCCTTAAGGTGGTCTTCCCCTACCTTTTTGCCCTTGTGCCTCCCATTTTCACTGTACCTTTTTGTTGGACTTAGGACTCTAGGCACCTCACCACTGCTAAACAGTGCTGGGGTGCAGGTGCTCTCCCCTAAAACCTTGTGACGCTGGCAAATCAGCCCCAAGCCCCTGCTACTGCAGTAAGGCTTAACCCCCCATAGGCTAACATGAAGAATCCCCTTATGGGATAACTTCTGACTGGGACCTAATAAGTCTATCATGTTTTGTCTTGTTGGACTCGGGCGGGGAACCCTTTCCAATGATATATGGGGTTTTGGCACTACTACGCTAGGGATCCCACTTTTAGAAAGTGGACCTTTTCCTGCCTACACTTAGATTGATGCAAAAACAACAATTGATGGACAGAATGCAGAACAATGTCATACACTCACCCCAGTACAGAGATCTGGGCCTAAATCCATCGTTTTTTTGCACTCCACACCACCCCACTTCAGACATGGCCATATGCAAATCAGCCTTGACCCTGTGCCTCATGGGAACAGTCCAGCCCGAACTGCCAAGCCATGTCTTTCCTGGACCGGAATCAAGCATCCTAGGACCAGTTTCTGGCTATCAGCCGTCTTCAGCCAGGATAGCTTGACTCCAGTGGTGTGGAGAGCATGGGACTCACGTCTGAACATACCCATCCCACTCGGGGTGACAAATGCAAAAACAATTGATGGACAGAATGCAGAACAATGTCATACACTCACCCCAGTACAGAGATCTGGGCCTAAATCCATCGTTTTTTTGCACTCCACACCACCCCAGTTCAGACATGGCCATATGCAAATCAACCTTAACCCTGTGCCTCATGGGAACTGTCCAGCCCAAACTGCCAAGCCATGTCTTTCCTGGACCGGAATCAAGCATCCTAGGACCGGTTTCTGGCTATCAGCCGTCTTCAGCCAGGTTAGCTTGACTCCAGTGGTGTGGAGAGCATGGGACTCTGTCCATCAACTGTGGTTTTTGCAATTTACACTTAGATTGGGCACTGTAGACTCCCCCCTCCCCTCTACATACTGATAGCCTGCCTGGGTTGGGAGGTGGGAGTGGTGATTCACACCTTCTTCCCTTGGATGGGTTGTGATGGGCTGCCCACTGTAGACTTAACGGCCCTGTCTCTCGTCAATGTGACAGCCAGGTAAGGGAAGGCAGGGAACATACCAGAACTGCCTGGAATCTTCCAGAAGCGCCTGCCCCCAGAACCTTACAGAGACTTCTACCACTTTCAAGCCCATAGACTGTAAGATATATAAGGGAGTGTCCTGGCCTCACTTCTTGGTTACACTGCTGGACCACGACGACACCCTGCTGGAGTGAGGACTGCTGCGCAGGAGGATCGCCATTGGGAAGGAGGCTGACTGCTCCAAGGAACTGCTCCCCTCCAACCTGCTGACCTGCCCTACTGTCAGCTGATCCTGCCCTGCTAGGGAGAACTGGAAATAACATCACCAGAGTGTCTCCACCATACCCTGACTGCCCGCCGTGATTGCTGGGGGTACAAAAGGGCAGCACAAAACCATGAGAACTGCCTCTTTGGGATTACCACGTTTCTAAAACTGCCTCTGTGGCACTGAAACCACAACGCTTTCTTAAGGGCTGCCTCTGCAACACAGAGTGACTGGAACTGCACCTCCCTTAAAGACCTGCCTTGCGGGCGTGGCCAAGATGGTGTCGGAGTAAGACGTGCTTTCGAGTCGCTCCGGCGCCCGACCTGCTAAGCATTGTACAGCATCGCCTTCAGGGCGCCACCCGGCTCTGAAACGGTCGCAGGGGCCAGCGGCATCGAGCGGAGTGGTCCGGTGTTCCCGGCGAGTCCCAGAGTGACCGTACAACGCCACTAGGTGCACTTCGTCATTGGGCCTGCTGCGCACCGGCCTTGCGTGGGAGAGAAGCCGCCTTGGAGTGCAGTGACTCGGCGCCGGCTGGGCGTGGCATCGCGGAGTGGCGATCGCCCTCTGCCTCCCCTCGCCGTCGAGGTCCCTCCTCTACGCCGGGACACTGGTTTGATAGTGAGCTCCTTGCTGTAAGGGACTGGGAGGCTCGGCAGATGGCCGACCACGTGGAGGGTGAGCTCCGGATCTTTGGCGGAGCCGTGCGATCTGATTGCGGATACTTCTGGACAGCGCGGCGGCGCCCTCGGCGACCACTGCTGGGTCGGAGGGTCCTCCTCGTCCCTGTGTGTACCGTGCCGCCTGGTGTGGACCCGTGCCCTGCACTACCTGCGACTCGGAGTTGTTGGCCTTGCGCGGAGCACCCAGGCCTGGACATTGGTTGGATTCAGAGGCCTGCTCTGCCCTGCGGACTAATTGCCCGGCCCACATTGTCCGGTGATAGTGGACTAAGTTGTGCCCTGGCGGTATCGAGTGGCTGCGTTTGTGGCCCGGCTGTGTGAGACGGGGACTCCGGGCTTGCTGCCGTCATTGTGGATCGCTGGCGGGAAGCTCCCACGCCGCCATCTTAATCGGGCGGCTGCTGCCCGTGACGCAGGTACTTCTGAGCGGCCTACCTCCCCGGTAGCCTTGATTCCACGGCTCCGCCGCGATGTCGAACTTGCCGCGCAAGGGGAGGACGGTGAAGGACGGAGCTTCTAAAACATCGCAGCCGCCATCTTCCCCCGGAGCTAGTGGTTCGTCTAGACAATCGGACGAGGAGGCGCCCGCCACCAAGGCGTTCATGATGGAGCTCTTTGCCTCTATCAAGGAGGATATCTCCGAGCTTCGCGCTCAGCTGGCATCGGACCTACGGGAGGTCCGGAGGGATGTGGACGGAATTGGTGAAATGGTGGCCACCTTGGAAGATCATGACTTAAGTATGGCGAATGACGTTCACCAATTGCAACAAGATGTTCTTCGCCTTACTGACCGGAACCTGAACCTGCAAGCATACGCCGAGGACCTGGAAAACCGCTCCAGAAGAAACAACATCCGTATCAGAGCGGTCCCTTGGAAAGGGGAGGCTGGAGACTTGAGAGAATATGTGCAGGCCCTATTCCTACAAGTGTTGGATGATGAAGACGTTCAGGAGATCAAGTTGAATAGGGTGCACAGAGTTGGCCTGCCTAGGCGAGGAGGTGCCCCCCCCCCCCGGACATCCTCGCGTGTGTACATGACTTCCAAATAAAGGAACGCATCCTCCGGGAGGCTAGGGCCATCACCGCCTTGCAATTTCGTGGCCATCGGCCGCAGCTGTTCCAGGACCTGGCGGCGTCCACGCTTCAAAAGAGGAGAGAATTCCGGCCAGTGACTGCTTTTCTGAGGGAGCGTGGCATCTCCTACTCCTGGGGACACCCCTTCCGTATTATATTTCGGTGGCAGAACAGACTGGCACAGATTCGCTCCCTGAAGGCCGCGAGGGAGCTGCTGGGGCTGGAGGATGACCCTTCTTCTCAAACGGCACAGTCCTCGCCATCGCGGCGACGGCGTCGCTCTTCATCATGGCACCGGGTTGGCTCTTCCCTGGACCGGTTGCGTCCGGACCACTCTGTTAGCCTGCAGGAGAGAGGATCAGCGGTGGCCTCGGCCACGCTTGCAGATACTCAGCAGAGCTCTGGAGCGGCATGATCCCTGACTTCCTCGATGGTCGGGCGCCGGAGGGTCTCTGTCCCTACGGCCCTGGGGTACTATGGTACTTTTGGAGAAGACACCCCGGGCCTTGGCCCTGGGGGCCCCCGAACTGGTGCCCCCACCCCGATTACAGTCTGATGTGGACCTTGTGACCTGTGGCCCATCGGATTTGTTGAATGCTTGGTTCAGGTTACGGGCCTTGTGCTCTGTTTTTTTGGTTCTCGGGTTGTTGCAGGAGGGTGGGACAGTTGGAGCTCTGAGTGTGGGTACGGTGGCAGGGCAGTTGGGGTTGGGGTTGGGGGGAAGGGGTGGTGTGGTGGCGACCGTGTGTGATGGATGCGTGATGTTGGTGACTTCAGTGCTATTTACCCTTGTGTTTTTTCCTTTGCTCTATGATGATGCTCCTTCGGCTCTTGTGCTCTATAGAGGAGAGACCTTTCTGGGATGCTGGGGGGGAGTGCGTGTGGTCCCTCCTGTGCGGTTGTGGCTAGGGATTTTTCCTTGGTTCCTTATGAGTAGTTATCCTCGATATGATTGGGATCCGGTGTGCGACGGGGATCTAAGGGTGGAGTATGGATGTCTGGGCGCGTACATAGCGTGGAGTTTTAGATCCCCATTATGCCTGTTAGTATAGGCACCTGGAACGTGAAGGGCCTCAATTCACCGCAGAAGCGGCAGAAACTTTGGAAGTACATTTCGGACCACCACCTGGATGTGGTTGCTCTTCAGGAAACCCACCTGGCTAGGAGGGACGAACTGAGACTTCGCCATAGGCAGTTCCCCCTTATCTACAGGGCATCCGCGCCCACAAAGCATAGAGGGGTGGCCCTCCTCTTCCGGGCTTCCCTCCACTTTCAGCCCCTTGGGGTGAGTGTTGATAAGGAGGGTCGTTGGCTAATGGTGAAGGGGACACTGTATGGTCGCTTGTGTACCTTTGTCGTGGTGTATGCTCCGAATGCAGGTCAAAATGGCTTTTTGCAATGTTTGTTAGATAAGTTGGGGGACTTTGTGGATGGGCACTTAATCATGCTGGGAGACTTCAACATGGTGTGGGACAGGGACTTGGATAGTTCTGGGGCACGCAGGGCAGATACTGGTGTCTTCTCGGAGGAAACACAGCGTCAAGTGGGTGAAATGGGGCTGGTAGACAGCTGGCGCTTTGTCCACACACAGGCCAGGGACTATACTTTCTTCTCTCACGTCCATCGCTCATATTCCCGCATAGACTACATTTTGGTTAGCCATTCTCTCCGGGGGGATATTCGAATGACTGATATCTTTCCGCTCTCGCTGTCGGATCATAGCTTGGTGGTCCTGGGGCTGCATTGGACCGCAGGGGGAGACGGCGGGCGAAAGTGGTACTTCCCGGCGGCTCTGGTGAGGGATGAGGTGTCCTGTAAGGCACTGAGGAAGGCTATTGGTGATTTTTTTGTCCTCAATCCGCCTTCTGACACATCGGTGTATAACAAGTGGGACGCGTGCAAGGCCTCCTTTTGGGGCACGTGCCTCGCCCTCAACGCGAACCTTAATAAACTTCGGCGGGAAGAGAGGGAGGCTCTGGAGACGAAGCTTGCCACTTTGGAACAGGCGCACAAGGCGAACCCCTCCAGGGTGACCCTGCGCCCCCTGACGGCGGTGCAAGGGAAACTAAAGGCCCATTATAACAACAGGGTGGAATTCACCCTTCTGCGCCTTCGTCGTGCCTCCTACTCCCAGGGCAATAAGGTAGGGCGCCACCTTGCTCGGCAGCTTTGTGACAAACGTTAAAGGGATTATATCGGGGGCGTGAGTGACCACGCTGGCTCTGTTCAGCATAAAGTCGCGGACAAGGCGGCCATATTTGGTCGCTTCTATGAAGCGCTCTATTCGAGCGAAGCTCTCAATCCGGAGGCTCAATCTGAGTTTTTGGGAGGTCTGCCTCTACCGAGAGTTTCCAGAGAATGGAATGACTTGTTGTCCTCCCCCATCTCTAGGGAGGAGGTTTTAGATGCCATCAAGGCCTTGAAACTGCATAAGGCCCCTGGGCCTGACGGCTATACGGCGCTGTTCTACAAGACGTTTGCGTCCGACATCTGCGACTACTTGGTCTCTCTCTTCAACGCGATGGCCACTGACGGTAGAACCACGGACACCATGGCCGAGGCCTTGATTACTATTATCCCCAAACCAGGTAAGGACCCTACCTCCTGTGCATCTTATCGTCCGATAGCGCTCCTTAACCTGGATGCTAAATTGTACTCCTCCATCCTGGCGGGCAGGCTGCAAGACCTGATGCCTGCTCTGATCCACCCTGATCAGTCTGGCTTCATTAAAGGTAGGCAAACTCATGACAATCTGCGGCGCATCGTCCATTTAATTGAAAAAGCGGAGCGGTTCCGCATACCAGCAGTGTTGGTAGGGCTTGACGCGGAGAAGGCCTTTGACCGCGTTGATTGGGGGTTCCTGCACCGAACGCTGGTGGCCTTCGGATTCTCGCCCCACTTTATAAGAATGATTGAGGCCAATTACAATAACCCTACCTCCCGAGTGTTGGTTAACGGCCATAGGTCCGGGAGTTTTCGTCATTCCCGAGGAACACGCCAGGGCTGTCCACTCTCGCCCCTTCTCTTTGCCCTTAGCATAGAACCATTGGCGCTGGCGATACGGGAGAATGAGCGGATCCTGGGGCTCCCCTTTACGGGCGAGCAGCATAAGATCTCGCTCTTCGCCGATGATGTCCTGCTGTCCCTTCGAGACCCGGCACTGTCACTACCCCATGTCCATTCGGTGCTCTCTGAATATGAAACGGTGGCGGGGTTTAAGGTTAACTTTGACAAGTCCTACATCTTGAATTTGACCTTACCGCCGGGGGAGGTGCAACAGATCCGGCTGCTTACTCCGCTCTCGTGGACGTCATCCTCTTTGCTCTACCTGGGTGTGCGGCTGACCTCTACCATAGGTGCCTTGTTCCAGGCTAACTTCCCCCCGATGCTGGCGTCGATTCGTATGGAACTGGACGGGTGGAAGCCCAAATGTATCTCGTGGCTGGGTAGGATTCATGCACTCAAAATGGTTCTCCTACCCAAGCTCCTTTACCTTTTTCAGGCCTTGCCTATCCCGATAGGGCTGGATTACTTTCGTCGGCTTAAGACCGTGATGCTGAAGTATGTCTGGCAAGGCGGTCGGGCGCGGCTTCCGTTTACGGTTCTCCGACGCCCGTGGTTGGAGGGAGGAGTTGGCTTTCCGGACTTGCATTTGAACTACAAGGCTGCCCAATTGAGAGTCCTCGTGGAGTGGTCCCAACAGCTTTCGGAGAAGCACTGGCTCCACATGGATCGGAGCGTTGCGGGTCATTCCATCTGGGACCTGGCCTGGAAGCCTAAGGTGGACCGGCCCAGAAACGCGTACATTAGCACTCCTACCAGCACGGTGTTAAAGGTCTTGGACACGGTGAGTAGCGATGACCGGTGGACCACATTCCCGTCCCCGTTCACCCCGATCCATTTCAATCCGGCCTTTCCCCCGGCGTTGACGGAGGGTCCCTTTGAAACTTGGAGGGAGGGTGGCTGTAGAGCCCTCACCCACCTGTTCCATGGTGCCGAACCCCTCACTTTCCATAACTGTATGAGGGATTATGGTGTTTTGCCGACGGAGCGCTTTAGACACCTTCAGCTCCTGCACTGGGCGACGTCGCCTGGAGTGGTGGATGCCGCTACCAGACCCTTGACGAAATTCGAAACTTTCCTCCTCCGCACATCCACCATGAAGGGGGCGATCTCTTTTCTATATGGGCTGCTGTTAGACACTACTATGTCTCCCCGGCCTCGGTATCAGGATCACTGGGAGAACACACTGGGGAGGGACATTTCCGACAGCGAGTGGAGGAGCTTGTGGCGAGACGTGACAGCACATAACCACTCTACCGACCTCAGGGAGGCCCATATGAAGCTTCTATTCGACTGGTACTTGTACCCATCTAAACTACACCGCATATTTCCAACGGCCTCAGATAGGTGTTGGCGGGGCTGTGGGATGTTGGGGGACTTCAGCCATATATGGTGGGACTGTCCCACCATCCGGCCGTTCTGGACCGAGGTTCTCTCCCACATTAAAGATGTACTGGGTTACCCACTCCCAAATTCCATGGACTTTGTTTTGCTGGGCCTTAGGGACCCACTGCTTGAACACCAGACTAGGGCTGATAAGCGCATTATGTGGTTATGCTTGGGGGCGGCCAAGTTGACTATGGCAGCTGCTTGGAAAAGCCCGTCTGCCCCTGCCGTCTCTTTGTGGCATGCCCGGCTATGGCGCTTTTTGAGTTTGGAGCGGCTCTCAGACATCTTCCTGGGGAATTTTAAAAACTTTATGTTCAACTGGGGCCCCTTGGTGAGGTTTTTGTCCCGAGGCCTGCCTTCGGCAGTTTGCCCGTCAGCGCTGCGGGCACTTCATCTCTTCCAAATTTGATTACAGATGTGACTGTTGCGGACTGTGTGAATGTTGGTCGCCGCCACTGGGTGGGAGGTGGGTGGTGGGGAGGGAAGGAGGGTAGGGGGTGGTAGTTGGGGAAGTTGTTTTTTCTCTTGTTGCGACTTGTTGTGCTCCCGAGAATGGACACTATGACTAAGATGGGGCTTGGGTTGCTCTTCCCAAGCTGGGGACATTGCATCAACTGTTGGAACTTCCAGGCACAATTCGGACACTGTGGTGGACGGGCCTTCTTGTCCGCACTTCTGCTGCTCTACCTGGCTGCCGCCCTTTTTGATGCAGGCTTTGCTGCCCTATTGCCCCTCCCTTTGCGATCATGTTTTTGGCACCCCCTGTGTGGGGTTATGTGGCGGAGTGTCGCCTGTTTCTTCTCTCCTTTTTCTTTCTTGATCCCCCTGCTCTGTTCCCCTCCCCTTTTCTATTTTTCACCTTGCATACTATAAATAAAAATTTTATTAAAAAAAAAAGACCTGCCTTGCGTAGCGAGGACCCAGTGATCAAAATCACCACCACGCGGTGTGAGTGAGGCTGCGCCCAACTCGGGGCTCCAACTGGTACTATAAGCCTTGACCCCCCTGAAATCACCGCCGCCGTCCCGGGGCCGTACTGCGCTGTGCAGTGGTTTGTAGTGCTGTGCAGGAATGCGCTTATGCACCTCAGAATCACCGCAGCCGGCCTGGGACCTTTAATCGCAGTGACAAGCACTGTGAGGAGAGATCGCTGTGAGGGGAAGCACTGATCAGCTGGAGTCACCGCCCGGGAGCCTCGGGAGACCTGTGAGGATTTCCGTGTAATGTCAGAGGCCGCCCCGTGCTGGGATTGGAGCCAGCCGGGGCATTGCCTAGCAACTGGAAAACTCACCGCGGGAAACACCAAGGAAGTCGTGTGAGGGTGCGCCCGGTCTCCCCTGCGCCTTGACGAGACCGGGAGGAAGCTCTGACCCCAAGGAAGCCTCGAGCCAGCATGCCAATCCCAGGTAACGGACAGCATGTGAAGTTAAGCTGCCGTGTGGGGAACGTTGGTGGGAGCGGGTTGTAGGCTCCGGGGAGGGCACTCTGTCTTAGCGAGTGCCGCGGACTGCCTCAAGTAACTAGCGGGCCGCCTGGGATAGCCTCAATGTACTAGCAGGCTGCCAGAGGCTGAGGGTGACTTGTGCTGGTGGGCCTCCGCTGGCTCAGAGAGTAAGCTGCGGCACCGGGTCCCACTGAGACCGCATCTTTTTCGCAACGCGATCAGGGCCAGGAGTAACAGACTTGCCGCTAACCCCCGATCGGTGCATGCAACCTGACCGCACCCCGCTGTACCGCATTACCCCAGTGGGAACCCAGACTGTTTTCAACACAGTTTTGCCCAGAATATCCAGTACTGTTCCACCAAAGCGACCCCTGTTCATACAAACTGGGATCGGTGCTTCATCTCCACCGCTTGAGGAACTGCCTTAGTCTGAATACAAAGGGCTGCTCTCCCAAAGTGGTACAGACTCACAAAGACTATGCGCAGTGCATAATCTATTGCAATCGAAGAACTGTCTTGCCTTAATGTTTTCCCACTGACACGACAAACCCTACTAGAAGTTCTATAATAACCATCCCAAAAGACATAATGACTGTGATCCAGTGCTACTAAAGAAATTCTGTCTCAACTACACCACCCAACACCACAATACTCACCATTAATTATAAACTCTCACAAGGCCCATAAGATACAGAGACAGTTATTTTGGCAACTGAATCATGTGGCCTAATCAATTAAACTTATCTAAAAATTATATACACATTATATACAACTGCAGTTTATCATCATTATAACCATGGTAAAAGTAACGGAAACACTTAATTAAGCCACACAGGTCGATAGATTAACTGATGGTAACGACTAAAAAATCAAGGCCAGCTTGACATTTTAAATCTTTTTATTTTCAAAGAAAAAGCATTTTAATAAGAAATCTTTTTATTAGCATAAACTTTAGCAGTTCTATTAATAAAGGCACATTGATCATGGCAATTCAAAATAATCAGAAGCATGAATATTAATCAAACATTTTTTAAATCCCTAAATCTATTTCCCTAACTGACAACCTAAAGGGGAAAATGTAAAGTCAATAGCCCTGTTAATGCTTACATGAAAGAAAAGTCCATCAGCGTGTCTTCGTTAAGCATGGGCGAATTTTGCGGATCTCGCGTTCGTGAATTTTGCGGATTTGCGGATTCGCAATCCGCAAAATCCGCGAATTCCCGCGAATTTGCGGATTTTTTTTTTTTTTGTGTTCGCAATTGTTTCTGCCAGTTCGCGAGGATTTGGTACTAGTTCGCAATTGCGAACTTACTTGTCGGCTCGCAACGGTCGCGACTATGTTGTTTCTACGTCTGGTTCATCATCACAGCCTCCCAGCACCCTGTTTTACCACTGGCACCCTCTCTTTGACCCATGCCACCCTCTGTTACATCAATGCCCCCCGTCTGGTTCATCATCACTGTAGAAGATGGGGGGGAAAAGCAAGCCCACCTGCCCTGCTTGAACTGACATGAATTAATTTGGGGTTACTTTATTAACAACACCTGCCCTGCCCCAACTGACAATAATGAATTAGGGGCTAATTAATGTGTCACTGAAAGAATTTAAAGTTCCAGCCTGGCACCTGCTTGTCTGCTCCTTTAGCTGTAAATCAGGACCTTTGTGGCATACAGTTAAGGTCAGAGCAGGGTCACACAATAGTTGCAAGCAGGCAACCGAATTCTGGAGGGCCCCCTCAGGAAGCACTACAAAGAATCGTTACAAATCATGAGGTTGACCTTTTGCACCTGCTCATTGCTTTTGCTGAAATCGTTTTTCGGTTTTTTTCGCGCTATTCGCGGGGCCCGGCGTCGTGCGAAACCGACCGCGGAAGCCGCCAATTCGTGCGAATGAGCATTTTATTTTTTTGCGGCTTGTTGTTTCGCGAGTTTTTTTGCAGTATTCGCGAGCCGCTTGCAGCGCAACACGCGAATTTACCCCAAGGTCGAGTACGGGCGCGGCCATTTTGTTTGCGTGACGTATTTCCGTTTCCGCCCGCTATGTATAATCTCGCGCAGTAAGCGCATTGCGAGTAGAGGTTCGCACGAGATCGCGCGGGAAATCTAGAGGTTCGCACGAGATCGCGAGGAAAATCTCGCGCGAACTTACTTTTGCGCTCGTGAACGGGCGCCGGCCATCTTGTTTTTCATTCATTTCCTGTGTCTGGGCATGGTGTTTAATCCTCTTGGTATCTTTGCCATCCTTTGCTTGTTTTCAGTTTTTTTTTTACGATTTTGCTTCTTATCTATCCCTCTCTTTTCCTAGCTGTATATTTTTGTCTTTTCTGCTATTTTTCTTTACTTTTAAACTACTTTTTTAAACTCTTTTCTTTTCTTCTTCCCTATCCTATTCTTTCTTAATTTTCTACTTCTTCCTACCTTACCTGCCCAGACCATGGTCAAGCCAGGCGCCGTGAAGCTGCCCAGGCACTTGAGGGCCGCAGCGGCGGCGGGGAGTAGTGCTGGACCCAGTGGCAGGACAGCATGCGGGAGATTGAGGGGGGAGCAGGTGACGCGACGGGAGATCTTCAGCCCGGAGGAAGTGGGCGCGCTGGTCTACTTCGTCCAGCGCCGCCTGCCCAGGACCATCGCGGGAGGCGGCAGGATCGCGGCCGGCGGCTACAACATGCGGGAGCGCCGGAAGCGGTGGGAGAAGGTGTGCTGGGCCATATCCCACCTCTACGGGGTCCAGCGCACCTACAGCCAGGTCACCCATCGCTGGACGGACCTCCTGGACCGCGAGCGCGACCTGCTGGACCAGCTCGGCTTGGAGATCCCCGGGCTTGGTGAGTAGTAGTAGCCATTTAATCACTCACTACTATGATGTTTTCTCCTGCTCTGTGTTGTTGTATTGCAAATATTTGTTTTTTACATGGAGCAAGCCAATAATGCCGCTGATGACGATTACATTGTAGTTAAATTATATTTCAAAATCTTCTGTGCATTTCAGGTGCACTGCTCTCCTTCTCAGTGGCGTTGCTACTATGCTTATTTGTTTTCTATTTTGTGGTCTCATTGGCCTGAGTAACAATTATGTATGAGTGTACTTTACAGAACTGCGTAATGCTAGACACTAGGGGGCAGATTACATTTACAAGCCCCTTGCGCCACGTTTACGTTGCCTTGCGTGACGCAACAGCGGCGTAAACGTGGCGCATCCCTGAGAGTCATTTACAGCGTGACGCATCTAGGGAGATGCGTCACGTTTTAAAGCCATGGGCCTGCGCCACAATGGGTGCGTTCCTAGTATACAGGGTGGGCGGTCCTGCAGCTGTGCGCCTCGCAAAAGTGCCTGCGTGAAATCTACAAGATTTAACGCAGGCACTTCTGCGACGCTGCTACGTCAATTCAATTCCTTATGCCTGCTTGAAGCAGGCGTAAGGACGGACACAGCATGTTAAGTATTGGGTGGCCCTGAGCATTACTGGAGTTGCATTGCGTTGGCGACGTGACTCCAGCGATGCGCCGCTCTTACGTGACGAGATGCGTAACGCAAGTGCCTACCCTTGCGCCAAGGCGCGCCGCATTGTAAATGAGGCGAATCTGCCGTGTCGCAAGGGTAGTTTTGCGTGACGCATTTGATATGGCGCATCTCTGGAGATGCGCCAGAACACGTAAGTAAGTATGCCCCTAAGGGGCAGAATTGCAATTACCGTCGCATCCCTGCAAAGTAGCAGGGATGCGCCAGTAATTGTGCGGCCCGCTACCACCACCAAACATGGTGCGCCGTATTTGCAATGCGGCGCACTATGGGCCCAAAACGTCACCGAAGCTTTACTGCTGGAGTTGCGTCGCAACGATGGCGCAGCTCCATCAATGCTCTGGGGTACCCTATCTCCCCAATGCTGGGTCAAGCCGTACATCTGCTTCAAGCAGGTGCAGGGTTTGTGTGACGCATCATTGTCCTAAAGGTGACTGATTGATATTTTGTAGATTTCCCTCAGCCACTATTAGGATGTGTTCCAGCGCAGGAATGCCCTCCCTTGCGCCGGAACGCCCCCTGATGGCGCAGGGCTTTATAACGGGATGCATCTCCCAAATGCGTCACGTTGTTATAATATTATACGCCGCACCATGGCGCCCTTTTTTGTTTAGCTGCTGCGTCACAAAAGTCACGCAAGAACGGCGCAAAAGAGCCGCAAGGGCTTAAATCTGCCCCTTCCTTTGTACCCCTGACAATAAGAAAAATAGTGGCGGTGGATTGATAGTTTGACTATTTAAATGACTGGTAATGTAGCAGGCAACTGTTAGTGTTGTCACTGATCTGACTGAAATCACAATGGAGTTTGTCTGTCACTTTGCGTCTTGCCTGCGGACTGCTGCCTGCCAGTCCTAGGTGAACGTTTCAGTACTTTGTTTAGTGAGTTACGTGACTTTCGAAGTCACAGGTCCGCAAATAAATGAAAAGTAACCATAATAAATATAATTTCGCGGAAATATTTTGTTATTGTTCTTTTGAAATGTTTGATTTGGTTGACATTGACAAGCAACAATCATCCATGTTTTCTGTTCTTTCTTTCATGTTGTACGTCAGCTCCCCCCAGGGGCGAGAGGAGGACACAGGAGCAGCAGGCGGCGGATGCTGTTCATCAACAGGGCCAGGATCGGGCAGGCGAGGGCTCCTCTGCTGGCCCCAGTAAGTTTTCATTTTAGACTAGTACCTATTTTTCCTAGCGTTCCTCATTTGACTTTTTTCAAAATTGTCTTTGCTCTTCTTGTAGACTGTATCTAAATTCTTATCCTGCCTCTACTATGACTCCCTGTGGTATTACTAGATTATTCTTATTAGTCTGTCTGTGTAGCTAACTAAGATTGCACGGTTGGCGAAACTCCCATGATTCTAGTCAGCAATAGCTCTATCAACTTAGTGCAGTCCTCTGGGATTGTCCATGATGTCTTTTGAAGTGTTCTATCTGGACTCATGCTTGCAAAAATTGCAAAACCTTTCGCTCAGTCACTCTAGTCTGGACCAAAAAACACAGATTGTATTTAAGTTTAAAAGCTTTATTAAAAGTAAACACATTTATTAAAATGAAGTCATAATAAAACTAAACGTTTAACTGATAATGGAAAAGTGGTTAGTGCTGACGATTAATTAAAGACATTTCTTGTGGTCGAGCCGAGCTCTCACCTGGTTTCAACTTGATCTTGTTGTTAGAAGTCCATCTTCTGTCTGTGTGGAGAAAAATGGTGCGTGTTAAAAAAACAGCCTTCATCAGTTGTGCCAAAAAGTGCAGCAAGACAACCTTCCCTGGAAAAAGGGACATTTTTTTTAACTTTAACGTAAACAGTCACAAATTACATTGTTTTCACATGTCTTCATTCCTAGACCAAATACTAGTGACTAGTGAGTGCTTTATTCTAACATTCTTAAATGTACTTTGTAGGTGGAACATCTGGTGGCGGGGCCAGTGTGGAGGTGGTGGTGCTCGACACGGAGGCGGAGGGCGATTCTTCAGGGGAGGAGGCGGCGGCTGTGAGAGTTGAGACGGTGGTGGTGGCGGCCAGAGGTAAGCTCTTATATATTCCTTACTTATTGAGATTGAAGACTAGCTGGGAAGGCAAGAATATGAGATGCATGGCTGGGTGAATGATGAAGCAATGATGGGTGGAAGGACAACAGCCTGGGTGGGTGACACAGAAACTGTATGTGTCCATATACCTGGATCATGCTACTATCTGACTCTTAGATAGCATATGTGTATCTAGAGCAGGGCTACTCCTAGTACGGCCCGCGGGCCGGTGGTGGCCCGGCAAGCCTTCCTTGGCGGTGCGCAGACCTTGCAGACAATCACTGCTCCCCCGGCCCCCACAGAGCAGAGGCTTTTTTGTATTTCACCTGTTAGCGCCCCTGCATCTCCACTCTGACAATCACTGCTCCCCCGGCCCCCACAGAGCAGAGTGGAGATGCAAGGCCACAAAGAGGTGAAATAGAACAAAGCCTCTGCTCTGTGGGGCCGGGCAAGCAGTGATTGTCAGGGTGGAGAAGCAGGGGCGCTAAAACAAACAAAGCCTCAATAATATGTTAATGGTCTTTTAAAGACCTGTTAAGTACTTTGGTGTTGTTGTCTGTGTGTGCGCGTTGTGGAAGCGGTCTCAACCCGGGCTGAAGGCTGACACAGATAGACACACACACAGTGAGATGACAGAGGGGGAGGGAGAGGGAGGGCAGGAGGGAGAGAGAGATGGAGGGAGGGCAGGAGGGAGAGCAGGAGGGAGAGAGATGTATGTAAATGCTGGGTCTGGTGGCTCAGTGGATGAGGGCATCTGCTGCAGGGACCTGTGTGCAACCTCATGGTCACAAGTTATCGTTTTGCTTTAGCCCCGCCCCCTCTGACTCCGCCCCCACCAGTGCGGCCCTCGGCCCCAAACTACACTGTAAATGTAGCCCCTGAGAGAAAGTTTGTGAGTACCCATGATCTAGAGAGAGTAGACGGTCAGTGGATGAACTAAGTGTAACTTTGAAGAGCATGTAACACTGCACCCGCACGTCCGTTCCAGTGTAGGAAAGGCAAGGAAAAGAACTTTTAATTTTGTCCAAATACTACCATAAATAGTAGCAGTAGTTTGTATTGCAAGCACTGCATAGATCCGGTTATTATGGTGGCCACTCCCTACCTCTCTTAATAAGTTTAGTAGTACTCAGTCATTCATGTGTGGATGTATCACTGGTCACTCAATAAAAAGCAAAGCACCAAAAGTCATCCCATATATAAGCAAAAATATCCCATGTGAAGTGATAGATAATCAGATTATTTATCTTCTTCAATTTTCCATTTCTAGTACTCATTTCCACTGTAGGGTGAAAGTTAAATTAATTAAGCAGTAGCCCTTGAGTTGTAACAGAGTATTCTCAGTGCCACCCGTAATAGAAAAGTAAGAGCTTCACCACCTGCATGTACTGGACGGGTACAGTAACGCAACGGCAACGCAAGTCTAGGTCACTCCTCATGGCGTGCGTCTCTTTTTCTCGGGTGCAAGTTTACTGCGCTGGCATTATGCCGGCTTGCAGAAAATAACGTACCAATTTTCCAAAACAAGAGATAAGAAGAGGAATAAGACTGGTGTACTTTCATAGTCGACTCCAATGGAAGTCCACAGTGCTCGTAGAATTTGTTCCTTAAACTCCCACTAATGTTAGAGCAAGGATGAAGAAGTGTGAGGTTAGATAGATACTGGCCTCAATAGTTATGTAATGCGCTTGCAAGTTGCTAGTTGTACTGCAACACAAATTTCTGCTGAATGATTGAGTTAATCTAAAAGAGCATTGGTTACAGACTATGTCTTTCTTTCTTCATATAGGTTCTCCTTCTAAACGGACAAGGAGGAAGGAGCTGGCTAGAGCGGCCCGGCAACGGAGGATCGAGGCCACTGTTGCGGAATATCGGCGGCTGGTGGCCCTGGAGGACGTGGAAAGTGTGCAGTCGACAACTACAACAACGTCGTCTGCATCGGCCTCCGTGGCCCCACGGGCTGCCACCCAGCACAGTGGTCCACCCAGACTGAGCCGGGCTGCCAAAGGCAAACGCCACCACCGAGCAGCAAGGCCAACAGCTGCCTCTCACAGGCATTGCACCTGCAAGGCAGTGAAGGCACGCCTGCGCCGCACCACCCTGATGGTGTCCCGCCTTCAGCAGGAGCTCGCCTTGCTCCGCGAGGAGCATGATGCCCTGGCCCAAAAAGTTAACAGCATCCACCCCTAGTGTCCCTTGCCCCTTTTTTAGAGACTTTTGGGGGGTGGGAATTGGGAGTTGGGTTTTTGGGGACTTTTGAAGGACAATCGTTGGGGTTAGGGAGGGTCTTGCGGGAGATTATTTTGTTAGGGATATAAATATACTTTTTCAAACTTTATCTGAGCATACCTGTTTTTTACTGCTTGCCTGGTGGGTGGGGGTTTAAGTTGACTGTTTTCCTGAAAGTTTAGTTCCATTTTCTTCCTTTAAGTGTAAATGCCCAAATGTTTTCAACACTAAGTGCCTCTCACAGACTAAGTGAAGTGAATCCAAGAGTCCTAGGGCTTTAGTAGTACTACCTTCAGTCTCTCGTCTCTCGTACTAATACTCCATTATACCCCCAAACCACCAAACGCTTATCTTACCTGTAATTTGTGTTTGAAAGTAGGGCTAGACCCAGAGCTGGCTCCACGGGAAACACCGAATAACGTTGGCAATCTTGGTCGGATAAAATTTCCTCATAGCGGTGGTACTAGTGGTGTGACACAGTGGCAGTTGCATGCCTATGAAAAAAAAGAAAATGAAATCTGGTTTGTCCTCCTGAGCAATTCAACGGTACAACTGAGAATATAGCAGGTGACAGAAGTACAGTAGAGCAGTGCCACATTGTAGCCTAACAAATGGTAAAGTATAACTACTAATTCGGTTGAAGTTCTTTCACATTAGCAATGGTTCTTTGTCAAGCAGAGTAAGAATATATCCTCGGATTTCTTCACCAGCCTGTTGCTATCACCTTATCCTCCCCACCCAGCAAGTGTGTGGATTTATTGCTGTAATAATAATTTAGTCACACATCAATCAAAACCACACAGCCCGGGGGAAGAGGGTTAGGGTTTGAAAAATGGATGGGTACGGGGGTTTTTGGGAAAGGTTTTGGGAGACAAGAAAAAATAGCACAGCATAGACAAACTATTGTGAACATAAACAAATCTTTGGGTACAAACCTATCCATCAATCTTTGAAAGTGCATGCACTACTGCATGCATGTCAGTGAAAAGTAAGTAGTACATTCGACAACTGTGGAAAGAAAGAATGCGACAGTACAGGGCCTGTGTGGAATTATTGATAACGATATTCAACATAAGGTCTCTGTAGCCAGATACCCGAGAGCCTTGCTGGTCACTATAAATCCATTCACAACAACACTCAATGGGGTTGGTCTGGAAGGTGTCAGGTTTACTCCCCGTGATCCAGTCGATGCAAATATGGTTCCACCTCCAAATGTCACCAACACCCAGAAGTGTAAACACAGGGTGTTCGAGCCATTAGGCGGGGGAGAAAAATAACAAACTAAAATAAAAAATGTGGGATGGGTAAAGGTAGGGTCAGCAGGGAAAGGATACCTGTAACAGAAGACAAGACAGGCATCAGTGAAGTGCTGTCCTAACATACAAGGGTACTCTCATATAGTCTCACTAAATAACCAAGGAAGTAGACAAGTACCTGAGCACCAAGAAAACATGACCTTGGATAGGAAATACTATAGCCCTTCTGCCACAATCTGTGAGGAAGGCCTAAGAAACACATAAACATATAGTTAACGAACACACTCCTGTCGCACCAAACACACTCGCGTTATACTAAGACATCAAACCCACTACTCACAACATACCACAAACTTGGTAGAGGACTCAATGTACAAAGGGGGTTCCAAATAGTCAAAGCAAAGATGTATGGTCCAACAAAAAGGAAGAGGGAAACGGTAGTGTGTAGGAAGCAAGAACTACAACACTGCGCTCTCTAAGTAATGACCCAGTAGAGAATCTTTGGTGAAGGTCAAACAGAAAAACGTAGTTGCGACCACCACTGAATTCTGCCAACAACACACCCCACGGTGCACTACACAAAGAGAACTGGGGTAGCCTGTAGTTACCTCACTACATGCCCAGTTATGGAGGTCCTTTGAAATACACAGTTATACAACGGAGACGCGTAGTTGTCCTTACTACCGCGCTCCGTTTTAATAGTACAAAAACGATCCCCGATGTGAACGCTAACACGTGGTATAGACCGCCACTGTGCTCCGCCACACACAATTCAACCAAACAGGAATTCATCAAAGGTAGAATTCTGTTAGAAAACAGTCACAGAACCTCCCTTAACAATCCGTTCAGGCAGTAATCAGCTGACCGCACCGGCGGCCGAAGAGTTTAGAGCGGCTTTACCTGAAGACGCGTGAAGTCCGTCTACCGCCAAGGACAGAACACGGAAGCGCTCCCCACTGAGCCTCAGGGGGGGGGGGGAACCGGGGAAGGTGATAGTCCACAGGAGACACGATAGAAAAGCATGCAGAGCGTCCGCTCTCATGCCGGTGCAGAACAGAAACCAGAATAACGCGCAACAGGAAGCGCGTCTGTGCCCCAGATAAACTTCCTGCAAGTCTCCCGCCTACTCATGGGAAATGTAGTTTCATAGTACGGTAGGCGCTTAGGGGCTGCGTAACCTGACAGAAGGTATAGTAGATAGAAAAGGAGAAATTGCTTTTTTTCTAGGTGTCCCCTCACTCACCAGGGTTGCCCCTTGGTGACATGCTTCATCATTGGGGCCATCCCAGTCCTCTACGGCCTGGGGCGTGCTGCGACTTGCGAATTACGTAGGAGCACTTACAAATGACTATGTGTGGTGCAGATGTGATAGTGGAGTGGACTAAGTGATGTGTTAAGGGATCAATTTAGAAGCCTAGAGAGAGCCAAGAAATGCAGTCACAGTCAGAGAAAAAGGCAAGGGATACTGTATCTATGTGGTTGTAGTGGTCCTGTTGGAAGTGGTAAGTAAGTTGCCTGCAGAAAAAAAATCCTCCTATTAGCGGCACTCCTCCATTGCAGCCGACGCTTCGTCCATCGATGTTGGTCACCAGAAGACACCCTGTAAAAAAAAGCACAGCATAGACAAACAATTGAACATAAACAATTCTTTGGGTACAAACCTATCCATCAATCTTTGAAAGTGCATGCACTACTGCATGCATGTCAGTGAAAAGTAAGTAGTACATTCGACAACTGTGGAAGAAAGAATGGAACAGTAAAGGGCCTATGTGTAAATTATTGATAACGATATTCAACATAAGGTCTCTGTAGCCAGATACCTGAGAGCCTTGCTGGTCACTATAAATCCATTCACAACAACACTCAGTGGGGTTGGTCTGGAAGGTATAGTAGATAGAAAAGGAGAAATTGCTTTTTTTCTAGGTGTCCCCTCACTCACCAGGGTTGCCCCTTGGTGACATGCTTCATCATTGGGGCCATCCCAGTCCTCTACGGCCTGGGGCGTGCTGCGACTTGCGAATTACGTAGGAGCACTTACAAATGACTATGTGTGGTGCAGATGTGATAGTGGAGTGGACTAAGTGATGTGTTAAGGGATCAATGTAGAAGCCGAGAGAGAGCCAAGAAATGCAGTCACAGTCAGAGAAAAAGGCAAGGGATACTGTATCTATGTGGTTGTAGTGGTCCTGTTGGAAGTGGTAAGTAAGTTGCCTGCAGAAAAAAAATCCTCCTATTAGCGGCACTCCTCCATTGCAGCCGACGCCTCGTCCATCGATGTTGGTCACCAGAAGACACCCTGTCCACTGCCTGCCTGATGCTGAATTGTGGCTCGCTACTGTGAAGCCGACTCCATCCTTTTTTCCCCATTGCAGAGACTGAAACCCGGCCTGTAATTATTCAACGAAAAACAGGAAGTGATATAATATTACAACACCACTGATAAATAAATATAAGGTATGTAGGCTGTGGAGTGCAAAAAGTCACAATTTGATTTTCCTAGTAGACAGTACAATATTTTTGAAAGTGCGTACTCTGAGTCACCTTTTGAAGGATAAATAAGTATGGGCAAATTAATGTAGCGGATCTTGCCCCTCAAGCTAGGTGTACTGTAAACTGTGTTTTAGAACAAAATTAGATCTTCCTAGCAGTGCTCCCACCCAGACCCTTACTAAAGCCAGTCGCAAAAATGTAGAAGACCCCCAATCAAATCTCAAAAAACGAGGCCTAGCAGAAAACTGGTGACAAAACTTACTTTGAAAGTAAAAGTAGGCCGAAGTACCCCCTTCCTAATTACCCATTACCCACCGTGGATTGCATTCAAACCACTTGCAAGCAACCAAGCAAAAGTAGCCATAGCCAGCATCGCTCCAAGACTCGAAATCCCCCCCACTCAAACACATGCAATAGAAATACTGCTAACCCTAACGAACCCTAAGTTAAGAATAGTGGCAAAGGCTTTCTTTAACTATGCCAAATCCCCCCTTTCCCACCATGGATTTTCTTCAAATGACTTGCAACCAAAATTACACATTCTCACGAGTGCTCTAAGACCCCAGAACTCAGTTGGAAAAATCTAGAACACCCCGAAACACATGCAATCCTGCTGCTAGGGCTAACCCTAACGAACCCTAAGTTACAAAAAGTGCCAAAACTAAAGGCTTTTCCGCGCGGATTTTGTCCCAACCACTTCTACCCGGTATTAGACCTTCCCAGGAATGCCCCAAGACCCGGCACAACCCACCCGCCAAGAAGCATAACACCCCCAAACAGGCCAAAAGCAAAATCTCATACTTGCAATATTTCTGGGCCTTCGGTCCAAACGCGCTGCGTAGCTAGGCCATAAGTCGGGGTTGGCACGACGGATTTCCTGAAAAGCAAATGCAATCAAGATTAGAGTGTCCCAGCAGTGCTCCCAGACCACGAAACTCACCCACAAACACCAGGAAGCCCCCCAAACAGGCCCCCGAAAACGCTACATAGAGCAAAATGTCAGAAATAGCCAAAAAAAAAAATCGGCCTGGATTTTGTCCCAACCACTTCTACCCGGTATTAGACCTTCCCAGGAATGCCCCAAGACCCGGCAACCCACCCGCCAAGAAGCATAACACCCCCAAACAGGCCAAAAGCAAAATCTCATACTTGCAATATTTCTGGGCCTTCGGTCCAAACGCGCTGCGTAGCTAGGCCATAAGTCGGGGTTGGCACGACGGATTTCCTGAAAAGCAAATGCAATCAAGATTAGAGTGTCCCAGCAGTGCTCCCAGACCACGAAACTCACCCACAAACACCAGGAAGCCCCCCAAACAGGCCCCCGAAAACGCTACATAGAGCAAAATGTCAGAAATAGCCAAAAAAAAATCGGCCTGGATTTTGTCCCAACCACTTCTACCCGGTATTAGACCTTCCCAGGAATGCCCCAAGACCCGGCAACCCACCCGCCAAGAAGCATAACACCCCCAAACAGGCCAAAAGCAAAATCTCATACTTGCAATATTTCTGGGCCTTCGGTCCAAACGCGCTGCGTAGCTAGGCCATAAGTCGGGGTTGGCACGACGGATTTCCTGAAAAGCAAATGCAATCAAGATTAGAGTGTCCCAGCAATGCTCCCAGACCACGAAACTCACCCACAAACAGACGGAACCCCCCGTAAGAGCACCTCAAAGGCAAGCAAGTCATCAAAAACACAAAAAAAATTCCGCCTGGGATTTGGTCCAAAACACTTTTATCCGGTATTAGAGCTTCCCAGCAATGGCCCCAGAGCCGTCAACCCAGGAGAAAACGAGTAGAAGACCCCCAAACAGCCAAAGAGCAAAAGTACAAAAATGGGGACTTAGTCAATTTTTCACAAATTTCCCAAATCATTCAGCGCGCGCTCTGCAGCTAGGCCCTAAGTCCCCTCTGCCACCATGGATTTGCTTCAAACCTCTTGCAAAGTAAAGTATATATAGCCAGCAGTGCTCCCAGACCACGAAACTCACCCACAAACACCAGGAAGCCCCCCAAACAGGCCCCCGAAAACGCTACATAGAGCAAAATGTCAGAAATAGCCAAAAAAACAATTCGGCCTGGATTTTGTCCCAACCACTTCTACCCGGTATTAGACCTTCCCAGGAATACCCCAAGACCCGGCAACCCACCCGCCAAGAAGCATAACACCCCCAAACAGGCCAAAAGCAAAATCTCATACTTGCAATATTTCTGGGCCTTCGGTCCAAACGCGCTGCGTAGCTAGGCCATAAGTCGGGGTTGGCACGACGGATTTCCTGAAAAGCAAATGCAATCAAGATTAGAGTGTCCCAGCAGTGCTCCCAGACCACGAAACTCACCCACAAACACCAGGAAGCCCCCCAAACAGGCCCCGAAAACGCTACATAGAGCAAAATGTCAGAAATAGCCAAAAAAAAAAATCGGCCTGGATTTTGTCCCAACCACTTCTACCCGGTATTAGACCTTCCCAGGAATGCCCCAAGACCCGGCAACCCACCCGCCAAGAAGCATAACACCCCCAAACAGGCCAAAAGCAAAATCTCATACTTGCAATATTTCTGGGCCTTCGGTCCAAACGCGCTGCGTAGCTAGGCCATAAGTCGGGGTTGGCACGACGGATTTCCTGAAAAGCAAATGCAATCAAGATTAGAGTGTCCCAGCAATGCTCCCAGACCACGAAACTCACCCACAAACAGACGGAACCCCCCGTAAGAGCACCTCAAAGGCAAGCAAGTCATCAAAAACACAAAAAAAATTCCGCCTGGGATTTGGTCCAAAACACTTTTATCCGGTATTAGAGCTTCCCAGCAATGGCCCCAGAGCCGTCAACCCAGGAGAAAACGAGTAGAAGACCCCCAAACAGCCAAAGAGCAAAAGTATAAAAATGGGGACTTGGTCAATTTTTCACAAATTTCCCAAATCATTCAGCGCGCGCTCTGCAGCTAGGCCCTAAGTCCCCTCTGCCACCATGGATTTGCTTCAAACCTCTTGCAAAGTAAAGTATATATAGCCAGCAGTGCTCCCAGACCACAAAACTCACCCACAAACACCAGGAAGCCCCCCAAACAGGCCCCCGAAAACGCTACATAGAGCAAAATGTCAGAAATAGCCAAAAAAAAAAATCGGCCTGGATTTTGTCCCAACCACTTCTACCCGGTATTAGACCTTCCCAGGAATGCCCCAAGACCCGGCAACCCACCCGCCAAGAAGCATAACACCCCCAAACAGGCCAAAAGCAAAATCTTATACTTGCAATATTTCTGGGCCTTCGGTCCAAACGCGCTGCGTAGCTAGGCCATAAGTCGGGGTTGGCACGACGGATTTCCTGAAAAGCAAATGCAATCAAGATTAGAGTGTCCCAGCAGTGCTCCCAGACCACGAAACTCACCCACAAACACCAGGAAGCCCCCCAAACAGGCCCCCGAAAACGCTACATAGAGCAAAATGTCAGAAATAGCCAAAAAAAAAATCGGCCTGGATTTTGTCCCAACCACTTCTACCCGGTATTAGACCTTCCCAGGAATGCCCCTAGACCCGGCAACCCACCCGCCAAGAAGCATAACACCCCCAAACAGGCCAAAAGCAAAATCTCATACTTGCAATATTTCTGGGCCTTCGGTCCAAACGCGCTGCGTAGCTAAGCCATAAGTCGGGGTTGGCACGACGGATTTCTTGAAAAGCAAATGCAATCAAGATTAGAGTGTCCCAGCAATGCTCCCAGACCACGAAACTCACCCACAAACAGACGGAACCCCCCGTAAGAGCACCTCAAAGGCAAGCAAGTCATCAAAAACACAAAAAAAATTCCGCCTGGGATTTGGTCCAAAACACTTTTATCCGATATTAGAGCTTCCCAGCAATGGCCCCAGAGCCGTCAACCCAGGAGAAAACGAGTAGAAGACCCCCAAACAGCCAAAGAGCAAAAGTACAAAAATGGGGACTTAGTCAATTTTTCACAAATTTCCCAAATCATTCAGCGCGCGCTCTGCAGCTAGGCCCTAAGTCCCCTCTGCCACCATGGATTTGCTTCAAACCTCTTGCAAAGTAAAGTATATATAGCCAGCAGTGCTCCCAGACCACGAAACTCACCCACAAACACCAGGAAGCCCCCCAAACAGGCCCCCGAAAACGCTACATAGAGCAAAATGTCAGAAATAGCCAAAAAAAAAAATCGGCCTGGATTTTGTCCCAACCACTTCTACCCGGTATTAGACCTTCCCAGGAATGCCCCAAGACCCGGCAACCCACCCGCCAAGAAGCATAACACCCCCAAACAGGCCAAAAGCAAAATCTCATACTTGCAATATTTCTGGGCCTTCGGTCCAAACGCGCTGCGTAGCTAGGCCATAAGTCGGGGTTGGCACGACGGATTTCCTGAAAAGCAAATGCAATCAAGATTAGAGTGTCCCAGCAGTGCTCCCAGACCACGAAACTCACCCACAAACACCAGGAAGCCCCCCAAACAGGCCCCCGAAAACGCTACATAGAGCAAAATGTCAGAAATAGCCAAAAAAAAATCGGCCTGGATTTTGTCCCAACCACTTCTACCCGGTATTAGACCTTCCCAGGAATGCCCCAAGACCCGGCAACCCACCCGCCAAGAAGCATAACACCCCCAAACAGGCCAAAAGCAAAATCTCATACTTGCAATATTTCTGGGCCTTCGGTCCAAACGCGCTGCGTAGCTAGGCCATAAGTCGGGGTTGGCACGACGGATTTCCTGAAAAGCAAATGCAATCAAGATTAGAGTGTCCCAGCAGTGCTCCCAGACCACGAAACTCACCCACAAACACCAGGAAGCCCCCCAAACAGGCCCCCGAAAACGCTACATAGAGCAAAATGTCAGAAATAGCCACAAAAAAAAATCGGCCTGGATTTTGTCCCAACCACTTCTACCCGGTATTAGACCTTCCCAGGAATGCCCCAAGACCCGGCAACCCACCCGCCAAGAAGCATAACACCCCCAAACAGGCCAAAAGCAAAATCTCATACTTGCAATATTTCTGGGCCTTCGGTCCAAACGCGCTGCGTAGCTAGGCCATAAGTCGGGGTTGGCACGACGGATTTCCTGAAAAGCAAATGCAATCAAGATTAGAGTGTCCCAGCAATGCTCCCAGACCACGAAACTCACCCACAAACAGACGGAACCCCCCCTAAGAGCACCTCAAAGGCAAGCAAGTCATCAAAAACACAAAAAAATTTCCGCCTCGGATTTGGTCCAAACCACTTTTAGTGCTTCCCAGCAATGGCCCCAGACCCGTCAACTCACCTGCAAAGAGGTAGAACAACACCCCCACAAGTGCTGAGTCTTTCTTCATTGGGCGTAAACCAGCCCTCTGCGTTGATGGAAATAGGAGTCTGGAGGAGGAGGATAGAGGAGCATGTTCTTCTGAACTTGTGAACCTGAGGAATGCAGACTGCGGCACCTTCAAATAAATTAGCAAACAAGTGAAGACAGTTCTGCTGATGGGCTTGTTTTTGTGATTATCTGATTAAAGTTTGAATTATATTAACTGTGCACAACAAAGAAAGACAGACACACAGGAATAAAAGTGAATAAGGATGAAAAAGAAAGTTATTGATTCGTTGTCTCATTTTCAGGGCTCGAAGTCGGTATCACGGTCCAGGAATAAGAATAAGGCTTCGTCATCATACTCTGCAAATTCAGACAGGGAGAGCTCAGTGCCACCTGACAGAGTAGAAATTCCCTCATCTATGTTGCTGGCCACCTCTTCATCCGGCACACTCTCTCGTACTCTGAAATCTGGTGGTATGAGGTGCTGATTCATCTTGATCATTGTTAACCTCTCCACATTTTTGGGCGAGAGGCGGCTCCGTTTGGGAGTTACAATCCCACCAGCCGCACTGAAAACCCGTTCAGAAGACACGCTTGCGAGTGGGCAAGACAAGTAGTTTAAAGCCAGGTTGGTGAGCTGTGGCCACAATTCTTTTTTCCCATGCCAATACGCCAATGGGTCAGAATTAACATAGACCTCTGTTGAGTCATTCCGATAGTCCTTCACCATCGACTCAAGGTCCTCATCCAAGGTTCCTCCACTTTGCTTAGCTCTTGCTGTGCCTCTGACCTTTTGAGAACCAAACCCACGCAGAGCTAGCCAATCCTCTTCAGCCTCCAATGTTTCTGTTGTCTTTCGTGCAGATGATCCGGTTGCCGGTGTCTTTAACGGCTGAGAGGTCACTTGTGCCACAGCCACAGGTGCAGAAGTGGATTGTTTTGACTGGGGATGGCCTGCTGATGTACTGCCATTTCCTTCAATTTCCAGCCGTTCTGTTTCAAACTTCTTGGCTGACAAGGCTAGCCAACGTTTGTACTTTAGAACATGTTCATCATCAAAAGGAAAGAATGCTTGGCCTGCCAGCGCCTTTTTGTAGCGTGGATCCAGAATAGTAGCACAAATGTAATGCTGTTCTGAGTGGATCTTTTTAAGACGTTCATCCCCTTGTAGGAGCTCTAATAATTGCTCGGCCAGAAGCAAAGAGTCTTGGTTTTTATCTTTTCTAAACACAGAACACACCTCCTTCAGTTGGTCCTCCAGCATGTACAACAATGGGATAGCTTTTCCCAAATTAGAGTCCTCCTTGCTGACTGCACGCGTGAAGAACTCAAAAGGACGAAGCATGCGTGTCAGGCTTTCAACTATGTTCCATTGCGGCCCACCCATCCTCAGCTCCTCTGCACCCTCTTTAAGGAAATATTGATCGAGTTCCGTATACTGCTCATACAGACGCTCAAGCATGTAGAAGGTTGAGTTCCAACGTGTTACCACCTCCTGGATTAGTGCTTTCACTGGCATTTGATGTTGATATAGCAGGCTCCTCAGCTGCTTCCGGGCCTTAAAAGAATGGCTGAAATGCTTGCACATTTTTCGGCAGGTGTCCAATACACCGTACGCTGCACTGCCTTTATTACCCAAGAATTTTTGGACAACCAGGTTTATACAGTGCGCCAAACACGGCACTCTGAAATAGTAACCGTCCCTCATGGCCTTAACTATATTGGAGCCATTGTCCGTGGAAACATAACCAACCTTGCGTTTTAGTGGGGACAGACAGTTAAGGACCTTTGTGTTAAAGACATCCAAAATGTTTTCTGCTGTGTGACGTTTCTCCAAACCAAACATGGCTAGTGTTGCATGTTTCCGAGCACCTTTAAAAACAATGTTAGTGTCAACACCTGAGTTTAGCTTTGCTTTAGCCCCTGAAAAAGAGACCCAGTGTGCAGTGATGCACATGTAATCAGCGCCTGCGCCACTGGTCCACATGTCTGTTGTCAGATGTATAGTGTGAACAGCACTCTTCTGCAAAGCTGCCCCAATCACCTTCAGAACATCTTCATGTAGTGCTGGAACCGCAACTCGTGCAAAATAGAACCGGCTAGGAACCTTCCATTTAGGGCAGAGCGCTGTCACTAATTCTAGAAAACCAACCCCTTCTACAAAAGAAAAAGGGAGAAGGTCCAGAGCTAGCATTTTAGCCAGCTTAGTGTTATACAGACGGGTCATTGGGTGGTTGCGTTCATATTGCGCTTCTGTAAACAACATCTTTTTAATGTTGCCCTGGACCAAGGATTTACGGGATGATGATGATCTCTTCGACCCAGTTACGCTCGCTGATGAACATTTCCGCATTGATGTCTCACTCTCTCCCACACTTTTAGTGTGGCTCCCATGGGGTGTGCTGCTGACAGGGGAACTGGGTGTAAGTGAAGTGTTTGAATCGTCTTCTACCTCCTCGTCATCACCAGATGAAAAAACAACGTTTTCATTGCGTGCAATTGCGGCTTCCTTGATCGTGTGTAGGTGCGCAAACCATTGGACATCGTGCGTTCTCCTAAGATGACCTCTCTGGCCTCCGGTACCATAGTTGGAACCCAACTTACCACGACTAACTCGAAGCTTACAAATGCTACAAATGGCTACGTTTTCATTTTTTGGGCAAACACTAAAGAAGTCCCAAACTGGAGACTTGAAATGTCTTCGGGGCGGAGGAGGCGGCGATACTGGTGGTGGTGGTCCTGCTGATAATGCCAGATGAAGTGGAGGATGTGGATTGCCGAACTTCAGTACGTTTTGCACTTTCACCACCACGAATTGAGGTCGAGGACGAGGTGGGTACCTTCTTGCGAGGAAGAAATATGGAAGCGGGAGGTTTTGGTGTACTACTTAACTCCAAATCTAATGATTCCATTTCCATTGCCTCCTCGCCGACATCATCATCACGCTCAGCAGCTTCTCGGGATAGGGTCAAAATGTCTCTTTGCTGCATGCCCGGTGGGGCTGCAGTGACCTTTGTGATGACTGGCTCGTCGTCATCGTGAGAGGCTTCATCACCAGCAGTATCTGTCACTTCTTGTTGAGCCTCATCACACTCCATAGGTTTGAGTTTTTGGACGACCTTCCTTTTACGCTTAGGTACCGGTGTCAGATCATGGTGTGCCTCACTGTCAGACCGCAGTTGTGGTTCCCAAGACAGATCACTTGCATCAGAAGGAGGTGGGCTTGAAGAAGATGTAGACACCCCCCTTGATCTTTTCCTTGCTAGGGATGTGGAAGACAATGAATGATCATCAGGAGGAGTGGCTTCCAATGATACCTCGGCTTCATTGTCGATTTCCTGATGTGCCCCTACTTCGGGAGGAACAACTATTGTGGGCACTTGTGAACCTCCATGCACCTTTGCTTGCGCATCTCCTTTTGCTGCCTCTCCTTCCACATGTACTTGGGCGTGTACTTGCACATGGTGTTGTTGTTGCGGCTGTGTTGATTCAGGGACATTGCTGCTACTTTCTTGCGATGAGCCAACATCACTGGTCGATGGTGATTGGAGAAGTACACTGACTGCCTCTGAAGCACTCAAGGGCTTTGACTTAAGTTGGCTTGGTGGTGGAGGCACTGAACCCAATGGAGCAGGGGTGCTGCTCCCAGCTTGGTCCCCAGCAGAACCTGCTGCAGCAGGCGTACTTTTTTTTTTGCTCCCAAAAAACGTGGCGGGTGGCACACCAGCCTCCTTGGTAACTTGCTTCTTCTGCTCCTTACTAGCAACTTTCTTGCTAGAGGAGCTACGGAGAACTTTCTTTGGGGGCGGGGCCATCTTCTTCAGAGCAGGTCAGACAGCAGGCTGCAGTTGCACGAATTGTAGAGTTGTCTGAGGCCAGACGTGACGTCGCGTGACGTTATGCTGCACACACACACCGCTGCAGGACTTCTTCCTGGCACTGGTGGTTCTCTTGAGTCTTGTGCACCTAAAAAAAATGGAAGACAGAGGAACATCAGTTCAGTTATAGAGCACAAAAAAAATCGAAAAACACTGCAAAATCAGCACAATCCCAATCCATCCATGCCCTCCATAATGTTTAAATTCAAGACAACCCACAGAAAGACTAGGCCCATGCAAGACTCACTAGTACCCCTGGGCATAAATAAAGGTTGAAAAGTAGGCAAAATGGTTGGAGGCCTAACAACAAAGCCTGCATTCAAAATGGCCACTTGCCTCCTAGCACATGGCCAGGGCCTGCCTGTACCAGCACTCAAAATGGCCCCCACCCACATGGCCTGTCCCCATGAACACCCCCAAAAATCGAAAAACACTGCAAAATCAGCACAATCCCATTCCATCCATGCCCTCCATGATGTTTAAATTCAAGACACCCCACAGAAAGACTAGGCCCATGCACCACTCACTACCCCTGGTCAAGGCCCCAACAACAGGTCAAAAATCGAAAAACACAGAAAAATCAGCACAATCCCATTCAATCCATGCCCTCCATGATGTTTAAGTTGAAGACAGCCCACAGAAAGACTAGGCCCATGCTAGACTCAAATACCCCTGGTGAAAAGGCCACAAGTACAGGCCCAAAAAACGAAAATCACTGAAAAATCTGCACAATCCCATTCCATCCATGGCCTCCATGATGTTTAAATTCAAGACAACCCACAGAAAGACTAGGCCCATGCAAGACTCACTACCCCTGGGCATAAATAAAGGTTGAAAAGTAGGCAAAATGGTTGGAGGCCTAACAACAAAGCCTGCATTCAAAATGGCCACTTGCCTCCTAGCACATGGCCAGGGCCTGCCTGTACCAGCACTCAAAATGGCCCCCACCCACATGGCCTGCCCCCATGAACACCCCCAAAAATCGAAAAACACTGCAAAATCAGCACAATCCCATTCCATCCATGCCCTATATGATGTTTTAATTCAAGACACCCCACAGAAAGACTAGGCCCATGCACCACTCACTACCCCTGGTCAAGGCCCCAACAACAGGTCAAAAATCGAAAAACACAGAAAAATCAGCACAATCCCATTACATCCATGGCCTCCATGATGTTTAAATTCAAGACAACCCACAGAAAGACTAGGCCCATGCAAGACTCACTACCCCTGGGCATAAATAAAGGTTGAAAAGTAGGCAAAATGGTTGGAGGCCTAACAACAAAGCCTGCATTCAAAATGGCCACTTGCCTCCTAGCACATGGCCAGGGCCTGCCTGTACCAGCACTCAAAATGGCCCCCACCCACATGGCCTGCCCCCATGAACACCCCCAAAAATCGAAAAACACTGCAAAATCAGCACAATCCCATTCCATCCATGCCCTATATGATGTTTTAATTCAAGACACCCCACAGAAAGACTAGGCCCATGCACCACTCACTACCCCTGGTCAAGGCCCCAACAACAGGTCAAAAATCGAAAAACACAGAAAAATCAGCACAATCCCATTACATCCATGGCCTCCATGATGTTTAAATTCAAGACAACCCACAGAAAGACTAGGCCCATGCAAGACTCACTACCCCTGGGCATAAATAAAGGTTGAAAAGTAGGCAAAATGGTTGGAGGCCTAACAACAAAGCCTGCATTCAAAATGGCCACTTGCCTGCCAGCACATGGCCAGTGCCTGTAGCTGCACTCAAAATGGCCACCAGCCACATGGCATGCCCCTCCCCATGAACACCCCCAAAAATCGAAAAACACTGCAAAATCAGCACAATCCCATTCCATCCATGGCCTCCATGGTGTTTAAATTCAAGACAACCCACAGAAAGACTAGGCCCATGCAAGACTCACTACCCCTGGGCATAAATAAAGGTTGAAAAGTAGGCAAAATGGTTGGAGGCCTAACAACAAAGCCTGCATTCAAAATGGCCACTTGCCTGCCAGCACATGGCCAGTGCCTGTAGCTGCACTCAAAATGGCCACCAGCCACATGGCATGTCCCTCCCCATGAACACCCCCAAAAATCGAAAAACACTGCAAAATCAGCACAATCCCATTCCATCCATGGCCTACATGATGTTTAAATTCAAGACACCCCACAGAAAGACTAGGCCCATGCACCACTCACTACCCCTGGTCAAGGCCCCAACAACAGGTCAAAAATCGAAAAACACAGAAAAATCAGCACAATCCCATTCAATCCATGCCCTCCATGATGTTTAAGTTGAAGACAGCCCACAGAAAGACTAGGCCCATGCTAGACTCAAATACCCCTGGTGAAAAGGCCACAAGTACAGGCCAAAAAAACGAAAATCACTGAAAAATAAGCACAATCCCAAGCCATCCAGCCCCTCCATGATGTTTAAATTCAAGACACCCCACAGAAAGACTCAGTCCACCCACCACTGAGTACCAGGCCCCAAAACAGCCCAAAAATCGAAAATTCCAAAATTTTAATTGCAGCAACTGTATTGCCCCAAACAAACTTACTTGTAAAATTTCTAATCCAACTGTGATCCAAAGAAAGTCAAAAAGGCCTCAAATCCAAAGATCCAGCAGCATCCACAAAAAGTAATCCTTCCAGCTGCACATCCAAATGAAAAGTGACCAGGAGATGGACAAAGCACTGGGAGGAGCCTGCTGAACAGGAACAGGAAGTTGAAGACTATGGGGCACTTCCTTCCTCCCACCCCCCTGCCCCCCTCCCCAAAATGGACTCCTCGCTAAAAAAGTGCAGGCAAATGTCAAACTAAGGAGTTATTCACATAAAAATCATCATTTCTAGAAGGTTTATGCTGCTTGCTGGTGGATTTCTTGTGCAGAATTGCAAATTTATATTTTCGCTCGCCGCATCTCAAATCTCGCAATTGCGAAGTACCGCGAGACGAGATCTCGCCGTACTCGCGTTGACAAACTATCGCTGGCAAGCCGCGATGACGTAATCGCGCTCGCCAATTCCCGCGGGATCACACAGCAAGATCCAAAATGGCTCAGCACTCGCAAACTATCGAAAAAAACAACTCGGCAAACGATGATAAACGCCGCGCGCCGCAAAAATTGTATCACCAACGCCGCGCGCCGCCCAAAAAATCCGCTGCGTGCGAATTTGCGGATTTTGCGGGAAATCCGCAAATCTCGCGGATTGCGGATTTCCCGAAAATCCGCAAAATCCGCGAGCGTAACGGATTTTCCGCCCATGCTTAGTCTTCGTCTCTTGGAAATCAGAAAGTGCGGACACGAGCTCCTGTCAAGGGGCCAGTGTTATACCTTTTTTAACTAGCTATGTATCTAAATTCTAAATCACACCAAAAAATCAGCTTCGCAATTGGCTGAGCCATGTCAGTCCACCAACGTGTCACTTGTTCGTGACCAAGTCCGGGGCACATCATAAGCCCCTATTGTTCATAGAATCCATCCTTCCAACTTCCTTAAGTTTGCAACATTAAACTAGGCAAGAGGACATTTAACATCCTGTACTTGGCAAGCAAAGCAGGCTCACTGTCCTTGGCGCAATCCAAGAACCATGAAATCTCGACCGACAATAGTCCTGCACATTATTATTTTTGACTTGGCAGGAACCATTCTTTGCACGTGAGCAAAAGCTTTACTCTGGTCAAATCTTGTCCTTAGCAGCTCTGCCAGGCAGCCATCTTACAAGGAAGGCCCACTCGATAACTAATATTTAAACAAACACAAGACAGTAATTAATTAGAGAATTGAGACCCATTCTGTTTCCCACCCACCATAGCTAAAATTAACCCATTAGTTTATGTTAACTAGCAAAAAGCACACTTATGCAACGAGAACATATCTACCATTCTTCTTTTAGACCAGCAGGATTTTTCATGAACCTGTGCAAAAATAAAAAGACACGACATAGACAAAAGCACATATAAAATAAGCACATGCTATTAACTAAACAGCCGCATTAATGTTGACAAGGACATTAGACATGGTTAATAAATTATTTTTAAACATACTTGCAGATGCAACATAAAGCAGATAGTATTAGTCCCACGTGTTTTCGTTCACATTTTATTCTAGGTTGGTTAATGAAAACCATGCACAAACACATTAATATAATGATTGATTATGGAAATATGACTTCACGAGTCAGAATAAATTCATTTCTGAAACTCGCTCCATCAACTGCAAACCTTTGATTATCTATATGTGGAGTCTGACTGTTTTTGAAGCTTGCATAATTTTCTTCTATTGAGATAAAGATAATTTTATCTTTATATAAACCTGGTGTAGTGTCCTTTTGTGCATGCTTTTACTGTGTACTGTTGGCGTGTGTTGTACAAATATTTTTCATGTTGCCTCTGAGGTTAAGTCTTCCTGCTTTGCACCAAGCTACCATGTTGGAAGCAGTGGTCCCTACTTGGAGTAGGGTACATACCCCGGCCAACTAGAGACCCCAGTTCTAACAGAGCCTCTCTGGAGACAGACTTGACCAACTTGGAATCTCCATACAAGAGTACACGATCAACACACAGTGCTATTACTTGAAGCTCTGTCTTAGGATATATGCGAGCTCGAAGCACAGTTTCCTCTTATACCCAATTAAATGGAATCCTTGCTTGTTTCCCATCGAAAGGTAAAGATCCGATCTTGTCTTGGGGAGCTTGTACAGGAATCTCAGGGCCGCTTTCTCATTCTTGCCATCCAAGCAAGACCGCCAAACAATAATTGGGGCTTTGGCCTCTACGTAAAGCAAATATTCAAATAATGGTTACATTTGCCAGTTGTTAATGTATTTAGCTACAAATAATAAACCACTTGGTTCCACCATTGACCGTCAGAATGAGATTCAAATCTTGGGGCTTTCTCCTCTGGACTCTGAAATTGTTATTTAATGCCTCCTTATATCCACTCTACTGTTTCATAAACCCGTGCAATCTTTTTAAATAAATTGTATTGCATTTTTAAAACCTTATACCGTAGCATCTATACCAATACACCTGCATCATTTTCAGCAATTACATTATATGTACAGTTATCACTTGTTGTTTTCACATATTCACTCATTAATTTTCCGGCCCGAATTTGTTTTATCCACTGTAAGTTCCATAATCATCACTAAATCTTACATGCACCATTCAATTCAAAGGCCATGCATTCTTCAGTGCAGTTTGCTATTTCATCTTTCATTGACGTGTTTTGTCTTCATGTACATTCAATACAAATCCCAGATTTCCATCTGCAGACTTATTTCATGCTTCTTAAAATTTTCACTGGCTGGCATGGTGCCAACAAACTTATGTGGTGAAGAAGGCAAATGGCATGAACGATGACATTGTGATAAACCAGTTTAAAGAGATGTGATTGCTAGGTTTATTACCACTCATAGCAGTGCTTGTAGGAATTATTGACACATCTCTGGCTAAAAGTGAACAAATGCACTGTGCAAAGTTATATGCTTTATGACCCCGGAACTGATCATCTTTGCAGGTTTGACAGGGTGAAGGTATCATGGCTGTTCTCCAGTCTACCACATTCCTGCTGCTGGGAGCATCACTGGTCATATCTGTAAGTGTTGAAGTGATGAAGGACTCGGAAAGCCCCAACACCTGCTCGTTGATTGCTTGTGGAACACCTGGGAACAATGGGCTGCCTGGCAGAGATGGCCGAGATGGCAAAGAAGGACCAAAAGGAGAGAAAGGGGACCCAGGTACTGTTCATTTAGAGACCATCTTATTTTCCCAGTGGAATATATTTGCAACGCCAATTTTGCTTCCATTTTAAGATCCTCCTCTACACCTTTCTAATACGAATGGCACCAGTTGTGGTATTTTGAAAGGAGGCCATCATTTCAGGAACCTAAAAAGGGAAATGTATCAGTTCCACTAGCAACAGCCTCTGATAAAAAATAAAACAAAACTATGGGGCAGATTTATGTTGCCTGACGCATCTCAGCAAATCAGCAGAGATGCGCCAGGAAAGATACGGCAGGCAAGTTTATCCTTGCGCCACCCATGATGCGCCGCATTTACAATGCTTCAGAAAAGGGGGTGGTGATGAACAGAGTGTCTGAATTAAGCAGACCACTCTTACCCAGTCCAAAGATCAGGGCTTGATCCATCACCGTTATTTATCTCACTGCACCATTCCAGCTCAGAACCTGGCTATATGCAAATCAGTCTGTCCCTGGCCCAGTGCATCATGGGAACAGGGCAGACTAAACTACCAAGCCAATTCTTCACCAGAAAGGAGACAAGCTACTGGGGACCGGTTTCTGGCATTTCAGCCGTCTTCGGCCCGGCTTGCTTGAATCCTGATGATGCAGTGAGAAAGGGACTCATGTCTGAGTATACCCTGCCACACATATAGTGGCCAAAAATGATTCAGAAAAGGGGGTGGTGATGAACAGAGTGTCTGAATTAAGCAGACCACTCTTATCCAGTCCAAAGATCAGGGCTTGATCCATCACCATTATTTATCTCACTGCACCATCCCAGCTCAGAACCTGGCTATATGCAAATCAGTCTGTCCCTGGCCCAGTGCATCATGGGAACAGGGCAGACTAAACTACCAAGCCAATTCTTCACCAGAAAGGAGACAAGCTACCGGGGACCGGTTTCTGGCATTTCAGCCGTCTTCGGCACGGCTTGCTTGAATCCTGATGATGCAGTGAGAAAGGGACTCATGTCTGAGTATACCCTGCCACACCTATAGTGGCCAAAAACGATTCAGAAAAGGGGGTGGTGATGAACAGAGTGTCTGAATTAAGCAGACCACTCTTACCCAGTCCAAAGATCAGGGCTTGATCCATCACCGTTATTTATCTCACTGCACCATCCCAGCTCAGAACCTGGCTATATGCAAATCAGTCTGTCCCTGGCCCAGTGCATCATGGGAACAGGGCAGACTAAACTACCAAGCCAATTCTTCACCAGAAAGTAGACAAGCTACCGGGGACCAGTTTCTGGCATTTCAGCCGTCTTCGGCCCGGCTTGCTTGAATCCTGATGATGCAGTGAGAAAGGGACTCATGTCTGAGTATACCGTGCCACACCTATAGTGGCCAAAAACGATTCAGAAAAGGGGGTGGTGATGAACAGAGTGTCTGAATTAAGCAGACCACTCTTACCCAGTCCAAAGATCAGGGCTTGATCCATCACCGTTATTTATCTCAACTGCACCATCCCAGCTCAGAACCTGGCTATATGCAAATCAGTCTGTCCCTGGCCCAGTGCATCATGGGAACAGGGCAGACTAAACTACCAAGCCAATTCTTCACCAGAAAGAAGACAAGCTACCGGGGACCGGTTTCTGGCATTTCAGCCGTCTTCGGCCCGGCTTGCTTGAATCCTGATGATGCAGTGAGAAAGGGACTCATGTCTGAGTATACCCTGCCACACCTATAGTGGCCAAAAACGATTCAGAAAAGGGGGTGGTGATGAACAGAGTGTCTGAATTAAGCAGACCACTCTTACCCAGTCCAAAGATCAGGGCTTGATCCATCACCGTTATTTATCTCAACTGCACCATCCCAGCTCAGAACCTGGCTATATGCAAATCAGTCTGTCCCTGGCCCAGTGCATCATGGGAACAGGGCAGACTAAACTACCAAGCCAATTCTTCACCAGAAAGGAGACAAGCTACCGGGGACCGGTTTCTGGCATTTCAGCCGTCTTCGGCCCGGCTTGCTTGAATCCTGATGATGCAGTGAGAAAGGGACTCATGTCTGAGTATACCCTGCCACACCTATAGTGGCCAAAAACGATTCAGAAAAGGGGGTGGTGATGAACAGAGTGTCTGAATTAAGCAGACCACTCTTACCCAGTCCAAAGATCAGGGCTTGATCCATCACCGTTATTTATCTCACTGCACCATCCCAGCTCAGAACCTGGCTATATGCAAATCAGTCTGTCCCTGGCCCAGTGCATCATGGGAACAGGGCAGACTAAACTACCAAGCCAATTCTTCACCAGAAAGAAGACAAGCTACCGGAGACCGGTTTCTGGCATTTCAGCCGTCTTCGGCCCGGCTTGCTTGAATCCTGATGATGCAGTGAGAAAGGGACTCATGTCTGAGTATACCCTGCCACACCTATAGTGGCCAAAAACGATTCAGAAAAGGGGGTGGTGATGAACAGAGTGTCTGAATTAAGCAGACCACTCTTACCCAGTCCAAAGATCAGGGCTGGATCTACAATGCGGCGCACCATGGCGCAGGAATAAACAGATGCGTGTCGCATCTAGGGAGTAAAGTTGGCGCAGTGCTGAAGTTGTGTTGCATGCGGCACGCAACTCCAGCACTTTCCCAAGTTGTCCTATCTGTTAACGTGGTGCGTCAAGCCTTACGCCTGCTTCAAGCAGGCGCAGGGTTTTGACGTATCAGCGTTAGTAAAGTGACTCAGTGAAATCTTGTAGATTTCACTGAGTCACTTTCCGGGGGCGTTCCTTCGCAGGAACGCCTCCCCTTCGTGAAAACGCCCACATTAAACGTGCCGCAGGTTTCATGTGGCGCAGGGCTTCACAACGTGACGCATCTGAGAGATGCGTCACGTTGTAAATACCCCGCACCATGGCGCATCTTTTGCGCCGCCGGTGCGTCACGAAAGTGACATAACGGCGGCGGAAAAGAGGCACAAGGGGCTTGTAAATGTGCCCCATTGTCTTTATTTAGAATGTTTAATGTCTCTTGTATCCCTATATGAAGAATAGAAAATGGTTAAAGTGTGCATTTACTGACTGACTTACACCTAACCATCAAGAAGGTCACTTACGTGATCCCTTTTTCTCGAACCTTCTGACCACCCTTGCTGCCCAGCACTTGGCCGTTACTTAGACAGATTGTTACGCGTTGCTTTTATAAATTGCTGTTTTACCCAAAGGCACTGGAAATAGGGGGTGGGGGGCGCCAAGTGTGAAAGGAAAGTCTGTAGCATGTTAAATGTTTCTAAACACGACAAAACTTGAACTGTACAAATATTCGAAACTCACAGCAGTTAGGTAAGTACAAATAAAGCATGTTGATTTGTTATTCTGAAGTGTGGTCGAAGCAGACATTTCAAAACAGAATCAAAACAATTTAGGACACTTTACTCGGTGATGTGCAACTCATCAAAAATAATCACGGAAGCCTCCAACACCCTCGAAGCTAAAAACAGTCATGAACCTCTAAAAAAACGACCAGCATTTAGCCCCCGAGGCTTGCTTTGACTATTACATTAAAAAAGTACTCAACCACCTCTTCTGTGGATTTTTTCTCTATTGTTAAGAGTCTCTTAGACCCAGGGTCATAGTTACTGAGAAGTGAAGGAGTGTGCCGTCATCCTTCTTGACTTAGCGCCGCGCTCCGCCACTTCGGAATGGCAGGCTGCACCATATTTACAATGATATGATGCAGCCCTTCGTTTCCCCCTGCACTGGCACAAAATTTAGCTGCTTAGCGCGAACACAGGCACCACCATAGTGCAAGGGTGTCAGCGTTGAAAGGGAAGATTGTTTATGTGCAGGAAGGTGTCCCTTCCGGTACAAAAACAATCTTTAAATGGAGTTTTGTAACTTATATGTGTGCTGTTGGAAGCAGCACACATAGAAGTTGCAAAACGTCATTGTTTTTAAAATGATTGTTTATGTGCAGGAAGGGACACCATCCTGTACTTAAACAATCAATACGAGACACACTAATGCACACTCTAATGATTAAACAGTAGTGTCAGTATGGAAAGTCGCACATTAGAGACAACCGCCTATTTATTTAGAGACAAATAACAGGTATTCTTGGAAACAGTCATCGGAAAGGTGTCTTTAATGTTCATGAAAACCAGCCGATGCGTGTTTCGTCGCGTAAGGGACAGTCTTCCCGCGACTCCTCAGGGCTGGGGGGGATACAAAGGAAGGTGATGGGGTACATAGTGACATTTTGTACAATAGCATATGATCATGTACTTGGAAGTTGTGATCCAAACCAAGGGAAAACCACTGCAAACGTGAATCAAACAAAAGAGCGTGAAGGTGGGTGGTAGAACTGTTTGCTTAGAGCAGCCTTTAACATGCGCAATAAGTGGTATTTGACACGGCGGTGGAAAGGGAAAAATGAGATAATGAACGCAAATACTGTTGTGAACAACAGTGAAGGACACGCCCGAGCAGTGTTATACAAGGAGTGTCCAGATATCAAAACATGCAAGTGTGAACAAACACTAGGCTAACGCGATGGGTAGAGCATACCTAAGAAAAATTGAAGTTTCATTGGGAGAGTCTAAAATACAAAAAGCACGTATACACCTGGACTGTGAAATAAAAGGCTGAATGTTCGAGAATTCTAAAGACGTAAAGACAAAAACAGAGCAAAAAATATAAGAGCAGCACTGTGCAGATTCCAGTGTCAACATATTATGAGGTGCACCGGATTGGTCAAAGGTTCGAGAGAACTGAAAGTAGCTGCTCACCTCTTAGTATGTTAAATCTGTGGTGCGGGAAATGACAGGGTAATTCAAACTGTAGTACACTCCTAATAACGTTGTGAAGGAGCTACGCCAAGTCGCGTTGAACATGGAAAGTGTATACTCTAAGGGGAAAGAACATTTTTATATAATAAAAGGAAGTGAGAGTCAAACTGAAATTCAGAATGGAAAGCATGGTGATGTAAAAGGTTCAGTGCCATAATCTTACAAATGGTGCCAGCGAGAAATAAGTGATGGAAATCCATAATTAGGAGGGATGCAGGGATTAACAGGTTATCTTCCATGGTCAGTAGACCGCACTGGGGCAAAGCTAGCTGACCGATCAATAAATGCTCTCGGCAAGCTGGAGTCGTCAAATATGAATTAAAAACATGAAAAGGGCGTGGGCATCCTGATCCGCCTGGGACGACTCCTGGTGGCCTCCCGCCCTGGGCACCGCACCCAAACCGACAGACCATGCACGAAACCTGGGCTTCATCCTGGACTCCTCCCTCTCCATGACCAGGCAAGTCAACAGCGTCTCCTCGGCGTGCTTCAACATCCTACGCATGCTACGGAAGATCTTTTGGTGGATCCCCTCAGAGACCAGGAAGACCGTCACCCAGGCCCTCGTCACCAGCCGACTGGACTACGGCAACGCCCTCTACGCCGGGACCACCGCCAAGCTCCAGAAGAGACTCCAGCGGATCCAAAACGCCTCAGCCAGACTCATCCTCGACATCCCACGATCCAGCCACATCTCCGGACATCTGAGAGACCTTCACTGGCTTCCCATCAACAAGAGAATCACCTTCCGCCTCCTCACCCACGCACACAAAGCCCTACACGACCTAGGCCCGAGCTACCTCAACAGCCGAGTCAACTTCTACGCTCCCAAACGCCACCTCCGATCAGCCAACCACGCCCTCGCCGCCGTCCCCAGCATCCGAAGAGCGACTACAGGAGGAAGGTCCTTCTCCTACCTGGCCGCCAAGACCTGGAACTCCCTCCCATCCGACCTGCGCCTGACCCAAGACCACCTCTCCTTCAGGAAGAAGCTGAAGACCTGGCTGTTCGAGCAGTAGCGGCACCCCCCCTCCCCAGCGCCTTGAGACCCTACGGGTATGTAGCGCGCTCTATAAATGTCATTGATTGATTGATTGATTGATGTCCGGAGGCAATTATTTGACCTAAGGCCGGAAACATCGTGAGTGATAGCCAGCAACAAACAGAGCTGGGAGCACAACCAGAGAGCTTAGGAAGTGTTGCCAGTGAATAACTATTCAGCTAAGTATCTCCATCGTCGGTTAATCCGGTGAGTGTCATCAAAAAGATACCTGGCGATATATAAACTGGACCCAAAACGTCATTACATTAAACGACGGGGAGGGGGGCCGTGGGGAAGGAAAAACTACAGGTGGCTAGAGGCGCGGACGGCAAATGAAGTGTAGTTCACAAACTATGATGAAAAGCAAAAGTAAACTATGTCCGCACTTACTTGAACGAAATCAAAAGAAATATAATCATGGAGTATGGGGGTAAAGAAAAAGCTCGGACGGTATTCAGAATGTGCAGCCCTGTGGAGAAAAAAACTAAATGAATTGGAGCTAACGCGCCGAATATGCCATGCCTTAGGACAAAAGCTCCTGAGAACATAAATCGGAGTGGAAGCGGCAAAACTACGAGTCACAAAATGCCGCCTGACGGAAAAAGCTGATAAGAACTTTCTAGGGTAGTAGGACGGGTGCATCCATTCCCTGCTCCTCACTCCGTGTACGGGGATAAGGTCATGTACCAGGAGAACTGAGTACACATAATTCAGTTTTGCTTGTAACATGTTGCTGCACCTCATTTAAATACACTAAAAAGTTTTTCCACATGGTTGTACATCTGTAACTACCAATGGGTTATTTGGAACCATAGAGTTGTTTATCATGTAATATCCTCAGATACACATGGAAATTTTGGTTTTCCTTTGCTTTACATACACATATCATATCTCGTGCCCCTGTGAGTGACTGGTGGACAAGACTAGGCACCATAATACCTGCTGCCTATTGGCTATCACAATTGTTTTCACAGGGTAACATCTTGAATTGATATTGAGAACTGTTCTATACTATGACATTTCAATCAGCCATGGTAACATCACCAACCATATGCATATGTTGTCACTGAACATGCATGTTACTTACACAGAACATGAAAGCGTTGTGCTTAGTTTAAACACTATGTTATTCTTCTTGGAAATGTTGTGGTGTTTTATATCCTATACAATTGATGTGCAGTATTTGTCGCATTTTCTTTGAACAATTTTATCTAATATGAGGCTACATTGTTTATGGCCTTTGTTGTACGTAATTTTGATGTCACCCGTAATAATCGTTTTTCAATAGTGTTTCCCTCACAGTTTCGTACAGTTTCTTGAAATGAATATTTAAGTGGCTGTGCATGTAACTGTACTATTTATAACACAGCTGTAGCATGGTTATACACACAATCACTTTAGTCGAACTAGAACAACACTTCACGTCTATCCACACTTAATCACAATGTGTTGTTATGATTATTTATATTGGTGCATTATCCTTGCATAAACCCTCTTAAGCCCACATTTTATTACGGGATGTCCACAGCTCTGATCGTTTTTGCCGTCTTCTTCCAAACGCTGTTAGTTACTTAGGACCTTTGGAGATTTACCACATGCTAAAACGTCGTGTTTATCGTACTTTGGTGCCTTAGGTCTACATGACCATTTGGATCTTTGAAGCTTCTTAGCTCATGCCTGCATACACCGACGAGCATTACAGTCATGTGATTTGATTACCGATAGCTACAGTGCCGGCCGTGCTCATGTCATACTTGGGTTAGAGTTCTAGCTAACCCACATCCGGGTCCTACAAGCGCTTCGGGGTTTGGTTCTTTTGTCCTTGTAATCACTTCCGATGGTTACGTGACCCGTGAACTTATCCCCGTACACGGAGTGAGGTGCAGGGAATGGATACACCCGTCCTACTACCCTAGAAAGTTCTTATCAGCTTTTTCCGTCAGGCGGCATTTTGTGACTCGTAGTTTTGCCGCTTCCACTCCTATTTATGTTCTCAGGAGCTTTTGTCCTAAGGCATGGCATATTCGGCGCGTTAGCTCCAATTCATTTAGTTTTTTCTCTACAGGGCTGCAAATTCTGAATACCGTCCGAGCTTTTTCTTTACCCCCATACTCCATGATTATATTTCTTTTGATTTCGTTCAAGTAAGTGCGGACATAGTTTACTTTTGCTTTTCATCATAGTTTGTGAACTACACTTCATTTGCCGTCCGCGCCTCTAGCCACCTGTAGTTTTTCCTTCCCCACGGCCCCCCTCCCCGTCGTTTAATGTAATGACGTTTTGGGTCCAGTTTATATATCGCCAGGTATCTTTTTGATGACACACACCGGATTAACCGACGATGGAGATACTTAGCTGAATAGTTATTCACTGGCAACACTTCCTAAGCTCTCTGGTTGTGCTCCCAGCTCTGTTTGTTGCTGGCTATCACTCACGATGTTTCCGGCCTTAGGTCAAATAATTGCCTCCGGACATCAGGATGCCCACGCCCTTTTCATGTTTTTAATTCATATTTGACGACTCCAGCTTGCCGAGAGCATTTATTGATCGGTCAGCTAGCTTTGCCCCAGTGCGGTCTACTGACCATGGAAGATAACCTGTTAATCCCTGCATCCCTCCTAATTATGGATTTCCATCACTTATTTCTCGCTGGCACCATTTGTAAGATTATGGCACTGAACCTTTTACATCACCATGCTTTCCATTCTGAATTTCAGTTTGACTCTCACTTCCTTTTATTATATAAAAATGTTCTTTCCCCTTAGAGCAGAGGTCTTCAAACTTTTGGATGCCGAGACCCCCCTGTCAACATTTTCAAGCGTGAGGACCCCCTCCTGACAAAAATTTCTAAACGTCTAGGTTATGAGGATGGCGAGAACCAAATTATGCGACAGGCTTGACTAAATTGTGTGAGTAGAAAATGTAAATAATGTTCTGTGATGCTGCATATTTTGGGGTAGCATTGCTTTATTTAGAATTTTTTTAAACACAGTAATACTGAGGAAAGATTTCACCCCACCAGTACCAGTTTATAACCAAAATACAGCAATTAAAATCAGAAAGATGTCTAGTCAACCTCTGTGAAGGGCCTCCCAATCCGCAGGAATACGCGCTGCCACATTAGAAGCTCACCTGGCCATGGCCGGGAGCAGCAAGGGTGCATTCAAACCGTGGCGGTCTTGTGCAGAGTTAAGCAGTTTACCCATGCCCCTTTCCTCTCACCCCCTTCCTTCCACTTCCTTCCATCCCTCTCTTCTCTCCTCTCCCGGCCCCGGATCCCTCTCTCACATTGCAGGCAGATGGTTATTAGCCCCAGGACACCTTTTGGTAACAGTAGCGCACTACAATGTAAATAATAAGCAGAAGCAGGGTATCCACTAGACCCGAAATTCGGGGGGGTGGGGGCTTAGCACTCCCAGCCAGGGCTTGTCCAAGCACTGTTAGCATACGGTGCAACAGTCTTTCCACCTTCTCCATGAATTCCCTCACTACCACTCACCAACATTACACCTCATCTCTCTATAGCACCTGTCTGACAAACATTTAATTTTTTTATAGCGCTACTCATAGTTTACTCGCACTCAGTTCTGTGATGTGCATGGTACATCTTCTTTGTACCAGGCACTTTAACCTTCTGCACTGTGTGGGTGACAAGAGTGCCCATGTGACTGCACGGTGAGCAATGCAACAGTGTGAGAGTAGGGTAAAAGGAGTGACTGCAGGGTGAGTGAGGTGACCATATGAATTTGGGTTCAGCGGTAAGTGCAGAGTGGGACAAATTAGTGCATGGTTAGTGATGGCCTTGTTTGAGTTAGCTACAGATTGAGCAGTAAGGGGGGGACAGGTGAGTGAAGTGTCACATGAGTGCAGGGTAAGAAGTGTGCTCGTGTGACTGTAGGGTGCGGTACAGAGTGAACAATGCAAGCAAATTTTTAGTGCAGTGATCACTGTGAGAGCAGGGTGAGCGGGTGATTGGTGTGAGTGCATGGTGATTGGTGTGAGTGCAGGGTGAGCGAGTGAATGATGTGAATGCATGGCGATCAGTGTGAGTGCATTGTGATCAGTGTGAGTGTATTGTGATCGCTGGGAGTGCAGGGTGAACGTGAAAGTGAAGGCGAGAATGGTAGTGAGTAGTCTAAAAGCAGGGTGCATTCCCAGAAACTTGAAGCGTAGGGTTTCAGATATAAGTTAAACTATTGCTATAATGGCATTAATCAGGGTTCGAGGGTGGAGGAAATTAAGAATGTGCTGATCCTGCAACAAACTTCCAGTCTAATGATTAGGGTTACCAGCTCATTATTTTGATGGCCCAGAAGTAAACAGTCACCTACAGCTGTATTTTTTTCACTTATCTGTGAATACTTAGAACAGCAAATATAAATAGAAAGCACTTTTAATTGTGTTCTAGGGATGCCTCAATGATCCATGACTAATAATTAAAGAGAATAAAGGCAGAAAAGTCACATAACTAATTAATACATACTTTTTTATTTATAACTCAATTTAGTGTCAAGAGCAGGTCTCTGCAGGACCTTTAAACAACACATAGCAGGGATGTTTCTTTTGGCAACCCAACTTTATATTTCTTTTCATTAAATGCATTCTCACACTACAGCAGTAAGTGTAAAAATACAAATGTAAGGAATAGGCAGAGTGGGGGACCAGGGGGATCACATTTAATGAGTGTCTGCCGTCTTAAAAGCGATCATGATATAACTCAATTCCCAATGCAGGTGAGGCACTTTTCAGCTCTCAGATAACAGCGGTCGCCGCACAGCTGGAGTCAATGTGTGCCACTCATTTATTAACACTTCGCCCCCACGCATGCAGGCTGTGGATGGCTCCAATGCAGGATTCAATCAACAAGCAGTAGTGGTACATAAACAGACTGTGATATCACTTCCTGAGTTTCCACTCATAGATCATGTGCACTTTTGTTTCACCCCAAACTCGATCTTCATTTAGAATGCAGAAATACATGCAGTCATTTCTTCTTTAAAAAACTATCCCCCGAAATCGCATTTCTTTGTCTGCTCCTACCCATCCCCTCACCACCACTTCCTGCTGGTCAATTTAACTCCATCTCCCCTAAAGCATAGTTTAATGTGAGCGTGTTTAGCTTCGGCGCCTCGCTATGCCTTCCCCATCACTGCTTGTAAGGTGGCTGTTCTGTGTTTAAAAAAAAGAAAGGCACTGCTCTTCAAACGCTTCAGCAGGTCTTTAAAGACCATTAGCATATTTACATGCCTTTGTTAACTGATTACCAAAGCTTCGTTTTTTTATGGTTCCAGTACCCCCTGGGCCCTGGAACCATAAAAAAACTAACCTTTGGTAATCAGTTAACAAAGGCATGTAAATATGCTAATGGTCTTTAAAGACCTGTGAAAAACTCGGGATGGAGATAAGACTCCAGACACTGCCCAGCCGAGGCCCCAGGAGAGCGAGCTGCACTGCAGCAGCCCGGGCTGAGACACAGGATGGGGGAGGAGGGGGGCTGAAGCCCTGGAGGCCAGGGCAGAAGTGTCACTGTGAAGGCGCGACCCCCTTTGCATCGCTCCACGGCCCCCCTGGGGGTCGCGCCCCACAGTTTGAAGACCCCTGCCTTAGAGTATACACTTTCCATGTTCAACGCGACTTGGCGTAGCTCCTTCACAACGTTATTAGGAGTGTCCTACAGTTTGAATTACCCTGTCATTTCCCGCACCACAGATTTAACATACTGAGAGGTGAGCAGCTACTTTCGGTTCTAGTCGAACCTTTGTCTAATCCGGTGCACCTCATAATATGTTGACACTGGAATCTGCACAGAGCTGCTCTTATATTTTTTGCTCTGTTTTTGTCTTTACCTCTTTAGAATTCTCGAACATTCAGCCTTTTATTTCACAGTCCAGGGCCCTATCGAGTCGGAATTATCACCAATGGAGCGGTGAGCATCCTTACTCGCCTCCCCCCCTTTTTTCCTTTCTCCTAGATAGCATAACTTTTGACTCTAGCCTGCCGGAGAACCCTTATTTTTATTTACGGTGTATACGCGCTTTTTGTATTTTAGACTCTCACAATGATACTTCAATTTTTCTAAGATATGCACTACTCATTCCGTTAGCCTAGTGTTTGTTCACACTTGCATGTTTTGATATCTGGACACTCCTTGTATAACACTGTTTGGGCGTGTCCTTCACTGTTGTTCACAACAGTATTTGCGTTCATTATCTCATTTTTCTCTTTCCACCGCTGTGTCAAATACCACTTATTGCGCATGTTAAAGGGTGCTCTAAGCAAACAGTTCTACCACCCACCTTCACGCTCTTTTGTTTTATTCACGTTTGCAATGGTTTTCCTTTGGTTTGGATCACAATTTCCAAGTACATGATCATATGCTATTGTACAAAATGTCACTATGTACCCCATCACCTTCCTTTGTATCCCCCCCAGCCCTGAGGAGTCGCGGGAAGACTGTCCCTTACGTGACGAAACACGTGTCGGCTGGTTCTCATGATCATTAAAGACACCTTTTCCGATGACTGTTTCCAAGAATACCTGTTATTTGTCTCTAAATGAATAGGATGTTGTCGCTAATGTGTGACTTGTCCATAGTGACACTACTGTTTAATCATTAGAGTGTGCATTAGTGTGTGTCTTGTATCATACGTGGTATTAGCTTGCTGACACAACATTGGGGGGTTACAGGGCTTATCCCGTCTTCACTGTTTTTCACCTCACAGTTACCAGATATCCCGTAATAACCTTTGCGCTACTACTTAGCTGTGCGCCCTTTGCTTGAAACCTGACTAAAATCCCTCTTTTGGACTCTTAACATAAACAATCAATGGCCTTCTGCTGTTTCTATGTGTGCTGCACAACTCAGCACATATGGCAAAGGCAAAAATGAGGGGAAATGCAAAATTTCTCTCGTTTCGCCAGGGTAAGACCAGGTTTTCCCTAGTCCAAATTTTGGCGCTGCCTCCTATTTACGCCACCCTTGTAAATAGGGGGCAGTGTCTAAATCAATACGTAAGTAATATGGGTGAAGCTTAAATTGAGCATCCATGCGTGACATTTCAGTATTTCATTGTGCTTCATGTGCGACATTTCAATACCTTATGCATGACTCTTAGGAAGACACTTTATCATGAGTACAATGAAGCAGTTATAACCATGTAATAAGATTTGCCAAAGATAACTTCTTAAAGAAAGCTGAAGTAAGCCAAAAGAAATTACATTAAAATAGTATGAAGTCAGTCTGAAAATGTTGGTTTTTACTGTGCAGAAGTCCACAAGATAAAAGGTCAAGGGACCCTAGACCTGCACTGGTATATATGATTGTTCTAGATAATATGAGCAAACAATGGTAGTGCAAGAGCTGGGAACCTGACCTTCCTAGCTACCTTAATATTTTGGACGACCAAAATAAATACAAGATTCAAGAAAGTTCAGCTGAGGTTTCTTGAACACTGTGCAGAAGTATTATGTCATGACAAGGCGGGATCAATCTGTTTAGACCTTGCCACCTCTTTTTCTGAGATACTTTAAACCAGTGCTAGCCTTTTTGAACAAAAGCATATTGCATTGTGGGACTTGTTGTTTTGATTTTCTATGTGGGCTGTTGGCTGGAAAAACACAACTTGTTGAAAGTTTTTATACATATTTCATCATAAGTAATAACAGAATAAACAATGGTGAAATTTAGAGGTACAGAGCCAGCAAACAAGATACAAAGACAGCCTGTCACACATTTGCAGCAGGGTCTAATCACCTATTTATAATTTTCTACAATTAGGAAGTATAGATTTTTATGAAAACTGACTAATACTAATTGCATGAAATTCATTTCCTGGTGGGGTCACTGCGGAGCAGCCTAGCAAACACAGCGCCAGTCCTGATGCTCTGATCAGCATTTTGTCTTACTGCTGGCAGTATTCTTGCTTTTGGTACTGTCCTTGCCTGAGTAGCACATAATGCCACAGTAGATGGCCCTTGCCTGTTTGTGGGCGCTGGAGAGACAGTTGCTAAGTCTCCTTGGACCTGTGTAGCCACATACAGAAGCTCATTTCTTGTCACCAGCTTCTCGCTCACGGTCATGTGAGTGATGCAGTGAACAAAGTGGACTGCCTTTTACGTATTAAAAGAAAATCCTACATATTACCTTCAGAGTAGTTTCAAAGTGCTAATCTGCAAGGGCATAGGGATCTTGTGTTTTTTATAACTGTATGATCGGTGCAATCTTGACGTTGCTGGGGACAAGTGCCATATGGTTCATACTTTATCAGTGAGACTGTGCATTTGTTGGGCAACATAAATGTCAAAACTGTTCAAGACTGATTCTATGAACACCATCAGGGTATGTTGGCCTTAATCCTGCTAGCTCACAATACACCACCTGTACCCATAACCAGGCAAGGTAATAGGTGGACTATGGGACCTCCGAACATGAAAATCCTGACTCCCCAAGGAAATCAATGAAAAATATCTAGAACCATTTTGTTTGGTTACTTATGCATACCCACAGTGATACACAAGAAATACACAACAGGGCTTTCAATATTTATTAAAGCATTATGATTCTAGTGTAAAATACTTGCGCTGCAATAATCAATAGAAGGAAACAAAAAAGCGTGATTAACATTACAAGAATGGTGAAGAATATAAACAATTGAACCATTGTGTTGTCACATAAGATATATGCTTGCATATAAGTACTTCTTATATTTTGTGCTCCTACCTAGCGCTGCATATCCTAGTGTACCTGGGGTGGGTAAATCTGCCAAAATGGCAATGGGGTGATCTAACTTAACTATTACCTGTGGCATCTGGGGGCCCGCATTGGTCTAGCTCCGGGCACCATCCTTCTCAGGAGGTTAACAGGAATCAGCTGAGCTGGAATTCTGGCTGAGGCAACCTCAATCTTTTTTCAGCAAATTGCTCCTCTGCCAGTCAGGGCACTATTGTTGATTGCTGTGTGAATGCTCTGTCGCTGAATGGACAATCATAACAACATTTTCCACAATCAACTTAGCCCTTGTGCAGAATGTTCAAGACACTTGATAATATGCCTACGAAGACATGCAAATGTAAGCAAAGCTATTTTAGTGAATATTTCCTGTACAGGCACGCAAGAAAATGTGTGTCAAATACCAGCGTTCAGGAAAAAATGGCAACTTTAGAACATTTCCCCGGAAGCTTGTTTCCTTCCCAGTGTAAGAATTGGCTTGGTAGCTTGGTTTGCCCTGTTCCCATCATGCACTGGGACAGGAACAAAAGACTAATTTGCATAAAGCCAGGTTCTGAGCTGGGATGGTGCAGTGAGCTAAAAAACGGTGTTGGATCTAGCCCTGATCTCTTGACTAGGTGAGAGTATTCTGCTTAATTCAGAAACTCTGTCCATCACCACCCCTTGTTGTTAAAACTTTAGAACATGAGCATGTAAAATGGTGCTGTTTCATACCCGGGCCAAATGTGAGCACATGACGCAAGGGAGCTAGGGGGACTGGCACTGGGTGGTGTAGGGTTTCATTCAAGCAATCGAGTCCAGGCAGCTATGCTGATGGGGCGGTAATTTCTTCTGGTAGTTTCTCAATGCAAAACCTTCATGCTACCTCTAATTTACCGCTCAAAAGGTGTTGGGCCCTTCACACCATGTATTACCTTCAGGAGACTTTTAATAATCATGAACAGTCATAAATGCAATTATTATTTAAGCCAATAAAGAGAGTTGTTGAGTATTTAAAGGGTTTTATTTTCTAGTCAAAAAAAAAATTCTCTGACCCTTTATTCATTAATAAAATATCAATCAGGTTACAGAATTTGGAAAACAGGAAAAATAGCATTAATACAGAACATATTATAGTCTGCATATAAGCATTACATATAGGAAATAAATTGTGGCGCAAAATGTAATTCAAAATTCTTAAAGAGTTTCTAAGAAAAAATAGTCTTGCAAGGCTAATCAAAAATCAAATAGTTTGCAAAAATCTCCCATTAAGAGAAATAAATGCATAAGTCAAAAGAAATCTTTTCAGACCTAATTAATTAGTCAAAGCATAAACCTATAGTTTAGCATCTAAATCTAAAAAGCCTTTCTATCTGTTTGGTGCCCTGTGCATCTCAGTGTCTAAAAAGAAAAAAGGAGCGAGACAGCTCGCCCTTCACCAGACCTGCAGTGCCAAGATATGATGTGGAAGCAAGAAACCTCCCCCTGACACTCCTCGGACGCCACTCCTCCCTTCAGCAATCTCCCGGGACGTTTCTCGTACCTAACCCATAGAATGAAGCAAAGCCTAAGCCAAAATGAGCAAGAAGCCAGCTGAGCTAAGAAAGCCAGCCCCTCTTCCGGAGAGGTCAGAATTTATACACAAAATTTTGGCAGACTACACAAAATGTTTCAACTTCAGGAAAACCTGTACGTGATTGGTCAGTCACGATGGCATGAGTTCTCACAACCCTGACTCATTCTAAAAAACCTGACTTTACCAGTTTTAACAAAAGAAGCATACATGAATAATACATTTATAAACATTTGCAACATTTACTAGGAAAAATGTTTCTATAGTTCCTTCCTTCCTTTCACAGTGCAGTCAGATGGTGTAACGATCGGGTTCTAGACCAGATGGCATCAGCTCCTGAGAGCCCCTCCAACCCAGCCGGAACGTAACCACCTCCCTCCTCAGGACCCATCTATCCAGGCACCTGGGTACCTACCTGAGGATGGGGAACTCGCAATATACAAGCTCATATCATCAGAAACACCACTAAATTTATAGGGATACTAAGAATACTCACTGATTACTAAGGACATCCATGCCCTACACCACACTCATACCTCATAGTCTTGCGACCACATGGGTCCAGACTAATCTACCCTGGGGCAGTTCTGATTATCTACCATTACACACTGATTACCCTCAGTGCTCACTCAAGCCGCAATCTGGCGGGTATACACACTGCTAACCCTCAGTGCTCACTCGACACGCAATCCAGCGTGCCATACACACTGGGCTGCAGCCCCAGTGCTCACTCTTTATCTGGCCCACAATCCGGCGGACCTAAACACCGTATCCCCCCGGTGCTCACTCACTTACAATCCGATCTGCAATCCGGCAGATCTACACACTGACCACAATCAGTGCTCTCACTAATGCCACTTACCAATGACTACCACTTTCCTATGAATACCTTCAGCTCTCTGTCTCTATGTTGGGAAGTCTCTCTCACTATTCACTAAGGGTTCGCTACTACAATAATATTATGGGATGGCCGAATCACTTAGTGTCAATAATTCCCTAGCTCAAGGGCTCCTCTCTCTCCCTAATTATTCAAAGGCTACTTACCGGATCAGGGGCAGCATCTGTTCTGGCTGTAACCCCTGACTAGAAGGAAAGGTTACCTATGCTTTAAGAATAGGAGACACTCTGTATGCAGGAGAAAAAACGCTCTCTATCATAAGAACAACACATGCACACTAGTTCACTAAGAACTGGGGTATCTTTATTACAATAAACATAAAATACACATACACAGATCTGCGGGGTCTCTATGACTAACAGGAACTTTAACACACCGCTGAAAGGAAAAAGGATTAGACATACAGTATGAGGACAAGGTTATATGCGGGGTCTCTGTGACTAACAGGAACTTTAACACACCGCTGGAAGAAAAAGGATTAGACATACAATAGAAAGCACTAATATGACAAAAACTGATAGGACCTGATTAGTGTGAAGTTTTGCTCTAGCTGTCATCTGGGCTCCTCTCTCGTCTGTGCCTTAGCTCGTCTTAGATTCTCTCCTGCACTCTTGGACACACATCTGCGCTGCACTGGATTTCTCTCCCCCACGGACTCTCTCCACCTTCCAACTTCAATCTAATGGTTCCTGTCGCTCTGATAGCCGTTTGTTCCACTAGCTTTATCACTCTGTTTAAATGTCTCTGTGCCAATGTCCAATTAACTCCAGCTGCTTCCACAGGTTAATCCACAATATAACTTCAGTCTCTTCTAAAAGGCATTACTTCAGACTCCAGCTATTCACAACTCCTCCTGATAAGGAACTGCTTCTGACTGCTTCCTTCAGTTCCAGCTCACTGACTGTCTGTTTGTCTTCTCTCTGTTCCAAGCATCTTCTGTCTCTTCTCCTCCTGCAATTCCACTCCTCCAACTCTACCAACACTCTCCGCTCCTCCAATTCAACTCAACTGCTTCTACCACTCCAGCTCAACTCGACTGACTAACTCCGCCTCTGCACTTCACTAATATAGAATGCTGTCTCCTCATGGAAAGTTCCAGCCAGCAGCTTCCTCCCACCGATTCCATGTACCAGGCTCCTTGCGCTAGACGCTCCCACAGTGACCAGCTGCTTGTTTCGTCTAGAGACCTGAGCCCAGAGACACTTCCTGATTAGATTCAGCTCTGGCCGGTTCTCTCCGGTTCGCTTAGGGCGAACAACAGCTCAAAACCAAAATATTACCTTTCACCTTGAAGCATCTCATCTCTGCAGGGATACTAAGCAAAATGGAGTCTATCTAGTTCTGGGCCTTGTAGGCCTGAGAAGGATGAAATAACCCTTAGCTCTGTCAGAGTACCTACATAAACCATACCAATGTGTAATATAAAGTCAGGACCACAGGATCCAACCTCTACTATAGGCAAAATAATGAAAGGCAAAGCCAATAGGCAATAGATGGATTAGAGTAAGGGATCTATCATTATATAAAGCAGCTATCCTCTTCTAGGTCTGGAAGAAAGAGCTTAAAAGGGCCAACACATCTAAGAATACATGTCCTAGATGTGAGCAAGTTTAAAGTCTTTATCACTCCAAAATAGAGCCAAAAAGCCTGTCAAGACATTTGGATACTTTTAACTAACTGGTACATTGGCACAGTCACAAGAATGTACAGTTCAAACTGTCCTTGACTCCTTCCGCAGTTTGAGTCAAGCTGCCACAATCTGCGCATGCTCTCTTCTCTTTCAAAGCAAGCCATAGCCTTGCTGGTTTTACAGGCTGCCATTTAATGGTAGGCCCCAAAATAAAACAAACACAAAGATAATATTAATTTCATGTAAATCAGACCATTATGTTTCCCAACTCCATACTAATACTCCTTATAAATGTTTACCTAGCCAAGCTACTAGTGTAAAGCAGCTTTTCTATTATTTATGACAACATGGCAATGTGCAACAAAGAAAAAGAGATGTTATTAACTGAAAATATTTATCAAAATATGCAACAAGTCAAAGTCTATTAAGACAGGAATAGTACATTTAGACTGCAAGGGATGAGCTGGGAAGAGAGAAACACATTCTATTAATCTTCAAAGCTAAAAAGGTCACTTTTCTCTACATTGCAAAAACACATGTTAATTCAGCAAAAGTATTTTAGACTGAATAGGCCTCACTTTCATGTTTTTCATGTGCCATGTTTTTAACATGCACCAAAAGGTGCGTGGCAATTTAAATGCAGTCTGTCTGAAGCACAAAAAATAAAACCATGCCTGACTGCAGATGAAATCTGCTCCATCAATCCACCCTTCTGATGATTCAAATCATAATAGGATGATTTATAATTCATCAAACAAATTTCATTTTCAAAAGTGACTTTTTTTTTTGTTTTGTTTTTTAATTGCAAAAGCTGAGCATACAACAATTTTACTTCTATTTCTAAGGCAACACAAGTCTATCTTTATTCAGATCATATATAGCCAGGCTCAAATGTTTTAGTGCAGAGTTCTGTAAGTAGCTCCTTGGAACAGTTAGTCTTCTTTAAAATAAGTAACTAAAATAATAATAAAAAAAGGAATTCAACAGGACAGTTTCAGCATTTCTTTTCTCTTTGTCATCAGCTTGCCATCAGAATGGCTCATACAGTGTGGCATTCTCTACCTTTTCAATGCAAATTAGACTACTTAGGTGCTGAGAAACTCGGACAGAGCACCATCAATCCTTTGCACTTTTTCAACCAATGCCTTTCACTCTTATTTTCACTTTTATCAGATTCAGATGTTTCACCACAGCATCTCTCAGATCAAAGCCGTTGCACCATCCATTATGCAGATCTTGTGTAGCAGCTGCAATCTGGTGAGAAACTGCACACTGTACATCAACCAGACCTACACAGCAATGGCTGGTGTTCACATCAGTGTTTTCCACAAGTGCATTTGCATATGCATTTTCAAGCCACTTAAGTGTTGGTGAGACACCGTCTTTTGCAAAAGATAACTCAGTGCTGCCATTGTGTTGCTTTATTATGCTTGACACTTCAGGCAGATAGCTACAATCCATTCCTTGTCCAATCTGTTGTTCTGCACTCATTATCTTTAAGACCACATTATGATCTGATTTCAGAGAAACTGGCAATCTATACCTGGGCATCAGTCTTTGCAATAACACTTTTGCCACTTTGCAGTTTTCACTTTTCCCAAAAACAGTTCTGATACAACCCTGTTGTGCTGCTTCAAAAACATTTTCTTGATCCTCTTTTAATTCACCTGTGAAGATTCCATAGAATGTACATGCTAACAGAGCACAAATGTGTGCAACTGAATAAGCATTTCTCTCTCCCATGACAACAGTGACCCCCATTTGAGCAGATATACTGCATGTTATAGTAAGGGCAATCAATTTCGAATTTTGGGCTGAGGTATCTACTGAAAGCCATGAAGCTTTGACAACATAATGTATAAGGAGCACAGCATGTGCTGCTTTTAATGTGTCACCTTTCAAACATGGGCCATCTACAAAATGGACATTGTTGGGCTGACTCAGATATTCATCATTAAAGTCTGATTTTGGCTTTATGCATATTTTCATGATATTTAGACACTCATATTCATTATCATCACCAACCAATTCATTTGCTGACATTTCTGTGAAGTTGGTGATGAGTTTAGGCCTCAGCCAGGCCCGCAGATGCGAAAGGTTCGCTCTTCTGTACACAAGTAGTCCTCAGACTATGTAAGAAATTGGCAGTGAAACTAGAAATACAAAGACAAAGTTTATTAAACCTTTAAAGGTGGTACTACAGCCCACACAACACCCTTCAGTATTGTACAAGGTAGCACAAAGAACACAGACATGTGGTCCCCTTTTATACACAAAAGAAGGGGCTCATAAGTGGGCGGTTACAGCAGAAGGACATGATTTACAACCATATAAGGACATTTCTTAAACATAATCAATACATGGGTGGAGCAAATGGTCTCGCAAAGCCCCCTGAATGCACATTCCAATCCCCTCTAATCAGAAACAGATGTAGCACGTACTGAGCGTGCGCTAGATAGGCTGGAACTATTTATAGCTTGTTGCTGGGAAAACTCCAGGGGTGATGGCCAGTGAGGTAGGACTTGCCTCGTGGCGAACACATGGCACAATGTAGCCTACAAGATGGAGGCCAGAAAACAAAATGGAGTCTGGCCGATAGATAGTAAAACATAAGAAAACTACCTTGAAGACGTTATAATATGTCTTCAGCGGATGCTTAACATTTATCGCTGTTTTATTTACAACAGACGACCCTTTCAGCATTTGCTGAAGACATTCGGTTTCTTTGGATAATCTAGATACTCATCGTTTATATCGATGCTCATCATGTTCGCTATCTCTCTAGTTATTGTTTTCTTATGGGTAGCATCCGCAACAGTTCGTTTATTAGGCACACAAAACGAAATGCATAACGAACATATCATGGGACTACATTGGATACATACACAACAGGTGAACAATATGCCAGCAATTATGCACAATCCAGTGAGAACCTCCCAACGCCATGTGGAGATCAGGGTCCAAAACCACCCAGAGAATGTCCAAGACCCATTTTCTTGATGTATATCTGCTGCAATTTTGTGCAACTTATTGATAGCTTTGTATACAGAAGGAGTGTGATCAGGTATAAAAATACAACAACTACTTATGATAATTCTACAAGCTCCACCTCGATCCGCTAACATAACATCAAGGACCATCCTATTCTGTAACGCAACAACCCTAGTAATCTGTAGCTCTTCAGTGAGGTTCCCTAGTGCGGCTGCAGTTTGATTTGTAACAGCCTCCACTACTCGCATTAATCGTCATATCTTTCTGCTATTCAAGGCTGCTCCCACAAAGAAAAACAATCCTAGGTTAAAATCAATATACTGTTGCAGACTAGTGTCTGTCTGATCTACTTCATCCACAGATAGAGTTCGCTTGAACCTATTTACAGTTACATTGTTTAATAATTTCAAATCCTTGTGATAAGATGCTGGTGCTAAGAATACAGGTGGCAATAGGAATGATACATAACATACTCCAGACCATCCAGCAGGTAATCGATAGTAACCCTTATTTCCACACACAAAATAAGTGCTATGTGAAGCAAGAAAAGTGTTGTTATTCAAACCATCGATGTTTAACACGACAATACAATCACTAACACCCACAGGAATATGGCCTACACTTTGTAAGCACAAATCAGCTTGCGCCTGGGCCACCGAAATTACGAATTTCTCCTGTCCAGCAGTGTCTCTGGTGTTCGTGAAGATATATGGAGTTGATGCATTGTCCGGCTTGTACTCTTCCCATTCCCATATAGTTCCATTAGCTTGGGGATAGCCATCTTTATCTTGGTGGCATTCTTTGTTCAGTTTAAAGATCAATCGTCCCACAGTAGGTTTTCTCGTAGCAAAGAGCAAAGTGTACCATGCTCTACAAGAGCCATTGTGTGAAAAGGGAAGTGGTATGAACGGTGTTCCTCCTTTCTTTTGGTGCGCTGGCATCATCCCACATATCCAGCAGTCTGTGGCATTTGTAGCAACGTGGGTATGATGCAACATCTGTATAAAAGTGTTATTCAGATAAGACTGTCGATGCTTCAATTCTTGATAAGGAAGTGTGTAAAAGAAATGCTCATCAGGAACTGGAGTAGAAACAACATACAGTTCACGGGCAGGAGCTTTCTCCTCAACAAACCACATGACTGTAGCAATGACTGCTATGACGAAAATGAACCCTACAGAACCAAAAACCTTCTTCTGATCCATTTCAACCAAAAGTCACAGTATCTTCCTGTTTCTAAAGTGTTGTCGGAACTCTTACCCCTGGGTAGCCGTTGTCTTCTTCACCATCGGGCCAAGATGGGTGTCACTACTCTAATTCATAGCTGATCCCCCCCCTTGCCTCATCGGCTCTCCGTTTCACAAACCTAGGGACCGTTCCGACAACTTCTCACACAACCGCAGATTCTTTTCTTGGTCGCAGGTCGTATCTCCTCGATGCAGGCATTGTTTGGTCCGGGAAGAACTCCTCAGAATCGTCAGGTCCCACAGCACGGCCTTTGTCCGTAGTCAGGATGTCTTGATGGTCTGTCAGTACAGCAGGCTCCACCAGGTCAGGCTGTACCTTCCGACAATGAACTGAATGAATCCAGTTCTTTCGATTCGTCCCTCGCACTGCTGTTCTTGTGGCCAGAAGAACTTGTTCAGGACCACACCATCTTTGCTCCAGACTATTCGACCTCTCAAAGGATTTCACGAGGACGTAATCGCCACGCTCGAGGTTGTGACCTTCTCCTGTGGACCGATCAGGGAGTGCTTCTCGAACCTGTTGGTGAATAGAAACCAAACTATCAGTTAATTGTGCCAAATAGTCATTCATTAAAACACAAGGTACATCATACACTGAACTCGGTTTGGGCACCCCCCATATATTCATGGGGCGCCCAAAAACAATTTCATAAGGTGTCAAGCCTGTCCGAGAGTGTGGTACCGATCTGATAGACAACAACGCCAAAGGCAGAGCATCTGGCCAAGTCAGAGAAGTAGATGCCTGTATTTTTGCAATTTTTAATTTCAAAGTTCCATTGTACTTCTCCACCAATCCTGCTGATTGCGGATGGAATACTGCATGGAACTTTTGCACAATGCCTAATCCTTTCAGGACATACTTAATAACGTCCGCCACAAAATGGGGCCCGTTATCACTCCACAATAATCTGCAAACACCGAATCGAGGGAAGAATTCCTTCAAAAGCACCTTAGCAGTAGTCATTGCAGTATTGTCCTTGGTAGGGTATGCTTCAATCCATTTACTGAATGCACAAACCACAACCAGAACATACTTCAGATTATTACAGCGTTCCAGCTGAATATAATCCATTTGCAATACTTCAAAAGGTGCAGTGGGTGTTGCAAATCCTCCTGACGGGGTTCGTGTCCCTTTTCCTGGATTGTACTTTAGGCAAATCATGCAAGTCTGTACTACTCTTCTAGCCGTGCTAGCAATCTCTGGATGCTCCCAGACTTGTGCAAGCAATTTCACAATCGCTGAAGCTCCAACATGTGCTAGTCCATGTGCCATCTGAATCATAGGTTGCACGAAGGCTGTAGGCAACTTCCACCTATCCATCTGCTTATTCCTCCAGCAGCCTTCATCGTCCAATTCTCCATCTTTGGACCACTGCTCTCGTTCCTTATCAGTCTTTTGCATCTCTAACACCTTCTCCCTTGCATCATGCCACCGTTCAGCTTGTGACTTAACAACATACATAGAAGTGGAACCAGGCTGCATCGCAGTTTCTCGTGCCACTCGATCTACGAAGGCATTTTCTTGTCCCACCTTGTCTGTCACTTTCTTGTGCGCACTGCATTTTACTATGGCTATTCTTCTAGGGAGTGTCAGTGCAGTCAGAAGCTGGTGTACTAGCTCTCCATACATGATCTGAGTTCCGTGTGATGTCAAAAAGCCCCTTTCCTTCCAGAGCAGGCCGAAATCGTGCGCTACTCCGAAAGCATAGCGGCTATCAGTGTAAACATTCACATATAATCCTGTGCTAAGCTCACAAGCACGTATCAATGCTATCAGTTCAGCTGCCTGTGCTGATTTCTGTGGTATGCGGGCTGTCTCCACTATCGTGTGTAATGTGGTAATTGCATAGGCTGCAGAAGTGGTTCCATCTGGTAACTTTAAACAAGACCCATCCACCCGCAGTTCTCCATCCACATCTGCAAAGGGCGTGTCCTGCAAATCAATACAACCCTTTGTCTGTTCCTCAGTCACAAAGACACAGTCATGCGTCTCTTGTGCCTCAGGCCGGGTCGTTGGAAAGGGCAACAATGTGGCTGGGTTTAATGTTGCACATCGTTTCAAAGTTATATGGGGGGCCACTAATGTCAGCTCATATCCTGTGAGACGAGCACTAGTCAGATGCTGCGTCTTTGTCTGATTCAAAAGGGCATCCACAGCATGGGGGACCAGCACTAACATCTTATGTGATAAGACAATCCCTTCACTCTGGCGTATTGACACAGCTGTCACCGCAACTGAACGGAAACATCCAGGTAATGCTCGGGCAACAGGATCAAGTACTGCCGAGAAGTATGCACAAGGGCGCTGCTTATCGCCGTGCATCTGTACTAACACTGACAGCGCGCATCCATCTCTCTCATGCACATACAATGTAAAGGGCTTCGTGTAATCAGGGGTGCCTAATACTGGTGCCGAACAAAGGGCTTGCCGTAATTGGTGAAAAGCATTCTCTCATTCGTCTGTCCATGGAAGGGGAACTGGGGTATCTTTTGTCAGAAGGGCTTACAGTGGTTTGACTATATGTGAAAATCCCAATATCCATTGTCTACAAAAGGAAGTAAGACCCAAAAAGGCTCGAACTTCTTTCTGCGTGGAGGGGACTGGTGTATCTAAAATGGCTTGAATGCGATCTGGTGTGAGCGCACGCCCCTCCTTAGACAAAAGGTGACCTAAGTAGGTTACAAAACACACTGTCTAAATGAGGGTCTAAGGGCTAGTTTTACGACTCTGAACTGGACACATGCCCCTGCTTATCTGACTTATTACAACAAAAGGTATCCAGGAGTCACAACTGAGTGTTTTTACTCTAGACTGACCACCATATGACTTACAAGTTAGATTGTGTGTTGTTCATGTGTGAAAACCATTCAACTACTCATATGCTCAACATGCAACCAGGGTAGGAATTTTTCCCATCAGTTGCCGTTCTGTACCACCACTATCACATCATTTGGGTCCTCCTTACCCAGGAGTTAGCACACGTGATCAGTCACACTATGTGGAGTGTGAAGACTGTGTGAGTGAGGAGACCGATGTCGTTTGTTTTTCTGGGTGGTATCGATATGGTGTTGAAATGATAGTTACAACTGAAAGAAAGCAGTGCAGTGAAAAAGAGTGGAAGTGAGTAAAATTAGGTGGAACTGAGTAGAATAAGTGCTTTATTAGTTTCTCTCAGACCCCCAAGTCTAAAAACAAGTGAAAAGTAGATTTGACAAAATATCTACTGGCAAGTGGTCAACATGTTTCTGCATATAAACGGACAGTTTCCTATGCATTCATCAGGACCTAGATGTTGCTACTGCTGGCATGATTAAGTGATAAAGAAATAAAAGGGAAAAATTTCACCTGAGTGTCAGGTGTTGATTCTCCACCACAATCCAATATTTGTGGGGATGGCGCCTCACCTCACCTGGCTGCAGCTCAGGTAAATAAGGAGCACCGCTCTCTCCGTCGGTGTCCCCCAACGTCCCTCTGGGCTAGCCTCCCCAGAATAGCCCAGAGGGACGTTGGGGGACACCGACGGAGAGAGCGGTGCTCCTTATTTACCTGAGCTGCAGCCAGGTGAGGTGAGGCGCCATCCCCACAAATATTGGATTGTGGTGGAGAATCAACACCTGACACTCAGGTGAAATTTTTCCCTTTTATTTCTTTATCACTTAATCATGCCAGCAGTAGCAACATCTAGGTCCTGATGAATGCATAGGAAACCGTCCGTTTATATGCAGAAACATGTTGACCACTTGCCAGTAGATATTTTGTCAAATCTACTTTTCACTTGTTTTTAGACTTGGGGGTCTGAGAGAAACTAATAAAGCACTTATTCTACTCAGTTCCACCTAATTTTACTCACTTCCACTCTTTTTCACTGCACTGCTTTCTTTCAGTTCTAACGATCATTTCAACACCATATCGATACCACCCAGAAAAACAAACGACATCGGTCTCCTCACTCACACAGTCTTCACACTCCACATAGTGTGACTGATCACGTGTACTAACTCCTGGGTAAGGAGGACCCAAATGATGTGATAGTGGTGGTACAGAATGGCAACTGATGGGAAAAATTCCTACCCTGGTTGCATGTTGAGCATATGAGTAGTTGAATGGTTTTCACACATGAACAACACACAATCTAACTTGTAAGTCATATGGTGGTCAGTCTAGAGTAAAAACACTCAGTTGTGACTCCTGGATACCTTTTGACCTAAGTAGGTTACCTTTGGTCTACAGAATTGCAACTTCTTTTTCGATACTTTGTGATTGTGGGATGCCAAAAATGTAAGTAAGGACAAAGTGCATGTTTCACATTGCTCTGGGATGTCGGCGGCCAGCAAGATGTCATCGACATATTGTATGAGCGCCACGCCATCAGATAAAACAAAGGAATCTAGTTGTCGTTTCAATGCCTGACTATAGATACTTGGACTTTCAGTGTAGCCCTGGGGAACTCTACAAAACCTATACGATCTATTATTCAAAGTGAAGCCGAAAAGGTATCGGCTATCAGGATGAATAGGGATCGAAAAGAAAGCGTTCTTCAAGTCTATAACAGAGAACGTTGTTGCAGTCGGTGGGACCAAAGTGAGAAGTGTCGTAATATCTGAGACCACAGGGTATTGAGGTATCACAATCCTATTAACCTTCCGTAAATCGATGATAAATCGATAAACTCTGGTGTCAGTGTCCTTTTTCAAAATCGGTAGGATAGGGCTGTTACACACATTGTAAGGGACTTCTTTAACACTCCAACTTTAATCAAATCCCGCACTATTTGAATGAGCGCCTCCTCCCCCTCCTGTGAAATCCGATACTGAGGCAGGTGCGGCAATACGGCTCCCTCCTTCACACTAATGTGTACCGGAGGGATGATCATTTGTCCTACATCAGTATCAGACGTAGCCCACAAGGATTCAGGCAGAGAGGCCAATGAAGCTTCTACCGTAATCAAATACACCCTCTCCGTGGATGGATAATTGTCATTTAAAATAACACGCACTCCTTCAGGGGAGCACCGTATCGTGGCTCGAAAATACTTAAGCATATCCAAGCCAACGATGTTGTCAGGAGTGTTCGGAGAAAGTAGAAATGGACATGGTGCAGCAAACTGATCAACATAAAATGCAAGAGGTTGTGATAGTGGGCTAACAGAAGGAGTTCCATCGAACCCTATTGACGTAATCGATGAGCCAGACAGGGGAGCCCTTGGAACCAATTTTCTAGACAAAGCGCTACGAGTAGCTCCGGTATCAACCAGGAACTTATCAGTAGAGCCCAAAACGTGTGCCGTAACATAGGGACCCCTCTGATCTACTGGCACTTCAACTGGTTCCTTACCCCATCCTACGGAATCCTATGCAAACTGGGAATCATGTTGTTCAGGAGGTGTATAGTTAGACATTTGATACTGATTTCGTCGATCAAAAACATTGGATCCCTCACGGGATCGCACATTCGAATCAAATCTAGCCCTGTCATTCGTATTGGATCGAGGATCTGGAAAATTTCCTCTTCCCCTTGCAAACCCTTTCCCCCGATGAGTGCGTAGCACCGGGCAATCGCATGCCCAATGTCCCTTCATTTTACAATACGCACATTGATCCCGGGCTACATCAGTACGACCCTGTGAAGGAGTAGAACAATTCCTACCACCCCGGTCACTCCCTCTACGCTGCTGCCCATAGACTTGCGCTAACGTAACTTTCGTTTTCAAATCTTTAGTTTTCTTATCCTCACTCCCTTTTGCTTCTAATTCCTGACGCTCGTAAAACTGAGCCATCGTCAGGAGGGATGCTGGTGTCGAGGTGGTCCAAGAACTTTCACTCGCTTTTAGTCGAGCTGCGATACTTGGTAATAAGTTTGAAACATATTTATCGACAAAGAGATGGCGACCCGTGTCGTCTGTAAGCGACTGACCGCTAAAGTCATGAAACGTTTCTTCAAACCGCGTAAAGAAATCCGACACAGACTCATCTGTTTTCTGTTTGCAGGACGCTAGCATAGTCCAATCAATCTTTTTAGGGGGGATAAGCGTTTTTAATTTAGTAACTATAGCAGCGGGAAGATCTAAAATCACTTGGGGCGGTTTCTGCGTAGGTTTTCTCTCCCTATCTTCATCCTCAAGGTCTCCCCATCTAGCTTTAAAAATCGTAAGATCATCCACTTTTCGAATCGACCTCCACATATCTGGTGGCAAAATAAGCCCAAAAAACAAATCAATATCAGCTAAAGTCATAGTACAAGAATTCAAAGCCCCTTCAACTTCCTCATAAAACGCTGCAGGATTCTTTCAGGGATCGGGTAATGCTGCTTTTAATGCCATGACATCTGCTCTATTCCAAGGAGTATATACCCAGTTATATATAAAATACCCTTGCGCATCAGGCGACCCCTTATCTGAACTAGTTCCCGCTCCCTTAGGGGGAACGTACAACGGCGCTGCCTCCCGCATCGGCTTAGCATGCACAGTGTCGATCTTATCTGAATAAAAGATGGGTGACTGCTTCCCGGTGCCAGGCAGGATCGAAGACTCGTCGCCGGCCTTCTGTTTCCGTGCCTCTTCCCGGAGTCGTAACATTTCATCTCGTAACGCAAAAAGTCGTAGAACTGCATCGGGCACCTGGGAAGAAGGAAAAAGACCTTTACGTAATTCTTTAGCATCAGCTACCACATCCTCTGTTTCAAAAACATCAGCACATTTCCATAATGCGGACACCACTTCATCGGAAAGAAAACTAACAAAATACAATCTTTCTCTATCTTTCCATTTTTCAAGATCAGTTAACACTTCAGTTAGAGACACAGTATCCTTGATGACCCGATAAGCAATCTTACGAAGTTCGGTCATACGATCGGTCGATAACATAGACCGCCTATCCCTCTTCTGATCGGGCGGCCTGGAATCTGAATCTCCTCCGTTCGGTGCGGACAGGCCAGCGTAGGGCGGGGGTGAACGATCTAATAACGAAAAACCATCAACCGATTTATTAAGGACAGGATAGAGTGGCTGACGGACAGGATATTGGCCAGATATTTGCAGTCTCCGTTCTTTCTCCTGTTTCTCCTCTAACTCCTTAGCTTCACGCTGTTTCGTCTCACGCGCCTTCTCACGCTCACTCTTTCGTTGCTCTTTCTCAATCAGTGCTTGCTCACGCTTCTCACGCTCTCACACTTCTTTCACCCACATACGTATACATTCAAACATATCTGGTCGCACTCTCCGCTTACACATACACTGCTCCACATACTCAATCTTCCTCAAATCAAACGATCCATACATAGGCCATCGCAACTCAGGATCCTTCTTGGTATATTTCCTCCACAACATGCTGTACATTATAGGGGAAAGACCAAACTTCACATACATATCCCTATTCGGCGTTCCCTCTGGGGGAGCCGGCTGTGATTCCTCAAGTACCAACCGGTCATTTCCAAAACAGCAGCACCATTTACGAAGTGCGCTAAAAACGGGCATGTCTCAAAATAATGCAGAATATGCAATATTACAGTAAAATGGCACTTAAACCGTTGCGCCGTTCAAATTCCAAGAGCAGGAGAAATATCCCCACATTGCCCGCCTATATGGGTTGCAACTCATATATCATAATCAAACACATTCACAAATGACTAGTCAATTTCAAATTCAAACAAATTAGTCGGGGCAAGCGTATCCTAAAACTGCCTTGCCAATCAAGACTCAAAAAGCTCGGGGCAAGTATCGTACCACGATTCTTACCAATCAAGAGCGTCCAGATTCCAACTGTCAAGTTCTGAATTCGCCCAAACGGCCGCTATATGGCAAACCAACAGAAGAGGTCTCAGTCGGGGACCGGCGCCACCCAGACGGTCAGATCGGAAGGGAAGGAAGAATACCTCGGGATGCCAGGACTAAAGGCGCCGCTGGCAGTGATCACGTCCCCGGCAAGGTTCCAATCCTTCGTCACGACCAGTCCTTCGAGCATCCGAGTCGCCGATGAGCCCCACGTGATGGGCGCCAATTGATGAGTTTAGGCCTCAGCCAGGCCCGCAGATGCGAAAGGTTCGCTCTTCTGTACACAAGTAGTCCTCAGACTATGTAAGAAATTGGCAGTGAAACTAGAAATACAAAGACAAAGTTTATTAAACCTTTAAAGGTGGTACTACAGCCCACACAACACCCTTCAGTATTGTACAAGGTAGCACAAAGAACACAGACATGTGGTCCCCTTTTATACACAAAAGAAGGGGCTCATAAGTGGGTGGTTACAGCAGAAGGACATGATTTACAACCATATAAGGACATTTCTTGAACATAATCAATACATGGGTGGAGCAAATGGTCTCGCGAAGGCCCCTGAATGCACATTCTAATCCCCTCTAATCAGAAACAGATGTTGCACGTACTGAGCGTGCGCTAGATAGGCTGGAACTATTTATAGCTTGTTGCTGGGCAAACTCCAGGGGTGATGGTCAGTGAGGTAGGACTTGCCTCGTGGCGAACACATGGCACGATGTAGCCTACAAGATGGAGGCCAGAAAACAAAATGGAGTCTGGCCGATAGATAGTAAAACATAAGAAAACTACCTTGAAGACGTTATAATATGTGTTCAGCGGATGCTTAACATTTATCGTTGTTTTATTTACAACATTGGGGTCAAAGGTCATTGGGCACTACATCACAGAGCTTTGAACACAGTCATCTTTTTGAATAGGCAATGAGAGAGTGCAGCCCTCCCTCTCACTGCAAATTGGTATATTTTCTTTCAAATAAACTTTCATTCCTAGTGCTGGGGCGCAACATTCTTTCTCTTTCAACTTTAGGAATGCTTTTGTGCAACTGTTGTCCAATGGAAGCGGATCAGACACATCCTCATGTGTCAGCCTCAGTAAAGGCTTAGCCACTAGGGAAAGGTTTAGTAACCACTCTCAACAGCAGCTAACCATTCCCAAAAATGTCCTGACTTCTTTCTTTATTTGAGGTGGATTTATCTTGGAAATTATTTCCACCCTCTCTGGTGACTCCTTTCTACCTCCCTTTCCAATTTTGTGTGCCGGATATTCACCTTCTTTTTGACAGTACTCCTGACTATTCTCATGCAATTGCACTATTACATGGACTTTGCAAAAATCAATAAAAGTAAGCCATTCTTCAGCACATGGAATGTGAAAAAATATATTGGCTGGATTCGGTACCACAGGACAACATGAAAAAAATATGCTTTTAATCTCCTGCACTATTCTGTTTTTTTCATTTATTTTCTGTGAACTTGTGATCAGAAAGTTACATAAATTTCCAATCAATTCCATAAAAATTCCTTTTATTGGTAAAATTTCTGCAACTGATGGTGTTCCTGAATATATGTCATTTGGTTCTAATTTTAATAAGACATGTTCTGCACATTTTATTAATTTGGCATCCTTCTCTGTGAACTCTCTTATTTCTGTGTTTATTATTTTGTCCAAATCAGAAGGTAATTTTTCAACTGTCTTTTCTAAAAATAATGCTACAGCTGTCTCTTGCTGGGCAATTTTAAATTGTACCTCCTCATCAGGAATCTGAAAATGAACATTATCTGATGTACAGTATTCTGTGCTGTTTAATTCGCAAAACAATTGTTTTTCTGCTAGGCCAGAGTCACAGACAACAGTTTTGTAATTTTCTTTAAATGGGCCTAATTTTGGTGCAATTGTTTCTAAAACTGGGTTTGTAATTTCTTTGTTTAAAACTCTTGAAATTAAGTCTGGACTTTCCACTGCCTCCACAATGGACTTGGCAAATTCAGGATTGTGAGGGTTAAAACTCTCATTTTCAAACACAGCAACATGTTGGACTGGGTTCTGATTTTGTCTCTGGAAATAATTCACATTTGCTCTGGACATCTTATTTAAATTAATTTGAGCGTTTTCCATATTTTGTGGGACCATCTTTGCTTGGAAAATTCCTGCCATATGTACCTGTTTCTGAACTGACATTTGCATTTGCTTAGTTGGTATATTTTGCATCTGCATTTCTCCATGTTTTTGTGCATCATGTTTAAATTTATTTTTCTTCTTCCAATGCTCAAATCTGCTATAAAGATGGCAAAAGGACACATTTTCCAGCAGTACAACATCCATACCTGAATTTTCACAAACCAAAACACCTTTACTTCCATCCTGTGTTCTTTTAATCTGTACCCAATCAACATCCTTTACTGGCACTCTGCCCTTCAGGAAAGTAATCACTGCTATGTTTTTCTCCATAACAACAGAAAATGATGGTGCATTCATGCAAACCCTTTTCATTTTCTCCTCACTTGGCCCTTGAGCAACTTTAGATTCAAACCACATTTTATTCTGCATGGCAATGTAAAAGAACATTTCCAAATTAATGCACAACTCTTTTAAAATCTCAACAAATCCATCAACTTGTGGGTACCGCCGCATAATTCTGTCTCTCAATTGTGGGAATGTGTTCAGAAATGCTGCAAGTTCACTTTTATTCTGTGGAATAGGAACAGGCACTTCTCCCACCTTTTCTCTCAATGAGTAAGCAAAAGCTTCTCCCTCATTCTGCTTATTATTTTTCTCAACTAAATCTGGTGGCTTCTTTTCCTTATCCATTTTCCTTGCTAGGTCTGGTGGTTTCTTTTTCTTCTCATGTTTTCTTGCCCACTTGTCTCCTAATTTCTCAAACCCATCACATTTAAAAATATATTTTATTTCTTCAATGTGCAATTGCATTCCTGAAGAACACATTTTCTCATTTGCTTCATCATCCATATGTACCCTAAAACTTTTCTGAGATGGAAAACTTCCTGAAACATCAATTTCATAATTTTGAGCCAAATCTGTCAGGCCATTATGGGTAGCTAATGCACATGCAACTGTTTCCTTACTCAGGGAAATTAATTATTTTTCCTGACACTTGTTCACATTTTCATTATTTAAACAGCATGGACTGTTATTTTCTCCATGTTCAAGTGCTGAATTTAAAACACTATGCTGTCTCTCTTTATCAGGGCCTGTGTTAATATGTTCTCCCATGTTTTCTATCTTTTTAATCACTGCTGCTTCCTCAAAGCAGGTTTGAGAAATCCCATTTTCAAATATATTCATTTTATCCTGAGCTGTAGATGTTGTAAATGCCATTTTCCCTCACCTTTCAGTGCTTGGGGAAATTTCTCTTCAATAATCTGTGTATTCTGAGTTTCTGAAATTAGCTCTTTGAACCTTTTCAGTAGGGACCATATTAATTGGGACAGTCATAATTTTTCTTTGCATTATCTGTGCATCTGTAGTTAGCAATTCTTGGACTGAATCAGGCACGTTTGAAGCAGTAACACCTGGAGGTATCACTGTCAGTGCTGAATCAACAGGTAATGGGTCAATCTGAAATGTTTGCACAGTTTTCTCAATCTGTGTTTTTCTCTGCTCAACAGAAGCAGTAGCCACTGTAGTGCTTACTAGTACACTATTTTCAGTATTTTTAATGGGAACCACATAAAGTGGTGGACACTCAGTTAACAATGCATCCATTATTTTATCCCCTGAATCATTATTTATTTGAAGCTCTTTATCATCATTAATTCTCTTCTCCTGTATTTGGTGCTTTATATTTTTATCCTCACTTGCTTTCTCTCTTGCTACCTTTTCCCACAAGCTTTAGGCCTCAAATTGTGCAGCTTTAGATGGTGTCTTTATTTCACATAAGACTTCCCTAAGACAGGAACTCGGCTTACGCAGTAGCTGGGTCCAAGGTTTGGCTGGTATCATACGCTGGGTTGTAAGTCTTGCAAAGAGTGAGCCCAATACCTTACGACATCTCATAAAAAATGAATTGCTGGGAAACTTTAATAACTATTCTTTGATTGTAAAAAATTTCAGATATGCTGTGGGTCAATTGCAATTAGATAAAGATGCTCTATTTTCTTTATCTTCCTATCAGTTAAAAACCCTTTTGAAGTCCTCCACATGGGAACTTGGGTTTAGACTGAATAGAGATTTCCGGTTGCTGAAAAAAGGCTGTACTCCTGTTATTGAGTCCTGTCTATTGAGAAAAGCTCAACCGTACACCCAATGGAACATTCCTCACGGCGTTAGACGCCTAGTGTTTTTAGTAAGACAGGATTTGCTTCAGTTGAAATCTCTTTATTCCAGATGGTATGGCCATTCAGCGGTCTGTGATTTTTGTCAGATGTATGACCAAGATTTGGCTCATGTCATTTTCGTTTGTCCAGCTCTGATGACGTTTAGGCGAAGATGGTTAAGACCAATTTGCCTACAACTCAACATTTTGTCAGCCTCTGCTTTTCGGGCAGCCATGATTAACCCGCCAAATGAAATGTTTTGTTTTAAACTGTACAAATTCTTTAAATGTTTTTTGGATCTGTATTAAGATGGTAATTTTTAAATTGTTGTGTATTTGATACTATTGCATGTTCGACATCTTATGTTTAATGCTTTTTTGTATGCATATTTTATGTCTTTTATGTGGACCTCGTAAAGAGTTCCGTTATCATAATAATAATAAACTTGAAAAACTTGAAACATAAGACTTCCCTTAATTTGTCAATAATTTGCAATTCAAAAGTACCATCTTTTGGAAACCTCAAAACACCCTCTTTTTCAGTAATCTTGCACCATTGGTGAACCCACATACATGTATTTTGTCCCAAATTATTAGACACAAAATGCACAGGTGTTCCTTCAGGAGCATCGCCAATAAAAAATGAATTTTTCACTTTACCTCCTAACAGCTTCTTTAAGCCTTCAAACAATTTCATTTTTGCAATAGTTCAATGCAATTTCTCTTTTACAAAGCTGTCAGTCTCAATATCAGTCAGTTTTACTCCTACCACTGACCCTCCACAAAATCTTACTGCAATATTTCTCTTAATCAATAGCTCTATTAGTAACAACATAAATACATTTGCTACTCTGTCTGTTGTGCTAAATAAAGGATAGATTTATATTCACTGCGAGTAACACATTCCGCTTACCCTTCAAAAAGTAAGACTTTCCGTTTACTCTTCAAACACTACAGGTAAATCCCTTCCGCCTACCTTTCACACAAGCTCAGAAGAACCTGCTACTCCTTTGGACTTATCCTTCAGGATATATCTTAGGCCAAAGTTTCACCAGCAAACCCTTTTGCTGTCAATCAAGCTCAGAAGAACCTGCTACTCCTTCGGTGTGACCCTTTCTAGGTGATATCAGACCAAAGTTTCACCAGCGAACTCTTTGCTACAATCACTCACACAGAAAATAGTCCCTAATTTAACACTGCCAGCCCTACCTAGCTTCTCAGTGTTATTCCAACAGACGAGTAACCTCAGTGCAGTGTGGCTTCCATTTACCACCCGCTATTCCTTCCCGGGATTCCACAGGTGTGCATACCTGCGTGTTCAGACAACATGGAACACAACACTAACTTAACATAAAGAGTTAAAAAATGTAATCAATAACCAAAAATTATGTCCTATGAAATTACCAATATAATCAATAACACCATCAATTCAAAATGAGCAAAATTTTACCAACAGTAAAAATCCTTACTATTTTCAACACTTCAAAAAAACATCCTAGCATATTAACAACATTTCACAACCCTATTGATACTCACACCACTTCTTGCATCACCTTCCAGTACTGCTTTGCCAGTCTTCAGGTTCTGAGCATTGGAGTCAGGAATCAGGACTTGGACATTTATCTAACTTGGGCAACTATTTTATTTCCCTTCTTAAGGTCAATGATCCATTAGTTGAGTAGTTGATGGTGAAATCAATAATCATTCATCACCAAACTAATCAATAATAACCATCCTCTGATTACCAAAAACTGATGGGGCGGTAATTTCTTCTGGTAGTTTCTCAATGCAAAACCTTCATGCTACCTCTAATTTACCACTCAAAAGGTGTTGGGCCCTTCACACCATGTATTACCTTCAGAAGACTTTTAATAATCATGAACAGTCATAAATGCAATTATTATTTAAGCCAATAAAGAGAGTTGTTGAGTATTTAAAGGGTTTTATTTTCTAGTCAAAAGTCAATTTTTCTCTGACCCTTTATTCATTAATAAAATATCAATCAGGTTACAGAATTTGGAAAACAGGAAAAATAGCATTAATACAGAACATATTACAGTCTGCATATAAGCATTACATATAGGAAATAAATTGTGGCGCAAAATGTCATTCAAAATTCTTAAAGAGTTTCTAAGAAAAAATAGTCTTGCAAGGCTAATCAAAAATCAAATAGTTTGCAAAAGTCTCCCATTAAGAGAAATAAATGCATAAGTCAAAAAAAATCTTTTCAGACCTAATTAATTAGTCAAAGCATAAACCTATAGTTTAGCATCTAAATCTAAAAAGCCTTTCTATCTGTTTGGTGCCCTGTGCATCTCTGTGTCTAAAAAGCAAAAATGAGCAAGACAGCCCGCCCTTCACCAGACCTGCAGTGCCAAGATATGACGTGGAAACAAGAAACCTCCCCCTGACACTCCTTGGACGCCACTCCTCCCTTCAGCAATCTCCCGGGACGTTTCTCGTACCTAACCCATAGAATGAAGCAAAGCCTAAGCCAAAATGAGCAAGAAGCCAGCTGAGCTAAGAAAGCCAGCCCCTCCTCCGGAGAAGTCAGAATTTATACACAAAATTTTGGCAGACTACACAAAATGTTTCAACTTCAGGAAAACCTGTACGTGATTGGTCAGTCACGATGGCATGAGTTCTCACAACCCTGACTCATTCTAAAAAACCTGACTTTACCAGTTTTAACAAAAGAAGCATACATGAATAATACATTTATAAACATTTGCAACATTTACTAGGAAAAATGTTTCTATAGTTCCTTCCTTCCTTTCACAGTGCAGTCAGATGGATACTTTTAACTAACTGGTACATTGGCACAGTCACAAGAATGTACAGTTCAAGCTGTCCTTGACTCCTTCCGCAATTTGAGTCAAGCTGCCACAGTCTGCGCATGCTCTCTTCTCTTTCAAAGCAAGCCATAGCCTTGCTGGTTTCACAGGCAGCCATTTAATGGTAGGCCCCAAAATAAAACAAACACAAAGATAATATTAATTTCATGTAAATCAGACCATTATGTTTCCCAACTCCATACTAATACTCCTTATAAATGTTTACCTAGCCAAGCTACTAGTGTAAAGCAGCTTTTCTATTATTTATGACAACATGGCAATGTGCAACAAAGAAAAAGAGATGTTATTAACTGAAAATATTTATCAAAATATGCAACAAGTCAAAGTCTATTAAGACAGGAATAGTACATTTAGACTGCAAGGGATGAGCTGGGAAGAGAGAAACACATTCTATTAATCTTCAAAGCTAAAAAGGTCACTTTTCTCTACATTGCAAAAACACATGTTAATTCAGCAAAAGCATTTTAGACTGAATAGGCCTCACTTTCATATTTTTCATGTGCCATGTTTTTAACTTGCACCAAAAGGTGCGTGGCAATTTAAATGCAGTCTGTTTGAAGCACAAAAAATAAAACCATGCCTGACTGCAGATGAAATCTGCTCCAACAATGCGAATGTGGTTAGACAACTAGGAAAATGTGTGGGTGGTTGACTTAAACTGGAGAATGACTGCTTGGCCCGAATGCTTAATGCGCAGATTTGGACACCGCAAGTTATTATTGACTCTGAGAACAGAACCAGCAACAGAGAGGAGGGGGCCAGGCAAGCCATGAAATTGGGAAACTCTGTAACCTGGTTCCCATGCCTGGAGCTGTGGCACTGGCAGCACCTAAAAGCTAACAGGAATTCAGCACAGAAAAGTTAACTCTGATGCTCCAGGGAAGTGCGGCCATAACAAAAATAACACATTTGAGTTACTTTACCCTTGATGATTGACACTGGCAGGACTGTATAGGATTCAGAATTCGATTCTGAAACATGTTGGACCCCACACATCGGAAGCATGCAAAATCTACCAGCCAGGGACGTTTTAAGGATTTTGGGGACCCTGGGCAAAATGTATTTAGGGGGCCCCTGTTCGGAACAGCTTTGATTTTTTTGATCCAGTTTCAGCTCTTTCATGCCCTCTTTGGTCAAATTCTAAATGTGTGTACATCTGATATTCAGCGATAGTGATGTGTGTTTTCAGTATTGTAACACAGCAGCAGCTCACCAATATTACTGAAAATAATCTCTGTCACTCACACCCTCCCATTTCTCATATGTGAGGTCCTGTGTTGATCTAAATGAAACTTTTGAAATGGATGTTGCATGAAACAAAAACATTATGCAAAATATCTGTCATAAACTCTCACACATGAAAAAATGAATGATACAAAAAACGATTTTTACAGCAATCTGTTATTCAAGGTCATCAGGGCAAGACTCTCTGCAGAACATAGCTGGTCCAATCAGGGGGGCCCCTGAGAGACTGGGGCCCTGGCCAGTGCCCACTTTGCCCATACCTTAACCCCTTCGCTGCTGATGACGAGCTCAGCTCGTCATCAGCCACGGGTGGCGTATGCTGATGACGAGCTGAGCTCGTCATGTAACGCGGAAAAGGGAAAACAGCCGCACAGCGCAAAAATCGCCGCAGCAGCGATGCGGTTAAAACGTGTCTGCTACCAGCCTTCAAAAGAGCGCTGAAAACAAAAGTTTTCAAGGAAGCTATGAAAATTACAACTTTCTGCTGGGGATCCCGCCTCCTATGGGAAAGGACCTCCTCGCCCCACCCTTCCCATATGCAAGATGGTGTTCTCCACTTTATCCTTCCTTATCCACTGTGCTTTGAAGTGACCATGGTGACATGTTGGTACATAAAATAAATAAATGAATATACATTGCTCCTACATTTTGAAATTGTAAAATGTAACAGTTGTATCTTCTGTCTATTGATACAATTTCAGGATTGCCAGGACCGAGAGGGATGCAGGGGCCACCAGGAAAGGCCGGTCCACAGGGCATCAAAGGAACAGCAGGCTCAAATGGATCAAACGGGTACCATGGCCAAAAGGGACAAAAGGGAGACAGCTCAGCACAAGGTAAGTTAATTTTTGTGTTTTGATAGGCACTGGAACGGCACATTGAAGGATACCAGTTACACTTGTACAGTAAGCTTTACTAGTGTACTTACCCTAGGAAGAGGTAGCTGTGCAGAGAATGTCCCTTTCTGCAAGATCAAACAGATGGGCTGCCTCACCCTTTGTTAAATATAAGGTTGATAAGTGAGTGTGATTGTAGGGAATCATGCTATTGAAATTTGTGTGATTCGCCTAGATGCACACTAGTGGTAATTATGTTTTTGATCATAAAGGTTTGTGGAGTTAAACAGAATAGAATGGGTTTGGATGTGCTTAAGATCAAGAACATTGGGTGCTCTGTCTCAATTATGCAAAGTTATGTAGTTATACAATGAAGGCTAATCAGAAGAGTCCATTGTTGTAATTTGAAAGCTGAGCAACATCAGAGGTCAACAGAGGTGAGAATAAAAGCTAGTGTGTAATAATGAAAATTTGCTTAGCCTTCATTCTGGTAAGTTTAAATTCTATTAAGGACTCTGAGGTGAGGATTATGCCTTCTTCCTTCGCTTTATTCCTACACAGCAGCAAGAAACAAACAGTAACAAAAACTACATTTCCCATGAACACTTGGGAAAGCAAAAAGTATTATCAGGAGTCCTTCGTCTGTGTCCGGAGTCTGACCATCTCCCATCATGCACGGCTGCTGTTTCCTCTTCCGCTTTCTTCGCATGAAGCACATCTAGTTACATTCTCACGCAACCTGTTTGGGATCGTCGTTTCCTGTGAAAGAGGCAGTGTCAGAGGCAGAACCTCACTCAGCAGAATATATCCCCTGGAGAGAAAACAGTGCAAAACATCAACCCTCATGAAAGCAGAAAAAACCCATGAATGATTTACTTACATTCCTTAGGGGAAGTGTCCACTTCTTGGAAGCCATTGGGAGGGATAATCCTCGCCTCCGAGTCCTTAATAGAATTGAAACTTACCAGCACGAAGGCTAGGCAAATTTTCATTCTATGCCAGGACCCGAGGCTTCGGATTATGCCAGTTCAAAGGTTGTCGACAACTAGCCTTGCCACCTCCAACATGGGTTTAAAATAAAACCTCTTCAAGGTGGAATCTTAGGACCAATCGGCCGCTTGCATCAGATCCTCCAATCTTGCCCCTAGGGCGAAAGCTTTAGAGGCCATCGCCCCTCTCGCTGAATGAGCACCAAATTGTTTAGTATCAATCCCCTTACCTGCATTACCAAACGCACCCACCTGGCAATTGTTGGGAATGAAACAGCCTTGTACGGTTTACATAAGGCAATGAGAAGCTGTCTTTCACACGGAGGGTGGGTATCATCAGTCATGCCTTCGTAAGCACGGAGGCACTGCACTACAAACAGTTAAGGGGAATCTGGAAAGCCGGATATGAAATAACCCTTATGTTGGACTTAGTCCGCCTACTCACTGTGAAGGACACTCCGTCCGGGGAAAAAACTCTGGCAGAAATGTCTAGGGCTCGTACGTCCGAAACCCCCCTGCAGGAAACCAGGCACAACAGCATTGCCAATTTGACAGTCACTTCCTTAGGCGTAAGAAACCTATTCGGCTGCCAAGAAAGGAAGAGCTTCAAAACTCTGTTCACGTTCCAGAGGACGGAGTAGCGTGGCTCCGGGGGCAGTGAGAGGCGGATCCCTCTCAGGATCCTGCACACCAAGGGGTGCTCTCCCACCGGGGAACCCAGCACTACCGCATGACCAGCTGAGATTGCCGAACGGAAGGTCTTGGTTTACCGATAGGCCTTTCCCTCCCCCCAAACTCGCTAAGAAATTAAGTATGTGGACTGCATCTGCCCCCACAGGATTAAAACCCCGTTGCACACATCAACGGCACCATCTATGCTAGGCTGACCTGTATCTCCTCGTCGTGCTATCTGCCCATGCCTTGGAGGAATGTATGACGTTACAACGCATGCTTTTACCACGCATGCTGTTACAACGCAAGTATTACAACGAAAACCTTTACAACGCATTACACTTGGGGGTGCTGGATAGTGAATAGCTTAATTTACTATTCCAACTCCAGTCCCCATGGACACTAGGGAAGGTGTTGGATAGTAAATTAAAACTATTCCTTATCCTAGAGCACCCTCCAGTGTAATGCGTTGTAATGGTTTTCGTTGTAATACATGCGTTGTAACAGCACTGCGTGGTAAAAGTTGCGTTGTAAAGGTTGCATACAGCCTTGGAGAGCAGGTCTTCAGCCTTTCCTGAAAGGCCTGGGAGAGACCAACGACGCCGGAGATACTCCAGGCCATCAGCCTCAGCGAACCCTCCTTGACCAACCGGTGGGGAACCAGGTCTGGATTGAGCAGAATGTGAGGAGAGTGGGGGCTTAGGATTGGAAAATCCCAAGAAAATTCCAGTACAACCGGAAACCAAACTTGAGACCTTCCCCATGGTGTGATCAACACTACCTCTGCCAACTGACGCCGCAGTAACGCCGATATTCCCGTTATCATTGAGAACAGGGGGAACGCATACCCCTGCTCGCTTGACCAATCCTGGAGGAAAGCATCCGTCACTTCCGCCAATGAATTCGGGCGCCAACTGAAGAACCTCGGGAGTTGATGGTCTAGGCGCGATGCGAACAGATCCACTGAGAAGGGACCCCATGTCTCCGACAGCAAGGAGAACACCTGAGGGTCCAGCTTCCACAAACTGGCATCCAGAAGGTGCCGGTAGTGCCAATCGGCCACCTCGTTCTGCCGACCCGGCAGATACTCCGCTGTGACCGATACTTGACGGTCCAGGCAAAAGTGCCAGAAATCCCTCGCAAGGTCCGCCAGCATCTTTGATCTGGTACCCCATCAGATGGTTGATATATCAGACCGCCGAGACATTGTCCATCCTGTGGAGGACACACAACTGCACCCCGTCCTTCGTCCAACACTGAACAGCAAAGGACCCTGCTAGCAACTCCAAGCAGTTGATGTGTAGCAACTGCTCGTGAGTGGACCAGGCATCACCTGCGGAAAAATCTGCGCACCTGGCCCCTCAGCCGGAGCGTCTGGCGTCCGACTCGATAACTATGTTCGGGGCTGAACCGAAAATCGCACAGCCATTCCAGGCCTCCATGTGCGTGAGCCACCAGTACATTTCGTCTCTTACCTCCTCTGACAACGGAATCAGTTGAGAATACGTTAGGCCCTTCCTGAGGTGATAAGCCTTCAGGCGCTGCATGGCCCGATAATGAAGGGTACCTGGGAATATGGCTTGAATTGAGGATGAAAGGAGACCTACCAATCGCGCCAACTGGCGTAGAGGTATCTGAGGTTTCGCTAACGTCTGGCGTAGTTCGAGCCTGATCTTTGCCATCTTCCTCGTGGGAAGACTCAGGGTGGAAGACACTGAGTCTATGCTGAACCCCAAAAAGGTTGCACGTTGGACGGGAACCAAAAGGGACTTCTTGTTGTTGATAATGAAACCCAGCCCCTGAAGGAGGTTGACTGCAATGAGCAACTGGGACGACAGCCGCTTGGGACACTGGTCCATGAACAGCATATCGTCCAGGTACATGATCATCCTCGTACCCCGTGCTCGCAAGAACTCCACTACCGGCTGAAGAACCTTTGTGAAGCACCAAGGAGTGGAGGAGAGCCCGAAAGGGAGTGTAGTGAATTTGTAAACCTGACTGTCCTACCTGAATTGGAGGAAATGCCGATGAGGTGGGAAAACCGTCACCGTCAGGTACGCGTCCTTGAGGTCGAGGCTGACCATCCAATCGGATAGACGCAACACATCTCGCAGGAGGTGAATACCCTCCAATTTGAAATGGCGGTATACCAGCCACTCATAAAATTCTTTCAAGTTAATAAATGGCCGCCGGCCACCGTAGACCTTGTCGATCAAAAAGAGATTGCTGAGAAAACCCCCAGGATGTTCTCAAGCGCAACAAACCACCCCTTTTTGGAGGAGGGCGAAAACCTCATCGCACACCAAGTCTGCATCTCGCTGCGAGAAAGTAATGGGGCAGGGGTGATACAGCTGACAGGGGCGGCCATGAAACTCGAGCTGAAAGCCCTGGACCGTGTGTAGCACCCAAGCATCGCTTGTAAGGGAAACCCAACTGCGCCAAGTGCCCCCCTACCCGCAAGCCTGCTGAGGGCAGAGCACTCACCTCTTCCAGCACCCTGCTGCTGTCCTCTTTGGCCTCCTCGGCCACGGAACCTTTGTCCTCTTGTCGGGTAGAAATCATTGAAGCAGGTGTTGTCCAGGAACTGCCCGCGGCCAGAGCCTTGCCCAGCTAGGAGATGTTGCCACAGCCAAACAAGGGACCCCTGCCACGTCTGGCCCTTTAAAAAACCTGTGGGGCAAAGATCTTTTTAATGTTGGACTGTGCCCTGTACAGGGAAGTGAATGTTGCTACAAACTTGCCTAATTCCTTGATGAAAGGGTCCCCGAACAGACCCCCTTGCGCCACTGAAGAGGCAAGGTCACCCAGCTTAGGGTCGATCTTATTAGGGAGCGACCTCCGCCTCTCCATTGAGAGGGCGCAGTTGGCATTCCAGCGTAACACAATGGCCTGCTGCGCCCAATTGGAGAGAACCTCCAGGGAGATAAGGTCCCCCGACACCTTGGACTCCTCGGCCATATCCAGAATTTTGGTCATAGGCCCTACAGCATCCAGCAGCTTGTCTTGGCAGTTATGCCACAAGCGGTTTATACCCTTCCTAGGGTCCCTCACAAAGTTTTCTAAGAATGTTGCTATTTTCTGGTCAATTTCAGGAGTCAGTCAGTTAGAAAATACTTTATTCGGTTAATTTAAAACAATAAAAGCATGCTATACATAAATTTGGATTATTAAAACAGTGATTCACAGCAAACGTTTCAAACATTAAATAAATATCAAAATCGGTTAATTACATTTTTAAGAATCCTCAGGAGTCAACGCCACCTTCCCTTCTGATGTGGGGCGAGGGCACTCCGCCCTAAGGCGGCTGCGAGCGTCCTTATCCACTGGTTTACGCATTCGGCTCACCACATACTGGGCCACTTTATCCCCAGGCACCCAGTCCGAAGACCAAGGGTCGACAATATCATCCGGGTCCAACATGTCAGATGGCCCCGCCGAGGCAGGAGTCTGGGTAGGAAGCCAGGACCGAGGGGAGCATGCTTCCTCGTCTGTGTCCGGGCCATCATCCCGTAGCTCCGGGGACACAGTCCGAGGGGTTAGTGGAAAGCTATCAGCCGGGGGCAATGGGACTAGTTGGGGAACCTCATGCGCTAAAAATGCTCTTTTAACAAGCACAAAAACCTCAGTGTCTACCCCCTCAGTGCAAGGCTTCTTACTAGGGGGGGAGGGAGAGGGTGCCGGGGCAGGGGCCGGGGCCTGCGTGGGAATAAGGGCTGCCAGCTTTGCATAGGCTTCATCCAACCGTGCAGAAAGACGCTGCTCTGGGGGAATCATGGCCTGATCCACAGCCTTGTAAACAGAGTCATCCACTGCCTGATAAAAGTCATCATCCCAGGGGATGTCGTTAAGAGGGTCCTCCTCTGGGTACTGGCTCTGCTCCCCCTGCATTACGAGGTAAGGTAGGCCCGCAGGTACACAGGAGCTGTGGGCAGCAGAAATTAAGGGAACCCTCACGGGCACCGATTCAAGCTGGGAGGGTGCCCAGACAAATGTGGGTGGTGCACAGCACACAATTGAAGGGATTGAAGGGACTAGCCCTGGGGACGCTTCAGCCCTCACTATCACAGGGCACCACCTGGGAAAGCACCCCACCACACCACAAAGACAGGTGCAACTTGCGACCCCGCAGGGTGTCCAAATACACAATGTACAGACCCACCAGGGTATTCAGGGCAATGAAAAATGGGAAAAAAACGACCCCTCAGGGTGTCTGACCGGATGGCAGGAGGAGGGAAAGGCTCCATGTGGGCAGCGCGTAAAAAAAGCTGTGAGAAATGCCTCACACTTGCCCCCTAGCGGTAGGAGGATCACACAGCACTGTCAAGTGGGCTCAAAATCGCGTTAGGAGCGCCAAACCGTCCCGCGATTAACAGGGGAATCTGAAATACAGAAATATGCAAGTGCTTAACCACTAAATAAAAACGCTACATTAATAACCCCCAAAACCCAGGAGAGAAGAGAAAAGAACACTTATCTTGCTACTGAGCAGCGAAGAAAGAGGAAGAAGAATCAGCAGCAGTGCATGATGGGAGCTGGCCAGAGTGCGGACAAAGACGAAGGACTCCCGATAAGACTTTTTGCTTTCCCAAGTATTCATGGGAAATGTGGTTTTTGTTACTGTTTATTTCGTGCTGCTGTGTAGGAATAAAGCAAAGGAAGAAGGCATAATCCGAAGCCTCCGGTCCTGCCATAGAATTGTGTGATTAGATATGCATTTGTACAGAGTAGGCTCAGTTGTAATGAATGCTTATATTTTGATGAAAAGCAAGTAACGAGGGTTCATCAAAGGTTGATCAACCTCGAAAGTGTCCACTGCCCTAACCATACCTCATAAAGACTGCCCTACACACACTGATGTCCATTCAGTACCATCCTAATTCCCTGGTCCATGCCCCATTTAGAATATATTCGAATGCTGTCATTCAGACAATTGCCCAGGCTCAAAATGAGATACGATTTTCGGGGTCAGCTGATTTTGTGGCCTATCTTGACTATGCTATGTTAAAGGCATCCTTATCCAATTCCAACTATGAGTATTTGATTAATCCTCACACTGATTGACAATATGTCTTCTATGGTACTCACCACAGATCAGGTAGAGCAAAATTACTGTGTGGAATTCCACTATGCCTGATCACGAGCGTGCTGGCGTTTCCACACCCAGTTTCCTGGGGCCTGCTTTTACAACCAGAAAAACTGTTTGATAAGATCACTTGAGGCTTTCACTGAAACAGCAGCAACGCCTCTGTTTCCATCCCTGCCAAGTTTTTTTTGGCAAGCATGGGGAGTTACCAGGTCCACCTACAAGATCACTTTCTTTCCATTCCACCTACACTTTCAGATCCCCTCCCTTCACCCCTGCACATCATTACCCCCGCAGCTCACATATACCATTTCCTGTTAACACCCAAGGAACATAGTTCCATGTTGGTTTGCGCCTGGTAAAAGAGGATCCACATGGTTATTCCCCATTCCCTGGGGTTCAACCTGTAATTCCACAGTCATGACAGGATATTACCATATGGTACTGGTAGGTGCAGGAGCGGAGATTGCACCTCACTAGCACCATGACACTATGAATAATGGCTTTAGTGATGTTAGTTTCGTCTGCAATCGTGTTGTTTATTTGTGCATAAAGGAAGCCCTGATATTGTGAGGTTCATATGGCACTGGATAAATCTGCAGAGGGTCAGAGAGGCTACCATTATCATTTGGTTTTGGGGAGCAAACACCAAAATGGCAGGTCCTCATAATCTGATGCTTCATTCCACCATTTATGATGGTTTGAATCCCCATTTAGCTCCACATGGATTCAAAGGTTCACTGCGCCCAGTGGCTAAATAAATCTCTGCCCTTCAGCAAGGTCAGTTCGTCCAGGAACATCTTCTGAATATAAAAGTATTGAATATGTCTCTAGAGCACACAATTTAAGTGATGTGAAATTTTCTACCATTGTAGTATTCCTAGATCAAACACGGTGACAAGTTATAGTCTGAATGCAGTGAAGGTTTCCTAATTTCCTTCTTAATTGCCCAAGAAAAAGGTGGCTCTTTCCTGTACCCTTCAAAGTAACATATGTGAATGGTGTTAACTGTCTCCTTAGTAGTGCTCCAGTTTTGAGAAAAAGACCAGAAAAGGCAGGGACAACACTCCCTGGCAAAAGTCCCAATTATTAATTAGAGATGATTCAGATTCAGATTCAATTTTTATTGTATAAAATTATTAAAAATTATTACAAAATGCATTTTGATCATCATTAAAAATTAAAAGCTCGTGTGTGACTTATAACTATTAGAGTCTGTTGGCCACATGAAAAATGAAATGTCATGTATTTCATTTTGGTGCTGTAATTCCCTGTTCAGCTTGCTGTAGGAGAGGATGTGCTTGCATCATGTATTTAACCCCCCTGCAAGCCAACATAGGAGATGATCCATCTAGGCATCGAATTACGGTTTGCTTACATGTCCGAATGTTCAATTTTTAAAAATGTTCTTTAAAAGCCGTCTCCTCAAATCCATCAGTGCCGGGCAAACACATAGTAAGTGAGTTAATGATTCATTTTTATATCCACATAGACGACAATGACAATTAGAGATGAATGATGGTAGGAGTTGAAAAGCTTGCACCAAAAACACCCAAATTTAGAGTTGAGTAAGAACCAAGCACAGATCTTCTAAAGACAATGACATTCCAAAGGAATTCAGCTGTAGAAAAAGTAAAGAAAAAATCAAGAATAAAAAGACTGCTGAGTGGCAAAAGACATGGCAAAAATAAGGGAACATATGTGTTGTGATATATCCATTGCCAAGGAAGGTCTCCTTATACATGATTTCATTGGAAATTACATCACAGAAACAATGGATCTTGTTTTGAGAAATGTAGTCCTATCTTGGGATGGGAAAACAGTCACTTGTAAAAACAACCATTTTGCATAGCATTATATGTTAATCTAGCCACAAACGACAACTTGAGGAATATCGTGCATTTAAAATCCGAGACAAAGATCTCCATGTTTGACATTATTCAAGCCCCCTTTCCTTTACCACCACCTTCCCTGGCTGATGCTCTATGCAAGCCAAGGAACACTCCTCCAGCTGACTACCACCATGGATATGCAGACACTGATCGAGCAGCATTGGGAAAATTCCTGCCCATATGCTGAGCCTGAAGACCAGAGACATGCTGCCTCATTGGATGCTGAGTATAAAGAGCAGAGAGGTGCTATCATCTGCTCACAGGATGCAGAGTCCAACTATAAAATCTCTGTATCCAGTGAGTAACCACTGTTTGTATGTGCTTAACTTAAAAAGTCCTATTGTTCCTTTTACAGTTTAAGTCTATATATTAGGCAGTGGGATGTTTACTTTGCATGCACCTACATACAGGGGCAAACACATTGATGATGATGGTGATAGCAATCTTTAGCGCACAGAGCTCCTCCAGGGAGTGTTCCTGACATGAATTAATAATGTATCACTTTCTAAACATCTGTAGCAGAGTAACAGCAATTACAGTTGTTGACATCATGTTGGACTTATTTTGTAGGATTTTGCAGATCATGGGGTGTTTCTATAATGCAGAACACTGGCATATTTAGATCATAACATATCATAAACAAGTCATTTATTTAATGGATGACAGACTCGTCTCAGTCCAGATGCTGTGAGGATCACAGTTTCTGGCATGTAATATGCAGGTAACAGACATATGGCTTATTTTATATGTTGGTGGAAAGCGCTCTATTCTTCAACGGAGTATCCTTACCCTATAATGGTTCATCTGCCTGATTTAAATGTGGGTGGACCTTAGGTGTAACCACAACTGAGACTACTCTGTCACCACCATGGTAGCACTCCTTTGACGGCCCGATGAATTAGGTGCTGTCAAAGGCTGACCTCTATGTCCGCCAACATGGGCAGATATAGAGGTCAGTTTCAACTATCCTTCACCACCTGGAAAACCTTGGAGTTAATTGGCAGTGAAAACTGTCTAAGACTCCTTGCCATGGGTAATAACTCGGAGGGATTCTTTTTTTTATTTATTATGCTTAACAAAATACGTTTGATGGACAGCTCCGTCATGTTAACGGAGTGATGTGTCAATCTTGAAAAAGCATTGAGAGGAACTGATGTGACAGTGGTCCATGCAGATACTTCAGACATGAAAGCTGGCTTGGGAGTCATTTTCAAATTTGGCAAGTGATTACTCCATCAAGAAGATGAAGTAATCTACTCCATTGCTTTGGTAGAGCAAACTATATCCACCATTTGATAAATGAGGACTTTAGTTCCATAGAAGAGTCAAGTGTAGGTGGAGGATCCGAATTAGAATTCTGAGCCCTGTTGTGTGTGAAATCACTGCTTTATGGGTAGGATAACTTCAAAAGACATTGCAGATTATTAATTCTTCGTGCTATTTTTTTTATTTGTTTAAATCTTAAAAACTAATAAAAAACGTTAAAAAAGTCCATGAACAGGTTGTAATGTGTCATAGCAACATTTGTGTGAAAGAAACAAGGCCAATAATGTTTTTCTTGGATTAAGACTGCTCAACTCTAAAGTCTATTTGGGTGATGCAATTGGAAAAAATAGTTAGAATGAAATCCATGATAGGTTGTGATATTTTAATTTGCTAATTTTCTGGTAGAAGAAGGTAGTAGTGGTACTTTATTCGATAACATTTTTATCATAAAAGTTGGCATACGTTACAATACAAAAGGAACCACCATACGTGCAATCAGCTATAGATTAAAAATACAACATTTACGCACATTATATTAAAAAAGTAATATGTACAATAAAAACACAAGTATATAGTTACATAAAAACATCATACAGAAATCCGTTAAAAGAATCGTCTACTGGGGCATGTACTTTAGCCGGCGCATGCGGGTCTGCCATGCGCTACCCAAAAACTTTGCTACTCCACAGATCAAAGTTAGGGAGGAAGTATCAGTAATGAATACCCGCAGGGCCATCCTGTGACACCTAAGGCCCAGCTCCTAACATATTGGCTTTAGCCAAGTCTTTCTTGCGCCCCTATACGCTGGGCATGCAAAGAGGAGCTGAGCCACGGACTCCTTAGGGGCTGCACACCCAGAGCAAGATTTAGCCGGTGGGCTTAAGTTCTTCCGCCCTTCCGTAAATTCATTCACCGGTAGGGTCCCGAATCTTAATTTTAAATAGAGTGATCTATCCAGAGGTTTTTGTATAAAATCGAGGAACGGTTCAAGTTTCCTACCGGGTTTAAACTCTAGGAACTGCTCTGAAAGGATACCCCCTTTCCCTCTACATAGGTTCTCCTCCAGTACCCAATCCCAGTATAATTTCTTCACTACTTGCTTCGGAGGGGGTGCTTGGCTGGCCCATACTTCATGCAAACCTAATTTTAAGACCAGCTGTCTGAGATTGTTCAACCACTTGATCTTGTTACTCAAATTGAGTGTGATTAATTCGTCCAAGACAGCCGCATAGTTTGAGAGTTCTGGGGTCCTCCTTACTCGAACCCAGTAAAGTAATGGGCGCAGACAAGCTATATCCCTTAGTGACCGCCTACCCAAATCTTGTCGTAATGGATTTAACGGAGTGGAGGTGGGGAGTGACACCAGTTCATGGAATAACGTATTTTCTGATCTCACTAGGTCAGTAGTATTCTCGAACCCCCACAACTCTGTTCCAAAAAGTGCCGTAGGCAGAGCCTGACCATCATACACAGAAAGGGCCAGAGCTACAGGTTTGCTCGTAGACTCTCACTGCTCCCGCAGGATCGCTCCAGATACACGCTTGTGATTTAAAAGCATTTTGGCCAAATGGTCCCTCCAGTTCATCCGACTATTGACCCTTACCCCCAAGTAGTCGAATGAGTCAACCAACTCCAATGGGGTACCGTTAAGGGAGACATTGTTCTTAAATCTCTTAGAAGGAGAGAAGGCCATGAGCTTTGTCTTAGAGGTATTAATGGTGAGACCTCTGTCCTCACAGAATGAGCTGAAGCGGTCCAACAGCTTTTGAAGGTCAGAGGGGGTTTTTGAAATCAGGAGGGTGTCGTCCGCAAAGAGTAGGGTAAGTGTTTTTTCCCCCGCCAGGGTTGGGGCGTCGGCTGGGTCCTCCCTCAAATGGTCCACCACCCCATTCACAAAGAGGGAGAACAGAGTCGGCGCTATCACACATCCCTGGCGGACTCCCCTTCTCACAGCCACCCTCTCTGTCAGCTGGCCCTGGAATCCCCATCTAATCCTTGCTTAGTTCCCCTCGTGTAATTTCATGATGAATTCAAGGACGGTGAGAGGGAACCCCATTGTTTATTATACGCTCCATAACCTGGAGCGTGGCACTAGATCAAAAGCTGTTTTAAGATCTATAAATGCCAAGTACAGGCTACCCTTCCCGATGGTCACGGTCTTCCAATAGATAGCAAAAAATCGGAAGACCTGGTCCATCGTGCCCACCTTCTGTCTAAATCCCGCTTGGAAGTGGGAAAGGATGTTCTCCTCTTCCATCCAGGACCCTACCCTGGAGATAATGACCCTGCCAACCACTTTCTGGATCACGTCTATCAGACTGATTGGTCTGTAGTTGGCAGGGTCATCTCTCCCCCCCTTTTTAAACACTGTTACCACCTCAGCCCCCTTCCAAGAATAAGGGACATGGTGGCCCCTTGAAATCAGGTTCATTATTAGGGAGATGAGGTTTGTCCATGTTGCAGGGTCATTTAGAAGGGGATCCCCAGGGAGCCCATCGGGCCCTGGCGCCTTTCCCGGGGCCAGATGTTTAATGGCCGTTTTTACCTCATTAACATAGAGGGGGTCTTCTGGAACCTTAGGTGCTCCACCAGCACTATCAAGTACTACTGGTAGAGAGCATGGCTCGACTGCACCGCAGTATAACTCGTAAAAATGTGAATGCCACTGTTGTTCAGTTATATGGTTCGGGATGGGCTCTGCTCCCCCTCCTGGCTTTGTTAATTAAATCCCAGAATAGGGAAGAGTTCTTCATCTGGGAAGCGGATTTAAGATCCTGCCAATGTTGTTCTTCCCATTCCCGTTTAGCTAGCACTAGGGACCTAGCATAGTCCTTCCTAGCCGCTCTAACTAGTGAAGGTTTTTTTTTAAGCAGAGCTGCAGTTAACGCCTTCCTTTTATCCCTACAAAGAGCCGAATACCAGGGATTATTTGATTTTACCTGAGGATGGTTCTTTCTACCACTATTACCCTGAATGATGAAATATTGGCCCACTTTCTCTATAGCACTTTTATACACTAGTGGGAAGGAAAGGCCCTGTAGACTTACAGGTTCAACTGCAAGTTGCTCTAGGTCAGCGATCATCTCTGCTAAGTGCTCGCTAATCTTGCTCAGATTCCCTTCCTGGGATTCACCCTTTCCCATTTTAATCTGCGGTTGAAATTAAAAGGAACAACTTCCTTAGTTTGCATTAGTGGGGTTTGAATTCCTATTTCATTATTTGAGCCCCACCTTAACTTCATGCACAAGGGGTTATAGTCACTATCCTGGGATGGTATTACCTCCATATCAATTAGATCTCGCCACAGGTCAATGTCCAGTAAGATGTAGTCTATAATAAGCCTATTAAAGGTGTTTGCCCTATCTGGGTCAGAGCTTGTCCTTTCATTTAGCGCTCTCAGATTATATTCAAGGGTCAGGGCATTGATCTGTATTGCCCTCTGGGACCATTTTTTAATTGGTTCTAGCGTCAGGGCCGGTATAAACCGTCTAGAGTCTTCCTCCTCTATCCCCAGGGAATCTTCCCTACTTAGGGGTCCAAAGGTGCAGTTAAAATCACCTCCCACAATGGTTTTAGATAGCGGGGTCTATTAGCTATTTCTGACTCTAGGGTTGTTATCGTGTTTGACATTTGGGCCCCAGCAGATCCCCTTGCATAAACAATATATAGATCTATCTTGCTGTCCCTATCTTGCCCTTGGAATGAAAGATGTAAAATATCATCAGATGCCGATTTGTGGACAGTGATGTTCCAGTTTAATGCAATCTTAATCCAGACATGGAGGCCCCCTGCTGGTCTACCCTTCCCTGAACTTACTGCAGGGGTATAGAAAGTAGAATACCCTGATTTATATATGGGGAGCAGACTCCATGTCTCTTGAAACATGCAGATGTCAAATTTGTCGATGAAGTTATTCCATTCTGGTTAGACCACTTTTTTTTTGTAGCCCTGCAATGTTCCAGGAGAGCAATTGTATCACCTTCTGGTTCATTGCAGGGGTAGCATGTATAACTCCCTTACTCCCGTCTCTCCCACTTCGGAATAATTCTACACTATCTGTGCTGATGCTTAATTGATCCTGAGGGGTACTACAGACAACATTACCTACCAAATCCCCATGACCACTACATGTTTGGGGTGAGGGATTCTGCCACACCCGGTGTCATTCGACCTGTTCCAACACGCTGTATCTGTTTCTTTGTGGGAATTGAGAGAGTGAAATCGAATGCGGTTGGTAGACCTCCCAAGGTGATATTCCCTGTCCAGTTTTTGGTGACACAGTGATCTGGCCCTCCTCCCGTCGGATACCTTTCCTTTGACCAGGTCTCCAGTGGGGGGTAGGGTAGAAATATGATAAATGAAGAGGGAAAATTTGGGTGTGAGACCCAAATTGCCACCTATTGCAAATGTATTCTGCTGCCCAGGTACTCCTAAAATTAAATACTACGCAGTTTCCCGTGATAGTTTTAGGCCCAGTCCCTATCCAATCCACCCTTCTTACATACAGTATTTCGGCAGAGGTGTTGGGGGGAAGTGGCCTGTTTGAATTAAGCCATTGTATGCATTTGTTTTTTAATTTGGTGTGATCCTCACTTTTCCCCTGGCTTAGTGGGGGAACCCCGGCAAGGACCACAACGTATGGTAGGGACTCGGCCGAAGGGTCGAGATTAGACAAAACTGATTGGGTCCCCTCCTCTGGGCTAACTCTACTAGATCTCGGTTGACGGTTAGCTGCAACTATTCTATTATCTGTAGACTCCCCCATCACAGTACTTTTCCCCTTCTCAGCTATTCCAGCACTAGTCGAGGGTAGTACAGAATCATGGGTAGAATTAGAAATTCCCTGAGCCAATGGGACTGGTATATTTTGCCACCTGATAATATTTTTGGGTCGGGAATAACAGTAGGCTTGCTGGTACTGTGGTTCCCTGGCGGGCTATTCAACTGCGCTCTCCCTAAGCCTGCATTGTTAATCATAGAAATCAGTCTATCTAACCTAGATGACAAAGGTTTGAAGTAAGAACCAATGATCTGCTCAATATGGGCTTCTAAGTCAAATAGGAGATGCGTCACCCAGACTGGAGTTCCCAGATTGTGTAAGGGCTAAGCATGGGCGAATTTTGCGAATCTCGCGTTCGCGAATTTTGCGGATTTGCGAACTCGCAATCCACAAAATCCGCGAATTCTCGCGAATTTGCTGATTTTTTTTTGTGTTCGCGCGGGTTTCTGCCAGGTCGCGAGGTTTTTGTACAATTTCGCAAACGCGAACTTACCTGTTGGGTCGCAAGTTTTGCGAACTTGTTGTTTCTACGTGTCCAGCCTGTTTGGGACACTCTTCTTCATCACTGCCACCCTCTGTCACCACATGCCACCCTCTGGCTCACCCATGCCACCCTCTGTTTCATCACAGCACCCTCTGGTTGTCCAGTGTACATTATTGTGGCAAAGCACACCTTCCCTGCCTCAAGTGACCTGAATTAATTTGGGGCTGATTAATGTGTCACAGAATATTTTTTTAGCTGGCACCTGCTTCCTTAGTGTTTCCTGATTAGTGATCTTTTGCACTTGCTAAGTGCTTTCATTGTTGCAAAATTAGTTACAACACCTGCCCTGCCCCAACTGACAATAATGAATTAGGGGCTGATTAATGTGTCACTGGATTTGAACTTCCAGCCTGGCTCCTGCTTGTCTCCCTTAGCTGTAATTCAGGACCTTTGTGGCATATGTGTAACTATTCTGAGGGTCAGAGCAGGGTCACATAATAGTTGCAAGTAGGCAACTGAACTCTGGAGGGGCCCCTCAGGAAGCACTACAGGAAATGGCTACTAATGATGAGCTTGAACTTTTGAACCTGGTAAGTAGTTTCAGTTTTGCTAAGATCGTATTTCTGCAATTTAGCGCTTATTCGCGGGGCGCGAAGTTGAACTGGGAAGCCGCGAACAGTGCGAGCAAGCTATAAAATCCGCTGCTCGCGGATTTGCGGATTTTGCGGGAAATTCGCGAATCTCGCGGATTGCGAATTTACCGAAAATCCGCAAAATCCGCGAGCTGAACGGATTTTCCGCCCATACTTAGTAAGGGCGGACCAGCAACAGGCTGCACATCATCCGATATAGTTGCGGATGTTTTAACCAGTTTTTTAATTTTTACTTTTCTTACTTTTCTTACTTTTCATATGAGGCTTAGGGCTTTTCTAACTACAGCTTGCGGGGGAGAGTTAGAGGCATCTGGGATATCCTGAACTATTTGCGCACAAGGCAAATCAGCAAAAGAGCACATAATAGAACTAAAGTCTGGGGGATTAATTGAACCAGCAGAAAAATCCTCAACAGCTAGAAGAGGGCGAATAGCGGGGGGGATGGATAATCGCCTCTCCGTATTCTCTATTGCTGAAGCCACAACTCCAATGGTCTTCTGCAACATCTTATCAATAGCAGTGAGGCTTGGCAAGGGTTGTGTCCTAGCAGCTTGGAGCCTAGTAATACGGCGAGAGGAAGCGGACTTAGACATTTTACCCTTGTCACTCATGGCTGCAATATATTGAAAGGTCACACCTGCACTTTACCCAATACTTAAGCACCAAAAATAGCCACAAAGTCTAAGAACAAAAGATAAAAATCTAGGATCAAAAACGTCCTACTACAACAGTTGCAAAGTGTTAAAACAATAGGATGATAAAATATGCATAATTGCAAGCACCTGGCAAGTGTCAAGTGTCCTGGCAAGACGTTATAGGGGTGGCTCAGCCCAGCCTCGTCCGGCCTCTGGTGGCCACAGATGGCCCGCCCTTTGCCCGGGCTTCGCCCGGCGCGTCCCGCGCATCCTCGCTGGGCGAGGGACCAGGCAGGGCTTTATGCACCTCCTGGCGCCTGCTGATGTAACTTCCTGTCCCAAAGGATCCCGGGGATCGTAGTCTTGCTACCGGACCAACGGAGCCAAGCCCGGCCGGTCGAGGATCAAAAAACCGGAACAGGGGGGCGGAGCCAAGCCCAGCAATGGCAGAAGAGGTGCTCAGAGCAGGGGGGAGACACCAGAGCCCTCACACAATGTCACAAGGTGAACCAGTGAGCTCAGCCCCAGGCGGGGCTTTATGCGCCTCCTGGCGCCTGCTGATGTGACTTCCTGCCCCAAAGGATCCTGGGAATCGTAGTCTTGCTACCGGACCGGCAGAGCCAAGCCCGGACGGTCGGGGATCAAAAAACGGGAACAGGGGGGCGAAGCCAAGCCCAACAACGGCAGAAGAGGTGCACAGATCAGGGGGGAGACACCGCAGCCCTCACACAATGTCACAAGGGGAACAAGGATTAGCTGATTTCTGTGCTCTCCTAAAGAGTGTTACCCAAAGTTTTACTCTAAGGCTCGCTGGGGCTCGCTGTGCGTGGCTCACCTGGGCTCCCACTGCTGTTGCTGCTTCCAGCTGCTTCCACTAAGGGATGGATGACGGTACAATGCGTACCGTCACAACGCGTGCTGTTACAACGCGTCCTTTACAACGCAAGTCGTTACCACGACTTGCGTTGGGGGCGCGGATATCGAATAGTATAATTTACTATTCTAACACCAGTCCCCGTGGACACTAGGGAAGGTGTTGGAATAGTAAATTTACTATTTTTAATCTTCTAGCGCCCTCCAGCGCAAGTCGTGGTAACGACTTGCGTTGTTACGGACGCGTCGTAACAGCACCGCGTTGAAACATCCGCGTTGTAACGGATGTTTCCCTCCACTAAGCCTCCGTCAGTCCGACACTCCAAATAGCTGCGTGTGATTCCCACCACACCAGGTAGCAGTTCACAGCTCCTGCCGCCCAATGAAAAAGATGGAGGCTCCCGCCATGCTAGAGCACTGCACTGCCGCACCTAGGGGCACCTAGGGGCTCCAAACGGCTCTGGATTGCAGTAAGCAGCACCTGCTGCACCTAGGGGCACTTAGGGCTCCCGCCACTCCAGATAGCGGTTCACGGCTACTGCCGCACAAGAAAAAAAACTTTCCGGCTCCCGCCCCACTGAATCTCTGCACACAGCTGCTCCCTCACTGAAAGCAATTATGTGGCTCTCAATGGCTCCAAACTCCGGGCTGAAGGGCTCGCAACTCCCGGCTCTCCTCTCTTCTCTCTCCAAGAGTGACCACTTTAGAGGGGGGCTGCTGTAGCAGGGGAACTCGGCTCGAGGCGCATGTGGGTCCCAAGAGTGCAAAGGAGAGCACTCACCCCTGGCCGCACAAGCTGCTAGAAGAAGGAGGTCTAGGTCAAGATGGTGTCCGATAGTTATATTTCTGCAGTTTTATATAGCACAAAAAAGACGGTAAATTCCTGAGTTAGGAGAGAGTTAGCGCGATTCCAATTATCGCTAGGCCTCGTTGTTATTATCGCGAAGCTGCCTCATTGAAGGGGGAGGGTTACATGCAGGGTGGGAGGGGACAGCTGTTGGGTGGGAGAAGGGGGGTGTTGAGGGGCAATTGGGGTGTAAGGGGTTGGGTGGGCATTTGTTTAAGGGTAAAAAGGGTAAAATGTCAGTTCATAGCACGTGCAGTAGGAACTATGGTGTATATTTGAACTACTTTCTGTATATTAACGGCCAGCGATATATATATACTTTAATGGTGGATAGGAGTCTGGGTATATGTTCATTTAATGTCTGTGGACTGAACAATGTCCTCCAGAGAAAACGCATTATTGCTGAGTTACGATTAATTAACCCCGATATTTTTTGCGTACAAGAAACGCATATTCCTTGGTCTAACTGCAGGATATTATCAGAGCTGGGATTTACACTATTATCGACGTCTAGACAATCCATTATGAATGGGGGAGTGGCAGTTCTGGTGCGCCGAGGTGTAATAGGCATGGGTAGAGAGAGGGTGGATAATCTAGGGAGATGGGCTATCACTGAGTGTATTTTAGGGGGCACCAAGACTACAATTTGCACAGTGTTCGGCTCAAATTTAGATGAAGCTGAGATTCTGAAGTTTTTGAATGTAGAGCTAGCATTGTGGGGGACCCATTTGATATTGTTAGGTATTTTAATATACATGAGGACTCACAGACATGGGAAGCCCCCTTTGCTGAGTATAAAGGTCATAAGCCGAAAGTATTCTTCAGGGCTTTACATCAGTTGTTACAGCATCATGGTCTTGTGGACGGGTGGATGGTATTGAATCATGGGGATCCAGGGCATACATTTATTTCAGCTCCACACAATAAGTTTGTGAGTTTGGATTATATTTTTCTACCTCAATTTTTAGCTTTGGGTGCAAAGATGCAGGTAATGCCCCGTATTACGTCCTATCATGGACCTGTGGTTATGGATTTGGCTCGCTTTAATATTTGGAGGGAACAGCGGTCTTTTACATTTAGCAAAAGACTTGTAACTGATGAGTAATATATATCCCATATTCAACTTTATAAATATAATAGAGGATCTGCTGCCCAACCAATGATTTGGGACTCTTTTAAAGCGGGATTAAGGGGTGAAACACGTAGTTATGGTTGGGCTAAACATAAGTAACAGAAAATATTAATGGCGAATTTACTTGAGGATTTAAGGAAGGCTGAGTGTGAGCTTATTTCAGTGGTTAGTGCAAATCTGGATAGTCAAGCAGCACAAAGCAAGGTAGCCTGTAGCAAGGTTAGGATTAATGGGGTCTGTAGTCAAGAAATACCTACCCAGTTTAAAATACACAAAGCAGAAAGATACGAGTATGGAGAGACAACTGGCAGATGTTTTGCTCAAAGATTGCGAGGCAGGCAGTCATCCCAACAAATCGAAATCCTGGAGGATGGTAGAGGTGGCATAGCATAGACTATGGAAGATTTAATGGAGGTACTTCATTGGTACTATAAAGAATTGTATACTGAAGACCCTATTGTTCAGGGACAGATTGAGCAATACCTTTGCGAATTTGACCTATCTAAGCTTGGACCTGTTGCAAGGGAAGAGTTGGAAGTTCCTATTTCTAAGCAGGAATTGCAGATAGTAGTAGATGGCTTAGCACTAGGAAAAGCAGCTGGACCAGATAAACTTCCCTTGAAGGTCTATTGTATGCTTTTTCCTATTATAAAGGAAGATATGCTTGCCACTTTCATAGAAGCTCAATATGGGAATTCCCCTCCATCTTGGGATGATGCGAATATAGTGCTTTTAAGAAGAAGGATAAGCCCCCTAGACTTCCCGGGTCATATAGACCTATATCATTAATAAATGCGGATGCTAAAGTGTATTAAAAAATATTGGCTACTCGACTAGCGCAAGTCATTCCTTCGCTGATATCCCAGCATCAGCATGGTTTCTTGCCTGGCAGGAGTACGGTTAATCACTTGCATAGGGTTATAGCATTGCTGGATTATGCCACTACATTGCAAAAAAATATAGGTATAATTTTTCTGGGTGCTTAAAAAGCAATTGAACATGTGTCATGGGTGTTTTTATGGGGTACAATGTGCAAGATGGGGTTTGGCCCCAAATTTTTGTTAGCATTACAAACAATGTATAAAAGTCCACGTGCTAAGATCTGTACAATGCGGCAGGAGTCATCTTTTGTATATATAACCAGGGGCACACGGCAAGGATGCCCATGTTCGCCTTTACTCTTTACCATTTATATCAATACATTGCTGCAAAAGCTGGCGACTACTAATGGTATACAGTCAATGGTAGTGGGTCAGCATCAAGCGCATGTTCTTGCCTACGCTGATGATATAGCGGTTGTAACATCAGACCCAGAGCAAGCATTAAGGGAGATTGAATATTTGACTCAGCAGTTTGGGGAGGTTTCTGGATACAGGTTAAACATTTTGAAAACTCAGGTTGTTTGGTTTGATGGGTTATGCCCTGGTGAGGTATGTGTGTCAAAAGAAGTAAGGTATTTGGGGATAAAAATTAGGCTGTCACTCCAAGAGATAGTTGGTGTGAACTGGGCTGATATACTAGAGTCAGTTAGAAGACAACTGGAAAAAGTGGAGTGTCTTCATCTATCAATGGTTGGTCGACGCAATGTCTTAAGGATGTGTATACTTCTCAAGGCAATATACTATTTTTGGACAGTACCGTTAGAGCTGACACAAGCACAACTAATGCAGTTGCAATCTGTTGTAGACAGGTTTATTTGGGTCTGGAAGAAAGCTCAACGTGCTTCAAAATATATGATTCTACCATTGGTACGTGGTGGATGGGAAGTGCCGAATTTTGCTTTTTTTACTATTTGGTTTGTTTTTTGCAAAATATGCAATATTTGATTATTGGGGGTGAAACAAGGTTGTTTGAATCCCCTAATATTTACCAGATGTTATTAGGGGACCAGGCGTGCGAAGCTCTGCTTCAGTTTTTTTAACCAAGTTATTTTAAAAGAACGCGATTTAAAACTTTAATTGCTGCAAATAAAGTCTGGAAGTGGATGCGTAAAACTATATCGATAAATCGGATCTGTTATTATACACCTCTCGACTCTACAGAAATATTCCCTTCAATATTTTGGGATACAACGATGATGATTTGGAGGGATAAGGGGATACGTCGTCTAGGAGACATTTATAGTGCTGGGGGAATTGTTTCTTTTGCGGAATTAGCAGAACAATTTATGATATCCAAGAATGATTTCTTTAAATACTTACAAATACGTGACTTTATTCATTAACACTCCAGACATTTGTCTATTTTAACTATCAAACTCTTGGAAGCTTTGATTAAAAGGGTTAAGAATGGGACACTTTACGATATATTACTGGCAACTCAGTGGGATGATATCGAGACCCAAGGAGAGAAGTGGCGGGATAGATTTGGTAATTCTGGTTCAATTGTGCAAGAATCAATAGATATGGCTAACAAAGTCATATTGATGGCAAATTTATGCCCCCAACACTACAAAACTTTGTTTAATTTATATCATACACCTGCTAAAATGAAGAAGTGGGGCGAAGTTTATGATGGGTAATGTTTTAGGTGTCAGATAGATAAAGCAGACTTTGTACATATATTCTTTGATTGTATTGTGCTAAGACAATTTCTCCTATCTATTGCACAATTTTTGTCGCAAATGACGAAAAGTTGATATCTCTATCTTTAGAGAGATTATGCTACTAGGGGTGGGGGAGAACAGGGAACCCACGCAGACTTGCTATCCATTTCGATACTTTATCTTTATGGCTATGGCCGTTGCAAGATTGTGTATTGCTTCGATGTGGCTGCAACCAGAGGCTCCAACATATGAAATGTGGTGAGCTAAGTTTTATAATGTGTTTAATCTTGAGTTTAGTTTGCATCGTATTAAATTGCTGAAAAAAAAGCAATTAGGAATAAGAATTTGGCAGCCCACGTTACAACATATGGAGATGTAGATTTGAAATTATGCTTTATATGATATCCATGTATTGATTTATTCTCTTGGTTTTTTTCTCTCTTGAATCTTGTAATATTTCAACAGTACTGTGATTATGTGCGATTTACAATTGCTATATGCTATGAACTGAACAATAAATATATATAAAAAAAATATTGTGAAGCTGCCTTCGCTATATTTTCCCATGGTGTTTTGACAACCACGCCTACTTTGCATCCCCTTATCGATGCGAGTCGAGGCGTGTGAAAAACAGAAGCTAAGTCAAGGAAACACGCAGCAGCGTGTCCTTGTAAATAATGCAATATAATTATCGCCGCTTTGGTCCCGAAAAACAGACGCTAAAGCGGCGATAATTGTATCGCCGGCCCTTGGTAATATGCCCCTGGGAGTGCTAATATTTTTAGTAGATCTGAATTTATTAACTTCAGCCATAAAAATAGTTCCTCAAAATGCTGCATACATACTTTACACAGTGCCTCTACCTTAACCCTGGCTGCCAAGCTACCAGATGACTGAGCACAGGTTAATTTGGGGGTATGCTTGTATTTCACCCTGACATGAAATGTGGTTTCTGCTTGAGTAGAATTTCACCCCCCTACCCCTACTAGTAACCCAATTTCTTATGGGTACCAATTCTGATTGCTGTACAAGGGTCAAACTTATTCACAGGCTTTAGGCCTAGCAACCTTCTTAACCTCTCATCGTGTACTGGAACCAAGAATAACATAGTATGTATTCCATGTCTTCTCTGTGACTATGGTGTTGGATTATCATTACTTTCTGGGTCACTGTCTTTACATCTTTCAACATGGCTTGCTTCTCGAAGTTTGAATTTGGTAAATAAGTTACCCTGCAAAGTTAAGCTAGAAGTAAGGTGCAAACTCTATCCTGTAGCCATTTCATACAGTGTTTAATACCCACTTGTCTTTATCAAACGTTCCTACTGGGGATAGAAATTCATGATCCTCATGAACTGCTCTGACCATATAGTCAGGCTTTCGAGTTATGCTGCTGTGGATTATCTGACTGTGACTAGGCATTTGGGCATTGTTGTGACCTAACAACAGTCCTGGCCACAAAAGATACTTTTATTAAGCTGTTGGTTTTCTTTGGAGAAATATCATCTCTCTACCGGATCCCTGAAGATTTGAAGCATTTTTTCTTTCTTTCCCTGCAGAATTTTGGAACACGTTGTTAAATTCCAGACCAAATAGCATGTATCCCAAATGGGGCTGACAATGAATTAATTACATTTCGCTCTGAACAGTTTTCCATAATTTGAGCCACAATATTTTTCCTCCTGCCACTGAAGCTCCTGCTGTTGTAGCAGAGGACTACGCCACTTTAAAGTTGGTGTTCATAAGAAACTGGAAAAGTAGCTCCGTGTTTGCCAGAATCTTTGCAGAATCTATTCCTTCCAGAAAACAATAATTTAGAGCCTGGGCGTTCTTCAGCAATGCCTTTGTTGGTGCACTTTGGTCTGTGGAAATTCTGGTGCAAATATTGGTTCAATAAGTGCCGACTAAACAATCTTTATTTCCAACTGATGCTGATTTCAAACTCAAAACACTTCAATAATGTAACGCACATTTACCTCACAAGGATGGGAGAGAATGTTTAAGTTCAAAACCTTGAAGGTTTATTGAAAGATTTGCAAAGTTACAGTTCAAAGAATCCGGATTATTATAATTCACTAGCCAATACATAATGCATTAATCTATATATAGAGCAAAGACAATCTATTATAACGTTGGATCAAAATGAATGGAGCAAATCCGTTCTCCTATAAAGGGGAACTTGCTCCACTGCTAAACTAGGAGAAATCTTAGAAACCTGAAGAGAAGCCTGAATAGGGGGATTCTGCCACAAAGCCTGTGAGTGGCTGTAGCAAGCATCTGCTGCAAACACATTCTTAAAATGACAGAATTCTAACATTATCAGTAACTCCTAATTTTTTCAAACAGCCAACCAACCAAGTGAAGACAGACAGGATACAGTTTCAGTCTCATTAAACTTATACAAAACTTTCTCACATGCAATCTTCGACTGTGACCATCAAAATAGCAGATAAGACATACAGGCTGTTTTCCCTCAATGGTCCAGCTTAAAAGCCTCCATTCAATTAGGACATTTCACCACAGTCTCTAAGAACAAGACATTCATTCAACATCAGAAACAAGAAAAATAAGCATTACTTGCTTTCAATGTTTATTCAGCTTTTCAATGAGAAAATAAAAGTTAACATTTTGCAAAGTAACAACTAACATAAGCTCTTTTAATATACCGGCCTACATTAAATATGATCTGTTTAAACATGGAAAAATACACTTTCAATACTTTCAATGTATGTTTCATGTTGACATGTTGATATATGTGCACAACATTTAATTATACAAAAATCTTTACCAAATCCTCCCTATGTCACCACACATTACACCACATATTCTAATACCCACCCTTCACACAAGAGTTGTCGACTTTTTCAGCTTGCGTCGCAACTCCTCCAACTCAATCTCAGCCTGTTTCCTTTTCCTCCTATTCAATTCAGACAGCTACTTTTCTCCATTGCATTTTGACCCACTCTTTGAAGCACGAAATTTCACCTCCAGTAAGAGTAGAAATAGACATATCTTTCAAATTGCAATGATTAGTATAGGGGTTATAATTTTCCAGGTAATTCACTATGAATCCCACCAAGCCATTAACTAACCTCAGAAAATCCTTACTTTATTACCTCCCAGGCACCTGTCTCCTCCAAACCTTCAACTTACTAGAAACATGGGTCATGATGTAAATATTCATGTAAATCTTGTTATTGGTGCCTAGGATGTACAGCCGTACAAAAGGGGTGGTGATAGACGGAGCATCTGAACCAATCAAACACTCACACCCAGTCAACAGATCTGGGTTTAATCCATCACCGTTCTTTAGCCCACTCTGCCACTCCAGTATAGACAATCCATGCCTTCCCTGGACCGGATTCAAGCTTCCTAGGACGGTTTCTGTGATTACAGCCGTCTTCAGCCAGGCTTGCTTGAATCAAGTGGCAAAGTGAGCAAGGGACTCACGTCTGAGCATACCCTGCCAACTTATGGTGAACAAAGCGGTACAAAAGGGGTGGTGATGGACGGAGCATCTGAACCAATCAAACACTCACACCCAGTGAACAGATCTGGGTTTATTCCATCACCTTTCTTTAGCCCACTCTGCCACCCCAGTTCAGACAATCCATGCCTTCCCTGGACCGGATTCAAGCTTCCTAGGTCCGGTTTCTGGCATTACAGCCGTCTTCAGCCAGGCTTGCTTGAATCCAGTGGCAAAGTAAGCAAGGGTCTCACGTCTGAGCATACCCTGCCAACTTGTGGTGAACAAAGCGGTACAAAAGGGGTGGTGAAGGACGGAGCATCTGAACCAATCAAACACTCACACCCAGTCAACAGATCTGGGTTTAATCCATCACCGTTCTTTAGCCCACTCTGCAACTCCAGTATAGACAATCCATGCCTTCCCTGGACCGGATTCAAGCTTCCTAGGACCGGTTTCTGGCATTACAGCCGTCTTCAGCCAGGCTTGCTTGAATCCAGTGGCAAAGTGAGCAAGGGACTCACGTCTGAGCATACCCTGCCAACTTATGGTGAACAAAGCGGTACAAAAGGGGTGGTGATGGACGGAGCATCTGAACCAATCACACACTCACACCCAGTCAACAGTTCTGGGTTTAATCCATCACCGTTCTTTAGCCCACTATGCCTCCCCAGTTCAGACAATCCATGCCTTCCCTGGACCGGACTCAAACTTCCGAAGGACCGGTTTCTGGCATTACAGCCGTCTTCAGCCAGGCTTGCTTGAATCCAGTGGCAAAGTAAGCAAGGGACTCACGTCTGAGCATACCCTGCCAACTTATTGTGAACAAAGCGGTACTCGGTACTAAAGGGGTGGTGATGGACAGAGCATCTGAACCAATCAAACACTCACACCCAGTCAACAGATCTGGGTTTAATCCATCACCGTTCTTTAGCCCACTCTGCCACCCCAGTTCAGACAATCCATGCCTTCCCTGGACCGGATTCAAGATTCCTAGGACCAGTTTCTGGCATTACAGCCGTCTTCAGCCAGGCTTGCTTGAATCCAGTGGCAAAGTGAGCAAGGGACTCACGTCTGAGCATACCCTGCCAACTTATGGTGAACAAAGCGGTACAAAAGGGGTGGTGAAGGACGGAGCATCTGAACCAATCAAACACTCACACCCAGTCAACAGATCTGGGTTTAATCCATCACCGTTCTTTAGCCCACTCTGCCTCCCCAGTTCAGACAATCCATGCCTTCCCTGGACCGGATTCAAGCTTCCTAGGACCGGTTTTTGGCATTACAGCCATCTTCAGCCAGGCTTGCTTGAATCCAGTGGCAAAGTGAGCAAGGGACTCACGTCTGACCATACCCTGCCAACTTATGGTGAACAAAGCGGTACAAAAGGGGTGGTGATGGACGGAGCATCTGACCCAATCAAACACTCACACCCAGTCAACAGACTGGGGGTGAGTGTTTGATGTGCTCAAACGCTTCGTCCATCATCCCCTTTTGTATCGCTTTGTTCGCCCTAAGTTGGCAGGGTATGCTCAGAAGTGAGTCCCTTGCTCACTTGGCCACTGGATTCAAGATAGCCTGGCTGATGAGGATTATGAATCCGAAACCAGTCCCAGGATGCTTGTTTCCGGTCCAGGGAAGACCTGGCTTGGCAGTTCGAGCTGTACTGTTCCCATGAGGCACAGGGTCAGACTGATTTGCATATGGCCATGTCTGAACTGTGGTGGCTGAGTGAGCTAAAGAATGGTGATGGATTAAACCCAGATCAGTTGACTGGGGGTGAGTGTTTGATTGCCTCAAACACTCCGTCCATCAACCCTTTTGTATCGCTTTGTTCGCCTTAAGTCGGCAGGGTATGCTCAGACGTGAGTCCCTTGCTCACTTGGCCACTGGATTCAAGACATCCTGGCTGATGAGGATTATGAATCCGAAACTGGTCCCAGGATGCTTGTTTCCGGTCCAGGGAAGACATGGCTTGGCAGTTCGGGCTGGACTGTTCCCATGAGGCACAGGGTCAGACTGATTTGCATATGGCCATGTCTGAACTGGGGTGGCTGAGTGAGCTAAAGAATGGTGATGGATTAAACCCAGATCAGTTGACTGGGGGTGAGTGTTTGATTTGCTCAAACGCTCAGTCCATCATCCCCTTTTGCATCGCTTTGTTCGCCCTAAGTTGGCAGGGTATGCTCAGACGTGAGTCCCTTGCTCACTTGGCCACTAGATTCAAGATAGCCTGGCTGATGAGGATTATGAATCCGAAACCAGTCCCAGGATGCTTGTTTCCGGTCCAGGGAAGACATGGCTTGGCAGTTCAGGCTGGACTGTTCCCATGAGGCACAGGGTCAGACTGATTTGCATATGGCCATGTCTGAACTGGGGTGGCTGAGTGAGCTTAAGAATGGTGAGGGATTAAACCTTGATTAGTTGACTGGGGGTGAGTGTTTGATTTGCTCAAACGCTCCGTCCATCATCCCCTTTTGTATCGCTTTGTGGCCAAAATCGATTTACAAAAGGGGGTGGTGATGAACAGAGTGTCTGAATTGAGCAGACCACTCTTACCCAGTCCAAAGATCAGGGCTTGATCCATCACCGTTATTTATCTCACTGCCCCATCCCAGCTCAGAACCTGGCTATATGCAAATCAGTCTGTCCCTGGCCCAGTGCATCATGGGAACAGGGCAGACTAAACTACCAAGCCAATTCTTTACCAGAAAGGAGACAAGCTACCAGGGACCGGTTTCTGGCATTTCAGCCTCTTCGGCCCGGCTTGCTTGAATCCTGATGGAGCAGTGAGAAAGGGACTCATGTCTGAGTATACCCTGCCACACCTATAGTGGCCAAAATCGATTTACAAAAGGGGGTGGTGATGAACAGAGTGTCTGAATTGAGCAGACCACTCTTACCCAGTCCAAAGATCAGGGCTTGATCCATCACCGTTATTTATCTCACTGCCCCATCCCAGCTCAGAACCTGGCTATATGCAAATCAGTCTGTCCCTGGCCCAGTGCATCATGGGAACAGGGCAGACTAAACTACCAAGCCAATTCTTTACCAGAAAGGAGACAAGCTACCAGGGACCGGTTTCTGGCATTTCAGCCTCTTCGGCCCGGCTTGCTTGAATCCTGATGGAGCAGTGAGAAAGGGACTCATGTCTGAGTATACCCTGCCACACCTATAGTGGCCAAAATCGATTTACAAAAGGGGGTGGTGATGAACAGAGTGTCTGAATTGAGCAGACCACTCTTACCCAGTCCAAAGATCAGGGCTTGATCCATCACCGTTATTTATCTCACTGCCCCATCCCAGCTCAGAACCTGGCTATATGCAAATCAGTCTGTCCCTGGCCCAGTGCATCATGGGAACAGGGCAGACTAAACTACCAAGCCAATTCTTTACCAGAAAGGAGACAAGCTACCAGGGACCGGTTTCTGGCATTTCAGCCTCTTCGGCCCGGCTTGCTTGAATCCTGATGGAGCAGTGAGAAAGGGACTCATGTCTGAGTATACCCTGCCACACCTATAGTGGCCAAAATCGATTTACAAAAGGGGGTGGTGATGAACAGAGTGTCTGAATTGAGCAGACCACTCTTACCCAGTCCAAAGATCAGGGCTTGATCCATCACCGTTATTTATCTCACTGCCCCATCCCAGCTCAGAACCTGGCTATATGCAAATCAGTCTGTCCCTGGCCCAGTGCATCATGGGAACAGGGCAGACTAAACTACCAAGCCAATTCTTTACCAGAAAGGAGACAAGCTACCAGGGACCGGTTTCTGGCATTTCAGCCTCTTCGGCCCGGCTTGCTTGAATCCTGATGGAGCAGTGAGAAAGGGACTCATGTCTGAGTATACCCTGCCACACCTATAGTGGCCAAAATCGATTTACAAAAGGGGGTGGTGATGAACAGAGTGTCTGAATTGAGCAGACCACTCTTACCCAGTCCAAAGATCAGGGCTTGATCCATCACCGTTATTTATCTCACTGCCCCATCCCAGCTCAGAACCTGGCTATATGCAAATCAGTCTGTCCCTGGCCCAGTGCATCATGGGAACAGGGCAGACTAAACTACCAAGCCAATTCTTTACCAGAAAGGAGACAAGCTACCAGGGACCGGTTTCTGGCATTTCAGCCTCTTCGGCCCGGCTTGCTTGAATCCTGATGGAGCAGTGAGAAAGGGACTCATGTCTGAGTATACCCTGCCACACCTATAGTGGCCAAAATCGATTTACAAAAGGGGGTGGTGATGAACAGAGTGTCTGAATTGAGCAGACCACTCTTACCCAGTCCAAAGATCAGGGCTTGATCCATCACCGTTATTTATCTCACTGCCCCATCCCAGCTCAGAACCTGGCTATATGCAAATCAGTCTGTCCCTGGCCCAGTGCATCATGGGAACAGGGCAGACTAAACTACCAAGCCAATTCTTTACCAGAAAGGAGACAAGCTACCAGGGACCGGTTTCTGGCATTTCAGCCTCTTCGGCCCGGCTTGCTTGAATCCTGATGGAGCAGTGAGAAAGGGACTCATGTCTGAGTATACCCTGCCACACCTATAGTGGCCAAAATCGATTTACAAAAGGGGGTGGTGATGAACAGAGTGTCTGAATTGAGCAGACCACTCTTACCCAGTCCAAAGATCAGGGCTTGATCCATCACCGTTATTTATCTCACTGCCCCATCCCAGCTCAGAACCTGGCTATATGCAAATCAGTCTGTCCCTGGCCCAGTGCATCATGGGAACAGGGCAGACTAAACTACCAAGCCAATTCTTTACCAGAAAGGAGACAAGCTACCAGGGACCGGTTTCTGGCATTTCAGCCTCTTCGGCCCGGCTTGCTTGAATCCTGATGGAGCAGTGAGAAAGGGACTCATGTCTGAGTATACCCTGCCACACCTATAGTGGCCAAAATCGATTTACAAAAGGGGGTGGTGATGAACAGAGTGTCTGAATTGAGCAGACCACTCTTACCCAGTCCAAAGATCAGGGCTTGATCCATCACCGTTATTTATCTCACTGCCCCATCCCAGCTCAGAACCTGGCTATATGCAAATCAGTCTGTCCCTGGCCCAGTGCATCATGGGAACAGGGCAGACTAAACTACCAAGCCAATTCTTTACCAGAAAGGAGACAAGCTACCAGGGACCGGTTTCTGGCATTTCAGCCTCTTCGGCCCGGCTTGCTTGAATCCTGATGGAGCAGTGAGAAAGGGACTCATGTCTGAGTATACCCTGCCACACCTATAGTGGCCAAAATCGATTTACAAAAGGGGGTGGTGATGAACAGAGTGTCTGAATTGAGCAGACCACTCTTACCCAGTCCAAAGATCAGGGCTTGATCCATCACCGTTATTTATCTCACTGCCCCATCCCAGCTCAGAACCTGGCTATATGCAAATCAGTCTGTCCCTGGCCCAGTGCATCATGGGAACAGGGCAGACTAAACTACCAAGCCAATTCTTTACCAGAAAGGAGACAAGCTACCAGGGACCGGTTTCTGGCATTTCAGCCTCTTCGGCCCGGCTTGCTTGAATCCTGATGGAGCAGTGAGAAAGGGACTCATGTCTGAGTATACCCTGCCACACCTATAGTGGCCAAAATCGATTTACAAAAGGGGGTGGTGATGAACAGAGTGTCTGAATTGAGCAGACCACTCTTACCCAGTCCAAAGATCAGGGCTTGATCCATCACCGTTATTTATCTCACTGCCCCATCTTAGCTCAGAACCTGGCTATATGCAAATCAGTCTGTCCCTGGCCCAGTGCATCATGGGAACAGGGCAGACTAAACTACCAAGCCAATTCTTTACCAGAAAGGAGACAAGCTACCAGGGACCGGTTTCTGGCATTTCAGCCTCTTCGGCCCGGCTTGCTTGAATCCTGATGGAGCAGTGAGAAAGGGACTCATGTCTGAGTATACCCTGCCACACCTATAGTGGCCAAAATCGATTTACAAAAGGGGGTGGTGATGAACAGAGTGTCTGAATTGAGCAGACCACTCTTACCCAGTCCAAAGATCAGGGCTTGATCCATCACCGTTATTTATCTCACTGCCCCATCCCAGCTCAGAACCTGGCTATATGCAAATCAGTCTGTCCCTGGCCCAGTGCATCATGGGAACAGGGCAGACTAAACTACCAAGCCAATTCTTTACCAGAAAGGAGACAAGCTACCAGGGACCGGTTTCTGGCATTTCAGCCTCTTCGGCCCGGCTTGCTTGAATCCTGATGGAGCAGTGAGAAAGGGACTCATGTCTGAGTATACCCTGCCACACCTATAGTGGCCAAAATCGATTTACAAAAGGGGGTGGTGATGAACAGAGTGTCTGAATTGAGCAGACCACTCTTACCCAGTCCAAAGATCAGGGCTTGATCCATCACCGTTATTTATCTCACTGCCCCATCCCAGCTCAGAACCTGGCTATATGCAAATCAGTCTGTCCCTGGCCCAGTGCATCATGGGAACAGGGCAGACTAAACTACCAAGCCAATTCTTTACCAGAAAGGAGACAAGCTACCAGGGACCGGTTTCTGGCATTTCAGCCTCTTCGGCCCGGCTTGCTTGAATCCTGATGGAGCAGTGAGAAAGGGACTCATGTCTGAGTATACCCTGCCACACCTATAGTGGCCAAAATCGATTTACAAAAGGGGGTGGTGATGAACAGAGTGTCTGAATTGAGCAGACCACTCTTACCCAGTCCAAAGATCAGGGCTTGATCCATCACCGTTATTTATCTCACTGCCCCATCCCAGCTCAGAACCTGGCTATATGCAAATCAGTCTGTCCCTGGCCCAGTGCATCATGGGAACAGGGCAGACTAAACTACCAAGCCAATTCTTTACCAGAAAGGAGACAAGCTACCAGGGACCGGTTTCTGGCATTTCAGCCTCTTCGGCCCGGCTTGCTTGAATCCTGATGGAGCAGTGAGAAAGGGACTCATGTCTGAGTATACCCTGCCACACCTATAGTGGCCAAAATCGATTTACAAAAGGGGGTGGTGATGAACAGAGTGTCTGAATTGAGCAGACCACTCTTACCCAGTCCAAAGATCAGGGCTTGATCCATCACCGTTATTTATCTCACTGCCCCATCCCAGCTCAGAACCTGGCTATATGCAAATCAGTCTGTCCCTGGCCCAGTGCATCATGGGAACAGTCCAGCCCAAACTGCTAAGCCATGTCTTTCCTGGACCGGAATCAAGCATCCTAGGACCGGTTTCTGGCTATCAGCCGTCTTCAGCCAGGATAGCTTGACTCCAGTGGTGTGGAGTGCATGGGACTCACGTCTGAGCATACCCATCCCACTCGGGGTGACGAATGCAAAAACCACAGTTGATGGACAGAATTTATTTTATTTATTTATTTATTTATTTATAGTGTTTTGTATAGCGCGAACAAGACCCGTGGGTATCAGAGCGCTTAACAAGGAAAGAATTACATATAGGCATTATAAAAGCAGTAGTGCCAACAAGAGAATAATGAGGTAGAAAGCGATATACAGTATGGACGAGGTTAAATAAATATATTCAAAATGACTGTGCAATTAACAATAAGTGGCGAGCAAGGTTTGGCTTGTGTCAAAGTAACAAGCCGTGCTCGTTGAGGTAGGGTTATAAGGTGTCCCAGTGCATATCAAGGATAATAAGTATAGATAAATCAGGTGCGGTAGAAGATATATAGTATGATTGTGACATATAGATAAATGTTCCACATATATGGCTAAATAAATCAAGTGAGAAAGAAGGTCTATAGTATGACTGTGAGATATCGTTAAAGTTCACACATATATGAGGTAGCAGCAAAGTGCCAAGTCTCGGCTTATGCACAGCATCATTTTCTTATCCGCGGATGATCATCCAATTTTCCAGGAAGAGGGCGGTCCTTAGTTAGCTGAATTGTACATCCCAGTGATCGGTAGGTTTCTCTAAGTAGGGTATTTACTCATCAAGTGGCTCTTCAGTTCTCGTTTGAATGTTGTTGTATTTCGAATCTTCCTGATGATTGGAGGGAGTGAATTCCAGATTCTGGGGGCAGCTCCGGAGAATGCTCGGTTGTAGGTCTTTTTCTTGTGGAAAAAGTTTGGTCGTAATAGCAAATCTTTTGCGCTTCTCGTTGTTCTGTTACCTCCTGAGAGCTTAAGTTTCTTGGCTAGGTATCTAGGCGTGTTGTAATGTACAGCTTTATGCGTAATACAGGCCATCTTCATTTGAATTCTAGCCTCGTAAGGTAGCCAGTTTAGTGCTTTCAGGTGAGGAGATATGTGATCGAATTTCTTTGTTCCCGTAATGAGTCTCACCGCTGCGTTGAGGCAGGCTTTTAGTGGTGCTGTGGATGATTTTGGTAAGCCCGCTAATGTGGTGCAGCCGTATTCGATCCTCGAGATGACTAGTGATTGGATAGCCAATTTTAGATCTGTCTCAGAGATAAAGGGTTTCAGTTTTCTTAAGTAATTCAAGTGGAAGCGGGCGCTCTTGGCCAACGAGTTAATATGGTTTTTCATGTCAAGGTTCTTATCTAGTGTAATTCCTAGTGATTTGACTGAGTTAACTAGGGTCGGGGTGCAGTTTAGCGCTGTCACCAATTTAGTCCACTCTTTCACTTCCGATTGGCTCCTTGTTGGTGAGATAAGTAGGAATTCTGTTTTCTGGGCGTTAAGTTTCAGATGGTTCAATGTTAACCATCGCAACGCACTCTTTAGTGTCTTGTTCATTAAGTCAATGTCCTCAAGGGAGGTGATCTTTAAGTATAATTGCGTGTCATCCGCATACATGTGATAGGATACCTGAGATTCTTGGAGGATCTCCGTGAGAGGTTCTACATATAAGTTGAATAGGTCTGGTGATAGCGTTGAGCCTTGTGGGACCCCGACTGTGTTGGGGCTCGGGGCCCCAGTACAGAGATCTGAGCCTAAATCCATCTTTTTTTGCACTCCACACCACCCCAGTTCAGACATGGCTATATGCAAATCAGCCTTGACCCTGTTCCTCATGGGAACAGTCCAGCCCGAACTACCAAGCCATGTCTTTCCTGGACCGGAATCAAGCATCCTAGGACCGGTTTCTGGCTATCAGCCGTCTTCAGCCAGGATAGCTTGACTCCAGTGGTGTGGAGAGCATGGGACTCACGTCCAAGCATACCCATCCCACTCGGGGTGACAATTGCAAAAACCACAGTTGATGGACAGAATGCAGTACAATGTCATACAACCAGTCCTCGGAAGCTTGTTTCCGGTCCAGGGAAGGCATGGCTTGGCAGTTAGGGCTGGACTGTTCCCATGAGTGAGGCACAGGGTCAGACTGATTTGCATATGGCCATGTCTGAACTGGGGTGGCAGAGTGGGCTAAAGAACGGTGATGGATTGAACCCAGGTCTGTTGACTGGGAGTGAGTGTTTGATTGCTTCAGAAGTTCCGTCCATCACCACCCCAATTTGTCCCGCTTTGTTCGCCATAAGTTGGCAGGGAATGCTCAGACGTGAGTCCCTTGCTCACTTTGCCACTGGATTCAAGCAAGCCGGGCTGAAGACGGCTGAAATGCCAGAAATAGGTCCTCGGAAGCTTGTTTCCGGTCTAGAGAAGGCTTGGCTTGGCAGCTCGGGCTGGACGGTTCCCACGAGGCACACGGTCAGACTGATTTGCATATGGCCATGTCTGAACTGGGGTGGCAGAGTGGGCTAAAGAACGGTGATGGATTAAACCCAGATCTGTTGACTGTGTGTGAGTGTTTGATTGGTTCAGATGCTCCGTCCATCACCACCCCCTTTTGTACAGCTTTGTTCGCCATAAGTTGGCAGGGTATGCTCAGACGTGAGTCCCTTGCTCACTTTGCCACTGGATTCAAGCAAGCCGGGCTGAAGACGGATGAAATGCCAGAAACCGGTCTTCAGAAGCTTGTTTTCGGTCCAGGGAAGACATCGCTTGGCAGTTCAGGGTGGACTGTTCCCATGAGGCACAGTGTCAGACTGATTTGCATATGGCCATGTCTGAACTGGGGTGGCAGAGTGGGCTAAAGAACGGTGATGGATTAAACCCAGATCTGTTGATTGGGTGTGAGTGTTTGATTTGCTCAAACGCTCTGTCCATCACCACCCCCTTTTGTACGGCTTTGTTCGCCATAAGTTGGCAGGGTATGCTCAGATGTGAGTCCCTTGCTCACTTTGCCACTGGATTCAAGCAGGCCGGGCTGAAGACGGCTGAAATGCCAGAAACCGGTCCTCGGAAGCTTTTTTCCGGTCCAGGGAAGGCATTGCTTGACAGTTCGGACTGGACTGTTCCCATGAGGCACAGGGTCAGACTGATTTGCATATGGCCATGTATGAACTGGGGTGGCAGAGTGGGCTAAAGAACGGTGATGGATTAAACCCAGATCTGTTGACTAGGTATGAGTGTTTGATTGGTTCAGATGCTCCATCCATCACCACCCCCTTTTGTACCGCCCGCTACTTTGGTGGCGCATCCTTGCCCCTGATCATTGCAGATGGTGCTGTACCAAAAAGCCACATAGTGCATTTCCATGCACAACATGGCAGGCAACATGCGGTGCCGGCCACCTTGTGATTGAAAATGTAGGGGGTACAAGGGTACCCCCAGTGCACATACACCCTCCCCCCACACAGAGGGGGCCTACAACAGACCCCCGAACGCAGCCTCCGCCAGCCTTTCTATGGCGGTTCCACAACCATGGGAAGGCTGGCTGACGCCAGCATTGTAATCTGACGGGCGGTGCCTGCTAGGCACTGCCTTTATATAGCAAGTGTCAACTTGGTCACTTGGCCCTACCTGCACAGCAATTACAAACCAATGGTTTGCTAGTTTTAAGAACCACAGTTTTTTTGAAGCTTAAGACATTTATTACCTGGTTCTCTAAATCCAATTGTCAACCAAATTTACATGCTTTAAACTTTTCAAATGTATTTTCTGTCGAGTTCATACTCGTTGTTTATGTCATGAATACAATTTTTCACATGAATGTAAACAATAAATCAAATCAACATGTTTGAAACAAAAATATAACAATACACATATATCATTTCCGTTGTAAATCTCAATGCATTTCGGGATCGGGAATCCCTTCTTCAGGGCAACTGGAAAAAACTTGTAAAACAAATTATTTATCACTTCTGTCGTACACTTTACAAAGTGGTGCAAGTCACTGTTAAGTTGATATACACACGAAGAACTCTCTTGACAAGAATTGTATATTATTGCCATGCAGTGAACGAACAGAACCTTCACCAAAAAGTGATAGTGGAACATAAGAGCCCAGTATTCTGAAGTGACAGGTGAAGTCACATTGAATGATACACTTACCAACGTATATCGCCAATAACTGGCGAAGAATAAAAAAAATAGGATAGACTTTCAGTGCGAGACCTGAAAATATAAAATCACAGATTGAGTTCACGGTATTACTGCCTGTGCATACATGTAACATGAATACCTATACCGCCTTCCTCAGTATAAGATCCTACATACACCTGCATCAATTACAACAAAACCTAGTGCGCATAAAGAAATTCAGACCTATGCGTTGTGTGAACGTGTAATATAAAATACATACGAGTAAAAGAATACCTGAAAAACTGGAAAGCTGAACACAGTAGAAGGGTGTAAAAAACCGTGCTTTAGATAGCTTGGTATACATCAAATGCGGACGCAATCATCAATAAGCACCTGCGGAGGTGTAAAGATTGAGGTTATACAATAAAGAAGCTAGTGGACTACAACTGCTGATTAAGCCAATGTGCTAGGAAATGAACCCCAACAACCTGAAATGCCGCAGACGCAACCCGTAGATTGCTTGGTGGCTGGTGAGTTTCGTAAAGGATTGGAATTGCAGATACCTGCAACGTGACGAAAATATTCACTCAGTATGCAAACCTAAAGGTCACTATGTCATGGCTAGTCGCCCACTATCTAGACGTACCCAAGTACCTGGAAAAACGCCTCCTTTACCCAACACCATCAAAGTATGTTGAACCTCCAAGAGTCCGCCCGAGTGTTTAAGCCTACAAAAATGCAGCCGAGTTATCCAACTGATTCAAATCACAGAAACCCTAAGCCCACTGTTCTCCCCCAGAAAAGTTAACTGTTTACCTTCAACGATGAAATACTAGTAAGCACGGCTCCCGTCTCAAATGTATTACAAATGCGTTCTCATGCTGACTGTATTTCTTCGAGTAAAATGCTTCCGTGATCTGAGCTCAACATAAAGAAAGGACTAAACCCGTATGTACGGCGAAACTGCAAACACCGCGGCCATGATGTCGTGGTGGAAAATGCTCTTTTACACTGAAAAAATATTAGAATCTGTGTAGTGATGAGACTAAAACATGATGCCACTAGTAAACAGCATGCTAAGTATGAAACATGCTGTCAGCCTGAAACCCCGTCACTTGCAAAAATAGAGCGTAAGATAATCTAGAGTACACAGTACAATACTGTTCCCATGATAGTCTAAATAAAACCACCAACATAAAAAAGGTGAAAAGATTGGACAGACATGAACTAAAAAAAGTGCATGATATAACTCTGAACTTTACATCGCAATGTGCAGAATGAAACAATGCCTATTTACACTGACAGTACACAACTAGTAAAATTAATAGAGTCCTCTGAGAAAAATAATTCAGAAACAATAACAATAAAACAATCATTTTGTCATATCCAATGTATTGATGATTTATCTTAAAGACCTTGTTTTGAACTATTGATTTTTATGGTGTGATTGTTATTAGTGGCGACTAGCGACGAACTGTAGATTGAAATCGAATGTTACTGATGCAAACTTTGTTAACTAGTTGTTTGTGAAAAAACGGACTATAGCAACCTATCCTCATGAAAAGCAAATCATGTCTATTTTGTTATTTAACTCTTTAGGTATCATTGTCTCTAGAAATTTGATCCACCAAATTTCTCTCTGCGAGAGCCATTTTGCATTATCTCGATCTGGTATTAGTTTAATGGTTTCTAAGACTTGGAAACGCAATTGCGGTATTGTGTGATTGAATTCTGCCCAATGAGTGGCGAGACTAGAAGTAGTTGATCTGTTTCTGATACGACTTTTGTGCCCTGTGATTCGCACTTTAATTTTCCTTTCTGTTTTGCCTATGTATAACTTGCCACATGGGCATTTAATGCTGTATACAATGTATGCCGAGTTGCAATCTGCTTGGTCTCTGATTTTTATGATTCTGCCCGTTTGTGAATGTATGATGGATGCGCCCGCGATTAAATTATTGCCATGAGTGTAATTGCTAAACTTTTTCATTCCTGGATTCTTAGTGGGTTTTTTATCAATCATCTTTGTTTGTCTTGTTACCATTTCTTTGAGATTCCTGCTTCTTGTGTAAGCGAACAATGGTCTGTCTCTAAACAGATGTTTGAAGTCTTCCTCATTCTAGAGTAGTTCCCGTTGTGTGCTGATTCTCTTCTTAATTTGACTGGATTCTGTTGAGTATTTTGTAACAAGAACCATCCTTTCTTGCTTTGGCCTCACTTTAGTGCCCAGCAATTCACTTTTCTGTTTAGCTTGGATTCTGGTTTCTACTGATTCAATTGTTCTTGTTGGGTATCCCCGAGCTGCAAATCTCTGTTTCTGTTTGTCTATTTCTTTTCGTAATGCTGGCTCAGTTGACGAGATACGTTTGACCCGTACAAATTGTGAATATGGCAGGTTCTGAAGTAAAGCTCTGGGATGAAAACTGATAAACAATAATGTATTTTTACGATCCGTCGGTTTCTGGTATACTTCAGTTTCCAGTTTGTGATCCGTTATAGTTACCAAAACATCTAAAAATGAGATTTGAAAGTGGTCAATGGAATGCGTGAATTGAATCCTCCTGTTTCTCGTGTTCAATTGTGCAATTTGCTCTCCTAATGTAATCTCTGGTCCAGTCCAGAGCACGAAAATATCATCTATGAACCTCTTGAAACAAGTAGTGTGCTTCTTCCATCTTTCATCCAACAAAATAAAGTCGTTTTCAAATTTGGCCATAAAAATGTTTGCAAAAGCCAGTGCTCCCGAAAACCCCATGAAGGTTCCGCTTGTTTTTAAAAAGTACTCCTCATTCCATAAAAAATATGAATGACACAAACAGAACTGCAATAGTTCCAAAACAAATACTTTGTGCTCTGCTATCTCTGTTGTTTGAAGTATTGCCCATTTGCATGCTTCTAAGCCTTCGTCAACTGGTATGGATGTGTATGAGGCAGTTACGTCTATTGTACACAACATGACATTGTGTGTTTTTAGTGTCATTTCCTGTAGAATCTGTAAGAAGTGGGACCAGTCTTTAACATATGTGGTCCAACTTTGCACAAAAGGTTGCAGAATTTCATCAATGTATTGCCCGAGAGGCTCGAAGACCGATCCAAACCTGCTGACGATTGGTCTAAAAGGAGGATTTTGAAGATCTTTATGGATCTTTGGTAGCATGCATATTTTAGGGCATCTTAGATATGCTGTAGTTAGAAAATGTTTTGTGTTAGTGTTAATCCATCCCATTTCTATGCATGATCCAAAATTGATTCCAGCGTTTGTTTGATTTCCGTGACAGGATCATGAGATAACTTGAGGTAGGTTGATTGATCGCTGACATGTTCTACCACTTTCGCTTCGTAAAATGCTGTGTCCATTATGACCAAAGCCCCACCTTTATCTGCCGTTTGGATGGTAATTGAAGTGTTTGAATTTCTTCATGCGCACTAGGTTTCGTTGTAATTGATGCAGGTGTATGTAGGATCTTACACTGAGGAAGGCGGTATAGGTATTCATGTTACATGTGTGCACTGGCAGTATTACCGTGAACTCAATCCGTGATTTTATATTTTCAGGTCTCGCACTGAAAGTCTATCCTATTTTTTTTATTCTTCGCCGGTTATTGGCGATATACGTTGGTAAGTGTATCATTCAATGTGACTTCACCTGTCACTTCAGAATACTGATGTTGGGCTCTTATGTTCCACTATCACTTTTTGGTGAAGGTTCTGTTCATTCACTGCATGGCAATATACTATTCTTGTCAAGAGAGTTCTTCTTGTGTATATCAACTTAACAGTGACTTGCACCACTTTGTAAAGTGTACAACAGAATTGATAAATAATTTGTTTTACAATTTTTTCCAGGTGCCCTGAAGAAGGGATCCACGATCTCGAAATGCATTGGGATTTACAACGGAAATGATATATGTGTTGTTGTATTTTTGTTTCACACATGCTGATTTGATTTATTGTTTACATTCATGTGAAAAATTGTATTCATGACATAAACAACGAGTATGAACTCGACAGAAAATACATTTTGAAAAGTGTAAAGCATGTAAATTTGGTTGACAATTGGATTTAGAGGACCAGGTACTAAGGGGCAGATTTATGTCAACTGGCCCATCCCCAGGGATGCGCCAGTTAATGTGCGCCACAGCTACACCACCCATGGTGCACCGCATTTACAATGCGGCGAATCATGGTGCAAAAACGGCACAGATGCGTGACGCATCTGTGCCGGAAAGGTGGCGCATTGCTGGAGTTGCGTCGCAAGCGCGACGCAGCTCCAGCAAGGCTCGGGGATGCCCCATCTTCACAATGCTGTGTCAAGACCTACGCCTGACCTGCTTCAAGTAGGCGAAGGGTTTTGACGCAGCATTGGCCTGTAAGTGACTGAGTGAAATCTCATAGATTTCACTCAGCCACTTTCAGGAGGCGTTCCTGCGCAGGAACGCCCCCCCCTGCGCAGGAACGCCTCCTTATGACGCAGGGCTTTACAACGTGACGCATCTCCTAGATGCGTCACGTTGTAAATAGGCCGTTGCGTCAGATAAAGTGATGCAATTGCGGCGCAAAGAGGCCCAAGGGCATCATAAATCTGCCCCTAAATATCTTAAGCTTAAAAAAAACTGTGGTTCTTAAAACTAGCAAACCATCGGTTTGCAATTGCTGTGCAGGTAGGCCCAAGTGACCAAGTTGACACTTGCTATATAAAGTCTGTTCAATACAGGAGGGTAGCTTCCTCCTTCCCGACTAGCACGCCCTGTTTAAACAGAGAGTTTAAAAGTAGTAGTGTACAAATTATTAATCAACAAACTACGAGTGCGCAGTACAACCCACCATTCCTGCTAGGCACTGCCGCCATTTTACCCATGCCGACCGCTAGGCCAGGCAATAATGAGGATTGCCTGTGGCAGAAGCGTGGAGGGCGAACTTTGTGACTGCCACTGTCACAAAGCGATTCCCCCCACCATCCTAATGTGGCGGAGGAAATGGGAGTCAGATGGCGGAGGGACGGTCACCGCTGACCCGGCAGTGGCGGTCCTTCCTCCATCATAATGACCCCCATTGACTTTGATTTCCTCTCGCCACATTAGGATGGGGAGAATCACTTTGTGACCGCGGCGGTCACAAAGACCACCCTCCACGCTTCCACCATAGGCAATCATCACGATTGCCTGGTGGAGCAGTCAGCATGGGTAAAATACCAGCAGTGCCCGTCAGCCATCCTTTTCATGGTGGAGGCTGGGTTCAGGGGCCTGTTGCGGGCCCACTCTCTGTGGGGGGAGGGTGTATGTGCACTGGGACCCCCCTACATTTCCATGCACAAGTTGGCAGGCACCATGTGGTGCTTGCCACATGTGCATGGAAATGCACAACATTGCATTTTGGCATTGCGAATGGGGCTGCAGCCAACAGCACTGTCGCAATGATCAGGGCACCATAGTGGCGGGCACATCCTAATTCACTCAGCAGGACTACCGCCTTACCGGCAGGCGGTCCAGCGCCACAACGATAGCGGGCGTACTAATGTCCGCCCGCCATCACAATGAGCCTCTTAGAAAGGGCCACACCAGCAGGGCTTCAGATGACTTTTTCTGGCATGTTTCTTCACCAAGACTCAATCCCCAGAAATGTGGTCATTGCACTGTTTTTGCATTGGAAGTGGAGTTGCCAACAAAACGTAGTAAGAGACAGAACTCATCACATCTGGCAGTCCTTTGCAGTAGTCAAGAATTATATCACCTGCTATATTCACAAGCACAGTTGCAGGCACAGCAGTAAGTCTAATGGCTCTCTGCAGTAGAATCTCATGGGTGGAGTCCAGTTCTCCAATCAATAATGAATTGGAGACTCATCAGAACAATGGACGGGGGTCAGGGCATTTCAGTAAAGTGAATGCAAACACCTTATCCTGTCAAGACTGCAGAATCCAGTTCACATGCTCCACAATTCGAGACCCCTCAGTCCTATAGCTGCAATGAGCCACCGCTCCACTTGCACAACATTTTCATTACTTAATTTTTTTAAATGGGTGCAATGATCTGACTCCAGAGAAACCGGTAGGCCAAACGAGGGATCAAATCCCTTAGCAATAGATTTGACCACAGTGAGATTGCAGTTTCCCCAAGTTGGATAGACCTCTACCAAATGGCAAAAGAGACAGCCTACCACCAAGATAGTCTGTTGCAAATGGGCATTTCCACAATGTCAAGGAATAAGCAATTGAAAGGACAACCTGATTGCCTTATGTGACTGATTGTAGGAAATTGGAATATTATGTGATATGGCTGCAATGGCCAAACCATGTAATAGTATCACAATACCCCAACGATGGTCCTTGGATTCACACTAATAAATCCTTTGCTCAGTCCAGGTAGAGTTTGAAAGAGCAGTCAGGCTTTACTAGGAACATGTGTTGATCATTTCAGAGGGTGCACAGACGGAATATCGAGTTTTAAATATCGACATACAAAATATCGATTTGGAAATATCATGATACAGGAATATCGACAGCAAGAATATCGTAGTCAAGAATATCGACTTAAAGGTAAGAAATATAGTTTTCGAAAATATCGAAGTCAGTAATATAGTTTGCAAAAATATTGTTTAAAATATCGATGTTTAAATTAGTTTTATGTATTTTAGTATGTATTTTGAAAGTATGTGATTTTTTTGTATAAGTATTGCTTTTGTTTTTTAATATATGTGTTAAATTTTTAGTAGTGATTAATGTTATGTTAAATAAATTTTGGGTTTTGTTCTGTAGCGGGTTATGGGTTTATAGGGGAATAGGGTGGGAAGTAAATTATTAATAATAAATTAAATAGCTTTTATTATTTATTAGTATTGATTTAATTTAGATTTTATAGTGTCAATTGTGGGAATTGATTCATAAATAATTAATTATTAATTGGTTGTTACAATTAATAATTAATTGGTTATTATGTTAATTTTGTTTTTTAGGAGCAGGTTGTGGGTTTATAGAAGAATAGGGTGGGAAGTAATTTAAATATAATACATTAATTACATGTTTTTACTTATTAGTATTTATTTAATTTAGGATTTTATAGTGTCAACAGTGGGAATTATTTTATTATTAATTAATAATTAATTGGTGGTTGATTTTTATTAGTTCATTAATTGGTAATTATATTAATTGTGTTATTTATTTTTAGGAGCTGGTTGTGGGTTTATAAGGAAATAGGGTGGAAATAATTAAATTATAATACATTATTTAATCGTTTTATATATTAGTATTTATTTAATTTAGATTTGATAGTATTAATTGTGGGTATTATTTCATTATTAATTAATTATTATTTTGTTGTTAATCATTATTAATTCATTGTTAATTGTATCATTTTCTGTAGCAGAGGATTGTGGGTTTATAGGGGAATAGGGTTGGAAGTAATTTAATTTTAATATATTTAATAATAATTTTTATATATTCATATTTATTTAATTTATGATGTTATCATGTTAATTGTGGGAATATATTTATTAATAATCATTTATCAGTTGTTTGTTAATTAATATTAAATAATTCATCAATTGGTGATAAATTATGTTAATTGTGTAATTTTTTTAGGAATGGGTGGTGGGCTTCCTAGGGGAATAGAGTCGGAAGTAAGTTATTTAATATTAATTAATAATTAATTGTTAAATAATGGTAAATTATTAATTAAAAAATTAAATATGGCAATCGGCAATTAATTTGAGATGTGAGTTGTGCGGTTTATAGTGGTAAAGGGTGGGAAGTAAATTATTTGTAATTAATTAATAAGTTGTAGTTAATTAATAATAATTTTATATTGTAAAATTAGTTATGGAAATTGTGTAATGTTTCTTAGGTGTGTTTTGTGGTATTTATTGGGGTAGAGAGTGGAAAGTATTTTAGGTTTTATTAATTTATAATTAGTTGCTCATTATTATTAATTTATTACTTGATAAATATTCATGGTAATTGTTTAGTTTTATTTTGTATATGGATTTTAGTTTTATAGGGGTAATGTTTGGTTAGTAAATTAATTTGTAACTGTTTTAATCTGTTTTTTAATTAATAATATTTTTGATTTGATAATTAATTATGTTAATTATGGGGTTACATTTTTTTCCATTTAGATGTGTGTTGTGAATTGTGTGGTGTTATAGTGTAGGAAATACACAAATACAAATTTTAGGTAACAATTAATGTTTTTGATTATAATTAATTTCTATTAAATATAGTTACTTTTCTGAAAATTATTTTTTACATTTTTATAAAATAATGTTTGCAGGTAATTTTTTTAGATGTTTTTAGCATTATAATATGTTTCTATCTTGTAATTTTTGTTTGTTCGTTATTTTTATATATATTTTCTTTTTTTGTTTTTAACATTTTTTTTATTGAAATTTATATTTTGTTTCTTTTTAATTCTGTATTTACTTTAGTGGGAATATTAATTGTTACCCCTGTGCTATCCAGCACTTTCCCTACTGTTGAGTGGGAATAGTAATTTGTACCCCTCCGCTCTCCAACACTTTTCCTACTGTTGCACTCACTGGAGTGGGAATAGTAATTTTTACATTTGCGCAATCAAACACTTTCCCTAATGTTGCACTCACTGGAGTGGGAATAGTAATTTTGACATTTGCGCTATCGAACACTTTCCCTAATGTTGCACTCACTGGAGTGGAAATGGTAATTTTTTCCCCTCCGCTATCCAACACTTTCTCTGCAGTTGCACTCCCTGGAGTGGGAATTGTAATTTTTACTCCTACGCTATCCAACATTTTCCTTAATTTTGCAGTCAATGGAGTGCAAAATGTAAGTTTAAAAATTATTAAATATTTTAATGTTTTAATTTATAATATGATGTTTTTATTAGATTTTATGGTATCAGTGTATGTATATATATATATACACATTTATATTTATATATTTATTTTTAAAATTGTATATATTTATAACTTTAAGAAACATTATTTGTTAAAATGTAAAAAAGCAGATATTTTGTATAGCAATATTTTTAACATCAATATTTTTTCTCAATATTTTTGTCATTTACATTATGAAGATAGGATGTCGATATTTTGGCTATCAATATTTTTGTGTCAATATTTGTGTATGGGGATATTTTGGTAATCGATATTAGGTCAGTGATCCATTTCCGAGTACCAACATGTACAATAAGTAATTAACATGACTTTAGAGAAATCCGACACCAATTTATAAAAATAGGGTGTATTTTTATCTTGATTTAGATACCAAAATGAACAGAATAGCAAACATATAACAAGGGTTGTAGATTTTGTAAGCAATATTAAATCAGTGCCGAAAAATACATAGACATAATAACATTTCGGCCAATTGCAAAATCCCCTGATGACAATCGGTCACTTGCAGGTTCAGTTACTTGGAACCCTTATAGGGTTAAGGTCATGCAGGCCCCAGGAACGAGGCCACAACAGTCAGATCAATTTTACCTAGCAGGTGGAGTACGGGTGGAGTGCTGTTCTGGGTGTCCTTGGTGTTGAAAGGGAGTTGCAGGTGGTGCTGTTTTTACCACTTATACGGTGCTGCAAGAAACAAAATGCAAAAACACAACAGGTACACTGCTGCTGATAATGGTTGCACAATATTCTCTGTAGATGCTGCGTCGTGTGTGGGAGACGGTTACCAGACTGGTGCCCAACAAGCACAACAAACAGCTGCTGGAACTTCACTGAGTTCAGGGGAGTAACATAGCTGTCTAAAACTTTGGGGCAGGTGAGACTACAAGTCCCACAATGCACTGGACAACCTAGATTTGGGCGATCCCTCGGAGGGCCCGATAGCCAGTGATTCTTTGGATCTGGTAAGTGTTTTCACCTGCAGTTTTCAAGGCACTAGAGCCACTTGTCCAGGGGAGTCGAGGGTGCTTCTGGCTTCCAAAAGAATCCTTCTCTTTGGGAGTGTCGAGTTTTGGCCACAGATGAGGGTCCCTACTCAGTTCCAAGTGATCCCTCTTTTAGTTTGTGCTGGTGGGCAGAGTCCTGTTGTCGGATACATGGGTCTCTCTTGGACCTTCTTTGAAGTTAGTGTTCAGATCTCAGGTTCTGGTGCCAGTGGAGTCCCTTAAATCCTAGATTTAGGGGAATTAGGGTGTGGGTGTTAATAACCAATGGGCAGCTAGTCCCTGCAGCTAGTCCGCCCCTAAGGTGACCACATCCTGTGGTGTAGATCACCTTTTCTACCCTAAAAATGGCAGAATTCTCTTTTATGTGCAGAGATCAGGCTGCTCACCCGGAAAGTGTTGCCAGCCTTCCTGGAAGTGTACAACTCCTGCATACCTAACTTCTGGCCTTGTCCGGGTGCAAGCACACCTGGGGCAAGGGGAAGGCTGTTTTCTCCTCAGGGGGACAGCCAGATGCATTTCAGATGCTACACAGCCTTTGAAGCTCAATGCTCTGATGTTTCACTTCACTGGCCTACTGGGGAGGAGGGAGGTGTGATCTCCTTCCTGCCCAGCCTTTGTCCTTGACTCCTGAGAGTGATCACACTGCCTGGCAGAAGGTCAGAATCCTGTCTTTGTGGCAGCCAGTGCAGGAAAGCACAAGCTGGTCAGCCAGAGCATAGTGAAGCTTGGGCAACGTCTAAGGTGCCACTTTGATGCATGCCACACTTCCATGGACACCATACCCATGTCTGGGGAGAGAAGGCACATTCTGTGACAACCAACTCAACATATACAGGTGGTACCATAATAAAGATAGCAACCTGGGGCTGCTCAGGTGCAAGTCCCATCTTATCCTATGGAGCGCCTATCACTTATAGTGTACTTTAATGTTCAAGACACTGTAGAGACACATGAGCTCAGACTTATATGTCTGCACTCTTAATGTACTGCACCCTGCCTCTTAGGCACAGGAGACCTTCTCTAGGGGTGACTGACAGATACTAAAAGCAGTGCATTTGACTGTCACACATGGTGAGGGCACAATCAAGTTAGAGCAGTTTGCACTGTTTCTGCAGTCTGCAATGGCGGCCTTCTTTCAGTAGTGTGCGAGGGTCATCAGGGTGGCATGAAACCGTGCTGCAGTTCTGGGGACCCCATTACCACCTATATCCTGGGCCCACCTGGTACCATATACTAAGGACTTATAAGAGGGTAAAGTCTGTATCAATTGGGATTGCCAATTCACACATAACATTTTTAGGGAAAGAGCACTGGCACCGGAGCCTGGTTAGCAGGCACTGGAGCACTGTCAGAGTCGAAAACAAGCATCTAATAGTTCAAATAGAGGGCCAAAAATGGGGGGACTTCTGGAAAAAGCCCTGTATTCTCATACTCATGGTTACAACTGGCTTCTTGTCTGTGTTTAACTGCTGGCAAATAACACATCTGTGGCATACGTTTTCTGCATTGATACGGAAATGAGGGTTAAACCAGCAGGTCTTGAAGAAACAAAACATAGCGTCTCACCCCATATGAGTGGGATCGTGGACGTTTCTTGCCTTGGGTGACAACAGAGCATCCAGTAGGACTGGTCTTTCATCTGTAGAAACCGAAACCTCATCCTGAGGCTTCCTCCTATAGACTTTAGTTCTTGCCAAGTATCAGTATTATTTAGCAACATACATGCTGGCCAGAAAAGAAGTGTATTGCTCTGCTGCGACACCACAATTGCTTTGGCTGTGCTAGAACCGCCCGTGAGACCCTCCTCATTTGTTGACACTAGTGGTACTCTAATGACGTGCAGATGCCTGAACCAGGAGATTGCACAACCCTCTCATGACTTATAACGATTGAAAGAAAGTCATTGGAGCTGGTGGAAGACTACTAGTCTGATGCCTAGAAAGAGAGCATTAATCCTCAGGCACTCACCTTCCATATTTTAGAGACATCGCTCCACCTTCCATGCTATTGTTAGGAAAAGAACTCCCTTATGGAGATGCAGAGTAGGTAGGTTCCACAGGAGCTGACAGCCAGCTGCAGAGCACACATACTCAACGCAGCTGCCATCAGGACTGAAAGCAGATCTCACTAGATACAACTGTACTCTTTTATGATAAATGAAACAGATGAATGTGGGGGGTAGGTTTCACAAAGGGGGTCTTTATTTCAGCAATACTGACATTGATGCCTGCCCCTGTGGGGGTCTGTATGGTGTTTTTTGATAGGGGCCTTCTCCATTATGTCTGCTCAAATACACATGCAGAACACCAGTAACATTATACATGTTTCAGGTATCCAACCATAATAAAAGAAAACATGTCTATAATTGTATTTTTACAATGTGTCAATGCAGCGTGATCAAATAGGGCTCTCCAATTTCAAGAAATAACATGCTTCAAAACCTAGCAAGTTAACTCAGTTCTTTCCAAATAATTTTTGGATGGGGCATCGCTGGGGAATGCTTTTACGAAGCAGCAAAAGCTGTGCGGGAAGGCACTCAAAAAGACCGGATCATTGTGAACAATGCTGTTGTTTATAAGTCTCTGTAAACACTGCTATCAAAGATGCCTAGATGCAGCGCAGGATAAGAGGATGTTGTTGTCCATATTATCAAGAACCGCAATAACATTATCGCCGCTTTAGCTGCGGGAAACTGTTGCTAAAGCGGCGATAAAGGGCTTGATAAAATGCCCTTGTGAATTGCCATAGAAGCCCATGTTCTGTTGTGAACCTGGGCTTCTATGGGAATTCATAAGGGCATAATATCAAGCCCCTTATCGCCGCTTTAGCCGCAGGTTTTTGCTGCTAAGCAGCTAAAGCAGCGATAATGTTATTGCGGTTCTTGATAATATGGCCCTGTATTAGTTATACATGTGTTTCAATTCTTCACAGGTAGAAGAATTTCAATAGTGCTCTTTATTCGATGTGGTAATATCGCCGATAAAGAATTCTTTAAGGGCCTGAGATGCCTTCAGCGCTTGCTGTCCGTATGGATCTTTGTACTGAAAGCAAGAACCCACAAAGGACCTTGTATGAATCAGGTACAGTAACATGGGCATAGAAGGGCATGGAATATCAAACCTGGCAGTGCCAGGCTCCTACTTGCCTAGTGGTGCTGCACCAACTTTTAACCCCTTCGATGCTGATGACGAGCTCAGCTCGTCATCAGCTACGGCGCTCGTATGCTGATGACGAGCTGAGCTCGTCATGTAACGCAGTATTTTGAAAATAGCCGCACACAGCGGGAAAAGCTGGCGTAGCGATGCGGTTAAAAGATTCTACAACTGGGGCTGAAGAAAGGATACTGGCAATAGCAGCATGCACGAGAAATGTGCACACAGTGCAACATCAGCTCCAGTGCAAGATTTTTCCAGGCAGAGATGAACCAGGGCATCTTCCATGGCTGAGGAACTGGGTCCAGAAGGCACGTTCCTCATACAGAGGAACCTCCTGCAGGGAGGTAACCTTCCTAGGGTTGCACCAGGGGACCTTAGTGTGAACAAGATACTCATGCATGATGCTTCGGTGCACTCTGAGATGGTTCCTGCAGTTATCTTTAGTGCAGGAGGGCAGACCCATTCAAGGAACCTTGGTGCGTTTTGAGGAACCTCCTGTCTCAGTGTCGGTGAGAAGCCTTCAGAGGTCACCTTGTTGTGGGAGATGGGCTGCTTGTGCAGAAGATGCGTGTGGGGGTCCCCTCTCATGATGCTCATCCCCGCACCTGAGACCTCTTTTTTGGGGATACAGGCCTGTGCATACAAACTGCATGAAGGACTCCTTTCACTGGTAAGGGTACCCCGTAGTTCTCATTCCAGCTTGTTAAGTTCTCCTGTATGGCCAGGGGCGGCTCCTCCGCTAAGGTGGAGGACGGTCATCCTACTGCTCTTTGATCAGGAAAAATAGAATGATAATAACGTAGTTATTATCATTTTATTTTTCGCAGATGTGAGGTTGGGTTAGGGTGGCAGAGCGCGCAGGTCACCCAACTAACTAATGCACACTTGGGCCGATGAAAATAATATTTTCATTATGCTTTAATCAGGTAACCTACACACTACTACCAGCAATCCAGTTCACTTCTGGTTGTTTCTGTGTACCTGACTTACCAATCCTCCAAACAGCTACCTATGATCACAATGGATCAGGGAGCTAGCTGTGGGAGTAAGTAGACAACACTAATACCATATATCATTGGAATAACGATTTGTAATTTTTATAATAATGACCACAGACTCAAGAAGTTTTGAACACACTTCATCTAACTTTCTTCGTCATCATATGTCATGAGCATAAGATTAACGCAGATCAAACTATCTATAACTAGAATTAGAAATATTGTATAACAATGAATGAGAGTAAGAATCCTTTAGAAATCTGAAATAAAAGGAAGGGAAAAATAAGGAACACGCTATTTTAGCTTAACAGAATTTCACAACTTCACTAAAGGCGGGTAAAGAAAGGGAACATACTAATCAAAGTAGACTTTCGAAATTCACTAACGGTTCAGAGGAAACGAAACTTATACAATTTGATTTATCCAGATGTATTCTCTATATGATTCTGCATTTAACTAAAGGTAGGTAGAAAATGGAACATGCTAATAGACAATAATGCATGAAAATATCATTTTAGGGAGAGAAAGAGAAAAGGACATATGCAAGTTTAGGCCTTATTCGAAACAATAGGATAGAGATTTGGAAAGACAAACACCCACATAGATTTATAATTACCTAGGATAGATTGAAGACTAACCCTGGCCACGGGTCAGTTGGAAAAGCGGGAAACGACCCTCAAGGACTTAGGTTGCCAGTAGGCGAGCAGGTACGGCTCATGGACAGTCAGGACAGGATAACCCCAGGAATTGGATCAGGACCAGGTTCGGCTAAGGGTACGACCAACACCTGCAGCTTCGGTTGCAACGCCTGCGCTACTCCCTCTCTGCAAGGAATTTGCCAATAACCCCGATTAGGTTCTCGAATCTCCCAGCAAAGTGCTTCACCAGCACTTAAGGTTTCCCAAACCCCGATTGAGTCTGTGGAAATTACGGACAGAGTGCTCCGCAGCTCTCTGTATCAATCACCTATAGAGTTCGTTGGGTCAGTGACAGGTCAGCTATTCGGACAAGTCGGACAATTTCTCTAGCTAAACCTAGGCTAGTTATACTGTTTTTCGGGTCAGTGTACCGCCCACCAATGTTACAAGTGAAAGGTTTCCTAAATTCTGATTGGTCAAAGGAGGAGGTTAAGTCATCACATCACCTAATTTTTAGACTTTCTCAGGCTTAATATTCATTTTTGAACCCACCCCTAAATTTCTAGCTTCCCATGACATACGACTTACAGTGAACAATAGTGCATACATAAGTAAATACAATTGTATCGAAATTAGGTACAAGTCAGCTTTGTCTTGCTGGGTAACAGGTCGATTCCCAGGAGCATCTTAGCTTTGGCTGCCAGCTGGCTGGGTTCCATTGCAGCAAGGTTCATTTCCCCCATCACGTGACTGACACCATATGAGCTTCAAATATGGAGTAGTAAGCGTCTCCCAGGTCCAAAGAGTATGGTACATGAAAAGTAAGCGAAAACAATTTAGAAATACAGAAAAAATTAAAAGACTGTATACCATGATTGGCTATACTACACCCCTTACTTTATAATAACTATAGCATTAGGAGTTAAGCAGAACAGACATCATTGTGAAAGCATCAATGCAGGCACGGAGCATGTGAGAAAACAAAGTGGCCATTTCAGCTGTATTGCGCATGAGAAACAAATTCCTACCAGAACTGCGAGTGCGTCACATCACATGGGTATGACCGACGCATGCGCAGACTAAATTCCCGCAAAGCAGCGGCCATTTTAGAGGCAATCGTATTAGTATTAGTAATCACATAGGCAAGCTTCACTGGGACACCCCGTGTAGTGTAAAATGTGCAATATTAGTAAGACAAAACATGTTGAATTAGTCTATTAACGTTATTTTAGGTTCTTGATACGAGCAAGTTGCGTGACATGCGAAAACTTGCTCCATCAATCCCCTCTTTGATGATATTTACTATCATCACTATTAATGGAACCAGATGCCAACTTTTCACATTTTTCCCAGTTCAATTTCTTCAAACATTTGATTCATCTTTTCTTTTGTTTCTTTATTAGGATGAGAGCTTTTCACCCTTTTATAAATCTGATTATTCAGATCCTCTAATTCTAACTCATCCACATTCCTCTTCACTCCTCTCTGGTTCACAGTGTACTTTTTCTGATGTTTGCGACATTTACAACAAATGAATATAATAAACACTGCTATACTTATCCCCATGATTGGCATCAGTATTTTGCTCAAAAGACTTTTCCATAAGTTAGAAAACCAATGACCTACAGAGGAGAGACCATCAGTTAGTCTCTTCGAGGCACTATCAACCTCCAGTGGTTTGAACTATTTTTCCAAATTTGTAATGTTCCTCACATACCTTTTGATTTCCACACTTTTGTCAGGTATGGTAGTGCAACAATGTTGCGCTTTCAACATTCTAAGACTCCGCTCTCTTTTGCTTATAAGGTGTCAAGAGCAAGCCTGTTTTGTAAAACCATAGATCTGATCGCAACCATTTCGGTATTGACCATTAGGAAACCTCCAGCAGTGTCAGTAGATAACCGATCCACTACTGTTGACAATTTGCAAATTCTGTGTGTATTCAGAGGCACTCCCACTGCAGGTATCAATGCACTAAAAATATCTCCCACTATTTCTCCGGCACTTTCTCTTTTCGTGCGTGCTAATTTATTAGTCTTTTCAGTGCTTCCAGTGCTTTTCCCCACATGGTATATCTTTGGGAAGACAATACCAAAGTAACAGCTTCCGTACCAATGGTCGGGCAATTTGAAGAGAGCCTTGTTTCCACCTATAAAATAAATTCCCGGAAACACTGGCTCTGACCCATCTTTGAAACCCCAACCCCCAATTTCCTTGTAATTATGTTCGCATTCACTGGAACCAATGAATATGTTGTTATAATAACTAGTCATTTCTCTGTGAAGACAAAGTTTCCCTTTCTTTTCGAAATCCAGTAACATGGCAACATTGGCTCCACCATTTGAGGTGCTTCCTATATTTTCTGCCCATTTAGGAACTTTCTGAGTTTTGTCTTTGGCTTTCTTTTGGAAACTTTCTCTTCTCTTTTCTACCATATCCAGAAATTCTTTCTCTTTTTCATGTAAAGAAGAAGTCAAGTTATTTTTATGTGCGTCATCTATGTTAATTTTTCCTACAGTTAGAAAATAATCACTCATGTATTTAGCTACATCTCTCGTCGTATGTACAGGGTTCAGGTTTCTTCGAACAGGAATTTCAGAAAATGTCACGTCAAAGTTTGAGTAGTAATACTGTAAAGGTCCTCTTCTGTAAAATAAGCTAGTTAGTATACTACAGGAAATTCCATAGGTTAAGGGCAAGTGGTGGTAAGTCACACCTTCAGCTACTGAAGTGGGTAGCTTCATGAAGACATAACAGTTGTCTATTTCCATTGTCTCTACATAATGTACTAATAGGTTTGCGAAAACATTTAAATGAGTTTTGTTCCTGATTTTGTTAAAGTGTAATCCTTCCTCATCCGGTGCTTCTAAATCTAGCTTCGTTTGTTTCAGGCTAAGTGGTCTGTCTAGTACGTCTATACTTTGTGGTGTATTCCTAGTGTGTAATTCTACAGTGTCATCTGGTAGGTTATTATTTGGGTACAGACTTTGGTTTTTACTCATCATAGAAGGAATAGTTATAGTCAATCCTATCCATAATATCAGAACTAGTGCTATACTACATAAACATACTTGGCAGCATGTTTTACAACAATTTCGTCTAGGCCTTCCATTCACATTGGAATTAGACATTTTGGCTCAAAAGAAGTTTTTCAACCCCTCTTTGTAACTTTGTACAGGTTGCTTACACAGGGCAACTTCAGGTTGGTTCTTCTTCTTCGGTACTCTGATCAGCAATCAATTCTTCATCACTTTCATCACTTATGTCAAGGTTTTCAAATTCCTCTAACACCAGATAAGTCCATTCAGGATTCTGATATTTATTGTTTAGTTTCTTTATTCGGGCACTTCTTCCCTTTGGCTTTGCTCCAGATTGCTCAGCTTCACTGGAGACTAGTTTCCTTTGCTCAAGTTTTTCCTCTACAGTCTTTAGTCTTAGTCTCAGTCTTTTGATGAACCTTGGTTCTCTATCCTTCTTCTTGAATCTTTTAACTGGCACTGTTATTTGGCTTTCTTCTAATGCTCTTTTGTTTTCATTCAGTTGTGGCACATTTATCTCAACGTCTTCTTCTTCCTTTTCTGTCTGACTAATTCCAGGTCTTATTTCAGTTTCTTCTGCCTGGTTACTAAACTGGCCTGGTTTAGGTATATGCGGAATTTGACTTTTCCTCGTTTCAACTTCGGTTTCCTGAACGCATTCGTCTAGTTCTATCTGATCCTGTTCAAGCACTTCGAACTTTTGATCCTTTTCCGCTTGAACTTCCGCCCTCTTTTCTATCTGTCCCTTTTCAATCTCTGAAGTTCTTGGAGGTGTGCCGATGACCTGTTCTGTCCCTATCTGACCTTCTTCATCATCGGTTTTGACATGGATCTCGATGATCTGATTATCTCCTTCTATTCCTGTCTCGTCCTCACTATCCCACTCTCTATCTAGGTAGGTTTGTCTTCGGGTTCTTATTGGATCGAGTGTCAGGTCGATTACTGGGACCAAATCATCTTGACTGGTGCTCAGTTTCAGCTACTTCAGGACCAACATCTGGAGACCCCTCAGCTGCACAACCTTCAGCCTCAGTTTCTTCGTTTTCTGTCACCCTTTTCGTATGGCTGGCATGGATCCACCGTAGTACACCTGCACACTTCACCGCTGTTGTGGTAACAAGAATCACTTGTCTTGGTTTTCCCCACTTCGGTGCAAGGCAACTCTTCAGAGTATGTTTCTTAATCACAACCCAATCACCAGGGTTCAAGTCATGGGCTGGAGTTGCTGGCCTGGCGACGGAGTCTTCCCCAATCTGGTGAGAGATAGAATGCACTTGGTCACCCAGTTGCTTGCAGTACTCTAGCACCAAATCATCAGAAATGTTTATCAGTTTGTGTCCTGGTACCCATGCTTGTCGCATTACTCTTCCCATCAGGATCTCATGGGGGCTCAGGCCTGTCTTCCGATCTGGAATACTTCTGAGTCCCATCATTCAAGGGGCAATGCGTCTATCCAATTCATTCCAGTAGATTCACACATTTTTCCCAATCTTGACTTGATAGTGCCATTCAGTTGTTCTACCACTCCAGAAGCCTCTGGGCAATATGCACAGTGCAGTTTTTGTGAAATTCTGAATGCTTCACAGATTTAGCCTATTATTTCATTCAATTGTGACTGGAATTCCGTACCTAGGTATTAGTTCCCTCAGTAACAATTTGGCTACAGTAATGCTATCATTTTTCTTTGCTGGATAAGCTTCTACCCATTTTGAAAACAGGCAGACAATGACAAGTACATACTTCATTCCTTTACAGGGGGGTAACTGTATAAAGTCAATTTGTAACCTAATAAAAGAACCTTCTGCTTTTCCAATTGTACCTGGTAAAACTACTGTTCTCTTTCCAGGATTGTATTGTTGGCATGTCAACCACCTCTGGCAGAGTGCCTCTGCAATGTTTCTGAATTTCGAATTGTACCATGTCTGTCTAAAAACACGGACCATTGCATCTCTTCCCACATGCGCATCCCCGTGGATTAGCCTAGCCATAGGAGCAAGCAGGCTGTCTGGCAACACAGGCATCTCATCACTGGAAACAATGACACCATCCTCATTCTTTCTCTGACAACCAGATCTTCTCCACCTTCTCTTTTCCTTTGGCCCTGCTGCATCCTGCAAGTCTTTCAGTTCTTCCCACGTTTGTACATCTTCAAACACCATAAGTTGGCAGCTGTTTCCGCCCCCCAATTTGATATTGACCAACATTTTATATTTTGCACAATGTTGGGCCAGTTGGTCAGCATATCGATTACCTGCTGTCACATTGTCATTGCCAGATTTGTGAGCAGCACACTTGACCACTGCCAATTCTTTTGGTAACTGGATTGCCTTCAGTAGCTCCTGTACCACTTTTCCATTTCTGATAGGAGTAACTGAAGAAGTCAGGAACTCTCTTTGCAGCCACAATTGGCCGAAGTCATGCACAACCCCATAACCCTACTGGCTATCCGTGTATATGGTTATTCTCTTATTTTTCACAATTTTGGATTCACTCTGTTGAAGACTCATGCAAGTTGCAGCTACTGCTTTCAGACATCCAGGTAATCCAGCAGCCACTGGATCCAAAGTAGCAGAAAAATATGCCACTGGATGTCTAGTCAAACCATGCGCTTGGGTTAGGACTGACAGTGCACAATTGTCTCGTGTGTAGCAAAACAGTGAGAACTCTTTCGAGTAATCAGGCATTCCTAATGCAGGAGCTGTACACAAACATTCTCGTAACTTTGTAAAAGCTGACATGCTTTCTTCATCCCATCTCCACTGGGTCTTCTGCTCCTTTCTTTGTCATTTTTATCAATGGTTTTGCTAGGACTGCAAATCCCACAATCCACTGCCTACAGTATCCTACAACTCCAAAGAAAATTCTGATCTCTTTCTGAGTATTGGGTAGATGCATGTTTCAAATTATCCTAATTCTTTCTGTGGTAACTTTCCTGATACCTTTCTCTATCTGGTGCCCCAGATATTTCACTGAAGAGGTACAGAACTGTAGCTTGTCTGGTGATACTTTATGCCCTCCTTCACCCAAATGGTTCAGTAAGGCAATGGTGTCAACAACACAGTCTTTCTGACTTTTAGAAGCCACTGAGAGGTCGTCTATGTATTGCACCAGGACTGATTCTCCAGGTAAGATCAAAGATTCAAGGCACTTTTTCAGAATCTGATTAAAAATCAAAGGACTCTCCGTGTACCCCTGAGGGACACGATTCCAGACGTAGACATGACTGTCGAACTCAAATGAGAAAAGAAATTTGCTGTCTGGAAGCAATGGGATTGAAAAGAATGCGTGACATAGGTCAATAACGGTAAACCATTCAGCATTCCATGGAATTTGATACAAAATTACTGCAGGATTTGGAGCAATAGGACAGCAAGGAACAACGATTTTATTTACCTTGCGCAGGTCCTGCACTACCCTGTACTTTCCACTAGGTTTCTTGATTCCAATTATGGGTGAATTACAAGGACTGCTCATCACTTCTTGTATAATGTTTGCTTCTAACAATCTTTTTTATTTTTTTCGACAGCAACCCCTGCTTTTACTTCTGCACTCATCTTATACTGTTTAGTGTTCAGGTAAACTGCATCTTCTTTTATGGCTATTTTAATTGGGTCAACATTTGCCATTAATCCGACATCTTTTCCAGTAAAATCCCATACCTCTGGTTTCACTGTCTGTTGAAGTTCTTCAGGTAAGTCTTGTATTGTCAGTCTTTTAATTTCTGAGTCAGGCCTTATTAACATTAATTTGTAAATTCCATCTTCATCTGGAGTCTGTATCTCGACACCCTTTGGAGTGCAAAAGATGTTGCAATTCATTTTGCACAGCAAGTCTCGTACTAGTAAGTTCACAGGACTTGAATCACAGACAACAAATCTATGCATTTCTTTAAAATTCCCTATTGTAATCTCCATGGGCTCGGTAACTGGGGTACTAATTAATTGATTAGAAACACCCACTACTTGGATTGCTGCTCCTGAGAGGGGTATGTTTGGAACATCTGCTGTTCTCACAGTAGAACGGGTAGCCTCATTGTCCAACAGAAAGGTGACATCATTTCCTTCAACCTTTCCTTCAATGTATGGCCCTGACTGGTCTACCGGAAAGGAGGCGCCAAGCACGCACTCCTCGTCCTCCCCCCTCAGGCACCATCAGTAAGGTTCATCACAGAGGAATGTATCATTCAAAAGGAATTGCGAAACTGCTGCATTTCTATCCTCCCTTCCTTCCCAAACCTCTGCTTCCTCACCCTGTTGTGCTTTGCTCCTATAGTTTGGCCTAGGTGCACAAGGCAACTGTTGTTGTTTTACCTGTTGCTGTGTCTTTCGTGGTCCCTCATTCTGCACCTGCGGATTTCAATCATTAATGTGGACATTATCATTCTGCACAGCCTTACACTCGTCCCTCCAGTGCCCTATCTTTCCGCACCCGTGACAGGGGAATTTTTTTCGAGCCTCCTCTCGGCTCATTTTTACTCGGGGCTTCCCTCCACCCCCAGGGCCTTGATTCTCGGTATTATTCATTTTACTTAACTGTTGTTCTTGATGCTCTGCTAATTTTACTTGTGCCCACATGACTTTTTCTTTGAATTCTTTAGGAAACTTTAGTATTAAAAAGGGAGTGCGGCAGGGCTGTATCCTGGCCCCATTTCTTTTCAATTTTTATGTTAATGACTTAGATGCCGTACTTCAGGAGGTAAAATCAGATTGTCCTAGAGTCGGCAGGAGGGGTATTCCTGTACTTTTATACGCAGATGATGCGGTTTTAATTTAAAGAACAGAAAAGGGTCTCCAGGCACTTCTGAATGCCTTTAACAACTTTATGACTGAGAGGGACCTTAAGGTCAACAATTCGAAATCCTACATAATGCATCTTGGCCGTCAATCAAAACAGAAGATCATTTTTAAACTAGATGATGTCCTGATCCCCATCACTCATACATTTTCATATCTCGGTGTTTTATTTGATACAAAGCTCAGTTGGGCCCCACATGTAGCAAGAAAGAAGGGGGAAATGACTAGAGTAAATGCCTCCATTTTTAACTTTGCCACTAAATTGGGGAAAAAGCCAAACGCTGCCATGATGAAACTATACAATGCCAAATCGATAGCTACTGCAGTTTATGGCAGTGAGATATGGGGCTATGCCAGTGGCGATCAGTTACAGATTACTGAAAACAATTTCTTAAAGCGCCTGCTCTGTGTCCCAGCCAGTACATCGAACTTGGCGGTACACGAAGAGCTGGGAAGTCAGTACTTATCCAACATTGTTGGTTTAAGACCACTGACATGTTGGGTAAAGTTGTGGTTAAATCATGATATTCCGTTAACCCACCAGATAGTGAAAGATCTTGTTTCACATGATAATGCAATGTGTGTACCATGGCTTAAATACTTGAAGTCTGAATTTTTAAAGCTTGGACGCTTGAACTTGTTTGAAAACCCGATTGAGATAGTAAAGGGTGGTGTGGCAGCAATTAAGAGGGCTTTTTACATGGACAGAAGGGTCCAAAGAGAAGAAGTCGAGCTCCTGAAACCTAATGTTTGGAAATATGTCATGTTAAGAACTTGTGATATTATGGAACTATACCTAACATGCTCCTTTACCTCCCATGAAAAATTTTTGCTGACACGGTTCAGGTTGAACATCTTTCATCATCTTTTAATCAGACCAATGTCGGACATTTTTAAGAAAACTGTAGCTCCCTGTGGCTGCGACAGGAAGTCTCCACAGGATATGCTGCATTTTATATTTTTATGTAGATTTTATGAATACCCTTGTAGACGTTATCTTGTCACCCTTTTAAAGAAACTAAATTTTAATCAAATAAGACCTGCACTCATGTACTTATAGCTTTTGCACAACAACAGTGTACTCCAGGTGATCGAATTTTTTAAATTAACCGTGAGAATAAGAAAATGTTTAGATGAGTGAATTTATATCCCTGTAGGATGATGCACTAATGCACTTTGTTGTACTTTGATACTACTTGCACTTTAAATGTGACCTTGATTTTGCCTACTTACTCATTTAAGAAAATCGTATGATTTATGTAATATGCATTATTTGTCCAGATGTAAAGGTGATTTTAATTATGAAATGTATATTGATTTTGTGCTTTTATGGATTGAAATATATATCCGAAATAAAGTCATATTGAATTGAATTATTTTCGTTTATTTTCCAGCTCATCTTCACAATACTTGGCGTACTTCAGAACCTCATCAATAGGCTTGGCTTGCCAACAGATTTTATTGTCTTTGATCCATTGAGAAATCTCGGGTCTCAACCCTAACACGAATTGATAAATGAAGTGGGTCATGTCCTTCATCTCAATGTTATCTAGTCCGCTGTACGTTTTGAGCACCTGCAATAGTCGCTCATAGTATGAATGTACAGTTTCATCACGATTTTGGCTAGTTCTATCTATGCGGATCCAATCAGTTTCTTTAGCAGGCACCTTTCCTTTCAAGTACAGTATTACCTGATTGTATTTCTTCATTACTTCTCCCGAAGGAGCTCCTGTTTTTGGGTCTCTTGCATACTCTTCACTTAGCCAATCAACAGCAATTTTACATTCTGTCCATAAATCTACGGCAACTACAATGTCAAAGAACCCATCTAGATCTTTCAGGAGACATTTTCGAACCTTAATAAATCTCTCAACCCGTCTGTACCATTCTACAGGTTTTTCTCGTAATTTTGGGAAATCATTTGTAAATGACACAATATCCTGTCGGGACCAGGGCACATGTACATATTCTCCACCTGGCACTTCTCGCATAGGATACATAGTTTCTGCCTTGTCAGCTTCTTTTAGGACATATTCAGAAGTCACTTGTTTGGATCTACTGTCCTCCTTTTTCTTTGCCCACCTCGCTTTCCATTTCTCTAGGTCTCCCCGAATCTGTAATAGATTCAATAATTCTCTTATCTGAACCTTTTTCCCTGACACATTCATGTTTTCTAAGTCTTTGTCAGAAAATTCTACTCTGTAGGGCTTTTGCAACACTTTAGATCTGCTGATGTCTATTCCCATGTTAGCTGCTGTGTCTATTAGTTTCTCATGGAACACTGTTTCTGGTAATACTTTTGCAAATGAACAGTAATTCTTCCTCACTAAGGGTGTTCAACCTGTCTAGTCCCACATTCCCAGCCATCAGTTCTTCCAATTCTATTCTTAATTTGTAAATATCTAATGGTTTTGGCTGAGGATTTATTTTCTCCAATTCTCGGGTCCATCGATCTATTTCTTCCGGAGTCACTACTGTGGCACTTCTGGTACCTGAAGCTGACTCTATCCTGACTTCTCTTGCACCAATCTGAGTGTTCCTTCTCTGGGAACTGCCTTCAGGTTCTCTTATGGGCAAATCCATCAAGGAAATTACAGACTCGCATTCACTTGCCTGGTCATCAACTATTAAAGGTTCTCTTCTTGGCTGCACCACAGCTGGGGTAATAACAGTAGTCTTTGGGCTAGCCTGTTTATCCCCATATATAGGAACAACTGGTCCAATAGTTACTGGAATTGTCAGAGCTTCAGGACTTGAATTTAACTGGGATATTTTCTGAATGAGTTCATTTTTCTGTTTAACTAGAGCTTCTCTTTCTCGGTCCTGTAAAACCTTTTCTATGGAAGTTTCATGTATCACTTGTGGAATTAAAGGAGAGTAAAGATTTGGTGAAGTCGGAATGGTCTTACTTGGTCCCTCACCACAGGATGGTCTATAATATGGAACAGTCGAATCGGACATGCTCGACCCCCCATTACCGCTAGGCCTATAACCTGGACCTGTCGGATCTGATGCACTTGCCCTTCTATCACTGGAAGGTCTAAAGAATGGATTTTTCGTACTCAGGGATCTGGACTCTTCATCATATGGTGGTGGATTTTTCAATAATAAATCCTCCAGGTATTCATCTTCAGAATCACCCATAGTTATTAAGTGTCTGGTTTTCTCTGTCCTTTTTCCTCCTACAGGTTCGTCTACAGTACGTACTGGGAACAGTCCTTCTATCATCATGTTCTGTCTCCACTGCTTCATTTTTTTCCCTTTCGCTTCTCCCTGCATTTTCGGATACTATTTGCCTATTCCCTTGTCAATTTTAGGTCTATCTCTCTCAAAGGCCTCAATCTCCCATTCTTCTAAAGCCTCATATTGCGTCAGTCTTGGTCTTGGATGTAAATCATTCATGCGGGTCCTTAAATTAAACAAAATTCTACCATTAAAGGTACCATCTAAGGTAAATGCTAAAACTCCATCATCTTTAGTATATTCCACCCAATTTTCCAACCATACACAGGTATGATACCCTTTGTCAAATAACATGAATGATGCGGGAGTATTAGGTGGTGGAATGATTATACCCTCTCTAGTTTTGATGGGTTTATCCTTCTTGAAGTAATTTTTAACTTTGCCTACGAGAGTCATTTTTCTCTTGCTTCCGTATATATTATAAGGTCTACCTTTTAACATCTGTTCCTTAGCAAAACCTAAGTATTTTGGATCAGGCAAGAATTCTGGATACCACATATACTTCGTAAACCCTAGTTCGTGCGTGAATTAAGTACTTCTGTTTACAAATTTTCTTCCAAGGCTAGCGTGTCTTTTAAATTGCAACCAACCAATCAACACTGTGATTGCAAATAATTTCGACCAATGGGTGTGCGGCCTTTTCGTGAGACGCGTCCTCACACTCCTGCGCTCACCCCTCCTTTACAATACCAGCTCCGCTACACACCCGCTGTTTCGAAAAATACTAGCGCGGCACGAGTGATGTCAGCGCAGCTCTGCAACTGATTCCCTCCTTCACAAGGTAAGGGAAACTTGATTTTTTCTTAAAGTGCAAGTGCTCTGTTTAATTTACAACGTATAACATTCGCCACTGTACTCGAGTGTCTAGAAAAGAAAGATTTGTTTCACTGCAAGTAAACCTCTTCTGTCTACTTTTCATATACTGCGGATAGATCCCTTCTGTCTACCCTTCATACAAGCATTAGAGAACATGTTACTTCTTTGACTCATCCACTCTTTTCGGGATATATACTAAGTCTAAAGTTTCACTAGTGAACTCTTTTGCTACTCACTCAAGCTCCGTCGAACCTACTACTCCTTCTCGTGTGACCCTTACTAGGTTATATCACAACTGAAGTTTCATCAGCGAACTCGTTGCTATCATTTATTCAATTATTCATACAGAAAACCCTAATTAGCGCTTCCATTTCTGCCTAACCATGCACTAACTTTCCTCGAGTCACTGACCTCAGAGCGAGGTGGATTCTACTCACCACCCGCTATTCTGCCTCCGGAGATTCCAGACAAACATATAACGATCACTAACGAGTTTGTTAATACATACAATAATATAGCAACATTTCATCAAACATTTCAAAAACGCATTTTAAACCATTTTTAAAGCAATTTTACTTTTTGATCGATCGGTATCATTTAGCTGCAATAAAATTTTAGCAGCACTTATTATTTTTCACAGTTTATTAACAAGTAACCTATCTACCTATCTTAACTAGTCCCTAAAACCATCTCCTCTGCTACCAGAAAATTACTGGTAGAGCGCGCAGGTCACCCGACTAACTAATGCACACTTGGGCCCATGAAAATAATATTTTCATTATGCTTTAATCAGGTAACCTACACACTACTATCAGCAATCCAGTTCACTTCTGTTTGTTTCCGTGTACCTGATTTACCAATCCTCGAAACAGGTATCTATGATCACAATGGATCAGGGAGCTAGCTGTGGGAGTAAGTAGATAACACTAATACCATATATCATTGGAATAACAATTTGTATTTTTTATAATAATGACCACGGACTCAAGAAGTTTTGAACACACTTTATCTAATTTCTTCGTCATCATATGTCATGAGCATAAGATTAACACAGATTAAACTATCTATAACTAGAATTAGAAATATTGTATAACAATGAATAAGAGTAAGAATCATTTAGAAATCTGAAATAAAGGGAAGGGAAAAATAAGGAACACGCTATTTTAGCTTAACAGAATTTCACAACTTCACTAAAGGCGGGTAAAGAAAGGGAACATACTAATCAAAGTAGACTTTCGAAATTCACTAACGGTTCAGAGGAAACGTAACTTATGCAATTTGATTTATCCAGATGTACTCTCTATAGGAAGGGAAAGAATGGAACATACTATATATGCAAACGATTCTGCATTTAAATAAAGGTAGGTAGAAAATGGAACATGCTAATAGACAATAATGCATGAAAATCTCATTTTAGGGAGAGAAAGAGAAAAGGACATATGCACGTTTATGCTTTATTCGAAACGATAGGAAAGAGATTTGGAAAGCCAAACACCCACATAATTACCTAGGATAGATTGAAGACTAATCCTGGCCACGGGTCAGTTGGAAAAGGCGGGAAAGGACCCTCAAGGACTTAGGTTGCCAGTAGGCGAGCAGGTACGGCTCATGGACAGTCATGGTCAGGATAACCCCAGGAATTGGATCAGGACCAGGTTCGGCTAAGGGTATGACCAACACCTGTAGCTTCGGTTCCAACGCCTGCGCTACTCCCTCTCTGCAAGGAATCTGCCAATAACCCCGATTGGGTTCTTGAATCTCCCAGCAAAGTGCTTCGCCAGCACTTAAGGTTTCCCAAACCCCGACTGAGTCTGTTGAAATTACGGACAGAGTGCTCCGCAGCTCTCTGTATCAATCACCTATAGAGTTCGTTGGGTCAGTGACAGGTCAGCTATTCGGACAAGTCGGACAATTTCTCTAGCTAAACCTAGGCTAGTTATACTGTTTTTCGGGTCAGTGTACCACCCACCAATGTTACAAGTGAAAGGTTCCCTAAATTCTGATTGGTCAAAGGAGGAGGTTAAGTCATCACTTCACCTAATTTTTAGACTTTCTCAGGCTTAATATTAATTTTCGAACCCACCCCTACATTTCTAGCTTCCAATGACATACGACTTACAGTGAACAATAGTGCATACATAATTAAATGCAATTGTATCGAAATTAGGTACAAGTCAGCTTCGTCTTGCTGGGTAACAGGTCGATTCCGAGGAGCATCCTAGCTTTGGCTACCAGCTGGCTGGGTTCCATTGCGGCAAGGTTCATTTCCCCCATCACGTGACTGACACCATATGAGCTTCAAATATGGAGTAGTAAGCGTCTCCCAGGCCCAAAGAGTATGGTACATGAAAAGTAAGCGAAAACATTTTAGAATTACAGAAAAAATGAATACACTGTATACCATGATTGGCTATACTACACCCCTTACTTTATAATAACTATAGCATTAGGAGTTAAGCAGAACAGACAGCTTTGCGAAAGCAGCAATGCAAGCATGGAGCATGTAAGAAAACATAGCGGCCATTTCAGCTGTATTGCGCATGAGCAACAAATTCCCACCAGAACTGCGAGTGCGTCACATCACATGGGTATGACCGACGCATGCGCAGACTAAATTCCAGCAAAGCAGCGGCCATTTTAGAGGCAAGCGTATTAGTATTAGTAATCACATAGGCAAGCTTCACTGGGACACCCTGTGTAGTGTAAAATGTGCAATATTAGTAAGACAAAACATGTTGAATTAGTCTATTAACATTATTTTAGGTTCTTGATACGAGCAAGTCGCGTGACATGCTAATACTTGCTCCATCAAGGGCATGGCGGGGGGGCTGGAGGCACACGGGGAGGAGTGGTTTTCAAACTACAAGTGGCCATGGCTGCTTGGCCCGCCATCCTGGCCCGGCCAAACAGTCATGTGCACTTTGCATGTCCCCCATCAGGCTGCATTACACAGCCTATTGGGAAGCATGCCTAGGTCCCCAATCACAACACAGCATTGCAGCGTTGTGATTGGCTATGGGGAGCCTGGGTGCTTCCTGGTTCCGGACGAAGAGGAGGAGAGACGCGGCCAGCGGCGAGGTAAGTGTTATTTTTTTTAAAATTATTTTGTGCATATAAATAAATGCTCACATTTCACAAAGCAAAGTGAAAACTAACATGAATCATTTTAAAATACACGCTATGATCAGTTTAAAGATGGAAAAATACACTTTCAGTTCATCTGCATATTACTGTTGATATTTGTGTGAAGCATTTAATTACAAAAAAATGTTTACCTCCTTTAGGCATAAGCTGCGTAGGTCTTTCTTAATGATATATTTGCTGAAGCATACGCTCTTCTAAAGGATGCTCTTGCTCTCCTATCTGCTGCATCAGGAATAGATGCTACTACTGAAGTCAAAGATGTGGAGGCGGAGGACTCCATTCTTGATAATATTGAGTTAACTTTGAAGAAACCGATACTCAGAGCACTTTAATGGATATCGTTTTGAAGAAATAAAACTGTGAATTAGGTTATTTCAATTTTTACCAATAAATGATCTTATGAGGCCATTTAGAGGGAGATCATATGTATTTCCTGAAGTATATTAAGAAAACAACCTATTTACTTCTTGCTGGGGCTTAAACTGAAGGTTTAAAACTTCTTTAATGTGTTTTAATAGCGCTAGAAACGAGTGCCTCAGGAAATCTTTTCCTTTAGAACCTTCCACCGGGTCCACATCGATGACCAAATTCACTTTCTGCTGCTTCTCTGGAGCTCATATAAACCGGAATTCCCTGCATCCTTAATGAGGGCCTCCAAATCACTTCTGGACAAAGTAATAACCTCCACCACCTCTTTATCAGAAAGTCTTTCATTATTATAGTGTTTCGAAGACTCCATAGCGGCTTTGTATTACCACAGGACCGCAGTGGTTGTTTACGTATATTTGTTAGGAACTAATTCTGATGTCACAAATGAGGATTCGAGCTAAGGATCCGTGTGCTTGCCTAGTTTCAAGTGTGTACCAACCACCATACAGTGCTGTAACCAGGTCTGCCATCTTAAACTAGCATCCACATGGCAAACCTAGGAAGGCCCAACGCTACTCAGCCCCAAAAAGAAGAAAAAAACACTTGCTGCTTCTGCTGTCCCATTAAAATTACTCATAAACATTTAACAATCACTCAGTTTTATGCTTCAGGAGAAGCCTTTCTTAGTGAGTGACAAATCAGTGGGCTGCTCTGTGGGAGTTTCAGAGAAGGGGTTTTTAAATGGGTTGATTGACTGAAATAGAAAGAGGCCTAATATACTTTTTAAATGAAAAAGCTTGTGAGAGGGTCTGTTTTGAGTGTGGGGCTACCTAGTAAAGTAGGGATTGGGATGAGGAACAAGGACTGAAAGGTAATAACCAAATTTACGTTTCAGCCTCCTGATTCTGCTACATTTAGAAGCCAATCTAGTCAGTAAGCTCACTTTATAAGTTGGGTTTCCATTATGCAATGTAAGGAGATCATATGAGCGAGCTCAGTTAGATGTCAGCTCCTTTAAAACCTGTATGTGTGAGTGAGCGCTCACGATAGGCTGACAGTAAGTTAGCTATCTTTACAACTATATTTAAGAGAGTACATGATTGATTCACTTTTTTTTTATCAATTAAGCCCTTTCCTGACAAAGTATCACATCAGTGATTAATTTTCAAAAGAAAAAAATGCACACCCTACATTTTTATTAGGGGTTCCACACAGGTGCTGCCCAATGCTGGGGTTGCCGAATATCATAGCTGATTAGTTTGATTCCACCTTGTGCCTCTTCCTTCCACCACCCGTCTCTTCCTCTTACTTTGGCAGCTTTTCTTTCCCATCTACCTTCTCTCTCTGTCATTGATTTTCTTTAACTTCCTCCTTCGTGCTATTTTTCTGCCCCTCTCTTCTGCTCTGGGTGAAAGTCTGTTGATGAAAATAAGCAACGCTGCCAGCCACTTCCAACCACCAGCGCAAAGCACTGGCTTCAATATATTATTATGCATTTAACGACATACAGTATAACTATGCAATCTTTGACGTAGTGACCTCACGAGATTCTACTCTGAACATATCCCATGATTGAAATTACCATACAAACAGTACATTGAAGTGGTTTTGGAATACCTGCCATCGAGTGCGACACTCACACTCAACCACCCCGTGGTAGTTGTTATGAAGTGATCGCAAAGGTAATCCGATAGTCTTAAATCTGTCTTTCTCGCCACAGAACTGGACCAACTTAAGCAACGGTTGACTGACCTGGATGCACAAGTGAGATCTCTGCAGGCAGCCACCGACAGACTGAGGAAAGGTAAAATGTACACTGCAATCATGTTTGTACTTGGTATTGTTTTCCTTTTGTTTACACAAAGCTTTACATCCACCTAAAACACACATAAATTGGACATAAATGATGTATATATCCATCAATAAATTGCGGCTACATATCTTTAAAAGCTGTATAAGTAAACTTGTTTTTTCTCTCAGCCAACTATTCGCCTTGCTTTGAACCTTGGGCCCTATTCGCAAAATGCATTTTAGATTTTGTAAAGTAGTACTTCAGTAAAAACATACCCAAGGCCATAACTCTCCACTCTACAGCTCCTGTCTTTTCATTAAGGGGATCTCCACCTCGGTGACGATGATCTTTCCTCACATGTAAATGTATTTTACTAGTAAATATGGGAGTGAAAAGGCAGAGTGCTGGGAAAATGGGAAATCATTACTACAAAATGGGTGTGCTTAAGGTAAATTTAAGTTGGGGTTTAGGGAGGAACATGCTAACACAAAAAGCACACCCACATAAGACTAAGACAATTACAGTTGACAAAATACACTTCTAATTCAACTACAGCCCTTACAGTGACAAAAGAGACTTAAATGTAATACATCACTGTCTTGGAGCAAGTCAAGCAGTAGACACGGCCAACCACTAGTACTGCATCTCAATCTAACCGAAAAATATAGAGACAGTCTATAACACTAACACCCCACAGGCAATAAACTAAAATAAAAAAATTATCCCTAAAATAGTAAAAAGAAGAATACATTTTTAAGTTAAAAATTAAGTATAATTGATGCCAAATTGACTTTTTTTTTACTTAATAATATGCTCACACTAAAATGAGTTAATACAATTTTGTACTATGTTTAAAATTCTAAAAATATTGAAAGTTTAAAATGTGTTAAAAATGCAAACATATTTTTGTGAATGGGGTCCTACGGTTATACATTTATTGTTTTATTGTTTTTTACAGAGTATGTTGTCAATGTTGCATACTTCAGAATTTTAGACACATTTTAAAGAATTCACGAATTACGATTATGTGATAAAAGGATTTTTGTATCAGTGATAGGATAATTACAACTACAGGACTGTACTTTCTAATGTAGGGCCCAACTCACAAAGATACATTTGCATTCCAGATCAACTCAGGTGTAGATCGAATCGTATACCTAAGTGTATATCACAACTTTTATTGTGCGTACACCATTTCCAAGTGTAGACCCACTCATAAATGTAAAAATAAGCATTTCCACCTACTCAAATGAGGGGGTGGATACTCAAACAAATTCAGGACAATTTGCTAAACTTCCTTATTTAAAAAGAAAAACATAAATATAATTAATTTAATGTTAAATTAAAATGTAAAATACATTTAGGAAAATATTATTAACCCATGGTCTACTGAAAGAAAAAAACACAATAAACTACCTCCTAAAATTAACTATGAGGATACTTCCTCCTCCAGGGTGGAGATCTCAGTGCAGAAATGATAGAAGAGCCTGAGCTGGAGATCTGTAGAACTAGATGATTACAATGCAGTGGGAAATGGCTTCGACCCTCGGTCAGAGCCATTCCTATGGCATTGTAATATCCTGTTTGGATTCATTTCTTACCTACTCATTTTTGATGGACTCGGTGGGAAATAAATCCAAACAGGATTTCCGAATTGCTTACGATGGGCTTGGAGAGCCTGTCTGCCATTCGAAAAGTCTCCTGTAATCCCAAGGGCGTCTCTTTCCGCCCGAGGGATTACAATGTGGGATTCCGACAGCCTTTCTGTGCCGGCCTTTCCGTCACAGAAAGGCTATGTGAAGTCGACTTTGGGGGCTCCCAGCAGAGCCCTCATGGGTGCAAGGCCTCTGGATGGCAGCCGAGGTGACAACTATGGTGCCCCCTGTTGATCCCTGCAGGGATGAACTGCACCTCAGCTCTTTACAATGAGAACATGCATTCCAGTCGGAATGCATGCTCCCATTGCAAAGAATAGGAGTGCAACCGAACAGTGTTCAGTCGCATCCTAATTGCTGGAAGATTATTTCATATTAGTACGGACACTGTTATGGTTATTTCTGTTGGGGTTGCTGCACACTGACTAGTTGCATCCAGGAAATGGCCACTAGACCGAATTCAAAACTATCTCTATAATGTTTATTGTCTGTATCTCCCTACAGTTTGTACGCATGTTTTCCTGGGCAATTGATCCCAGAATGGATCACAGAATGCAGTGCTAAGTATTTCAATGACATAATGCAACTTCTGAGCAGTGCTTTGCATGGCACTATAACCGCACCCTCCCCTCCGTGTATTTTGTGTGAATTTGACTACAAACACCCATGACTTGTTTGCTGCAGACCACTCGAGGTACCTCCAAGGCTTGCTGCTTTATGGAGCAGGTTTAATAAACATCTGGGTGCTAAAGCTAATAGATGACTCATCAAAGAGTCTTTGCTGATCAGTTCCTGCTTTGTTATTGCTAAAGATTATGATAATGATGCATCTGCCAAAAATGTTAGAGTGCCATATGCCAGCATCAGTATTCTTCCACTATGGTATTCTGCTAAATTACTGGAGAAAATATATTGTGATACAAGAATATAGTATCAAAAATATAATCACCTCAAAAATAATGTAGGATAGAATACAGAAGATAAGAATATCGCTTTAGGTATATAATATTTATTTCTAAATAACATTGAGTTTAATATAATTTTCTGTAATAGAGTTGTATGAAATATCATGTTTCATTAATTTCATATATATTAGTTATTATATGATTATTAGGTATTAGTATTATAATATGTTTCCTAGTGTAGTTTGTAATTTTTAATGTTAAATCTATGTTTTCATTTAATTAGTCATGTTTAATTAACCCCTTCCATGCTGATGACGAACCCCAGCCGTCATGCACTACGGTGCTCGTGTGCTGATGACGGCTGGGGTTCGTCACGGCCCGCCCCTGTTCATGTTGGAAGGGGTTAAGTAGTGGGTTGCTGGGGGTTTAGTTCAGTAGGGTGGGAAGTTATTTTGAATGCAAATTATTGTTTTTTTATTGTTTGTTAATGTATGTGTTAATTAAATTATTAATTGATAATTAACTATGCAAATTATTTACTTTAATAATTGGTATTTCAGTTATATGTTGTTTTATCTAAGTGTTAATTCATTGATCAGTTTATGTAAATATAAAAATGTTTTATATTTATTTTATATTTATTATTTTTTTTAATTGTTTATTTTCATAATTTGTCTAATATCAATAATGTTTAATGTTTATTTTTAAATTCTTTGTATTTGTTTATTGTTTTGGGGGGTTGTAGGGTGGGACTAAATATTTGTAATTTCTTCTATATATTTTAAAATAATTTTGAAATGTGAAATTTGTATTTTCTTCCTTTTAATTTAATTGTTTTCACCTATAATTAATATATATTTTTTATTTTAAATATGAGGAAATATTTTTACTTTGTTGAGTGCTTAAATGTTTTTCTGTTCAGTTTTGGATTTGGAATGGTATATCTAACCCTTGAAAAATCCAACAACGTCCTTACTGTTGCTTACATTGGAAAAGGAATACTAACAGTAATTACTGTAAAATCCAACAGTTTCCCTTCTTTTGCTTGTGTTCGAGTGGGAATTGTAAATTAAACCACTCTCTAAAGTTCAACACTTTTGCTATTTTTGTTCAAATTGGAGCAGGAATAGTAAATCACACCCTCCAAACTCCAGCACTTCCCTATTGTTGCTCAGATTGGAGTGAGAGTAGTAAATCTAACGTCTCCAAAGTCCAACGCTTTCCCTGCTTTTGCTTATGTTGGCATGGTAATAGTAAATCAAACCCTTCCACACACTTTCCCTGCAGTTGGTTAAATTGGAGCGGAAATTGAAATTCTTACTCCTCCAAAGGCTAATACCTTCCCTGCCGTTGTTTATGCGGGAGTTCAAAGTTCCTCTACAGACAAATTGACCTTGTTTTCCAGTGAGGAGCTAGGGCCAGGGAAAGAGAGGAAAGGGGGTGGTCAACATATGATTCCACCCTATTTAAACACAACGAAAACAAAGGCGAACAGGACCGAACTTGAAAGAAAGTAAGATCACACTCATAGGGAATTACCCACTGTACAGAATTCTCTGTGTCATGTCTCACAATATGTGAAGGACCAACCAAATTCACAAAAAAATGACAGGTGTTGCCTCACACTCCCCCTTGGGTGCCATGCTTCATCATTGACCATACAACATTCACCAGAGAACATTCTAGTGGTGATTTGGCTCCTGTGGCTCTAGGGAGTAATTTTGGTGGCAGATATCTATGGAACCAGGAACTAGACACATGAAAATCCCTACACCTTAAATAAAAGTATTTCCTTTGTTTAGGATGACCTTAAGGGATTGTTCACAACAATGGTGAAGCACAGGACTGACCATTATCGCTGAATCAGAATGGGTCGACATGTTTCAGCCTTTAGAACGACCCCACTCGGGGACCCAGGCTTTCTTAGGACCTATATTATAATGTTCCCATCTCCATTTAATAGTAGTGTTCATTCATCCATCGGCATGCATCCACACTATACTGAACTATAGCCCTTATGGACAATGTTCGCTGAGTCTACGATTTATGATGGCCCTGTGAATTGTGTAAAACAAAAAATAAAAATGATCATTAAACTAGAACAATACGCAAATTTGAAGACACAACAGGAAAGAAAAAATGATACAATCTGAAAAGCACAGATGGTAGCTTGTTTCCTTTCCATGCTAATGAAGACTATTTGCGTAACTGTGTTGCAGCATATGTGATAAGCACAAACTGCAAAGCACTGCAAATTCATGCAGATAACCAAAAACATGCTGTATACACACAAATGTGTTTAAAGAATATCTTACCCTAAGTTGAATTATTGAGGGCCCTACAGAAGGGTTCATAGGGAAACCATTTTAGTCACACTTTAAATAAATGAACATATGTTGAGAACGAGTGTTTAGTAAAATAGATGGTTAATTAAAAACTACATTTTTCTGTCCCCCACGTCCCTGCTCAGGGTGTCCCGTACACTTAGCTTCATTAAATGTGTTTCTCTCAGGATTACTTTTATGCTGCCGCAACCTCCTCCAAATGTTAATGAGTCCTTCATATGAGGACACTATTAAGCATCTCTTGTTCAGTGTTCTGAGAATGGTGCATGCTGTGTGATGATATCATTGAACGAGTGGGCCACTGTGAAATGTAGGCTAAGCACCCCGCTTGCCTCTAACTCCTTATGTTAAGACACATTGCCCTAAATAAGGACTGGATTGTGTTTTCCTCTTTATTATTTTTCAATAAAAATGGAATAAATTAATAAACATATGGCACAACATATGGAGTTTTTGGCAAAGTCCAAAATTGACAAAATACATAAGGATATTCATACGTTTAGCCACAAAACCACCTTTCCCAACACAAATGATGAACACTACTAATACAGGACCTCCCCAGGATCAGAGACGAAGTGGGAAGAGTAGACCAACATCTCAGAATTGGTCATTCAGATCAAATATCAGGAACAGCAGTAGCGATGAAGTTGAGGAGGGGAAAATATAATACATTTGTACCACCCATGATACCACAACTGAGTTACCCTAGTGGAATCCGGCCAAAACATTCCCAGCAATTTCCACCCAGTTTCTGTTTCTAGCACCAAAAAATGTTTTAGGATGGGGCAAAGAACGAGGCAGAGGAAAACAAAAAGACAATACCAGGGTAGAGTGGATAGAAGACCACACATGGTAATGCGTAGCAAGGGCCAACCCAACACAATCAATAACAATGTAGTGGTCAATCTTAGCTCCACTGCTCTGTTTGAGAATTAAGTCAAAGTTCTCAGTAATTTACTGAGTTTCATACCCATTCTACAGTTGGACTACATCCTCCGGTACAAACTAGCCGAACATTCCCACCAAGAACAATTGGAAACATTCTTTCATGATATTCCAGACCCCTGGCAGCTCAGAACACAGGACTTAGCAATACATTGACTTTTTTTAATCCCCAACTAATCCATACCTTCAGGGGTATTATCAATTTAGCTGGCATAAGTCATGATGTGGAGGGCCTCAGTGTAACCCAGGGAAGGGGAAGGAAGGTTTAATGGTGCTACAGCACTGGGGTGGGGCAGAAGGATTGGAGTCTCATAGGGCTAGAACTGTGGTGGTGTGGCATGAGAGGTGGAGTCAAAAAGGACTAGTACACTATATTGAACTGTAGGGGTAGTGTCATGTAGAAGAAAGAGCAGGGGAAAGTTTCTCACAAGGCAGCTTCTATTTTACAGGTACGAACTGCTCTGGAGAAGAAGCAACAGTACGCTTTGCTTTTTGGATATCTATCTCGTATTTTCAATACGTTTTTTAGTCATCCTTATCTGTACTTTCTTCAGCCATGAACATTGGATAAGCTCTAGGCTACTGATCCATGTACATTGTAAGACTCTAGGCTTTATGGGTAGATCTAAAGTACTGCAGGGAGCAAACATTATGTCGACGTGTCCAAGGAATGGACAAAAGTTTCAGTCCTTTTCATCGCCATAATATGCTATATCCTATTGTGAGGAGAAGAGCGATTTTGCTGTGAATTAAACTATCATGCACTTTAAGAAACGAAGCTAAGGCTGGCTATGATTGACCTCTTTGGACAGCTGATTCGATGAAACCCTGCACAAGAAACCTGAAGACATCCGGGGTCAATGGGTTTCTTTAGGTAAGTTAACAAAAAGGAAATTCCACGACCAATTTTAGAAATAATCAAATCCTGCAACAGTGAGATAATTACATACATTCATGTTTTGAGCTGGACTAGTACTGCCTATACAAGACACGGAACTTAAACTAACTAACCTCCAGACTTCTTTTTCTGCACCTCACGGTATTACTGACAAAGATCAGGAAACAAGAATGATTTTTATAGAAAAGGTAGCAAATACGATTTTAATTCTGCTTCTGAGCTGCTTACTTCAATACACGTTGTGTGCCTTTTAATTCACTAACCTATTTGCCACTGTTCATTTGATGTTTATCATGTGATAATCATCATTCTCCTAAAGTCATGGCTTGCAGTATGAAGCCACTATCCAAGTCCTTAATGATATCTTAAGGTTGTTATAATGTAGAGATTCTTGTTTTCAGGTGCTACTAGACTTAGCAGCATATGATACTATTGACCATGACACACTTCTGGACATTTGCTCCACCAGATTGAGAGTGAATAGTCTAGTTTTTAAATTGTTTCAGTTCTTCTTCAAGTCATACTGCAAGTTTATGAAAATGGACAATTTGAGATCCCAAATTTACCAGCTCTGCTGCCGGGTACCTCAAGGTCGATTCTGTCTGTCCTTCTTTTGAACTTATACATGTAGCCCCTTGGTCCTAATACTACATACATATATAATAAAAATGTACTAATGAGAGGAAGCCCAACTTTAGTCTACACTCACTCCACCTGTTCAGACTTGGCTTCTAACCCGAGAAGACACAATCTCCAATCCGTACATTTTTCCTTTAAACACCAAGGACGCTGTGGTTGAATTCCAAAATACTATGTCCCACATTTTAAACTGGATGAACTGCAGTCATCTGAAACTTAACCCTGGCAAGACCGAATTGGTCTTGCCGGGGCAGAGTGCTCTTAGTTGGAACCTCAGCTTTTGGCCTTCCAGTATGGGAGCCCCTCCATCCAAGTCTTCCTCGGTCAAGAGTCTGGGAATATACATCAGCGAGGACCTTTCTCTCAAAAAACAAGTAGGAGCAGTTGTTTCAGCTAGTTTTTTCCAGCTGAAGAAAATTAAGAAAATCGCCAGCTTCTTTTCCCCAGCTGCCCTCACCCAGATTGTCATTTCCCTGGTTCTGTCCAGACTAGATTTTTCCAACAGTCTTTATCTTGGCATTCAAGCTGGAGAGCTAAAACGCCTTCAGCTGGTTCAGAATCAGGCTGCTAGACTCCTCCTGAACCTCTCTAAGAGGCAGTCTGTTAGATCTGGCCTGAAACAGCTACACTGGCTGCCCGTGGAGCAGCGTGTGGCTTTTAAAACAGGGTGTATTCTATTCAAATCTCTGCACGACTCTGGCCCCCTCTTCATTAGAGACATGTTTAAGAGATACATTCCTTCCCGCAACCTCCGGTCTATCCACAAATCCCTTCTGACTGTCCCACCTTAAAGAGGAAACGTCTTGGAGGCAGCTGTTTTGACCATCTTGCCGCTGGTTTTTGGAACTCCCTTCCCCTTCATCTGAAACTGAATGATAACATCCTCAGTTTTAGACACTCCCTGAAAACCTGGCTTTTCACTCAGGCGCACTGCTGAGCAGCTCCCCCTCTTCTGTGACCTTTGCATTTGCTCCCTTTCTATAGCGCCATGAAGCCCCCGGGCGTACGAGCGCTTACAAATACCTACTAACATTAACATTAACATTAACATTAACATCGCTGGTCACCCGAGCAAAGTCTCTGGGTTACACTATTGATCAGAACATCACCATGACTTTGCATGTTTCGAAACTGAACAAACTCTCAATTCCAGCTCCACCTTCTAATGAAATTGAAACTATCCTTTCCACATGAAGATTTCAGTACCATCAAACAATTGCTGGTCTTCTCACAACTTGATAGGTGTAATGCCTTTCTCACATGCCTGCCCAAAACATCGTAGCACCACTCAGAGCTATTATACACTCTTCTGCATAGCTTGTGAGGGTGGCAGAGAATTTTGGCCATAAGAACCCCCTATCCTGAGAGCACTCTACTGGCTCACTTCTGGATGCCAGAAGGCAATTTAAAATATATTTCTTAACCTATAAATCACTTCACCTAGACCATCCCACCTACTTAAAAGACAGACTGTTGCTCAGTAGAGGAGAAAAAATAGCCAGAAACAAATCACGACAGACACTGAAGATCCTAAAAGTAAGGAAAAACAAAGCACTGAACCAAGACTGTTCCTGAAAAGCACCAACATTCTGTAACAAACTGTCTGAAGATATCAGATAGAATAATTTGTCTGCCTTTTCACAAAAAAAACAAATGCCTTATTGGTAAAACGTATTTTTAAGCCTGTAATGATGTCTCAATTATTCTACCTCTACCATCTTCCTCACCTTTCATTTACTCAATGGACGTCTCTTTCTCGACTTTCTATTTTACAGTACAGTTCCTTTCCTTCCTCTTGTTTCCACGTATTTCTTGTTAATTGTAAAGTAATCTGTAGCCTCTGTCTGCAGTGTATGCACGCTTATTAAATACAAAAATGACTTACCTTGAGGGGTCAGGGATTAGGGGTTTCTTTCATGAAAAAATGGACGTATGACGCTGCCATGAAATTATTAAATTCTGAACATCAGATGTTCTCTGTGGTCAACTTTGCACAAATGGATCAGAACTGCTGTGTGATCCTCATGGTTGACGTTTCAACTCTTACACCTAATTCTACAATTCATCTTCACACTCTTTAATACATTCTGTGTATTTCCTGTTGTTTATTGGCCCTCAAACGAGAAAATAAAAACACTATTTAACCTAGTGTCAATAGCTGACAAATGTATGTCAGCAGACAAACGTAAGATTCTTCACAATTTTTTTAATGAATTTGACTGAGTAGGTGTGTATCTAGGAATTTCTTCCACTAAGGCATTATTCCACTGCTCCCTCCATTACCCAAAGACCTTGCTTATGAAACAACGTTTGCAACAGCTTCACTCTAAATTCATACAGTGGCTTGCAGGGGGATAACAAGCGTACAGATCGTCATACTCAGCAGCCCTCACACCGGGTTCAACTCGAAGCACAGCTCAGAAGCATGTCCCTCATCGTAATTGGGATCAATCTAAAACTAAGAAAAGTGTACACTTTTTGATAGAACTAATTTCATATACAACTGAAAGATGCGGAAGGTAAAACTAACACGCAGTTCAGGGCCGGACTAACCATACCGGGCATCTGGCGCTTCCTGGGACACTGGAAGGGTGGGGCGTGGTTTTGCAGCAGCGGGTGCTGGTTTTGTTACTAGGAGCCGGTTTTGCAGTGGTGCTGCTATATTGGCTCCCAGTAACAAAAGCAGCAAGTAAGCATTTGGGAGGGAGGGGTACAGGCAAACACTGACCACTTTGTGTGTGAAAAAGGCTGTTTTATTGAAACAGGTGCACATCACAAAACTTCCTAGCCAACTGCCTCACAAAACTAAAACCTTGCTACACATCCAGAGAACTAGCCCGTATCCCATACCTACCCCTGTGATCTCCCAAACATGCCCACTCTGCAGATAGCTCATTAACTGTATTGCATTTCAACGTTTCCAAATTGAATTCCCCCTACATCCTATTATATGAACCTGTTAGTAACCAAATGTCCTAAGTGAACCTTTAATTACCTGCCTACCCCCTTGCACATGGATACCCAACTGGCAATGCCAAGCAACTTCTGCAAACTCCTGTCAAACTTTTCATGCTCCCCCACCACCCAGACAAGGGGGGGGGGGGGGGGGGGGGGGAAACTAACCCCTATTTTCTGCCCCTCTAGGTATCCGTTCCTTCGTGTGGTCGGGCCTCTAGCTTTTCGAGTTCAAAACCTTCCCTAACACATCCCTGATCTCCAGTATATACAAACCCATGCCTATGCAACACAGATAAACCCCTTTCCCTCTTAAAAACCCCACGGCCTCAAACTTAGGGCCATATTTACAAACCCCTATCACCATCACAGCGTCACTTTTCATGACTTTGTGGTGGCGATATGGGCTTCACCTTATTTACAAGGCAGCATTAAGCCACTTAACAAGGCTTAACGCTGCCTTGTGAATAAGGCACAGAGTGAAAGGGGAGAGCAATGGGTGTTGCGGTGGGCGTATCATTGCAACACCCATTGATTTTGATGCTGACCCATATTTACAAGGGTGGCATAAATATGGGGCAGTGCCAGAATTAAGACCAGGGAAAACCTGGTCTTACCCTGGCGCATTGAGGAGGAATGTTTAATTTAGCCTTGTTTTTGCTGTTTCCATGTATGCTGCGAAGTGGAGCACACATGGAAACAGCAAAATGGCATTGATTGTTTATGTGCGGGAAGGTGTCCCTATCTGCACATAAACAACCAATAAAAAAATGACGTTTTGCAACTTCTATGTGTGCTGCATTAAGCAGCACGTATGGAAGTTACAAAACACCATTTAAAGATCATTTATTTGCAGTTAGGACACCTTCCTGAACATAAACAATCTTCCCCTGCAAGGCAGACACCGTTGCATTATGGTGCAATGGTGTCTGTATTGTTGCTAGGCAGCTACATTTAGCGCCTTCACAGGAGGAAAAACAGGGCTGCATCCAGTTGTTGTAAATATGGTGCAGCCCTGCGTTTCAGATGTTGTGGAGTGCAGCTTTGAGCCATGGAGGCTAAAGCCACGCTCTGCCAGTTCTACTGTAAATATGCCCCTTAGTGTCCAAGTGACAAATCCTGCGAACCCGATTTCTCTACAGAAATGCACCATCTCCATGTTCAGTTTCCTCCTTGCCCTGTCTATCGCTGCCAGTTCGGAATCCCCTCTCTAGGAACACAGCAGAATGAACTCCATCCATAACACAAACACACTGGACCACTGTGCCTTAATTTCCATCAGATCCCTCTTCAAGGTTCTCGTCAAGACCACTGCTTTTTCCTTGACCAAGGCATTGTCTGATCAAAACATCCGGGCACTGAGACCCTAACGTCATCCAGTTTAATGTGTGTAACATATCTTTACATAACATACCCCCTTTCCCTTTCCATGTAACCTGAAATAAGAGTTCATCAAAACCCAACTTGGCTCCCACCACCTTCTGTCCTGCTTGGATCGCTGCCTATTTAACGAACGAATGGCCATCCATCCAGATCACCACTGCCTCCGACCAACGTTTCAAGCGCATGATATCTTCCAGTGACCATCCCCGAGATGCTGCTTCTGATGCCACCACAATTCGGAAAGAATGCTTCCATACTCAGCCGCCCGTACCCCAAGCATGCTCAGCGCATCCCGAAGCATTGCCAGTAGCTGATATGCTGTCACCCTTCCACCCTGCATATATAGGAAAGCCACCCCCTATCCCTGTCAGAACGTTCCACCCACCACTTGCTCCATGCCAACGGACAGCTCACCAAAGCACCAAGTAGCTCAAAACAACCCACTTCCCTTGGGCCCTCTGGTCAGTCTTGGATTTCCGAATCAGTACCTCCCATCTCCCTGGTTCTTGAATCACTACCTCTCAGAAAATACCTCTCCTACACCTGCCCCCAGGAGCTCAAATATTTTGAAAGCCCCATAGAACATCCAGATCATTACTGTAAAAAACAGACATGCCTCCCCTGGATCTCAAGAAGCTGCTGGCAATTGGTCAAGCACCCTCAGCAACAAATTCTGTGACAGATATTTCCTAAGCCTCTGCCGCTGGCCCTGTTCCCTTGCCCATCCCTCCAAAATCCGGCCGTCCAACTCCCCTACTGATGCAGGGTAACCCTACAACAATTTTGCCATGAAGGCTAAACCAGCAAATTTCCCAGCAATGGTCACCCGAGACAAACCTTTGTCGATCAACCCCAAAATGAATAGCACTACCAAGTCTTCGCAGCTCACCCATCCCGAAGCCCTGCGCCATGCCCAACACCAAAAGCTCTTTGCAAGCCTGAAAGTATGCCCTACGCGTTGAGTCTGCAAATGACTCTACCACCAGTTGCACCATCCGGCATTGCCGACGGACTAAAACTTCTGTAGGACTCAGCACGCAAAATGGAGATGACTCAGCAGAACCTTCACTTCCTTCACTTTGACCATCTCCCTCCTCAGCAGGCACCTTATTAAAAACAGCTTCATTTCCCTTCTATCCTCTGGTAGTCTGTCTTCCATTCACATAGAATCAATTTTGATGCCCAAAAACAACAGCACCTTGTCTTGGCCCACTGTCCTTTCCGGTGCCGACAGCACCCTCAGGTCACCCATGAGCTCCTGGAAGCTAGCCAGCAACCTCTGGCAGTCCACTGAAATGGGTGTCCCCACCAAAAGGAAAGCATCCAAGTGATGTGTCACCAGCTGATGGCCCATCTGCCATTAGAATACCCATTGCAATGTGCTAAAGCACTCAAACTATGCACAGGATATGGAGCAGCCCATCTGCAGCACTAGATCCACGTACCATTTGCCTTCAAAATGCATACCCAGTAGCTGAAAACTCTCTGGTTGTACTAGAAGCAGCCGAAAAGCTGAATTCATGTTGCATTTTGCCATCAATGCACCTGAGCCCACTTCCACTACCACTGACATGGCCTCATCCACTGAAGAATAGGACACTGATGTCACCTCCTCCGCGATAAAGTCATTTATTGACTGACCCGCCGGCCACGATAATTGCTGGATCAAACTAAATTGCCCTTCCTCCTTCTTGGGAACAACACCAATTGGAGACACAATAAGGTTCTCCGTAGGCCAATCACTAAAGGAAATCGCCATTCTGCCTTCCCGAACCTCCTTTTCCAACATGTCAATCACCCACTGCTTGTGCTCCACAGCCGAACGCAAATGTTCTGCCCATTGACGGATCCTCAACCCTCATATCCCAGCCTGAATCCCCAATGAAACCCCATCCACAGTAACTCTGTGTCCTCTGTTTGCCCATAAAATCCCAACCAGTACTCCAACCTCTTGAGGTGAATTGGAGTATGAGCCCTTTGCACCAGGTCCTTGCACCTCTCTGCTCCCTCTTGGGACCGTAGCTTGCTGCTGATGTCCTCCATGTCCTCCCCCATACTGCTGCCACTGACTCCCACCCTTGCTGTTGTACGCATCCCCTGCCCCGTAGCAGTTGACCAGGGGGTGTCTACCAGAACATTTTGAAAGTTTGCAGCAGAATTTGCAATACTGCAGTGTGGACAACCCCCTTTGTTAAAATCCCAACAAGTCCCTCCCGTCCCCGGCAAGGATTTTAAGGTTCTACCCACCTCTCCCTGGGTGGGATGCCCTTGAAAGGAACGATATACCAGGCAGACCACTCGCAGTGAATATAGTCTTTCCCCCCTTTACAGCCCCCATAGAGTGCTACCACAAACCAGAATCAATTCACTGCCACTGGCTTCCGGGAGCCATGCGAAAAGCAGCCAAAACTCCTCTTCGTACAAAGGCCAAGCATGCCCACCTCCCCCCATGATTTGAGCCTGCCGAATCACGTCCATGTACTTAAACAGAGCCACACAGTGAAATGGATATTTCCCGCAATATACGCTGGCATATATTAGGAACGCCACTGTCCAATTCTCTATGGTAAGGGGAAGTTTTGGTTGCTTGGCCAATTCATATTCTTCCTCCTTTGAACCTTCCTTCGACCTCAATTCTCTATGCAGGAGTATTAACATTTCCATGTACTCTCCTTTCCAAATGTACTCTTTTGTAGCCAACATCAAATGGGCACCCAAAGGTTTTGTCAACCCCCTGTACGGTAATTTCTCAAACTTCAACTACTTACTGGTCAGCCCATCCTTCTTTCTTCCCCCCTGCAGCCACCCCCAAGTCTTCTGTTTTGCAGGAGCTCTCCCTGTGCACCCATTACCCGCTGACCTATCCATGGCCACTTCCACATCAGTCACGTATTTGCTGCAGCGCAGCCTCTTGCTTCCTTTGACCCATGCACATGGCCTTACCTGGCACCAAGGTCAGTGCCAGTGCTGATGCCATCTGCCTTGCCAGCCATTCCCGACTTATCCTCCTGTGTCAGCCTTAGGCACCTGCAATACACTAAACACCTTGTTAGCAGGCCCTACCCCCCACTATCTTCCAGCTCCTTTTCCTGGAGCTTTTCCTCTTCCAAACTGTCTACATCATAATTCAACATAACCCCACCCAACTGGTAATCCAAACACTCCCATTCATTACCAGAAGACCCGCAAGCAGAGGTTACATTTTGCACTCTAAGCATAAGACGTGTCAAAACGTGAACACATCCCCCTCAGCAAGGGCCTGTACCACCATTTGTCCCCCACAATCGGATTTTTGATTTATGCACTCACTAATAATGCAAATATATGCTGAATAAATGTCGTGGACAGGCTTTATAATACTGGTTTCTTCATAGACCAGCATCTTTCTGAAATAAGGAACAGTGTGTAACTTTAAACCTTCTGATCTCCACTCCTTCTTTCTCTAGCATGAGGACCACCTTCCCCTTTTCTTTGAGCAACCTTCCATTACTTTCGTTTGGTAATATCTATACTTGTTGATTCACGTATGTACTCAACTTTGACTAATTAATTTTCTTAATTAAAAGACTTGTGGGTGTAGTTTGTATACATCCTTTGTATAGTCTGAGTAATTGTCTTTCAGGGTGTACATTCACAGCTGAACTGTATTAATTGCCAGTGGTTGACCCTTCTGGCAACCCTCATATCAATAGTTTTCCTAAATGAATTGTTCTTTTTAAGCCAGCCAAGGACCAACTCCTGAAATAAAGAAGATAGGACTGGTGTGCTGGCACCCTGAAATCTGCTCCTCTCTGCTCCCTGAGCCCCAGGATGTCTTCCCCCATGAATACCGCCAGGGAGAACCCCCCTGGCCCTAACCCTCACCGAAGAGACCAGCCTCCTTTGAACATGCCAAAATCCTTGTTCCTCAAATCCTCACTCCCCAAGTCATCTTCCCCCAGATCCTTGCACTCATCACTCCAATCCAACATAGCCGCCACTAAAGCCGAAGCTGGGCCCCACACGTGGGGTCTTCTACCCCTCCTTTGCCTGGCCTGGACTCCTCACTTTCAGGAACCCTCCCATGCCTAAATACTCATCTGTTTCCAGTCCAGGAAAGACATGGCTTGGCAGTTCAGGCTGGACTGTTTCCATGAGGCACAGGGTCAAGGCTGATTTGCATATAGCCATGTCTGAACTGGGGTGGTGTGGCGTGCAAAAAAACGATGGATTGAGGCCCAGATCTCTGTACTGGGGTGAATGTATGACATTGTTCTGCATTCTGTCCATCAATTGTTGTTTTTGCATTTTGCACCCCGAGTGGGATGGGTATGCTCAGACGTGAGTCCCATGCTCTCCACACCACTGGAGTCAAGCTATCCTGGCTGAAGACGGCTGATAGCCAGAAACCGGTCCTAGGATGCTAGATTCTGGTCCAGGAAAGACATGGCATGGCTGTTCGGGCTGGACTGTTCCCATGAGGCACAGGGTCAAGGCTGATTTGCATATGGCCATGTCTGAACTGGGGTGGTGTGGAGTGCAAAAAAACTATGGATTTAGGCCCAGATCTCTGTACTGGGGTGAATGTATGACATTGTTCTGCATTCTGTCCATCAATTGTTTTTGCATTTGTCACCCCGAGTGGGATGGGTATGCTCAGACGTGAGTCCCATGCTCTCCACACCACTGGTCAAGCTATCCTGGCTGAAGACGGCTGATAGCCAGAAACCGGTCCTAGGATGCTTGATTCTGGTCCAAGAAAGACATAGCTTGGCAGTTCGGGCTGGACTGTTCCCATGAGGCACAGGGTCAAGGCTGATTTTCATATGGCCATGTCTGAACTGAGGTGGTGTGGAGTGCAAAAAAAACGATGGATTTAGGCCCAGATCTCTGTACTGGGGTGAATGTATGACATTGCTCTGCATTCTGTCCATCAATTGTTGTTTTTGCATTTGTCACCCCGAGTGGGATGGGTATGCTCAGACGTGTGTCCCATGCTCTCCACACCACTGGGGTCAAGCTATCCTGGCTGAAGACGGCTGATAGTCAGAAACCGGTCCTAGGATGCTTGATTCCGGTCCGGGAAAGACATGGCTTGACAGTTCAGGCTGGACTGTTCCCATGAGGCACAGGGTCAAGGCTGATTTGCATATGGCCATGTCTGAACTGGGGTAGTGTGGAGTGCAAAAAAATGATGGATTTAGGCCCAGATCTCTGTACTGGGGTGAATGTATGACATTGTTCTGCATTCTGTCCATCAATTGTTGTTTTTAAATACTCATCTAGGCAGGACACCAAATCCCCCCATCCCTACCTGTGCCCCCTCCCAGTGGCCCAAAATGTCCAGGCCAGCTGAATCCAGGCTTTATAATACTGGGTTCTTCATAGACCAGCATCTTTATGAATTAAAGAACAATGTGTAACTTTATGGTTTAAATCTTTTATTTAATTTTCAGAAAAAACAAAACAGTAAGACCTTTTTCTTTTCATCACACTTATCGAGACAGGCTCCAATGCAGTAAAAGCGAGCATAGTCAGTGCCATAGGGAGCAGATCGGCAAAACAGGTCAAGTCAACCATCCTTAAACATAGCAACATAGCCCTCCCCCCACCCACTCCCCTCTGTCCATAAATTAAAAGAGGAACTCCACAAGGGAAGGAGAAGGGTAAAGGTGTTCGAGTCAGCCGTGTGCGGCCTTCTGTTTGTGTGCGGGCTCCCTTCGTTCCGGGATTGGCGTATCTGCCAAGCGAAGAAGGCGCAGATAGCGTGGGCAGCTCAGTTCGCGAAACTCCCCTGTGAGCAGTGTCAGAAAGGGAAAGGGCCTCCACAATTCCGGGAATTCCTCCCCCCTCCCAGCCTGTACGAGCGACAATTTTTCCATGCCAAGCACCATCCACAACCTGTGCAGCCAGCCTGTGTGTGGGGGGTCCTGCGTGGACCTCCAGTGAGCTAGAATGTTTTGTGTAGCTGACCCCAATGCAATAGCGATGAGACGGCCCCTCCATGATTTCAAGGGATACATCAAGGCGTTGGGCAACCCCAGAAGGATGTAGGCTGGGAACCTGGGCAGTTGGGTGTCTAGGTGGGAATCTATGTCGTCTAGGATTGTGTTCCAGTACCACTGGAGTCGGTCGCAGCTCCAAAGCAAATTCTCCAGAGTGCCACACTCCCCACACCACCTCCAGCAGCGATCGCTAATGCGCGGGTCGAATTGGTGAAGGCGCTCAGGTGTGTGGTACCAGTAGGTAGCCACCTTGGTTAGGGTTTCGGTCAACGCAGCATGGTATGCGGAGTGTCTGGCCCTGTAGTATACAGCATGCCATTATTTGTGGGTGAGGGCCCTCTCAGGCTCCCACTCCCACCGACACCTGCCAGCATTGTATGTGTGAATGTTCGTAGTTAGGAGATGTTGGTACAGGTCAGAAATTAATTTTTTGTACGACGTGCGCGTGACAAGCCACTTCTTGTAGGGAGTGAGATGACGCTGTGCTCCCAACCTAATCTGTGGGTGAAGGGCCCAGTGACGTACCTGCATATATGGTAATCTATCCTCCTCAGGGATGCCATAGTCCTCCCTCATCTGTTGGAAAGAGAGAATACCTTTCAGGTTAAAAAGATGTCTCAGGGCCCTGCAAGGGGACGCTGCCACACCGCAAACGCCCTAGGGTCAAGGCCCAGGGTAAAGTCGGGGTTGGCGAATAGCGGTGTCATAGGGGATGGGAAGGATGTTAACTCATGTTTAGTGGTGACTCGATCCCACACCTCCATGACGGTGCCGTTGATCTGGGACGCATAAAGATTAGGCGGTCGATGATGCTTGTGGAGAAAAGGAATCCCCTGTAAGGGCATACTGGCCACTGCCTGGTCCTGGTAGAGCCAATTCTTGCCAGATTCCTGCTGGTGCCATTCTACTATGCTGCGGAGCTGTGCCGCGTAGAAATAGAGTTGAAGCTCGGGTACACCCATGCCCCCATGTTGGGGCGGAAGAACTGCAATGGCGTGTTTAAAGCGCAGGCGACGCCCCTGCCAAATGAAATGCGCCAATTCGGACTGTGTCTGTTGGATCCAGCCTGTCGGGGGCGTAAGGGAAGGGTCTGAAACAGGTAGAGTATCAGTGGCAGTAGTGTCATTTTGGTGGCGGCTATCCTCCCCAGCCAGGAGAGGGAATGGCGCTTCCATCTCTGGAATTCGCTGCGGAGCTGCGTGCGGAGTTTAGTGTAGTTTGCTTCCACGGTCATTGGAATGCTAGGGCCTAGGAGGACCCCCAGGTATGGGACCGTCGTGTTGGACCACTGTATAGGGTGCTCTTCCTTTACTTCTGCCAACGTCTCAGGTGATAGGGAAATGTTGAGGGCCATTGCTTTATCGGTGTTAATTTTGAACCCGGAGGCGAGCGCGAAGCTATGCAATTTGATAAAGATCGCACGAAGGGATTGGACAGGGTCGGTGAGAGAAAGTTAAATATCATCGGCATATAGGCTGATCTTATGTACGTCCCCTCCGAATTTAATTCCCTTGATGAGGGCATGCTGGTGGATTCTTTGCGCTAACGGCTCCTTATAAAGGGCAACAGGATTGGGGAAAGGGGGCACCCCTGTCTGGTCCCCCTGCCAATCGGGAAGTGTGAGGAGGTGTGCCCATTAACGCGCACTATGGCGTTCGGCAGTCTATAGGTACAGAACACGTCCCACAGACCGAAGAGGTGTAAGACCTTTTCCAGATTGGGACAATGCACTCTATCGAAGGCTTTTTCTGCATCTATGGCCAGTAGCATGCAGTCTGGACGTGTGCGCGACCCTTCTGGTGTTATCGCTGGTTTGGTGCTGAGGTATGAATCTGGCTTGATCCGGCTCCACTAGCTGTGGCATGTAAGGTGCTAAGCGGTTCGCCAGAATACCTGTGTACAATTTGAAGTTGATGTTTAAAAGCGAGATCGGCCTATATGAGCTACATTGTGTTGCGTCCCGGCCGTGTTTCGGTATGACCGAGATTGCTGCTTCTAAGAGTTCTGCCGGGATCGCGAAAGAGTTAAAAAGATCCTGCAGCAGTGGGGCCACCTGGTGACAGAACGTTTTGTAAAAGATTGCGGGGTACCCGTCTGGGCCGGGGGATTTCCCCAGTTTCAGACGTGAGATCGCTGACACCACCTCCTCAAGGCCTATGGGCCTGTCCAGAAAGTCTGCCTGGGCCGGGTTTACGGAGGGGAGGCGCGCCTCCCGCAAGTATCCCTATCCTGCATGCAGGTCAAGGGCATCACCGTTGTAGAGGAACTCATAAAATGCCCTGAAGGCCTCGGCTATCGCGGTTTCGTCTGATACTAGGTCACCTTGAGTGGTGTGTATGGCCTGTACCCCCTGTCTCTGACATAGCTCCCGCAGCTTGTTCGCTAGTAGGCGTCCACATCTGTCCCCCCCTGCATAATAGGCCTGTCGGAGGCGGAGAGATGCATACTCCGCTTTATCTTGATCTAAAGCCACTAACATTTTCCTTTCTGCGCATAGTTGATGCCAGGCCCGCATTGCTCCCGTACGCTGGTGTATTTGCTCCAGCTCAGTTACCCGCTAGGCAATTTCAGCTCGCTTCTGCGCTCGCTCTTTGTTGTTGGCCGTGGCTATCGATATAAATTTGCCCCGTAGGACAGCTTTGAGGGCAGCCCATTGTGTAGCCCGAGTAGTGTCAGTGTTGTCATTGTGTGTCAGGAAGAGTGTAATGGCGGATTTAATCTGGTCCATGGTGAGTGGAGGAGGGCTTCCCTAAGGCGCCAGTGTCGCTGCGGTGTCGGTGTGGCTGGAAAAAGGAAGGTGGCCACCATCGGTGAATGGTCAGACAGAGAGGCTGGCAGGATGTCTACTTCCTGCGCACGTGGTACCAGTGGAGAGGCGCAGAGAAAATAATCGAGCCGGGCATAGGCCTTATAGGCCCCTGAGTGGTAGGTGTAGGAGGTGCCGTGCGGGTGTAGGTGTAGGTGTCTCCACTGGTCAACGAGGCCTAAATCCTGGAGGTGTGCATGGCCAGACCTGGAAAGCGCTCCCACCTGGCCCGACCGTTGGCAAGAACGATCTGTTGCATTATGGAAGACTAAGTTAAGGTCTCCCCCCAGTAGTAAATGTTGTTCAGTGTTGGCTGTGGCAGCAGCTAATGCTTTCTGGAGAAATGCTTCCTGCCCCTCGTTGGGTGCGTAGACCGAGCCGACCACCATTGTCAGGCCTGCTATCAAGAAGAGGTGCGCCAAAAGTCACCCTTTTATCTCCCTCTTATCGTTGGAGGACCTTACCCGGGAATGATCTGGACACCCGTATTGCTACCCGCGCCTCCTTTTTGGAGGAGGACGAGAAAAGTTGCGTGGGGAAGGCACAGGATTTAAGACAATGCTGATCTTTGGGCAGTAACTGAGTTTCCTGGAGGAGGCAGATGTCGGCTGTGGAGTGCTCTAACAGGGACAGGACCGCCCGCCTCTTAATGGAGTTATTCAGCCCTCGTACGTTGAGGGAGAGTATTTTAAGTCTGGAGTGGGTCCTCATCTTCCAATGTTGACATGGGGGTGCTGTGGAGCTCGTGAGTAGCAAAAAAAAGAAAAGAAAGCTGCAAAAAGGGAGGACAGAGGGGTACCCACCCCACCAATGAACTCTCATCCAACGAACAACCGGAACTCCCCCCCTCCCACCCCCAACTCCCCCTTCAGCCCTCTCCCCATCCAGCCACCTCCCTTCCCCCCACCCCTTCTGACCCCCCTCCCTCCCCCTGACCCCCCACTTCCCATCTCCTACCCCAGCTTGTCCCTGCCCTCCTGGCCCCCCCTTTAACCCCAACTCAATGCCCCGGCAAGCAAGCATAGTACCAGTCTGGCCCTCCAGTAGTGCAGGGCTGTGGTAAAGTACTTACGGGAACGTGCAGCCACGTCGCTGCCCGCGGCTCCCTCCCACTGCCCCCCGACTCCTGCCATAACAAAGCCAGAAAGTACTCCCCTGTTAAAGCAATCAGTCTGCGGACGTGGTGTCCTTGGCCACTTCCTGGATGGCGCTGACCATCTCTAGCTTGATGGTGTGAGCGTCCGGTTTCATGCTTGCCGTTGGTGATCACCACCTAGTGACCTGCTGCCAGCCATACCTGGGGGGCTTCCGGGTTGATTTTGGTGATTTGTCCTCCTCCGCCTGGACAATGCCAAGTAGATCACATGTCTCCTGGAGGAAGTGTAGTAGGTGCAAGGCACCGTTCCATTTAAAGATCAAGCGAAATGGGTGCCCCCAGGAGTAGGGGACCTCTTGCTTCTAAGGAAGTCCGTGGCGACTTTGAAGGCCTTGCATTTTTGAAGTGTGATCGCCGACAGGTCTTGATAGAGTGCTACTGGGTGGTCTCGAAACCTCAGGGGCTGCCCACTTCGTGCCTCCCTAAGAATGTGCTCCTTGAGAGGAAAGTCCGGCAAAAAAGCTAAGATGTCTGGAGGGGGGCGGGCGCCCGATGCGCCAGTCCCACTCTGTGCGCCCTGTCGATCCTGATCTCAAAGTCTGCCGGCTCCCCCAGGATGTCCCGGAAGAGGGCCTGCAAATATCCTGTGATGTCCGTCCCCTCTTCTTTAGGTGGAACCCCCGGACTCGTATGTTATTCCGTCTGGACCTATTTTCCAAGTCCTCTGCATGTGCCTGTAGATCCACATGTTGTTCCTTCAGACGCAATACCTCCTGTTGTAGCTGCTCCATTTCTTCACTGCATGCTTGGTCTGCCTCCTCGATGGTGGCCACCCGTTCCCCCAGACCATCTACCTCCCTCCTGATCGCGCAGGCCTCCCTGGCGACCTCTTGTTTTAATGTGTGGAAGTCATCTCGGAGGAAGTTAAAGAGAGTTTCAAGGAAGGATTTAGTGATGGGCCCCTCGCCCTCCGTAGAGTCAGTATGCTGCTTGAGCGCCCCCGGGATGCATGTCTCCTGTCCCCCTTTATCTGTCCTTTGCCCAGCATCTCCTGGAGGGTACAGTCCCTTTTCTTGCGTTGGCCCGCCATTGGGTGTCTCCCTTTAGGGTATAGAGCACTTCAGCCACCTCTCTCCACCAGGCTCCCGGGTGGGTCCCCGGCGCCAGTCGACCCCTGCGCCACGTGCGTTGGGGTTGCTTCGGTCACTTTTCCTGGTCGCTTCTGGTACACCCTGAGCCTGATCCCTATGGAGCTCCAGCCGCACTGATGAGGGGTATGAAAGGGCTCGTGTCCCCTGCTCTTAGGCTCCCACCTCCTCCGCCCCCGCCATGACAGTGCTGCGCTGTCCTCGGGTATTGTGGGGCTCTCTTCTGGGCGCCAGAAGACTAGGCCGCCCGTGCCGCCGTGCCCCCACCAAGGAAACTGGACTCGGGCCCTCCTGTCTGACTGTGGTTGTGCCTGTCCCCGATGGCGGTGCACCTCCCCGCCGCTGGGCTGGCTGTGGGGCACAAGCGACCGCCCCGGGGCCCCAAGTTTAAAGCCCCCGTCTGGGGATCCTCTGTTGCTCTGCCCACCTCGGGCGCCGGCCTAAGGAGTCGATGTGGGGCCGCTACTCCATCTATGGCTCCCCCCGCTGCTCCTCACCTCGCTTGCCGCTCTGGGTCTGGAGGCTATAGGGCCCCTGGTGTGCCTGGCACAGGTCCGGCGCTCTACCTCCACTTGGCTCTAGGCCCCTCGATTCGGCCACCGGTCTCGGGCCTCTCCGCTCACTCCACCTGGGCTCTCTCTTTCTCCGGGCCACTGGGGAGGAACGGACAGCCGTAAGGGGATCGTCCCATTGGTGCTCTCTCTGTCCCCTTGCGACGCTCCGAAGGCCCGCCCGCCGAGCAGTGCCACGCGGGCAGGCCCGGGCGCACCCAGCACTAGGCCGCGTCCCCGGCCTCGATTTTGGTGCCGCTGGCTTCCGGGCGCACCTCCGCCGCCGGGCTACCGCCAGTCACCCGCCTCGGGCCGCGGCCCTTCAAAGACAGCAGCGGGGCCGCCAGGACCGGTAGCAGGCAATGCAGGGGTCAGCGCTGCTCCCCAGGGCTGCTCCAGACACCGCCGCCTCCGGGACTTCTCTCTGTGCACCACCAGCTCACGTGGCCTTTGCCACCACTCCGGCGCCCTTTGCCATGAAGGGCCTCGTCCCTCTCCTGTCACCGTCGCTCAGGGAGCGGCCGCCTCAGCTCCCTTGGTAGTCAGGGGGGTTCACCACAGTCTCCTGCCCTTGCTAAAGCTTCGTGAGGGGGAGAAGTGCTATTATTACGGTTCGGGCAGGGCATTTACGGAGGAGCGCTCGGGATGCGGGACCTCTCACGCCGCCATCTTGACCACGCCCCCCCAATGTGTAACTTTAAACCTTCTGATCTTCACTCCTTCTTTCTCTAGCACGAGGACCACCTTCTCCTTTTGTTTGAATAACCTTTCATTACTTTTGTGTGGTAATATCTTTACTTGTTGATTTATGTATGTGCTGAACTTTGAATGATTAATTTTCTTAATTAAAAGACTTGTGGGTGTAGTTTGAATACATACTTTGTATCGTCTGAGTAATTGTCTTTCAGGGTGTACATTCACAGCTGAACTGTATTAATTGCCAGTGGTTTACCCTTCCAGCAACCCTCATATCAATAATTTTCCTAAATTAGTTGTTCTTTTTAAGCCAGCCAAGGACCAACTCCTGAAATAAAGAAGATAGGACTGGTGTGCTGGCACCCTGAAACCTGCTCCTCTCTGCTCCCTAAGCCCCAGGATGTATTCCCCCCATGAATACCGCCAGGGGGAACCCCCGACCCTAACCCTCACCCAAGAGACCAGCCTCCCTTGAACATTCCAAAATCCTTGTTCCCCAAATCCTCGCTCCCCAGTTCCTCTTCCCCCAGGTCCTTGCCCTCAGCACTCCAATCCAACATAGCCGCCACTAAGGCAGAAGCTGGGCCCCTCCTAGCCCCCATCCCACACCCGTGGGGTCTTCTCCCCCTCCTTTGCCTGGCCCGTACTCCCCTCTTTCAGGGACCCACCCATGCCTAAATAGTCATCTAGGCAGTACACCATCCCCCCATCCCTTCCTGTGCCCCCTCCCAGTGGCCAAAAATTTCCAGACCAGCTGAATACAGGCTGGCACTCCCCCTCCTGCCCCTACCTCCTCTCAATCCAGCTCCATGTCATGGCCTCCACACCAGCATCTTGTGTACTCCCTTCCCCCTCAACTATCCCGCTCCCTCAGGCACCTCCCCCCACCCGGCCCCACCCTCCTCCTCTCTCCCGTCATCAATGCTTGTTACCAATGGGGCCACTTTGGCCACGCGTCTTCTCGTGTCCTTCACCTTTTCATATCTGGGAAAGGCGGGGGCTCCTCAGATATCACCCACTTATTAGCCTTGCTCATACCCATGGCCCTATCTGCGCACCTCATACTTGACAGTCCGCCTCCCTCTGCAATGCTCTCCTGGGTCTGGCCGTGTCCTCCGCCTTCTCTGCGCACAGGCCGTCCACCGGCCCAACAGGATCAGGTAAACCACCTGCAACTCTCCCCTTCCTCCCCCACTCTGACCCTGACCTAGCAGAAGGGCGATGCACTGCAGGCCCGGACAACGCCATCAATACAGCTGCTCTCCTGAGGACCGAGCGGCCATGAAAACTCACCACATGGGGCACGGGCCTAACTGTCCATCCAGCCTTTGGCGGCGCAGGCACGAGCACTGCCACTGCCACCCCCATAGAGCCCGACAAGGTACGCAAGCTGGGCAGGGTGGAGCCTCCTCAACCACCAGATCCATCCTGCCAGCTTCTTTCAGGAGACGCGTCGCCTCCGCCACCAGCATCTTCCTGCTAGGCATGGTAAGAGGATTTCCATACACATTAGCCAGAAACGCCTAAAGACCCACAAAGAAACAACCACTGTTAAGGTTTACCAGTGAACCAGTGGGCCAAAAGAAATTCTGTCTCATAAGCACAAATCTACACCACAATACTCACCATTATTTATAAATTCATCACTAGGCCCATAAATGACTGAGACATAAATTGACCAACTGAATCATGTGGCTTATTTGATCGGATCTATTCACAAACCTATTTATATTTTTATACAACTGCATTATCATTTATAAAAATATGAACATTTATTTAAGCCACCTAGGCAATGTATTAACTAATGGTAACTTGGCTCGAAATAACTAAGACCAGCTTGTCATTTCAATTCTATTTTATTAACTTTATTATCAAGAAAGAGCATATTCAAAATATTAATTCTTTTTTTTGCATTTAATAAGCAATCATTATTTAGCAAAGGCACATTAGACTGTCAGTTTAAATCAAATCAGCATTGAAGAGTATTTAAGCAAAAATATCTCATTCCCTAAACCCTATTTCCCTGTCTAAATAAATGGAACCTAAGAGAAAAATCAAAGATCAAAGTTCTCTTATGTGAGTCAAAAGTCCGACAGCATCTCACGAACACAGGAACGAGCCAACAAAGCTCCTCCCAAGGGGCCAAGTTTTATACCTTTTCTCTATCTAAAACTAGCTAAAAGAATACAATTAGTAAACCATCTCGCAAAACGATTGGCTGACAGCCGTCAGTCCATGAAGTCATCGCCTTCACTTTCTAACTCATATTTTTTCCAAAGCGGCCTTGTCCATTGTCTACGTGAGACATTTGCTTCCGAGGATCTTCGCAACATTTCATTGAATAACAGTTTGTTGCTTCCTCAGCTTAGGCCTTTCCGCTATGTCCTGTCCTTGGCAAAATTATACAACACGAGGCACATCCTGCACAGTTCAGTTCCACGTATTTGTTTTTCAAAGTTGATGAACAAAAGACTTTTCTTTTTTATTCTCTGCTGTGCACGGCTCGTCATGACAGGACTTCAGTAATCATCCATTTAAAAACAGGCCTCAGGCCTCTTTAGCGAGACTCTAGTATGCAAGGAAACACAAGACATCAATTAATTTGAGAAATGAAAGTCATTCTGTTACCCCCCCCCTTCACTAATGTTAACACATTAGTTTATGTTACCTAGCTTTAAGCATAAAAATTAACAAACTTTGTCACACTAAAGAAACAACATAGACAATAGCACATTTAAAAATAAACACATGCTATTATTTAATCAGCCGCAGTTAATGTTGACAAAACGAAAAGACAAAATGAATATATTATTGGAACGTACTGACAAATGCAACAAGAGCACATAATATTAATCCCGCGTGTTTATGAATTGCACATTATTCTAGGTTGAATTAATACAAAATATGCAATACTTATTAATATTATTATTTAATTATGGAAGTTCAAGTCAGCGAACAAAAACACAATTAATTTTAAAAGTTTGCTTCATCAACTGCCACCAGGTCACCTGAACCTGAAATGGTGGCTGGTAGACAAAATTGTACCCCTAAATAGGCATTGGGATATCTTTGGGCTATTATATAGACCAACACAAAATGGCAGTTGTTGGACTGCACCACCCTCCCAATCTGCCCAGGGGCAGATCGCCCTTTGGTCAGCTGCCCCCCAATCAACACTTCCAGCCTCCTGGGCAAGGCAGTACATCCCTAGGGGCTAGTCCAAGAAAATTGTGAGCGCTGCTTTGAATTCCCAGTCTGGCCCTGATGCCGGCTCACGTTTAGCAGCTCTTTTAGCTTTCAGGGAGGCAGTATCCTTTTTGTGTGAGATGTTTTTAAATGTCTTTTTACACTGTGTTTGAAATCTAGGTAAAGAAAGTTTACAGTTTCCCATTCATTTTCCATTTCTAGGGCTCATAGGAGCCCATGACCGGTTGAGTCCAGATAATCCTCTTCACCCTATAAATACGAAAGCATGGTTGAGTGTCTGCTGCACTTGCAGGCAGGATCTATGACAGAATTTCGACAGACAGAATTTCGACCTACACAAATATCGGCGTAATTATATCGATTGCAAGAATATCGACGCCCTATGTACAACATGGTAAGTACCAAAATATCGAAAAAATAATATTGATGTTAAAAATATCGTTGTCAAATATATCGTTTTTTTTCTTGGTTTAAAATAACATGAAAAATACTGTAAATATTACTTATAAATTACTTAAACATATTTAAATATATTTAATAATGGTACAAAATAATAATAATACATATTTAATAAAAAATAATAATATTAAGAAATCATATATAATATATACTTACTTAACAATAATTACTATTCCCACTCCAGAGGGTGCAACAGTAGGGAAAACTGACCCTGAACCCAAAAAATATCCCTTTACCCAAGAACTGAAAACTGACCCTGAACCCTAAAAATACCCCTTTACCCAAAAACCCAAAACTGACCCTGAACCCTAAAAATACCCCTTTACCCAAAAACTGAAAACTGACCCTGAACCCTAAAAATACCCCTTTACCCAAAAACTGAAAACTGACCCTGAACCCTAAAAATACCCCTTTACCCAAAAACTGAAAACTGACCCTGAACCCTAAAAATACCCCTTTACCCAAAAACTGAAAACTGACCCTGAACCCTAAAAATACCCTTTTACCCAAAAACTGAAAACTGACCCTGAACCCTAAAAATACCCCTTTACCCAAGAACTGAAAACTGACCCTGAACCCTAAAAATACTCCTTTACCCAAAATTAATTAATATTACAATTAAATTACTTCCCACCCTATTCCCCTATAAACCCACAACCCGCTCCAGTAGTAAAACATATAATTTAGTTAAAAATATATATAAATTATCAATTAATTATTCAATTATTCAATTAAAATAAATCATTGCCAATTAATATTTAATTGCAAAATAAATTAATCATTAAAAAATAATTATTTAATTACAAATAAATTACTTCCCACCCTATTCCCCTATAAACCCACAACCCGCTCCAGTAGTAAAATATATAATTTACTTAAAAATATACATAAATTATCAATTAATTAATCAATTAATTAATTAAAATAATTCATTGCCAATTAATATTTAATTGCAAAATAAATTAATCATTAAAAAAAATTATTTAATTACAAATAAATTACTTCCCACCCTATTCCCATATAAACCCACAACCCGCTCTGGTAGTAAAACATATAATTTACTTTTATATTTTTTTTATTTATAAAAACATATTAAACACATATTATAACAATTAATTTAAATACTTAAGTAAAATTTCTAACACATATTAGTAAATCGAAATTACTTACATCGATATATATGCTATCGATATAAGTAATTTCGATATTACTTACCTTAGGGTTGATATTCTGGCCATCGATATTCTGGACATCGATATTCTGTCCCTTCGATATTAGCAACTCAATATAAGTGTAAGTCGAAATTAAAGATTCGATATTTTGACTGTGTACCTTGCAGGCAATCATCCATCTACAACCCCTTCAGTAGGGTTAGCAAAGAGAACCCTACCTCGTTCCTATTTATGGAGCAGAACTCAGCGACTCCTATTGAGTAGTCTATTAGCGCTAAGATGGATTAGTACAACCATTGAAGAGTAAATATTATTCGAGGCTTACATACCTGTCACTGCACATAAACAGTGACTGCTTTGTGACCTAGGTATGATGCACTGGGGCCATACTTTCCATTAGCAGGATAATTTGGAAACTTCTGGCATATTGTTATTCCTCTATATCTCAACTCACTCGCCCTTGGCTCCAGCTCATTTCTATGGGCCATATGAAAGGCCATACTGTCAGACCACACTCTGAAATAACTATACGTTTTTTCTACCTGCATATTGGTAGCACCTAAACACCTTCTTGTCTTATAGATTTTCCAACCAAAGTAATAACTAACCTTTGTTTTAGTTCTGTCTATTCTCAAGTTATTTTGCTTGTGGTGCAAAATGCATGAAATGGCTAATGCAAAATGAGGGAGCCCCCTCATATTGTGAAGAGTGGCCCCTGAGTCTCCCATGTCTCACAGTTAATTATTGGCCTTGTATGGATGAAAGCTCTTTGAAGGGTTGGGGGCCCCTGAAGGGATGGGGCTCCCCTGTGGCACATGGACTGCAGAGGCCTGGGTTCCACCCCTGATTACACACCCCACTCCTATTTTCAGGCATTACCATGACAAGCAGTAAATGACACTTACATCACTTAATTCAATTCAGGGGACAGCACCTCCCAAACCGAATTCCCTGATTCACACAGCTCTCTTGTACATTCTAACATATTATCTTGTTTGCCTCCAGTAACAAATGGGAAGTCCAAGTAAAGAGAACTAATTTTTTGAGCTCACAGGCATACAAGTCTAAATCAGTTTAGAGGCAGAAATTGACAAAACCAAGGGTGTGGCTATCAATGGTGGGGCAGGTACACTGATACCGACGTACAAGGTGTGAGGGGCCCATTTCAAAACAATTGTGACTGTTGTTTGACCACTGGAACAGGTGATAGAGGGCATCAAGGACCATGCCAATCTGGCTCAGCCAGTGGGGATAGCAGCAAAGTTGATGACCCAGAAGTAGTCACTCACAGGCTGCTGTGGGGATTATCTCATTCCCCATGTCATTGAGTCTCAATTATTCCTTTGTCACATAGGTGTGTTTAATCATGGGTATAATCATTGGATTTCTCTACACTGAGAACTGAATCGGGGTGTGAAGGGAAAACTAAACGGGACAGGAAGGGTGATGGCTATGCAATCTGTTGCTTAGAAGAACTGTATTTACCTGTATATTCCCCTTTGCAGTTTCAGCTCTCCAGACTGGGAGTACGAAGACAGGGGGTAGCAAAACATTTGTGTCAAGTGACCGACGAGCCAATTACGAGACAGGAAAGGCGATATGTTTGCAAGCAGGAGGATTTCTTGCCACGCCAAGAAATGAGGCAGAGAATCAAGCACTTCATGAAATCATTATCAACACTAATAAACGGGTATTCCTTGGGATGGATGACTTGCAGGAAGAAGGCAAATTCCGGTACTCAGGTGGAGGACAGATCACATACGCAAAATGGGATCGTGGTGAACCTAATAATGACAAAGGATTGGAGGACTGTGTGCACTTGCTTGCCAATGGCCAATGGAACGATGCACCATGCAGCGACACTGAATTCATTATTTGTGAATTTTATATTCATTGATTTGTCATCATGTCATAACCCATATTCTGGATTACATTTGGAGAACAAAAGTCAAATCGTTAATATATTATGTCTAATAAATACCTTATTCTGAGTTTCTACTAAATCACCTGCAGACAAACACAAACTATAAAATAGATAGCATGAAATAGTAACAGTAGAAAACAATAGCTGAATCCATAGGGCCTTAGAAAAAACGTATCACTAATGTATCTAAATATGCCGTTATTTGTCATGCCAGTGAAGATAAATGTGATCCAATAACATGTAAAAAAGTGTTCTAATCAGTGCATATCCAGACATTGTTTACTTTAGAGTAATGGCTACCTTGCATGCTTTGACCAAAGTGCAGTAAAACTAACATGGTGATTAAAGTGCTTAGGGCCTTATTTATGAAGGCCTTGCGTCACTTTTAACATGGGAAAAGGTGACGCACCGGTGGCGCAAGGCCTTCATAAATGAGGCCCTTAGTGTTTCACTCATTGAATGTTAAAATGACTTAAACGGAAAGAAATCAGCTAATAGTCATCAGGCCTCTGTTATTTTCTGTTGTTTTACTTCACAGCACAAACTTAATCCATTGCATCTTGGTATTGGTTAAATGATTTTTTAAAGAAAATGTGTATGAAAAGACACAATACCATAAACCACATGTGCAGAGGCATAGAATTTAATATACAATTTACTACCATTGTCGAAGGAGGCAAAGGAAATTGAGGTCCCTGTGAGTGATCATTTTCAGTGAGCCATTGGCCCTAGCCACTCACTGAAATGGTAATAAATAGTATATTAAAGCCAGGAGAGCTCCATTTATCTTATATATCTCATTTTAACTGACATTTAGAATTTACGTATCCACTTATGCGAAAATTAATTGGAATTCACTATGTAGTTAAAGCCACTATACATAAGTATGGACAAAAAGAGATAGAAGGCCTGATTACGAGTTTGGTGGATGGGTTACTCCATTATATCCTATGGAACCTGTGATACTGCGGACGGGATATCTGTCACGTTTGTGATGGAGTAACCCATCCACCAAACTCACAATAAGGCCCACAGTGCTTATGTTAAGTATAGCAGTCTTTGAATATCAAAATTATAGGCAGCTCTACTTCCAGTTCACTTTTACCAACCAGATGTGCCTGGTAGCATTCCTAAATCTATGATTGATCCTAATCTATACCATTGTCTTCAACTGAGCTCTCCACATTTAATTATCACTTCAAAATGAATCGACCTTCTATGGTTTACGTTTTTATAGGGGTTTCAATGGAAGATGATGAAAACATCATTCAGTCTATAAATACTATGAATTAATAGTTAGCCATTTAATAGGTTTCACCACAAAATATCTAAAATATTCCTTTCGATTCGGAATGTTTATAAATAATTCTCCTGTGTCATATCATAATGATGTGGAGAAGATGTGAAGAAGATGTGGCCTAACAGCCAGAGTGGGTGACCTCAGAGATAGGGAAATGGGTTCGAGTCTCGGCAGGGGCACTCAACACCCTGTGATTCTGGGCAAATCACATTCTCTCCCCGTGCCTAACAAAAAAATGAATGTATCCATCTGTAACGCAACTGGTGCACATGTAAAGCACTCTGATACCTTTGGGTCTAGTTCGCGCTACATAAAACGAAAAAATATATATATTCTTTTTCACAGCATCCTGCATGAATTTCTGCATAAGTAATGTATTTTTTTATCGTATTGTTTTTATTCTTTTTTTCACATTTTTTTCTTCTTCAAGTACTCTTCTGGGATTTTGACCCTTGTAGAGGCCATCCCAAAACTCATGACCTCACAGAGATGGATCTTAGCAGACTGCAGCGGTTTCCAGGGTTGATTCTGACCAGATCTAAAAAAACTAATTTATGTACCACAATATTAATAATGACATTAAAGTTGTCTTGTAAGACAACATTATATATGAAGATACAGACAGGTATATAAATATTTTTTTAAAAAGAGATTAGACATTTGGGGCCATATGTATCATCAACCTGATTTGCGATTCTGAAATAGCGATTTTTTAGAAATCGCTATTTCAGAATCGCAAATTGGGATGTATGTACAAATTCGCAATTTTTTTGCGAATTCTTAGTATTCCTTAATTGCGATTAGCAAATTGCGAATCGCAATTAAGGAATACTTTCCCATTCATTTCTATGGGCCAGAAGGCCCATAGGAATGAATTGGAAGTTATTCTCAATTTGCGATTCGCAATTTGAGAATTGCAAATTGAGAATAATTTCAAGGGTGCAGGGGTGTCCAAAGGACACCCTGTTGCACCCCTGAAATAAGCATGGGTGCACATGTGGTGCACATACATGCCCTAAGGGCATGTATGTGCATCACATGGCACTTTGAAAAATGCAAAAATGTGCATTTTTCAAGGAATTCGCAAATTACCACCAACTTGAAGTTGGTGATAATTTGCGATTCCTTAAGGACATTTTGCTTTTTTTTTTGTTGCTTCATACATTGCATTTAAGGAATATTAAAATTTGTGATTCCTTAAATGCAATTGCAAAATAAGGAATTGCAAATTTTACAATTGCTTGTTTTGTACCAGATTTTCTTTTATACATACCATTTGGCGAATGTGAATTTGCTTCATACATATGGCCCTTGGAATCTTACCTTATTTGAATAATGGGACAAATGTGTTTCTCTAAATAGCTCTTTTCTTGTACACCACTTTTGATCTGGTTCTTGGGAGTGTTCGAGCATTAGAAAAACCGCGCACGAAAATGATCTGCTTGCAAGCAGCAGGAGAAATGCTCATTACAATCTTCCAATGAGGAACAGATAACCATTTGTTTCAGACAGTCACTGTAACAAAATATTGGGTCATGCCCCATGCATACACTGATAATAGAGCCCTAAGTTTATGATCAGGCATGCAGACTCACAAAACAAATTAAACCTAAACAACCTGCAAATGTAGGTTGAAAAATATAAGAACATATTCCATGGATGCTATGGCCAAAACACCAGCTCCTGTGGTTTACATTCAGCCATAATCGCTGATGATTAGTCGCATCGGGCAAATGCATACTTTTACGCAGAGCGGTGAAGGCTTTACAGACTACCCCCAGGAGGGACAGCATAGTAACCTGTAGGAAAGCATTGGTTAAGGTTGTTAGGGAAAGTATTAAATTATATCAATCAAAGAGACAGAGATACCCAAAGACTAAAATTGTTACAGGTAGGAATAGTAAATGCCTTTTCTGTGTCCATTCAGGAGTGAAAGCGGAGCAATCCAAAAGCATGCACTGGGTACAGTAAGCCATGGTAAATACTCTTCAAAAGTACAACCACAAGTTATAGAGGAGTAACCAACAAGAGTGCACTGTTACTATCAACCTAATTACTACTCTTATGATCCAACTAGGAGTGCTGGAGAAGGAATCCATATGAGCGCCCAAGTTACTGTAATTGATATAAGTGTTTTTATTGCCCATCAATCATCAGAGTAGAGATCACACGACATTATTCCGATCAGATTTTAATGAAGCTTCAAATGTAAAAACCCGCCTTTAATTCTTGACAATGAAACATACCCTAAAATGACTTGGAGTTTGAAGGTAGAATCTTTTTACCAAACGTGTGTTATCCTGAGGCATTGCAGCAGATTATTCCTCTTTCATGGAATTGTTCCAGAGATCAATAAGTCCAAATGACTGTATATCACATTATACAAGGCAAATACCAATAAATGAATCAGATTAGTGTAAATCAAAAAACAAAATAAAGGCATTTATAAAGAATCTGAATTCATATTATTTTGAAGAAATGCAGCTCCCAAATTCTACTCTCTGCCTACTGATTGATTAAGACGATGCCACTTTCATAAAATCTATTTTTAAATGAGATTAAGAGCAGTACTATTTAGGCTCCACCCTTGTATGTCACAATTATGGAATTATATACTCATACCTGACATTATATTCACTGTGTGTCTTAACTTCATTAACATGTGTGAATCATGTAAATGCATTAATGAAATGTAATTCTTGCAGGGATAAGAGATTGGTATACATGCATACTAATGTTTAACTGAAACATGTAAACATGTACTCTTTTACAAATTTGTATGTATATCCATGTATTCGAAGTTCATGTTAACTGCTAAATTAACTTAGCCTGACTACAGGCCTCAATATAAATGCATTTTGCCTTGCCAGCATATTGTTTCTTTCTTTACAGGTGCATTATCATGATTCTCGTTAGGAAGAGAAAGGATTATTGTTTGTATTAGACTCCTGATGGTGAGGCCTGGAGGGAAGAACTTGGCAGTGAACGTTGAGAAATATTCATAGAAATAGGACTTATGGTCATCATGTACCAGGACAGAGAGATGTTCAAGGCTGAGAACTACATTCCAAGTTTCGATGCAATGGGAAACTGAAGGGAAACTGCCGATGCCCACAAGTAACACTTTGGTTGGTTCCTGGTGGTGTGAAAGGAGCTAAGGATATTTCTGAATCTCCTGTTACTTTAATTGGTGTTCTTACAGTTAGAGAAGCAAAACGAAAGGGGATGATGGACGGAGTGTTGAACAATGCAAGCACTCACCCCCAGTCAACTGATCTGGGTTCAATCCATCATCACAGTTAGAGAAGGCAGATTCCCTTTAGACTTCGAGATGTCAGACCTCTCTGCTTACCTTATTCTTGCCAGAGTGAAGCTTTATGCAAAAAATGTATTCTTTTCCAAAAACTTCTACTGAAGTCTGATCATGCTGACACCTTCAATGCTTCCTAAACAGAGAGCCTTGATAAATAATCCTATATTTGACCTATGTTTTAGAAGTGATACAGAAGAATCTTTATGGAACACCTGTTTGCGTTTAACTTTTTTTTTATTGTGTGGCTATCACAATTCTGTACCTCATTTTACTACGGCTCAACTTACTGAGTTATTTCAGCTTATCTGCTGTATTGCTATACTTATTGAACTTATAATTGGTTTGTTTATATACTGGATTGATTGGTAATCCAAAATAAAATTGTTTTAACCATGTTTGGCAATTCCTAGTCCTTATGGTAGAGTCATAATGGCTTCACACGTTAAACATGTATTTGGGATGTCTTCTCCCTTTCGATACTTCATGCCAACCAACATAGGCCCATATGTCTAATAAGGAAAAGTCTTTGATGACATTACTAAGAGATTGTGGTGTCAGTACCAGTGCACTTACAAGTACATTTCTCATGCATGTAGGAGCTGGTGTTCTTTTTTCATGTGTGTCTTACAGAACCCGAGAAGTCTTTCTACTTTGAGATCATGAGTTGGTCAATATTAGCTTCTCTTTTGTCTTTTACTGCTGAATATGAAAACAAAATACTAACAGTCAAGATAATGATGCTACAAACCATTCCTATCAATCAATTCCCTGGTGTCTTGGTGACGGTGGTGTCAGAGTCCACAACTCATCAGTAAAAATGTGATGGATTTTTGCACAAAGATGTAAAACTATAAAACACCATCATTTTGACAGAATGCTGCTTTTATTTTGCTATTTTTAAACGTATAAACACTCTCCCAGGGATAGCTGAGCTAGGTTGAAAATTAAACATATAAGGTTTTAAACAATTTCATTTTGTTTACCAAATGTATCCAATATTTAACATATGAAGGATGGAGTGAAACGTAGATTACCAATCTGTGTGCTCCAATATGATATGATATGATATGATATGATACAGTTTTTATAAAGCGCGACTTACACTCCAAGGAGCATCTTGGCGCTAGTGGTAAGGGTGTCACCGAAAAGAAGAAAAGGGAAAGTGCTGGCAACTAGGGGGGGGGGGGAGGTGCTGAAACTAAAGAGAGTTAAGTTAGATTAGTTTTAGAACTAACGTGTCAGGTGCATTAAAAATCCAGGTTTTGAGAGCCTTGCGAAATAGAATTTCTTTTATGCATGTGGAAAAGACAAAATTGGTGCATTTCATTATTAAACTGTTTAACTTATTTGGGATTAATGATAAATTACTGTTAAGTGTAAGGTATTCTATGCTAAAATGTGTCCATTAGCTTTCTATGAATATGTTGTATAAACGTCTTCAAGAACATTCTGACTTCAAAGAGAGACTACAGTAGGGGCATATCTACAAGACCCCTGCGCCATCGGAGCATCACCTTTTTTATCCTCCGGTGGCACACAATGCTGAGCCATATTTACAAGGCCAGCAAAGCCCCCATGGGTGGCTTATAATGGCCTTGTAAATATGGCCCCCTTTCACATTTTACTCTGGGTGAAAAGGGCTTTCCAAGGCTGTTGCTGTGGTTGTTCCCACGCAACACCCATGGATTCTGACACATTCCCAGATTCACAAGGTTTGGTAAATCCAGGAGAGTTCTTAACATCAAACCACTTAAGTAAGCTTAAGCGATACAGAAAAATTCATTCTAGATCCTGGTTCAACTCTAACCTCAACATAGCAAGCACACAAATAAGACTAATGGAAAGATTCTGGAGACAAAACCTCTCTTTGGCTCACCTCTCACTCTTAAGATCTGAACGGCTGGCATACAAGAAATACATCTGTAGAGAAAAAGCCACCTTCTTTCACAACCAACTGGATTGCCTGAAGAGCAGACCCAGGGAGCTATTCAACATATTAAAGAGACAACTACCTCAAACCCAGGTACAGCAGTCACCATTGAACACTGCGAAAAAATCTCTAACTTCCTCACTGACAAAGTTGCAAAAATTCAGCAGACTCTTATCCATGATATCAGTCTGTCATCCCTGTCCAACTGTGTCATTGACTCCTCTGTCGTCACTCTAACCCCCTTCCCGGGCTCAACCAACAAGCAACACATCCCTACAACACCTGTATTTAACCAGGATCACCATCAGCTCAAAAGCAATGTTAAGTGGTCAGACTTCAAACCTATGTCTGAAAATGAAGTGTGGTCAGCATTTTCCCCCTTATTTTCAAAGTCTTCAAAATAATAGCACACTTAAACTTACTGCCCACTCTTCTGACCCACTGCCCTCAAGCTTAGTATAGAACCTCAACCATATCATCTCCATGCTCTGGACCAAAAATATTAGTTCACCTCTCTCCTCATGTTGGGTCCCCGACTCCTTCCAACTAGGTCAAGTCACCCCCATCCCCAATAAACCAGGAACGGAACCCAATGATTTTAACAACCTCAGTCCCATCATTAAACTACCCTTTCCTAGCCGAACCGCTGGGGAAATGTGTTCTCCTTCAACTAAACCAACATATTGAGAAATTCAAACTCCACAACACTTTCCAATCAGGAAAGGTTGTAGCACCAAAACCACTATGCTCAATATTTCGTACGACATTCACAGTAGCCTGGATGAAGGTGATGCCTGCCTTTTGTTCCTATTTGACTTATCTGTGGCATTCAATACAGTAAATCCACAGCTCTACACTGTCCTGAAATGGTTTATGTCCTATCTGCAACATTGCCGACAGCAAATAAAAATCCACAGCTGTCTCTAACTCAACTCCTGTGGCTTTATCCTCTCCTGAGCCCTATTTAATCTCTTCATTGAACCCCTCAACTGCATCTTGAACCCAGCAGGGGTCAAATACCACCTACATGCCAATGACATACAACTCTACTGCAAAACCAAGACACCCAGTGACCTTAGACAACTGAACAACACACCTATTAATATACAATCAGGGCTCCAAACCAACTATCTTAAATGAACCCATAAAGACAGAACTGCTTCCCTTCTCCCCCGAACAAATACTTTGCCCATCCTAGAATGGATCAAGGGTCTGGATGCTCTTAATTGTACCTTATCTCATCTTTAGCTCTATAAGTCACTCAGCATCACCTTGGGCATGAACAAGTCCATGGTGGAACACATCAACAAGTCTGCCAAAGGAGAGCTTTGCACACTCAGATACCTAAAAAAAGTAAAGCCGTTTATCCCCCCATAGGATCATAAGACGATAGTGTAATCACTTGTCATCTCAAAACTTGATTACATCAATTCTGTCTTTACTGTAACCCCTAAATGCCACCTGACACCCATTGAAGCTGGTCTTATGCGGCAGGCAGACTCCTCACAGGTACCAAAGAATTTGACCACATCTCTCATACCCTCAGTAGTCTTAAATGGCTTCCCATCGAAGGACAATGCTTTTTCAAGACAGCTTGCAGCACCCACAAATTGCTTCATAAAAAACAAGTACGGGAAATGCAAGCGGCGGGGGGGGGTGGGTTGGGTTCACAAGGGAGAGAACAACACGAGTGGTGGGGGAAAACCACGAGGGAGACAGCAACACAGGAAGAAGTACACGCTGTGCTGGGGGAGGGGGGAGGGCCATTAGGAACAGGAACAGATGGCCATGAAAGTGTATGGGCCAAATGCCAGCAACACAGGAAGAAGTACACGAAGGAGGCAGCAACACAGGGAGTGGGCAAAATTCAGACATGGCAGACAGCAACAGTCAAGAGAACATCACAGCGTAGGGGAGAGAAGCATTTGGTTGTGAAGGAGAGAATGGGGGCAGAGACGCAGACATACGAGAGAGCGCAATACGGAGGAACAGGAGAGATGCACACAAGGGAGACATCAGGCAAGCACATGCACTCTCGTGGACTTCTTAGTCAAAAATAAAAACAAGTACGGGAAATGCAAGCGGCGGGGGGGTGGGTTGGGTTCACAAGGGAGAGAGCAACACGAGTGGTGGGGGAAAAGCACGAGGGAGACAGCAACACAGGAAGAAGTACACGCTGTGCTGGGGGAGGGCCATTAGGAACAGGAACAGATGGCCATGAAAGTGTATGGGCCAAATGCGCGTGCCTGTACGTGCACTCGAAGAAAACGCCACGGAAAAAAGCGGTGGTTTGACTATCCGATGGAGCACATGAATTCTCCCCCATTTCCCATTGCTTCATTGTTTTGTTTCAAATATTTACGCACAAACAAGAACCACAAAACAAGAACAAGTCAGGTTGGGGCGGGAGAGTGAGAGAGTGGGAGGGAAGAGCTGGAAAAGCCCAGGCTCGGCAGTGCAGCATGGTTGTGATTGCGTGGAGAGAGAGGGGAGGTGCTGGTGTGGGAGGGGGAGGCTGTGATTGCGTGGAGAGAGAGGGGAGGTGCTGGTGTGGGATGGGGGAGGTGCTGGTGTGGGAGGGGGAGGCTGTGATTCCGTGGAAAGAGAGGGGAGGTGCTGGTGTGGGAGGGGGGAGGTGCTGGTGTGGGAGGGGGAGGCTGTGATTGCGTGGAGAGAAAGGGGAGGTGCTGGTGTGGGAGGGGGGAGTTGCTGGTGTGGGAGGAGTGCTGCTAGGGGAGGAGAAGCCTGATGCCGGATGGGGGCGGGAGAGGCTGGGCTTGCATGCGATGCGCGTGCATGTACACGGGCACTGCATGAAAACCGCGGGGCTGAAAGCCCTTTGGTTTGAAGATGTTTTCGCCACATGAATTCTCGCTACGCTCGATGCGCTTGCGCACATCGATAGGTCGCGAGACCTAAAAACAATACTTAGACACCAAAACCCCAAGAGCTGGAAGAGCCCAAACACTGAGAAGCTGCGATGCTCTTCGCATTCCTCCAAACTGCAAGAAGAAATCATCTCAGTCTTGCTTCTTCTCAGGTAATGCTCTGAATAGCTCGAACTCGCTACCTAAAGATCTCTGCTGTAACTCCTCCTTCCCCTCATTCAAATGTGATCTCAAATCTCTACTCCTCCACAGCTACATCAACAGCCCCACAAACTGTTCTTCGTTCCTCTCATTGATTAACGCCCTCTTGGTCATATTACTTATTCAATCGCCTTTAATGTGACTTGCTCATTCACCTTTTGTCACTGGTGCCTTTCTCCTCCGTTGCTGTGTGTTTTGCTTTGTCACTCTATAACCATTGAGTGCTGTACTGTCTTGTGACTTTCACCTTACAAATTCCTCTTGTACGGATGTATGACGTTACAACGCATACTTTTGCCATGCATGCCTTTACAATGCGGTTTTAACATCGCAAACCTTTACAACGCATAGCGCATTGGGGTGCTGGATAGTGAAAAGTTTAATTTACTATTCCAACTCCAGTCCCCGTGGACACTAGGGAAGGTGTTAGATAGTAAATTAAACGTATTCCCTATCCTATAGCGCCCCCCAGCGCAATGCGATGTAATGGTTTGCGTTGTAATGGTTGCTTTGTGATGTTAGTGCTTTGTAAAAGTTTCGTTGTAAAGGTTGTTCACCGCCCAATAAAACTAAAAAAATAATAATAAAGTGGCACCACTAGGAGAAATTCCTTTATATCTCCTCGTTTTTTGCTCTTTCTATGTGTGCTGCATTCTGCAGCACACATGGAAGAAGGAAAATACCATCAATTAATGTTTTTGTGTGAGAAGCTGTCCCTTCCTGCACAAAAACAATCATCCCTGCAATGCAACAACGGCACCCTTGCACCATAGTGCAAGGGTGCCTGCCTTAGTTCTAGGCAGCCAGATGTGCACCAGTCCAGAGGATAGCACACAGATGAGTTGCACTGCTGTAAATACAACACATCCCTGCACTTTCTTAACGATGCAGCTGGATGCAGTAAGATGGCTTGCAGTGCTGCGCTGCTTCATTTTCTAGTAAATATGGCCCTAGGTTTCATTGATTACAGTGACAGAAACTTTCACAAAATCTTTATCTCCATGGTATGTTGACAAATTCTGTGAAACACATCTTAAAAATATATTTAGATAAGTGCTAATATGAGTTCATTTATCGTGAACTTGAAATAAAGATATAATGAGCTTGTATTTGATGCACTTAGACCAGAATGTCACTAAGAAAAAATTGTTTATGAATTAGAAGCCTGCAGTTTGTAAATAGATGCAAAGTTTCTGCCAGTTTCCTCAAAGCAACATATCATAATGTTGATTGATGATTCAGGTCAAATGTGGATGTGTCTCGGCAAAGAAAATTGTGTGCGATAGATATTTGACTAGAGAAAGTTGCAAACTATAACAGGAGAAAATGAAGCACTAGATGACATACTTAAAATCCATCATGGGGGCATATTTATAAGGAGATAACACCACCAGAACGTCACTTTTTCTGACATTTTGCCTTCTGTAGCACACATAGAAACAGAAAATCGCCTGTAAAGATTGTTTATGTGCATGAAAGTGTCCTTTCCTGCGCATAAACAATCACCCCTGTAGGCACCCTTGCAACATGTCGCAAGGGTGCCTGCACTGGCGCTAGTCAGCTTCCTTAGCACCAGCGCTAGGGAAACCGCAGGGGTACACCACATTCTTATAATACAGTGCATCCCAGTGTTTTGAAACTGATGAAGTGTGGCAATATTAATTTTTCCTTAACACTGCGATCTGCCAGTTTCTAGTACATATGCCCCAGAATCTGGAAATCACCATATTAGGAATGTATAGATATTGCTGTTATTATTTCACACGTTTATTTTACACGTATGGCAAAGGTTCTTAGAAAATGTTTCGCCTGGTAGGGTATGTTGTGTATATAAAACATACAAGTTACCACAATAAAAGAAGTTGCTGCCACGTTAATACTGAACATAGAGGCAATTTTGTAAAAAGATGTATACAGCACAGCTACATTATAATGTAATGAAATTAATCTCAAACCTTAGACATGGTAAAACCAAGATGCTCAGCAAATAATCAAAGCACATTCTACTTATATCTGTGAGTATATAAATGGAATCATTGTTATTATTACAACTGAAGATCATAATTAAATCTTTATTCGACTATAAAGCCACACAAGCACAGAATAGTCATTGCAGTCAAAATTACATAAAATCGGCAGGGGTGTCCATTATCCCCTCTGTTTTTCACGCTGATCTTAGAACCGCTCGCAGCCTGGCTCCGATGGGAGCCCTCTATCAGAGGGTCCGCTGGACTGATGACTGGGAAGATCGCATATCCCTGTATGCGGACGACGTATTGTTATATCTAACCTCCCCTAGAAAATCCATACTGGTGCTGCTAATTGTATGCGAGAAATTTGGCAGAGTATCTGGATATAGGATAAATTGGTCCTAGTCCGTTCTCTACAGACTGGCTGGACCGTCGCCGTTGTTACCTCCGGACTGCCCACTGCGAGTTACCGATGTAGCCTTTAAATATCTGGGCATATATGTGACGTCTGAAGCCACTGAATTTTACACAATAAATTTGAAGCCCCAACTAGACAGATTTGGTGGTATGGCGTAATCTCCCTCTCACCCTTCTGGGGAGGGCGGCGTGTTATAAAATGATGGCGCTTCCGCGTTTTCATTAGGTCCTCAAAAAACACACCTTTCTTAGCCCCACAAGCTTACTTCAAGGCTATATCGACGGAGGTTTCTGGCTTATTGTGGGGCAACAACCAGCATGGATCGCACAGGACAAACTAGTACGCAGCTGGTACGATGGAGGGATAGCGCTCCCGAATGTTCAGCTGTACTACTGGGCGGCGCACCTTAAAATAATTAACTATTGGTTACACACCGTGCAAGATGAGCCGGCTTATCATGCAGACAGACAAAGCTTGGAGGAGAAGGGACTGATGGGAAATCTATACAGGCATTGTAGGCCTCAGGGACTGCTTGGCCCTACCGCACACACAATACATATTTGGTATCAAGCGCAGGCCCGATTGAGATGTATGGGAACCATTACACAAATCACACCACTGTGGGACTCCCAGCAACTGGGCTGCCTCCGCAGAAGTAAGGGATTCCAAAACTGGGACAACATTGGTCTGTCTGCGGTGGGGGACCTCTGAAAAAGGGGACAGTGGTTGAATTTGTGCACATACAAACACAGTACGGCATGACCCAGACGGAGAAATGGAGATATTTCCAAATCCGACACGCACTTAAGATAGTCATACCATTGGGCACTTCCCTGCAGGAGGCCACCCCATTGGAGGACAGACTTCTGACAGAACACATGACAAATAGGGCAACGTCCTTGACGTACCGTAAGCTAGTCAACAACCTGCCAGACCCAACATCCAAACTGAGGGGGACCTGGTCCCGGGAGGTGGGAGACTTTGAAGACTCGGAGTGGCAGGAATCTCTGTCCTCACCATGTGAGATGGCAATACCATCCAGGCTTCCACTGGTCCAACTCAAAGTGTTACATTGTACATACTACACTAGGACAACACTCCATGCACTGGGAGCGGCAACACACTATGACTGCTTGCGCGGCTGTGGGGAGGAAGGCACGTTCTATCATACCATTTGGGACTGTTCCTGTGCTGGGGTATATTGGGCCAAAATAATGCGAACTATTTCCCAGGCCCTAGAAATCTCGGACCTACCGGAGCTGAGGCGATGTCTGTTAAACGTATGGGGACCGAATAATCTTAATCATCGAGAACAAGATTGGGCTAATCTTGGTATGATGATGGCGAAACGTAATATTACTATGTTATGGGGGTCAGACGCACTGCCTACGCTCCAAAAATGGTGTAAAGATATGGGTGAAGCGATGGTGGCAGAAAAGGCAGTTTTTGTGCATCGCGGTTGTCCTCAAAAGTGGGGAAAAGTATGGGGGGCATGGAATAAGTTTAGGGCGAACATCTGTAACCCGCCAGAAACTGACACAGACGATGTCTCACTGTAATATGGTTGTTGTGTCCTGGGGGGGGCGGGAGGACGGGGTTGCAAATACGGGATTGTTACTATGACATATGTAAGTGTAAACATGTCTAATTATTTTGAGATTCTGATGCAAATGCAGACTATAATGACTTTCGATGTATGTATGAATGCCTTGATTTCTAATTTAATTAAAAAAAAATCAATACAATTACATAAAATCAATAAAATGAAAATACATAAGTAGGATAAAAAAATATATTAAAACCCCATACCATCAATGCAAGTAGAAAGTTTGAGCAAAAGAATAAAAAAGATAAAATTTCTGGTAGGCTACAAAGGATGACGTACTATACTGCAAGCTTTTTGTGCCTGAGCCTCCACATCTATTGTGGTACTACAAACACTATGGGCCTGAATCACAAAGGTAAAGTTAGACGAAAGTCTAACTTTACGACTTTCGGTATTCACAAAGGGCATTTAATACTCGTAAATACCTTTGTGAATACCAAAAGTCGAACTTTACGACTTTCGGTATTCACAAAGGGCGTTTACAAGTAGTAAATGCCTTTTCTGAATACCGAAAGTTGTATAGTTAGACCTTCGTCTCACTTCATCTATGTGAATCCGGCCCAATGGGTTGTCCTACATCACTTCTCAGGATCCTAATGGCTACTCTACAGTCTTGTATGCCCAAATTATGGCAAATCGTGAAGATCCATTTCCTTCTAGACTCCATATTCTATACCCCATATATACAGGACAAAAAAGTACAACATGTTCAGTAGATTTGATAGGCCTATGCAAAATGGACATAACCCATCAGAATCCCTGGCAATACGCTGCTATTTGGCAGTAAAAGAAAAAAGTAGCAGGGTCCCTAAAAGAAAATGTTAATATAGTGTCTTTGCTGGGGGTGAGGGGGGGATAGGACTCTATCTTGTCAAGCACAGATCCAAAATTAAAGTCATCTTTAAACTCTAGAAATATTGTTACAAGGCAACTTACCGTTGGTTGCACTAGGGTGAGAGTTTGGTTGTACTGCCAGTAAGGTCTGAGAGGATAGACCAGAGGTTCACACACCATAACTGGGCAAGAGAGTGTTTAATAAACCTAATTCAAAGAATCTTCTGAGCTCCTGGTTTCCACAGAACATCCTGCAAGCCCTGCTGGGAGGGGATCAACGCTCAGAGGCACCCAGAATCAACACCAGTCCCGAATGGGTCTCAGGCCTGTTTTGTCACAAAACGGTCTCAGTCCCATTTCTAGGCAAAGGGGAATAACTGTGGTGCTAGCAGGAAGGTTGATTAATGATCATATACATCGATTTTCTACGTTCTCCATACAGCTTATGTATTTGTGGCCTCATAGCGAGTCGCGTCTCATTTGAGAGGAGGGAGATAAGGCAACTTCCGGTTTGAGGGAGGTTGGCGGTCTATTTACCGCAACACCCTCCATAAAACCGGATGCTCTGCGTGACGCGCCAGCGGCGCGCCAAAGGCAAGCCCGTCCGCGCCCTGATGTCGCCCAGAGCCAGGAGCCCTGTTCGTTCCACTCCTGATGTAACGCAGTCTTGTGGCATATCCTATTCCAGAAAGGTACCACTGAGCATAAGGAAAAGGAAAGTCTCACCGCCCGCATGCTGGCATCTCACCCAGGACGCCGCTCTGATCCTATTTACACCTGTGGGCCCTTTCTCCTGCATTAAATGCCAGTTTCAGTGTAACACTATGAATGAATGAATGAATGAATTTTTATTGTTGGTTACTAAAAACCATTACATAAGACCAAAGATACAAAAGTCACAACATTACAAAAGTTAAAATCAAGAGAGTTTCAAACAGATCAAGTTATCTAGTTGCCCCGAGAGTACTGAAATGCCAAGGAAAAGGTTCATGGGCCGGCAAAGGGCTCTATGATCCGGCCAGTGGAAGTCTTCAGCATTGTGCGTGCTTGAAAGATGAACTTCCCAAAGGCGGCCATATGCTTTACCGTGGTCAGGGTATAGAGATGAAAGATCCCATCCTTTGCAGAGCGTAACCCTGAATGTCTTAGTAATGGCCTAAGGTAAAGACTGCGGGCAAACTCAGGGCCGGGCAACAGAAGAGAAGATGGGCCAATGACTCCTGTTTAGCTCGTCGGGGGCTATCATTTCAACATCGCTGGACTCCGTCCCTGCTTTCCCTGACAAGGACTCGCTGAACACCTCGGCTCTCCCCCGCCGCCGCTCCTGGCACCGCGGCCGCAGAGAGGGGGGAGCAGAGGCTCAAACTACACTACCCAGCGGCCCTTGGTGTTCCCGGAGATGCGATTTGACGCGTCAGGATCCCACGCCAGGAGGCGCTTATCAGCCGGCTGTTGCTCCCGCCTCGTGGGACGCGCGCGGGCGTCGCCGGGCTGAGCCCGGGCAGAGGTCGGGCCATCTGTGGCCATCAGGGGACAGCAGAGGGCGGGTCGGGCCACCCCTCTTGGCTGTAGGATGGGGAAGCGCAAATTGCACGCCAAAGAAGGGGAAGGTAAGAAGGCCAAGGTGCCCCGAAAATCGGAAACCATTATTTCTTATTTAACTTCTGCTGTGGGGGCATTAAACGACCAAATTGCTACCGTAGAGAAGGAATTGGGACTTGATTCACGCACTGATTCTATACCCACTCAAAACGTGGAGACATCTCCAAGTAGGGCACCCACCATTCCTCTAGAACCAGACAATTATTGTGGTTAACCCGCCTCAAGGTGCCCAGGACCAACCGACCTCTGCAAACACTTCCCAGAGAGCCAGCCCAAGGGGGTCTAGAACTTACAATGATAACATAAAAATGACCAGTAAGGGTACCAAAAGGAAGAAAACCCCCAATCAGGCCAAAGGGAGTGTGGCCAACACATCGAACCATGGGCTTCCAACAAATGTTTTGGAATTGATGGAGGAACTAATTGAATCCCATTTGGAGCCTATTCTTGTGAACATTGGCAAGGACATTGTCGACTCCTTGAATCTTTGTGTCGCAAATATAGTCAAGACATGAAATGAAAATGAAATGAAAAATTGCACTTATATAGCGCGTAGCTACCCGGAGGCCTCGCAGCGCTAATGTGAAAATATTGACAAATTCCTGAAGGATGTAAGGTCCCACCTTACAGTTCCCACTGATATTAATGCGTGTTAACCAAACCAGGGCGACTAGTCTGGTTATGGACTCGGAGCCCCCTTTGGGTGAGGATATGCAGACTATCCCGGGAGTTCCTAGACATCAGGAGAAGAGGCCAGATTCCACACCGGGGGGTACTACGACATCTCTTACCTGATGAGGTTATACATTCAAGCTCCCCACACAAAAGATCGACATACCCCTATTTACCGTACCTCAAAATTACCCACACTACATCTTCCCCCACAAGCTGCTCCGTTAGTGGTAATCCTGTCAGGAATCCCATCCCTTAAAAATGGTGCTGTAGAAACCGAGAAAGAACTCCTGGACAGAACCAAAAGGTGGTGCTCACAGTTTAGTAGTGGGAGTATTGATATTGCTTCGAGCATCATTACGTCTAGAAGGGTTGAGTGGGTGGGGAAATGGAAAAAGACCATTCCAGGAGATTGTGTAGTTGTCAACTTCAACAGAGCAAATATTGTGGATACTCTGCTATGGGACGGCTCAGACCTAGATGGCAGGGCATTAGGCCACTTTCTCTGGGTTACTTCTATCCTTCACCCAATTTTCTACAATCTGTAGCATGTCGGCCTTTAGTCCCTATGACTTACTGTCCTATTCTGAATGTTAACAACACCTTCCGTTACTCCTATCAAGCTCAACAGGCATCACTGAGGGCAGCAAAAATAGTCACGATTGACAAGATCGGTACTGGCTCTAATCCTGAATTAACATTTACAAATAGATTTTCTGCCTTATTGAGTCTGGATATAAATGATTGACAACTATCCATAGAAACTGACAACATGCTCAACATTGTCCCAGATAATCAACTGCTTCCCCATTCCTCGTTCAAAATAATTAGTTGAAACGTGGCGGGGCTGGGTAAAAAAGTAAAAGATGATAGATGGTTACACTTTGTGGCACACCACGAGATCATCGCTCTACAAGAGACTTGGGACACAAGTGATCTTTTTTATTTATACGGTTACTGTAGTTTCCAACTCAAGGCCACGCCAGGGAGGAAGACCTAAAGGTGGTCTATGTATTTTAACCTCACTTAGACTTCCAGACTCATTTACAAATTTGGGGTCCATTACAGCAAATCTACAAGGATTAGAATGGAGTCGTCCCAAATACCCTAAGATTTTAATTTTGAACTTTTATAATGTGCCAGAGAAGGACACACAAAATTTGCACCTAAATACACTGGCTTCTTACTTAGAACATTACAAGTCAACACAAAACGCTGTATTCGATATAATCTTAATGGGAGATTTTAATATCCACCCCTGCGTTTGGAATTGTCTGGATAAACACAACATAGGCCCACCTGGCTCAATCTCCACACACTTCGAACACTCGCCTCAGGGCGAGTTGCTAGAAGAACCTCTTGCAAATAGTAACCTTTATGAAGTAGAGGGAAGTGGAGGGGAGGAAAGGGCCCCGACCTTTGTAGGTAGAGAGGCAGAGACTGTAATTGATTATATTTTCGTTTCCCCTGGTGTAGTTCAGGTGTGCTCCTCCATTGAGGTCACAATCTCGGTCTTTAGTGACCACAATCCTCTGATTCTGACCATACACAGGGGGGAGGACACAGACAACCAGAAAGAAAACGAGGAGTGTAATTTTGATAAACTCATTCCCAAAGATCAGGGGAGGAGGCTTAATTGGGCTAAGGTGGTACCAGGTACTTTTATTAAGGACCTAGAGCATAAAGTAAAAGAGGACATGACAATATGCCTAGATAATCTGGCAGATGGGAAAGAGGTCATAAATTCAATCACCACTATTTGCACTCAAGTGAGACTTGACCTGAAATGCAATAAGAAGAGGGATGGTCCAGACCAACCAAGGTGGTTTGATGAGCCATGCTCAAAAGCCCATAAAGAACTAATGTACGCTCTAAAACAAAATCCAAGAAACAGGGAAATGGTGGCCGTACTCAGAAAAAATTACAAACTTGCAATGGCTAACCGTAAAAAATGCATAAAAGAGGAGGCCAGGGAAAACCTCATGTCAACTGATGTACTGAAAGATAGTTCTAAATTCTGGGCTGTACTTAACCACCCTTACTTTTCTGGTACAAATAATTCGGTGATGGACTCTGTGATCCCCGATGAGACATGGGTCGCCCACTTCAGTAAAATATATAATAGTACAGAAGAATATATATCAATGGTGGACCCTACAGAAAACGGCGTAGAACCCCTTTTGCGATTCAAGGAAGTGGAGGACCAAAAGGCCATTGTAGAGATGACGAAAAATAAGGCTCCGGGCTCAGACGGTGTGCCCGCAGACCTCTATAGGACCCCCGTGGAGTTCTGGACTAAGATACTTACGAACGTCTTCAACTCCACAATAACTTCGGGGTTCCCCTCATCTTGGGCAACATCATCCATATTACACGTCTTTAAAAAAGGTCTAAGATCTGACCCTGCCTGTTACAGGCCGATTGCGCTGATTGACTCTGCCGTCAAAATCTTGGGCAGAGTCATTCTGCAGAGATTAGGGGACCATCTGGAAGAGAGGAGGGTCCTCTCTGAATTACAATATGGGTTCAGGGCCAAAAGGGGTACCCTCGATCAATGCCTTAACCTCCACATGTTAATTAGCAAATACACCCTGGCTAAGAAGGGTCTATTATATATGGCCTTTATGGACCTATCATCGGCCTTTGATTTAGTAAATCGCGCCAAACTCTGGGCAATTCTAATCAACATAGGGAATGACCCCCTTTGGTAAACTACCTAGCGGCTCTGCATCAAGACCAGCGGGCCACTATTAGAACCAACAGTGATGATAGAACCACTAGTTTCTTTAGATCAAAACAAGGAGTAAGGCAGGGGTGCATCTTGGCACCCCTCCTATTCACCCTATATATAAATTCCCTCGAATCAACCCTGAAAGGGTCCACTTCTGACGTCCCACATGTGGAGGAGTACATGGTGCCGGTACTCCTCGATGCGGACGACGCAGTACTGCTCGCCCGCACCGGGGTAGGGCTGCAGAGACTCTTGGACGATTTTGGGGTATTTATGTCCTCCCTGGACCTTCAGATAAATAACAAAAAAATCGCACCTCATGGTTGCAGGGAAACGTTCTAAAACTGTAAAGCTTGGAAAGTTTCTATGCAAAGGTGAAGAAATTTCCAGGGTCCCGGTTTTCACCTACCTGGGTGTCCTATTTGACAAAAAGGGGCACTTGGAGGCCACAACTAAACGCTAAAGGCCTAGCTGTCACCAGAACAACTTCCGCTCTACTGAGCTTTGCTAAACGCTTGGGATCACGCCCAGTAGAAGCACTGCTGGCAGTTTACAAATCAAAAAGCCTCTCAATAGCAAGGTATGGTGCCTCCATATGGGGCTATCTGCCACAAGATAAACTCCAGGTGGCGGAAAATAAGTTTCTTAGAACCCTCCTAGTGGTCCCTCTATCAACCCCAGTACTATCAGTCCATACCGAGGTGGGTCTTGGCTACATGAGTGACCAACTACAGCTGGCACCTCTGACCTGCTGGGCCAAGACCTGGCTGAATCCCGATATTAGTTTAAATCATTCTATCCTCAAAGACTGTATGGCACTGGATAAAGTCAACAAAATCCCATGGTTGGCCTATATCAAAAATATCTTTTTTAAACTGGAGAGGCCAGAACTATACCTTGCCCGAGCACCATCAAGAAGGGTGATGTACTGTGGATCAAGATCAATTTTCTGGAACGTGTGGTGATGGAACGGGAGGAAATAGAGGTCCAAAAGCCGGGTGTTAGGGCTAATTACATACTCCAGACCACCCCTAAACTGGAACCCTATCTGACCATTGTGACTCGGCCCTACCATCGCAACCTCCTTGTGAGATTCAGACTTAACAAAATCCAGTATTCCTTGGGGAATTATCCAGTACGGGGAAAACCAGATACATCTACCCCCTGTAGCTGTGACAATTTCTCCGAACAGACACTGATGCACTTTATTATGTTTTGCGGCCATTATGATGAATGTATGACACTGCTTTTAATACCTATTTTGAGAGAAGCGGGGTTTACACAAGTCCGTCCCACTCTCCGCTACCTACAACTCCTGAGTAGCATCAGAGTGATATTTGGGGTCGCAAACTTTTTGGTTGCTGCTATACGTATTAAGTCTAGAAAACTGAAGTGAAACAGTCCTTGACATGTGCTAATAACTACCATTCGTTAGTCTAACTATGAAATGCTTTAACCAATGTAAATATATGAATTGCTTTTATAAGAAATGTTTTTAATACATGAACTGTTGATTTTATATGTGATGGAACTGCTTTTATGATTTTAATTAATCGAAAAAAGCTTGCATTGACTTGACTTGACTCCCGTTTATGGCTGCACAGCCTGCATTCCTGCGCTCCTGGGCTGTCCTTGACGCACTGGTATAATTCTTTGAGGGGCAATGGGTGTAATCTGTAAGCCAAGATCTTATGAAGGGCTGCGCTTTCCACTGCCTGCGTGAGATGCTGTTTAGGAGTGTGCTGGGTGTGTGGGAAACACAGGGTCTCATGCAAGTCTTTTCTTCTCCTGAGGGACTCCAGATCCAGTTCCCGGATCGCACACGCACTTGTTTTTTAATCACGTTTTTGATGGCAGAGTATGTAACATATTCTGGATTCCAGGAGTCCATGGCAAGGTTGAGATGAACCTTAGCTGCTTCGAGGGTGGCCGACCAGGGGTTCCCTGGCTCTCTGAAGATACATTTCAAGACTGCCTTCAGTGTGTTCTCTTGTGCTTCCGTTGTTAAAAAGTAATATTTACTTAAGGCGGCCAGCTCTTCCAGATTTTGCTGGTTGAGTGAGAACTCCAGGCGAACGAGGGTGTTTCTGGTGCAGCTTGGAAGGTGGAAAAGTCTCTTGTATGCCCTGCAATGGATTTTTTCTAATTCATTGCGCAGTTTGCCCGGGAATGCCTGGAGGGCATAGTTGAGTGCCGGCATAGGCTTGGCTTTAAGTACTCTATTGATGGCCGTGGTAGGCGGGCTGTATAAGGAGGCTTGCAGCTTGCAAATGGCATAGGTGATGGATTTACCTTTGACCTGGATTGACTTAAGATAGGCACTTGAGAGCCCCGATTCTTGAAAACAGATGCCCAAGTAGATGTACCGCTGTGTACTTTTCAGTACAAGATTGCCTAGCCTCCATTTCAAACATTTTTTCCTTGGGTAGTGCCCAAAAATAATTACCTTTGATTTAGTTCGATTAGCTACAAGCCTGTTTTCGTCGTTGTATACGGCAAGTGCCGTCAGCACCTTTTGCAGGCCCATTCTCATGTGGTCCAAGAGGACCAAGTCATCAGCATATTGCATAAAATGTATTTTGCGCCCGCCAATCTTTGGGGTGGCCAGGGCAGCCCCGGTCAAGGCTCTCTCCATGTCTGCAGTGTATAAGTTGAATAATAATGGGGCTAGCACACAACCTTGTTTTAGGCCTCTATCTGTGTTGATCTTAGCAGAAGCATGGTCCCTTGAGAGTTTGATGCGCACCCAAGTTTTTTGATACAGGGACTGTATCGCTCTTAGCAGCCCCGGATTGATGTTCCATTGGACCAGCTTGTGCCACAGAATTGCGCGGTCGACCCCATCAAACGCCGCCGAGTAGTCAATAAAGCAGGCGAAGAGAGGAAGACTTTTGCCTGTCTGTGCGCGGTGCGTCAGGAAGGAAAGAGCGATGATGTTGTCGACTGTGGCAGACCCAGGTCTGAATCCGGTTTGACAGAATGGAAGGATGCCTGATGCACTTGACCAGTCTGCGAGGATCCTCAAAATGGCGCTAGCATAGGCTTTTCCCTCAATATCCAACATGGCAATCATGCGGTAATTGGTGGGTTCCGATTTTGGGCCTTTTTTATGAATAGGCTGTAAAAGGGAGCCTCTCCACGAGTCTGGAACATCCCCCTGGAGCCAGCATTCAGAGTACAAGTGGGTCAAATTTTTGGTCCAAAAGTCAATGTTTTCCTTGAATAGGTGCCCGGGAAGCCCATTGGGGCCCGGTGCGGCGTTTTGTCTGATGTTTTTTAAGATTTTGGAGACCAACAATTTTGCTGGTGGGGCCGTCGTCTCGATGGAAGGATCAATGTAGTCTCCAGCAATAGGTGTTACATTTTGCGGATTTGCGGGACCATCATTAGTATATAGTGCTTTTACATGGGCGACCCAAGTAGAGGCTTCCAGGGCATTTTCCCTATGATTTGGGCCTCGTCCCATGTTGCATATATAATTCCAAAATTCCTGTGATTTTCCCGGGCTCAGCAAGTCAAAAATAATTAACCATTGTGCTTCACAATGGGCACGTTTTGCAGCCCATACCTTTTTTGCATGGCTTTTTTTAGCTTCTTGTAGTTTGTTCTTGTTATGATTTGTCCCGCGTTTGTGGGACAGTTTACGTATCTTGTTTAGTTTTTTGGCACTTAAGTTGATTTCTATATTATGACCATATATAGGGAGGGGACGCCTGTGCGACACACTATTCTGATTCCCACGAAGAATCACCGCCAGGGTCTCAGATGTGGCATTCCAGCTTTCTATTGCTCCCTTTTTCTGTTCACTCGATGGCCAACCTGCCCGCTGATTTACCCAGCTGTTAAATCTGGTTATTGCTGTTTGGTACCATTTGATCCTTCTGGGCAACTTTATTAGTTCTTCTCCATCGGCCGCTCTGATGTATTCAAGCTTGTGGCGTTGGTCCACTATGAGGTTCAAAGTGACAGGCAAGGCAGCATGGTCGCCGTCACTGCGCGGGTGGACTGAAAAGTTTGACATTATAAGTTGGAGTTTGCTTCTTAAAATTATGTAATCGACCGTGGTTTGATTATTGAATGTGGGGCCGACCATCTGCCCCGGACTGTTCTTTAGGAGGACTGAGTGGGCCGTCGCCAAATTATAGGATTCTAGTAGATCGTTTAATGCTTCAGTGGCCCCTGCCTGGTGGCTGTGTGTGGTCGTGACCCCTATGTTATGAGTGTTGAAATCGCCAAGAATTATACATTCAAGGCCCACGAATTGAAACAGTAAGCACTCTATATGTTGTGTCAACATGGCCGAGTTAGATGAATGCCCATGGGGGTTATGACAAAGATTAATCAACAGTATTGAGAAATTACTATATGCCAGGCGACAGCCTTTCAGGATGCCTGCCTGGAGGAAATCCGGTAGGTTGGAGATTTCTTCAAATTCCAAATTTAGTGCATGTTTAATGTAGACACATATCCCTCCCGAGGGTCTGCCGAAGATGTTAAGCTTTTTCGCTGGTTTTCCATACTCAGCGTATCCTCTCAGGGAGAGACGGTGGATTTGCCAGGTCTCTTGTGTACAAATTATGTCCGCTTCCTCCATAAATGACAGTGCATTTTGATTGAGAAGCAGCCGCCTAAGGCCAGCAACGTTCCAAGACATGACTTTCAGGCTCGTCGGAGACCATTCCTTCTCTGTAGTTTTTTACTCTGTGTTTTTCATGCATCCTGGGAAGTGGCCCCAGGCGTTAAGGCGAGATCCATTAGGTCTTGGAGTTTAAAGCAACCGAGAGCCAGGACCAGTCTTTATTCACGGGTCCCAGTGTTACGCATGTGCGTGTCCCCTGGATTGGATCCATGGTGATCTTAATCGGGGTTCTAATGGGGTGGCCGGAGTTTGTGCCAACTTTGTGCCCCTGGAGTGAGGGCGCCAATTATGGTGCATCGTTATAGCGCACGTGCGAACGTGGAAGCTCTCCAGCTGGTTGTGCGGTGTTTCCTGTCAGGGGGTACACAGAGTGCCTTTTTAATATCAAAGGATATTTTTGTGGGCACTTGGGTTTTATCTTTATGCCTCAGTTTTCCAGTAGCTTGTGTAACACTACTCACACCGCTCCCATAGCCATTACCTTTGGATATCGAACCCATACTCACTCCACCCATACCCCGAAAGGATGATGTCCTACCGCATCTAGAACTAAGAAGGCCGCCTAACAGTCTTCATCTTAGCTGGAAATCTGGAAAGGCATCTTAAGCAATGTCAGATCCCTCCCTAAGCACGCTACGGAGGTGTGGGATCTTCTTAATACCAACAAAGTAGATTTAGGGTTCCTGACTGAGACATGACTCAAGCCTTATTCAACTCCTGCCACCACCCTTGCTCTGCCTGTAGGCTACAGAGTCTTAAGAAATGGATAGACAAATTAAAGTGGGGGGGGATTGCAATTATTTACAAAGACGGTATATCTATTTCTACACTTGAGCAAGACTGCAACGCACACATTAAAATCCTTGTCTTTCGCATTGACTTTCTACTGCAACTTAGTTGGAAAGGGGCCTTGGTGTACCGGCCCCCAGAGCCTCTGGCAGACTTCTCTCTCCAGCTCACGGAAATAATAGCTCCCCATGTAATCTTAAGAAATACATTTTTATTGCTTGGTGATTTTGATGTGCACAGTGAAAGCACCATTAACCCTGACACGTCTCAGCTCTTAACAGACCTTGTTCTTTTAGGCTTAACTAATATCAATGACAGCCCGACACATACTGCTGGCCATTCTCTTGACTTCATCCTTACCAATGCATCTAACATTTCATGTGAACCCCCCCAGATACTGACATGGACAGACCATGCCTCTATTGAAGTTAATATTCAAGGCCCCGGGGTGGCTGCTGCTCTGCCCCAAACTTCAAACAGTGTTCGTAGACAATGGCATAAGATCTCCCTGGACTTTTCTCAGGCTGCCCTCCCGGCATCCTGGGAAATTGAACCCTCTAATACGGAGTTCAACTCGGCTGTTGAAGGTGCCATTCATCTGCATGCGCCTCTTAAGTCATTACCTAACTCAGGCAGGCGTCCTCAAACAGCCTGGTTTTCCCTTGAGCTCTGCACCAAAAAACAGCAGTGCAAACATCTGGAGAGACGTTGGCGCAGGTCCCAGGAGGCAAGGGACAAAGACTGCTCTAAGAGAGCCCTCTCCATCCATCATAAAAACATAAAGGGAGCACGGAAAGCTTTTATCACCTCACAATTAGCAAAAGCAGATAACGCCTCCAAAACTATATTCCCAATACTAAAATCATTTACAAACCCGAAGGCATGTGATAATCCTATGACCCCTTCCCAAGCTCTCTATGATGATATTGCCCAGTATTTCGCGAAGAAAATAGATCTCACCTACGACAAGATCTCCCTTTCTTGGAGCCATCATCCAGTTGCTCTGCCTCCTGATCTGCCAGCATCTGCTAATGCACAACTGCTGGAGCGCTTTCCCCTTATATCCGTAAATGGGGTGGAAGCCTTACTGTACACAGTAAAATCAGGCTCTCCCTTAGATGTCATTCCAGCTAAAGAGGTCACCTCCCTCTCCAAACAGTTGGCCCCGCACATAGGCACTATTTTCAACCTCTCTATGAAAGAGGGCTACCTTCCCAGGAATGGAAAGTGGCACAGATCATCCCTATTCAGAAAAAAATCTTCAAGTTCCCAATGGAAGAGCTCTCCAATCTCCGCCCCATCTCCCCACTACCTTACTTGAGCAAAGTATTGGAAAAATATATCAATACACAGCTGACCAACCATGTCAAAAATACTGGCAGTATGGATCCCTCCCAATCTGGTTTCAGGCCCAAATACAGCATGAGTCCGCCCTGTTGGAGGTCACAGACAACATCAGGATGAACTTAGACAGTGGCCATTCTACGATTCTCGTGATGTTGGACCTCTCTGCCGCTTTCGACATGTATTTCACCTGATTTTGCTCAGGAGATTGGAAGAGATTGGACTAAGAGGTTCTGCTCTCCAGTGGATGACAAGCTTTCTATCCTCCTGTTCCCAGACTGTCAATCTTGGCCCATTTCGGTTGGAAACGATGGAACTGACCAAGGAAGTCCCCCATGGCTCATGCTTGAGCCCCACTCTGTTTAATAACTACATTGCTCCCTTGGCCAACCTCCTCAAATCCTGTGGCTTTATGCCCACTTCTTTTGCTGATGACACCCACCTCTTCTTTTCATTTAATAAATCAGATTCATTGACCCAGTCCACATTCTCCACGGGAATGACAGCCATCACGAATTAGATGAAGAGCAATTTTCTCCAGCTGAACACGGAAAAGATGGAGATTATGTTATTCGGAAATGCACCATCGCTGTGGTCACCAGATTGGTGGCCAGCTTCTCTTGGCACACCCCCTGGCCCCAAATCCCTTGTTAAAAACCTGGGCATCCATCTTGATAGCGCTCTGTCCTTGAAGGACAATGCAGCTTGCACCGACAAGTTTTTCCCCTCCTCTCAGATTCCACTTGCAAAACCCTTATTCAGGCTATGGTTATGAGTCGGTTGGACTACTGCAATGCTCTCCTAGTCTCAGCCAATGAGTCCTCGTTCAGCAGATTGCAGGTGGTCCAGAAGACTGCAGCACGCCTCGTCATGAATGCCCCTCCGAGAACTGCCGCCCTCCCCCTCTTCAACATCTTAATTGGCTTCCTGTCCGAAAATTTGTGATTTTCAAAATTTACTGTATCTTACACAAGGCTTTGCATAACAAAGGTCCACTTTACATCTCTTCAAAACTCAAGCCTTACGCTCCTTCCAGGACCCTTAGGTCAGGAAATAAAGCACTCCTCTTCGTACCCCGGATTACAAAAACTAAGCTAGGTGGGAAATTCTTTTCCTACCTCGCTCCCCTTCACTGGAACCAGCTGCCCATTCACCTTAGACAATGCTCCGACTATGTGCGCTTCAGGAAACTCCTCAAGGCCGTTCTATTTTAATATTTGCCGACAACCTGTCTAGTTGCAGAATCCAAAGCGCTGAGATACCCCTTCGGAGGTGATTCAAGCGCTATATAAAACCTATAAATAAATCAATATCTCCACACCATAAAACACGGCCCCCAGGATTTGCAAATTATACATTTGGAGGGCTGGTGAAACGGGATGAAGTAGGGACCCCTCTGAGACAGCGAGTTTCCCTGGAATAATGTTACAGCTTGAAACTGCACTTCAGAATCTGGGGAATCCAGTCAAAGTGATCAGTGAGTGTTATCCCCTAAGTAATCCAAAACATGAACTATCTCCAATTGAGCTCAATTCAGTGTGGGGTATGGCCTAGAAGATGAACTTAAAAACCATGTACTTAGTTTTGCCAATATTGACTCATAAGGGTTTTATAGACCATATGGATATCATCTGAAAACAGGAGGGCCAGGACCTTGACACTGGCTAGTCTAAGGGCATCATTCTCACAGTTCTCTAGGTACAATACCAGATCATTATTAAATAAGTGGAATACAGTCAGAGCAAAGGCACAATCACCGCAGTTTGCTCGTATTGTGTGAGTCCATTTACCCAGGGACCCACAACGAACCTGGGCAAAGTAACAAATATGTAGTATAATGAGGACATCCAAGATATACTTCGGGACCACCATATCCACCATTACCTTCCAAAGAATTTCCCTGGATACTAAGTCAAAGGCAGACTGAAGGTCAACAAAGATCACATATAGACAACCGCCCCCAAGTGTAACATATTTCAGAGACAATAGTTGTAGATGAAACACCTGGTCAATGCTGCTTATGCCATCCCTGCAACCAGCTTGCAGGGTTGCCAATTTGTAGTTTAAAGTAGCCACACACGCATCCTGTCCAGAATGAGCCTACTAAAGTTTTTCTGCGTGCTGTCTATGAAGCTAATTGGCCTGCAGTTTGTGTGAAGAGACCTGGAACCCTTCTGAAAAATCAGGATAATCTCTCCCCTTGCCCATTTGGGAGGCACAGGTGCACCTTTCAAGATGGAATTAAAAAGCAAGACTAAATATGGGCACCAGATATCCTTTTTAGCCCTAAAAAGGTCACCTGGAATATTATCCAATCCTGGGGCTATGTTCAGGATAATCCAGTCCAAAGCGGTCTTGACCTCCGAGCTGAGAATAGGTCAGTATAAAGGACTGACAGTTCTAGTTGACAATATGCTGTCCCAGCACTGTCTGTGTCATAACCAGCAGGCGTGTTCTGGGGAGTGTTTATCACTATGACCGGAGAATATAGCTTGAAAAATGTGCCTCCTAGTCTGCAGCCAAGATGTTATTATCTATTGGGGAGGGGTTGCCCAATCCCCCATTGGCAAGAATCTGCCAGGAAGTCAGCGATGGTCATTATTTTTCTTGGCACGAAGCATGTATGCCTAGTTATAATAGACCCAATCTCTCTTTGCACAAACAATAGCGGCTTTGTAGGACCGCCTAGCTTCTTGGATCTGTTTCAAGACCTGATCTTGAAAAGCTTTGGATAACAGGTGTCCAGCTACTCTACAAAACTATTAAACCACAATGCTTGTAATTTTCTCTTCACGAGTGCTTTCGACACCACAAAAAATGTTCTTAAGGGATGCAAACATGGCGTTGTGGGTGGAACTAATGATCTCTAGAGATACCTACTTGTGCATGGACACTGCCATAAACTGCACAGCCTCAGTGCGGCAAGAGATTCCACAACAAATTTCCATTTTATCCTAGGTCTGTTGTTGGTGGGACTGAGACTCCTATCAAAGGTTTCAGTGCAAGTGCTGGACAGGGCAGTTACCAGTGAATTCAATGTTAGATCTAATGCAGTGTGGTCACTGTCCTGTCAGGAAACAACACACAAGTCAACTAATTTGGGTCAGAGTTTGATATACAACAAAATATAATCAATTAAGCTAGTATGAAGGTTCAATGGCTCAAATCTGCAGTTAAAATCACCAGATACAATTTTATAAGTATCAACTGGAAGGGCTTCCATATGAGAGTCCAAAATGTCTATGATTGATGATTCAAAACTGCTACCCCCCCCCCCCCCCGGCCTCCGATACAAATTGTAAACATAGCGAGTCACATTAGCAGTAAACCGCAGGCTAACACGTAAAACATCGGTTGAGACCAACTTAATCTTAGTGGCCAAGAAAATCCATGTCTATTTCATGCAATTAGTCCACCCGATGGGCGACCCTTCCCTGTAGGAGGAGCAGCCTGAGTGAAATTACCAAAGCCGAAGGAAATAGGGACGATGTGTCTTGAAAAAGACAAAAATCGAACATATCGATAAACTATCACAAATCTACACAGGAGAGTTTGAAGGCTAAATCTGCAACAGTCCAAGACATGTGCTTGTTATGTAGCACAGAGGAGACACCGTCAGTAATGAGGCAGAGACTTTTAAAGGCTACTGCTGCGGGCGACTCGAATCAGAAGTTGGAGAAATAATATGGTCCCCCGGATCCTTCAGCTGTTGAATACAGGACACTGGAGAGTCACTAGTGGGGCTTAAGTGTCAGTCAATCTTAGCTAAGTTAGACAGTGGAAAAAATTGGCTTGATGCAGCACCTGCTGCACTAGATATCTCAACTGTCCTAAGGTGCATAGGCCACTGCCCCCTCTCGCTTCTGGGTTGTAGATTTTTATAAAAATAGCATAGGGTAATAATGTTAATGTTGACTCCCAGTGAGTGCCTCTAAGTGCCAGATTGAATTAAACTGTGGGCCAGGCTAGGTTTGTTGCAGTAATTGAAAACACAATTCCCTCTTACCTGTTTTTCTGAAGGACCAACCAACTCAACCCTCTTCTCAAACAATATATCATCCGAGTTACAAGACAACCAGTGATTACATTTGTTTTTATGTTCAGTTCTATGTTCCTCCCTAGGGGTTTGTAAATATTGCATTCTTGTCAAACAGCAACATAAGGCCAGCTTTCGGGTGGGAGGGTAAGACAAGTCTGGTTTGGAAAAGAGTTAGAAGGTATCAGAGAAGCTTATCAACTAATGCCTCACCGAACACCTCACCAACCATCAGCTTCTTAACAACACGCAATCCGGATTTAGGAACAACGGGCCCGATTCACAGAATGAACTTAAGACTCAATCCTAAACTTACTACTATTTTGGTATTCACAGAATGCACCTACTACTTTTGGCATTCACAGAATGAACTTACTACTTTTGGTATTCACAGAAGTTAGGATTTTGTCTTAAGTCTGTCTTAAGTCTGTCTTAAGTCTGTCTTAAGACAAACTTAAGACAAAATCCTAACTTCTGTGAATACCAAAAGTAGTAAGTTAATTCTGTGAATGCCATAAGTAGTAAGTGCATTCTGTGAATACCAAAATAGTAGTAAATTTAGGATTGAGTCTTAAGTTCATTCTGTGAATCGGGCCCAACCTGAGTACAGAAAAGCACTCATTACCACCATAACAACATCTCCATGATCCTTGACAGAGAAGACTTGGCTGACCTCAATATTCTTGACCTCTCTGCAGTAGGAGACTCATGTGTGCAGTGCCTCAAGGTTCATCGTTCAGCCCCACCCCCATCAACACATACATGATCCCTCTGGTCAACGTCATCCACACATAATGCTATTGTTAATAAATGTATTGAGCGCACAAATACTCGGGGGTGTCTTGGTGCTGTGGAGTGGATTGAGCCAGTATCTGTAAGACGAAAGGGACTATTTCTCAAATCTCAAATAGCCAGGTTTCCAAGGCCTTCCTAAAGGCAAATAGAGTTGGGAGTGTTCTGATGGAGAGAGGGAGTGTATTCCAGAGTTAGGTGGCAGCTGCCCTGAAGCTACTACCACCCCACCTTTCTGGCTTTGAAGACTCTTGAAGTTGCTAGCAGTTTAGCTACTTCGGAGCGCAAATGCCTTTTTAGAACATACCAGTAGAGTAGACATCTCAGAAACATGGGGACAGTATTCTGAAGTGCTCTATAGGTGATGCAAAGGCTTTGAAGATCATGCGGTTCTTAACTGGGAGCCAGTGTATCTTATACAAATGATTTCCGACTGAGGAGTGCCTAGAGATACCTAACAGGAGACTTGCAGCTGCACGGAAATTAGAGGACTTAGCAGAAGATCATGGTCGACAGTGTCAATCTTGCCATTAGGTCAAGCAGAATCAGAACGGCAGCTCCCCCTGAGTCAAAAAATGCTCTGATTTCATCTGTGGCCTTGATTAAAGCAGATTCCGTGCTGTGTTCTGTTCTCAAACCGAACTGTGTTTCTCATAGAGAGTTATGCTTTAGTAAATAGTCTGTCAGTTGTTCGTTCATGACTTTCTCCACTAGTTTGGCAGGTAGAGGAAGACGTGAAATTGGCCAATAATTATTGGGTTGTGTAGGGTCAAGGTTTTTTTTTTTTCAATTGGGCCATATAGATGTCTTTTTCCATGTAGTGGGGGAAAAAACCATGCAAGAACATAGCATTAAAAATGTTGGGAAAGCAGTGACCCAACATCTCGGGAGCTTGCTTGAAGATGTTAGGGGGAAGAGGGTCATGGGGGGAGCCTGATTTAGCCTGTTGAATAAGGGGGGTGATCTTCTCATTCGTGACTGGTTCAAATTTAGAGAAGCTCCAGGCATCAGAAGAGTCAACACTAGTGAAGGTGTGATTGTCTGGGGAAGTGTTGGTGTCGAAAATGTTGTAGATTTGATTCAATTTCTTTAAAAAGTGTTGTGCTATAGAGTCACAGAATGCTTGTAATGGTTCAATGGAATTTGTTTCTAGGGGACCTGATAGTTTTGAAACCACTTGATAAAGTTCTCTAGTGGAGTTCTTTGCCAAATTAATTTGTCTAGTGAAATAGACGCATTTTTCTGAATTAATTAGGTTTTTATATTCAGCCAAAAGGGTTACATACAGGACCATTATCCTCTCCTATGCCAAACACACAGAACTCACATTCTCCGTCTCGGACTAGAACCCCAACACAAGAAATAACTTCACTGCCTGCATGACCAAAATCGCTATCTGGATTGAAGCCAACTGTCTAAAGCTCAACACTGACAAGACAGAAGTAGTGATTTTTGCAAGGACACCTCGCCATGGGACTCCAACTGGTGGCCAGTGGAACTCGGACCACACCCACACCCAGCCCTCATGTCAGGATGCTAAGAATTTTTGATAGCAATTTGGACATAACCGCACTCATCAATGCTGTCACTTCATCCTGCTTCCACATCCTGAAGATGCTGGGGAAGATCTTCAAATGACTCCAGAGCAACACTATAAAAACTGTCACTCACTCCCTAGATACCAGCAAGTTGAACTACGTGAACACCCTCTGCACACGGATCACCAAGCAACTCTCTAGAAGACTGTACACCATCCATAACTCGGCTGCCGGACGAATCCTCAACGTCCCACACAGAACACACCATACACCACAAATCAGAGAGCACTACTGGCTCCGATACACAAACACTCTCATTTCCAAATCTTCAGACACACATTCAAGGCACTGCTCAACTTAGGCCCCACCTACTTGACAACTGCATCACCTTCCACCAACCAGCCAGACACCTCCGCTCGGCAGGTCTCCTACTAACACACATATCATGAATAAACAGAACCATATCAAGACAATGAGCACTCTCTTATATTGCTCCTAAAGAATGGAACAGTCTCCCACACCACACCAGAGCCTCCTCCTCTCTTTTAAAAATTCCACAAGAAGCTGAAGACCTTGCTTTTCATTTAACTAACGTACTATGGACAGGGCTAGACACAGACACATGCTCAGCACCAGGATACCCTCACGAGTGATAGTGTGCTTTAGAAATACACATAACATAAAAGCATCTCTTGTTTTCATTCAAGGAAATTAGGTCAGAACCTGCTTCTTTTTTGAAATTGTTGCTGTGTCTATCATATGTGGGATGCCTGTAGGTTCAACCCTTCAAGATCTGTAAGTGTGTGTATCCAACATCTAAAAATTACAAAGTGTTTTGCCCAATGAATGGTTGATACAAAATTGGAACATAGTTATTAGTCTAAAAAAATGCATTTGTAACTAGTGTGTTACCTAAAGTCTATGTATAGCAGTTTTATACAAGGCAATTGTCTTTGATGTGTAGGAAGCAATTTAAATATAACAAATAAAATTTCCCTTAATGCATTTAAAATAACATTTACCTTAACATCAATATTGAAATATTCATCAAAAGATTTCTCACATTGTCATTCACCCTTGTCTTTTTATTCAGTAGTTCTTACTGTGGTAATAATCATTCTTTGCCTCTTCCTGTACCACTATACTATAATATTTCTAATATATGATATATTATCTGTGTGAAATTGTGTTTCTACTTTCGTTTAAAAACAAAAGCCACTGCTGGTGACTTGGTGACTATAGACTTGGCAAATGTGCTTTTGAGAAGAAAAACATTGTTTCAATGTTTAAAATGGTCAAGGTGTGAAATATATTTTAGAAAAATGTAATTAGGTATTAACTTGTAGGGGGCTCACACAGCACTCTGAAAACCACTAATCTGTTCATTGCCAAATGAAATACAGCAAAACCTGGCCAGAGTCTAAGTTAAATAAAGTTAGAGTGAGACTCAGAAAAGCATCCTTGCCAAAAGGAGGTATTCATTTGGGGCCAGTTGTAGGTAATCCAAAAACTAATTCTGACATTGTTAAATGCCCCAAAAAGATGGAGGCAATCACCTACTCCAAACATAAAAATAGCAATCAAAATGTAATTTAGAAATTGGGGGTTTTAAAATCAAGCATTTATGCCTAGTGAATAAAGAAGTATTCGGACCTTCGAAATGGCAAAGACACAAACTTCTTAATGAGTGAAATCAAGGAAGAGCTGGTAAGCACCTTAGCGATTCCTTATCTTTTTTAGTGAGCTATCACTGTACTCCTCCACATTAGCGGCTCAGACAGGTAAGGACTGTGTGGTGGGGCGGGGCAGGCTGGGGGTGGTGGAAGTCTACCTACGATGGGATAAGAAATTTTAAATAAATGAAACCACTTACTTTGCACTCGCCGCATCGCTGAGTCAGAGATGTGGCGAGCACAAAGTAAGTGGTTTTATTTATTTATTTATTTATTCAATATTACTTATCCCGTCGTCTGTCGACTTCCACCAACCCCCACCCCACCCCGCACGACCGCCGCACCGCTCTTACCTGTGCGAGCCACCACTGCTCCCCCACACCTCTGCTGTTGTGATCCCTAAATGGAGTTCTAGATTGGCCAAGTACAGCCTTATGTAAACAAATTAGGAAACACCTCAAAAATAAACTGTGATATGCCCAAAAAGATCTAAATAGCTGTGCAGAAACATTCTGCCTTGGAGACAGAAATCCAAAAGAAGGCTGATTGCCTCAATAAAATGTTAAAAGGTACAACTACTATCCAAATCTTAGCAATACATAGTTAAATCCCTTTTTTTGTATGAGTGGCGACAAATCAATATAAATATGATGACTTTGGGAATATAATATTTCATTTGGGAACTAGCACTGAGGACGTCTGCTGGCTTGGGATTCAGTGAAAACCTGCATGTAACTAGGTAGTGAGGTTCCGTGAATTCTGAACCTGGGTCATAAAGGTCGTGGTTCCGTTATAATTTTGGTAACAGCGAACCGTAAACAGTGAGCTCAGCAAGCATGAGTGTTTTCTTCATGTTACACCGATGGATTCACTGTGTATTTGACGATTTTGTTCTGAAACCCTTGGGTTCCATTTTGTGCATAGCAGCCATTTTAGTGGTTGCCCTCACATAGGCTTATGACTGTGGCTGAACAAGTCTCTGGGACACATGCACCTTAGCTTGGGTTTGTGCTGACTCCTGTTTGACCTGAGTGAACTGACCCTGTTGCCTGAAGCTGACCTTGCCAAACCAGTTCTTGCCTTTTAGCTGATCAAGATTAAGGATCAGAGCACAGGACATTGTAAAGATTTACTGCCCACAAACATGCCTTATCCTACTCCTATCTGTTTTTGTTTCCATCTTTATGGTCTTTTTATGATGTGGGTTTGTCCAGCCTTGTCTAAAGAAGAATGTTGGGTTTGTTTAATAATTTATTATGGGCTGGACAACTGGAATGTGGGTTTGTCATCATGCAATGCTTTGATCATGTATACATGGGATTGGTCAACTGTAAATAAGGAATGTTTGCCTGAAGCACAATTTTTTGCATAAAACGGGACGACCTGCTTTGTAATTTTGAGCAGTCTCCTGAGAACATACACCGTGTTGTACTTCTAGGATCTCTGTTACTGGCTGCAGCCAATAATTTGATCTTTGACGTCACCAAGAAGTTATCCGTGTCTCTGTTTGCCAAGACAGGAGAATCCAAAGACTTTGGGCGTGCCCCTGGCGCCACTGGGTTTAAATCCCGGTTCTTCAGTTGGCGCTTCCAACGTGGGGCGACTTCAGCGGTACCGGTCCAAGCCTGAAGATTGTGAGGAGCTTCGTGTGAAAATTCTGGAGGAAGGCCTACCACTTCATCGACCCCTGTATGTCGTCGTGGTCCGAAAGTCTTTGCTGCGAGGCTCCCCGCTTTCCAACGGCTACGAAGGACTGTTGCCCTGACTGTCGCCCTGTCTTGGAGGCCTTTGATGATTTGTAGAGTGAGACGATAGACGGGTCTTCTGGCGACATCATCAATACTTCAGTTAAGTATGAGTGGAGCGTCTCCCAGTCCTTAGTTTTGTTTTGGGTATCCCCTTGGGATCTTTGATTTGGGACTTGCAAGCTCCAAAGCCGAGGGACTTGTGTATTCGCGAGGTTATCGTGTTCGATATTCCCTGAAGTTTGAAGCTAGACTAGTGAGCGAAGATGCCTGGTCTTAGCAGACTTGGAAAGATATTTTGTTGTGGTTGTAATAGGGATTCCCGATTGGAAGACTCGTGTCCGGTGCCTCCGATTGGAACTCCGACCTATGAGCTCCATTTGAAACATGGCGTGGGCCCTATCACGTATAATGAAGTATGGATTAGGTATACTAGGAAGGATGGTGTCCTAAAATGGCCCCAATGTAGTAATTATGACACAGAGATTTTAGATAATTTAGAAGTTAAACTGTTCAAGAAGAAAGCCCGGCCGGCGATGTTTGACTCTTTCCGCCTCTGGCGAAAGGAAGCCAAACAGAAAGAAATTAAAGTAGCGATGAAAAATAAAAGAGAGAAGGGTATTTCGATAATGCAAGATGCTATACAGTTTAAAGATAACGAAGAAGAACAAGCAAGTGAGCAGTTGCAAAGGCAACGTAAACTGGCGATTGATAAATGTTATCCAGCTTTGCCGCCTCCTCAGCAGGATGCAGCGAAGGACCTTGAGAAAGATTCTTTGATGTCACATCTATTGAGTTCGCCACCCCCTTATGTGCAGAGTGCTACGGCACCTCCGCAACTTTTAGTTGCGCAACCTCTGGTTGCTTTGCCTCCTGTTATTGTACCACCGCCAGCTCCTCTTCAGTTGGCTCCTATTCCTTTGGTGCAGCCTTCTCAAGGGCCGCCGACTTTGCTACCTGCTCCGCCTCCAATCCCTATGACTTTGTCTCCTGTATTGTCTACTTCTTCCGATACTCCTTCTGATACTGTTTCTACATATACTTTGTCTCAGCCTATTTTTCCTCCTGTTCATATGTCAGCTTCTCCTTCTGTTCGACAAAGAATGACTGATACTGTTACTGGTCTCTTTTCTCCTCTCTTTGGGTCATTGGGGATGACCCCTGTTTCAGAGCGTAAACAATTGCGTAGCCAATTGCCTGGTCCCGATGAGCGGGAAGTATTGGATCATTTAGCGCGTAAATAGGTTACTAATTCTTTGAGATATGATTTAGAGTCTGTTATGGATGTCTTCCGTCAATGGGAAGCACCAAAGCAGAGGTATATTTTTGATAAAATGTGTACTTTCCTTCATGAAGAATGGGAAGATGGTGATTTGGGACAGACTCCTTCTGAGTTGTTCTGTGTGCAGTCCGAGTTTGCAAAAGGAACTATAGTGGGTATCAACGTTGAGAGAGCAGTTGCGACATTGTTGTCGGTTAGTAGTGAGTCTCCTTCTCAGCCATTGTTTGAGCCTGATCATTCTGTTAGAGGAAAAGTGCGACAATATCCAATGAGAGAGGTTCCTCCGTTGTGGAAAGAAGCAGTGCCTGCTGGTACGGGTAATAATCCACCAGGTGTGCCGGCTCATTTTCAGCGTGTTTGGGTACATGTTCCATGGAAGCGTGCTGAAGTTTTAGCCCTTAAGCAGACTTTGCCTGATCCACGTAAAAATCCTGCAGGGTACTATAAGGAATTATCTCAGACTGCAGATTCATGCACTATGAATTTGGCTGATATAGACATGTTGTTTGGAAATGTAGTTCCACAGCCTTTATGGGGATTGATTTGTCATACGGATAATGCACAGGAATTGGGTGATTCATGGAATAATATTAGGGCTGCAGATGCTGGACAAGTTGGTGGTGCTAAACCAGAGGATGTAGTTGCTAACCTCCCTGGTAGGATCATTACTTACATGAAGACTTTAATGCCTGCTATGCGAGTAAATTGGGACAAATTGTCTGCATGTAAGCAGAAGAAAGACTAGGACATGAGTACGGAAGGTGGTCAATGGTTGTTTGTTGATAAGTTTGTGCATAATCTGCTTCCAGAATTGTGCACTAAGTTGAAGGATTCTGAGAGTTCTTGGGCTGTTTCTTCGTCAGCGCAGATATTAGCTACTGCCCAGTACTACGAGAATAGAGATAAGGACGAGAAAAATAGAGCAGACAAGAAGACTAAAGAGTTAAAGATGAAGGTTATTTTGCAGCAAGCGTATCTGCCTCGTAATAATCAGGGTGATTATCAGCAACCTCAGCAATATCAGAGAAACTCGCAAAGGTTCGAGTCTTCTCAACAGCGTTTTCCTGTAGGCCCTAATCAGTGTGCGTATTGTAAAGAAGAGGGTCACTTCAAGAATAGTTGTCCGGTTCTGTTACAGCGCACGAATGGTGCTTCTGGTGTGAGAGGTCGAGGTGTTCAGCAAGTTCCGCGAGGTAGAGGACGTGGTGTGTCTCAGAATGCGCGTCCCTTGCCTCCACAGAATTCGATGAATAGTTTTGATCAGCAGAATGGTGTGTTTGGTAGGACGGCTCAGTACTATGCGGACGATTATTACGTCGAAGGTGAGAATATGGATGGTAATGATTGCTAGGACAGCTGTAGACAAAGAGAGGGAGTTGTTTCAGTTCCAGTAGATCAGAGTGGACCTTATGTTGAAGTGATTACATCAGGTGTGTCAGAGCCTTTTCTGTTGGATACTGGTGCTGCGAAGAGTTCTATTATGCACTTTAAACTTCCTGGCGCACCTTTGTCTGGCTTAACAATTGTTTCAGTAGGTTTTTCTGGTGCCCCAGTTAGTAATCCGATTTCTAGTCCTTTGTCTCTTTCTGTTGGACCTTGTGAATTTGAACCACCCCTTATTCTGACGACAGGTTGTGGTGAGAACTTGTTGGGATTAGACTTGTTGAAGAGATTGTATGCGACGCTACATTGTTCTCCTTCAGGAGTACAGCTTACACTAGGTAAGAGAGTGATCTCTCTGATGTATTTATCTAAAGATAAACTTCCAGCTGAATTGTCTTTTCTCCCTGATTCTCTTTGTTCTACTGGTCTGAACGATGTCGGTCTTTTGGAGATCTCGCCATATGTTGTGACGCTGAAAGCGAATGTTAGATTGCCTCGTATTCCCCAATATCGGATTTCCAGCGATGGTGAAAAAGCACTTTTGGCGATCATCTATGATCTGATTGAGAAAGGTGTGATTCAAGAAACGAGAGGTAATGTGTGCAATAGTCCGGTTTTGCCTGTTCTGAAACGTACTGATTCTTCACAGCCTCCTGTATATAGGTTTGTGATCGATCTTAGCGAGGTGAATAAGATTGTAGTTCCGCAATTTCCAGTTGTACCTGATATCACTGCATTACTGACTTTTATTCCGGCTTCAGCCACGTGGTTTTCGGTGATTGACTTGAAGAATGCTTTCTTCAGCATCCCGATTGCCGTGGAAAGTAGATATATTTTTGGCTTCTCTTTAGGAGGATGAAGTTTCCGGTTTAAACGCGCTTTTCAAGGCTATTGTGAGAGTCCATCCATCTATAGTCAGGCTTTGAAAACACAGCTTGATACGATTGTCTTACCTGATGGTGCTGCTCTTATTCAGTATGTCGACGATATGTTAGTTGCTGCTGACAATGAAGAGATTTGTAAAGAGGCTACTTTGTCGTTGTTGCGTCATTTGTCTGATTTCCATCATAAGGTATCTCTTTCGAAGTTGCAATATTGTCGACAAGAAGTAACCTACTTAGGTCACCTCTTATCGAAGGAGGGAAGAAGATTGACCCCAAAAAGAATTCAAGCTATTGTGAAAATGAGTGTGCCTACGACACAGAGAGAAGTACGTGCTTTCCTGGGTATTACGTCATATTGTAGACAGTGGATTCCGAATTTTTCACTTCTTACGAAACCTTTGATAGCTCTTACTGTCAAGGATACTCCAAATCCTATTCCTTGGACTGACGAATGTCAGAAGAGCTTTTCATAATTGCGTGATACGTTGTGTTCGGCTCCTGTGTTGACCGAGAGTCGCTGGACTAATAAAAGAAATTCTTTTTTTGCTATTTTTAAGGTTAAGCTCTCCTCCGCGGAACTATTTTGATTTTTGTTTTTCAAACCACCATCCGGGTTCAGCTGTAGGGTCGCGGTGTCAAGTTTTTGGAGTGCAAGCCGAAGACGTTAGGTCGACGGTTCTGGTTGGTCTGAGGGCGTTTGCCTGGACTGACAGACGCATTCCTTAGCACGGAACACCCTACCGCCGCGAGCAGCACGATTAGAGGATGGAGATTTTCGAGATGGAGAGACCTGTTGAAAGAATGAGCTTCAAGAGCAAAATGTGTAAATTAATGAGTAGAAAATGTTTCTTAATATTGCTTCTTTTTATGCTACTTAGTTTAATGATGTTTTTGATGGGATATATAATATTCTCTTTTCAAGTGACGTTTGTGCCCACTACACAACCTTTGCCTCCTCCTACTGTTTCTTCACATTCTTTTCACCCTCTGCCCGAACATGAATCTATTAGGAGATTAGAATTCACCAATAATTCCTTCGTTCAGCTTCTGCACCAACACCAGCTAGTAGTTAACACGACTAATTGTTGGGTGTGTGGCCTTATGCCCCATACTACTGATAAAGGTATTCCTTACCTGGTCCTGCCATTTAGCTACAATGGTTCTGTGTGGGCATACAGAACAATGTTCATTTATGCTCGTGAAGTTTATCCCCTACATTCTGTGAAAGATAATCCAAAGAATAGTGCTCTAGTTAAGGGAATAGTAGATATGATTAGAGGAATAGATTCCTATGAGACTATCCCGAGAGATGAGACGCTAGCGTATATTGGATGGAACGTTACTGGATATGGAGTTAGTCTGAATGGGAACCAGCGAGCGAAAAGATCCTCTCCGATTTGGATTGTACCCCATCAGGGACATTACTGTCTGCAAGGTATTGGCAAAAATCTGAGAGCTCAGTTAGAGAAGAGTGTTTGCACTGAGACGTATGTTTTTGCATCCCAGACTTCCCTATCGTTTCTAACAGCTAAGGGTACCTATTTTGTCTGTTACGATAGAGCGTATACATGGTTGCCCCCCGATTTCTCGGGCACATGTTTTGTCTCGTTCCTGTTGCCTCCTACGTATACAGCTGCAGCAGATTACCACAAGACGAGAGTTGTTAGAGGTGTCTTCAGTAAGGAAGATACTGCAGGACAAGAATTGGGAGATTTTCTGAAGGGTTTTCTGCCGTTTAGGGGACCTATGTTTAACAGCAGGAACATACGGCAATTGACGAAAAAGGTTGAGTCCACCATAGTTGAAACTGCCGGTGCCCTTCGTAACTTGACTGCTGAGCTCCAGACGGAACGCTTATGACTCTTCAGAACAGAGTTGCGTTAGATGTCATACTTGCAGATAGAGGAGGGGTATGTAAATTGATTCAATCGAGCTGCTGCCTTTTCATTCCAGACAACGCTCCGACAGTGTACCAAGCCATTTCCAAGCTACATAAGATCTCCGAGTCTGTGCATGTGGACGAAGGAGATTGGTCGTTGATGGGATGGTTTTGGGGATTGTTATCCACTTGGGGATGGAAGATTCTGATGGTCAATGGGATAATATTAGCTATCCTTTTCCAGTTCTGTCTTTGCGTACAGTGTACTCCCGCTATATGTGGCCTTTGTGCCACTTCGTGTTCGAGGAGACCTGTCCAGAGAGAGTTACTAAGTACTAGGATGATGCTACAGCAACATCTTGATGATCTGATGAATATAGACCTGGATTCAGATTGACGTGAGTTTAGGTTATTGCCTATGTAAGGGCAAAAGGAGGGTCTGAGGTTCCGTGAATTCTGTACCTGGGTCATAAAGGTCGTGGTTCGTTACCAATTTGGTAACAGCGAACCGTAAACAGTGAACTCAGCAAGCATGAGTGTTTTTGTCATGTTACACCGATGGATTCACTGTGTATTTGACGATTTTGTTCTGAAACCCTTGGGTTCCATTTTGTGCATGGCATGGGCATAAAATCCGCTCCGCTCGCGGATTTTGCGGATTTTCGGGAAATTCGCAATCCGCGAGATTCGCGGATTTCCCCCAAAATCCGCTAAATTTGCACGCACCGGATTTTTTTTCTGGGTGATACAATTTTTGCGGCGCGCGGCGTTCATCAGCGTTTGCCGAGTTGTTTTTCTCGATATTTTGCGAGTGCTGTGCCATTTTGGATCTTGCTGCGGGATCCCGCGAGAATTTGGCGAGCGCGATTACGTAATCGCGGCTTGCCAACTTGCACAGCGAGATTTTGTCAACGCGAGTACGCCGTGATCACGTATCGCGGGACTTCGCAATTGCGAGCTTGGAGATGCAGCGAGCAGCAGCAATCTCGCACTCGCGAAAATATAAAATTTGCAATTCTGCACAAGAAATCCACCAGCAAGCAGCATAAACCTTCTGGAAATGATGATTTTTATCTGAATAACTCCTCAGGTTGACATTTGCCTGCACTTTTTTTGCGAGGAATCCATTTTGGGGAGGGGGGTGGGAGGAAGGAAGTGCCCCACAGTCTTTAACTTCCTGTTCCTGTCCAGCAGGCTCCTCCCAGTGCTTTGTCCATCTCCTGGTCACTTTTCATTTGGATCTGGAGCTGGAAGGATTACTTTTTGTGGATGCTGCTGGACATTTGGATTTGAGGCCTTTTTGACTTTCTTTGGATCACTTTTGGATTAGAAATTTCACAAGTAAGTTTGTTTGGGGCATTACAGTTGCTGCAACTACAATTTTGGAATTTTCGATTTTTAGGCTGTTTTGGGGCCTTTTGCCAGGGGGTACTCAGTGGTGGGTGGACTGAGTCTTTCTGTGGGGTGTCTTGAATTTAAACATCATGGAGGGCATGAATAGAATGGGATTGTGCTGATTTTTCAGTGATTTTCGTTTTTTGGGGCTGTACTTGTGGCCTTTTCACCAGGGGTATTGAGTCTTGCATGGGCCTAGTCTTTCTGTGGGGTGTCTTGAACTTAAACATCATGGAGGGCATAGATTGAATGGGATTGTGCTGATTTTTCTGTGTTTTTCGATTTTTGGGGGTGTTCATGGGGAGAGACAGGCCATGTGGCTGGGGGCCATTTTGAGTGCTGCTACAGGCCCTGGCCATGTGCTGGGAGGCAAGTGGCCATTTTGAATGCAGGCATTGTTGTTAGGCCTGCAACCATTTTGCCTACTTTTCAACCTTTATGCCCAGGGGTAGTGAGTCTTGCATGGGCCTAGTCTTTCTGTGGGGTGTCTTGAATTTAAACATCATGGAGGGCATGGATGGAATGGGATTGTGCTGATTTTTCAGTGATTTTCGTTTTTTGGGGCTGTACTTGTGGCCTTTTCACCAGGGGTATTGAGTCTTGCATGGGCCTAGTCTTTCTGTGGGGTGGCTTGAACTTAAACATCATGGAGGGCATGGATGGAATGGGATTGTGCTGATTTTTCGGTGTTTTTCGATTTTTGGGGGTGTTCATGGGGAGGGACAGGCCATGTGGCTGGGGGCCATTTTGAGTGCTGCTACAGGCCCTGGCCATGTGCTGGGAGGCAAGTGGCCATTTTGAATGCAGGCATTGTTGTTAGGCCTGCAACCATTTTGCCTACTTTTCAACCTTTATGCCCAGGGGTAGTGAGTCTTGCATGGGCCTAGTCTTTCTGTGGGGTGTCTTGAATTTAAACATCATGGAGGGCATGGATGGAATGGGATTGTGCTGATTTTTCAGTGATTTTCGTTTTTTGGGGCTGTACTTGTGGCCTTTTCACCAGGGGTATTGAGTCTTGCATGGGCATAGTCTTTCTGGGGGGTGTCTTGAACTTAAACATCATGGAGGGCATGGATGGAATGGGATTGTGCTGATTTTTCGGTGTTTTTTGATTTTTGGGGGTGTTCATGGGGAGGGACAGGCCATGTGGCTGGGGGCCATTTTGAGTGCTGCTACAGGCCCTGGCCATGTGCTGGGAGGCAAGTGGCCATTTTGAATGCAGGCATTGTTGTTAGGCCTCCAACCATTTTGCCTACTTTTCAACCTTTATGCCCAGGGGTAGTGATTCTTGCATGGGCCTAGTCTTTCTAAGGGGTGTCTTGAATTTAAACATCATGGAGGGCATGGATGGAATGGGATTGTGCTGATTTTTCAGTGATGTTCGTTTTTTGGGGCTGTACTTGTGGCCTTTTCACCAGGGGTATTGAGTCTTGCATGGACCTAGTCTTTCTGTGGGGTGTCTTGAAATTAAACATCATGGAGGGCATGGATGGAATGGGATTGTGCTGATTTTTCAGTGTTTTTCGATTTTTGGGGGTGTTCATGGGGAGGGACATGCCATGTGGCTGGGGGCCATTTTGAGTGCTGCTACATGCCCTGGCCATGTGCTGGGAGGCAAGTGGCCATTTTGAATGCAGGCATTGTTGTTAGGCCTGCAACCATTTTGCCTACTTTTCAACCTTTATGCCCAGGGGTAGTGAGTCTTGCATGGGCCTAGTCTTTCTGTGGGGTGTCTTGAATTTAAACATCATGGAGGGCATGGATGGAATGGGATTGTGCTGATTTTTCAGTGATTTTCGTTTTTTGGAGCTGTACTTGTGGCCTTTTCACCAGGGGTATTGAGTCTTGCATGCGCCTAGCCTTTCTGTGGGGTGTCTTGAACTTAAACATCATGGAGGGCATGGATGGAATGGGATTGTGCTCATTTTTCGGTGTTTTTCGATTTTTGGGGGTGTTCATGGGGAGGGACAGGCCATGTGGCTGGGGGCCATTTTGAGTGCTGCTACAGGCCATGGCCATGTGCTGGGAGGCAAGTGGCCATTTTGAATGTAGGCATTGTTGTTAGGCCTGCAACCATTTTGCCTACTTTTCAACCTTTATGCCCAGGGGTAGTGAGTCTTGCATGGGCCTAGTCTTTCTGTGGGGTGTCTTGAATTTAAACATCATGGAGGGCATGGATGGAATGGGATTGTGCTGATTTTTCAGTGATTTTCGTTTTTTGGGGCTGTACTTGTGGCCTTTTCACCAGGGGTATTGAGTCTTGCATGTGCCTAGTCTTTCTGTGGGGTGTCTTGAACTTAAACATCATGGAGGGCATGGATGGAATGGAATTGTGCTGATTTTTCTGGGTTTTTTTTCGATTTTTTTGGGGTGTATAACTGAACTGATGTTCCTCTGTCTTCCATTGCTTTTAGGTGCACAAGACTCAAGAGAACCACCAGTGCCAGGAAGAAGTCCTGCAGCGGTGTGTGTGTGCAGCATAACGTCACGCGACGTCACGTCTGGCCTCAGACAACTCTACAATTCGTGCAACTGCGGCCTGCTGTCTGACCTGCTCTGAAGAAGATGGCCACAAAAAAAGGTCTCTGTAGCTCCTCTAGCAAGAAAGTTGCTAGTAAGGAGCAGAAGAAGCAAGTTACCAAGGAGGCTGGTGTGCCGGCCGCCGCGTTTTTTGGGAGCAAAAAAAAAAGTACGCCTGCAGCAGCAGCAGGATCTGCTGGGGACCAAGCTGGGAGCAGCACCCCCGCTCCATTGGGTTCAGTGCCTCCACCACCACGCCAACTTAAGTCAAAGCCCTTGAGTGCTTCAGAGGCAGTCAGTGTACTTCTCCAATCACCATCGACCAGTGATGTTGGCTCATCGCAAGAAAGTAGCAGCAATGTCCCTGAATCAACACAGGTTGTTGTAACTCATCTGACAAGTGTTGAACAACCACAGCCGCAACAACAACACCATGTGCAAGTACAAGCCCAAGTACATGTGGAAGGAGAGGCAGCGCAAGGAGATGCGCAAGCAGAGGTGCATGGAGGGTCACAAGTGCCCACAATAGTTGTTCCTCCCGAAGTAGGGGCACATCAGGAAATCGACAATCAAGCCGAGGTATCATTGGAAGCCACTCCTCCTGATGATCATTCATTGTCTTCCACATCCCTAGCAAGGAAAAAATCCAAGGGGGGTGTCTACATCTTCTTCAAGCCCACCTCCTTCTGATGAACTGGAAGAAAATTGGGAACCACCACAGCCGTCTGAGAGTGAGGCACACCATGATCTGACAAAGGTACCTAAGCGTAAAAGGAAGGTCGTCGAAAAACTCATAGCTATGGAGTGGGATGAGGCTCAACAAGAAGTGAGGAATACTGCTGCTGATGAAGCCTCTCACGATGACGACGAGCCAGTCATCATAAAGGTCACTGCAGCCCCAGCGGGCATGCAGCAAAGAGACATTTTGACCCTATCCCGAGAAGCTGCTGAGCGTGATGATGATGTCGACGAGGTGGTAATGGAAATGGAAACACAACAATCATTAGATTTGGAGTTAACTAGTACACCAACACCTACCGCTTCCATATTTCTTTATCGCAAGAAGGGACCTCCATCCACCTCGACCTCAATTAGTGGTGGTGAAAGTGCAAAACGTACTGAAGTTCGGCAATCCACATCCTCCACTTCATCTGGCATTAGCAGCAGGACCACCACCACCAGTATCGCCGCCTCCTCCGGCCCCCAAAGACATTTCAAGTCTCCAGTTTGGGACTTCTTTAGTGTTTGCTCAAAAGAGGAAAACGTAGCCATTTGTAGCATTTGTAAGCTTCGAGTTAGTCATGGTAAGTTTGGTACCAACTATGGTACCGGAGGCCAGAGAGGTCATCTTAGGAGAACGTACGCTGTCCAATGGCTTGCGCACCTAGATGCGGTCAAGGAAGCCCGAATTGCACGTAATGAAAACGTTGATTTTTCATCTGATGATGACGAGGAGGCAGAAGACGATTCAAACACTTCACTTACACCCAGTACCCCTGTCAGCAGCACACCCCATGTGAGCCACACTAAGAGTGTGGGAGAGAGTGAGACATCAATGCGAAAAAGTTCATCAGCGAGCGTAACTGGGTCGAAGATATCATCATCATCCCGTAAATCCTTGGTCCAGGGCAACATTAAAAAGATGTTGTTTACAGAAGCGCAATATGAACGCAACCACCCATTGACGCGTCTGTATAACACTAAGCTGGCTAAAATGCTAGCTCTGGACCTTCTCCCTTTTTCTTTTGTAGAAGGGGTTGGTTTTCTAGAATTAGTGGCAGCGCTCTGCCCTAAATGGAAGGTTCCTAGCTGGTTCTATTTTGCCCAAGTTGCGGTTCCAGCACTACATGAAGATGTTCTGGAGGTGATTGGGGCAGCTTTGCAGAAGAGTGCTGTTCACACTATACATCTGACAACAGACATGTGGACCAGTGGCGCAGGCGCTGATTACATGTGCATCACTGCACACTGGGTCTCTTTTTCAGGGGCTAAAGCAAAGCTAATCGCAGGTGTTGACCCGGACATTGTTTTTAAAGCTGCTCGGAAACATGCAACACTAGCCATGTTTGGTTTGGAGAAATGTCACACAGCAGAAAACATTTTGGATGTCTTCAACACAAAGGTCCTTGACTGGCTGTCCCCAAAAAAACGCCAGGTTGGTTATGTTTCCACGGACAATGGCTCCAATATAGTTAAGGCCATGCAGCTGGGTGACAATTTCAGAGTGCTGTGTTTGGCGCACTGTATAAACCTGGTTGTCAAAAAATTCTTGGGTGATAAAGACAGTGCAGCGTACAGAGTAGTGGAGACCTGCCGAAAAATGTGCAACCATTTCAGCCATTCTTTTAAGGGATGGAAGCATCTGAGGAGCCTGCTATATGAACGTCAAATGCCAGTGAAAGCACTCATCCAGGAGGTGGTAACACGTTGGAACTCAACCTTCTACATGCTTGAGCGTCTGTATGAGCAGTATACGGTACAGGGTACAGCTCAGAAGGAGGACCTGAGGATGGGTGCGGCGCAATGGAACATAGTTAAAAGCCTGACACACATGCTTCGTCCTTTTGAGTTCTTCACGCGTGCAGTCAGCAAGGAGGACTGTAATTTGGGAAAAGCTATCCCATTGTTCTACATGCTGGAGCACCAACTGAAGGAGGTGTGTTCTGTGTTTGAAAAAGATGAAAAAAAACAAGACCCTTTTGTTCTGGCTGAGAAATTATTAGAGCACCTACAAGGTGATGAACGTCTTAAAATGATCCACTCAAACTAGCATTACATTTGTGCTACTATTCTGGATCCACGCTACAAAAAGGCGCTGGCAGGCCAAGCATTCTTTCCTTTTGCTGATGAAGATGTTACAAAGTACAAACAGTGGATAGCCTCCTCAGCCAAGAGGTTTGAAAGAGAACGGCAGCAAATTGAAGGAAAAGGCAGTACATCAGCATCAGCAGGCCATCACCAGTCAAAACAATCCACTTCTGCACCTGTGGCTGCGGCACAAGTGACCTCTCCGCCGTTAAAGAGACCGGCAACCGGATCAGCTGCACCACCAGACACAACAGTAACATTGGAGGCTGAAGAGGATTGGCTAGCTCGGCTTGGGTTTGGTTCTCAAAAGGTCACAGCAACAGCTAAGCAAAGTGGAGGAACCTTGGAGGAGAACCTTGATTCGATGGTCAAGGACTATCTGAATGACTCAACAGAGGTTTATGTTAATGCTGACCCATTGGCGTATTGGCATGGGAAAAAAGAATTGTGGCCACAGCTCACCAACCTGGCTTTAAACTACTTGTCTTGCCCACTCGCAAGCGTGTCTTCTGAACGTGTTTTCAGTGCTGCTGGTGGCATTGTAACTTCCAAACGGAGCCGCCTCTCGCCCAAAAATGTGGAGAGGTTAACAATGATCAAGATGAATCAGCACCTCATACCACCAGATTTCAGAGTACGAGAAAGCACGCCGGATGAAGACGAGGTGGACAGCAACATAGATGAGGGAATTTCTTCTCTGTCAGGTCACACTGACCTCACCCTGCCTGAATTCGCAGAGTATGATGACGAAGCCTCATTCTTATTCACGGACCGTGATACCAAGCCCTGAAAATGAGACAACGAATCAATAACTTTCTTTTTCGTCCTTATTCACTTATATTCCTGTGTGTCTGTCTTTCTTTGTTGTGCACAGTTAATATAATTCAAACTTTAATCAGATAATCACAAAAACAAGCCCATCAGCAGAACTGTCTTCACTTGTTTGCTAATTGATTTGAAGGTGCCGCAGTCTGCATTCCTCAGGTTCACAAGTTCAGAAGAACATGCTCCTCTATCCTCTTCCTCCAGACTCCTATTTCCATCAAAGCAGAGGGCTGGTTTACGCCCAATGAAGAAAGACTCAGCACTTGTGGGGGTGTTGTTCTACCTCTTTGCAGGTGAGTTGACGGCTCTGGGGCCATTGCTGGGAAGCTCTAATACCGGATAAAAATGGGGGCCTGTTTGGGGGGCTTCCTGGTGTTTGTGGGTGGGTTTCGGGGTCTGGGAGCACTTCTGGCTATGGATACTTTACTTTGCAAGAGGTTTGAAGCAAATCCATGGTGGCAGAGGGGAGTTAGGGCCTAGCTGCAGAGCGCGCGCGGAGTGATTTGGGAAATTTGGGCAAAAATGACTAAGTCCCCATTTTTGTACTTTTGCTCTTTGGTTGTTTGGGGGTCTTCTACTCGTTTTCTCCTGGGTTGACGGCCCTGGGGCCATTGCTGGGAAGCTCTAATACCGGATAAAAGTGGCTTGGACCAAATCCGAGGCGGAATTTTTTTTGTATTTTTGCTGACTTGCTTGCCTTTGAGGTGCTCTTAGGGGGGGTTCCGTCTGTTTGTGGGTGAGTTTCGGGGTCTGTGAGCACTGCTGGGACACTCTAATCTTGATTGCATTTGCTTTTCAGGAAATCCGTGGTGGCAAACCGGACTTATGGCCTAGCTACGCAGCGCGTTTGGACCGAAGGCCGAGAAATATTGTAAGTAGGAGATGTTGCTTTTGGCCTGTTTGGGGGTGTTATGCTTTTTGGCGGGTGGGTTGATGGGTCTTGGGCCATTCCTGGGAAGGTCTAATACCGGGTAGAAGTGGTTGGGACAAAATCCACACTGATTTCTTTTGTGCTATTTCTGACATTTTGCTCAATGTAGCGTTTTCGGGGGCCTGTTTGGGGGGCTTCCTGGTGTTTGTGGGTGGGTTTCGGGGTCTGGGAGCACTTCTGGCTATGGATACTTTACTTTGCAGGAGGTTTGAAGCAAATCCATGGTGGCAGAGGGGAGTTAGGGCCTAGCTGCAGAGCGCGTGCGGAGTGATTTGGGCAAAAATGACTAAGTCCCCATTTTTGTACTTTTGCTCTTTGGCTGTTTGGGGGTCTTCTACTCGTTTTCTCCTGGGTTGACGGCTCTGGGGCCATTGCTGGGAAGCTCTAATACCGGATAAAAGTGGTTTGAACCAAATCTGAGGCGGAAATTTTTTTGTGTTTTTGCTGACTTGCTTGCCTTTGAGGTGCTCTTAGGGGGGGTTCCGTCTGTTTGTGGGTGAGTTTCGGGGTCTGTGAGCACTGCTGGGACAATCTAATCTTGATTGCATTTGCTTTTCAGGAAATCCGTGGTGGCAAACCGGACTTATGGCCTAGCTACGCAGCGCGTTTGGACCGAAGGCCGAGAAATATTGTAAGTAGGAGATGTTGCTTTTGGCCTGTTTGGGGGTGTTATGCTTTTTGGCGGTGGGTTGGCGGGTCTTGGGCCATTCCTGGGAAGGTCTAATACCGGGTAGAAGTGGTTGGGACAAAATCCACGCCGAAAAGCCTTTTGGCACTTTTTGTAACTTAGGGTTCGTTAGGGTTAGCCCTAGCAGCAGGATTGCATGTGTTTCGGGGTGTTCTAGATTTTTGCAACTGAGTTCTGGGGTCTTAGAGCACTCGTGAGAATGTGTAATTTTGGTTGCAAGTCATTTGAAGAAAATCCATGGTGGGAAAGGGGGGATTTGGCATAGTTAAAGAAAGCCTTTGCCACTATTCTTAACTTAGGGTTCGTTAGGGTTAGCAGTATTTCTATTGCATGTGTTTGGGTGGGGGGGTTTTCGAGTCTTGGAGCACTGCTGGCTATGGATACTTTTGCTTGGCTGCTTGCAAGTGGTTTGAATGCAATCCATGGTGGGTAAGGGGGTATTTGGGCCTACTTTTACTTTCAAAGTACGTTTTGTCACCAGTTTTCTGCTAGGCCTCGTTTTTTGCGATTTGATTGGGGGTCTTCTACATTTTTGCGACTGGCTTTAGTAAGGGTCTGGGTGGGAGCACTGCTGGGAAGATCTAATTTTGTTCTAAAACACAGTTTACAGTACACCTAGCTTGAGGGGAAAGATCCGCTACATTAATTTGCCCATACTTATTTATCCTTCAAAAGGTGACTCAAACAGAGTACGCACTGTCAAAAATGTTGTACTATCTACTAGGAAAATCAAAGTGTGACTTTTTGCACTCCACAGCCTACATACCTTATATTTCTTTATCAGTGGGGTTGTAATATTACATCACTTCCTGTTTTTCGTTGAATGATTACAGGCCGGGTTTCAGTCTGTGCAATGGGGAAAAAAGGATGGAGTCAGGCTTCACATTAGCGAACCGCAATTCAGCATCCGCCAGGCAGGCAGTGGACAGGGTGTCTTCTGGTCACCAACATTGATGGACGAATCGTCAGATGGAATGGAGGAGTGCCGCTAATAAGAGGAATTTTTTTCTGCATGCAACTTACTTACCAAATTTAACAGGACAACTACAACAACATACAGATACAGTATCCATTGTGTTTTTCTATGACTGTGACTGCATTTCTTGGATCTCTCTCTGCTTCTAAATTGATCCCTTAACACATCACTTAGTCCACTCCACTATCACATCTGCACCACACATAGTCATTTGTAAGTGCTCCTACGTAATTCGCAAGTCGCAGCACGCCCCAGCCCGTAGAGGACTGGGATGGCCCCAATGATGAAGCATGTCACCAAGGGGCAACCCTGGTGAGTGAGGGGACACCTAGAAAAAGAGCAATGTCTCCTTTTCTATCTACTACACCTTCCAGACCAACCCCATTGAGTGTTGTGAATGGATTTATAGTGACCAGCAAGGCTCTCAGGTATCTGGCAACAGAGACCTTATGTGGAATATAGTTATCAATAATTCCACACACGCCCTGTACTGTCGCATTCTTTCTTCCACAGTTGTCGAAAGTACTACTTACTTTTCACTGACATGCATGCACTAGTGCATGCACTTTCAAAGATTGATGGATAGGTTTGTACCCAAAGATTTGTTTATGTTCAATTGTTTGTCCATGCTGTGCTTTTTTTACAGGGTGTCTTCTGGTGGTGACCAACATCGATGGACGAAGCGTCAGCTGCAATGGAGGAGTGCCGCTAATAAGAGGAATTTTTTTCTGCATGCAACTTACTTACCAAATTCAACAGGACAACTACAATAACATACAGATACAGTATCCATTGTGTTTTTCTAGGACTGTGACTGCATTTCTTGGATCTCTCTCTGCCTCTAAATTGATCCTTTAACACATCACTTAGTCCACTCCACTATCACATCTGCACCACACATAGTCATTTGTAAGTGCTCCTACATAATTCGCAAGTCGCAGCACGCCCCAGCCGGTAGAGGACTGGGATGGCCCCAATGATGAAGCATGTCACCAAGGAGCAACCCTGGTGAGTGAGGGGACACCTAGAAAAAGAGCAATTTCTCCTTTTCTATCTACTATACCTTCCAGACCAACCCCATTGAGTGTTGTGAATGGATTTATAGTGACTAGGAAGGCTCTCAGGTATCTGGCAACAGAGACCTTATCTTGAATATAGTTATCAATATTTCCACACACGCCCTGTACTGTCGCATTCTTTCTTCCACAGTTGTCGAAAGTACTACTTACTTTTCACTGACATGCATGCAGTAGTGCATGCACTTTCAAAGATTGATGGATAGGTTTGTACCCAAAGATTTGTTTATGTTCACAATTGTTTGTCCATGCTGTGCTATTTTTTCCTGTCTCACAAAACCTTTCCCAAAAACCCCCGTACCCATCCATTTTTCAAACCCTAACCCTCTTCCCCCGGCTGTGTGGTTTTGATTGATGTGTGACTAAATTACAGCAATAAATCCACACACTTGCTGGGGAGGATAAGGTGATACCAACAGGCTGGTGAAGAAATCCGAGGATATATTCTTACTCTGCTTGACAAAAACCCATGGCTAATGTCAAAGAACTTCAACCGAATTAGTAGTTATACTTTACCATTTGTTAGGCTACAATGTGGCACTGTTCTAGTGTACTGTCACCTGCTATATTCTCTATTGTACCGTTGTATTGCTCAGGAGGACAAACCAGATTTCATTTTCTTTTTTTCATAGGCATGCAACTGCCACTGTGTCACACCACTAGTACCACCGCTATGAGGAAATTTTATCCGCCCAGGATTGCCAACCTTATTTGCTGTTTCCCGTGGAGCCAGCCCTGGGCCTAGCCCTACTTGCAAACAGAAATTACAGGTAAGATAGGCGTTTGGTTGGAGGTAGTATAATGGAGTATTAGGAGAGACGAGAGATTGACGGTAGTACTACTAAAGTCCTAGGACTATTCAGGAAAACAAACTTACTGTTAAACCCCCACCCACCAGACTCAAAAGCAGTAAAAAACAGGTATGGTCAGATAAAGTTTCAAAAATTATATTTTTATAGCCCTAACAAAATAATCTCCCGCAAGACCCTCCCTAACCCCAACGATTGTCCTTCAAAAGTCCCCAAAAAACCCAACTCCCAATTCCCACCCCCCTATGGCAGGGTGCTGTTGGCTTTAGCAGCCAGGGCATCATGCTCCTTGCGGAGGGTGGCAAGTTCGAAGCGGAGGCCCTCCACCCAATTCTTATAGTTCAGGACCTCCTGCTCCAGGTAGGACAGTCTGAGGGATAAGCGGCGCCGGTGTGCCTTGCAAATCCTGTGGGGGGCAGCTGCTGTCTTTGCTGCTCAGCATTGGCGTTGGGCTTTGGTAGCCCGGCTCCGTACCGCTGGAGCACTGCGCTGGCTGGCAGCCCGCACGGAGGAGGATGCAGCTGTCCCCGTGGACGTTGTTGTTGTACCAGACTGCGTCTCCTACTCCTCCAGGGCCACCAGCCGCCGATATTCAGCGACAGTGGCATCCAGCCTCCGTTGCCGGGCCATTCGAGCCAGCTCCTTCCTCCTTGATGGTGTCTTGGATTTGGAAGGAGCAACTACATGAAGAAAGAAAGACATAGTCTGTAACCAATGCTCCTTAAGATTAACACAAAATGATTGAGCAGAAAGTTGTCACAGTACAAGTAGCAAATTGAAAGCACAGTACATAACTATTGAGGACAGTATCTATGTAACCTCCGACTTCTTCATCCTTGCTCTAACATTAGTGGGAGTTTAAGGAACAAATTCTACAAGAACTATGGACTTCCATTACAGTCGACTATGACAGTACACCAGTCTTATTCTTATTCTTCTCTCTTGTTTAGGAAAATTGGTACGTTATCTTATGCAAGCCGGCATAATGCCAGCGCAGTGAACTTGCACCCGAGAAAAACAGACGCACACCATGGTGAGTGAGACAGACTTGCGTTACTGTACCGGTCCAGTACATGCAGGTGGTGAAGCTCTTACTTTTCTATTACGGGTGGCACTGAGAATACTCTGTTAAAAGGGCTACTGCTTAATTAATTTAGCTTTCACCCTACAGTGCAAATGAGTATTAGAAAAGGAAAATAAAGAAGCTAAATAATCTGATTATCTATCACTTCACATGGGATGTATTTGATGACATATGGAATGACTTTAGGTGCTTTGCTTATTATTGAGTGAACAGTGATACCCCCACACATGAATGACGTACTACTACTAAACTAAAGTTATAAAGAGAGGTAGGGAGTGTCCACCGTAATAACCGGATATATGCTGTGCTTGCAGTTGCAATACAAACTACTGCTACTATTCATGGTAGTATTTGGACAAAATTACAACTTCTTTTCCTTGCCTTTCCTACACTGGAACGGACGTGCGGGTGCGGTGTTACATGCTCTTCAAAGTAACACTTAGTTCATCCAGTGACCGTCTACTCTCTCTAGATACACCTATGCTATCTAAGAGTCAGATAGTACCATGAATGATCCAGGCATCCATCCATTCAAAGTATATGCACACATACAGTTTCTGTTTCACCCACCCAGGCTGTTCTCCTTACACCCATCCTTGCTTCATCATTCACCCAGCCATGCACCATACCATATTTTTTCCTTCCCAGCCACCTCGGGGACCAAGCAAACACATATCATTCTTCTTTGTCAGTCATCATTACATTTCTCGTCCTTCCACACTTACACCCTTCTTTCGCTTTTCGTTCATCCCTTCCATCAAGTTCACCTCAGATCTGATTGGGATTCTTCTCGCCAAAAACTTCACAGCTAAGTCGAAGTACATTTAGAGGAGGCTACTACCTGGTTTATTTATAATACACCCATGCAGAAAGCACACTCTGCAGTCTTCAATCTCAAATGAGTAAGGAATGTATAGCTTACCTATGCCCGCCACCACCGTGTCATCCCCCACAGATTTGTCCGGCACTTCCACCGCCTCCTCCCCAGAGTTGTCCTCGTCCAATGCCACCACCACCTCGACGCTGGCCCCGCCTCCAGATGTTCCACCTAAAAAGTACATTTAATAATGTTAGAATACACCACTCACTACTACATAATATTTGGTCTAGGAGGAAGAAAGAAATGTGAAAAAAACAGTATACAATTTAATAATTTGTGACTGTCTACTGTAAAGTAAAAATGTCCCTTTTTCCAGGGAAGGCTGTTGTCTTGCTGCACTTTTTGGCACAACTGATGAATGCTTGCTTTTTATTTTTAACACCACCACTTTTTCTCCTAACAGACAGAAGCTTGACTTCTAAGAACACGAGCAGGATCAAGTTCAAACCAGGTGAGAGCTCGGCTCGACCACAAGAAATGTGTCCAATTAATCGTCAGCACTAAGCACTTTTCCATTTCCAGTTAAACGTTTACTTTTATGACAAACTTGATTTCAATAAATGTGTTTACTTTTAATAAAGCTTTTAAACTCAAATAGACTCTGTGGTTTTTGGTCCTCCAGACTAGAGTGGATGAGCTAAAGGTTTTGGAATTTTTGCAAGCATAAGTCCGTGCCTCTGCCATCAGTGACTTTGGGAGCTAAATGACTCTGCCACACTATCTAGTCAGTAAGGAGATTGGGGGTTCAACTACAAAGTCTGTTATCACTGAGGTATGTGGAAAGTCTAATAGCACCTATTATAATTGATAAGCTAAGCAATGCATTATTTAGTGTCCATAGTTCTGTTTGTGCAGATTTGTCCCTGCAACAGTAGTAGAATGGATTGTCCTCCTATCCAAACCAAAAGTAAAGTAGTATCTTATTCTTTCTTGGTGGTCATTCACCTTTTTATTGTTGGCAATTGTCAAAGCATAAACATTTAGAATACTTGAAAAGACATTATGGACAATCCCAGAGGACTGCACTCAGTGCATAGAGCTATTGCTGACTAGAATGGGAGTCCAATGGAAATGCCAAATGTGCAATCTTAGTTAGCTACACAGACAGACTAATAAGAATAATCTAGTAATACCACACGGAGTCATAGTCGAGGCAGGATAAGAATTTAGATCCTGTCTACAAGAAGATCAAAGACGATTTAGAAAAAATCGAATGAGGAACGCTAGGAAAAAATAAGTACTCTATATTAAAATTAAAACTTACTGGGGCCAGCAAAGGAGCCCTCGCCTGCCCGGTCCTGGCCTGCATCGTCAACAGCACCCTCCTCCTCCTCCTGTGTCCTCCTCTTGCTCCTGGGGGAAGGTGATGTACAACATGAAAGAAAGAAAAACAGAAAACATGGATGATATTTGTCAACCAAATCAAACATTTCAAAAGAACTAACAAAATATTTTTGCGAAATAGCAAATAGACAACTACTCCACAGGATATATTATTGACCAATCTCATGTGGTCGACTACGTTATTACTTTAGTATTGCTTGATTTACGGACCGTCAAATTGGATATTACCTTATGTAACTCACTAAACAAAGTACTAAAAAGGTTTGCCTAGGATTGGCAGGCAGCAGTCCGCAGCACGCGAAGTGACAGCCAAAGTCCATCGTGATTGAAGATCAGCGACAACACTAAAGTTTCCTACTACATTAACCAGTCATTAAAATACTCAAACTATCAATCCACCACCACTATTTCTTCTTATCGCCATGTGTACAAAGGAAGGACTGGACTTGAGTCTGTAGGGGCTGATTTAGAAGCCCCTTGCGGCTCTTTTGCTCCATTGTTGCGTGACTTTTGTGACGCAGCGGCAGCACAAAAGAGGTGCAATGGTGCGGCGTATATTAACAACGTGACGCATATGGGAGATGCATCACGTTGTAAAGCCCTGCGCCAATAGGGGGCTTTCCGGCGCAAGGGAGGGCGTTCCTGCGCTGGAACGCATCCTAAAAGTGGCTGAGGGAAATCTACAAGATTTCAATCAGTTACTTTGAGGACAATGATGCATGACTCAAACCCTGTGCCTGCTTGAAGCAGACGTACGTCTTGATGCAGCATTGGGGAGATAGGGCACCCCAGAGCATTGATGGAGCTACGCCATCGTTGCGACGCAACTCCAGCAATGCGCCGTCTTTACGGCACAGATGCGTAACGCTTTGGTGACATTTTGGGCCCATGGTGCGCCGCATTGTAAATACGGCGCACCATGGGTGATGGTGGCGTGACGCACAATTACTGGCGCATCCCTGCTACTTTGCAGGGATGCGCCGGTAATTAAAAATCTGAACCTTAGTGTGTAGCATTACGCAGTTCTTTAAACTACACTCATACATAATTTCACAGGCCAATGAAATGAACACAAAATCTAAAACAAATAAGCATAGTAGCAACACTACTGAGAAGAAGGAGAGCAGTGTACCTGAAATGCACAGAAGATTTTGAAATATAATTTACCTACAATGTAATGAGCAGCATTATTGCTCTTGGTAAAAAACAAAAATTTGCAATATAATAACACAGCAGGAGAAAACATAGTAGTAAAGAAATAGCTACTACTACTCACCAAGCCCGGGGATCTCAAGGCCAAGGAGGTCGAGCAGATCTCGCTCACGGGTCAGGACATCCGTCCAGCGGTGGGTGGCCTGGTTGTAGGTGCGCCAGACCCGAGAGTGGTGGTAAATGGCCTGGCACACCTTCTCCCACCGCTTCCGGCGCTCCCGGACCCCGTACCCGGCACTGATCTTGCCACCTCCCATGATGGTCCTGGGGAGGCGGCGCTGAACATAAAAAATAAGTTGGCCCACCTCCTCCGGGGTAAAGATCTCCCTGGGTACGACCTCCTCCCCCCTCAAACGCCCGCACGGGAGCCGGACACTGGGTGCGGGACCCTTCCCCTTCTCGGGATGCTTCCCGGCTCCCTTCACCATGGTCTGGGCGGAAAGGAATAAAGAAAATAGAATAGGGAAGAGAAGAAAAGAAAAGAGTTTAAAAAAGTAGTTTAAAATTAACCAAAAGTAGCAGTAAACACAAAAATATAGGGCTAGAAAAATAGAGGGATAGATAATAAGTAAAATAGATTAAAAAAACTTCAAACAAGCAAAGGATGGCAGAGATTGACAGAGGATACAAAGACCATGCCCAGAACCATAGCAATGAATGAGAAACAAGATGGCCACACCCGTTCACGACCGCGCGGGTAAGTTCGCGCGAGATTTTCCTTGCGAACACTCGCGAAACTGTACTGGCGAGCCGCACACTTTGCGAGATTACACTTCGCGCCCGGAAACGGAAATACGTCAGGCAAACAAGATGGCCGCGCCCTTGAACGACCGCGAGGGTAACTTCGAGCCTTGCGCTACGAGCGGCTTGCAAAAACGCACAAAACCTTGCGAACTAACACGCCGCAAAAAACCAAATTGCATATTCGCACAAATTCGTGGCTTCCGAATCCGATCTCGCGAGTGTTCGCGCCCCGCAAATCCCGCAAAATTGCAGTAAAACGTGTTTTGCTAAACTGAAAGCACTCGGCAGGTGCAAGAGTTCAAACTCATCATTAGTAACAATTCCCTGTAGTGCTTCTTGACTGGGGCCCCTCCAGAATTCAGTTGCTAGTTGCAACAATTGTATGACCCTGCTCTGACCCTCACAGCAGGCTCATAGAATAGCTACAAGTAGGCCACAAAGGTCCTGGAAAAAAAAATGCACTGCAACAGAAAGCAAATTACAGATAAGGAAGCAGGTGCCAGACTGGAATTTTAAAACAGTGACACATTATTAAACTAACCCCAAATTAATTCATGTCAGTTGAAGCAGGGCTGGTGTGCTTGCTTTTCCCCCCATAATCTACAGTGATGATGAACCAGAGGGTGGCATTGATGTAACAGAGGGTTGCAGTGGTGAAACAGAGGGTGCTGGGAACCTGTGATGATGAACCAGATGTAGAAACAACATAATCACGACCGTTGCGAGCCGAAATGTAAGTTCGCAATTGCGAACTGGTACGAAACCCTCGCGAACTGGCAGAAATCCTTGCGAACACACACAAAAAAAATCCGCAAATTCGCGAGAACTCGCGGATTTTGCGGATTGCGAGTTCGCAAATCCGCAAAATTCGCGAACGCGAGATTCGCAAAATTCGCCCATACTTAATGGCAGCCATTTTAGTGGTTGCCCTCCCATAGGCTTATGACTGTGGCTGAACAAGTCTCTGGGACACATGCACCTTAGCTTGAGTTTGTGCTGACTCCTGTTTGACCTGAGTGAACTGACCCTGTTGCCTGAAGCTGACCTTGCCAAACCAGTTCTTGCCTTTTAGCTGATCAAGATTAAGGATCAGAGCACAGGACATTGTAAAGCTTTACTGCCCACAAACATGCCTTATCCTACTCCTATCTGTGTCTGTTTCCATCTTTATGGTCTATTTATGATGTGGGTTTGTCCGGCCTTATCTAAAGAAGAATGTTGGGTTTGTTTAATAATTTATTATGGGCTGGACAACTGGAATGTGGGTTTGTCATCATGCAATGCTTTGATCATGTATACATGGGATTGGTCAACTGTAAATACGGAATGTTTGCCTGAAGCACAATTTTTAGCATAAAAAGGGACGACCTGCTTTGTAATTTTGAGCAGTCTCCAGAGAACATACACCATGTTGTACTTCTAGGACCTCTGTTACTGGCTGCAGCCAATAAATTTGATCTTTGACGTCACCAAGAAGTATCCCGTGTCTCTGTTTGCCAAGACAGGAGAATCCGAAGACTTTGGGCGTGCCTCTGGCGCCGCTGGGTTTAAATCCCGGTTCTTCAGTAGAAAAAAAGTTTATTTAGACACTTGTCCATAAAACATTCTAACAGCACATTTAACAATTAAAATCAATAAATGAGTCCCATCTTCACTACCCAACACCCCCTTCCCACTACAATTCATCATTGAAACTCTGTTTAACAGACCGTAGAAACCGAGCAATTCCAACTGCCACATCTAAGTCACACCTTTCTGATAACAGCTCCACAGCTTTCCTCTTATGGACATAATCATTTAAAAAAAAACAAGGGTCTTAAAAATGTAATCCGATTTGCAAGATAAAAGACACATCTATAAGTATATGCAATAAGGTGCATTTCGCATTCAGGGGGCAGGGGCAGAGATCACTCTTATCCTGAAGCCCCGCCCAATATGGGTGGGATGAGTGGATTGGATTCCATCCCACCCTGACCCTTAATATTTCATTTTGCAGCCCTGGACCTGGTAATTGTAAAAGGTAGGGAAAAACAGTGTCCTGGCCTAGAGTAGTGATAGAGAGCCTAAAAGATAGTTTCTTGCTCAGGTAGACTAGGTCATTAGTTTGAGACACCAAAACGGCAGACTGCTTCAATGCATGCTTGCCTGGGAAGGGGACCAAGATGTGATTGTACCTCTGTCTGAAAGGAGGGTCATAAAAATGGTTAATCTAGTTCTTACCTCCTTTTCCCACCTTCTTTCACTACCTTGAATCCCTTCCCAACACATCTTGAGACTTTAAACACCTCATTATCCTCCGAGAGTTTATTAAAAAATCTTTATTTTTTTCTGGATTTTTTATAGCACGAACTTGAACCAAAAGTATCAGAAGTGCTTTACATGAGTACCAGTTGTGTTAGAGATGGACACATTCATTGTGTTTTTTTTTTTTTATGCACGGAGAGATTAAGCAATTTGCCCAGAATCACAGGATGTTGAGCGTCCCTGCAGAGACTCGAACCCGGTTCCCCAGCGTCGAGGTCGACCACTCTAACTGTAAGGCCACATCCTGTTAGGGCTAGGGTGAAGGCCAGCAAGTTCCAGGAGACCATATTGAACCCTTTCCTTATGGCCTGAGCCATGGTGCATTGGATGAGTTATAAAAGCCTTCTAAGAACTGCCACTTCTAATAGACCCCATTCATAGGCGGGATCAAGTGAAAAAAACTCTCCTCCATACAAACCCAACAGAGATATCTTCTATTCGTGGGTCCTTAGATGTGGAATATGATAAAGCCTTTCAAAACAACTATTAAATCTTGATAGACAGCTGTGCTGCAATAGGGCAATCTGCCTAATGCCATCCCACGCGTGCCCCAGTTCAGGTTCCTCCTAAAAGCCAAGCCCAAATATTTGTATTGGGCGAATTGCTCCACCTCCCATGTGTCTAAGTACCAGCTAAATGTCTTCCCTTTTTTTCCCCCAAAACAAAATCATGGTCTTTTCCAACCTACAAAAATCGTAAGAAAGATAATTGTAAAGGTACTAAGACTGTGTAGAAAAATTCCCATTGTTACTCTTATTTCTTATTAAAATACTAAAAATGTTCATAGAGACAGGACAGCATTATAGAAATCATCCACATTTAATTCTATATCTGAAAATCAATTGGGGAATTATGAGTAAGGAGTTGCAGTTCTGACTGACTGCCTCTGTTCCCTGCCACTCTACGCAACGACGCGATATACGCAATGTTGTGTTCTAGTTGTTACACGTCTGTGCCGCAACAGGTGCACAGCGTGGACCCACGTGACCCTGCAAATGAAAAGGGTCTGCAAGCGTGCTTACGCCAGTTAGCAACGACGTGACCAGCAAGCAAACGTAGCCCACAGTGTCCGTCTCCTTATTCCTAGGCCTAGGCCACGTGTATAGTGTACATCATCCCAGAGTGCCCCCGAGTGTAGGTTGCCACCTAACCCTGCCCCGGGGACCCCACACGACACAACAGCTGGCGACGAGGGTGGGTGTACCCTCGCTGTGTGTGTGCAAGCGTCCTTCTGTGGGGGGGCCGCGAACTCTGTCATCGGCTCACGGCGCTCGTGCCCCATGGGTCCCGGAGGCTTATCAACATCTCGCCCGGACCGTCGACCGGGGATTGCTGGTACTTGCAAGGTGAGCCGCAGCGCCTGCTGGGAGGGGGCGCACGCCCGGACCGTCGACCGGGGTGCGCGAAAGCATACGGGGCGCGCCGAAGTGCCTACCGGCGTTGTGTGCATCTACGCACAAAGGCCCTCACCTCCACTGACAACGGCGCACCAGTACCGTCGGATTGCCCTGGGACAGCTTGAAGAGCCTCACCATCCTCGCGCTGCGCCGCACGTCAGTGGGAGAGCCGACGCATTAAAGCGCACTGCCGCCACGAGGACACAGCCACGCCCCCTTCTCTTCCGCGTGTCCTGCAAAGAAGGCCCCAGCGCCGATCTGCCGCTAAGAAGGGGGCAACACGCTCCCACAGAGGCACCGCGCACTGCACTGAGCCAGGCCCCAGTCTTGCAAAAGGACGCGAACAGCACAAAGCATTGGCAGTGCCAAGAATACAAACAAATACACACAATAAAGGGAAAAGGACACTCAACTGCAAACAGAGGGACACTCCATACCCTCATAGTACAGGGGCACAACACTGCTGCAAGTAGAGCATCACCACACTCCAATCCAGGAGGCTGCTGGTAGCTACCCAACAAGCATTGGTCACTGGCGACTCCCCATCGAAGCACCACCGTAAAGAGGGGGCCTGGAGTACCCTACAGGGCCATCAGCGCCACGCCATCACGAACATGGCAACAATACCGCCAATCAAACCCTTCCTAGTAGAAGGTTCGCCATCATCACTAGCTCCAAAATGGAAAGACTGGGTCGACAGGCTGCTAGTTTTCTTTGAGGACACCAAAGTCCACAAGGATCAAAAAAGAGCCATGGTCCTCCATCTTGGGGGTAAAGACGTCCACAACATCGCAAAGACTCTTGTAGAAGTGTCCCTGAAGACTCACCGCACATTTATAGAAGCCCTGAACAGGTATTTCGAGCCCATGGCCAATCAGGATTACGAGCGGTTCATTTTCAGACAAGCACGGCAGCTGCCAGAAGAGTCGTTGGACGCATATCACGCCCGATTAAAGAACTTAGCCTCGACCTGTGGATTCACAGATGTCACTGAGGAGATAAGAGGACAGATAATCCAGGGATGCGCATCAGCGAAACTTCGAGAACGCATCCTAGAGGAATTGGGAAAGCCCCTGGCGGACATCTTAACTCTAGGGCGCACCAAAGAGCTGTCGAAAGCCCGTGCGGCCCACATGGAGGCAGCCCTCCAGGCTCCGGTGAAGGCAGAACCGGTCAACAGGGTGACCGTAAAGCCTCCAACGAAATGGACCAAGAAAGGCACCGGAGCCACAGGGGCCACCGCAAGTGCACCAGGAAAGACGTGCGGCTACTGCGGAGGATCCCCTCACTCAGCAGCAGAATGCCCGGCAAAGAGGAAGCGATGCTCCGGGTGTCGCTTTAATCATTTTGAAAAAGTCTGTCGGTCCAAGAAATACAGGAGACCAAGACAAGTGGTAAACACCATACCAGAGGGAGACCCCAGCCAGAGCGATATGGACGACGACGAAGAAGAAGAAAGGGTCGTCCACCGAGTACATATGATCGGCACGGCCGTCAGCAGGACCAGGTGATTACCCCAATGTGGCATCCAGGTGGGAGAACAGAAACTCATGGCTGTGGTAGACACTGGAGCGACCATCAACCTTCTGGCAGCCTCCCTATACCAGGCCATGGATCCACCCCCCATGCTCAGCCCATCACCAATAACCGTCTTCGCATACGGCCAAGACACTCCTCTAAAAATTCGAGGCAAATTCAAAACATCCATCTCGCACGGAGATCATTCCATCACGGCCAACATCTTTGTGGCAGAGGACGAGCAAGGAATGTTGCTGGGATGCCGGGTGGCCGAAGACCTGGGGATTGTCACCTTTACATTTGGGGTACACCAGGAATCCATCCAACAGCTCACCAGGGATTTTGCCGATCTATTCAAGGACATTGGAAAATTCACCGGTAACAAAATACACCTACACATTGATCCCACGGTCCAGCCAGTGGCCTTACGACATCGTCGGATTGCGTTTCATCTCAGACTGCTTGTGGAAGAAGAACTAAGGAAGCTAGAAGAAGCGGGCATCATAGAAAAGGTAACTGGCCCCACTCCCTGGGTATCTCCCATAGTAGTCACCCGGAAGCCGAAGCAACCAGGAGCTGTCAGAATCTGTGTGGATATGCGTCTCCCCAACGCCGCCATCGAAAGGGAGCGCCACATAACGCCCACCATTGATGATCTGATAGGTGAGATGGCAGGAGCCAGCTGGTTCTCAAAGCTAGACCTTTGATCTGGTTATCACCAGCTAGTACTTGACGAAGAGTTGCGCTACATAACGACCTTCTCCATACACGTGGGACTCAGGAGCTATACACGCCTCAGCTTCGGCGTGTCCAGTGCTGCGGAGGTATTCCAAAACGTAATACAAGAGCTGATCACCGACATCCCGGGTGTAATCAACGTCAGTGACGATATCATGATTCACGCTCGCACAGTACAGGAACACAACGCACGACTAACGCAAGTATTCAAGAGACTCCGAGAAGCGGGCCTCACGTTACACCGTGAGAAATGCGAGTTTCTGAAGCGCAAGCCCCAATTTTTTGAATACACATTTTCAGCCGAGGGAGTCAATCCAGATCCCAACAAAGTGAAGGACATCAAAGCAGCCGCTCCCCCCACGATGGTCACTGAAGTCCACAGCTTCTTGGGGATGGCCAACTACTGCGGCAGGTTCATCCGAGACCTGGCCAACGTCACACTGCCGCTGAGAGACCTTACCAAAGACAACACGCCATGGAAATGGGGGCGGGAACAAGCCAAGGCATTTCATGACATCAAAGAAGCTCTTTCAGACGCCACGACTTTGGCCTTTTTTGACCCCCGGAAGCTAACATTGGTCGCCGTGGATGCGGGCCCAGTGGGGCTAGGAGCAGTCCTGATGCAAAGGCAAAGGGCGGACGAAGATTGGACCCCGGTAGCGTTTGCGAGTCGCTCCCTCACTGAGACTGAACAAAGATACTCGCAAATCGGAAAGGAGGCAATAGCACTTCACTGGGGGTGCCGACACTTCCATCTGTATGTATATGGAAAACCATTCACGGTAGCCACAGACCACAAGCCCCTGGTAGCCCTCTTCTCCGGAACATCTACTAAACCTCCCCTGCGCATAGAAAAATGGATGCTTTAACTCCAAGACTACAACTACTGGGTGGAGTATCAGCCAGGATCAAGAAATCCAGCGGACTACCTATCCCGACACCCCAGAGCTGCGACTAGAGAAGAGATGGAAGATGCCGCAGATACAGAAGCCTACGTGAGGTGCGTCACCGCCAGGTCGTGCCCTGTACCGGTGTCTCTGGAGAGCATCGCGGCAGCCACCCAGGCAGACGAATGCCTGCAAAAGGCCCGGGCAGCCCTGCAGAGTGGGAACTGGCACTGTGCCCGGGAAAATTGGAAGATTCTGACACCATCAGCACAACGCATTCTAGAAAGTCTGTACCACGTGCGTGACGAACTCAACGAGGACGACACTGGTTGTCTGCTGCGAGGCCACCGTCTGGTAATACCATCGGCTCTGACAACACGAATGGTACAGTTGGCGCAAGTGGGCCACTAGGGAATGGTGAAGACAAAATCCCGGCTACGGACCAAGGTCTGGTTTCCCCTCATGGACGATCTGGTGGAGGCCGCAGTGAGGTCATGCACCGCCTGCCAAGTCACAGGGGACACACCACGAGAAGCTCCCATAGCTGTTGAGCCACGACCACAACACCCGTGGGAGTGCGTCAGCCTGGACTTCGGTAGCCTTCCGGACGGAAGGCACACCATGGTAGCTATCGATGACCACTCCAAGTATCCGGAGGTAGAAATCTTATCGACAACTAGTGCTGCGGAAGTTCTCCCCAAACTAGAAAAACTATTAGCAGCTCACGGTCTGATCAAAGAAATACGCACTGACAATGGTCCTCCCTTTCAAGGGCAGGAATTGACCAACTACTTGAGCACCATGGGCATACGACACCGCCGGATAACGCCCCGCTGGCCCCAAGCCAATTGAGAAGCCGAGCGCTTCATGAGGACTCTCAATAAAGTAATCCGAATCGCTCATGAGAAAGGACAATCCGTAGAGCTGGCCATATTCACATTTCTAAGGAGCTATCGGCAGACACCTCACACGACTACGGGGGTTGCCCCCGCACACGCCCTCATGGGCAGGGTGGTGGTGGACTCAATACCTCATCATCCTCACTGGAAGCCGACATTGTCCGATGAGCAACAGATTGAGGCCTGGCGGCGGAAAGCCTATGCCCAGACCAGTGTACGACGGAAAGCCAAAGTCCCACAGATTGTCCGAGGAAATCTAGTGCTGCTCAAGAATCGGGTCACCAACGGGAAGTTCAGACTCAACTATGAGGCACCACCCTGGAAGGTGATCAACGTGAAAGGAACTCGGGTGATAGCCGCCCGAGGCCGAGAAGTAGTCACTCGCAACGTATCTCACTTCAAGATCTTTCATCCGGAGCCTGAGGCAATCTTGCTCCCTGAGCCCCCAGTGAGCCCAACATCAATCAGCCCAGAGACTCTTCCACCGCTGTTCGCGACAGAAGGATCTCCTGCAGAAGAACCCGCTGACCTCACTGGAGGGGAAGACATCCATCAGAGCCCATCCGAGAACAGTGTCATGGACAAGAGTGGGAACAGTCCCGTGGCCAATGACCAACGACAACCTTCCCCGGCTGGGGCTGGCGCCACGCCGAGCAGGGGTCCAGGTCGTTACCAGTTGAGAAAAAATCCAGAGCCATCCCGACGACTGCAGGACTACTTTATGTAAGACTGTTCCACTATTTTACATCTTGATGTTTGAACTGTATGTTCTGAGACTGAATGCTGAAGACCATGGGCCCTGAGGTTCATCGCCCATTGGTGTTTCTGAACTCTGCCATAACGAACTGATTTACTGCCTTTTACTTTTACTTTAAGTTTTATTTTTATTTTTGTTTTTGTGGTTGGAGAGGAATGTTGTGTTCTAGTTGTTACACGTCTGTGCCACAACAGGCGCACAGCGTGGACCTACGTGACCCTGCAAATAAAAAGGGTCTGCGAGCGTGCGTACGCAAGTTGGCGACGACGTGACCAGCAAGCAAACGTAGCCCACAGTGTCCGTCTCCTTATTCCTAGGCCTAGGCCACGTGCATAGTGTGCATCATCCCAGAGTGCCCCCGAGTGTAGGTTGCCACCTAACCCTGCCCCGGGGACCCCACATGACACAACACGCATCAGCATCACGTGACACGGATTTTCACCGTTGCTGCCGAAGCGGAGGGTGCAGCAGGACACAGCGGTAGTGGGAACGCCGAAAGCACAGAGAGAAGGGCACAGAAGTGCACCTGAGATGCCGGGAGGGGGCCTCGGTACACCGAGGGAGGTGTACCGGGATTGGGTCTGGCCGGAGCATACTGAGTGAGCCTGGTGTCGGCCGACAGCCCCCAGTGCTCCCAGTACAGGGCACCGAGCTGCACTGAGCTGCACCTGGTTCTGCTCTCGACCCTCCTCCATATGTGGTGGAGGAAAAATCTAGAATAATCCATCCGCTACTCAAATGGGCTGTAGAGGTGCAGCAGAGAGACAGCGGCGCGCAGCTGTGGAACAGAGGTAAGTGCAGGGCGGACTGATAAAGTGTGCAGGAGAAAGTACCAGGCAAGATAAGGTGATGCAGAGAGAAGTGCGTGGAAGCCTATAGTGAATTTTAAAAGGGCAAGAAGAAGAAAGATATTACGGACTTTCGCCTTTAATATAGGAGGATAAGTGCAAAAGGACCCAAAAGGTGATGGCTCTTAGCAAAGCAAAAGCACTGAAAGGCCAAAAAAAACCACAAATCCCGACCTTAGTGTAATGGGCCGGAGAGGATGTAGCCAAGTCTCTGAAAGAGAAAGGAAAGAAGAAAAACAACCATGGAAGCAAAAATGTCTCATAGAAGGAAAATCAACCTCCGACCACAACCCCGCAGATGGCAATGAGCGGAGCTTCGGTTACAAACTCAATCAAAGACATTGTGGAGAAACATTTTAAAGGAATGGGCATGAAAGAAAAAGAATTGTGCGCAAGTGAGAATCTGTTAACCACAGCCAATGTTGCTCCCCAGGAGCGAGCGTCCCTAATCAAAGTCAATTTAACCTCTCAGCACTCTTTCCGGACCCAAGGCTGTCCTCATGCCCGAGACTCTCTTCCTTTGCGAGCGCTCAAGAATTAGAGCTGGGGAGCGAAAACGAGTACTCCAAAACAGCTGACGAGGGACAGATAATATTCATATTATAAACAAAATTGTGGACAAAAAGGTGGATGTGGAAAATTCCCAGGACAAAGTAAATGACATTTCGGGACCTACTATATTTAATTTGAAGGTAACAGGTACCTCTAGCGCCTCTATGATGGACGTGATGCTAATCCTAAAAAAATCTTTACAAGGGTTGCTAGAGGTAGCAGTAATGAATAATGAGGTCATAAAAACCCAAAGGGATCAGTTTAAAATTATGATAGGGGGGTTAAAACAAATCAGGGAGCTCATGCCCTCCTTAGACCAGTTGCCCATGATACTGTACCGACCAGATTTTTGGACCAGATGGAATCCGCTCCTAGGAGCCCCTCTAACCCAGCCAGAACGTAAACAACTCCCTCCTTAGAACGTATTTACAATGGATATGGGTATATGTATGGACATCTCGTACCTAAGGATGGGGAAAGTAGCAATAAACAAGCATTGGTTCTACAATATCCTATTCACACCTATTAGTCTCGCGGCCACGTAAGCCCAGACTAGTCTACCCTGGGGCAGGTCTGATAATGTACCATTTTGCACTTTATTCACTTGACACGCGATCCGGCGCGTCTACACACGTGGGCCTGCAGTCCCAGTGCTCTCATTTATACCCGGTCTGCAATCCGGCAGACCTACACACCCCTCTATCTTGGGTGCTCTCACTTACACACGGCCTACAATCTGGCAGGCCTCCACACCGTATCCCTCCGGTGCTCTCATTTATACACACGGTCTACAATCCAGCAGACCTACACACCATCTACCTTAGGTGCTCTCATTAACGCCGTGTACCAACGACGATCACTTTCCTATGAATCCTTAGGGATGAAATCTGTAGTTATCTATTCAGGGTAAAACTATGGCAATGGAAATTAGTATAGTGTTCGAATTACAATATGTGCCTTCTGCTCTTGGCATCAAATGTTCCCTATCTCCCTACTTATTCAGTCACTCCTTACCTGACCGGGATTCACATCCGTTCATACAAACAAAGCCTGACTAGGAGAACTAGATTACTATGATTGAACAAGAATACAAGGCACATGTTGGTTCACCAAAAATGGGGGCATTTATTACAATAAAAGAAAATAAACACAATACTACACAATATATATCTATACGTATATATGCTGCAAAGAAAAGTAGAGGTTAAGGTGCGCGCTTCGCAAGGGGAGGGGCAGAGATCACCTGGTTAATATGAAGTCTGGGCTCGGCAGTCATCTAGGTTCTCGTCTCGTCTCTCTCTGTGTCTTGGCTCGTCTCGGGGTCCCACCTCAGCCGTCACAAGTACACGTCTGCACCGCTAGGCTCAACCTCCTCTGCTTCCCTCCAAGTCACTGGAACCTTGCTCGTTATTAGCTACCGTCTCTCTCTCTCTCTCTCTGACTTTGTGCACTCTGCACTATTTCTCCTTCAGTCTTTTTCTCAGAGAGTCTCGTTTTCGGAATCTTTCTCGGACTTCAAAATGGCGATTGTCTGCCGCAGAAATAATTAATGGCATAGATGCTAACGGCTAGCTGCCGCCTACGGACTGACTCACTCATTGCCTAACACTTTCGCTAATATGGAAGCTGTCCCTTCATGTAAAGTTACGGCCAGTAACCTGCCGCCCACCAAATTCTTGTACCTCCCCGTACCAAGGACACGTTCCCAGCCGGCCGGCCTGAAGTTGTGTCTTCGGAGTGGATAAAAATACAGTCTTTCGATAAGGGCCAGCCTGAACCGGTTCTCTCCAAGCGAACAACACCTTGAAACTAAAACATTACATTTAACCTAGAAAGCCTCTCCAGCTACCAGGCAGAGGGCAAGATGGAGTCTGTCCCGTTTAAGGCCTGCAAGGCCCAAAATATGCATAACTCCATAGAAAATATACTAATACTCTTACAAAAGGACGGATCATCACTAATACTTATATATCTATCCCCTAGCTTAAGTTTATAAGCCCTGATCTAAGGAAAAGGGTACGAAAATGCACTACTGTGCCTTATGGATAGGTCCTACTTATAGTCCTAATCCCTGTACTACAAGGGTAATAGGCTGGAGTCATTATCCATCATCCTCCTTCTAAAAAGGGTCGGAAAAGTCGGTTATTACAGATACCCACGAAGAGGGGGGTGGGTATCAGAAGGAAAGTGGACCGCTGGAGTCCCCATCATAGAACTAAGGGCATAGTGTATATATCTCAAGGCACTCAATGATTATAAAAACAGAGGGTGAATGGAGGAGCTATAAACAGCGTATCCCATGCCCAAAGAGTTGGAAGAGGAAAACTAGAAAGGACCAAGCTCCATTACAGCAGGGGCTAAAGAAGAAAGTGAACGTAAGAGAAGAAGAACAAGTGCTCGTAGGTAAGAAGATAAGGTTAGACACTCCCATGGTATATAATCTTGGAGAAGGAATACCAGTGAATAACACAGAAGCTGAGGTGAGGAGAGAAAAAGGCCCAGTGAATCTTAGGACAAGGAAAAATAGTATAACTAAAAAACGACTAAGGAAAAAAGAGAGGGAAAGGGAAAGGAAGTTGGTGAAGCCATCGCAAGGAGGAACAAGAATTATCAGAGGCCATTTTGAGAAAGGCAAGAAGCCACACTATCAAGGTAGTAGCGAGTACGATCTAAAGGGGGGGCCCCATGAGATAGAGACAAAAGTAGACATGACATGAGGTTATTCTTGGAGCCGATCGGCCGTGGAAAAGGAGGGGAAAAAGTGAGGAAATTAGTGCCTTTAAATCGTTCACAACTGCTTTCCTCCCTATCTAATTGTGAAAGCCTATGGAATATCGGCACAGAGGACCTTAGAGAGGTTAGTTGTACCCAAATAGAGAGGGGATGGACGTAACAAAGGTCTTACTTTACTCTGGACTAGTAAAGACTGCTGTACCTAAAGCGGAACATGAGCTTTTTAGGGAAGGGTTCAGATTAGTAAAAAGGATAGAATTGCAAAACAATAATAGGGATGAGAGATCTTTTCTTAAAAACCATGCAGGGTTGGGCCAAAGGCAGGTCAGATTGATTGATACCCGCTGGGATAAAAAAGATGAACTTGAAATCACCATAAGAGGTTTGGAATGTGAGATAGACAATGAAGGATCCCTAGCAGAAAACAGATTTAGAGTTCTAGCATCCCCAGGATTTGAGGGAAATGGGTGCCTGAGTGAGATAGATTAGGAGCTTGGGTCATCGCACAGCATAACTATACTATCCTGGAATATAAATAGTTATAATAGAATAGCGAACCAGGATAACTTTAAAAAGACCATCAACAGCAATGAGATTATTTGTCAGCAGGAGACTTGGCTGTGCAACGAAACACTAGTAATTGAGGGTTTTGCTCATCAGACGAAGGTAGCAAAAAAGAATTGTTTTGGCAGACCCTCAGGAGGGCAACTGACACTGACTGGTTTCATCTAAAATCACCAGGAAGGTGGTACCTCTAGATGTAAAATGCAAATGGGCAATAGGGTGTAGAGTTTCGCTATTGAACACAGAGCAGCGATTTGAAGGCATAGTTATTGTAAATGTATACATTCAGAAGGGGGAAGAGAAAGGTTATAAGGCTGAAGTGGAAAAATTAAATGAGGATTTGTTAAATCTAGCCGATAACTATCAAAAAGATGCATTGCTTGTGATGGATGATTTTAACCATAAGCTATAGCCAGGTAGGACCGACCATTGGTGCAAAGAATTGTTAAGTTCATATAAAATTAGGGATGCCCTATTTCCAAGGGGGGTTATGTCAGCCCACAATGTGTCCCTAGGTCAAATGTTTGGCGCCTTGGATCTGGTTTGTGTGAACGGCAGATTGGATAGACCAGCAAAGCGCACCTTCAAGTTAGGCCACCAACTCTGCCCAATATACTATGTTTTTGTGCATGCTTGGAACTTTGACCTTATTAAATGCTTTGAGGTGGTAAATGTGGAAGGAAGCGATCATTACCCCCTGAAACAGAATTATATGGCACAAAGAAGAAGAGACACTGTGATACAGATCCATGTTGATTACCCAAGACGCCTTACAACTAGGATATCATAAGGTTCTCTACAAAATCTAGCAGCCTTACAGCAGACACTTTCACTGGAAAATGTTCAGAATAACTGTGATATTATCTGGTTTACAAATATGATCGGGAAACTGGTGGAATGTATAAGTGTAAAAATTAAATCAAGACAACCAGAGTGTGGGAGGAAAAACCAACAGCAAAGCATAGAGAGAAATGGTTCGACAAAGAATGTCACAAAGCGAAAGCAATTATCAAACAACAAGAAAGAACTGAGGGTAAAGTACAAGGTAGAATTGAGGGATCAATCCTAAAACTATGGCTAGGATGAGTGAGAAAAGAAGTTAAGGATCAGTTTAATGCGGGCAAGATAAAAAAAATCATAGCTAATCTAACATTGCCCCGAGCAGCTGGCCCTGAAATCCTCCCGACAGCGATTATAAAAAATAGGCCTGAGTGGTGGGCAGACTTATTTGCTAAAATGTATCTGGTGATACTTAAAAAAGGGAGCATACAGGAAAACTGGAGAGGTGCGATAATAAGACCCATCCACAAAAGAGACATAAATGCTTCAAAGAACTATGGATTAATCAACCTCTTAGATATAGGGGAAAAAGTATTTACCAAAGTAATCTTGGAGAGTCTTAAGGAGTAGGCAGAAGTGAACCAGATTGTACCCCTGGAGCAGGGGGTTCAAGGAGGGACACTCAATGGTTGACCACTGCTTTGCACTCTGGTCCACTGCGCGGAAGTCCATTGAGCAAACTGGAAGTATGTATTGCTGCTTCATGGACGTCCGCGCAGCATTCGATTTAGTGGACCGAGAGAGGCTGTGGGAGATGTTGATTAAGCATGGGCGGAAAATCCGTTCCGCTCGCGGATTTTGCGGATTTTCGGGAAATTCGCAATCCGCGAGATTCGCGAATCTCCCGCAAAATCCGCAAATCCGCGAGCAGCGGATTTTGCTCGCACTGCTCGCACTGTTCGCGTGAGTTCGCGCCCCGCGAATAAGTGCAAAATTGCAGAAATACGATTTTAGCAAAACTGAAAGTAACTACTTACCAGGTTCAAAAGTTCAGGCTCATCATTAGTAGCCATTTCCTGTAGTGCCTCCTGAGGGGCCCCTCCAGAGTTCAGTTGCCAGTTGAAACTATTATGTGACCCTGCTCTGAACCTCAGAATAGTTACACATATGCCACAAAGGTCCTGAATTACAGCTAAGGGAGACAAGCAGGAGCCAGGCTGGAAGTTAAAATCCATTAATCAGCCCCTAATTCATTATTGTCAGTTGGGGCAGGGCAGGTGTTGCAACTAATTTTGCAACAATGAAAGCACTTAGCAAGTGCAAAAGATCACTAATCAGGGCGCACTAAGGAAGCAGGTGCCAGCTAAAAAAATATTCTGTGACACATTAATCAGCCCCAAATTAATTCAGGTCACTTGAGGCAGGGAAGGTGTGCTTTGCTTTGCCGAAAATAATGTACACTGGACAACCAGAGGGTGTGGTGATGAAACAGAGGGTGGCATGGGTGGGCCAGAGGGTGGCATGAGTAGTCAGAGAGTGGCAGTGGTGACAGAGAGTGGCAGTGATGAAGAAGAGTGTCCCAAACAGGCTGGACACGTAGAAACAACAAGTTCGCAAAACTTGCGACCCGACAGGTAAGTTCGCAAATTGCGAAATTGTAAAAACCCTCGCGAACTGGCAGAAACACGGGCGAACACACAAAAAAAAAAAATCCGCAAATTCGCGGGAATTCGCGGAATTCGCGGATTTTGCGGATTGCGAATCCGCAAATCCGCAAAATTCGCGGATTGCCAATCCGCAAAATCCGCTCATGCTTAATGTTGATTGGTTATGAAATACAAAGAGATTTACTAAGCATGATACAAGTACTCCGTACTTCCAACTGGGCGCAAGTAATTCTAGATACAGAGGGGAGCCTGTCTGAATCAAGCATTTACAATGCAATAGGTCTCGGGTTAATTAAGTTTGAGCTATTGGCATTGCTAAATATTGCAACACCAACTGCAACAAAAGTCTAAATTGTAGGCCAAAAAAATGTGTATTTATTTTTGTAGCAAGGGTGGCATGATGTGCTTTAGATGAATATGTTTAAAAGTAAAGTGCGCCATACTGTGATTGCTGTGAAGTGACGGACAGTGGTGTGTGCCTGGTGAAAGTGTGCACTGACGGCTGGAGGAGTGTGCCTGCTGAAAACGTGCACCGCCTACAGCACCACTCAACCCCCAACGCCTATATCAGCACTCAATCCCTACCGCGTACAGCACCGCTCAACTCCCAACGCCTACAGCACCACTCAATCCCCACCGCGTACAGCACCACTCAACCCGCAACGTTTACATCACCACTCAAACGGCAACGCCTACAGCACCACTCAATCCCCACCGCGTACAGCACCACTCAACCCGCAATGCCTACAGCACCACTCAATCCCCACTGCGTACAGCACCACTCAACCCGCAATGCCTACATCACCACTCAGCCCGCAATGCCTACAGCACCACTCAATCCCCACCATACAGCACCACTCAATCCCCATCTCGTACAGCACCACTCAACCCGCAACGCCTACATCACCACTCAGTCCGCAACGCCTACATCACCACTCAAACCGCATTGCCTACAGCACCACTCAATTCCCATCGTGTACAGCACATTTCAACCCGCAACGCCTACAGCAGCACTCAGTCCCCACGGCGTACAGCACCACTCAACCCGCAACGCCTACATCACCACTCTAACGGCAATGCCTACAGCACCACTCAACCCGCAATGCCTACATCACCACTCTAACGGCAACACCTTCAGCACCACTCAATTCCCACCGTACAGCACCACTCAATCCCCACCCCGTACAGCACCACTTAACCCACAACGCCTACATCACCACTCAACCCGCAACTCCTACATCACCACTCAACCCTCATTGCCTACAGCACCACTCAATCCCCACCGTGTACAGCACATTTCAACCCGCAATGCCTACAGCAGCACTCAGTCCCCACCGCGTACAGCACCACTCAACCCGCAACGCCTACATCACCACTCTAATGGCAACGCCTACAGCCCCACTCAATCCCCACTGCCTACAGCACCACTCAACCCGCAACGCCTACAGCACCGCTCAACCCGCAACACCTACAGCACCACTCAGCCTACAACGCCTACAGCACCAATCAACCCGCAATGCCTACAGCACCACTCAATCCCCACTGCGTACAGCACCACTCAATCCCTACCACGTACAGCACCACTCAACCCGCAACACCCACATCACCACTCAACCTTCAATGCTTACAGCACCACTCTATCCCCACCGCATACTGCACCACTCAACCCGCAACGCCTACTTCACCACTCAACCTGCAACGCCTACATCACCACTCAACCTGCAACGCTTACTGCACCACTCAATCCCCACTGCATACAGCACCACTCAACCCACAATTCCTACAGTACCACTCAATCCCCACCGGGTACCGCACCACTCAACCTGCAACGCCTACATCACCACTCAACTCCTAACGCCTACATCACCACTCAATCTGCAATGCCTACAGCACCACTCAATACCCACCGTGTACAGCACCACTCAACTCGCAACGCCTACATCGCCACTCAACCCGCAACGCCTACAGCACCACTCAATCCCCACCACGTACAGCACCACTCAACCCACAACGCCTACAGCACCACTCAACCCGCAACACCTACAGCACCACTCAATCCCCACTGCGTACAGCACCACTCAACCCCCAACGCCTTCATCACCACTCAACCCGCAACCCCTACATCACTTCAAATTTTTGGAACAAAACTGCTTCCTTGTTGCTACAGTAGAAGATGTACTTTAATACAATACGCATATGAAGTTGTCCTTTGTCGTGTCTGTGCGGAAGTATATCTACTGTTTCGGATCTGAGAGCTGGGTTCCCTTAAGAGAGAGATCATGTCGCTCTGTGTGTTACTGAAAGTTCACACAGCGGTGCAGTTTTCTGAGCAGGCTGACTGCTTCCACTCCGCCCCCCGCAGCCCCCCTCTCTCTCCCACCCTCCTTTCCTCTTCAGCTTTAGTGTCATGTTGCACAGCTTCCCTGCTGCTGATGCAGTCTTTCACTACAAAACTGCTTTCATAAACCGTGGGTTGACATCTTGGAAACAGGACGAACTTTCCTGCCCGCGTGCTCAGTGCCCTGCCTATCTGTGCACGCGGATTCACGTCTGCTCCCACCCCCTTTTGCTTGAGAGGAAAGCAGAAAACATCAAAGCACATCTTTGTATTTCCCCATAATTTCAGTTCTAAATCGAGTGCTATACAAATATTCAAAACAAAGATAACTTCAATTGAATGTGCGTTACATGCAAAAGATGTACCGGAGAAGGAACACGCGTGGTGATATTAGTGCAATCTCACACCCCTGGACTCATGCACTCAAATATGCTTGTGACAGTTCCTGAATTAAAGCAAAAGATGAATGGAGCCCAAATGTTCTCTGTTATCTCCCAAACTCTCTCCTTATCACTTCCTGTCACATTTATCGAAAATCATCACAATTCGTTAACTCTACTAATTCGTGACTGATTTTTAACTAGGCCTATTCTATTCTGTAGCGCCGAGAGGGCTGGCTTTCTTATTCATGTGCGCTTTACAGGTATGATATCATGGATGCATGACGTTACAACGCAGGCTATTACAACGCCTGCCTTTACAACGTGGATTTTACATCGCATACCTTTACAACGCATAGCTCTTAGACGTGCTGGAGAGTGAAAAGTTTAATTTTCTATTCCAATTCCAGTCCCCGTGGACACTAGGAAAGTTGTTGGATAGAAAATTAAACTTATTCCCTATCCTAGAGCGCCCCCCAGCGCAATGCGTTGAGATGGTTTGCATTGTAATGACCGCAATGTAACGGTAGTGCGTTGTAAAAGTTTTGTTGTAAAGGGTGTTTACCTGATATCACAGTACTTAAAAATTACATTAAAAAATGCTGAGCTGGAAAACGACGCATAAAACATTTCACAAATATTTTAGAGGTAAACTGCTCATAATTCTACAGGAACAAAAACAGCCACTGGTCCTGCACATAATCGCGCTGTGCGAACCAAAAATGCGTCTAGTCGTCCTCACCAGATGACCTTTAGCAAGCTGTGGCCTAGAGGCACTTCAGATGGGACTCTTTCAGAGTAGAAAACCAGCCCACGAAGTCACCATGCCTGCCCCTCCCCCACTCTCTGCTGAATACACTCTCCCTACTGTACACACATGTCTGGGTTAAACAAGGTAAGACAAAGGAAATGCGTCTAGGCCGTCTCCAGCGGAAATAAATGACAATGTGTTTTGGTTATGTAGCACGTACCAGCTTGTCCAGTCCAGTTCCAAGCATACATAATCTTCGCAGAAGTGTGTGTGTTTGGGGGGGAGGGGTGAGCGCCAAACTGCAGACAACGATTTTGTGACGATCATACTTTTTTCCACTATGCAGCCAGGTATTAGAAGACTGATCTCCCGAATCCAGTTGGCAATATGACCCGTAGACCAGTGTTCTTTTCTGTTCAGGTATAATAAAAGTTGATAAGTGAAGTTGTGCCTGTCCCCTGCAATAAATCTTTGGTTGATAAGTGCCCCACGTAAATAACAAGCGCATTAATAAACTGCATTTGCAGTCGCCAAAAAAACAGTATTGCTCGGTGTTTTTTTTTCTTTTTATATAGCGCAAATTCCACTCGAAGGTAGCAGTTGGAACTTTTTAAATATCCTCATCAATTCAAGGTTTCTTTAAGTGACTTTTTCTCACCGAGCACTTTCTCTGATGATTGGGACTTTGAGACTGTTAATAAAATGATGTCTGATTTAGAAATGTCAGCAAAATTTACAGATCATGATTATTTAGAAGGTTCATCTTATTATGAAGAAAGTTAATGCTTTAATCATTATGGGCACCACTATTTGCATAAATCTGCAAAACATAGAAATGTTTTTACTTATAATCAATGGGAACATTGTCCAACACCACCAAAAGGCAACTCAAACATTTTATGAGAAATGTCCATACTTCTCAGGGTTTAATATCACAGATCCAGAAACGTTTTATTTCAAAAATGTGAATAAGACAGGAATGAAAAATATGTTGACTAATACAAAACAGATATATTCTGCAAAATGTTATGAACAGTTGTCTACATTTGGTTTTGAATTCTGGAAAGATAACATTGAAACAAAAACAATCTGGGGTTCAAAAGATTGGCAAGTACAGGGATTGGAATCATTATTCAGAGCCTGCATGATCCCAGAACAAATAATGTTCCTGAATGACACCATTCAACAAACAACCTGTCTTGGTCAAGCCAAGATAAAAGATTTAAACAACGCGTCTATACCACAGCCTATGCCTGATAGAAATAGCACTACAGATGAGGGGTTAGACGTGTCCCATATTTTACACCAAAACAGAACTAATCCTGATTGGAAAAAATGGTTGATCTGGCCCACAGACACGAATAACTCTCAAGATAGATTCCTGAACAAAAACACAGGGGTTCAAACAGAACAGGCCAGACCCAAGATATTCCCAGAGACAAAATCCAGGGATAATAACAACATACAGTGTAGGAAAACTATGCCTCGAATGGCTACAGAAATCCACACTACCTGAAATTAGGCAACACTTAACTTTACTTAAAGAAGGTGCTGACTTGCGAGATTTCTTCTTGGGACCTCGCAAACAGCGTCAAAAATGTTTCATATAAGCCGGTATATATGCTGCTTACAACGAAGCTTGGAAAGTAACGCAAATTGAAACTGCTGAAAAAATACGAGAAATTGATCATATTAATTTGGAAAAAACACTGTCTGTAGTGGACAATGGTTTAACGACCCTGTCCTCCAGAATTTATTCTTTGGACAGCATTGTATCATCTGCTATTGATATAATAGAACAGGATATGCTAAAGTTACAACATGGCCAGTCCCAATTACATTCTATTGTAGTTAGGCTGGACGTTACAAAATCTACATTCAGGCTACGTGCCTTGGCGTCTAATCAACACAACGTCATTATTTTCTATCTTTAACCTTACAGATAAACAAATCTCTTTGGCACAAAAAGGAGCAGACTATATGGTGCTGAGCATTGAAAAGGCCTGTCATTGAATGGATAATACATGGTACCATAACAATATCAATAACACATTCCAGTTTCAATACTGCCTACAGCATATACCAGCGGGCCTGTATGAAAATTTGGGTAAAGGATACATTGAGTCGACCTGGAATTTACCTTACACTCATAGATGTTGGAGTGGGGGAAACAAAGAAGTATTTCTTAGTGGAAAAAATTGTGAAAAGTCACTAAGTGGTACACTTCTGTGTCAAGAAATTAATTTACATGGAGCCTGTGAGGGTTCATCTAATGATCTTTCTTGCCACTTGCACGGCACCCCAGCCACACAAATAGAACCTGTTTTCAGGCAGCTTTCCAACGGTAGCTACTTTATGTTAAGTGACCACAGCTGTTGTGGCATGTTGCCAGGAACGGCCTATCTCGTCAGTGTTACATCCAGGGTCACTTGTTGTATGCAAGTATTGTATCCAAACAGCAAGCCAGACAATGAGGCAACGATTTGGCCTTCATTGAATATATCTTCTATTCGAATTGAAACATTAAGCAGAATGAAAGCCATTCTTTTACAAAAAACTGTGCCTTTGACCTTGTCTAGAGAAACGTATGATCTGCAAGTTGCAAGGACCTCAGCAGAGATACATACATTATTATCAACAAACTGCCCCGTACATTTCGTAGAAATGTTAGGTCAAATTTTAAACATGTCAGATACCAGTGGCATCGCACATGTATTTAAGACACTTTTTTCAGGACTGTTATCACCCTTTGAAGCAGTCCTGAGCAATTTCCCGAATTTCGTGCACTCTGTGTTCGGCGGTCTGCCTCTCATTTTGGGATTCGTAGCAGGAATTCTATTTTTATTTTTTCTGCTCCAATATAGCAAGTCCAGTCACCAGCGATACCCAGATTACCATGGAACAAACGATTCACGCAATGCGGTACCGAAATAAGATAACACAGGTTTTCGGCTTGGCTCGTCTAAGAGATCTGAATATCACATGGTTTCTATCATTCAGACCAATCTGGCAAGATTGCATCTTACCTGTTCTACGATGCCTGCTCTGTGGAGAAGAATGCGTGTTAGACATCTGTCTCTCACTCCCATCAGCAGTACCTATGGATGTCGATACTTTGCTTGGTTCGGTACCGGCTCATGCAACCTGTTGTCCCCAGCGGCTACCAATTCTGATGACGGCATTCGTTGAGACCCCACCATTACGACTAGGTGGCGGTGAGGTACGAGATGAAAGCGGCACACAGGTACAACCTTCTGTGAACATTGCTGATCCAGATAACGCTGACGGTAATGCATCTCAAATATGCACTATTTTTACTTTTTCGGAAATGGCCCAACTTTCACCTACTGTGGTAGACAAATTCTTTGCCAGCCTATATGAGTCAATGTTTTCTCCTAACAACGAGAATAACTCTTGAGAAACAAGCACACAGCGTTCCCTGAACTTTGATTTCGGCCTTCAGTTTTGATAAACAGAACTTAAAAAAAAATTTGAACAATTTTTTACTACAAAGAAATTTCTCATTTCCAAAATATTTACTTTTTTTGGCACAGAGTAATCTGCTTAATGTAGAACTATTCTTAGAGAACAAGATTTCTATTTTTGAAACCTAGAGACAATATTTGAACTTAGCCTCTTGCACATGTACAGTCTTATATAATTCTGTGATGAAATGGTCTCGACCTTCTCTTCTGTATTAAGAGCCATTTCATGAATGTAATTTCGTGAATCATTCAGTCAGCATTTCAAATACAACACTATATGCATTGTTTGAATGATACCACTGCTTAGAGAGCGTACAGTCCAATACTCATTTTTCCTGTACAAACCATTTCATATGCATTTTTTTGTATTTTTGGGGTGGGATTGTAAAGACATTCTTAGGAATGTTATAACTGCTTAGTATTTAGGAAAGATGGACATCCTACGCGGAGTGGGTGTTGTGAACGTATCTAGGGCTCTAGTGTAATTTTCCCGATTCATGCTCTTATATAGGTATAACTTATCATATCCTTATATAGGCATAAGAATCATAACCATATTTAGACAGAACCAATGCCGTCCGAATATGGCATGGCTACTTCCACTAAGCTCCTAGAGTACAACGAGTTCTTGAAGACAACCAGCCTTCAGCAGTACGGGAATTCCCCCTGCTTCAGTATTGATTTATCTCAGAACTCCTGGAGCGTGTAAAGAACTTAGAGTTCTTAGTGACGTTATTATGTCCACCCTTACGTCAATCTCGGCACCTTCCAGGTGTAAATATACCAGCATCTGCCGTAGCAAACACACAGTGGTTTTGGAGCAGACCGACTAACTACTTGCCCGACGCCCTGCTGTAGAGAGTGCCGAAGGAAGTGCTGATGCACTGAGAGAGACGCTGTCTTTTCTCCTGCCGAGAAATCCAGCTCCAGTGTTTCCCTGCTACCCTTGTGGGTTACTGGGAGATCGATTCCTGAGAGAGAGATACAAGACCTCCTTCATTCTATAACCAAGGTACGGAGCTGATTAGACCCTTAGAGAATTCTTGGATAGATTCTTGGCAGAAACTATTTAACTCAAGCTACACCTCACTTACTTCTTCCCTTGTACTAGACTTAGGTTAGGTACACCGGGGTAGGCATATTTTAGATGCATCAGTTGAGTACTTTTAGTCATTATTTATCATTGTATATATTTTATCTATTTTATGTATCTTATGGCTTAGAAACCATAACATGCTTTTACACTATTATTTCATAAAACTCTTTTTACTGTACACACTTTACTTCATAGCAAGTATTACGATTGTAGCAATTCACTTCTCTTGCATGAGAAAGAAGACTGCTCAATAAATAACCTTTTTATTGAAAACGCCCCTCTCTCTATTTCTCTGCAAAAACCCTGGTGAAACGAAGCATGCACGATTGACTGAATGAAATAGCCATCTATTGTTTCAGCGACTCTGGAGATATATTCCTTATTCTTGGGGAACAAAGTTGTCATGTTATATGGTTGTCAGAAAGTAATCCCTTCTTGTTTATTTGAGAAAGTTTCTAGTTACCTCTGAGCTAGCTGCCATTCACCATTAAGTCTAACATATTCAATAGAGACCTAGTCGACTTCAGTCCTACGTCTAAGCTATTGCTTATGTTATTCCAATGCGCAGAGCCTATTGGGAATATAGGAACTACACTACAACAGTAAGAAACTGACGCATCACCTCCCCTCTCAGAGAAGAACCGATGCATCCCCTGCGCATCAGTAGAGACCCAACGCATCACCGTTCTTGCGTGTAAGGAACCGACGCATCACCTTCCCTGCAAAACTTTTGTTGTATCGCGTTACGCATCCTGAGGTACATTGAACCAAAGTATTGCATTTTATATCTTAAGAGAACTGAGCTATTTCCACTATTCTTGAGTACAGAATTGTGGATTTTTGTTGTTTGTGGTCTTGTGTTAATATACTTATTTTTGTACTACAACATTTGTGGTGTCTATCCGTAGTGTTGTCACTGGGTTACTGTATGTGTTCACAAATGCTTTACACACTGCCTCTGATATAAGCCTGTCTGCTCGTGCCAAGCTCCCAAGGGGGTGAGCAGGGGTTCTTAGGAGCATACCCCCCTACCCTGGCTAGATGCAAGGGTCCCTATTTGGTCAAAGGTACCTACCTCTGCCAACCAGAGACCCCCATATCTAACAGTAAGTTTCTGACCCTGTGAACATTGGGGCACACATCTTTCTTCAAGCAAACCTTTTGCTAGAACCCCACAAGACTACCCAACTCCTGGTTAAATACAGCTGGAAATGTTTTAAACAACTTGTCCCCCATTGTTGTACCCTGATCTACAATCAAAACTTGCTCCTTGCTATTTGGGTCCAACAGAATATAGAAATCTTTCTGATTCGCCAACCTATAATAGGCAGACAGTTTTTAGCTATGTACAGTCTACCATATGACACCCAGTTTTTTAAATGTAAAAATTAGCCCTCTGACCACAGGTTCTCTGTTTTTTCACAGTCATGACCTTCTGGGGCTAGGTCAGATGGAATCAAAATTCACCCATCCTGTCCGCAAACGTATCTCTCCAGATTCTTTCATTGATAACGGTGTAGGGCGAACCAAAACTAGCGAAAATAGTCAACTTCGCCCTGCCAATTGTCATCTTATACTCAGGTTTCCTTTTGCATGTGCTATCATGTATATTCAAAATTAGCTCTCTCCAACGTTGATGACAATATTTAGCCTATCCTCATCCTGCTCTGAACCATTCTGTACTGCCGCCTCCCTTTCATCATGTACACATTTAACACATTTTTTTTTCTTGCACACTTTCGCATGGTGACCCCTGCTTCCACAATTATCACATTTCTGATTAAAAGCAGGGCAACTTTTGCTGTAAGCCGATGTTTTTTCTGTTACATCTATAGAATCTACCTTTTTCACGCAGATTTTTCTTTGTTAATTGGGGTATTATTTTTTATACTAAAACTTTTAAAAAGTCTATTCACAGACATTGTTTCCTTATCATTTTGTTTCTCTAACTTTGCTTTGCTACCTTTTGCAAATCAGCCACACATTCATCAGTAGCCTTCAGTTTTGTCTGCTTGCGCTGAAAATATTTGTACCTACTTATACCAATGTATACATTTGGTTAAAAATTCTTATCTAAATCATTAATAACAGCAATACAAAGGTTCATGTCACTGACTAGAGGCATTTTAGACAGTCGAGAATGCATTTTTAACCCCGTAGGACCCAAAGAATGTAATAGGATCCTTTTCTTTTGTGTGGGAGACATTTCTCCTGCATCTTCAATCGCTTTGTAATTTTTGAAGTATTCACTCCATTCTGTCCACTTCATTGGAGGTTCAGGGTCCTATGACCAGAAGGGCCGAGGCGAACTAATGCTAACATTATGGTGTGCATGTTCCTAATGGACTAGTTCAGTGAGCAAAACACCATCCAACCTTCACAATCAAAATTAAGGGGCAGATTTACAAGCCCCTTGCACCCCTTTTATGCTGCCGTTGCATCACTTTTGTGACGCAGCAGCAGCGCAAAAGATGTGCCATGGTGTGGGGTACTTACAACGTGACACATCTGGGAGATGCGTCACGTTGTAAAGCCCTGCGCCAGAAGGAGGCGTTTCTGCGCAGGGGGGGGCGTTCCAGCGCAGGAACGCCTCCTAAAAGTGGCTGAGTGAAATCTACTTCACGCAGTCACTTTGGGGCCCATGCTGCGTCAAAACCCTGCGCCTGCTTGAAGCAGGCGTAAGGATTGACGCAGCATTAACAAGATAGGGCCCCTCAGAGCCTTGCTGGAGCTGCGTTGCGCTTGCGAGGCGACTCCAGCAATGCGCCGGTTTTATGGCACAGATGCGTCACGCATCTGTGCCGTTTTTGCCCATTGGTGCGCCGCATTGTAAATGCAGCGCATCAATGGTGGCGGAGGCATGGCGCCCAATAAGTGGCGCATCCCTGCTAATATGCAGGGATGCACCACATATTGTAAATCTGCCCTTAAGTCCCTAAAATAATTCACTTACTTGAATGGTTTTATATCCAGTAAAACACACAAATGTATTTTGGCACTTAAGACTTTCACTGTGCGCTTTAAATCATTATAGGAGCGTTCCCTGAGGTTTCTGATACTTTCTAAGCCAAGCAATGGTCAATCCCTGTGACCTTTCATGTCTTAGCACGTAAATGGCTGTCATGCGGGTTGCTGGGCACAACCACACAGCCTTGCGCACAGCTGTGAATGTGTGCCCCAGTGCCTTGCGCACAGTGTGCCCCACACTGTCTTGCGCACAGCACGCACGGAACGGCATGCGCTCCACACAATGCCCTCACCAGATCAAAGAATTTGCCCAGAATGAAAGTTGGTAGCACCTCTCCAGCCATAATTGTGCTGCACCACTCCTGCGCTTCCTGGAAATTGTGTCCAACATGATACTGGCAATAATCTGCACAGAACTCCAACGGCTAAAGCTTTACCTCACTGACAGCTGTGTGGATAAAACTTGGCCATCATTGCCGAATTGTAGTATGTACTCGACACAGGATGATGTGTAGCTACTTAATTGCCAAGGTACATGGTGTAAAACATGTCTGTCTAGTAGCTCGATCTCTGCTCAGCTGTTCCAACATTCCCACACAACAACCGTGGAATTAGAATCTATTTACAACCATAATATACAGAGAGGCGAGTCCTAACATGAGTCTACACACAGTCCCCTTTTGACAAAGGGTAAAGCAATCCCAGAAATCTCTGCACCATCACCCTATCTGTGTCTTTCCATTCTCTTTTTATCAATTCTTGAATGGCTTGAATAATAGGAAAATTCGGAATCGAAGGTCTGAAACCAATCGCTGCTTGTAGAAGCCTGCTCCAAATCCAATGGCAATTGCAGGCTTGTAGGAAAATAGGAACTAATAGCCTTCAATTTCTCCTGTTGAATGTATTTCACTCTCGAGGTGAAGAAACTGTCAGGAACCCCCATCTCTTCCTCCTCATGATCAGGAGAGGTCCAGGAAGATAAAGAGGAAAGAGATGAAACATAAGCTTGTGAGGAAGCAAAAGAAACAGGAGAGTGATGAGGGGAGTTCTCTCTGCCTCTATGACGGTCATAAGCTTCAGACACTGAACAAACCATCTCCTGCAATTTATTTGCAGTCACATGGGAAGAGCAAGACCTGGCTTGAGAACGGCATCTAACCCATGTAGAAGATCTTCCACCAGGAGATAAGGGAAGGGAAAGACCGTGGGGCATATTACCAATCGCTATTGCTTGGTTAGAGACAAAAATTTACCTCTGAGCTGCGGCGGTTTTTACCGCAAATAAACCTTGGTATTACCAAGGTTTATCGCAAATGCGATAAAAATCGCCGCAATGCATGAATATCGCTGAAAAGTCAGCGATATTTATGCATTACCGAGCTAATGCTCTTAGACATGTTATCCACCTCCCATTGGATAACATGGCTAAGAACTGCTCAGGGCAGGTGTTAGCTTTTGGAGATATTCGCGCTTAGCGCGAATATCTCCAAAAGTTGGTAATAGGAGATAGCGATGTTAGCGACTGTTTCCAGTCGCTAACATCTTGGCACGCCCACTTTGCATGTCATTAGTGATAAATATCACTGACATGCAAAGTGGGGCCCAAGATGGTCGCTAGCTCCTACTAGCTGTCGCTAACTGGTGTTAGCGACAGCTAGGTAATAGGGAGATAATTTTATCTCCGCTTTCTTGGCTTTTAAAGCCAAAAAAGCAGAGATAAACCCCCTTGATAATATGCCCCCGTGTCTCTTCTGAGAATGCTTTCCCATTGTGCACACAGAAAGCAAAAAAAATGACACTCAATGACAAGGACTCAATGTGGCCTTAAATAGTGAGAAAGGGTCCTTAGATTTAAGAGCAAAAGAACGCCCAAGGTAAATATCCTTAAAACAGACACAGTAAAAAAAGATGGATATACTGGCACTTTAAAATGGCCTCACATATTTTTCCCTTTTAACTGCTATTATTATTATTTTTTCAGGCAGAAAGCAGCCACCACAATAAAATCTAAGAACCAGACACAGAATCAGAGTCAAACAGTTTAGCCTTAGCACAAACCCGATGGTAACAAAAGAACCTTATTGGGATCCTAAAGTTACTCTGATCGGGCCTATTGCACCGATCTCTCTCTCAGCAACAAAAGACAAGCTCACATCCTGTAAATGTCCAGCGAGCGTAACTGAGCCAAAACGTACTCGATAATCCAAACATCAAGCACTCTCACCTGAAGATACCCACTCCAATTGATTGCGGGCCCCCAGCACTGCAGCAGAAATCTGGGATTTTTCCAGAGTCCTAAAAGGTGCAAAAAACTGCACTCGTCCAAGCAGCCGAAGGGTGCTGCAGACGTGTGCCCCTGGCAACACCTCAAACAGAGAAGAAAATGAACCCCAAAAAATATTCCCTCCCCACAAGGATCGGAAGATCTAAACAAAAAGTGAAAAAAGTTATTAGGAGTTCCCAAGCAACTACCTAACATTTGCAAGATTTTAGAAATCAGGCTTACACCCAAAAAAAAAACCAGGAAGCGCTCCTGTAGGAGGAGGGTATTTTAGGATATTTGAGGCACTACTACAGTTGTTTTAATGGAAAGATAAAAAAAAGGTTTGGATTGTGGGAACAATGAGTGCACTGGGCAATCCTCATACTGTAAGGGATGTGATGAGGAAGAAGATGCGGATGTACTATATCATCAAAAACCATTAAAAATTGACAAAACAATTATTGAAGTGGAATTATGGTTTCCCCTGCTCTTAATAGCCAGGTGGGCTAATGCATCCACTTCAGTGATCCGTTTTTGATCTCCTTGTCAGTTTAAAATCCAAACATGTCCCATTATCCTTCTTAAAATGAACACCATTTAGCTGGGTGACAATGAACATCTGTTATTCATCACCAGCACGTCCTAACGGTTAAACATGCATTTTACAAATTCACATGCATGTTACAGCATCAAAATTTATGTTTAAAAAGTCTCAGAAATTACGTGTAAAAACACGGTCAAAAAGCAGTTATTCATTCAACATATCTATAACCTTACAATACAAACCAGAGCTTCCCCACCAAATGCGCTGCTTATGACCTCAACATAGTTATACCAATAAAAAAAGGTAATTTTGCCAGCAATGCCATCAATGTCATTTGTGATGGTACTTGTCACATCATGGACAGTGCATCTGAAACATAGCCAGAGAGTAATTTTTGCCAACCCTGTAATATACCTATGTGTATTGTTAAACAAATATGCTGTTCATCTGCTAATTCAGTTACCACAATAGCTTGTGGCAGATGCATTAGCGGTTCTCACATACGGGTAAAAAAACTGATGTCCACACAGTGTCTGAGTGGATGCAACATACTCTATTTTTGTAAAAATTGAATTATGTACCTCAGGCTGCTTTTCTTTGCTAGACCTTAAATTTACAAATGAGAACACAAGATTATCATTCCCCAGGAAAACCTATCCCAAAGAACATATTTTAGCCAGCTCCTATACTGGCCTACATACAGTTTTAATTTCATTTAACTGTAAAACAGATAATACATTTACTTAATAGCAATGTATCACTGAACCTCAATACCGATAGAACTAGTCACGATGAATCAGAAAATAAATATTTGCTTCCTACTTTGGTGTTGGGTTGATTTAACCTATGCTTATGAGAAAACTGCTCAGTCCAGAAAATGTGACATAGCCATATCTAATGTTGAATTATTATCATTCTGAATTACTAGAGGCCTCATTTCTACAAAAGAACTGGTATAAGGGAGGTTAACCTCTCCGACTCCCCTACCCTAGACAACTATTTACATAGTAGAACTTTTGATGACGCACATTCCAAGCACATTCATCTCATCAACCATTCAGTAGAGCTTGTTGGTTCTTCTGTTCATGGTATTTATACTTAAAGAGGGGTTTCAGATGGCTATGGAACTATAAAAGTCACATCCACAAAAGAGTAAGAGAACTACAGTTCTGAAAACTCACTTTTGCAGTTACTAGAGCCCTAAAGATATCAAAACAGGTGTGAATGTACTCCAGCATACACTTGGAGCACATTGAGCACCACACATGGCCAACCATTGGGGCTGCAATTTTTGTTTTAAAGTTTTTTAATTAAATATATACTTTCTAAATTTACTAAATATTAAATACAAATAAAAACTGTAATTATGGTATTTTTAATTTTAGTATATATACATTTAGGTAATATGTTTTTATTCTTTTATTATTTAAAACACACTTAATTTCAAGAGTTAATGTGCTGTAAAATGTTATTTTATTATTTCCAGGATAATAATTATGATTTATAATAATTAACATTTATATTACACATACAAATATTTGTATTCCTTAAAAAAAATCATAAACGTTATTAAAATTTCCCACAGGAAAGTATATTTAGCTGATAAAACATAGATTGCAAAACAGTCCTCTCCAGATCTTCACCTTACATGGCTTAATATTTACTTACGATTTCCAGTGGCTCTAAAAATCGCAGGAGCAAAGATATTTTTCTTTTGGAAATCCATACCTTTAGAACTCCTCATACATTGTTTTAATCATTATATGGATCTGCCCTCCTCCTCTGAAACACGTTTCTTGTGGAAGTAAGAATCAATCCTACTCTGCAGTCCCTTTGCTGTCTACTAAAGATTCACTTTTTAAACTATATCTGTCATCTTCACTCTGATGTAAAGTAACCGTTGTAGTGTAGACATACTTAAAATCTTTTATAACCTATTCTAGTTCCTGTGTATTAACATTGCTTCTCCTCAACTCCTAACTGCTCTCCCCCTTGTTCAATCACACTTGTCACCTCTTAGTTGCCACTGAGTAAATTGCAGTTTATTTTTTTCTTTAATAGTTTATTGTCAGACTTTTCTTGCTATTACTGTTACTAAACCCATCTATACATCTAGGCAGCCATGTGCTATATAAGACATTTAAATAAATATAAAAAAGAAATATCTATCTTAGTCTCATAGTTCTCTGCTCTGGTGGTGGACATCTGCCAACTAGGGGGCATGCAAAACACATTTGTAAATTGACTTGTCTAGTCCAAAGACATATCCAACTAAATTCAAAAAGAATGTATAACTGTCCCTCCGTCTTTAATCTTGCTCAAGTGTGTCACAAAATAAAATATATGACAGAGAGCATATCAATCCCAGGAGAAAAGGGTGACACAAGCAGAAAAACAGGAAAACATATATTCAAGAAACCGAGCCAACCGAAAAGGGATAGTAAACTGAAGTGCAAACAAATGTAGGGAAAACATGAGGAAGGAACATTTACAGAAATTCTGTGTTCACCATCAACAACAAAACGTGTTAACCAGAGGAGAACTGTAACTAATATGTGGCAGATAAAGAATGTTAAACCAGGAAAGTGACTTGCACAAAAAAATGACTGTTAGCAAACAATATAAAAGGGACTTCAGATTGAATGCACGTTGAGGCATACAGAGTTGGAGACAGCCTTAACATTGGTCTCGGGATAACAGGAGTATGGGTCAGAAGAATAGGGATACTATTACACAAATGAAAACAACTAATTAACTTGACTCATACTTTTAAAATAATGTCCAAAATATATAATTGCAGTACCAGACAGATAGAGAAAACAGTTGAACCAGTCAAAATTACAAGAAAAAAAATTACATAAACGTGGTAACTGATAAAACATCATTGTGCAAGAAATGAGTTGTCTGATTATAGGGGGTGGGTAACCCAATAAACCCTTGCGGGCTTGGGCAATCGTAGTGTTAATGGGAAAAATGCCTGCAAGGGATTTTTTAGAAGTGCAAGTTTATGCAGTGTAACACAGTCTCTATTGTTGAGACTTGGAGGCTGAATGAATCAGATACTTTTCTTGTTGTTTTATTAGCTGTTTCAAAACTCTATAGAAACTACCACACTAGCCCCATAGAAGTTGAACAGTTGAGATAATTTTCAACACTCAATGTGGTATTGTTCACCAAATGAATCTTAAGAAAACCATGTAAAGCAACACGAACAAATATGTTTTTCATAGAAAAATTATTATTTATATTTTTGCATTCAAATGTAAGGGTACATAATCAAAGGTAATTGCATGTAAATCTTAGGTACGTGGAAAAAACAAAACAATCCATTGGTACATAAGAAAACAATCCAGTCTTGAACAAATATGTATAAAATTGACTTCTTTTAGTAATAAAATAGAAAGTCAAACAATAGAATGAAGACTTGGACTGGTGTGTCGACGTTTCGGTCACACAGGTAGTATCCAAAGACCATCATCAGGACAATAAATTTTATGCAATGTAGATGTCCCTTATAGTAAAAATAAGAAAAAGCTATGAATGATGAGGGCTGCAACTCAGCCTGATGGAGAATGTTCGATGTCAAGAGTTCATAGCCTGGAGGGACCGCCAAATCTCGCCTGTGGTAATATTCAAACAGGTAGTGTCCTTATCGTCAGTTTCAAGGTTCAAATGTTCAAATGAAATTAAAAACCGGCGTGGCGTACACATGGGATCCTCAGCGTCAGAGCGGTCCCTCCAGGCTATGAACTCTTGACATTGAACATTCTCCATCAGGCTGAGTTGCAGCCCTCATCATTCATAGCTTTTTCTTATTTTTACTATAAGGGACATCTACATTGCATAAAATTTATTGTCCTGGTGATGGTCTTTGGATACTACCTGTGAGACCGAAACGTCGACACACCAGTCCAAGTCTTCATTCTATTGTTTGACTTTTTTATTTTATTACTAAAAGAAGTCAATTTTATACATATTACATATACTTTTCTGCTTTCTTCAAACAAAAGAACGACACTATAAGAAGTGATCTCCTCAAGGATGTAAGTCGATACTCCGGCTCCATAGGCATAACTAACACTCAACCTAAAAACAACGCTTCATGGTCGTCCTTCGACACCTATTCTGAAGTATCAATTCACAAGCTGCTTGTCACTTTGAAACCCGCCAATCACCACACAGACCCCCTACCTGCCAATTCTGTTAAAGTCCTCACCCCCCTGCTCCTCCCACTCTGGACTAAAATCATCAACTGTTCCTTGCAACAAGGGCTCATCCCAGACTCCCTCAAGATTGGGCAAGTCACGCCTATACTCAAGAAACCCACAGCTGACCCGACCGACCTAAACAACTATCGTCCTTTCACCAATATCCCCACTCTGGCAAAACTGTTAGAAAAATGCGTACAACTCCAACTGACAAAACACATTGAGCAGTATGAGCTCCTCAACTCTCACCAATCAGGATTCAGAGCAAAACATAGCACGGAAACGGCCATGACACACATAATTGATGACGCCCTCCAAATCCTTGATCACAATGAGTCCTGCCTCCTCATACTTCTTGACCTCTCCTCAGCATTTGATACGGTCAAACACGAGAAACTACTGGAGCTCCTATACACCAGAATGGGCATATCTGGGACTGTTCTCAAATGGTTCACATCCTTTCTGCACAACCGATCTCAGAAGTTCAAGATCAACAACGCTCTGTCCACGCCTGTGCCAGTAACACTAGGCGTCCCACAAGGTTCCTCCCTATCCCCCACACTGTTCAACCTCGTCATGGAACCACTCACCACCTTGCTTCAATCTTCAAAGGTACACTTCCATATGTACGCCGATGACACTCAGCTCTACCTCAAGCTTCAATCCCCTGAAGACATCAAACTGTTGAATACCACACTAAGAAAGACCCAAGCTTGGCTGGCCGACAATCACCTCAAACTAAATGCTTTGAAAACTGAGTTCCTTCTGATCTCTCCTCCCACGAAAAAGGCCATCACCCAAACATGGCTCAATCATCTAACCGCACTCAATGTCCAGCCCACCATCGTGGACTCCGCGAAATCCCTTGGCATCACACTGGACTGCAATCTCGACATGCAGCAACATATTAGCAAAGCAACTAAAGGAGCCAACTTCCAAATTAACACGCTGAGAAAACTCAAACCCTTTCTTCCACCCAAGGACTTCCAAACTGTTGTTCAAGCCTTAGTCATTCCTCGGATAGACTACGGTATTGCGGCTCTCAGCGGGCTCCCCCTTACAACAACGGCTCCCCTAAGAGCCTCCCTGAACGCGGCCGCGAGACTCATCACTGGATCAAGAAAACACTCGCACATATCCCCTGACTTAAAATCCCTAAACTGGCTGCCTATTGAAGCCAGAATTCAGCTGAAAATTGCCTGTATGGCGCACTCGGCCATACACCACAAGTCACCCAACTACCTCTCTCAAAAGCTGACCATTTCAGGAGGCTCAAGATCCAACAGAAGCACAAAAACGCTCCTCCTGAAACCACGGAGATTCCGGAAGGAAAAAACATACAAACGTTCCTTCTCAAGAATGGCGCCCAGGATCTGGAATGCACTCCCGCCAGAACCTAGGCTTATCCCTTCCACTGCACTCTTCAAGAAAGAGGTGAAGGCCATCCTTCAGGCTAAATTCACCTGAATACTATTGATACTGGAACAATGACAATACATGGCTCCTACATTATCGGCCTTCTGATTGCTTACCTATGCGAATCTCTTTTTGACTGATCTCCGATCTAAATCATCGCACGGATGCTATATTATTGGTTGCCAACTCGGCTATTGGGTTGTACACTATGATTTGAGTGCCTCACTAACTTGAAACGCCCCCATTACTGACTACTACTCTGCTTTTACACTGCGTTTACTCACCCTAAGGGGTGCTATAATTGTACCCGATTAGACATTGTACTGCTTCAATATTAATGTTTCTTGATTGTTATTAGTCTGCATACTCTTGTGTGATTGTCACCCTATTTTGCAACTCACTGACTACTGAATTTTATATTGTTTCAAGAGTTTTGTTTACCCTACCTACTGTGTCTGTAAAGCGCTCTGATATCTGCAAAGATCTTGTTCGCGCTATATAAAACTTTAAATAAATAAATAAATAAATGTGTTCAGGACTGGATTGTTTTCTTATGTACCAAGGGATTGTATTGTTTTTTCCACATATCTAAGATTTACATGCAATTACCTTTGATTATGTACCCTTACATTTGAATGCAAAAATATAAATAATAATTTTTCTATGAAAAACATATTTGTTCGTGTTGCTTTACATCGTTTTCTTAAGATTCATTTGGTGAACAATACCACATTGAGTGTTGAAAATTATCTCAACTGTTCAACTTCTATGGGGCTAGTGTGGTAGTTTCTATAGAGTTTTGAAACAGCTAATAAAACAACAAGAAAGGTATCTGATTCATTCAGCCTCCAAGTCTCAACAATAGAGACTGTGTTACACTGCATAAACTTGCACTGCTAAAAAGTCCCTTGCAGGCATTTTTCCCATTAACAGAAATGAGTTGTAGCAGCATGAAGAAACTCACAAATAAGCTATGATTTTGGAGGTCTTAGTTCTAATTAATTTTATGACAAGTCAGGAGGCTGGCATTATGCATGTTTCAAAGTTCTATGTTGGAAGCTTTTAAAGGTGCTGCTCAGAAGGAGTGAATAAAAGATGTATGCATTATACTACCAGCCTTTGTCTTTAATACAATCTTGAATCTTTATTTAGTTAACCTTTAAAAATCACTATTACCCTGTCTTCAGCCGGAAAATCAAAATTAAAACATGGCATTCACTTCTTTATTTGCTGCTTTATATAATTAGGGCCAGCAAAGACTCAAAGTCTGTGTGATTTGCAGCGATACATAGGTGTAAGAGTCATCAGGATCAAAACTATACTTTTGGTTAAAACAATTGTGGTGAAGAATAATAAAGTAGTTAGCAACAAAAAGATGGATATGCCTATGTACAATTGTAATAAATGATGCAGACAATATATAAGCCAGATAGATGATTAAAAACATCAACAGATGTAGCACCCAAGTCATGAAAATAGTTAAAGGTGGTAATGGTGTTGAAAGAGATCTTTCACTTTATTTCTGATCACTTTGAATGATGATCAAGTTATGATAGTGGGTGATGGAGTTCCATACTTTAAGTTGGACGTTGTCTGAGATCTGAAGGGAACAGGATTCACCTGAGATGGTCATTTTCTGAGCCAAGTATTGTGAGGTAACAGAGTGTAAAATTAGATGCCCTATACAACGATCTTAAATATTTTCCTGGTTTCAATAAAAGCAACTCGAAAGTTCCACGAAGAGCGAGATGTGGTCAAACATTTTGATTTCTGATCCAAGCCTTGCAGTTATATGAAGGACAGCCTTCAAGTGAAGTTTGAGGAGTGTATTCCCATGGTTAATCCTAAACAGCACTAGGGGCTCACGATTCATTAGAAGTTACTTGTAATCTCCAATGGTCCTATAAAGGGGAGTTACCTGGCCTTTTCGGATAATGATTAACGCAGAAAAACCACAGACCCCACTCAGGTTCCCCCAGGGACCACAATTTTTCAAGCCAATCAAACTTTTCATGCAAAATTTCAATGGAGAATGTTAAATGATTCTTAGCTAGGAGGACTTACGCAGTAAATATGGCTTCACCCATTTTCTCCATGATTTAGGGACTAACAGGGTCGAAATTATAATGGCACATTTTTATGGCCCCCACAATTGGCAGGAACAAAACAGTACTTTGGTCCCATTATCAGCAACCTGTTAATGAGGCCCTGGGTGCCTTCGGTAAAGGCAAATACATTTATATGAGCAAAGAAGTACAGATTTCTCAATAGGAATCTCATAGATTAAACTCAATCAATAATGGAGGGCATGATGTGACAAATGTTGAGTGCACTGAGCCAAATTAATCTAGGAGAAGGCCGTTTAGCGGCAATGCTCGGAAAGTACTCACTTTTACAGGGTCCACTTTAAGATGATGGATAGACTTCCAGGACTAGATGCTTATGAGTATCAGAATAGAAGAAGTGATGCCTTCCGAAAAAAAGACTTTCAGATACAGGTTTGTGTCATCAGAGAATTTATGGTAGGAGTTGTTGGAAAGCATCTAAAGTGAACCTAGTGGGTCTCTGAACAGGTTAAAGAGTGACAGGGATAGGATAGAACCATGTGAAATACCCTTGTGAAGCGAACTTGGAATCAAATTCTGTGTGACAATAACAAATAGTTTTTTGGATACAGTTGTTAGCTTAGTCAATTTCTAATCTGAACAATGCTGATTTAGTCTCAAACATTTTTGCAGTATTTTAGTTCACTCCATACTAGTTAATGATTCTTGTGGATGGGATTTTGTCATCCAATTTGTTTAATAGCTCTGAGAGATTTCCTCTCTTTGTCTATTTTTTGTCTCTTCTATTTTAGTGGTGCAGGTTCAACAATGGCCACAGTTTAAGCCTCTTTCTAGTGGCTCATAACCGAGTATACCTTAGGCTCAACTGGTATATTTTGGAGGTGTGATGGTATATAGTATGCAAGAGTAAATTAGTAAAAATCCATCAAACCTCTGACCCATTTGGTCTTTTTGGTTGAAAAGTGATCACAGTTTTGGAAACAAGAAGAGAAAAGGGATCAGAAAGTGATCTAATTAATCAACTGAGATCACAGTCTCATGGTTCATAATGTCATCCTTGGTAACTAAACAAATCTAGGGTAGTACCACTAATGTGTGGAAGAAGAACACAGTTGTAGAAGGTCATGGTTTATTAATAAGAGGGATAATTGTCATAAACGCCTCCCCGCAGACTGAAGCCCATCAGGAAATTGTTACTTGAGGAGGAACTCAATGTTTCCTCAAAGTGTTTCATCAATTGTTCATAAAATAGAAGAATGCACCTGCCACTGAGAGATTTCAGATGATGGGTATTTGTTCTTGTTTAAAAGATTTTCATTGAATGGGGTCTCTCTGAATGATCACCAGATCTCATCCAATTTTACTTTTGCTGTTAAGGTTTAATATTGAAAAGTTCAGGCGGATGAGGAGGATGTACCATGTTACAACGCATACCATTACAACTACCTACCATTACAACGCGACCATTACAACGCATATCATTACAACGCATAGCGCTTAGAGGTGCTGGATAGTGGTAAGTATAATTTACTATTCCAACTCCAGTCCCCGTGGACACTAGGGAAGGTGTTGGATAGTAAATTAAACTTATTCCCTATCCTAGAGCGCCCCCCAGCGCAATGCGTTGTAATGGTATGCGTTGTAAAAGTTGCGTTGTAATGGTAGGTAGTTGTAAAAGTTGCGTTGTAACAGGTGTATACCGGATGAGGAGGTCTATTACTAGCAGTAGGAGTCGCTCATCCAGGTTTCACTTAAGGTTATGCTTACCAGTGAAGATCATGTCTCTATCAATTGGTTAAAAGGCAGTTGAGACACTTTTTGTATAGCTAAAACTTGCAGGTGGGCACAGAGCCCCATTTAAAAGAAACACATTTTACACATTTATGGGCACAGGGAGATTAAATGAACTTCCCAGAATCAAAGTATGTTGAGCCAAGGCCAATATTTGAACCAGTTCTAAGGTCAGCTGTTCTAGCTGCTAGGCCACTTCTCCTTTAGAATGGGATCCTTTGTTGATAAAATTGGGCTCTAGGCGTTTCGGTGTTCATGATTATCACTATATATATGAAGTTTGCAAGGGTGACTTCAAAGTAGGTGAGGTTAAAAATCTAGTAGCAGTTCATTGATATTATTACTGTATAGAGTGTGAGAATTTGTGTTTCTGGGGCTCTTTGGTAGTTTGTGGAGCGGAGAGATATAGCAGTAACATTAAATGTGTGAATTAACAATCTTCTGAAGTGCAGTAAAGTGGTTTTCATATATTTGAGGTCTGAAGTGAAAATCCTAATTTCTTAGAGGAGGACGCCAATTTTATCTGTCTAAGAAAGAATTGAAGACAAGGACATCGTGAAAGTAGTCAACCTTGTTAAAGCAGTGAGAGCTCATCGTATAAGGCAGGGGAAGACGGACAATATTTAAGAGAGACGGAGTGGTCTTCAAGAGCGCAGGACAAAGGAGAGTGGGAGATGTACAGCATGGATTTATATTAATGTATTTGCGAGTATGTTTGTAGAAGATGTTGTGTGAATATGAAGTTTGACATTGGATGTGACTGAAGCAGTAGGATGTAGACGGTAGGGGGTTTTCTGATGTTAGATTGCCCTTGAGTGCAGAAGCATTTGAGATTGTGAATGTAAATATTGCTTGGATCACCGTTTCCATAGAAAATGATAATTCATCCTTGTGTGAGAACTAGGGCATAAATTGAACGTTTTTGTCACAAGGTGATTTTGTAATTTTAAAAAACCAGTGAGGAGTTTGAGAAAACTTTGGGTGACCGTGATGTGTCATGTGTTAAAAGCATAGCTTAGCAGTGCTTTGCTTCCCTTTCTTTTTGAAATAATGGTGGACTTTGGCGAATGTATAGGGAGATGGCATAGCGGTGTAATCTATGAAGGCAGATATGTAGAGCGAAACAACGAAAATCATCAGAATAGTCATACGTGCAAAAGGACTAATAGAGAAAAGCTTAGCCAGTAATTTTGGTGGATTGTTTATGGGGTAGGGGTGACAATATACCAACTCCAAAACTGCGTCATTTTGGCATAGTTGAATCATTATAAATTAAGCCAGCAGCAAATTTTACAGAATAAAGCTGAATATTTTGCAAATATGTTTTGACACTGGAATAAGGATATTCTTGCCATGAATTGTATATAAAAGCGACAACTCTTGAATCTTTCATTCCCGGGAATCACATCGTTTGAAAGGGTTGCATAGATGCACATCATGACATTTTCACACATTTTGTAACAAACACACCCAAGCACATGCACACACTTTTACAGATAGAGACATACTGAAATGCATCAACTCAAACTTTGATTTATATAAAGTAACAAGCATTGAAAATGCAATAGGTCTCGCCTTTGGTTAAGTTAAAGCCATTTGCTTTGCTAATGGCATTTTATAGCAAAGCAGATGACTTTCACTTAATAAAAGGCGAGACATATTGCATATTTAATGCTTGTTTCTGTTGAGATGGGTTCCTCTAGTACAGTGATACTCAAAGTAGGGCCCTCCTGACCTTTACATGTGACCCTCCAGGCAACAGCAGCACGGGGCTACTGTTTACTCGAATCTGCAGTAATATTGGAAAGATAATAAATGAACAGCAAGCATTAAGTATCCTGGGCACAATTACGAGGCTCAAGAAAGATACAAAAACTCGGCAACGGTTTGACTGACACAATGTGGATGTTCTTTACAGAGATCTTTGTAGATTGCCTCCTCTTTCGGGATGCACTGAATGCCAAGGTGTAGACCTTGAAAACCCACATGAGGCGCACATTTCCAGCCCAACAACGTGCCTGCTCCCCACTAATGAAGCCTGCAGGCCATCAGCAGTACAGACAGTCTGGGTTATTATTTTTTATGCTAAAACTTTTAAAAAGTCTATTCACAGACATTGTTTCCTTATCATTTTGTTTCTCTAACTTTGCTGTGCTACCTTTTGCAAATCAGCCACACATTCATCAATAGCCTTCAGTATTGTCTGCTTGTGCTGAAAATATTTGTACCTACTTATACCAATGTATACATCGGGCTGTACTATGAGTACCCGTGCTCTATACAGTAATAGTATCAATAAACTGCTACTAGATTTTTAACCTCACCTACTTTGAAGTCACCTTTGTACACTTCATATATAGTGATAATCATGAACACCGAAACGCCTAGAGCCCAATTTTATCAACAAAGGATCCCATTCTAAAGGAGAAGTGGCCTAGCAGCTAGAACAGCTGACCTTAGAACTGGTTCAAATATTGGCCTTGGCTCAACATACTTTGATTCTGGGAAGTTCATTTAATCTCCCTGTGCCCATAAATGTGTAAAATGTGTTTCTTTTAAATGGGGCTCTGTGCCCACCTGCAAGTTTTAGCTATACAAAAAGTGTCTCAACTGCCTTTTAACCAATTGATAGAGACATGATCTTCACTGGTAAGCATAACCTTAAGTGAAACCTGGATGAGCGACTCCTACTGCTAGTAATAGACCTCCTCATCCGCCTGAACTTTTCAATAATAAACCTTGACAGCAAAAGTAAAATTGGATGAGATCTGGTGATCATTCAGAGAGACCCCATTCAATGCAAATCTTTTAAACAAGAACAAATACCCATCATCTGAAATCTCTCAGTGGCAGGTGCATTCTTCTATTTTATGAACAATTGATGAAACACTTTGAGGAAACATTGAGTTCCTCCTCAAGTAACAATTTCCTGATGGGCTTCAGTCTGCGGGGAGGCATTTATGACAATTAACCCTCTTATTAATAAACCATGAACTTCCACAACTGTGTTCTTCTTCCACACATTAGTGGTACTACCCTAGATTTGTTTAGTTACCAAGGATGACATTATGAACCATGAGACTGTGAGCTCAGTTGATTAATTAGATCACTTCCTGATCCCTTTTCTCTTCTTGTTTCCAAAACTGTGATCATTTTTCAACCAAAAAGACCAAATGGGTCAGAGGTTTGATGGATTTTGACTAATTCACTCTTGCATACTATATAACATGGGCACTCACAAACTTTCTCTCGGGGGCCAAATTTACAGTGTGGTTTGTGTCCGAGGGCTGCACTGGTGGGGGCGGGGTCAGTGGGGGGGCGGGGGTAGAGCAACAAAAAAACTGTGACCATGAGGTTGAACACAGGTCCCTGCAGCAGACGCCTTCGTCCACTGAGCTACCAGACCCGGCATACACACCTCTCTCTCTCTCTCTCACTCCCTCTCTCTATCTCCCTCTCTCTGACTCCCTCCCTCTATCTCCCTCTCTCCCTCCCCGGTCTCCCTCTGTCTCAGTCACTCTGACTCCACACTCCCCTTCCCTCACTCCCTTCCTCACTCCCCTTCCCTCACTCCCCTTCCCTCACTCACTTCCATCACTCCCCTTCCCTCACTCCCTTTCCCTCACTCCCCTTTCCTCACTCCCTCACTCCCCTTCCCTCCCTCACTCCCCTCTCTCCCTCACTCCCCTCTCTCCCTCCCCTCACTCCCCTTCCCTCCCTCCCTCACTCCCCTTCCCTCACTCCCTCACTCTCTTCCCTCACTCCCGTCCCTCACTCCCTTCCCTCACTCCCTTCCCTCACTCCCCTTCCCTCACTCCCTCCCTCCCCTCCCTCCCCTTCCTTCACCCCTCCCTCCCTCCCCTTCCCTCACTCCCTTCCCTCACTCCCCTTCCCTCACTCCCTCTCTCTATCTCCCTCTCTCTGACTCCCTCCCTCTATCTCCCTCTCTCCCTCCCCGGTCTCCCTCTGTCTCACTCACTCTGACTGTCTCACTCCCTCTCACTCCCTCTCCTTCCCTATCTCACCTTCATTCTGACTGTCTCACTCCCTCTCCCTCTCTCCTTCCCTCTCCCTTCATCTCCTTCCCTCTCCCTCCCCTTCCTTCTCCCTCCCTCTCCTCCCTCTTCCTCCATCTCCCTTCCCTCTCCATTCCTCTCCTTCCCTCCCTCACTCCCCTTCCCTTCCCCTCACTCCCCTTCCCCCTATTCCCCCTCTCCCTCCCTCACTCCCCTACCCTCACCCTCACTCCCTCCCCTTCCCTCACTCCCCTTCCCTCACTCCCCTTCCCTCATTCCCCTTCACTCACTCGCCTTCCCTCACTCCCGTTCCCTCACTCCCTCCCTCATTCCCCTTCCCTCACTCCCCCTTACCTCACTCCCTTCCCACACTCCCCTTCCCTCACTCCCCTCCCCTTCCCTCACTCCGTCACTCATTCCCCTTCCCTCACTCCCCTCTGCCCTCACTCCCCTCTCTCCCTCACTCCCCTTCCCTCACTCCCTCAATCCCCTTCCCTCACCCCCTCCCTCACCCCCATTCCCTCCCTCCCTCACTCCCCATCCCTCACCCCTCCCTCACTGCCCTTCCCTCCCTCCCTCCCCTTCCTTCACTCCCCTTTCCATCCCTCCCCTTCCCTCCCTCCCTCACTCCCCTTCCCTCACTCCTGTCCCTCACTCCCATCCCTCACTCCCTTCCCTCACTCCCCTTCCCTCACTCCATCACTCCCCTTCCATCACCGCCCTTCCCTCACCCCCTCCCTCACTCCCCTTCCCTCCCTCCCTCACTCCCCTTCCCTCACTCCCTCACTCCCTTCCCTCACTCCCGTCCCTCACTCCCGTCCCTCACTCCCTTCACTCACTCCCCTTCCCTCACTCCCCTTCCCTCACTCCCCTTCCCTTCCCTCACTCCCTCCCACACTCCCCTTCCCTCACTCCCTCCCTCACTCCCCTTCCCTCACTCCCCTTCCTCACTCACTTCCATCACTCCCCTTCCCTCACTCCCTTTCCCTCACTCCCCTTTCCTCACTCCCTCACTCCCCTTCCCTCCCTCACTCCCCTCTCTCCCTCACTCCCCTCTCTCCCTCCCCTCACTCCCCTTCCCTCCCTCCCTCACTCCCCTTCCCTCACTCCCTCACTCTCTTCCCTCACTCCCGTCCCTCACTCCCTTCCCTCACTCCCTTCCCTCACTCCCTCCCCTTCCCTCACTCCCTCCCCTTCCCTCACTCCCTCCCCTTCCCTCATTCCCTCACTCCTTCCCTCACACTTTACCCCACTCCCCTTCCCTCATTCCCCTTCCCTCACACCCTCACTCCCTTCCCTCAGTCCCCTTCCCGCACTCCATTCACTCATTCCCTTCCATCATTCCCTTCCCTCATTCCCCTTCCCTCATTCCCCTTCCCTCACTCCCTTCCCTCACTCCCCTTCCCTCACTCCCTCCTTCCCCTTCCCTCATTCTCCTTCCCTCACTACCTCACTCCCCTTCCCTTACTCCCTCACTTCCCTTCCCTCACTCCCTCACTCTCCTTCCCTCACTCCCTCCCTCATTCCCCTTCCCTCACTCCCCTTCCTCACTCCCTCACTCCCGTCGCTCACTTCCTCCCTCACTCCTCTCTCTCCCTCACTCCCCTTCCCTCACTCCCTCACTTCCCTCCCCTCACTCCCTCCCTCATTCCCCTTCCCTCACTCTCCTTCCGTCTCTCCCCTTCCCTCACTGTGCCTCCCGCACTCCGTCGCCCTCATCCCTCTGTCACCCTCATCCCTCTATCGCCCTCCTCCCTCAGTCTGTCTCCCTTTTTCTGTCTCCATTTCTCTGTCTCCATTTCCCTCCCTCTGTCTCTGTCCCTCTACCTCCCTCTGTCACCCCACCCTGCCTGTGTCACCCGGGCTGAGATAGCCTCTCCAGCCTGCTTTCCCAGCGTGCACAGACACACAGCCCCACCCGAGTATTTCACAGGTCTTCAAAAAGATCATTTGCTTGTGAATGGGGTGTTGCTGTATTTCACACCCTCTCGGCGCCCCTGCAGCTCCACTCTGGCTTCACCGGAATAAATTGCCTGGCCCCCACAGAGCAGCAGAGTGTGTGCAGACAGTCTTAGTAAACACGGGTACTCTGTCTCATGGTCCGCGGGCCGCCACGGAAGGCTTGCCGGGCCGCTGCTGGCCCGCGGGCCGTACTATGAGTACCCGTGCTCTAGGACATCAGCCCAGCTCTAAAGTCTTCCAGGAATCTCATGTTATTAGCAAGCCTACAATGTTTGGCATTCAGATACATATAGAAATCTGAAGGTAAGGAAACTGCACTAAGCCAGCAGCAGAGATAAGTAGAATGAATGGATGTATGTCTGTGACAAATAATTGATTTTGATATTACAGGGTGCATTAATTTAAACTTTTAGGTTACTATGCCCATGTTACTACTACTGAGGAAGAATTTCCTTCAAATGACCTGACAAAAAATATGTTAAATCCGAAGGGAAAATAGCTTTGCCGTTGTTCCTCTGGTATTACAATGTTGTTCACCCTTCTCCACAAATAGAAGGCAAATATACTCAAAATAAAGGATATAGTCAGTCTTAAGTTATTGAACTGTAACCAAAAGCTTTAAATATAAACTAATGGCCATACATTCTTTCATTAGATTAGGTTATTACCTAGTTTGAACACAGAAGAAACTATATGAGATGAACCTCTCTAAGTGACGACAATCAATACTAACATAAAGCTAGTATAAGATTTGGGTAGGTAAGCATTCACAACATAGACAAGAAAAGCATCTTCAAACATAATAGCATATGCATCTTAGAGCTTGCACCACGAAAACATAGAAACAGAGGACAGCTTTGATTAGACAAGTTCACTGGTATGAGCTAACCTGTAAAAAATAAATTGGGCAAAGAAATTAACGTGGACAAATACTAAATAAATACTGTTTGAATTTAGATTTGTCCTGCTTGAATTGTGTTTTAAAACCTTGCTTGAATAAATTGTGTTCCTGAAGAAGGTGCAAGACATTACATTTCCAGCACTGAAATACAGGCTGACTGACCATATTTATAATTGTTCTTTACCACCAGTAACAGGGATTTGTTAAAATGTTTTATTCTTTCGGATGGGAAGTCTTTTTGTATTATTTGCATGCAAATACATTTAATAATGGGCAACTGTTTTAGGAATATTGCCTATTGGATATTTAGATATGTGTGATGCAACAGTGAATTGTTTTACATATTTTCTGGGTTTTAAGATTTTAAAATAAAAAAATGTAATATTATTTCTGATTTTGATGATTAAATATGTAAGAGAACTAATAATAAAAGAAATGAAATGAAATGAAGTATTTATATAGCGCTACATGTACCCGAGGGTGTCCAGGCCCTGCTTCAGACTAGTGGATTTTCAAATATTACGATGGAGTCACCATTAAAAAAGCCCGGGTTTCAGTCCTTCCCTAAATTTAGGCAGGTTGGTTTCTTTTTTCAAAGTTATAGGCAAGGAGTTCCGTAGCTTGGTGGTTGGATGAGTAAAGCTTTTACCTCCCCATTTTACTTTCAGCACCCTGGGAACGATCATATTTCCACAATCCGAGGACCTAAGTGGTCCAGCCGGGATGTAAGGTTTAAAAGATTGTGACAGCTGCCACGGACCAAGGCCATGCCGAGCTTTGAAGGCTATGCATAGGACCTTAAATTGAATACGCTTGGCTATGGGCAGCCAGTGTAGTTGTGTGAGAGCCTTGAAGACCGAGTCATAGCATGTGAACCAAAACAGGACTCTAGCTGCTGCATTCTGAACAGTCTGAAGTTTATGAATGCTGCGGTTACTCACACTAGTGAAAAGGGCATTGCAGTAGTCAAGCTGTTTTTCTTAAATCGAAATGGATAAAAGGAAGCACTTTCTTCAGTATTTTAAGAATGAAGAACCAGGCTGACGTGATGCGGTTGATCTGGGTTTCAAATTGGTATAAAAAAGGACACCAAGATTTTTCTCTCTGTCTGAGGGTACTGGTTTAGGACCCATGTGATCTGGCCAGCAACTATCTGACCATACTGAAGATGAATTCCCAAAGAGCATAACATCAGTTTTTGACACATTTCATTTTAGATAGTTATCTTGCATCCACTTCCCTATATGACCCATACAGTCTTGAAATCGAACTTCAGTATCAGCAGGAGCACTGTTAGTTGACACGATTATCTGCGTGTCATCCGCATATGACACCAAGGTGAATCCATAGCTTTTGATTAATTTGGCCAGAGGGATGACATGCAAATTAAACAAGGTAGGGCTCAAAGATGAGCCCTGGGGGACTCCACAGGGAAGGGAGGAAGCAGGGGAAACAAATTCTCCAAGAGCCACCACTTAAGATCTGTCTGACAGAAAAGAACTTAGCAGGCAGAGTGCTTTGTCCCTGATCCCCAACGATGAGACGGTCAACCAACACATTGTGGAAAGAAATGTAAGAATTGACTTAGAGTCTGTCCACGTTGTGAGCGAATGAATTGTCCAAATGGGAATTTGATACTAAGGGCTTGACTTAAAGTCTGGCAGACCAGAATACTCCGTCACAAATGTGGCGGAAATCCAAGTCGCTGGATTATGAGTCCATTATATCCAATGGCACTTGTAAAACGGGGAGAGGTATCCATCACGTTAGTGACAGAGTAACCCATCCGCCAAACTCTACATCAAGCTCTAGGTCTTCAAGAGTATATATTTACACTCTGAAGGGTGATAACGCTGATCAAGAGCACAAGGATAGGCGCTCATACAGAACCACATTCTCTCAATCTCCATTTGAAATCACTTAGATTCAAACCTTTCTCTCGTAAGTTCTGCACGTCAAGTGCTGGAACAGGGATCAGTCCTTAGACAATATCAGCCTCTTAGGAAATGGTAGCCTCTTCTGGAAACCACACAGCTTTTCCTGGTTGTAACACAGGTTACATAGAACATCCCCTATGGAAAGCAATGCCTGGCAGTACCAGGATAGACAAGCCTAAAAACGTAAGCATCTGCTTGGCAGTCTATCTGACAGAAGGATCATGTTCTTTAAGTGAACAAGGCTCAAACAAAAGGAAGGAAAGGATAATCAGATTTCCTAAAGGTATTCTTGGATCATATGTGGTTGAATGGCCACGACAGCAAGGCAAACCTTAAAAGAAATGTACAATTTGATATCTGCAACTAAACCTAAAAAACAGTAGAAGTATAGAACTAAGGGGCTGATTTAGAGTTCGGTGGAAGTGATACTCTGTTACAAAATTTTTGAATATCCTGTTTGCCATATTATAAGTGCCATGCAATACAGTGTAATTGCAACAGGGTGGCCGGGATATCCGTCATGTTTGTGAGGGAGTATCCCATTTGCCAAACTCTAAATCAAAACACTAAAAGTCCTTATTCATTTCTATATATAATATTAAACTGTATTAAGTAAAATGACACTCAAATGGTTGATTTTTTTATTAAACTGTAATTAAAGAAAATCTGACTACTCCATAACAAACAATGACAGCCTAGGAAAGCTGTAGAACTCTTCAAACTAGGCTGTTCCTGTTTGCTTGTGGTTTGCTTTTACTTGGCTAATATTGCTTGTGGTATGTTTCCCTGTGTGCCTAAGCCATGTGTTTTTTTTTAGTTTTTACCTTTGGAAGAATATGGTGATTCGTGTTTTTCTTTTCCTCTTTAGGTGTCCATTTCCACTTTAGGGGATCAAACTAACTTCTATCCTGTTCTCTCTCTCTCTCTCTCTCTCTCTCTCTCTTTGGCTTAAAAGGGTTTCATCGTGGTGTCTAAGGAAGACCTTCCACATTTTCATTCTGAGCTGGGAAAATCAAAGACAGGAGCAGCTCAAATGCCACATCAGGATATGATGAAGCTGCGACAGAGGGTATTGTGTATGGATTGGACAGTCTGGAAGTCTGATTGAGAGGGATTGGGGAGATTTTATTTGGAATGGCAGGCAGTTAACAAGAAACAGGTAGTTCCGAAAAGAAAGGCAGTAAGAGACTAGTAAATCAATGGAAGGGGGTATGGTCAGCACTGCTTGTTTTTAACAGAGGCTAGACGATTTCATATTTAAAGTGTTGTGTAGATGTTACAGTCAAAGGAAGGAGTGCTTAAAAAGTGGGATCAAAATAGTGCATGAGAGATGATTGTAAAGGGTTTAAAGGGATTTGGGCCTGGAAGGCTGAGTTGTGGCACCTGATGGGTTTGCAGGTTTGACTATCAGAAGTAGATTAACAAAAGATGTGGAAGGAAAGGTGTAGAGGTGGGTACAGCGGGTGAAAGGACTGGATTGCATATCAGGAGGCATGAAAGCCATGAAGAGCTAGCCAGAGAAGTTTCAATTGAGGGGGAAATGAGAATTCATTGAGGGAGGAAACACAAGGAACAGATAAGGGATTGGAAAAGTTCTCATTTTTCATTGTTAGGAGCTATGGTGAGGGATCTCAGGGATTGCTTAAACGATTCAAGTTGCCCATTAGTTAGTTCTATTTTTGCACCACCCATGAAGGTGTTTTTCATTTTAGATGTCGATGAGTGAATAGTGGGCGTAACCCCAGACCGAAGTAAGGAAAGGCTCAGGAGAAGGTATGGGGAGGGTAGTGCAAATTAAATGCAGTTCATAGAATGCCATCCAATGAATTGAATGAGGTGGAGTTTAGCAGGATAGCAATATTGTTATGGTAAGCGGTCACTGAAACTGAAATTCTGTTTAGAGCAATTTAGATCAAAATCTATAAACCTTTTTGGTAATCATAAAAATACCACCAAATCAGACCTATTACTTTAGGACACAACATGTTTAAGTCTGCCTACTTTCTGTGTTGCAAAGCGCGGGCTATATCAGATCTGTCTGTGGGGAGGTAAATTCTGCTTCCTAGACACATTAAGTAGTACTTAGGCATCTAAACACGGTGCATTCATTCATAACAGCTAACATATTTTTCCGTTTATTGTTAAAAAAAATATATAGTGCTATTCATATAGTGCAGACGTTAGCATATGGGCAGTGGGCCACATATACCAACTGAGGTACTGAAGTAGTTAACAGGGGATCCCACTATACGAGCAGAGAAGAACCGATGACAACTACAAAAACAAACGAATAAAGTAACAGGCTTAATCGTGAACATAAAGGTCCATTAATTGTCCGATTTCAGAGGAAATAAAAACAAAATGGGGTTTCAGAGCCTTATGCAAGGAAAGGAAGTTTACATTAAGTCTGATTTCTTTGGAGAGATGATTGCATGCTGTGGGAGCTCGGAATGAGAAAGCGCAGTTGCGAGTTTTTGATTATGTTGTCATGGGAATTCCAAGAAGATGTGTTGGTTTGCCTCTGATGCTTCTCTGTTCTCATGTGGTGTGGCGTTTGCTTCTTAAGTAAGATAAGACAAAAGTGGAGAACTTGTGAGTGAGACAGAGAAGTGGCTGCCAGTGGAGATCTGTTACACTGGATGTAATTTTGTCAGATTTGTTTGCACCCTTAACCAGGGGTGCTGCTGAGTGTAAAATGGACTTGAGAGGCACAGCAGAGTCCTCAGGGAGGCGAGCTAAAATGGTGTTGTCACCACCAGATTGAGAAAGAACGAGAGATTTTACCATTGTCATGAAGTCTGCTTGTAGAATAAAGCGCTTGAGCTTCTAAGTGACATGGAGTCGAATGAGGCAGTTTTAACTGACTTGGGCATATCAGTTTGCATAGTTATTTTCTGGTCGATGCTAAATCAAAGTAGAAGGAGATGGCAAATCCAAGATTACCAATGTTGTCTCCCTCCTAGTAGAGGACTGGTGTCTTGGTACAGTGTCAGACCAGTGCCACTGGGAACTCTGAATGAGTTGGGCAACAGTTATCAGATACCATATATAGTGGCTGGAGTATGGCCTGCTAGCTTCAGAGCAGAGGTATGAAGCTCAAGTGTCCATTAGGGGAAGACTGGAGAACACCATAAGTAGGTCAAGTTTCTCACATACAAATATATGCACGTGAATAAAACCCAGCAAACATGACTACTAAAAAGGCATACAACACTTAGCATTATCCCTTGTGACCACACTGGAGTTCCCAAAACCAGGCAACACTCAACAAGGGGTGTGCTAAGAGTGCAGTAGTGCTGGAAACTAGAGGTGCTGGAGGTGCTGTGCACCCCAACACAGCCTCAATGGAGTTTCTTTGCAAAAATAAAACTCCTTGATGTTTTAAGCGATGTGCACTGTTATTTTGAAAAACAGACTGTCAAATGTCAGATGGCTTCTTCTGGTGATCAGCTGCTGATAACTCTTTTCAGGAAGTATTTACTTTTGCTTTCTTTGCCTCATAAAATGAAGGCATTTTGTAATTTCATTCAAGTGACACTCTTGCCAAATGGGTTGGGGAAAATAGGAATGAAAGGCGAAGCCTGCAGATGTTTTTTAGTCCTGTGGCGCCTCGGGGTGTCCCTGACTGATTGGCGTTGGAGTGATCGGGGTTATTGACCCCTCGAATAGACTTACAGACACCGGTACTCTGGGTAATGCAGGTTTTATTGATTTAAAGGTTCGTTTTCTGTGAATGGTTTTCCTGTAATAGGGCAGGGGGGGTTCCGTATCTTCAGATAGTCTTTGTTGGCGTTTCTCAGTTGCTTTCCGCCTCTCATCCCGGTGTCTTCTGGGACTGGTGGTTCGCGCCTCTTCCTCCACGATGTCGTGGCGTCTCGCCCGTGCAGGGAAGAAAGACAACGGAGTTTTAGGTACTGTCCTGCCCAACAGCACAGGGGAGGGAGTGAGGGAACACACGTGCACAAGTAACAGACTATGGCCCGCAGTGTCGGGGTAGTGAGGGAGGGGAAGTGCACAGGATACGAGTTAGGAACTTTTAAGGGGGTTTAGCCCACTTAAAACCCGCCCAGCCCGAAAGCCTTGATTGTACCTCTGGTAGCCACACTTCCCTCGATGAAGTGTGGCTGGGCGAAGCGCCTTCCTGTTGGCCTCCTGGCTTGGTGGATTCTGCTCCCCTGGACCTCCCACGCTCAACGCTCCTCTCTCCGTCCTCGTCTCCGACCGTCGCCTCGGTTCCCCGCCGTTCTCTCTCCTCAGATCTCGTCTCCGTCTCCGTCCTCCGATGTTCTCTCTCCTCCGCCTCCTGACTCTGCTCCGCTCTGCCTTCGATGTCTCTCCTCAGCTCCCGCCTCTCCTCCGCCTTCGTTCTCCGACTCCGCTCTCCTCCGCACTCGTCCTCCTCCTTCCAGCTCCGCTCTCCTCCGCACTCGTCCTCCTCCTTCCAGCTCCGGTCTCCTCCGAGTGTAAAACACACCTGGGAAGATTCTTGGTCGGCCTTTACCTGTGACGAGGGGGTGTGTTTTGTGACGTTGTCCCGTTCCAACTCCGCCCAATTAAAGAAGCAGGGCTCGCCGCTTTCTTCCGGATCTGTGTCGTCCAGGACATCTGTGTCTCTCCAGGTCCCTGTATGCTGGTCAAAGAGAGGTGAGACAGGTAAGCCTGGCGGACCCGAGTCCTCCCCGTTACAAGTCCTCATAAAAATAAAAATATATGCATAGTTATGTTATGTTAAAGTATTTGTATAGCGCATGGAGGCACCAGCATCGGGCGTCCCAGCACTAAAGTTGATCACAGAGTGAGGAGACAAAGAGAAAAAATTAACAGTGGGAGAAAAGCCAGGTCTTCACCAGCTTTCTGAAGGTCAGGTGATCAGGGTTGCTACGGATGTGGAGAGGGAGGGAGTTCCGAAGGGTGGGAGCCAACAGATTGAAGATCGACCATCCGCTCTGGCACTCCGTATCCGAGGTACTCTGGCCAGGAGCAGATCTGCCGAGCGCAGCGCTTGTGTGTCTGCATAGTAAGAACATAAATCACTTAAGATTCTTGGGCCGAAGCCCAAAATAATCTTATAAGTGATACACAGTGTTTTGAAGCACACTATCTGTTCTAGAGGTAGCTAATCTAGGTGGCAGAGGAGTTTGGAGACATGTGAGCGTTTAGGAAGAGCGAAGATAGCTCGGGCAGCAGCGTTCTGAATGCGCTGCAACCTTTTGATCACTGGTTTATTGGCACCCAGAAATGGCATGTTGCAATAATCCACTCTGGCTAGGATGGACGATTGGATGATCAGCTGCCGAGTTTAAGAATCAAAGAGACTTAGTATTGGTTTTAGAGAAACAACAGTCCGAAAGATTTCCCTGCCACTGATTTGGCGTGGGCCTCAAAGGAGAGATCTTTATCCATCATTATTCCTAAATTCTTAACCAGAGGTTTGGGTATGGGGGCACTCCAAGAGCAGTAGGCCACCACTCATTGCCCCAGAGATGGGAATCCCTGCCTACCAGAAGGATCTCGGATTTAGCTGAATTTAGCTGCAAATAATTAGCAGCCATCCAATCTGAGATGGCTATTAGATACTCTTTAAATTTTGCAGAGTCCTGGCTGGGATTGTTGGAGAAGGCATTCACCAGCTAGGCGTCATCTGCGTAGGACACCAGGGTGATTCCCAGGCTTAGGCCAGCAGAGCAAACGGTCTCATAGTTTAAAAACTAAATTTTTCACATATTGCAAACATTAAAGGCAACACTGAAAAACAGTGAGTTCATTAAAAAAATACAGTATGTGAGTAGCTAATTTATGAATACAGCAGTGGTGAGATTTTTACCAAGTGTGGTATAGCTACATGTTGTTGAGTTGCACATCTCGAAATGAGGGATAACATTTTATTAAATATGTTTCCCTGTAATAGCTGCATAACTCAGAATATTGTAGTATTTCCTCATATATTGTCTGCCAGTTTTGACCTAACAAAATTTGTATTAAGAAAAAGTGTGGTATTTCAGAACAAGTTGGAATCATGATCCAAGAGCAAATTTCAGGATAGTAACCTACACAGTATGTTTTTTATATATATTTTCTTTGGATGTGCTTCAAAATCAACCATTTAACTGCAAGCTACAACATTCTTGCACAAAACAAGATTTCCTCATTAAGTATACTTGCTCGTTTAATTTCATTTTTCGCAGCCCTGTGTTTTTAGTGTCATTATAATCAATGGAGTGACCCAGTATACATCAAAGGATCTGGGTGCCGATCGGTAAAGAAAAAAGTGGTCCTAGACAATTCTTATTTAAGCATATCACTTTATACCAATAAATGAGTATAAAGTCATTCAAAGGCATATATACAATAAGGCAAAAAGGCTATAGGCCACTTCAAAATGACAAGTTATGTTCAATTTATTTAGTCATAGTTAAGTTCAAAACATAAATCCACAAATCAAAAGTTCAAATGCATGATACACAATTGTGAACGTCCGTGACGGTTATCATCAAGAAAAGGAAAGGGTGTGAGAAAATGTGCTCTAGTGAAGAAAATAGAGAAAAAGAAATGGATTTCCACAGGAAGATGATTCAAATGAAATAATGCATAAGGGATCCAGCGATAAACTTGACAGAAAAATGGTCTCCCTTTCAGAATTTCCGCCCTACCCCTATATATTAAATACAGTACATTTCATACAGCAGTAAATTTCGTTTTTTTATCACAGTGTGACCACATCTGTGATTCCGGTTTGGGTGATCAAAGTAGGATGTAGGCCTACTCAGGGGTTGTCGACGTTTTGACCCTAACGCAAAAGGGTTAGTAAGATCCTCTGCTGCGGGTCTTCATCAGGACAGGGACAGGGGGTATCAAAAACGCTCAGTGCAGTGAGCAACCAGGAGAAAGTTTCATGGTTTCATAAGGGGTTTTCAATCTCTGTGAACACCTGTTCACAGAGAGGCCGATGGACGTGACGCGCTGGGCGCGCAGAGAGAATTATCACTTTTAAGATTCCAAATCCTTTTGACACACGCCCAGACGCCTTAACTCAGCTTTTCCAAAAGGCGGTGTTGGACTTTACGATGAATTGATGATATTGAAAACCTTTTATGAAAGCATGAAACTTTCTCCGGGTTGATCACCGCACTGAGCGTTTTGATACTTTTTGGAAAAGCTGAGTTAAGGCGTCTGGACGTGTGTCAAAAGGATTTGGAATCTTAAAAGTGATAATTCTCTCTGCGCGCCCAGAGGGTCGCGTCCATCGGCCTCTCTGTGAACAGGTGTTCACAGAGATTGAAAACCCCTTAAGAAACCATGAAGCTTTCTCCTGGTTGCTCACCGCACTGAGCGTTTTGATACCCCTTGTCCCCATCCTGATGAAAACCCGCAGCAGAGGATCTTACTAACCCTTTTGCGTTAGGGTCGAAACGTCATCAACCCCTGAGTAGGCCTACATCCTACCTTGATCACTCAAACCGGAATCACAGATGTGGTCACACTGTGATAAAAAAACGAAATTTACTGCTGTATAAAATGTACTGTATTTAATATATAGGGGTAGGCCGGAAATTCTGAAGGGAGACCATTTTTCTGTCAAGTTTATCGCCGGATCCCTTATGCATTATTTCATTTGAATCATCCACCTGTGGAAATCCATTCCTTTTTCTCTATTTTCTTCACTAGAGCACATTTTCTCACACCCTTTCCTTTTCTTGATGATAACCGTCACGGACGTTTACAATTGTGTATCATGCATTTGAACTTTTGATTTGTGGATTTTTGTTTTGAACTTTATTATGACTAAATAAATTGAACATACCTTGTCATTTTGAAGTGGCCTATAGCCTTTTTGCCTTTTCGTATATGTGCCTTTGAATGCCTTTATACTCATTTATTGGAATAAAGTGATATGCTTAAATAAGAAATGTCTAGGACCACTGTTTTCTTTACCTATTTTTTTAGTGAGCAGATGATGCTGGCCAGCACCCCACTCTAAAAACAGTTTTTGCACCAATGATAGAGATCTAATTGATTGAGGACTGGTTCAAAGTTCATGTGGAAGCATCAAATCTATTAGATTCTCAATCCACCTAAGACTCAAGAAGGCAATTAACCTTTCATAGCTACAGGATAGGTCAAACATGGTGTTCCAGAAGTAGTGACATTTTGGATGGGAACATCTGTGCAGTCTGATCATTAGATCAGAGTTAGATTGCAGTGTTTGGGCTAGTGGAGTTGAAGATTACTCTAGGGCTGTATAAAGTAGATCTTTTAGCTTTCCACCCCGAGGAACTGGAAAACCCAGAGATTGCCACTTTCCCTTTGACCTGAATGAGAGGGCTGGAAATCCCTTGCATATGCTGGGGCAACGGGTGCAGGCAGCAAGGGGCCAGACACACCACCCATTTCTCAATCAGTAGCAGTTCCCACCATTTGTTGAAGCTTGGACTATCCTGTGGGAGCCTAGACGCAGACAAATAACAGGAAAAGAGTTGGCAGGAGGGGCTAATGTCCATTTCTGACACTCTGATAGTAGAAGTCAAAGCTCTACAAAAAATGCAATTTGTTGATACGCAAAAGACAAGTCTCAACCTGCAGCCCAATCTGCAAATACACAACTCCCACTGAGGGTGTTTTGTTTATACAACATACAGTCATATTGAGAATCTTCTCAAATAGACTCAAACACATACTTCTAGATTTTTTTTTAATTAGAGCCCCAATAGGCAATTAGAGACACAATAATTGCTGAGTGGCTTTCCCCTCTAATCTCTAACATTTATCTTACCAGATCCTCCACTCTCTCCCTTCTGACCTTTTTATCCTAGGTTTCCTTGAGCCTGTTGGTCCTGCTGGACCGGTTGCTCCAGTTGAACCTTTAGGCCCCACTGCCCCCAAAGGTCCTGTTGATCCATTTACACCTTTAGGGCCTGCTGCTCCAATAGGTCTTGGAGATCCAGATGAACCTTTTGGACCCGCTGGCCCAGTTCCTCCAGGTGGTCCTGCTTTTCCTTTTGGTCCCGCTACTCCAGTTGGTCCCATTGGTCCGGCTGGTCCTGGTGAGCCCATAGAGCAGGGGTCTTCAAACTGTGGGGCGCGATCCCCAGGGGGGCCATGGAGCGATGCAAAGGGGGTCGCACCTTCACAGTCATATTTCTTCCCAGGCCGAAGGGTTACGGCCCCCCTCCTCCCTCGTGGTGTCTCTCAGCCTGGCTGCTACTGCAGTGTAACTCGAGCGGGGGGGCTTGGCTGGGCAGTGTCTGGAGTCATCTCCAGCAGGCCAGAATTTTTCACAGGTCTTTAATAAGCATGGGCGGAAAATCCGTTTCGCTCGCGAATTTTGCGGATTTTCGGTAAATTCGCAATCCGCGAGATTTGCGAATCTCCCGCAAAATCCGCAAATCCGCGAGCAGCGGATTTTGCTCGCACTGTTCGCGTGAGTTCGCGGCTTCCCAGTACAAATTCGCGCCCCGCGAATAAGTGCCAAATTGCATAAATACGATCTTAGCAAAACTGAAACTACTTACCAGGTTCAAAAGTTCAGGCTCATCATTAGTAGCCATTTCCTGTAGTGCTTCCTGAGGGGCCCCTCCAGAGTTCAGTTGCCAGTTGCAACTATTATGTGACCCTGCTCTGAACCTCAGAATAGTTACACATATGCCACAAAGGTCCTGAATTACAGCTAAGGGAGACAAGCAGGAGCCAGGCTGGAAGTTCAAATCCATTAATTAGCCCCTAATTCATTATTGTCAGTTGGGGCAGGGCAGGTGTTGTAACTAATTTTGCAACAATGAAAGCACTTAGCAAGTGCAAAAGATCACTAATCAGGAAGCACTAAGGAAGCAGGTGCCAGCTAAAAAAATATTCTGTGACACATTAATCAGCCCCAAATTAATTCAGGTCACTTGAGGCAGGGAAGGTGTGCTTGCGTTGCCACAATAATGTACACTGACTGGACAACCAGAGGGTGCTGTGATGAAACAGAGGGTGGCATGGGTGGGCCAGAGGGTGGCATGAGTAGTCAGAGATTGGCAGTGGTGACAGAGAGTGGCAGTGATGAAGAAGAGTGTCCCAAACAGGCTGGACACGTAGAAACAACAAGTTCACGAAACTTGCGACCCGACAGGTAAGTTCGCAATTTGCGACATTGTACAAAACCCTCGCGAACTGGCAGAAACCCGCGCAAACACAAAAAAAAAAAATCCGCAAATTCGCGAGAATTCGCGGATTTTGCGGATTGCGAGTTCGCAAATCCGCAAAATTCGCGAACGCGAGATTCGCAAAATTCGCCCATGCTTAGTCTTTAAAGACCATTTGCATATTTACATGCCTTTGTTAACTGATTACAGAGGCTTAGTCTTTTTTCCTGGTTTCCGCACCCTGGGCCCCCACTGTGCCTGTTCCTTACATTTGTATTTTACAATTACTGCTGCAGTGTAAAAATGTATTTAATGGAAAGGAATATAAAGTAGGGTTTGCCAAAAGAAAAATGCCTGTGGTTTTGTTTAAAGAGCCTGCAAAGATCTCCTCTTGACACTAAATAGACTTTTAAATACAAAAGTATCTATGCATTAGTTATGTGACTTTTCTGTCTTTTTTCTCTTTGTCAGTCAGGGATCATTGAGGCAGCCCTAGAACACAATTAAAAGTGCTTTCCATTTATATTTGTTGTTCGAAGTATGCACAGATAAGTGCTTAAAATACAGCTTTAGGTCTCTGCTTATTTTTGTACCGACTGAGCCATCAAAATAATCTGCTGGCAACCCTAACCATAGGACTGTAAGTTTGTTGCAGGATCAGCACATTATTTATTTCCTCCACCCTTGATCCCCGATTAATGCCGCAATAGTTTAACTTAGATCTTAAACCCTACGCCGCCGTAAGAACACGCTGAATTACTTCAAGTGTATGGAAATGCACCCTGCATTCAGACAACTCTCTCCTCATTCTCGCCCTTCACTTTCACGCTCACCGTGCACTCACACTGATCACCCTGCACTCACACCATTCACCCTGCACTCACAGTAATCACAATGCCCTCACATTGATCCCCATGCACTCACAGAATTCACCAGCTCAACCTGCACTCACGGTGATCTGTCTGCACTCACAATGCACTTGCGCTGTTCACCCTATACCTCACCCTGCAGTCACACAAGTACACTACTCATCCTGCACTCATGTGACACTTCACTCACCTGACCCCCTCCCTGCTCAATAAGCAAGTCACTCAAACAAGCCCATTAGAAATCATACATTCATTCGTCTCATTCTGAACTTTCATCCGCACCCAAATTCATAAATTCATACGCCACCTCACTCACCCTGCAGTCACTCCTCTTACCCTACTCTCGCACTGTTGCATCGCTCACCGTGCACTCACACGGGCACTCTTGTCACCCACACATTGTGCAGAGGGTAAATGTGCCTGCTACAAAGAATGTGTACCATGCAGATCACAGAACGGAGTTTGAATAAACTATGAGTAGCGCTATAAAAAAATGAAATGTTTCTCAGAAAGGTGCTATTGAGAGATGAGGTGCATTATTAAAGTGAGAGGTGAATTGGGAGAGTTCAGATGTTGTAAAAAGGGGTGAAAGAAAATGGCCTGCAAAGTGAGAGAAGGATCCAGGGTTAGGAGAGAAGAGATGGATGGAAGGGAGGGGATGAGAGGAAAGCTGCATGGGTAAACTGCTTAACTCTGAACAAAACCGCCAGGTTTTTAAGGGACCCCTGCCTCTCCGGGCTAGGGCCAAGTGAGCTTCTAATGTGGCAGCACATATTCCTGCGGAGTGGAAGGCCCTTCTCAAAGGTTGACTAGAAATCTTTCTGATGTTAATTGCTATATTTTGGTTATAAACGGGTAGTGATGGGGTGAAATCTTTCCTCATGTTAATGTGTGTAAAAAAATGACAAAATAATAAAGCAATGCTATCTCAAAATACGCGGCATCACATAACATCACTTACATTTTCGTCCCACACAATTTAGTCAAGCTTGTCGCGTAATTTGGTCCTCAATTGCCTCATAATTCTAGTAGCCCTGCCTACAGGATTAGAATCTTTTGTCGGGGGGGGGGTCCTTACGCCTCAAAATGTTGACAGGGGGGTCTCAGCATCCAAAAGTTTGAAGACCTCTGCAATAGAGCCTTTTGGGCCCATTGGCCCTATTGGACCAATTGAACCCTGTTGCCCTGCTGGTCCAGGTGAACCTGGGGATCCAGTTGAACCTTTTTTTTCCACAGCTCCTGTAGCCCCTGCTGGCCCAGGTAGGCCAATTGATCCTTTTGGGCCCATTGACCCTGTTGGTCCTGGGGTCCAGCTGAACCTTTTGGACCTACTTGTCCCATTGATCCTGTTTGTCCCACTGGTCCTGCTGGACCCATTGGACCAATCGATTCTTTTGGCCCAATCAAGCCTTGTTCTCCTTTGAGGCCTATGGGTCCAGTTGAGCCAGCTGGTCCTATTGGTCCCGCTTTTCCTGGTGGGAACTGCAGGCCCCTCAATCCTTGCAATCCTCAAAGTAAAATAAATAAGAACTAGATATTATTTAATTTCAGTATTTATTTAATCAATACATTCATAATTTATAAAAGTTCGGAATTGGTCTTTACACGTGTTTACTGATAAAGTGTTCGGTGGATTTGTGCATGTCCACCAGATGTTATTTAGTCTGAGAACTTGCAACAGTGCAATGTGAAGCACTACATAACAAACAATGTATTGCTATTAGTAATATTATGATTATTGTTATCACGGTTACTATTAGTGTTATTCTTATTTTCATTAATATTATTGTAATCATCATCATCATAATCATTACAAATGCTTAATGCGGATTAATTACTATATTTACAAATCCAAAGATCTATGACAACTTTACACAATAGAGTTTTTCAGTATGTGGGGGCAGGGGGGTGCAGGTGTTTGATGATGCGCACCGGCATTCTTAATTGGGTACTGGAACCTATAGAGTGAAAAGTACAAAAGGGAGAAAGGGGGATGAAAAGGACCCCACAAAAGTAGAAGAATGTGGTAGGAGTTTGAGGTGAAGTAGGAAAGTGCCTTAATATGGAATCAAAGAGTTGATAGCCTTGGTATCTGCACCATGACATTTGTCATCCCTGGTGTCAGGGTCCTAAAAAAATGTTGAGTACCTGCACTTATGTTTTTTTTACATATGATGAAAGAGATATGCGGGCACATGCATCAACGATAATTGCATTCGCAAACGGTGCGAATCGCAATTTTCGGCCGTTTGCGAATGCAATTATCAAAATTGGAATGCATCATGTATTTTGCAATTTTAGGAATCGCAATCATGTTGCGATTTCTAAAATTGCGATTGCTTTTAAGAAATTGCAATTTCAGATTTCTTAAATGCAATGCATGATAATTTCAAAATTGCGAATTATCAATTTGGAAGCGGTAAATTAGCATGAGGTTGGACCTCATGCTAATTTACCGAAAACCTTCAAACCTGCACAAAAATGCATTTTTGAAAGTTGCATTTTACACACACACATGTCCTTGGGACATGTGTGTGTGTAAGTTGCACTTAAGTTTATTTTCAGGGGTGCAGGGAGGGGTTCTTTGGACCCCCCCCTGCACCCTTGAAATTGCATTTTCAATTTGCGATTCGCAAATTGAAAATCGCAAATTGTAAATGCCTTATCATTGATTCCTATGGGCCTCTTGGCCCATAGGAATCAATGGGAAGGGTTTTCCTTAATTGCGATTCGCAAATTTTGAATCGCAATTAACCCCTTAAGTGCTGCTGACGGCCAATGGTCGTCAGCAGCGCTACCTCCCCAGTGCTGCGCACGACCATTGAACGTCCATTCAGCACTAGTTCTAATGGACAGCGCAGCACTGGGGAGAAATGTTTACACGCAGCTAAGGTGTTAAGGAAAATTACCGAATCGCAAAAAAAATTGCGATTTTTTCATGCATTGCCGTTTGCGATTTCTAAATTGCGATTCCTTAATTTTCGCAATTTAGGAATCGCAAAAGGAACAGTTGATGCATGTGGCCGGTGGTGTGCATTGGTTGCATGAGGCGGACACCACCAATTAGATTTTGAATAGAGAACAGGCAGGAAATAAGATTTGTTGGCATTGGGTGGAGGAAATCAGGAATGATTTGCATGGGAGGCAGAGCAGGAAACAAGGTGTGTTGAATATATGGACAGAAAGCCAGGTATATTTTGAATTTTTAAATATTAAATATTTATTTTACTTTTGCGATTCTCGAAATTGGAACCAGGCCTAGAATGGTCGAACACGGATACAAAGAAGACAAAAAACAACTTTCTTATCATGATGAAAGTTTCAACATGGGTTCAGAAGCCTAAAAAGGTACCCAAATGCCATTAAGTTGCTACTGTGGTAGTGATTACAAGTTAGGGGATGTCTATGAATAGACTCCCAGAATTACCGGTATTGGCTAGTCTCCCTGCATCGATTTGTGCCTATTACGAGTTAACTCCCTCGAAATGGGGAATAACTGTGCAGATATGGAATTACAGTGCCTGTGCAACACACACATTTACAACCCGCTCTATTTACGGAGGCCTCTGTAAGGGGTGGGGTGGAAGAAAGGGAGGTGATGGAGAGGAAAGAATAGTTCTGGCAGTAGAAGCAGTGGCGTAGCTATGGGGGTGAGTGATCCGCCTCTTGCGGCACTCTTTTTTGGGGGCAGCGGAGGTGAGCAAGTTGTGTCTGTCAACTACCTCCATCCCCAGCAAGAACAAGTCGTCCATCGCCGCCAACGCCCCCAGACCAAGTCGACTGTCAGACTCCACCTTCGCCCGCGCTCTTACCTGCACCGGGTGACAAATGTAGGGACCGGCCCGGGTGGCAGTAGTCTAGCTACGCCACTGAGCTTCCCCTTTCCAGAAACAATATTAGGCAGCAGCACGATACAAGGCCTCACTATTGTTACAGCCAAAGCCTTGTGATGTCATGAATTAGAATACTCCCCGATAAAATCCTGTCACATGTTCTTGCATGTGGGAAAATCCCTGCGCAAGAACCCCACTTGTGAACAGGCAGAGCAGAATTCCATATTGTTCCGCCTGACTCTTAATCAGGGCATGAGGAAGGATATTAAACGATGCACAGATTTGTGGGCTTAAGCTTGTGTTCAAACATAGTAATACATTTCAGTGAATAAGTGGCTGAAATGAGGTCAGTATCTATGACTTGCTCAGTGGATAGATAACGTCTGCATAAGTCGAAATTCCTTCTGTTGAATGGGCCTTAAGTCATGTTTTGCACAATCCAATGTTAGTGGCAAGATGGTATTACAATGTGTGCAGAAATCACAGCAATCGCACGCGTTCCCTCTTGTGATTTGCAGTAAGTGAACCCTGTCGAAGTTGGCAGAGCAAAGAGAACACATGCAGTATTTGTGCGGATGTACCATGTTACAACGCATACCATTACAACTACCTACTGTTACAACGCGACCATTACAACGCATACCATTACAACGCATAGCGCTTTGAGGTGCTGGATAGTGGTAAGTATAATTTACTATTCTAACTCCAGTCCCCGTGGACCCTAGGGAAGGTGTTGGATAGTAAATTATACTTATTCCCTATCCTAGAGCGCCCCCCAGCGCAATGCGTTGTAATGGTATGCGTTGTAAAAGTCGCGTTGTAACAGTATTCGGTTGTAACAAATGCGTTGTAACAGGTGTATACCATTTGTGCACCTCAGAAGAGGAATACGATCAGTGAATGGCAAGTTATTCCCCATTTCAAAGTGAAAAACTCAGGATTGGGTGCAAATTACACTCCTGCTAATTTGAGCACCGCACACTAATGCAAAGTAGCGCCCCAAATGTTTTGCCCAATGACCTAGGGAAAGTATTACTTGAGATGACATTATGGTTAAGGTTTTAACCAGGGTTAATAAAGATATGAGTACAAAAATGAGTCCATAGTGCACTTAGCAACCACATACTAAGCCCTTTGGGGCAGATTTATGTCAACTGGCGCATCCCCAGGGATGCGCCAGTTAATGTGCGGCACAGTGCGCCACAGCTCCGCCACCCATGGTGCGCCGCATTTATAATGCGGCGCACCATGGTGCAAAAACGGCACAGATGCGTGACGCATCTGTGCCGAAAAGGTGGCGCATTGCTGGAGTTGCGTCGCAAGCGCGATGCAGCTCCAGCAAGGCTCGGGGGTGTCCCATCTTCACAATGATGCGTCAAGAACTACGCCTGCTTGAAGCAGGCGCAGGGTTTTGACGGAGCATTGGCCTGAAAGTGACTGAGTAAAATCTCATAGATTTCACTCAGCCACTTTCAAGAGGCGTTCCTGCGCAGGAACGCCCCCCCCCCCGCGCAGGAACGCCTCCTTATGGCGCAGGGCTTTACAAAATCTCTTAGATGCGTCACGTTGTAAATAGGGCGCATTGTTTGCGCCGCCATTGCGTCAAATAAAGTGTCGCAATTGCGGCGCAAAGAGGCGCAAGGGCATCACAAATCTGCCCCTTTGTGTTTCTTGTAATAGTAGATGATTCCCACCACACCACTACAAACATGTATATCAAGCACCGAGAGATAGGACAATAAAACCGTACCTCTTCTGGCAATTTCAGAATATAACCTCAGTGTCTCGATCAGCATGGATTTACAGAATTATTGTTGAGCCAGTCCCGAAAACTACAGCATACATTTAAACTTTTTCATATGGCTCCTGGTGAGAGCAGCTGTGTTTGACATTTCTTGAGATGCTAGACGCAGGAGATGGTGCTGAGTTTGGAGAGATGAGGGTTGTAACGTCAGCAAACTTGGACTAAAGCCTCTGAAAACACTTGGCGGCAGAAAATGATGCAGTGAAGATCTGTACCTTACAGACACAGCTGCAGAAAGGAGCAGAAAGGAGCTGCCTTCCACCCATGTGATTCTCCAAAATGGGAGTGGTACTGGAAGTGACATCGATCATAGTTTAACTCCCTATGACATCACAGGGTTGTTTTTTGTATGATCCTTAGCCCCTAATCCGGTTCACGTTTGCACCTCACAGATACTGCAATGACAACGTTTGAAAACTAACACAAGGAAACAGGACTCTGCCAGCCCTGATCTTTTGGCTTTGTCCTGTAGCATCCTTCATGTTCCTGAAGCATCCATCATGTTCCCTGAGACCAGGCACAGAAAGAGTAGAACCAGAGTTGCCAAGGGTAGAGCCAGGGTAGCAGTTACAACCCATAATTGATGACAAGCACACTTCTTGTTGCACCAGCCCCTGCTTTCGCTACCCTGTTGTCAGTGGCGGCCGGTGACATTTGAAAGTGGCGGGGCGTAAACTTATTGTCGTACTGCACAATGCCGAGCAAGTGTACCGAGCGAGCATGAACACCCTACAGGTTTTTTGAGGGGAAATTGTGGACAAATGATACATTTTCAAGCAAACTTGAGGAAGCAGGAACTTAATAAAGGAATACGATTTAATTATTTATCAGTTAAGAAATTCCATATGTCTTCTGTTACATTTTTCGACCCTTTTCAGAATTCACAAACATTACTCATTTACTCCCACTGACTAACAGTTCTGTTTCCTTTTTCACCACATAGCTTTTCCTACTCATTGCCCACATCAACAGGCCCTTTCCCTCACTTCACTGCTGATCTCTCAATCCGGCCCTGCATATTTAAAAAAAAGACCAGGGCAGTTCACAATGTCCAATATGGTATTCATTATAATGAGGTTAAGGGTAATAGGGCTGAACATCAAACCAATTTGGTGGTGGAGAAGTGTGGCTCACTGGTTAGAGCAGGCAGACCCTGAAGCAGAGGTCAGACCCGGGACCAGGGTTCAATTCCCGACACGGCAGGGTCTTGAGCTCAAATGTCCATGGACTCGATAATTCTCGCTTCGGTGCCTGACCTAATCATGGGTTCACACTCTGCAACTCTGGGCATTAAGCTTGCTTAATCTCCACAACGGCCCCCCGCGGCGGGATGCCTGGCTTTCACCTTAGGGATGCCCTGTAGGGGCTATCTCACAGGGAAAAACCAGGACGGGTTCCCAAGGCAAGCGCGGAGATACCCCTTCGGGGGTCGATTCTGGCGCTATATAAGAATATAATAATAATAATAATAATAATTGCGTTTTTACTCCTCTTAATCGAAACAGGACGTAACACATACTACACAAAAGACTCTTGGCGCTGCACACACCCAGATCTCTGGGGCATATTTTGTTTGAGCAGATCTTGGAATTTTTGTCTGCAACTCAGCAGAATCCTAGTGCACCGGTTCACTTTCACCGTCTCTGTTCGTTGAGACTCTTCCTGGCCTTTATTGTGTTGTTGCTTTTAAAAGGCGACATAGTTTTACAGTAAAACCTCATCACAAAAACCCTCATAAGTTAGTTGCAACCCGCTGCGATGGGGTTTGAGATGCTTTAATTAGAAGATCCACCATGGTAATTTTAAATGTAACTTATCAAATACAAGTGCTTTGTTAACATATTCATCTCATAAGAAATGTTAGGGGGCAACAAAGATTGCATTCATATTAGTGCGCTGCTGCTGCTGCATTACAAGGTCACAACATAAAGCAGGCCGGGGCACAAGCTTAGATTTATAAAATAAATATAAAAAACTTACCTTGGCTTCCCGCGCTGACTCCCGACTCGAGTCCCGAGACTGCTCCCGCCGTCCTGGATTTTGAATGCCGCCTCTCTCGTCACTGAAGTCTGCAGGGAGCCTCCCTCCCCTCCATGGCAGCCGGCGCTGATTGGTTCGGCCTGCTGCCCTAACTGCGTCATTCCCCCTAGTCTGCATCCTGCAGAACAGAGAGTGGGAGGAGGCTTGGGGGAGCGGCTTGCTCACTGTTGCTAATACTGTCTGTTTGGACAGCCTCTCAGGCTGTCCAAACAGTCAGTATTAATAACAGTGGGCAAGCCACTCCCCCAAGCCACTCCCCCCTGCCCTGAGGCTCCAGTTAGTACTAACCAGGAAGTTCTAATCTGCTGACTGCTTTCTCGCCGTGCGAGAAGGGCAGGCAGAAACAAATGGTAGTTATAAATAAATAACTACCATTTGTTTCTGACTTCTTCTCACACGGCGAGAAAGCAGGGGGGCGGCGCCCAAACGCCCCATAGAGAAACCGCCGCTGCCTGTTGTACATTCCTCCTGTGCCTGAAGCGTAAAACCAGTAGCAGGGAAAATAGAGGCAAATTGTGAAGGGAACAGGAAGGGTGAGGTGTTGGGTAACTGAAAGGAGAGATGGATGGAAAATATTAGGTGTAACGAGGGAAAGAAGAGAAGAGAGAGTCTGGGGACTGAGAGAAGGAAGAGATAGCCAAGGGTTGTATGACGGAACAACACAGGGACATGGTCAGTGACAGCTACCGCCCCCTCCCAATGGAACCACACCAACCCCGAACACAGACATGAAACATAATTGTCTTTGGAAGGCGGGGGGTCTGAAGACCCCCCGGCCGTATTTAATAAGATATAAAACGATGAAAATTGTAAAGAAAAAGATCCACATTTCCTATGCAAAATTAACAGGATATTAGATTCAATATTGTCACCAGGTATGAGAGGCTAACCTTAACAACATTCTAATACAGATTGTTCCTAACCGAATCTAACATCCTCATCTTAATTTTGCATACTAACATTTCTGGCCATATGGCAAGGTCGCTAACCGGTGTCAGGTCCCACTAGCTGCGCCTCCCCGTAGGTGCGCATGCGCAGCCGAGCCCGTTAATTACTCGGTCCATGCCGTGAACTCCATTTACCCACTAAAGGAGGGCCCTTACTCTGCGCCCATTCGCTGATGTCATGAGTACGCGCGGGGTGGCTACCGGCCTAAGGGAAGCGTGACTCACCTACCCGCGCCCCTTTGAAGCACCAGTTGACCCTGTCCCTGAAGTTCTAGGAGGGGCCATTGGCCCCTCCCCGCTGGGCGGGCACCTCCGAGGATGATGCCGCCCCCCCAGACCTTAAAATAGCTGCTCACCGGTCATGACCTTACCGCATGTCCAAATCCTAATAAATACGACGACCTGTGGAAAAAGGAACTAAAGGACAACTACACTGACTAAATAAACATGTCATGGAAACATTGTCAAACTACTAAGGGAAAAAAAGGCCTAAACAAAATTGTAATCAGACATTATACTTCAACGCCACTTTGTAACGGGGAAAAAGGCCTAAAGACAACTTACACAAGATAATTACACAATAAACCGATATCAAACAATGCAAAACACCGCATATTTCCAGGGATGGTGGGTGGGGAAAATTAGGCAGCCCCAAGCGCGGGGCACGACCAGTGTGTGGGAGCGTCCGGGCAACAAGGGCCACCCGAGCGCTCCCCCGCCTTTATTCCAGGAGCGCGGGAAGGGGGCAATCTGCCCCCTCCACCCGCCCCTTCAGCAGCCCGCCCCCCCTGACCCGGAAGTGTACCATCGCCTTCCGGGTCACGGTCGGGTGCCGGCCAATCGGTGGTGAGGCGCACACCCCGCGTCATCCCTGGACGCCGGGAGGTCACGCCACACCACCGGTAGGCAGAAGGAGGGGGGCGGCCGCCGCACCGCCATGCAGGCGGGGGGGCAATGGCCCCCCCTTTTCACATGGTCAGTGACAGCTACCGCCCCCTCCCAATGGAACCACACCAACCCCGAACACAGACATGAAACATAATTGTCTTTGGAAGGCGGGGGATCCGAAGACCCCCCGGCCGTATTTATTAAGATATAAAACAATGAAAATTGTAAGGTAAAAGATTCACATTTCCTATGCAAAATTAACAGGATATTAGATACAATATTGTCAACAGGTATGAGAGGCTAACCTTAACAAAATTCTAATACAGATTGTTCCTAACCGAATCTAACATCCTCATCTTAATTTTGCATACTAACATTTCTGGCCATATGGCAAGGTCGCTAACCGGTGTCAGGTCCCACTAGCTGCGCCTCCCCATAGGTGCGCATGTGCAGCCGAGCCTGTTAATTACTCGGTCCACGCCGTGAACTCCATTTACCCACTAAAGGAGTGCCCTTACTCTGCTCCATTCGCTGACGTCATGAGTACGCGCGGGGTGGCTACCGGCCTAAGGGAAGCTTGACTCACCTTCCCGCGCCCCTTTGAAGCACCAGTTGACCCTGCCGCTGAAGTTCTAGGAGGGGCCATTGGCCCCTCCCCCCCTGGGCGGGCACTTCCGAGGATGATGCCGCCCCCCCAGACCTTAAAATAGTTGCTCACCGGTCATGACCTTACCGCCACAGGCCAGCATTGTTACCCGACGATCTGGCCTCCCCCCTTCCTACTCTAGAAAGGTCATACTCCCCTCGCAAAAGCTTCTAACCATGCCAGTATATTATTGGCCCAAAGGACATTACCTGCCTCTGTCAAATGTACCCCATCCCGCAAGTAGAAATGCTCCCCCCAAATACACCCATGAGGGATCGTCTGCAACCGGGGGGCTCGAAATAATTTATCCAATTGTGTGTTGCTCCTCTTTACCGAGTGATTCAACGCCTTAACCGAGTCCCCCCCCTCATCACTGCCATTGAGGTATAAGTTGAGACCAAACTACAGTGCAACCCGGGCATGTCTTGGCCACCCACCCCTCAGCGGAGATGATTTCCTCAATAAGGATGCGCCTACCTAGTTTGGCCAAATCATTCTCCCCCAGGTGAAGTATCACTACTGACGGGGGGCGGGTTGCTGGGATAGGATTTTCTGAAAATAATTTCTGAACTGACTGAGACATAAATCCCCCTCCCAAAGAAGGAGACTGAAACCAAAACCCCATTCGCTCAGCCCTTGTTTTTCTGTCACCTGAAAGAAAGACATATTCAGTGCGCCTCACATTAGAGTGGCCTACAATCCAAGTCACCAACGTCCGTTGCTCCTTTTGTCGCTTGTGTTGAGCTGTTGTAGTTCCTTGACGCCCCGCGGCGAGTTCCTCCCCCGCGTGACAGGTTTGAGAAACTGCAAAAAACCAGAAAACACCAGGCGTGAGTCCCTTGGTACGTTACAACATGTCAATCCGTACGTACCGCTTGTAACAATCAGTAGACCATCTCCCAATTTTCTTAACATTCTCAGCTGGTAGTCCCCTACTCACTGCCTCAGTTGCTGCGCCAATTCTAAAGGAGTGGGTACGGAATTCCTTGGGGTCAAAGCCTGCCTTTTTGACCGTCAACTCCAAGACTCTCCTAAACTGATACCTGGTCAATGGTGTCCCATCAGCGTGACACAATAGTAAAACCCCCGCCATTCCTTCCCGCTGCCTGCTAAAGACCTCTACGTGCGATACCGGGCAGCAAGGATTGGTCCAAGACCGGTGGAGCACTATGGTATCCCCCCGTGCATCCTGATCTGTTTTAGATCTTTGAATTGTTACCCACATTGTATCCTCCCTTATCCTTACACAGGCAAAGTGAAGGCCGCCCTGCTTGTCTCCTTTAGAAGCTGCTAACAACTCGCCTATTCTCAAAGCCCCGTAGAACGCCAATGCGAACGCGGCTTTGAACAACAGTACTTCCCATATTGAGCTACAGACCTCTTGAAGTGCTGACAATAAGGCTGCCAATCGCACTAGCCCTATTGGCTTTCTTGTATCTACAGAGTGTCCCTGCATGTGGCGCCAACCTCTCAAGGCTAGAAAAGTACTAGAGAAGTGTTAGTGGGATCCCTCACGCCCTTGGCCTGCGCAAAGAAGGAAATAGCCATCCTATGTCTGCTTGCAGTCGCCACTGAGCACCCTTCCTTGTGCAACTGTTACAAGTAGGTCGCAAAGCTGTCCCCCTGCGCCCACATAACCTCCCAATCGTGCCTCAAGAATGTACGGTAAGACAAGAATGCCCCTTCGTATGCTGTCTTGGTCCTGGGGGCTAGGCTAGCTACCACGAGGTCCTGTAATCTGGGGCACCAATCCGCCAAAGTGCTGCCGGGAAATTCGCTGGCCAGGGATCTGCTGCAGGAAGCTGTTACCTGAATACCTGCATTTTAGAGCGAGAAAGGGCATCAGCTGCATTATTGAGAACGCCTGGCACATGTTTGGCTCTGAACACCACGTTCCACCTTAAGCACTGCAGCACAATTTCCTTCACCCGGCGCAGTATGAATGGACAGCGTGCCGCCTGCTGGTTTATGCATTCCACCACACTCATGTTGTCAGACCAAAACACCACTGATTGATTTCATAGGTGTTCTGGCCAGACCATCAGCGCTACCCATATCGGGAACAATTCCAGGAAGCCGATGTTGGTGGTCAAACCCCTGGACCTCCATTCCTCGGGCCACCTCTGTGCTACCCATTTGGTCCCCAGGATGGCGCCAAAGCCCACACTACCAGCAGCGTCAGTCCACAAACCCAACTCTGCTGATGTGGTGGGGGGGCCGGACCACACCACCCTTCCAATGAAGGTCTCCAGAAATGCCAACCATATCCGCATATCCTGGCGAACCTCACATGACAACCTAGTGCGGTGATGTTTCTCCCGTAATCCTTTCATGGCTTGGGCAATGGAGCGTGAGAAAAGGCGCGCCATTGGGATGACCCGCAACGGGAAGTTCAGTTGCCCCACCACCTCTTGCAATTGTTGTAAGGAGACCTGCAAGTTGTTTCAGGATGGGATGGGTGACCGCAAATTGCGGAGTCATGTCTAAATCTACACGTGCCAGCCGGTCTCGAGCAAGTCCGCTTATTGAAGTCCCAGCACACATCCCTCCTGTCTCCCCCCTACTCTTTCCCGGGAAGTCATTCCCCTGCGTTGACCGAAAGGGCTGCTGGGGTCTGGCAGAGAACGCCTTGACCGCACTGGTGGACTGGGTCGTGGATGTATTCCCTGAGAACAGTTTATGCCAAGACATTGAGTCAAACCTGTCCCATGTCAATGATGAATCAATTTCCTTGGATTTCCGAAAATTCACATCGTACTCTTTCCATGCATCCCCAGGGTACTGCTCGCTCCACCCTGCAATCCTGCTCTAGTAGCAAGCCATTGCTGCCTGTACATTAGGCGGGCGTTCGGCCGTGACGGCCATAAAGACTGAAAAGGCACTGAACCAATTAAGCAAAGTTTCCTCTACCCTGAATCTAGAACATTGCGCCCTCCATTCACTAGGGTGCATCCATTCCTTCAATGCCTTGGCATGCACCATCTCCCTATTATCCAGCAACAGGGAGAAAATATATATATACTTTCCCACCCAAATCATCTCTTTTACAGTCTGCGAAACATGTTGCCCTAAATCTTCTCTCCCGAACGGCATTGAACCGTCACCCAAGAGAGGCAGAGCCACCTCCTTACCATTTCCGGACACTTGGGCCAGTACAACTCCGTTTCCATTCAGCTGGGCGGCATTCGAACCTGTAAGGGGAGACAAAGAGGGCCCTGCAGCACTATCTGCAGCAGTCGCTGCTCTAATCTTTTCCAATAATTTCGCCGCCTCCGCGGAATGATCTGATGTCGCGGGCAACACACCCCCCTTCTGTAACCAATGTAAAACTGCCACTAACTGGGCTTCCAGCTCAGGGGGAACTGGGGCACTCGAAACTGGCGCTACAGCAGGCACACCCACCCCACCCAAGGGTACACGCAGAGGCACTGGTAGGCTAGTTAGCGGGGACGATGGCGGCGCCATTGGGACTGGTACTGATACTACCGGCGTGGGGGCGCAACATGTGCTGGCATTGGTACCACCGGCGCGGGAACCAGGGGGGCACCCGGGGCAGGTACCACAAGAGGGGTTACCGGTGGCACGGCCGGGGCCTGTGGAGGCAATAATGGCGCGGGTGCGGAAGGACCTGAGGGGAGCGTGGGACCAGATGCACCGTTCCTAGATTTCTTGGCCTTGCCCCTCTTAGGTGAGATGGCGAAATCCCCCCTTGGTAAAGGGGGGGTAATGTGACGCTTGGGCCTAACTTGTGGCTCCGACGGGCCATCCAGCCGTTCATTAATGCGGTCCATCCTTTCCCCCAGCTCATCCACCTTCCCCAACTTCTTATCCAAGGCGGTCATTCTACGCATCATGGCCTGCATCATTACCTCCATTGGTGACCTCTTTCCACCCCTGGCCCCTGGCATATTGCCGCCAAACTTAACTACACTCCTAATTGACGCACTCAAGTGCACGTGTGCACTGTACCTGGTCAAAGATGGAGGATGTACAAGGGACTGTAAGCACCATGCAACTATGACCGCAACACACCGGCTTGCCCGATTGTCAGGGGTGAGTGAACTCTAATGTAAACTCACCCGGCGGCCACCAGAAGCAATGAAATGCAAGCCCCCCGCACTCCCCTTACCCGCCACGGAGACCGGATACCACCCTACGTTCGTCCAACGTCCAGAACCAGCGCGACAGCAACTGCAACATACCCCGTACTTGAGTCACCTAAAATGAAAGACACGTTAATAATATGCTTTGACAGGTTGACAATACGAAGAAACAGGCCCCTTGCTCGATTTGCGATGCTAGCAGACAAAGCGCCTAGAAGCAACCCGAAGGTGCTATGCTAGGGTAGGTGCGAGCACTAACGATGCTCCCAAAAGGCCCTTTAGATAGTGAACACCTCGTTTATAAATTCACAAGAACCACACAGCTGTGATGTACATAGGACACTCTAATGATATATCCACCAAACACAGCCCCCAGGAACCCTCAGCAGCTTTGATGCACACTGCGCAACTCTCTGAGCTAAGCATGAATTATAAACACCCCCTCCCTTAACTCCATGGCTGCTAAGGGTTTTCCCCCCCGGTGCTGGGATCCCAGATTTTCCATTGTTCATGACGAGCTCAGCTCGTCATGAGTGCAGCTCCGCTGTGCCTCATGACGAGCTGAGCTCGTCATGAGCATGGAAGGAGTTAAAGAAGATATTCCACAACCTCTGCTAAAAATACTAAGCCAAGACCTCTAAATATTGTATTTCTGCTATTGGTCTCCCTTCCACCTGCTGCCCTGGTCGACCCTGCTTCGCTTCCCACTAGTTAATAAAAGTATGGGAGCGCTTTACATGAGCACCTGTTACTTATACAAGGACACAATCAGACACGGGAGCATAAGTGATTTGCTCCGAATCACAGTATATGAACGCGTCCCCGAAGCTCGAACTCTGTTTACAGCACCACAAGTCGGGAATCAAGCTGGCAGAGCGCATCTCGTCCCTCTTCAATACCGCCGGATCCCCCAGCCGATCACAAGCGCAGCGGACTTACCACGCTATCGAAACACGATCGGGCCAAGCACCCGCTGCTTCGCCCCCTCTCCCAGCGCCTACCCACTACCTTCTGGAGCCCCGACTCATCCTGCCGAAAGGAAGCCTGTACTCCGTCGTCCGTATCGACGCCGCCTGCCACCTCCCGAACTGTAACCTGCAGGGGAACAAAGAAAATTAAAATTAGGCAGCCCCGAGCGCGGGACACCACCAGTGTGAGGGAGCGTCCGGGCAACAAGGGCCACCTGAGCACTCCCCCCGCCTTTATTCCAGGAGCACGGGGAGGGGGCAATCCGCCCCCTCCACCCGCCCCTTCAGCAGCCCACCCCCCCTGACCCAGAAGTCTACCATCGCCTTCCGGGTCACGGTCGGGTGCCGGCCAATCGGTGGTGAGGCGCACACCCCCGCGTCATCCCTGGACGCCGGGAGGTCACGCCACACCACCGGGAGGCAGAAGGAGGGGGGCGGCCGCCGCACCACCATGCGGGCGGGGGGGCCGATGGCCCCCCCTTTTTAAATACTTTGCATGCCTTTACATCGCATTTTGTACCCGTCATTTTTTTTAGCGCTTATGCTTTTACAACGTATGCCTTTAACATGCATTATATATATACATATATATATATATATATATATATATATATATTACCTACTGGCGGTCGCCAGTAGGTATATATAGTTAGGATTTTTTCTCTATGGGATTTTTGAAAATTCTATGTCTAATAACTTTGGCGTTTGTGGACGGAATTGGCTGAAATTTTCAGGAAAATGGAACATTTTGTTTCTGAGCAGCCCCTGACAATTTGGGGGGGTTTCATCAAGGGGGGGGCCGAGAAAAAAGGGGGGTCCCAAAACGCGTTTTTCCCATGTTAATTTCCATAGGGCGGTTGGCCTCACTTTTAGCTCGAACGGCTGAATGGATTTGCACGAAACTTGGCAAAATTGTAGGGACTGTTAGCCCGATGTGCCTTTGCTAGGTCTCAATATATGTGCTCCAGTAGTTTTTGAGAAATTAACGTTCAAACCAAGATATATATCTGTAACAGCGCTCTGGGCAGCGATCCGGTCCGCTTACTTTTCGCTTATCGGAACTTTGCGCGCAGAAAGCTGATTGGCTCTCCGGTGTCTGTCAACATTCTAAACAGTCCGGAGCGGACGCCATCTTGTCTCTCGGTAGGATCGAGAGAGAAGAAGAGGTGGAAAACGAAAGGGGAATTTAATGAAAGGGGGCAAGGTATCCCCCTCTTGACCCCCTAGGAATGTTGTTGGGGTTATTAAAGGGTCCCGTGGGGAAAATAAAAAAAAAATGATTTTTCACGGTAGAAGCGCGGCCGCGAACTGGTAGCGAAACGGGAATTCGCCATTTTGAGCTTCGTTAATTAAATTACTAGTTATAAGTGGGTGCGGGAGACGTATCCTAATCCCCTATGTTTCCTGAGGGTGGCTGAGGAGGCTGATATATGTTGATACATCTCTTCCAGCGGCTGTGCGTGAGCTTTTTTTTTTTTTTTGCTGCGTGACAGTCCGGAGCGGCCGCCATCTTGTCTCTCGGTAGGATCGAGAGAGAAGAAAAGGTGAAAAACTAAGGGGGAATTTAATGAAAGGGGGCAAGGTATCCCCCTCTTCACCCCCTAGGAATGTTGTTGGGGTTATTAAAGGGTCCCGTGGGGAAAATAAAAAAAAAAATGATTTTTCACGGTAGAAGCGCTTCACGGGCCGCGAACTGGGCCGCAAACTGGTAGCGAAACGGGAATTCGCCATTTGCTTCACGGGCCGCGAACTGGGCCGCAAACTGGTAGCGAAACGGGAATTCGCCATTTTGTGCTTCGTTAATTAAATTACTAGGTATAAGGGGGTGCGGGAGAGGTATCCTAATCCCGTATGTTTCCTGAGGGTGGCTGAGGAGGCTGATATATGTTGATACATCTCTTCCAGCGGCTGCGCCATCTTGCCTTTTTTTCGAATGCCACAATTTTGTCGTGCACGGCAGCCATTTTAGATGCCAGGCTGGTCCCAGGATATCACCTAACCCTGCGGATGTAGTTTATGGCCCCAGCTGTAGAGAATTCAGACATGCCAATCCTCCTGATTCAGGCGTGTGACTACTGATTTCAGTGCTAGTCTCCCGCCTCCCGATTTCTGCAAGCAAAAACCCGGGGGCATATTACGAACAACTAGCGATAATTTTTGTCTCTAACTTGTTTAGAGACAAAAATTATCGCCGCACATCGGCGATTTTTATCGCAGATAAACCTTGCTATTATCGCAGAAAAGTCAGCGATATTCATGTATTATTGACCTAATGCTCTTAGCCATGTTATCCACCTCCCTTTGGATAACATGGCTAAGAACTGCTCAGGGCAGGTGTTAGATTTTGGAGATATTCGCGCTTAGCGCGAATATCTCCAAAAGTTGGTAATAGAAGGTAGCGATGTTAGGGACTGTTTCCAGTCGCTAACATCTTGGCACGCCACTTTGCATGTCATTAGTGATAAATATCACTGACATGCAAAGCGGGGCCCAAGATGGTTGCTATCTCCTTTTAGCTGTCACTAACTGGTGTCAGCGACAGCTTGGTAATAGGGAGATAATTTTATCTCCGCTTTCATGGCTTTTAAAGCCAAAAAAAGCGGAGATAAACCCCCTTGATAATATGCCCCACGATTCCTTGGGGGTTTCAGCCGACAGGGCTTGGTATTGTGTTACATGGTAATTTTTCCATGAAACGTCAGAGGGTCGATGCAGGGGTTCTAGAAGAGGTGATAAACCATTTAAGCCTCATGAACAAGCGCATGGTCTTTTAAAGATTTGTGAAGTACTCGGGGCGGCGGTGTGTGTGTGCCCTCTTTCAGGAGCGGGCGGGGGGGCACTGCCAGCAACTTGCCAGGTCAGGTAGTGTTCAACACGTGCATCACCCTTTCTCTGCCTGCTATTGCGCTCCATGCTTCGGAAAGGTAAGAAAAAGAACGTGCATTTGAGTTTGAAATGTCCGATCCTGCAGCAGCACACTTCCAAAGCCCACACATGACAATAACCCGATTCAAGGCCCCATTCACCCGTTTTAAAAAAAATAGATAACACTCCAACAAAGTAAGGTTATAAAACTTTATTAACTACTAACTTTAACAAACGGAACAAAAACTAAAAACATTTAAACATTTCTCAACACAAAAAGCAACAATGGTTAGAAGCGGTCTTTTGTGCGAATAGTCCCAAGGCAGCACAACGTGCAGAGTTCTGGACGGCACCCAGGTGATGTCGCCTGGGTGCCGCACTGGTTTAGGGATCCTACAATGCTGCTCCGAAAATTGGCGTGGGGCGTCCCGGGTGGGGCGGGGGGAGGCCTCGTCAGTAGCGGTCTGTTGTGCGAATAGTCCCAAGGCAGCACAACGTGCAGAGTTCTGGACGGCACCCAGGTGATGTCGCCTGGGTGCCGCACTGGTTTAGGGATCCTACAATGCAGCACAGAAAAACAGCGTGGGGCGTCCCGGGTGGTGCGGGGGGAGGCCTCGTCAGTAGCGGTCTGTGTCCAGTGTCACATGGCTGACACAACATGTACGACAGGCACCCAGGTGATGTCCAGTAAACTGCCGCACTGGTTTTGGTATCCTACAATGCTGCTCCGAAAATTGGCGTGCGGCGGCTCGGGGGGGGGGGGCGTGGGGGAGCCGGCGTGAACGGGCCTCCCCAGGTGGCGGCCATCTAGCTGAGTTGCGCTCGCTCTTGCGGCCACAGCGTCTCGCTCACCATGTTGTTGAGTTGCTCCCACTCTTGCAGTGCAGCGATAGGCGGCTGCCACATGGCTCTTAAAATGGCGGACAGCTCCTCGGTTTTAGGCCTGGTCCACTGAAATGGCCCTGGGACACTTTGGAACTCGGACGCTTGCCTGCTAGGGCTTGGGCTCCATTCTCGAAAAGCGTCCGCTCAGCCGTGAAGATTGTATAAAAGTCTTGGGGGCCCCCGACTCCCGCAGGCTTCCGGTGGGGAGCGGCTGCCATGATTGCTCGCGGAATGACCACGACGGAGCCACGAGATGGTGGTGCTCTCATGCTGACGCCAGCTTCAGTCTGAATGATCCAGAAACAAGGTGGGGCTTTCATCGTTTGGGAAAAAAAAATGTTCTAAACCAATGAAAAGTGTTATTTTTAGGTCATATGACCAAGCCTTCCATCTTTAGGAAACCAAAAGTAAAATGAACCAATGAAAAGTTTTATAAACAAGTCACATGACCTGTTATGCGACATAGGGCTACAAAAAGCGTAGAAAATCCGTTGGCACGTGAGGCGGCGTCAGTAGCGGACCGATGTGCGAATAGGCCGAAGGCAGCACAACGGGCCGAGATCCGGATGGTACCGAGGTGGTGTCCAGCAAATTGCCGCACTGGTGTGGCCATCCTACAATGCTGCGCCGAAAGACGGCGTGTCCAGCTGAATTGCGGTCACTGTTGCGGTACAGTGACTCGAACGCGCCGAGATCCGGATGGCACCGAGGTGGTGTCCAGCAAATTGCCGCACTGGTGTGGCCATCCTACAATGCTGCGCCGAAAGACGGCGTGTCCAGCTGAATTGCGGTCACTGTTGCGGTACAGTGACTCGAACGCGCCGAGATCGGGATGGCGCCGAGGTGGTGTCCAGCAAATTGCCGTACTGGTGTGGCCATCCTACAATGCTGCGCCGAAAGACGGCGTGTTCAGCTGAGTTCCGGTCACTTTTCCGGCACAGTGACTCGAACGCGCTGAGATCCGGATGGCACCGAGGTGGTGTCCAGCAAGTGGCTGCACTGGTGTGGCCATCCTACAATGCTGCGCCGAAAGTCGGCGTGGGGTGCCCCGTTGGCTTATGAGGTGATGTCAGTAGTGGACTGATGTGTGAATAGGTCGGAACCAGCACAAGGCGCCAAGATCCGAATGGCAAGTCCTGGATGTTGAGTGCCTCAGTTGAGATTTCTGAGCAGTGCTTGTAGGACTGTCTGAAGCTTATTTGCACCTGCTGCAGCTTCACTAGGTCCGGCGGAACTTTTTGCCTTTTCCTTTCTGCTTCTTTTCCTACAATGCGTTTCATCTGAAGACACGACCAGGTCCCTGAATGTGTGCAGGGGGACGCTATTGATTGAATGAACGCGCCGAGATCTGGATGGCACCGAGGTGGTGTCCAGCAAATTGCCGCACTGGTGTGGCCATCCTACAATGCTGCGCCGAAAGTTGGCGTGGGGTGCCCCGTTGGTTTATGAGGTGATGTCAGTAGTGGACCGATGTGTGAATAGGTCGGAACCAGCACAAGGCGCCCTGCACTGTTGAGCCTTTTTCAATGCCTGTTTTTTGTTGTTTCCCCTCCATCAAAAACAAAACAAAAATACAAGGCGCCAAGATCCGAATGGCAAGTCCTGGATGTTGAGTGCCTCAGTTGAGAGTTCTGAGCAGTGCTTGTAAGACTGTCTGAAGCTTATTTGCACCTGCTGCAGCTTCACTAGGTCCGGCGGAACTTTTTTCCTTTTCCTTTCTGCTTCTTTTCCTACAATGCGTTTCATCTGAAGACACGACCAGGTCCCTGAATGTGTGCAGGGGGACGCTATTGATTGAATGAAAATGGCGGCTTGACACAAAGCTGACTCAAGCGTTACTGTTGGTGCTATACAGACAAAAATTGGTTTTCAGTTTGTACATTCTTCAGGTTTTTTTTTTCCATCCAAGTCTGATTGAGAGTTTGTAGAAAAATGGCTTCAGATTTTCCACATACTACTCTTCAACATTCTTCCTAAATGTAACAATGTGAAACTCGAGAACGGCTGTTTCTGTTTCCTTTCAAAATGCTGCCACCAATATTTTCTGAATGGAAGACACCATCTTGTAGCATAAAGGGCCGAAAGGGGTTCTGGTCTGGCCGATGGTTGGTGGAGACATTTTGACTATATCTTGGACCTGCCCGGCCTCGCCCAAAATGGCGCCGGTATAAATGGGACTCGTAACTCCTTGCCCGCAAATGTATATCTAGAAAATGTTATTGTAAGTGGCCCTGTCGTATTTTAATTACAAAATGTACGTCCACCGATTCCGCAACTGTTAGACACCTTTGTTCTTGTCACCTAATGGCCCGCTCGTTACGTTCTTCTACAGTGTAAATGTCTCCTCATCATATACGATTTCAGTTTGCTCCGTGGCCGGCCCACGTGGTTATAGGCCCGTATTTGTATACTGACATTTTCACAATAAAGGTTTTTAAAACAAAACACGGTAGTAGTATTTTCATTTGTAAAGTTTTTACTTTTAGTGACTGTTTTCGAATCAGTAAAAGGCAAGTGAAATAAAGCAGTCCAATTATATGACGGATAAAAGGTATAATATGTAGGAACGCAGTAAAGATAAATGGTCAAGGGCAGTTGTGTTTTTCATGTCTGCAACATAAAGTGATCGATAAGAATCTGATAATCAGGCGTATCGGCGACTAAGACAGCAGGCCGAATCTCTTTTACTCAACGGCTCCGTCATGGAAGGAAGAAACGCCCTTTTTCTCGAAAAAGGAATATATTTTACTTGCAAGACAGTTGTAAATTTTCCGGGAAAGTACATTAGCCTGGAATATTATAACATATGTTTGAAAAAAAAATATTGTTCGAAAATAATAAAAAGCGTAATTTTTAGGTCATATGACCAAGCTTTTCATCATTAAATTAACAAAAGTAAAATGAACCAATGAAAAGTTTTATTAACAAGTCACATGACCTGTTATGCTTACGTTACGCGCTGCGCGCCGCGCCTCGGATCACTTCCGGGTGCGCTAACGCGGCGTGTCATAAAACGCATTACGCGACAACGTAGGTCAAGAATATAGTTTAAATGTCTCCACCAACCAGCGTTCAGAACACAACCCCTTTCAGCAGTCCAAAAAGTTCTGTTAAATGACAACAGAGGGGACAGGCAACAAGAACCATCAGTCAAAGAGGGGAGGGCAAGTTCTTCTCTTCCGGGTCATGTTGGGGCGCTACCGGAACTGATCGAATTGGTAGTCTACAGTGTTTCTGGATGTTTCAGACTAAAGCTGGCGTCAGCATGAGACCACTACCATCTCGTAGCTCCGTCGTGGCCATTCCACGAGCAATCATGGCAGCCGCTCCCCACCAGAAGCCTGCGGGAGTCGGAGGCCCCCAAGACTTTTGTAGAATCTTCACGGCTGAGGGGACGCTTTTCGAGAATGGGACCCAAGCCCTAGCAGACAAGCGTCCGAGTTCCAAGGTGTCCCAGGGCCATTTTAGTGGACCAGGCCCAAAACCGAAGAGCCGGCCGCCATTTTGAGAGTCCTGTGGCAGCCGCCTATCGCTGCACCGCAAGAGCGGGCGCATCTCAACTACATGGTGAGCGAGACGCTGTAGTCGCAAGAGCGGGCGGTAAACAGCTGAATGGCGGAAGAGGCACAGTGTAGCAAAAGCGGGCGGAATGGCAACTAAAACGATAAAGGGGCGCCCCACTACAGCTTGTCTTCAGGTCAAACGGATTGTGGGACAAGGTCCAGAATTGAAGAGTCATCAAAAGGCAAAAAGTTCCGCCGGACCCCGGGAGCCGGCCGCCTATGTCGGGGGCGATCTCAGGCTACACCAGTGCTATAAGACTTGGGGAGGGTGTCGGAGCCAAGCGTCTTCTCCGAGTCCATGGCCATCACACCGCCCCTCAGGGGCCTCCGTCAAGCTGTTTAGGAAGGTAACATATCACATTGTTTTCTAATGCAGTCAGGTCCACAAACGACACTCACTTACTTTGAGAATAGTGAAGCTGCAGTAGGTGGAAATAAGCTTCAGACAGTGTTACAAGCACTGCTCAGAACTCTTAACTATGGCACCCAACATCCAGAACTTATGCTATTTGAGAATGGTAGTAACATCGAAGCATCTCAGGGACCAAAACCATTAACGTACTTTCACGTATGAAAATCTTACTTGGGGAGGGGGCAGGAGCGAAGCGCCCCCTCCCAGTCAGCGCCACCACACCGTATGTTGAAAATCTGAAGCCATCGTTCTACAAAGTCAACCAAACTTGGATTGAAAAATCTAGAAAAATGTACAAACTGAAAACCAGTTTTGGTCTGCATAGCATCAGTAACAACGCTTGAGTCAGCTTTGTGTCAAGCCGCCATTTTGATTCAACAAAGCACAGGCATTGAAAAAGGCTGAAATTCAGAACTCTAAACTATGGCACCCAACATCCAGGAGCTTGCTATCTGGATCTTGGAGCCTTGTGCTGTTTTCGATCTATTCACACATCGGTCCACTACTGACATCATCTTATAAACCAACGTTATGTAAATAGTTTTTTAATAAAATGTTTTACCCTGTTTCTTTGCTGGTGTGTTGTCTATATTTTTAATATTTGCATAGGGTTTGTCGTTATTTTGTGCGGGATGGGTGATGGAGCCGAGCTGTCTTGCAGCCCTCATGGTGTGGAGCTCAGTTCATCTCACTATTTTCGTATTTCTCAAGAAGGGTTGTTCCTAATATTTCTATTTTAGCGAGGTCAAAAAGAGATCCAATTAGTGGCCTACTGATTTTGCTCGATTACTTTTATTTTTTTACACGATTTTTCACTATCTGCAAAGACTAAACAGAGTATTGCGACTTTGTGCTTGTTTGTAAATAGAGAATGATCCAAAGAGAACCAATTCTAAAACAGTAAATGCTTGGACAACAATCAATCAAATGGAGAGACAAGGAGGCACGACGGATTACAACGGGGGTAAAGGCCTGCGTTAACTACCCTTCAGTATCTGCAAAGAGAGAGTACTACTAAGGCAAAAGAGGGGAGGGGGGGGGGTTGCAGCGTTCAAAGCACATCAGCGTGCATAAATACGAAAATGTTTTTATCTATCACGTACTTGACATTTTAAAGCTTTTTATATTTGCTATTAAAAAACCAATGAAATTCACAGAAAAAACCATAGGTTATAGTGGATATATAGTTAGGAATTTGCATTTACAAAACCTTGAAAATTCAATGAAAAAACCATAGGTTATAGGCCATATATAGTTAGGAATTAGCATTTACAAAACCTTATTTTACTCGCATAAAACCATTGAAATTCCATATATAGTTAGAAGCGCTAACTATATATCGCGCACCCGCAATCCACTGCTGATGATGTCACATATTACATCATTCATGACATGGTCAGTGACATCACTGATGACATCACTGATGACATCTTAAATGACATCACTGATGACAACTCAAATGACATCACTGATGACATCTCAAATGACATCACTGATGACATCACTGATGACAACTCAAATGACATCACTGATGACATCTCATTTGTCATCACTGATCACATCACTTATGTGATAATACAATGAACCTCTTCAGACTCTAATATAACCTTACATACACTCAGTATAAACAGACACTCACAGACTGTCACTCATCCATGGAGTTACTCACACACCTACTCAGTCATGCAAAGAATCAATCACACCTCCATTTCCTCAACTATAAAGTTATACACATCTTACTTATTCAAACATATAATAACACATATTTATTCTCTTATATAATCCCTGATACAAGCTCACAGTGATCGATACAGCCACTCACACATTCACTGGCTCTTATGTTCAGTTATTTATATATGTCAACTCTCACATGTATTGTGTTTTACATACGTACTTACTTGCTCATGTAGCAATGAGAAATCCATTCACTCACCAACACACCCATGCACAGTCAACCGCCCATATAGCTGTTTCCACATGCACTCTTGAACTCATACTCCTAGTGAATCAACTGCTTACACATCTATGCACAGAGTCACGCACCTCCCAGCCACCCACACACACACTCAGCCTCCCATTCAAATACTTGGGCAACCAATCAATAACCCATATGGCCACTCTTATAGCTACTGATCAACACATGCATACAATCATTTGGTGTTGTCATCAGTGATGTCATCAGTGATGTCATTTGAGATGTCATCAGTGATGTCATCAGTGATGTCACTGACCATGTCATGAATGATGTAATATGTGACATCATCAGCAGTGGATTGCGGGTGCGCGATATATAGTTAGCGCTTCTAACTATATATGGAATTTCAATGGTTTTATGCGAGTAAAATAAGGTTTTGTAAATGCTAATTCCTAACTATATATGGCCTATAACCTATGGTTTTTTCATTGAATATATATATATATATATATATATATATATATATATATATATATATATATATATATATATATATATATATATATATATATATATATATATATATATATATACAGCAACGCTCCCAAGAGTGCCACAAACCGCAGCACCCTCTCAGAGAAGAACGGACACCAAGTCAGGTAACGAGTGCAGAAGTGTCTTTTTTTATTTTTTCATGTGTAGCAGGAGTGCCACGATCCGGACGCGATTCGGCGACCCTGTCGCCTTGCTCACCAGATTACAGAGTGTTTCAATCAATCAATCAATCACAGGCATTTATATAGCGCACTACTTACCCGGAGGGTCTCAAGGCACTAGGGGGGGGGGGTGGAGTGCTGCTACTGCTCGAATAGCCAGGTCTTGAGCTTCTTCCTGAAGGAGAGGTGGTCTTGGGTCAGGCGCAGGTCGGTCGGTAGGGAGTTCCAGGTCTTGGCGGCCAGGTAGGAGAAGGACCTTCCTCCTGTTGTCGTTCTTCGGATGCGGGGGACGGCGGCGAGGGCGTGGCTGGCTGATCGGAGATGCCGTTTGGGAGTGTAGAAGCTGATGCGGTTGTTGAGGTAGCTAGGGCCTTGATCGTGTAGGGCTTTGTGTGCGTGGGTGAGGAGGGGGAAGGTGATTCTTTTGTTGACGGGGAGCCAATGCAGGTCTCTCAGATGTCCGGAGATGTGGCTGTGTCGTGGGATGTCGAGGATGAGTCTGGCTGTGGCGTTCTGGATCAGCTGGAGTCTCTTCTGGAGCTTGGCGGTGGTTCCGGCGTAGAGGGCGTTGCCGTAGTCCAGTCGGCTGGTGACGAGGGCCTGGGTGACCGTCTTCCTGGTCTCGGTGGGGATCCACCGGAAGATCTTCCGTAGCATGCGCAGGATGTTGAAGCATGATGAGGAGACAGCGTTGACTTGTCTGGTCATGGTGAGGGAGGAGTCCAAGATGAAGCCCAGGTTGCGTGCGTGGTCTGTCGGTTTGGGTGCGCTGCCCAGGGCGGGGGCCACCAGGAGTCGTCCCAGGCGGAGGGCGAGGAACCCAGGATGAGGACTTCCGTCTTGTCTGAGTTCAGTTTCAGGCGGCTGGTCATCCACTCGGCTACGTCGTTCAGTTTCAGGCGGCTGGTCATCCACTCGGCTACGTCTTTCATCCCTTCGTGAAGGTTGGCTCTGGCGGCGGCGGGGTCGTTGGTCAGGGAGAAGATCAGCTGGGTGTCGTCAGCGTAGGAGATGATGTTGAGGTTGTGTTGGCGTGCGATGGCCGCGAGGGGGCTCATGTAGACGTTGAAGAGGGTGGGGCTCAGCGAGGATCCTTGAGGGACGCCGCAGATGACTTCGGTGGCCTCTGACTTGTACGGTGGTAGACGGACTCTCTGTGTTCTTCCGTCGAGGAAGGAGATGATCCATTCCAGTGCCTTCTCCTGGATTCCGACGTTGCTGAGGCGCTGCACTAGGGTGCGGTGGCAGACAGTGTCGAATGCCGCGGAGAGGTCTAGGAGGATGAGGGCTGCTGTTTCTCCGTTGTCCATCAGGGCTCGGATGTCATCGGTGGCAGCGATGAGGGCGGTCTCGGTGCTGTGTTTGGCTCGGAAGCCAGACTGTGAGGGGTCGAGGGATCCATTTGTCTCGAGGAAGGCGGCCAGCTGCTTGTTGACGGTCTTCTCGATGACTTTGGCTGGGAACGGGAGGAGCGAGATGGGGAGGTAATTCTTCAGTTCGGTGGGGTCCGCTGTAGGTTTCTTGAGTAGGGCGCTGAGTTTGGCGTGCTTCCAGCTCTCCGGGAAGGTGGCGGTGTCGAAGGAGGTGTTAGAAAAGGGGGGGCCAATCGGCCCCCACGCATGCATGGCGGGGCCCGGCCCCCCCCATATCCCGGTCCCTTCGTGGTGGCTTGCCCCCCCCCCTCACCCCGGAAGTAGTTGTGCGCTTCCGGGTCGAGGGGGCGGGGCCGCGACCACGAACGGGTTAAGAGCCTGGGGAGCGCGGGAAGCGGCCTCTTTGTGCCCGCGCTCCCCAGGCTCGCTCCTCGCCCCACCGTGGGGCTGTTTAATTTTCTCTCATTTTTTTTTAATTCAAATCTTTTTTATTGAAGAACAAAGCTGAAAATAAAAACAATACAATGACTCTTCCAAGGTACAAATGAATAGAATGATGGCACCAAGACACTTACAGTAATCAAATCAAGTCAAAGAGGAGAGAGAAGAAAAGGGGGAGAGAAAAGGAGAGGAGGAACGAGAGAGAAGAGAAGAGAGTAGAGAAGAGAGAGGACAGGTGTATCCATAGAGCAGTCACAACCAGTTTACCCAAACCTGGTTCGGTATGCATGTATTAGGAAATATACAGTAAGCATATATGGTTGAACACACTAAAATTCAATATCAATTCTATGGAACAAGTTGACCATTGAGATGTGCTTCATGGGGGTTCAAAGTGGTAGGATGACGCATCCAGGGATGACCAGAGTTTGTTGTTCGAAGGCTTCCAAATGGCTGACTGTAGCGCAGGATTGTCCGCCCCTCTTAGAAAGAAAAGCCATTCCAGCCACATTTTAAAGTTGACTTCAGCAAAATTTCTCCACTTGTAAAGTATGACCTTGCACGCCAATGTTAACATGATATCAAGCAATTGTCTATCATGAATGTCTGGCAATTGTTCCTCCAGAGGGCCCAGAATGACATATATAAATTCTTGAGTAGGAGTTATTCCAAATATTTGTTGAATATATGAAAATACTTTATTCCAGAATGGTCGCAGTAGGGAACAGTTAAAAAGCATGTGTGCCAAGTCACCTGGTGCTTCTTGGCAGTTCCAACAATTAGGCGTGTCCCTCAGTTTACATTTAAACAGTTTCTGAGGGGTCCAGAACACTCTGTTCAACAACATATATTTCGTTTGGCATAGGATCGGGGAAACCTTGTTTGTTAGTGCGGTGTTATGTATGACCTCCCAATCGATCACTATTCCTGTGGAGTTAGGCTCTGATTCTCACTTGGTTTCGGTCAACTTATGTGGCTTCTTGGGCAGGGGGAGGAGCAGTTTATATACTCTAGAAACAAAATGACCAGCATGGTACAGTAATCGGAGGCGGTTCACCAGCCAAGGCGAGTCTGTAGATAGGGGACGTTTGGAGATAGCAGCTTTCAATTTCAGGAATTGGTAAAATTCTATGGGAGGCAAGTCAAATCTCTCTTGCAATATCGAAAAGGGTAGAGGCCTACCACTTTCATAGAGGTCATTCACTATATGTATACCCTTAGTGGCCCACAGTTCCCAGTAAAGGGTCTTCCCCTCTATCCTAAGCATAGGGTTATGCCATAATGAGAGTAGAGTAGATCTCTTAATCACCGAAGCAGTCTTATGGGATTGGTCAAGTCGGAGGAGTGCTCTTCTAGTATTTAATAGAATGTATTTAGAGTGAGGTATATGGGCCAAATCCATGGTGAGGAGAGCCGAGAGGGGTGCACGCGCCATTAACGACCTTTCGATAGTTAGCCACACTGGAGTGTAGGATGTATCATCAACTAGCCAAAGGGCCCCTTGTTTACAGAGGAAGGCTGTTTGGTAGTTCCTGAACGAGGGCAGGCCCAGGCCGCCTTTGTCTTTTGCTAACTGCAGCTTTTTTAGTGATATCCTGGCTTTTTTCCCTCGCCACAGGAACTCTCCGAACAACCTGTCCACCTTCTTGATGAATTCTTCTGAAAAAGTCATAGTGAGCATGCGGGCTAGATAGTTAACTAGAGGCGTGCACATCATTTTAAGGGTCTCAGCCCTACCCCACCAGGATAAATATTTTGGTGACCTAGCAATGTGGATATCTTTTTTAATGTTAAGTCTTCATTTAACTTCAGAGTCGTAATCAAATCCCTTTCAAAATCTAAGCCCAGATATTTAAAAGCTTTCGGTTGCCAGGTAAGGCCAGAGGAGCCTAGAATGTCTTTACTCCCGATATTGTTTAACAATTTAACTTCTGTTTTGTCCTTATTCAGTTTATATCCTGAAACTCTAGAGAACCCCTCGATTGTGTCCATCAAGGCCGGAATAGCCTCATCGGCTTTTTCCGTTAAGATCAGCACATCATCGGCGTAGGCTGTCAATTTTACAGTGCAGTCATCAAATGGGATACCAGCGATGGCTTCGTTATGTCTAATATGCCACAAAAAGGGTTCTATTGCCAGTAAGAACAGAGATGGTGATAATGGGCAACCTTGCCTCGTCCCTTGTTTCAGGCAGAAAGAGGATGAGAAGGAGCCACCTGCTCTGACTTTTGCAGTGGGGCCGGCATACAAAGCCATTACGAGTTTAGTGAACGTTTCTCCTAAGTTAAAATGGTGTAACACCGCCTTAAGGAAGGACCAATCCACCTTGTCGAATGCTTTTTCTGCATCCAGTGTGAAAGCTACCGTGGGAGTATTCAGAAGTTTTGCTTTCTCTAGGGCATGGGCTAGCACCCTGGTGTTATCACTAGACAGTCTATGTTTTAGGAAACCCGCCTGAGATGGGTGTACGAGAGTAAGAAGGACCTTTTGTAAGCGAGCTGATAGAATCATGGCCAACAATTTACAGTCTAAATTAATCAGGGAAATCGGCCTATAGTTTTTTGGTAGCGACGGGTCTTTGCCGTCCTTTGGCAGAACTGCAATAGTCGCCTCTGCTAACGTACCCCTCACTTCCCCCGACTCAGTAAATTCGTGGAAGAGGCTCAGAAGAGGGTCAACCAAATCTGATTGAAAGGTTTTGTAAAATTTGGCAGTAAAGCCATCCGGGCCCGGTGCCTTCCCACATTTCAATCCCCTGATCGCTTTTTCCACCTCAGTAGCCGAGATCGGCTCATTAAGACTGAGTTGTTCCTCAGGCTTTAACTTTGGTAATACACACTCCTGAAGATATTCTTGAACTTTGTCTTCAGCCACCAATTCGTTTTTGGCGTATAAATCCTTATAGAAGTCTTTAAAGACTTCGGTTATTTTTTGGGGATCCGAGTGAGTAACTCCCGCCGAGTCCTTGATAACATTAATAGCATTCTTTTGGACCTTAAATTTCAAATATGCCGCCAGGCTCTTGCCGGCTTTATTAGATTCACATAGCTTAAACCTTCGCTTTCTGTCTAGCCACACCCCCGCCCTTTCGCTTACTAGCTTGTTATATTCGTATTTTTTGTTGGTCATGATATTGAATGTCTCCCGGTCTCTCGTCATTTGGTGTTTGTTCTCTAGGATGGCTATTTCCGTCTCTAACCCTTCTAGCTTTGCATTACAATCTCTGTTCATTGCTGAACGAATTTTGATGCACACCCCCCTAATTGTACTTTTCAAAGCCTCCCAACGCACTAGGTCCGAAGTGTCCCCTTTCGCATTAATCTCCAAATAAGACCTAATGGCTGATAGAATTTCAGTTCTGTTTTGTTCTTTACTCAAGATTTCCTCATTGAGTCTCCAGGACGTTTGTTTAGGGGACGGTTTAATGTTAGTGATGGATAGAGATATGCAAGAGAGGTCTGATAGAACCCTAGGTTCAATTGAAGTATCCTCTATCCTTGCAACGCCATTTTGTGTAATGAATATGTAATCAATGCGGGAGAACGAATCGTGAGGGGAAGAGTAGAAAGTATAATCCCTATCAGTATGGTTTTGTATTCTCTATGTGTCAATTAAGTGAAATTGTTGGCATAATTTGATAAAGGCATTATGTGATCTGCTTGGTTTGAATACACATTTTGAGTCCCTGTCTAAGGCCGGGTCAAATGGAAGATTGAAATCACCCCCAAGGATATGCACCGCCGTATCAGGTATCGTTGCAATCTGCTTGACTAAGTCTTGCCAAAATTCTAAGTCATTAGCGTTAGGTGCATAAACGTTAGTGACAAAGAATTCTGTGTTATCTTTGGAAAGTTTCACTGTGACCCAACGACCCTTTTCATCTGATGAGGAAGACAGTAATTCTACCTTGGACTTTCTTGACAATAGTACCAGAACACCATTCTTTCTTCCAACTGCACCAGAACCTACAACCTCTGAATAAAACTTATTGCGCAGAGTGTAAAATTGTTTAACATCTAGTTTGGTCTCTTGCAGCAGTACAATGTCTCCCTTCTGTCTGCGCACATAGTCTAATATCTTTTGTTTTTTAACGGGCTGATTTAAACCTTTAACATTCATAGACAGAATCTTTAATCGATCAAGTGAGGTTGTCCCAAGCGGAGTGGAAAGTGTTGTTAGTGACATTTATAACAGTGTAGGTATCATGAGTGCTCCACGAGAGCCATGGAAAGACATGTTACACGGCGCATTATGGAAGGAACACATTGCTTTGCCCCCTATGGTGTAAAACAGGCGGAGACCATAGTCCATCATCTGGGCGCCCAGGGATGGGGCATGGCTGGTCTGAGTATCGGTATACAAATACAACATATGCATGATACAGCTTGTCCAGATAAGAGCAAAGAGACAGGTCAGAGGAGAAAGAAAAAGCAAGGAAAAGAGAAGAGGAAAGGAATAAGAGGGAGAGAGAAGGGAAAGTACAAAAAATGCAAACCATAGAACATAACACCCACCCCCCCCAATACCCCACATCCCCCACCCCACCCTCCCCAACTGTAGTACAGAAGCATGGCGACGTGAGGAAAACCGCAGTAACCCTCCCGTCTAAAACTAGTCATGTGTAAACATTGGAACAGCTATGCACAACGTAGAGTGCAGACAAACATTATGCAAACAGTGGAATATTGGAGTGATGCGGCAGAACTAACTTAGATATAGTAACACGTTCCCTCTGCACATTTTTGATAAATCAGAAACAAACCAATATACCTACAATATATCTACCAAAGTGATGCTGTCGAGCAGAAATTTGACAGTACAGCCACATAGCCTATTGGAAGGTATTATAGCTTCATACCCTCAACATAGGGCCCCTAATGGTTATTGGTATCTAGGTTTATGCATCAGTGGTGAAGAACCTAGTCAAAAACGAAAACCTGCCAGTAATCATTCCTTAAACACGAGCCCCAGCACGGCCAGTCTGAAAGCCAGTCTATTCTGATTAATCCTGCCAATGCACCGGATTTTGGGTTCAGCCATACACGTCTTGACACATCTCACACCGGTATCTTCCTCAGTTTAATCAAACAGGGCAGACCAGCTCCAATCAAAAAGTTTAGATCACTAGCAACAGGCCATGTCAAGTACAACCTAGAGAAATAAAGTAAGGAGACTCCAGGACCTTAGTTCAGACCTTCAGGCCACCTTTCAGGCAACGTAGAGTTCTTGGTGCAATGAGGCATCCGTCAACTTGAAACCTTACAGTGTGGTAGTCTTGCAATTGACAAGCTCGTTGGGCTTTGTGGAATTAACATAGCAGAGATATCCTAGTGAGAGCACTAAACCTCAGATGTGGTCATCTGTAACCTGACGCCGAAGCCGAGGCCGAGGCTGCTTGACTTTCTGGGTTATTAGTTTCCATATCGCGTTCCATGTCCCGTTCTTCCACGTCTTCAAGCATACGTTTGAGCTTCCTGGGGTCCGTGAAGTAGGAAGACGATCCACGTATTGTCACCCTGTACTTTGCTGGGCCCACAAAGCCATATTGATATCCCTTCGCTGACAGTTGTTGACGTAGCGCAAGGAAGGCCTTCCTTATTTCTACGGTTTCCTTACTGTAGTCTTGAGAAATGTAGACCTTGGTATCCTTCCACAGAATATGATTGTGCTTCCTCACGAAGGCCAGGATTTGCTCAACATGCTGGTAGCGTAACGGTTTACATACGATGGGCCTTGGTCCTCTCTGTGTCTTAGTGATTCTCCCTGGTACTCTGTGTGCCCTATCAAATTCAAGAGGGTTGGTAAAAGTCAGGTTCGTGGCTTTAGTGAACCATGATTCCAAAAACTGAATGCATGAACCTTCCGACTCCTCGGACCCTTCCGGAATTCCAAAAATGCGTAGGTTCCCCCTCCTATTCCTGTCTTCCAACTCGGCCAGTCGTCTAGTTGTCTGGTCAGAGGAGATGTGTAGGTGTTTCAGAGCCTTGGTGGTTTCAACCTCTATGTCTTCCAGGCGACTGATTCGGGATTCTGTTTCTGTTAGGCGCGCATTAGTATCTCTGATATCTTGACGGATTGCTACCACTTCCTCCTTAGTGGCTTTGGCTAGGTCCTTCACTTCATCTAACCTATTCAATATCATGTCAAGTGCGTCCGGGGTAACTTTCTTTGGTTTGTTTGGTGATCCCGGGTTCGAGTGATCTGATTTAAGTCTCTTGAAGGTTCCTTGATCTTTGGTATCCATTGCGATCGTTAGCTCCTTCTCAGGGGTTGCTTAGAATTTTGGGCAGTGACCTGAAAGCTCCCCTTCGGCACTCACGTGGGGCAAAAGAACCAATACCAGCTTACCCAGGGGTTTGGTCAGCCAAAACACAGTTCACTGATGGTAATAACACTTCACAAGAGGCATTTGAGGAACAGGGCGTCCCATTTATTCAGTCAATATATGCACATGGCGCTTGTCGAGATTGGAGCATTAGGGAGCCCACTGTGTATTGGTATCAAGCAATCCAGGCGTTCATTTCCAGCAGGTTTAAGCTCTCACAAACATACTATCAGATACTGTGAGCTTGCCATGCACTGTGGCTGTAAATAATGCATTATGTACTAATGGCAGGCAATCCAGGCACACAGCGTAGTAATAACCATCTCCCCAGTCTAGCGCAGGTGTGTGTGACTACTTTCTCACCAGTGCTCGATTGGCGTCAAAATCCGGCTTATTGTGCAGAGACAGTGAGGAGAGATGATTTGCCTCGGTTTTTCCAGCATTACCGAGTGGCGGCCGCCATCTTGGTAAAGGTTAGGGAAGTCTCTGCATGGCCGATCGCACTGCACTCACGCGATCGGTGAAGTCAGCTGTCCGCCCCGGTGCGCTAAATTCTGTGAACGCGGTCACCTACTTCAGCTCCTTCTTGCGCTGCCGGGCTTTCCGCTGTGCTCTGCAGGAGCTTGCTTCGCGCTCCGCTTTCCGTCCTTCCGTCGCGCTGCCGCCATAAACGCCTGGAGCCTCACTCGGTGCAGCTCTTGATCCGCTGCAGCCCCGGCCACGTAAATCAGCACATTACAGTCAGGGAGTGATCCGATGCTCGAATCTTCGGTCACATCCCAGCTGTAGGCACTTAAAGGTGTTCCAATTTCAGTTAAAGACGCTCGTGACGGGAGGAGAGACGATCTAACCCGCCATCTTCCTCGGCGTCCAAGCCACGCCCCATTTTCTCTCATTTTATTTTTCAGGTGTGCTCGTAGCTTCGACTGCGGAGATTTCCTGGATTCAAGGTCGACGCGTTCTTTGAGGCGGAGCGGGAGGACTGCAGTGTTTTTCCGTGGATCAGCCTGCCTGGAGATTCGGAGGCGGAACAGGGAGAATTCGCCGTGACTAAGCGGGCGTCGTGATCCAGGGGAAACCGACGAGCGCAACAACGAGCACTTCCGCATCGTAGGACGCCGGTGGAGCATCGGGGCACGAGGTATTTTGCGGGGCGGGCGGGGGCTTGACGGCGGCTCGGCAAGCGTGCAGGGAGCAGCCGGTTTGTGAAGTGTTAATGCACAGCGTTCCATAACTACGGACGTACTGAGGCTTGATGCTGGTAAATTTTAAAGATCGTCTAAGTTGTGCTTTAAGTGCCTGGCATTCGGAAGAAAAAGCCTGATTAAGTGTGTCGTGCGCGCGCTGCCTGTTGTGGGGGAGTTTTGATTCCCGTTTTTTGCTTACATTCCACTAACGCGGGGCGGGCTCGGCTCTGGGTTTTTCTGTGCACCGATCGGCAGAGTGCAAACAAAGTGAAGCAGGGACAGCTAGGGCAGAGGGCGGATGGGAGACCAAAGAGGTTTCTTTTAAGGAAAGCAAATATTTCGAAATAACAAAGTACTTGAGTTTCATCAAACAGTGAATGTCTCTTCATGCAATGCAACTGGTGTTATGTAAAAGTGCTCTGATACAAATTTAAATAGGTGCAAGATCGTTTTGTGTGTCTTAACAACGTTGGTTGATTTAGTTGTAGGGCCCCCAAGATTTCTTTAATTGTTTCTTAGCATATAAGGGCCTCACTTATTTACAAGTACAAAGCACCCAGGAACTTGTTTTAAATTCTTGTTTTATTATATAAAGGCTTGACTTCGCCACAATTTTAATGAGTATATGATCTGTTGAGTGTCTTGCAAAGGTGGTAGGTTTGGTCTCACGCATCATAAACTTCAGCAGTGCGTGGGCAGTCCAGTCAATAAGTTTTAAAAATAATAGCCAAAATTGGTTTTTAACGTATTTTCTATTTCAGGTAAACAAGATTAGGATCTTGGTCCGCGTATTCCAGCTCGGGCACCTTCAACTGGGTCAGGTACGGAGCACTGTGTGCTCATAAATATGTCTGCAAGAAGGGGGCACGGGAATGCAAATGTAGGTTTAATGTTTCAAAAAATGATGCGCAGAATGTCTGCAATGGATAAGCGATTAGGGAAGGTGGACAAGCTGGGTAAGACCGTAGCGGAATTGGGAGCGAAGGTAGATGCTCAGGCCGGCCCATCTGGAAGACCTAAGCGGACAATAGTGCCGCCCAAACCAAGGGGCGTGTTCGTGACACCACCCAAGCGGGCAAGAAGTAAGAGGGTGGGGGGTCGCCCACAGAGTCCAATTCCCAATGTACTACTGCACCCCCTGGTTGGGTGGGGGAGCGCTGCCGGCCAACACGAACCTCACAGCTGAACAACAAACATTGGTTGCTCAGATATTGTTGGCCAGTGGTCGGGGCAGCACGCCACCTGCACCAGTTTCTCCCCAAACAGGTCCAACGAACGATGGGGGTGCAGCCAAGACCGTGGAAGCGACGTCAATCAACGGCAATGGTAAGGAGGTTGCCCTGCCACTGTTGGGTGAGGGCGCAATGCCCTCCAGGGGGGAGAGTCTAGCGCAACATGTGTCACAAAGTGTGAAAGAGTTGATTTGGGCTGACAAGTATGTTAATATTTTTTCATTACTGATAGACAACAGGGAATGGGAATATGTAAAATCACAAAAGAATATGATGTTGCCTAGTGAATGGAGAACAAAATTGTACAAATTTAGGGTGGAAGAAACCATCATCAATTGGGTAAGGGCCTTTGCTGTGTACAGTGCAGTAATTGGTGAACGTTTTCCAGGAATGCAATCAGTTATGAGCTGCTATCAGAGTAGAATCACAATGTACCATGAGAATCACGTGGGGGATGTTTGGAAAGAATACGATATAGCTTTCAGAAAGTCTAGGGAGCACAATAAGTCTTTGGAATGGGACAAGGTGGATTCTATTTCTTGGCATTCACAGTTTGAGAAGGGTCAGGGTGCGAGCACTAGCACTGCTTGGAACAAAAGTTATCCCCCCAGGCCACAACAGCCATTCCAGCAGCCCTTTCGACCAGCGCAGGGGGGGGAGACAAGCCAAAAGATTAGAAGCAGTGGAAGTGCGAAAGGGGTGTGCTGGGACTTCAACAAACGGACATGCAACAGGGCACCGGGCACATGTAAATTCAGGCACGCGTGCAACCTATGCGGCCACCCTTCCCACCCAGAGGCGACATGCAGGAATAAAGGCAATGGGTCAGGTAATAGGGGAAGGAAGAAACCAGAATAACAAGATACATCCCATTATGGCACATTCGCCTATTCTTTTGTCGGCTATGATCCCTTGGCTTAACAGGTACCCTAACCACACTTCTGCGAGATTGTTGCAAGAGGGTTTCACCCATGGTTTCCGAATTCCAGCTGGGGGTTATGTCGGGACACCACAGTGCAAGAATCAGCTGTCAGTTCTTTCCAATCCCACGCTGGTGGCTAGCAAAATAGAAAAAGAGTTGCGTTTAGGTAGGGTAGCGGGTCCTTTTCATGCCATTCCTACTAAGAATTTTGTATGCTCTCCTTTGGGGGTGGTACCAAAGAAGGAGAAGGGCGAGTATAGGCTTATCCACAACTTGTCTGCACCTAAGGGCCTATCCTTGAATGATGTATTGATGAATCAATTTGCAGCGTTAAATATGCATCCTTTGATCAGGCGGCGGACATGCTGAGGGCCTTGGGCGCGGGGGCACTGATGGCCAAATCAGATATTTAGTCAGCCTTTAGACTACTCCCAGTTCACCCTGAGGACCAGCGCCTCTTAGGTTTCTCCTTCGAAGGGAAGTATTACATGGATAAGTGTATGCCCATGGGCTGTTCCATTTCATGTGCATATTTTGAACAGTTCAGCTCCTTCCTGGAATGGGCCCTAAGGCAATCTACGGGGCACCAGTGTGTCATGCACTGTCTGGACGATTTCCTTTTCCTGGGTCCGGCGGACTCACGGGAGTGTGCGTCAGCTTTGCAGGAATTTTGCGAGCTCATGCGCTCTTTCGGGGTCCCTCTGGCGCAGGGAAAAACGGTCGGGCCAGTAACATGCTTGGAATTTTTAGGAATAGAACTGGATTCAGTGGAGGGCTGCTTTAGATTACCAATGGAAAAGATACAAAGATTCAAGAATACCCTAGGATTATGCATAGAGGCTAAGAAGGTTAATCTACAAATGTTGCAACAGACAGTGGGTCACTTAAACTTTGCATTGAGAGTAATACCCATGGCGCGCCCTTTTTCACGCTCAATTGCACAGGCCATGAAGGGTCTTCGGGAGAAACATCACCGGACACGGCTATCTGCTGAGGTTCGCCAGGATATGCGGATATGGATCGCATTCCTGGAGGACTTCAATGGCAGAGTGCTGTGGGGTGCACCCACACTGTCCTCGGAGGACTTGGGTTTATGGACTGATGCGGCAGGCAGTGTAGGGTTTGGTGCAATCCTGGGTAGGAAATGGGTGGCACAGAAGTGGCCCGCCTGGTGGGAGGAGAGCGGGCTGACGATGAACATTGGTTTCCTCGAGCTCTTCCCAATCTGGGTGGCACTGAAAGTGTGGCCTCAGGATTTGGCCAACCGATCGGTAATCTTCTGGTCAGATAATATGACAGTGGTGGAATGCATCAACCAACAAGCTGCAAGGTGTCCATTCATACTGCGTCTGATGAAGGAGATTGTGCTGTGTTGCATGACATTAAACATACTTTTCAGGGCGAAACATGTCCCGGGGGTGTTGAACAATGCAGCTGATGCCCTTTCTCGCTTTAAGATGCAGGTGTTCAGGGATCACTTGCCGGAGGCAGAGACAACCCCGGCCCATTTCCCGTCGACCCTCTGGCAGATTGGTGCCCTCAACTACATGACCTCGTGGCAGCCAGCCTAGCACCCAAGACAAAGAAAGCTTACGAAGGGGCGTTCAGGTCTTACTGTCACTTTCTGGGCCAGGGCTGGGAGAGTGGGTGGAATTTGGAAGCTAGCTTCAATAAGTACATGAGCGCCTTACACAAGGAAGGGCGCACGGCGGCAACAGCCAGCAGGCACAAGGCGGCAATCTCCTTTTTTGTACGTGCCAAGGGGGTGAGGGATCCCACAAACAATTTCTTAGCTCAGAGGGCATTGAAGGGATGGCGGCGCCTGCAGGCACCTTCCACAGATTCTAGGAAACCGATAGGTTTTGAACGCTTGTCGGCAGTTCTCCTCGCTCTGCCTGACACATGTAGCTCTGCGTCCGAGGTATGTCTCTTTAAAGCGGCATTTTCTTTAGCTTTTTATGGGGCATTCAGGGTAAGCGAACTGGTGGCGGCCAACAAAGGTGATGGGGTAGGCGGCCTTCAGCTGCATGATGTCAGCATAAGGGGTGACACAATGTGGATTAACATCAGGAAATCAAAAACTGATCAGGAAGCTAGGGGTCAAACCCTGGTGTTACACCGGGCACAGAGCAATCTCTGCTGCCCGGTGACACACGTAGAGAAGCTGATAAGACAGCGGGCGCAGGAGTGTAGGGGGCCACTACTGCTGCATGGGGATGGTACACCATTGACTAAGTTCCAGTTCCAGAGGGTACTAGCCATGAGTATGGCCAGGGCTGGTTATAACCACAAAGAGTTTGGGACGCACTCCTTTCGGATAGGGGCAGCCACAGAAGCAACGGCCAGGGGGTTGAACACAACCAGTGTGCAAAGGATTGGGAGGTGGTCCTCTAATGCCTATAAGCGTTATGTGCGGTTGCGCATGTTGTGAGAGCTGTCCCCATTTGGAGTTTTTCTAACACCTGCTGTTTTTTGTCTGGTTATTTACAGTTTCTCGGGCCTGCGACGCAGGACGGAAACTACCCATGGATCATAACATCAACTCATCAGCATCACGGCATTGCCAGGAGGACATAAAGAAGACAGTGGTAGTTTGGGTAGTAGGACATTCATATGTAAAGCGCGCTAATCCTATTTTTCTTTCAGGATCGGGTAGACGGAGGGCGGAGAGTGGGGGGTGCACGGTCTCCTTCCACGGCAGGGGGGGGGCTTCTCCTCAGTCAGTTCAGGGATTATATGTCGGATTTACTAAGAAGACATACTGCACCTCCTTCGGCGATGATCCTTCATCTGGGGGGGGAATGATCTGGCAGGTCTGGGTAGAAGGGTCCTCCTGGAAGAGATTATATCAGCAGCAGGGTGGCTGGCGAAGCGGTTACTGGGGAGCGTGATTGTATGGTCACAGCTGATACCGAGAATGCAGTGGAGAGGGGGGGACTCAGTTAGCGCGTTGAATCACTCGGTAAAGAGGGTCAACAACAAGCTGGACAAGTTATTTAGAACTCCGGTCTTACAGACCATACCTCATGGGTGCATCTGGGGGGAGCACTTCTACCTGCGGGATGGGGTCCATTTAACAGAGGCAGGGAATGCCCTTTTCATAAGGAATATCTTGGCATGGGTTGAGGTCTTTGCAGGTAGGTTATGACCTTTCTATAGGTAGGTGCGGGGGGGGCCAGATAGTCGGTCAACTATGCTGGCCTGTGGCGGTAAGGTCATAATCGTTGAGCAGCATTTTAAAGTCCTTAGGGGGGGGCGGACCCATTCACGAAAGGGCCGCCCGTCGGGAGGGGCCATTGGTCTCTCCCAGAACTTCAGGGGCAGGATATGATATCCATTACTTAGAAGGGTGCGGGGGAGGGAGTCTACGCTTCCCTCAGGCTGGTAGCCACCCCTCACAGACACTATGACTTCATCAAGGTGCGCGAGTGTAAGGGCCCTCCTGTTATGGTTTAATGGAGTTCAGAGCGCACGTGGGTGAAACGTGCCCTGGGTTGCGCATGCGCATCTCGAACGTGAGAGCGTAGCTGTAGAGGATCTGACACCGGTTAGCGACCTTGCCGTCCGACTTAATTATTAGAATGCATTTATTTTCAGGATGTTAGCTTCGGTTAGGAAACACGCTGTACTAGATATTTGTTAAGGTTAGCCCATCATACAATGTCAATACGGATTTTGATCTAATGTTCTGAAATGTGCATTTTAATAATTGTCAAAATGTTTATTTTATTAAAATTTTCAATTTATTTTCATATTTTAATAAATACAGCCAGGGGTCCCTGACCCCCTGCCTTCCAAAGACTCATGTGTTGACTTGTTGAATTAAATAATGCATTTTGTGTATTAAGGAGGGGGGTGGCCGGTAGTCCCAGACCATGAGAAAAGGGGGGGCCAATCGGCCCCCACGCATGCATGGCCGGGCCCGGCCCCTCCCATATCCCGGTCCCTTCGTGGTGGCTTGCCCCCCCCCCCTCGCCCCGGAAGTAGTTGTGCGCTTCCGGGTCGAGGGGGCGGGGCCACGACCACGAAGGGGTTAAGAGCCTGGGGAGCGTGGGAAGCGGCCTCTTTGTGCCCGCGCTCCCCAGGCTTGCTCCTCGCCCCACCGTGGGGCTGTTTAATTTTCCCCACCCTCCATCCCCCTTGGTTAGCGGAATTGGGGTAAAGACAATGGTAGGTATACTGTCTAGCGATGTCCAGGATCATAGGAATAGAATGCTTGCTTCCTTAGGCCCCTTTTTTCCCCGTTTACAGGTGTAATGTGCATAAGTGTATGCATTGTGCTTTGCTGTGGTTGTTTAACTAATTTTCTCCTTAGGCCTTTTTTCCCTCTTAGATTAGCAATGTCGTATTTATTACGTGGGTCTGGCGGTAAGGTCATAATCGGTGAGCAGCATTTTAAGGTCCTTAGCGGGGGGCGGACCCATTCACGAAAGGGCCGCCCGTCGGGAGGGGCCATTGGTCTCTCCCAGAACTTCAGGGGCAGGATATGATATCCATTACTTAGAAGGGTGCGGGGGAGGGAGTCTACGCTTTCCTCAGGCTGGTAGCCACCCCTCACAGACACTATGACGTCATCAAGGTGCGCGAGTGTAAGGGCCCTCCTGTTATGGTTTAATGGAGTTCAGAGCGCACGTGGGTGAAACGTGCCCTGGGTTGCGCATGCGCATCTCGAACGTGAGAGCGTAGCTGTAGAGGATCTGACACCGGTTAGCGACCTTGCCGTCCGACTTAATTATTAGAATGCATTTATTTTCAGGATGTTAGCTTCGGTTAGGAAACACGCTGTACTAGATATTTGTTAAGGTTAGCCCATCATACAATGTCAATACGGATGTTAATCTAATGTTCTGAAATGTGCATTTTAATAATTGTCAAAATGTTTATTTTATTAAAATTTTCAATTTATTTTCATATTTTAATAAATACGGCCAGGGGGTCCCTGACCCCCTGCCTTCCAAAGACTCATGTGTTGACTTGTTGAATTAAATAATGCATTTTGTGTATTAAGGAGGGGGTGGCCGGTAGTCCCAGACCATCGATGATGTCCCGCAGGTGGGGTGCGATGACCGCGTCGGCCTTGTTGAAGACGTGGTGAGGGCATGGGTCGGTCGGAGATCCGGAATGGATGGATATCATCAAGTGGATGGTGTCTTCGGTGCTGATCGGAGTCCAGGCGCCGAGGGTGGTGGTGGGGGGCGGTGGTTCGGTTGTGGCATGCGTCGGTTGAGTGCTGAAGCTGTTGTGTATGTCCGCGATCTTGTTGTGGAAGTAGGAGGCGAGGGAGTTGCAGAGGTCTTGCGATGGGGTGATGTCGTTGTTTCCGGCGTTGGGGTTGGAGAGCTCTTTGACGATGTTGAAGAGTTCCTTGCAATTGTGTGCGTTGTTGTCTAGCCGGTCCTTGACTACAGTTTTCTTAGTGGCGCGGATCAGTTGGTGGTGCTTCCGGGTGGCAAGCTTGAGGGCGGTCATGTTGTCCGGTGTTGGTTCCCTTCTCCAGGCTTTCTCGAGGGCTCGGCAGTTCTTCTTGGAGCTCTTGAGTTCGTCGGTGAACCATGGGGCCTTCTTGCTGCTTCTGCTAGGCGGGGTCCTCAGTGGGGCGAGTTCATCCGCGCAGTTGTTGATCCATATCGTGAGGTTGTCGGCGGCCTGGCTGGGGTTCGCTGAGCTGGCGGGGGGGTGTTGGCTCAGAGAAGCGGCGAGCTGGTCGGCTGTGATCTTGTTCCAGCTTCTTCGAGCAACCGGTTGCTGGTGGTGGTGGATCGTCGTTCTTCTGAAGGCGAAGTGGACGCAGCTGTGGTCCGTCCAGTGGAGTCCAGTGGCGTGGCTGAAAGCGATGTCTTTGCTGGATGAGAAGACGGCGTCAAGTGTGTGTCCGGCGAGGTGGGTGGGGGTGGATACCAGCTGCTTGAGTCCGAGGTTGGCGAGGTTGTCGAGCAGGGTGGTGGTGTTGCGGTCGTTGTTGTTCTCCAGGTGGAAGTTGAGGTCCCCCAGGAGGATGTAGTCAGCGGAGGGGAGGGCATGCGGGCTGACAAACTCGGCGATGTCCTCGCTGAATTGTGTGCGTGGTCCCGGGGGTCGGTAGATCAGGGTGCCTCTGAGGGTGGTCTTCAGGTCGGTGCGGATCTGGAAGTGTAGGTGTTCGGCGGTTTTCAGGGTGTCGTCGGTGTTGGTCGTGATGTGGATGGTGTCCATGTGGATGATGGCGATGCCTCCTCCAGTCTGTTTGACGCGGTCTCTTCAGGTGATCTTGTAGCCCTCTGGGATGGCGATGGCTATGTCGGGCGCTGAGGAGTCGTTCATCCAGGTTTCCGTGAGGAAGGCGAAGTCAGGAGCTGTGGTGTTGAGGAGATTCCAGAGTTCGATGGCGTGCCTGTGGACGGAGCGGGTGTTGAGCAGGATGCACTTGAGGTGGTTGCTGCTGGTGTTCGGCTTGGCGGGTGCTGGTGTGGGGCAGGTCCGGATGCAGGTGAACTTGCAAACGTGGCAGCTGAAGGGTCCGTGGGTGCGCCTCGGGGTGGCTCGGTAACATCCAGGGATCCCGCCGGTGTTGAGTGCGATGAGTTCGGTGGCATTGTAGGACAGTCGGGTCGTCTTCCGTCGGTGGGGGCCAGGGGTCCTGGCGCTGGGCGCGGTCCAGGCGCGGACGGCGCAGACGGGCTTACCTTTGGCGCACCTTCGGCACTCAATCGGTGCTCCCGCTGCACGCGTCCGCTGCGCGGTCGCTCCGGGGGCGTCATAAGAAGGGGGACGATGGGCGGGTCAGCTGGGCGTCGGTCTCGGCTCGGCCAATGGGCCGGTGGTGGCGGGGCCTGTGGCGAGCTGCGGCGGGAACGGGCTAGCGGGCTAGCGGGCAGCACTGCAGAGGCTGGCCCGCTCGGGGGCCTCTGGGAGGAAGAATGCGGCAGGGAATGCAGGCAGGAGCAGGCTGGAGCAGGAGGCGGCAGGAGGAGCAAGGGGGCGACCCGGCCTGGTGAAAGGCGCAGTGGTCACTCCCGAGTTCTCCCTACTGTCTCCTTAAGAAGGGGGACGATGGGTGGGTCAGCTGGGCGTCGGTCTCGGCTCGGCCAATGGGCCGGTGGTGGGCGGGGCCTGTGGCGAGCTGCGGCGGGAACGGGCTAGCGGGCTAGCGGGCGGCACTGCAGAGGCTGGCCCGCTCGGGGGGCCTCTGGGAGGAAGAATGCGGCAGGGAATGCACGCAGGAGCAGGCTGGAGCAGGAGGCGGCAGGAGGAGCAAGGGGGCGACCCGGCCTGGTGAAAGGCGCAGTGGTCACTCTGGTTTGCCATCACACACAAGATTTTTAAAAAACGGCAATCCACCAATCAAAACACTTGTTCCCATGCCATGTGACCGCAAATTGTGTCTCATAGAAATAGACAATAGACTTCATCTGAGTGAGCCGTCTACCAGAAATTGACGAGTTTGCATCATAAATATTATCTGTACGAATACATATATATATATATATATATATATATATATATATATATATATATATATATGCTCACAGGAATGTTCATAAAAACAATTAACCTGACCACTTTGTATAAATAAATATACATAGCCTATAGCAGTACAAATACATGTTGTTCTGCCCATGTCATAAATATGCTTAAAATCATAAAATGTTACAAATTATGTCAATATAAAAAGCAATGAACATCTGGGCCTACTATTTGCATAGTGCAATGGCGTGACTCAATTGGTAATGTGGTCATTATGGACATACCTATTCATGACATCTATCATCGCCAAAAAATCATGTGAGCGCATGTCACTGGTTAAAAACAGGAAAAAGTGCTGTTGTGCCAATAAAGTGCAATGTGTAAAAAAATCTATATGTGCGGGGGCGTGGCTTGCGCGCCGCTTCAGCATGGCATGTTGCGCTTGAGCTCCGAGGCGAGTTTGTCCCGTCGAGCGATTTTCTCCGTCTCTTGCTGCCCTTCTTGACGGAAAAAACAACCCTCATCAGCGGAACATGTTGAGAGCTGATTGACGCTGTTTCCTGATGTTTTGGCCACCGGCTGCATGATTTCTGCCTCACGCTTCACAAGCGCTCGCATTCCTCACGAGCGGCCGCCATTTTCCCGCTCATGACGTTCCTGTCATTTTACTTCAGAGGCGCCGTCGCGGATACAATTTTGCAGTGTCGCTTGTCTGCCTAATGCATTTCGTCCACGACGTCTACTACTGGTAACATTTTTGCCTTATTTATGTTACTCTCTTGCTGCTTGGCTGGTTTTAAGCGGTTCACACACTATTTTTCTCTCAGTCCGCTTCTTTCATAGAGGTGTCGACATTTTTACTACGAACTCATTACGGTGCTCCCCTGCTCTGCTCATACTTTCACCGCTAGAATATCATAGCGCATTTTGAGCTTGGTCTCCTATTTTTACTATTTGTGGGACACTCTGCGCAGCTTTTGTGTTTTCGTTCTTCCTCAAGTGGTATTCTTGCAGGCTACTACCTCAACACTGCCAATATGAATCGGTCTTCGACCAACAAAGACTCTAAGGATGTTGGCACGTCGTTGAAAAGGCTTAAGTCAGTCTCTCCGACGCCCGAGTCTCCTCAGTCAGACACTACTTCCACATTGGACACGATATTAACACGCCTTAATGAAGTGCATGATATTGCGCAGTCAACAAAAACTAACACAGACTTGCTACAAGTGGAAGTGTCTGCTATCAGAAATGACTTTAAAGCCCTTTCTCTTTGTGTATCAGCGACAGAATCACGAATCAGTTCTGCAGAGGATGGTATGCAAAAGCAATCCAGATCCCTTAACCACTTGGAACGCTCAATGGCGGCATTGCGCAGAGATCTCACTGAGCAGGAGGACCGTAATCGTAGATCTAATCTGCGCATTTTTGGTCTACCGGAAGATTCAGAGAAGTCATCTTCCTCTATGATACAGTTTTTATCTCATTGGATTCCGGATACACTTCAAATATCATTCCACAGAGATTTTGAGATAGAAAGAGCACATCGTGTTCCAACGTTTCGACCTAAGGCAGCAACCCAGCCAAGAGCAATCATTTTTAAGCCTTTGCGGCATCAACACACTGAGTTGATTCTCTCTCATATGCGGAAAGTTAAGCAAGTCAGCTGGGATGGTCATCGCATCTCCATTTCCCAGGACTTTGCCAGAGACACAGTCATAAGAAGGAAAGGCTTCCTGAACCTTCGAAAACGACTCACGGAAATGGGCATTCCTTTTTCTTTTTCTGGTCCATCCAAATTTCGCATTACACATAAAGGTCGTTCCAGAATCTTCGATGAACCGGCAGATTTGGCGACATTCCTGGACAACCAGTTGGAAATAGAGATGGAAATCCAAAGAGCAACTTCGCAGACTCCTGGTGCCTCAGGAACTTGAACTGTTTCTTCTCTATTTCTGGATGTATTTTTTCTAGCTAGATGCCTCCTCTCTCTTTCCAGCTAAACTTACATGTCGGTCTATCCTTCTGGCAATATTCGTCCTAACTCTGTTCTTCTTTTATCCATACTAATCTCGAATTTCTCCTTCTTCATCGTATTCAACCTCCCTATCTTTTCATGGTGTTTATCCTACGAGAACACTTTTTCCTATCCTTTCACTTTTTTTTCTCTTCTTTCCTATCCTACTAATATCTATATTTTTGTTCCTTACTTCATATCTGTCGTCCTTTTTTCTGTTCCTCATGTTTATTTCTTCAACATTGTTATTCCTCTTTCTATTCCGGGTCTTTTTCTTTCTCTTTTTTCATCCAAGTTCCCTTACTTCGGTGACTTAGCTTCATATTCTTATCTATTACTGTTATAGCTTGTTTCACTTATGATGTTATTGTTTAAATATGCATTTTACCTGCCTTACATTTATCTACTGTTTAAGATTTTCCGTATATAATTAGCGTATTATTACTTATTTCACTCGCATTTTTACTTACATATATCTCCTGCTAGGATGTTATTATATTATAGTTGGTGTAGAATTCTCTTCGGTTTTTGATCTGGTATTTACTATACTTGTTCTCTTCCTTCTATTCTCTCCCTCTTTTTCTATCTACAGTACTCTTTTTTCATTCTCTCACGCACCTCTTTTTCTTACTTCTGTAATTCGACTTCATAGTGTAGTCATATGCAGGTATACTTTATTCTTTGAGTATGTTGTAACCTTTTATAATATGTATTGTATTCACTAAATGCTATATGCTAGTTAGGCTTTTTCGTACATAATCACGCTGTTATTATTTTTCCTACTATTGTTGCTTAGTATAGATATTACTCTCGCTAGGATATTGTTACTCTACTCTGAATTGGAGTATTCTTTTCTTTATCAGTTTAGTAATTACATTATAATAATGTTTTCCGGTAGTATTTTTTACTTGTTTTTCTTATTATCAGTCGCTATATTTTAGTATTGGGCTACTCTTTTTTACCCACCTATGCTCCTAGTACGGGTCCCTTACTCGCCTTTTCCACGTTCTCCCTTGCATGATATGGGTCTTTTTTAGACCTCCCCTCCTGCCTCTTCTCTCTCTCCTTTCTATTCTATTTTCATCTCTTCTTTTTCTTTTTTTTCTCCTGGTTCTCCCACATGGATGCTCTCACAGCATTTCTTTTCATTAATGGTTGGTCCCTTATATTTTTGAAGTTCGTTCTTTTTCTGTTATCAGTGTTGTCTTCTTTTGATCCCTCTTTTTTTACATGCCAGGTTTAAATGTGTTATCCCTTAATGTTAAGGGTTTGAATCACCCGGTGAAACGGTCTAAAATCTTGGATTACTGTAAGTCTCTCTCGGCAGATTTAGTTCTTTTTCAAGAATCTAAGATCACTAGCAGAGAAGCGTTGTTTTTGAAGAAGGAATGGGTGTGGGATGTTTCTTGTTCTGATGCCTCTGGCAAACGAAATGGAGTTGTTACGTTAATTTCAAGGAATTCCGGTTTATCAATTCTCTCTTCTGAGCATGATTCTGAGGGTCGTTGGCTCCTATCTAAATTGTCGGATGGACAGCATGATTTGTATGTTATGAATATCTACGCTCCGAATGTTGACGATCCAGCGTTTTGGAAATCCATTACTAAAACCTTGCATAACACCCCACATGCTGGCAATCTCATTGTTGCTGGAGATTTTAACTTACCAATGGACCCTCTTTTAGACAGGAATTCTGCATTTCAGTTTCGTCCTCCTAAAGCACACAAGCAGATGCTTAACATGTGTTCCATTTCTCATCTGCACGATATCTGGCGTCTTCATAATCCCACTGGCAGTGATTTTTCTTTCTTCTCCTCGCCTCATTCCTCCTTTTCTCGTATTGATTATCTCCTAGTTCATTCTTCTCTTGTCTCATCTTCTTCTTCTCCGCTTATACACCCCATTGTCATCTCTGATCATGCCGCGGTCACTTTTACGCTATCTTCCTTTGCTCCTAAACCACGTGGTCGTTCATGGAGATTAAATACTGAAGTGTTACATGACTCCTCTCAAGTGGCGGAATTTTCTACGGATATAGATACTTTTTTCCGTGAAAATGAGGACTCTGTTTCTTCTCCAATAATTCTATGGGATTCTTTTAAATGTACTTTCCAGGGTCAAGTCATTAAATGTATGTCCAAACGTAATTCGGCTATTACAAAAGAGCTTACTGATTTATCATCTGAAATCAAAACTCTAGAAGCTTCCTTTCGACACACCAAAGATCCGACTAGCCTACAACAAATAAAGCTCCTAAAATACAAATATAATACAATTGTTACTAAAAGGGCTCATATTGGTGTCCAAGCACAAAAGTCCAAGAAGTTACTTTTGAAGAATCGGGCTGGGAAACTTTTGGCTGCTACCCTAAAATTTCAAGATTTCTCTTTTAAGTCCTCACAAATTTCTTCTATTACGGATCACACTGGCTCTAAAAAATTTCAAACAGAGGAAATTCTTGAAGTTTTTCGCGATTTTTATAATAAACTATATACCCCCTCTAACCAATCCTCTTTTGACAAGTGTCAAGTTTTTTTAAAATCGATTCAGTCAGTCTCTGAGGAAGATCGCTCCATCCTGAACGAACCTATTTCACCCGAGGAAATAGTTGCTGCGATCAAGGCCACCCGTTCTGGGAAAGCCCCTGGCCCGGATGGTTATCCAATATTATTTTATAAAACCTTTCTCCCGTTGCTTGTCCCTAAGTTACAATCTATCTTTAACTCTTTTGTTCAGGATGGCTCTGTTTCTGGTACGGCTGCTGAAGCCACCATAGTTGTGATCCCGAAAGAAGGGAAGGACCATTCGGATCCTAAAAACTTCCGGCCTATTTCTCTCCTTAATATGGAAGCAAAGATTTTTGCTAAAATCCTGGCTAAACGTTTAGAATCCTTTATTCCCCATCTTGTACATCCCTCCCAAACTGGTTTTGTTAAAGGTCGTCTGGCAAGGGACAATATTCGCACTTTCTGTCATATTATTGGTGCGGCCAAGCACTCCCAACTCCCTGCCGGCGCCTTGGCCCTTGATGCAGAAAAGGCCTTCGATAAGGTCTCTTGGCCATTCCTTCGAGCTGTCTTATGCGCACATAACCTTGGAGAGTCTTTCATTAACATGGTAATGTCTTTATACTCCCAACCTAAAGCTAATATTAGGGTTAATGGTGCTACGTCTTCATTTTTTAATCTTTGCCAGGGCACGAGACTGGGTTGTCCCTTATCCCCACTCTTATTTTTATTATCTATTGATCCTCTTCTTCGGTTGATTGATTTACATCCTAATATTAAAGGTTTTTCTTTTGCTTCTCACTGTCTTAAAACTGCAGCATACGCTGACGATGTTCTCATTTTCTCAGATGATATCGCCTTGGCCATCCCTGCTATTTCTGACACCATCTCTTTGTTTTCAACGGTATCGGGATATACTCTAAATAAAGAGAAGACAGAGATGTTCCCTTTAAATGCCTATTGCTTTCCTGCTCATATGGGCTCGGCTGGTTTTAAGTGGCAATCTACACATCTCAAATATCTGGGAATTTATTTCTGTTCCACTCTGCATGCCACCGTTGCTTATAATGAATCTCAGACTATTACCAAAGTACGTCGTCTTCTGGATACATGGTCTCCAAAACATATTTCATGGGGGGGGTCGCTTGCAAACCCTTAAAATGATGATCACGCCGATTATCAATTTTGTCTCCTCCATGCTTCTGCTTAAATTGTCTGATTCCTTTTTTTTGAGAAATTGATGCTCTCACTTCTAAATTTTTATGGAATGGCAAACGAGCTTGGTTAGCATATAAATATTTACGTCGACCTTGTGATATGGGAGGCTGTAATTTTCCGGATTGGGAAAAATACCAAACTGCTTTCTTGGCCTCTCAGGGTGCTTTTTGGTTTTCTCCTCCAACCCGTCATGTCCCCTCATGGCTACTCATAGAACAGGAATTAGCATTACCTTTACTAATTGCCTCTTTTTGTACTACATCCACTTTGCACATTCTGTTTTCCCGCTCTATCATTATTGATACAATTACTGCGATTAAGAAATTAGATAGGAAGATGGCAATTCCTTTGCATAAAACTAGGTGGTCTTCTATCTGGAGAAACTCCAAAATCAAGATTACTATTTCTCCCGCCCTCATGTCTTACTGGGCTGCAAAGGGAATCTCTCTTGTCCAACATTTATATAGTGATTCTGGCGATCCCTTACCTTTCTCTATCTTGGCACACGAACATTCTTTAACAAATCTTGACTTCTATACCTTTCTTAAAATCAAGGTTGCTGTTTCAAAAAGTAAAAATAAAGTTTCTGTCCTCTACTTCGCTTCCTGACCAGACGGTTGCACAACAAAAATGGTCGCGTCATTTTGATCACAACATCACGGATCATATCTCACCCGAAGCTTGGCAATCCATTGGTAAATTAGCTCTCCGTAATAAAATAGCTCCTTCCCTAATGCAATCTAAGTTTTTCTCTATCAATCTCCTCCATTGGACGCCTGTGCGTCTTCATTCGCTCAACCTTAAAGACGATGACCTTTGCTGGAGTTGCGGCTTGGTGGCTGGTGATTTTCCACATATGTTTTATCATTGCTCCTTACTTAAACCTTTCTGGGACCTTATTCAGCAACATTTGTCTCTTATTTTTAACATTGAGCTCCAACTTTCCTTTCCTTTAGTCTTACTAGGCCCCTGGGCTGCTCCTACTCCTCTCCCTTTAGGCCTGATGGATTTACAACTGCTAGATCTTCTTTTAGCTGTAGCGGACAAAATCATTCGTATGGAATGGAAATCCTTTTCGTCTGTCTCCTACCATACGTGGTGGGCATCCTTCTTACGCAGTGCCCACACCTCAGTAGATCTAGCACACCTTTCGCCTTCCATCTCTAAAGGGGTTTGGACAGCCTTGGACGATTATATGGAACTCTCCTCGAAAGGGTTAGTCCCTCAATTCCCTGTTGATTTGTCTGCCTAATTGGTGTCTGTTCTTTGTGCTACATTGGGTCATTCCTGTGGGAACCCTTCTTTTTTCTTCCTTCCTCTTTCCTGTCCTCTCATCCCGTTCTTTCTTTCTGCTGCTTTTTTCCCTTCTTTCCTTTTTTCTTCCTTTTCTTCTACCTCCTCCCTTGTCCCCATCCTCAAATTAGAGAGTGATGCGTTCTGCTTTTGATTACTGTAAGCCTGTATTGGTTCATATCCTCAACTTAGCATTGATTGTCTTTTTTTAATTTTATTTACATCTATTTTAGTTACTTCTCAAGTGATGTACGTGCTTATCTTCTCCATTTATGTCAGAATGTATCACCTCTATTGTATTTGGTTGTTATTATTTGGATCATTATCTTTCTCAATAAAATCTTCTTGAAATCAAAAAAAAAAAATCTATATGTGCAAAAGGATTTTTAAAATACAAGCTCCCCAGCCGGGGAATCTTGTGGGGGAAAGGACAGTCACAGTAAGAGCAGATTGTATCTCAGTTTTCATATAGGAACCATCGGATAAAGTGACTTGTGCATGCTAGTTCCACGATGTGCAAAATTTGGGCATAAATAAATAGATAATTAGTCATGTCTAAATACAAAAAAATGGCGCCAGTAAAATCGAATAAAACCATAAATTCATGATAAAATCCTCATTCACAACACACCACCCTTAAAAAACCCAAATATAAATACCACACACATCGTAGAAACATTTCAATAATATTTAAACGTCACTAATAAAAAATCACGTAAAGTCACTATTGCCATTGTCTAATATCCAAAATCATAAATAGTGATGCAGGTCTTCGCAAATGTTGAGACCTCTCGGACTCTTGGTATCTAATTCCAAGATATACTTAGTCTCCAACTGCCTAAGGGACTTGTCTCTGTCGCCACCCCTTTTATTTACTGGTACACTGTCAATTACATAATAGGTCAAGACATTGAGGTTACCTCCATGCTCTGCCTTGACGTGTCTTGCGACGGGGTATGATGGATCTGAGTTGACAGTGGCCCTAAGGTGTTGGAGAATGCGAGCCTGTACAGGCAATTTGGTGCTCCCTACGTAACGGAGTCCACATTTACAGGTTAAAACATACACCACATACTCCGTTCTGCAGTTAAAATTGCCTTTGATTTTGATCTCACCTTCCCTGAAAGCACTTTGATATGTTTTTGTGTTAGCACCAAATTTGCAGGCTCTGCAACTACTGCACTTGTAAAAACCATACTTGGAAGACAACCAACAGTCCTTATTTAGTGTCTCTGGACTATTTTTGACTAAATCAGATCTCATGGAGTGAGCTTTACGGTAGGTGAAGTCAGGTTTTATAGGCAAGACTTCTCTCATCACTCCATCTGTCAATGCAATGGGCCATTGGGAATTAATAATTTTCCTGATTGCTTGTGACTGTTTGCTGTACGTGGTGATAAACCTACACGAGGCTTCACCTGTGGGTTCTACTGATGTTGTGACTATTCTATGCATCAGGGTTTCCTCTTCGCTAGTGGTTGGAAAGTGTGGTTGGAGCAGAATATTTCTTTCTTGGGAATTAGCTTTTTTCAATGCTACCTCCAAGTTATGCTTCCCATAGCCTCTAGCTAACAGTCTCTTTTTAGCAATCTCCTGTGACTCAGTCCATGTCTGCTCTGTACTACACGCTCGTCTTATCCTCAAAAATTAACCATACAGTAAACTGTCAATAGTATGGCGTGGATGAAAACTGGACGCGTGCAGTAGCGTATTACCAGCTGTTGGTTTCTGATACAGACTAGTGATGATGACCCCTTCTTGTACTGTGACCTTGATATCTAAAAAGTTCACCGAGTGTTCATTGATGTCACTAGTGAAACTTAGATTAAGTTCATTGTCATTAATGCATTGAACAAATTCAGATGCCTGCTCTGCATTGCCTCTCCATATTATGAACACGTCATCAATGTACCGCCACATGTGAGCTATATGGGCGTCATATAGGGCCTTATGGTGGCTTCTGAGGACATGCTCCTCCCACCAGCCTACATGTAAACATGCATAGCTGGAGGAGAAGCATGCCCCTATTGCCACGCCTCGTTTTTGTCTGTAGATCTTAGTGTCAAATAAAAACACATTGTTATTTAGACATCTTCTGATCATCTCAACCAACATTTTGTTATGCTCATACATACCGATGTTTCTTTGATCTAAAAAGTATTTCACTGCACATATGTCATCCTCATGCCTAATACAAGTGTATAGTGCAGTTATATCAAGAGTTATAAAAATCATATCAGCTGGTATATATATATATATACCAGCTGCAATCTCCCACCACACCGCCGACGAGTTAGTAGAAAAACCACGCAAATCCAGCGTTTCTTCTTTGTTCACAGGTATTTATTAAAGTTGAGTTACCAAATCTGACGCGTTTCGGGCTTCCGCCCTTGCTCACAGATCGTCAGTCAGTAAACTGTTCCCCAATATATATCTATATATATAATCTACTGGCGGTCGCTAGTAGATAGTTATAGTTAGGACCTAGTTTCCATAGGAAAAGCGTTTTTTGTTTTCCCAATAACTTTGGCACCGGTTGATGAATCTTCGTGAAATTTTCAAAACTTGTGGCCCGCTCCGGTCTGCTCCTATCCTGAAAGTTTCTAGGTGATTCGCCAGGCGGGGGCCAAGAAAAAAAAGGGGGGGTCCCAAAACATGCTTTTCCATGTTATTTTCCATAGGAAACTTTAGACATGGCTACAGCCCGAACTGCTGAACGGAAATACACAAAATTTGGCAAAAAGGTAGCCCTTGTTTCAGAAAGAACTCTTTTTCTTGGTGTAAATGGTGTATATCCGGTCAGTAGTTCATGAGAAATTTTAAATAAGAGGTCAAAAAATGCATTTCTCATTGGAAACTTTAGACATGGCTACAGCTGGAACTGCTGAACGGAATTATACATAATTTGGAAAAAATTTAGTGCTTCGATTATATAGAGGCACGGAGGATTCACACACCCTCCCGACCACAAGCTTTATTTTAATTGGCTGTCAACACTCCAAACCAGGAAGTGTTTGCAGCCATCTTGTGCCTCGGTAACCGAGGCACAAGAAAACAGAAAAACAAAAGGTGAAAAATAACAAAAGGGGGCAGGGTAGAAATACCCTGACCCCCTACGCCTGCTCAGGGGATCACACAGGGACCCACAGGGCAAAAAAACAAACATCTTTTTTTTAAAAATCAGCCCAATTTGGGCTGGGTGCGCGAATCCGACCGAGAAAAAAAAAAAAACGAAGCGCAATCTCCTGCGCTATGTTGTATTGAAGCCCCTGGGTGGGCCAGGTCCCGTGGGCAGTGAACAAAAAGTGTGGGGGCCACAATCCCCCCACATTGCAACGGGGACCACCACCTCCCCGGGGGGCAAGATAATTGAGTTGGGGGGGCACGCAGCCCCTCGGGGCTTCTTTTTTAATCTGTGGGGGGCCTCCAAGGCCCCCCAAACCCCGGGACTGCCAACACCCGGGCCTTTTAAAAAATATTTGCGGGGGCACAACGCCCCCCACATGCCCCGGGGACTGCCACCTCCCCAGGGCATTAAGTATTTAAATTTGGGGTTCCGTAACAGGGGCCCCCCTGAGACCCGGGGATCACCACCTCCCCGGGGCTGTGCATGTGATGGTAAGGGGGCCGCGCGGCCCCCCTCATGGAGCCTGTGATGGCCCTGGGGACCGCCACCCCCTGGCATCGCAGCTAGGCACGCCTCATCCATGCAGCAATCAGCAACCGCACACCCGGTGCGTTGTAAGTTGGGAAATTAATTACCTATAAACACTGAGGGTCCCTGGGGGCCAACTAGCCCATCAGGAACCTCCAGTATCCGCCAGGGAGCTGCGTTGCAGAGAGGTGTTCAGAGGCCACACCCCTTTTTACACCTCTCTGCAACGCAGCGCTGTGGCGCTTACTGGAGGTACCTGGTGGTCTAGTTGGCCCTAAGGGACCCTCAGGACTCAAGGGGAATTAATCCCCCAATTTACAATGCACCAGGGGGCGCGTTTGCACAGTGGTGACAGGAGGGGGCGGGGCCAGACATAGCAAGTGTTCAAACGCACCCCCAGGCACATTGTAAATTGGGGGATTAAGTCTCCTTCAATCCTGAGTGTTCCTGGGGGCAAACTAGCCCACCAGGTACCTCCAGTATGGGCCAGGGAGCTGCATTGCAGAGAGGTGTTCAGAGGCCTCCCCCCTTTTTTCACCTCTCTGCAACACAGCTCTGTGGCGCTTACTGGATGTACCTGGTGGGCTAGTTTGACCCCAGGGACCCCTAGGATTCAAGGGGACTTTATCCCTCAACTTAAAACGCACCACGGGCTGCGTTTGCATAGTGGTGAAGGGAGAGGGCGGCGCATGAGGTGACATATGTGCAAACACGCCCTGTGGTGCGTTTTAAGTTAGGGAATTAAATTACCCTTCAATCCTGAGGGCCCCTGGGGGCCAACTAGCCCACCAGGTACCTCCAGTAAGCGCCACAGAGCAGTGTTGCAGAGAGGTGGTCCAGGCCACGCCCATTTTTACACCTCTCCGCAACGGAGCTCTGTGGCGCTTACTGGAGGTACCTGGTGGGAAAGTTAGACCCCAGTGACCCTCGGAATTCAAGGGGACTTAATCCTCAAACTTAAAATGCGCCACAGGGCGCGTTTGCACAGTGGTGAAGGGAGGGGGCAGGGCTTGAGGTGACATATGTGCAAACACACCCTGTGGCTCATTTTAAGTTAGGGAATTAATTCCCCTTCAAACCTAATGTCCCTGGGGGCCAACTAGCCGACCAGGTGCCTCCAGTAAGTGCCAGAGGCCTGCGTTGCAGAGAGGTTGTTCATGCCACGCCCCTTTTAACACCTCTCTGCAATGCAGTTCTGTGGCGCTTACTGGAGGTACCTAGTGGGCTAGTTGGACCCTCAGGATTCAAGGGGACTTAATCCCCCAACTTACAAATCGCCAGGGGGCATGTTTGCAGAGTGGTGGAGAAAGGGGGCATGGCCTTTGACTACCTCTCACCAATCCCACTGTGTGGGGTTTACTTGAGGTAAGAGGTAAGCTAGTTGGCCCCTAAAGGACCCCCAGCAGTAAAGGGGACTTCATTCTTCACCCAAGAGCATGCCAGGGAGTGCTTTTGTAGAGTGGTGGGCAAAGTGGGTGTGGCCTGGTACGAGTACTTACCAATGCTTCTGTGTGGGACTGACTGGAGGTAATAGTTTAGGAAGTTGGCCCCCAAGGATGTCCTTGAGGGCCAACTACCCCTCTTGTTACCTCCAGTAAGTCCCATACAGTGGGATTGCTAAGACATCTTCGGAGGCCATGGCCCCCTTTCTCTAACACTCTGCAAACGTGCTTTGTGGCAGACTACAGGATAGGGGCTGAAGTCCAATTTAGGCCTGAGGGAGTTTGGGGACAAGAATCCCCGCTGGTACCTCCCGAAAGTCCGACCCCGCAGAATTCCTGAGCGTTGCTTGGACTATCAGCACCCTTTCTCCACCACTCTGCAAACGCGACTACTAGTTAAAGTAACATATTTCTGCACCTCTGACTTAGAGGTAGTTTTAATCCCCCTGCCCTATTATGTACTAGGGCCTTACAGAGGAGGTCATGCTAATCCCAGTGGTACCCCAACGCATAATGTTCCCTAGTGAATGTAGGTGTTTTCACTGTATTCTAAGTGTCTTTAAGCATTGCACTGCCTCTAGGCCTGGTTAGTCGGAGTCAGTTACCACCAGTACCCGTCTGAAAAAAAGGTGGGCACAGGATGATTTTGCAACAAGGCCTCTTTGTGCTCCTCTGTTTGTTCTTTGTGCATATCTCTTGTTTCTTTCTGCAACTTTATTCATCTTTCTGGACTTCTGTTGCCTCTTTCTGCATTTCTCTTGCTTCTTTCTGCGCCTTTCTTCCTCTTTCTCCACATGTCCTACCTCTGTAGGCATAGTTAGAAATTAGCATTTAAAAAAACCTTCGAAATTCACTGAAAAAACCATAGATTTCAGGCGCGTTAGAGTTAGAAATTAGCATTGAAAAAAACTTTGAAATTCACTGAAAAAACCATAGGTTTCAGGCCCGGTATAGTTAGAAATTATTATTTAAAAACCCTAGAAATTCACTGAAGAAAACATAGGTTTCAGGGATGTTATAGTTAGTTGGACATTTCACTCATACAAAACAATAGAAATTCCCCAGTTATCGTTATTTGAGCTAACTATATAACTCTCGCCCCCGCCATGCACTGCGGATGACGTTACATATTACATCATTCATGTCCTGGTCAGTGACATCACAGATGACATCACTGATAACATCTCAAATGACATCACTGATGACATCATCCACATGAAAATCTGATCCACCTCCTCACACTGTAATATAACCTTTCATACACCCACTGTACCAGTTATTACATACACACTCACTGATCCTACGTCTACATACATATCCACTCATTCACCCATAGAATCACTCATAGATGTAGTCACTCATCAATACGACACTATCATAAGCACTCATACATGTATACAGAGGCTCACACACCCCACTCAGCCAGACTTACTCACACACCTTCTCAGTCATGCAAAGAATCAATCACAATTCCATTTAATGACCTATACACTTATATGCACACAACATCAGTTATTCAAACAGAAACAAATCCATACTTGCTCTTTTCTACAATCACTGATACAAGTACACACTCATCCATGCAGCGACTCTCACAATTACTAACTCTCATGTATATATAGACATTTGTATACTTCAACTTTCACATACACAGCCTTTTATATATGTAGTTACTTGAACATGTAACATTCAGGCATTCATTCTCTCACCAACCCACCATACACACATTCACACTCATACAGCTGTTTCCACATGCACTCTTGAACCCGTACATACAGTGAATCAACCACTCAAACATCTATGCACTGACTCACACAACTCCCAAGCACTCACACACATACACACAGGCACCCAAACAGATACTCAGACAACCAATCAATAACTCATATATATCCTCATTTAGCAACTCACCAACCCATGAAACGCTTACACACCAACTGTCAAAATAAACTGTGTGAATGTCTGTATCAGTCACTATCCTGTGCATTCAGTAAGACACATGTAATCCCTCACTTAAACAGTCAGTCACATACCTACTAAATCCTCCATCCAGACACTTATACACCCACTTGTTCTTCAATACACCTTGGCATATATATAGTACATATTTAAACTTTATACAAACACACATTCACTGGATGATGTCATTAGTGATGTCATTTGAGATGTCCTCAGTGATGTCACTGACCATGTCATGAATGATGTAATATATGACGTCATCAGCAGTGCATGGCAGGGGCTCAAGTTATAGTTAGTTCAACTAACTTTAATGGGGAAATTTCTATGGTTTTGTACGAGTGAAATGTCCAACTAACTAACTATAACGTCCCTCAAACCTATGGTTTTTTCAGTGAATATATATATATAGCGTTTCCATTTTAAACATCCTGCCAGAACTGTGAAAGCAGCCTACTAAAGGTATTTAACTGAAGACATGCATGAATGACAAACGAACATTGGAACTTACTTAAAGTACATGAACTTTAGCGCACTAAGGACTTCAAATCCCATGAAGCATCAGGAGGCTTGTAAATAGGGAACGCCCACTGAGGGATTTGTATTTAATAAACCGGATATACTAATTAGTGTGCTCATCCAGTGTTGTTTGTGCAGCCCATGAAGAAGGGGCCAGGTGGCCCTGAAACGCGTCGGCACATTGATAAAATGCAGAGCATGAAGGCAAGATGGAAATACATGCTGGAGAGCAGAAACGCTGTTGTGTGCTCTCAGAATGCTACAGGGCAACTTGCTGAACATATATATATATATATATATATATATATATATATATACTAATACAATAAAGAGAGAGCCCAAAGCTTTGAGGCGGGTACTCTCAGGAACCACAGCACCAATCACAACACCCAATACAGCGTTGGAAAGGGCAGTTGCGGCAGAAGGACATAGGCTATGCAGACGCCCACCATATACATTTAAAAGGTAAAAGAACCGTGCCAGCAAAGTAGTCCCTTGTGGGCGTGTCTGTGTTGTGCTGTGGGTATGTGCTGGGGGCGTGACAAAAGCTGGGGGCATGTGGTACGTTCCGCCCTTCATGCCATGTCTCATATCGTGTGCTGTGGGCATGTGCTGGGGGCGTGGGCGTGTGTGGGGCACGGGATTACGAAAAAAAGCGAGCGTTGTGCCCAATATTTCATTATTTTTTCTTGCCAGGTTCTGTACATTTCAGCTCTGGGCGTGCTTGCCCCGCGCTTCCTGTGACGTGCACCTGCTTTACTGTATGGAGATCAGGCATGGCGCTATTCTCAAGGGCCGGAAGGAGCCCAAACAGGGGCCAAAGTGCAGGGAATGTAATCTTGCCTTAACTTCCGGTGACGCCTTAAGCGCACACTGGAGATTTTCCACTTCTGTTGCGCACAGTCCTCGAGCCACGCACATCCGGACACAAGGCCCGCCTCCTCGGAAATAGCAAGAAAGGGACTATCCCTCCCCCAGGAATATGCGATGATATTCCGCAAACCAATATCACCATACCATCACTCCCCAATTTTTATAACGCAGGACTATTACTCCGCAAAGACATCATTTCTAAAACTTTTACAATGCATATGACTTTATTACGTATGCCATTATAACGCAAATGCATGTGTGGTAAAGTCATATACATTGTAAAAGTACATTATCAAAACATCAAATATATGTTTGTGTATATATATATATATATATATATATATATATATATATATATATCGGTCTTCTGTGTGTGTGTATATATATATATATATATATATATATATATATATATATATATATATATACACACACACACACAGAAGACCGATTGAAAACCGGTAAGGAGGCACTCACTCAGGCAATTTCAAGAAATCAAGAAATTACTATGTTTGGGGGAAAAAAGTGGAAAATCAAACAACATCTAACATGCAAAAGCTCTTTTGTAGTATACATGGTAACATGCCCCTGCGCCAAAAACTACATCGGCAGCACCATCTTTGAGGCCAAGAAAAGGATCCTTGAGCATACAAGAGCAGTTACTCATCAAGATCAGTCCAATGCAATTGCCAAGCATATGACACAGTACCATGACAACAACTGGGAAACTCTTAAGTACTGTGCAATTGATCAACAAGCAAACTCTGAAAGAGGAGGAAATCGCAGAAATGCATTGAGACAATAGGAGTCAAAACATATCATTAGCTTCAGGACCCTCAAACCATATGGCCTTAACTAAACAGAAGAACTATATGTCCATCTGTAATTCACTCTGAAAACCATCAGGAACAGTAAAACATAACATTGGTGTCAGCTAATAATAGCTTCAGAGGACTCACTCACCGGAGAGATGATACCTCCTTAATCACCTATGCACTTAGAGACATAAGAGGCAATTTTGACTAGTCATGACTATTGTGAAATCGCTCACCAGAGAGCATGTATTACGACACGATCACAGCTGTGATCACGAGTCACCAATGACTGAGAAACAGAACTATAAACAATGTTCTATATTGTCCATAAATCCTTATAGTTGCTTCTATAAAATTTCACTGTAAATTGAGCACTTTAATACTTTTTTCACGTGAAAAACTACATTACCCACAATGCAATGCATTTCACTGTAAAGTTTTTTCACTGTACATTAAAAATAAAAGTAGGCTCGTGTTAGAGCTCAACACCCGTGATTAAGCCTTCGGCTGAAGGCGAAACGCATTGGGTTAGGACGAGTAGTGTGGCCCACTGGTTAGAGGCGGCAGAGCCGAGAGCAGAGGACGGCCCGGGACCAGGGTTCGATTCCCGGCGCGGCAGGTTTCTGGACCAGGGTCAGCGGACTCGATAATTCTCTCGCCTCGGTGCCCACTCTGATCAGCGATCACACTCGGCAACTCTGGGCATTAGCTTGCCTCATCTTCACTAACGGCCCACCAGACCGCCGGGGATGCCTGGTCTCACCCTGGAGATACCCATTAAGGGACCATCTCTCAGGGAAGCCAGGAAGGGTTTCGCAGCGGTCGAAGCGCCTTGGGACACTCTGGGTAAGTAGTGCGCTATATAAATGCCTATACATATACATATATACATATACATAGTATGCTGAAAATAAAGCAGTTGGTCTAAAACTGGAAATTGCCTGAGTGAGTGCCTCCTTACCGTTTTTCAATCGGTCTTCTGTGTGTAATATTACGACTGGTTCTGTCGTTTGAAGGAGGGCACCACGCTACAACTGAGAGCGCCGGCGTTCTACATAGAACCAAACTACGTAAATATATATATATATATATATATATATATATATATATATATATTCCAAAAGTTCCAAATGACAGTGCTCTCAGACCACAAAACAACGCGACTCCAACTGCAACTCCAAGGGTGTTTATTCACCTAACAACATGTTTCGGCTGCGGACAGCCTTGATCACGTTAGGTTGTGTGTCAGTTTCAAACATTGATAAAGACTTCAAGTGAAAAAACATAGAAATGGGACTTCCACATGTGGTACACATCGCAAGTCAAAAAAGCTCTGAAACCAATGTAAATTTAAGATCAAATTACATGTTAGAGGTCCAGCAGGCTACCCAAATAATATTGTAAAAAAATATAAGGTAAACAATACGTTAAACGCCAAGTTGCAAACATTTTCAAATTGACGAAAATACGTGCCTTAAATGATGTATGCCCTCGGTATACCATGAATACCAACAAACTCTACATTGTCGAGTTAAATAAGAAGTGCAATGCTAAATACATGACACAACAGTATAAGGCACATTAGGTGCCATGAGTGTAGTTTCTTACGCGCTAGCAGTTGAGCACCTGGGAGCAACAAGGCGCCGGAGTCGTGCGCGTCATTCAGCAAGCAGCAACAATTCATGCAGCATAACAGTGAAATACACGTAAAAATCAAAATCATGAATGCAAGGTGCAAGAGACAACATTAAGTCATGGAGTTTCTGGCAAACTTAATAACGGTGCAATGAGTAGAACTGATTACTGCACCACGTAATGTATGTAAAATACACAAAAGGGTACAGGACTTGCAAGTGTTGCCTGCGCAAAATGCAGAAGTGCCTAAAGTGACTGTGCACCTGGGTAAATGTCAAATACATTGACAATACGGTATATAATGTAACTAATTGAAAGGACAGGTGTCCCGAGTGACCCAGAGTGGCACAGGAGGGGCCTGCTAAGGACACATCCTAGCGAGAAGTCAGGAGTCCAAAAGAGAGAAAAAAGCCCCCATTCAGGGCTTACTGTGCTCATAAGAAACTGACGTGCTGACAGAAGAGTGAGTGGCCGTGCTCGTGAATGAAGTCAATGATTTCCGTGTGACTGGAAACCTCAAATAAGTGCAGTGGTGACGAGATCCGGTACATGGTGCCAATCTATAAAAGACATGAGAGAACAGGGTCAGAACTCCACCTGTTACATAAAAACTCACTGCGAGCATCAAAACGAGAATAAACAGTGCATTAAAGGAAGAGAACTCAGAGAAAAAGCATGTTGTGACAATTTACAAACAGTTACAAAAAGTACTAGCAGAGCACATGAGTGTCAGGAAGTGAGTCATTCTCTAAGATGTACTGCCAACTCCTCATCCTGGTTCAACCCTCCTGGGGCCTTACTTTGAAACTCAATGATATACTTAGACTCTTTTTGTCTTAGTTTCAAAGTCTTATCTCCTCCCCGGGGGTTTCTTTCAAGTTGCTCAAGAACATGGAAACTCATCTGGGCTGGGTTGGAGAAATGTTGTTCTGCAAAATGTCTAGCTACCGGGTATTTCTCGTTTTTGTTGACAATGGCCCGGTAGTGTTCGAGAACACGATTCTTGGCCTGTTTGGTACTGCTGCCTATGTACCAAAGGCCGCATGGACATTCAATGACATAGACAACAAATGTTGTACTGCAGGTTAGGAATTGTTTGAGTTCCTTTTTGACCCCATTGTACTCAACCGATTTTTTATGAGTACTGTATCTGCACGCCTTGCAGTGACCACAAGGAAAGAAACCAAACAATCCTAAATTCTGTGCTTTGGAGTAGTGCGTGATGTCACTTTTCACTACCATATCCCGTATGGATCTACCCTTCCTGTAGGTTATCAAGGGTCTGTTGGAAATATCTTTGCCGATCACACTGTCAGCAGTGAGAATGTTCCAATTCTGGGATATGACTTTCTGTATCTGTTTGGACTCAGTGTTGTATGTGAGGATGGGACGGGTATGTTCCTCCTCACATGACACGTTGGGGGTCTTCTCTTCTAGAGTTTCTAGTCTAGAAATCTCATCCGCCCGGGTTTTGGCCTTTCTTATTACCCAGGCAGGATAGCCTCTGTCCCTGAATCTGGATATCATTTCTAGGCTGACTTTTTCATACCCCTCATTTGTGCTACAGTTCCTTTTTGCCCTGAGCAATTCACCATAGGGGATGCTCCATTTGAGAGTCTCGGGATGACTACTTAGAGCATGAAGGACGCTGTTTCCTGCGGTGGACTTTCTAAACAGACTGGTTTGGAGTTGACCTCTTGTCACCTCTACTTTCACATCAAGATATTCTGCGGCAGTGCTGCTGATGTGACTGGTGAGTACAATGTTCAAGTTGTTGTTGTTTAGCTTTCTGACAAAGTCTTGTGCCATATCAGCAGAACCCCTCCAGATTACAAAGAGGTCGTCAATGTAACGCCACCATGTGCTGACGTGTTGCCAATACACTGTGAGATTGGGGTCAGAGCGAATGCTTTGCTCCCAGTGCCCCAAAAAAAGATTAGCAAAACTGGGAGCAAAGCACGAACCCATCGCCGTCCCAGTGGTTTGTCTGTACAGGACCCCGTCAAAGAGAAAATAGTTATTGCAGAGACAGTATGTCATCATGTCTATCAGCATCTTGCTGTGATCTCTAAAACGGAGAGGGCGTCCTGCCAAAAAACCTCTCGCACGCTTCCAAACCCTGGTTATGGTCAATGATGGTGTACAAGGATTGTACATCCAAAGTGATGAGAAGATTCGTGTCTTCCCATTGCACACTAGAGAGTTTTTTGAGAAAGTCTTTCGTGTCCTTAACGTAGCTGGGGAGGTTGTGTACCCAGTCCCTCAGGAAAAAGTCGACATATTTCGATATGTGTTCAGAGACACACCCTCTTGAAGATACAATGGGTCTACCCGGTGGGTCTACTGCATTTTTATGGAGTTTGGGGAGTAGGTACAGCACCGGGAGTATAGGGTGATCATTCTTAAGATACCTAAATTCCTCCCACTCCAAAATGCCCTGATCCTTCCATTGGATGAGTTTATCCCAAATGCTCAAGATACTGTTATTGTAGAGATCATAGGTGGTGGTGATGTAATATTTCCCATCACCTAGTTGTCTTAAGGCTTCTTTGGTATAGGCCTCGCGATCCATGATAACAATGTTACCTCCCTTGTCAGCTGGGCGTACAACCACTGACTTGTCCTCCATCAAAGAGATGAGTGCCCTTCTTTGTTGTTGGGTCAGATTTTGTTCTCTGGGACCTCCCCTACCCTTGTTCTTGTATTTTAAGCCAATCTGTTTATTGACACATTCGTGGAAGGTATCAATGTTGTCATGGGGCATATTGGGAATGAAGGTGGACTTGGGTTTGAAACCAGAGAGTGAGCTACTATCCGTAACAAAAGCCACATCTCTTAGCAATTGTGTGGCAGAGCTGGTCTCTGGTTCTTCATCATTGTCAGATGTTATACGATCTAACTCTATGATGTTGATGATGTTGTCCACATCCCCAATACAAAAGTCCTCATCGGCAATTACATTGGTGGTCTTACCTTTGTATTGGTTACCACCCAATCTCTTAAGTTTGTGCCATTTCTTTAGCTTTAATTTGCGTACAAACTTAAAAATGTCGATTCTGGTTTCACTAAACCCAAATGACATCGAAGGGCAAAAGGAAAGGCCCAAGCTTAGAGTGGACTTTTCTAAAATGGACATGTGTCTTTTGGAAAGATTGATAATAGTTTTATTTACCATTTCCTCGTCCCTTATTGGCCTTTTTTGGAGCGTGTTACCATGTTTTCCGCGTTGCTTTTTGCCTAGCCTCTTTTCCCACCTCTGGAAAAGCCTCTTCCCTCGGTTGTTCCTCCGGTTCCTCTTCCCCGTGCTCGTCCTCTGCCCCTTGGTGCAAGGAACAGCCGTGTTAGTCTATCTAGAACAAAAGCCCTTCACCTTCAAATGTGTCATCATTCATGCCGGAGGGCGCAGAGACAAGTCGTGTGCTTTTCTCAAAGCTGAAGGGCTTTTGTTCTAGATAGACTAACACGGCTGGTCCTTGCCGTGGAGAAGAGGCACCATTTCGAAAACCAAAGAGAGGCCGGGGGAAGAACTGATCTTCACTGAAATCGGCACTTGCCTCTGCAGTTAATTAATATGGCACGTCTGAAAATTCCACATCCACTCAGGATTTTAAATGCTGGAAATGAATGGAACTGTATCTGAACTGAATTAATGCTATCATGCCAGGAATCTACAACATCGGAACCACATGTCCCAAAATACACTGCTGCCACACGTGATGGGAGGAGGTGGAGCAGAGACATGTGGGTGCTTGAAACCGGCAAAAACCTGTTTGAAATTATCAGTGATGTTCCAAGCTGCCCAGGAAGAAGGGGCGTGACTGCCCTGAAACGCGTAGGCTAAAGAAATAAAAGAAAGGAAACCTTCAAATGTGTCATCATTCATGCCGGAGGGCGCAGAGACAAGTTGTGTGCTTTTCTCGAAGCTGAAGGGCTTTTGTTCTAGATAGACTAACACGGCTGGTCCTTGCCGTGGAGAAGAGGCACCATTTCGAAAACCAAAGAGAGGCCGGGGGAAGAACTGATCTTCACTGAAATCGGCACTTGCCTCTGCAGTTAATTAATATGGCACGTCTGAAAATTCCACATCCACTCAGGATTTTAAATGCTGGAAATGAATGGAACTGTATCTGAACTGAATTAATGCTATCATGCCAGGAATCTACAACATCGGAACCACATGTCCCAAAATACACTGCTGCCACACGTGATGGGAGGAGGTGGAGCAGAGACATGTGGGTGCTTGAAACCGGCAAAAACCTGTTTGAAATTATCAGTGATGTTCCAAGCTGCCCAGGAAGAAGGGGCGTGACTGCCGTGAAACGCGTAGGCTAAAGAAATAAAAGAAAGGAAACCTTCAAATGTGTCATCATTCATGCCGGAGGGCGCAGAGACAAGTTGTGTGCTTTTCTCGAAGCTGAAGGGCTTTTGTTCTAGATATATATATATATATATCTGCAAATACCTCGCAGCAGCGCTCCCTCAGTGAAACACGAGAAAGGACCAGCTTTTTTCAGCATCTTGTTTATTTAGCCATTAACCAGGTAGTCATAACACGTTTCGGCCGTCCCAGCGGAATGTCTGACAAAATATCGAAATCAAAAATATCGAAATACAAAAATATCGTAACAAAAATATCGAAGTCAAAAATATAGGAATCCTATCCCTAACAAGGTAAGTACAAAAATATCGAAAAATTAATATCGTAGTACAAAAATATCGAAATTAAAAATATCGTTTTTTTAAATGTATTAATAATAATGTAAAAATAATTATACAATACATATAATGTTACAAATATTAAATAAAAATATTAATATACATATACATTTAAAATAAATTAAAAACTTAATAATTTAATGTAATTTTATATTTTTTAATTTCATTTAATTGATTTAATATACATTTATTTTATTTTTACCCTGTACGACTGTACCCCAAAAACCCAAAACTGACCCTGAACCCTAAAAATACCCCTTTACCCAAAAACCCAAAACTGACCCTGAACCCTAAAAATACCCCTTTACCCAAAAACTAAAAACAGACCCTGAACCCTAAAAATACCCCTTTACCCAAAAACTGAAAACTGACCCTGAACCCTAAAAATACCCCTTTACCCAAAAACTGAAAACTGACCCTGAACCCAAAAAATACCCCTTTACCCAATAAGTGAAAACTGACCCTGAACCCTAAAAATACCCCTTTACCCAAAAACCCAAAACTGACCCTGAACCCTAAAAATACTCCTTTACCCAAAATGAATTAATATTATTTAATTACCAATTAATTATTAATTAACAATAACAATAAAGTAAATATATTAGCACATTAGCTGTAATTAATTACATTTAATAATTAATATTATTTTTTCCCAATTAATTAATTAACAATAACAAAAAATTATATATATAAAAAAATTACTTTAATTAATGTAATTAACTAATTAATATTAATTAATTACCAATTAATTATTAATTAAAAATATGTTCAAAATTATATTAATGAATTAACTAATTAATATTAATTAGTTACCAATTAATTATTAATTAAAAATATTTACAAACATATATTAATTAATTGATTATTATTAAATTACTTCCCACCCTATTCCCCTATAAACCCACAACCCGCTACAGTACTAAAAGACAATATTTAATTAAATTACATTAAAAATTACATAATAAAACATAATAAATACATTATAATATACACAAAATGTATTTAAAAATCGATATTAGTAACATCGAAATTATTGATTTCGATATTATTGACATTGATATTTCAAACATCGAAATTACTGATATCATACTAATTTCGATATTAAGACTGTCGATATTACTTACCTTCTATATTATGTCCCATCGATATTTAAACTTCGATATAATTGTATTTCGAAATTTTAATCTCGATATTTTGTCTGTGTACCGTCCCAGCGGCCTTGGTCACATGGCGTTACAGATTGCTTTTGCCCTTTTTAAAGTGATATCGTGCAGTCACATGTTCCGATGATGGATATAAACAAAATACTACATGTATAAATACATTTGCTAATGGTTTCTCATAAATGCCAGTGCGGAGGAGAATTAATAACTGTATAAATACATAAGTTAATCCTGTAGTATTTTTGTATGAAAAAATATATATATACATTTGCAATTTCAAATCTCATGTGGCAGAGTATTTTTAGCTTTACAATTATATACATATCAGCATAAATGCCTTTAACTCCTCAAGTTTGTACTGAGAAAATTATATCAACCTTGTCCATCAAGTCCATTAATAACTACTGTGCATAGTCAGTGCTCACCAACGTGTATTAAATCATAATACAAAAAAATAATAATAATAATCCCTACTATTTCATGATAGTAGAGAAAAGAAGATCCAAAAAAAGAAGATAACTTTATCTATAAGGACCATACAACAAAAGATGAATTCATAATGAACCTATTTCCAGCCATTACATACTCGGAAGAAGGGGATATAATACAGCTAGATATTATTTAGTTCTGTTAATTCATTCTCACCTTCAACCATATTATTGCACCTGTATTTAAAGTGGCTTCGTGTCAGCTAGAAAAAATATATACTTTTTTCATAAAGTGACATCGTGCAAACAGAGTGCAGATACAGATAAAGTGGCTGGTGCTGGGGGGTTATGCTGGAGTGAGGTAGTTTAAGGAGGGAAAATCTTAACTCTATTCAACCAGAGTTATAGTCATAGTATTCAAGACAAGATATGATCATACATTACCAATGTAGCACATATAGAAAAATCACACCATAAAACCAATCTATAAAAAAGGGAATCGGTGACATGACTAAAATCAGCTATCATAACAAACATTAGGATGAAAAGACTACCCCAATATTTAAAAAGACGGCTAAAATCAATCAATTCATATATATACACACATACTCCACACTCTATATATAAATTATGCACAATACATTACAATATAAATACATATGTGCAAAAAAGTGCAAGGTACGATCCAACTCCTCTTATAGTATGGTATGCTATAGTGTATTGGTGTTAACTATATAGCTAAGATGTGGCATTATCATGAAATGATCAAAGGTATGTGTGCAGGTCCTCCGTGGTGTTAAGACCTCCCGGCCACTTTAAATTAAACTCCAAAATATATTTGGTTTCAAGCCTGCGCATACACGCCTCTCTGTCGCCTCCTCTTTTTGTAAGCGGGATCGATTCTATGGCGAAGTATTTGAGACACTTAGGCTTACTGTTGTGACACGCCTCAAAGTGTCTGGCCACTGGATAACTCTGATCCTTGTTAACAATGGCGCGGAGATGCTGTAAGATACGCTTGTGGATTTGCAGTTTACTGCTACCAATATATTTAAGTTTGCAGTCACATTCCAATATATACACACAGTATTCAGTTCTACAGGTTAAATGCTGTTTTATCTCCCTCGTAGTTCTTGGAATTACTGTTGTGTATTTTTTGGTGTTAACACCATGTTGGCAAGCCTTACATGCCAGGCATTTGTAGAAGCCCCTGCTGGTGGGTCGCCACGGCTCCTTGCCTATGTATTCCTCACTGTTTTTTAAAAGGATGGAGCCCATGCTTAGACTTTTACATAAAGTTATGGAAGGATTTGGGGGCATCACATCACCAATCATGGGATCATCTTTTACAAAGTGCCAGTTTCTTCTGACTATACTCCTGATTTCTTTCTCCTGCTTGGAGTATGTCAGTATAAGTCCGACTTCATTAGTTTTGTCGCATTGTTTCACTTTCTCAATCAACAAGTCACCTCTTTCTTTAAGCCTGGATTTCCTTATAGCAGTGTTCAGTATCTTGGCAGTGTATCCCCTATCTACAAATCTTAGAAAACTTTCATGTTGTTTAACAATCATGTCATCACGCGCACTCTTAAGTGCATCAGCAGTGCACTGTGGATCGGAGCGTTTCACAGGCCTGTCACAGATAAGAAATGCTATTAAAACGAAATCCTACAAAACAATACACTACTGTCCGGCAGCAATTCATACCCGGACAACGTCGGGACGGGCTGCTAGTATATATATATATATATATATATATATATATATATATATATATATAGAGAGAGATATGCCAAACAATGCCTCCCCAGTTTTAGGAGCACTCTAAAACAGACGTAGTATTGGCTTTAAACAGCATTCTTTAATTTATAGCATTTTTCAGGCCTTACGCATTTCAAAGTGTAGACTTCTTGTTCACAGGCATAATGTGAGGCATTTAGACCAGCATGGTTTTGCTTGTTCCAATTACCCTTCAGTGTGCCTCAGAGGTGCGTATAGTGTCCCGTGCATGCTGGAATGTGTAGTACAAACTCCATTGTCATCGAGAATGTCTTTATAAACATTATTTCCCTTAGTAGGTTTGGCGCTGCCACACACACTTAATAATTATTTTCCAACCCTCTGGTGGGCCTCTGAAGAATTAAGAGTGCCGGATGATTTCTGCTGGTCTGTTTTCCAATCGGACTCGAGACAGTTCTGTGTCCTTGGCCTCTCTGATTTGCGAGTGGTGCATCCTCACGCCTGGAACACGGTCAAATTCATGCCAAACAATGCCTCCCCGGTTTGAGGAGCACTCTAAAACAGATACAGTATTGACTTTAAACGGCATTCTTTAATTCAGAGCATTTTTCAACGCCTTACGCATTTCGAAGTGAAGACTTCTTGTACACAGGCATAATGTGAGGCTTTGTAGGATTCAAATGCAAAAACAACAGTTGATGGACACAATGCAGAACAATGTCGTACATTCTCCCCGTACAGAGATCTGGGCCTAAATCCATTGTTTCTTTGCTCACCATGCCATTCCAGTTTGAACCCAGCCATAAGAAAATTGAAGTACCTAAAATTCATCATACTGAAAACCATCATACTTCTTCTCAGGGATCTTACCAATCTGTACTTCATTCATAAGCAGCAAAGGAATCAACAGAGAATCTGAAATATGGAAAGACATCTTTATTAATTGTGAGGCTACGTCGCCCAGCCACATTTGAATGCAACTGAATGAGGTAGTCTGCCTGCATGGCCTTCACACAGACCTTTTATACAAATTATTATGCCCTAGGTAAACATTCTTTGTTTCACAGTAAATAATTCACATATTTCCAACACAAAGAAGGAGCAGAGTTATGATGACAAGTCTATACTTCAGTTTGTCCAGTATATAATTAACTATCCGGCAAGGTCCAGTGTTTCCATCAGATATTGACGGACCCCTAATAAAGACGGGCACCTCCCCATCGTAAAGCAGATCAAAAGACAGAAACAGAGACAGGTGTGTGTAAGATTAGACATGGTTTGTGTGCGATGAAAGGCTTGTGGTATGTTGTGCCTTGATACAAATCTCACTCGGCCAGTGGGTTGGGGACTGCCTGAACAGGTTTAGCTTGAGGCACTGGAGTCAGCTTTGCCCAGGTCACAGAGGAGTCAGGAAAGGTGTACGTGTCCTTTCAGCTCGAATTCAGCCTTGGTCAATTGACTATGTAAGGGCAATCACAAGATGGATGCTGCTCACAACATGGGACCCAAGGCTTCAAGACAGGAAGCACGATTTAAGGGTGTTCCCGTCACTCAATCGTGACGCAAATGCACAGTAATAATGTCCTAATCATTACCGGTCTGCCAATACCAAATGCGTCATGGTATGATGATATTTTCTGCACGAGGGTAGAGCTGTGGTATCACACCATGGTCGGGTCCAGAATTTTTCAGTACCTCAGACGCTCCTTTTGCCCTTATATAGGCAATGACATAAACCCATGTCAGTCTGAATCTAGTTCTATACTTATCAGATCATCAAGGGGTTGCTGTAGTATCATCTTACTACTTAGCAACTCTCTCGGGATAGGTCTTCTTACACACGTAGTGGTACAAAGGCCATATATGGCAGGACCAAATAGGGAATACCTCTTTCTGTAGTATGTGGTATAAGATCACCCACCTAACAATTAGTGATGTTCACTACTAACTGGTGTTAATGTAGAAGCTGTACAGAAGGGTTTATCAGTAAACTCTGGCCTAACCAATTTATGTTCAGGTAAAATATGAAAGTCATGTGAAGAAACAGTAAAGAAAGGGTAGGTTGAGAAGTTGGCGCAGACGTCAATTGTGTAGGAGAAACAAACCAGAATATAGTAAAAGTATTAAAATAGATAAAGTTATACCACACTTAGAGAACAACATTCTATAATTTCGGTTTTTCATCTCTTGCTTTTTATCGTCATTCCTCAATACAATCTCCATTTTCTAATGTCGCTCACGCAATCTTGATAGAGAACTTCAGCTGTGATTATTAGCAGGTCATAGGGACACTGCAAGTCCTGAAGACCTACTGCCACTACTCAGGTCACAAACTGAACCGTTGGTACTCCTACGTGACCCTGCAACTGGCAAATGGTAACCAATCAAAAATCTAACAGAAAACCATAATACAATTTCAGGAAAAGCAAGAGAGAAAAGGAGAAACAAAGGTCAAATGCAAAGAGGTAATAGTAGGAAGAGACATAGGTTGGGAGGTGGGTACAGATGTCAATTGGGTAGCAACAAAACAATCCCATCCATAAAAGACAATGTCATTTTAGAATAACACTAGAAAACACGTTGTTGAGAACATATAGACCACGGGAGGAAGTAGTGACCACTATTACGAATGAAATCATCATTTTCCACAATCCTAAACAGAAGGCAAATCCTAGAATTATCTAATAACATTCTATATAGCTTCCTATGCATTTCAGTAATCTATTATATGTTCAAGTGAAACAGTGGCGTTCCTGATCAATGCTCTCAGATGAAAAAGGGATACTCTTCCACAGAGAGACTTCATTCTGCTTCTACTAAACAGAATAGTACTTTAAAACAAATGCCAACAAAGCAGCAAAAATTAGTTTCCAAACTCCAATTCTATGCAAGTTCACAGAAAATACCCACAGTCCGCCAAAGCCTCTCCTTGCATGCTTCTATTGTCCATCAAATCCGCTTCCAGTGTCTTCTTCGCGTTGGGCCTCTTCAATTCAGGCTTTTTCATGAGAAGACAATACTGTTTAGTTGGAGTGCCCTCCGGGCAAAACCCTCACAGCTCACTCGAAAGTCTCAATGTCTCAAAACAATGCACCAGTGTCTCTTCTTTGTGGCAGACACTACAAATGATGCGCTCTTCATTAATCGAGGGCACAAAGCATCTTGTGCAGATCCAAGCACTACTGAGAAACCAACCCAGCAAAATCAGCAGCACTTTCAGACTCCAACACTCATCATTTAGTGTCAGAGGACGCTCAAGCTGCTCTCTCATGGGCACCAGAAGGTAGTGCCTTTTTCCAAACGTGGATCCTTGGGTGCACTGCCATTCCGCTGGTGCAAAACAAAAGAGGTGTGGGTGAGGCCAAAACTCGGGCCAAGGGCTCAAGGGAATGTACACTGACAGAGGTTTCCAGCACATAACAGGTACAAAGCCCAAATGAATAAACTCTAATTCTGTGGAAAACAAGGAACTGGCTCCTCCTTTTTTCTGCAATGCCTTTCAAGCAGATGCCTTGCTTTTGGAGGTACCACTGATGTCGCGCTGATGATCGCTGTCCAGCTTTGCGACTTCCTTGTTGCAGGATTTGTAGAGCAATCTGTAGCGGTCACTGATGGGGAGTGGGCTTAGTGTTGATCACAGGTCTGCAGGGAATCACTCTTCCTTTGGCTCTGGAAGATCAGCAGGACCTAGTGATGTAGGGAATGTAACACAATTGTTAGTTTCCTCCAAATCAAGATGTTCTTTTCATTATTCTCTGTCACCTATCCAAATGGATTTCCTCACACAGTGGCATTGTCTAATGGGGCAAATACATGTGTTCCCTCAATGACTAAGCCTAGATGTTCCTAAATCCCGTATCTAGAACATCTCAAATAGAGAAATAACATGATTCAGATTATCAAGGACATGAAGAAAGGTCCCTTTAAAAATGTGCATCAGGTGCACTATGCAATACAAAGGCTAATGATCAAATGTGCAGACAAAGGACAAGCACTAGAAAGTCCTGGTATTTGCATGATTAGAACACATCTGAAAATTCGTTATGTTTAAAAGGGTAAACTTAAGATATCTCCTATTGAGATGGAAAATATGTCTCACTGTAATATTGGGTCAGTTAACCAGCCTATTACTACCCTGACAGTCAGTCTGGAAAAACATTTTACATAACATGGGGGGTCCCTAACACATCACTATAGTCTAGAAGTGTGCACATAAACAATACACCCATAATAAATGGGCTGACTGGTGAAAGGAACATGGGAAGGTGAAATGGAAGTAGGACACAATTAAAATCCCTAGTAACTAAGCATAACGCGACATTGGTCAAGGGGGGCAACAAATAGAAATAGGAAGAACAAGAGTTTGCTTGGGTGCCTCAGGCATGTGACACAGCACCAAGAGTATGGGGATACACACAAGACCAAAGGTACACACATTCTAATACCACCATATACAGTAATCTTAGCTAATGTTCCAGTTCCTTCTTCAGGGAGAGAGAAATGAAACCTAGTTTCCTTTCAAGGGACAAAGCCATAAGCCATATGCTATTTGGGAAACAAAACATGATTAAGTAATGCAATATAGAAATTAGGTCACCTTGAGTCACAGATCTATAATTTTATCCTTAGGTCCAATCAAGGATACATAACAATTTAGAGCTGCCTATTCCTTTAAGGGGATGTGCAGTAGGTGACTAACATCAGGTGATACACTTTTGAACCTGTATGTCTTTTTAGTTCTCTTCAATATCATTATAGCCAGATTTAGGCATGCACTGGTAAAAATGCTGCCTATCTTCCTCACAGTATGAAAACCATATCTGTGAAATTTATCATTATAATAAAGCCATCCAATTATTGTGCAACGATACATATCGTCATATGATCGCTTCACAACACAGGAGAACTTGTAATAGTAACAACATGGAACAAAACATACACATAATAAGAAATGCACAATGCACATGTCAAGCTATCAGATATACTCGCTGTATACTTTATGCACAAAGCAGAACAATAACATATGTGAATAAACGGTAACACACAACACCATGTCATGTACTTATATGCGCTGTAAACCTGCAGCCAAAAACCCAATATTTGGGCCTGTACCCTCCTTTTGACAGTAGAACATAACGCAGTTTTGAGTCTACTGTCAAACATACTGTCTCTTCTTGTAACATATAGGACCAACTAAAATATTTCATGACAGGGCCAAATTACGCAAAAACACATTTTCTTTCAATTAACTAAACTCACGTGTCTTGTCTGCCTTAGAACAATCCATTAATAATCTGTTGGCAAAAAGCAGAAAATACACAACACAAAAAAACATTGTAACATACACAACAAATAACTGTCACTTCTCCTGTCAGTTCACCTTGACACTCCATATTAATTTGGTACCTATAATGTGCACTGAAAAAAATTATACCTAATGAGCAAATCTTTTCTGTACGTAGGCCTGTAACCTATAACCTTCAAAATTTGGAAAAAGGGCTGCACGTTATTTTCTATCTAAGACTTAATGCAACACTCCATTTTCTGTAAAATAAACGCAGCTTTCAAACATTATTTTCCTTAGTGTGGAAAGACAAGTGTATTAGTTCTGCATATTATTTAGCACATGTTTGGGACCTTCAGAGAAACCCCTATTTTTTTATATTAAGTTCTTTCATTCTATTGATGTTTTCACGAAGAAACCAGAAACCTCACTCTTAGCAGCCCGTTCAGAGAGGTCATTCTGCATTCCTTGGAAGCAAAGTCCTAATTAAAAGGTTGCAAATGTCGACATGACTTCCATTATTTACAGAAAACTAAAAGATAACATCTCGGCCGCGCATGGAACCAGCCTTTCAAGTTTCTCAACCTCTGTCACACTGAAGCTGACAAAGCCAGAAGGCTTAATTCAATAATTCACTCTAAAATAATTTCCCTTTTTAGGCGCTAAAAAATGTACTTTCTGTTCCCATATTATTAACCTATATTAACTGTCAATAATTCACAACACACATACCAGTTTGTTTAGAATAAAAGCTTGTTACAATTCTATGCGATGGTACACATTTTCATCAACCTTAAATGAGCAAACTTTTTTGTAGGCCTAGCTGGAGCCAGAATCTTAACTCTGATATTAAAACAAGCCTTTGTAGTGGCACATTAACCCACTGAATCATGAGAAGGCACAACCTTATATCAAAACCCTAAATGCATGCATTTGCTTAAGGCTGAGACACTTTAAATAGTACTCTGAATGAAAGCAAAATGCTTTTTAAACAGTGAATTTACTCAAAATCGACTTTTACATTTTGGGCATTAAAAAACAAATATCCTACAGTTGTCTTGCATAATATGGATTACTAGAATGTCTATTACATAACCCATGAGTCAGGTAGTTGAAAATAATAATTTATACTTTGTAAAAATGAGCTTGCTTGCGCCTATGTCAAGGGCAAATTATACACATGAATACTTGTCATTTTAGTGATGCAACATAACTTAAATCAAATTTTAATGCTAGGAAGTCATAGTATGAGTGTTAAGCTTTATAAATATTAGAAAACGATTTTTGTAGCACTTAGTTTTAATAATTATTTTTGATAATTAATAATTATTGTTTTTTTTCTTCTAATAAAACCAATTATTCCTTTTTTTTGTGATTGTTCTACATATAAGAGCCCGCTACATGCCTTGCCTCTCATTTTAGATGCATTAACTCACAAACCTAAGCGCACATGCCTAACTTAAAATGCGTCACATTCCTGCGTCACATTTCTGCGCCTGATTTCTTAAAGGAACTGTTATGCAAAATTCCACCCGTGTTTAACTAGAGAGGAGCTGGCTGAATGAACCTTCTTATTAAATATACTGCAGCTGAAAAACGTTTTGCCTATGAACATATAACACAGTGCATTTAAGGGAAAATGCTGCAAATTTATTTATTTTTGCAAAAACGTGTAATTTCGTTTTTGTCTGGGGCCTTATTTATATCCATTAAATGTGACCCACACACATTGAGCTCATTTCAGAAATAAACAGAAAGTGTTGAAAACATTTAGGACACACAATACAGCGCGCTCTAACCATTTCTTGTAAATAGCGCTGTCGCAATTTACAACAAAACCCACAAACAAAATAGACATTTAAACACACATTTTAAACACACATTTAAACACATATTTAAACCCACAAATCAACACTCAGGACGAAAACAGGACAGTCCAGACTGTACGTAGCTGTAAGTCATATTTACAAGAAACACTCCTCATAGAGTTCCAAAATACTACAGAAGCAGCCGAACAGTGCTAGCTGTAAGTGCAGAAAAACGAAAATACACTCAACTCACTAGCTGTAGCTGGCAGAACACCAAGAATCGTTCTGCATATAAAAGTGCACAGAGCAAAGGATCCTTGTTATGTATTATGTCATATTTTAATTCCCTGGGGATACAAAATCACCAAGGAAGAAATATGTTTGTATATCTATCCTATTTAGATAAACCGGCTAATTCAAACGTATACAAAGTTGGCCAACACAAATCTCCAAATTTGCTAAGATCAGGCATCTTATAGCTCACTAATCTAGCTTCAAACTTCAAGGGGCTATCTCTATCGATACACTTGTAAATATACAAACCCTCGGTTATTGAACATTGCAATCCTCAAATACAAACCAAGCAAAAACAAAGGACTGGGAGCGACCCACTCATACTTCAAGTAAAACAAATGGCATTACCTGCCTACACAAATTGCAATTCGCATATACACCTACACAAATTGCAATTCGCATATACAAACCTATACAAACTTATCAAAGCTATACCAAACAAATAGTTGTTTCAAATTCTAACTGCCAAGTTCTAACTGCACTAACAGACTTTTTTGTTAAAAAACACGCCAAAAAGTGGGTTCCTCAGTCAGGGGTGACATCTTTTGGAGAGATTTAAATCAAAATATACTAGGCCGCAAAGACAGAGAATCCCCCAGAACCTCCGTGCACAGAGTACCTCTTTTAGTAGATTTCTGTCTTGCCTTCCCCAGTAGATTTCTGACAAGATTACTCCTCCAGATTGTCACTTCTTGATGAGGCCCCCTCGTTGGGCGACAACTGAAGTACCTAAAATTCATCATACTGAAAACCATCATACTTCTTCTCAGGGATCTTACCAATCGGTACTTCATTCATAAGCAGCAAAGGAATCAACAGAGAATCTGAAATATGGAAAGACATCTTTATTAATTGTGAGGCTACGTCGCCCAGCCACATTTAAATGCAACTGAATGAGGTAGTCTGCCTGCATGGCCTTCGCACAGACCTTTTATACAAATTATTATGCCCTAGGCAAACATTCTTTGTTTCACAGTAAATAATTCACATATTTCCAACACAAAGAAGGAGCAGAGTTATGATGACAAGTCTATACTTCAGTTTGTCCAGTATATAATTAACTATCCGGCAAGGTCCAGTGTTTCCATCAGATATTGACGGACCCCTAATAAAGACGGGCACCTCCCCATCGTAAAGCAGATCATAAAGACAGAAACAGAGACAGGTGTGTGTAAGATTAGACATGGTTTGTGTGCGATGAAAGGCTTGTGGTATGTTGTGCCTTGATACAAATCTCACTCGGCCAGTGGGTTGGGGACTGCCTGAACAGGTTTGGCTTGAGGCACTGGAGTCAGCTTTGCCCAGGTCACAGAGGAGTCAGGAAAGGTGTACGTGTCCTTTCAGCTCGAATTCAGCCTTGGTCAATTGACTATGTAAGGGCAATCACAAGATGGATGCCGCTCACAACATGGGACCCAAGGCTTCAAGACAGGAAGCACGATTTAGGGGTGTTCCCGTCACTCAATCGTGACGCAAATGCACAGTAATAATGTCCTAATCATTACCGGTCTGCCAATACCAAATGCGTCATGGTATGATGATATTTTCTGCACGAGGGTAGAGCTGGGGTATCACACCATGGTCGGGTCCAGAATTTTTCAGTACCACAAAATCAGTCTTGACCCTGTGCTCCATGTGAACAGTCCAGCCCGAACTGCCAAGCCAGGTCCTCCCTGGACTGGAAACAAGCATCCTAGTACCGGTTTTGGGCTTTCAGCCCCCATCAGCCCGGGATAGCTTGATTCCAATGGCATGGAGAGCACAAAACTCACGTCTGAGCATACCCGACCCACACGGGGTGACAAGTGCAAAAAAAACAGTTGATGGACAGAATGCAGAACAATGTAATACATTCACCCCAGTACAGAGATCTGGGCCTAAATCCATCATTTTTTTGCTCACCATGCCATTCCAGTGTGAACCCAGCCATATGTAAATCAGTCTTGACTCTGTGCTCCATGGGAACAGTCCAGCCCGAACTGCCAAGTCAGGTCCTCCCTGGACTGGAAACAAGCATCCTAGGACCGGTTTAGGGCTTTCAGCCCTCATCAGCCAGGTTAGCTTTATTCCACTGGCATGGAAAGGGCAGGATTCATGTCTGAGCATACCCGTACTACTCGGCGTGACAAATGCAAAAAGAACAGTTGATGGACAGAATGCAGAACACTGTAATACATTCTGATTTGCATTTGGCCAGTTCTAAACTGGGATGGCATGGAGAGCAAAAGAATGATGGTTTTAACCCAGATCTCTTGACTGGGGATGAATGATTTGATTTGTTCTGCATTCTGTCCATCAATTGTGTGTCTTTTGCTTGCAGGATTCGAAGGCATTTATCCCAGCATGCTTTTGTTTGTTCCAATTACCCTTCAGTGGGCCTCACAGGTGAGTATAGTGTCCTGTGCATGCTGGGATGTGTAGTACAAACGCCGGTGTCATCAATATATATAGGCATATAAACAATGTATTTGCGGGGAGCCCCCCACACCCCTGAACATACCGTAAATGTGTGGTAAAGGCATGCATTGTAAATGCATAAACATTGTAAAAACATGCTTGGAAAAAAATGTGAAGTAAAGGCACAACATGGTAAAAACTTTGTTGTAAAGGCTGTTTCCCATAGCCATGAATGTGTGTAACAAAACCTTGGGGGCACCCATATAAAGTATGATGAAGGGGTCTCTGCCACATTTCTCTCTCATGTGGTCCCCAAATTCCTGCCTTTGCGAGTTCTCATCAATCCAAACTACTGCTTAGATCACAACACAATCCCTCTGGCTCTGGATTCAGACTACAGGAATGATCTTCATGTGCCACAAATGTTGCAGGCTTACACCTCATACTGAATCTTAATGCAGTTTCCCTCACTCCTTATGGATATCTTTTATTCCTTATCCATTCATGCTTGTCCCTCTTTTAAAACCCCGTCCATCCTCCAGTGCTCTGCAAGTGGTGACATTTCCTAGTACCCCTGTGCCTGCATAGTGAATGCATGAATAATGGTGAATGATGCTACATCTACCTGCATAGGTAGTATCTTTTATATTTTTGCTAAATTGTAGTATTTGTAAAGTGTGTGATTACCTGAGGGTGTCATTGAGCTGGATAATGAGAAGAAACATGGGTGTTATTAAGCTGTAAAAAGTCAGGTCTGGAGAAGTTTCCTGAATCTAGATAAATTAGTCTGTTGGTGTAAATTTGATGGAAGGAAGTTGCAAAGAATGACTGCCTGAAATCAAAGGATCTGCCGTCAAGTCAATTTTCATGATTTTAGGGATTTGCAGTAAACAGGCCGATGTATAGCGAGGGATTCTGTGCGGGTTATACTAGCAAGCATATGCCTGACAAAAGCCAGGATATGACCATTAGGAATCTTTAAAGCAGGCATATTTGCTTTTAAACATAACACGCATGTCTAGTGGAAGTCAATGTAAAGATCTCAAGTGCTCAGAGATCTGTGCATTTCACGCTGATCCAAGTGGCAGACAAGCAGCGCAGTTGTGAATTATTCCGAGTTTGTGAAGCGAATAGGCTGGCTAGCCTAGAAAAATGGCAGTGGTGTAATCCAAACGAATTTCTAATAGCACTCGAATGATAGAAAAGTGGACAGATTTTGGAATGAACAGAACCAGATAGAACATACTTTATCAAAGTGAAGGGATAAGAAAAGATTGTCACCAAAAGCTATCTCCTCTAATTCCTAGCGATTGAAGTGGTGTTGGACACTGATCTAACAAGTTTTGCCACCAGTCAGTAGTCTAGCAGGAGGTAAATCCACCAAGAATCAGTACCTCAGTTTTCTCCGGGTTAAGTTTTAAACAATTTGCATCCATCCAGTTTGCGACTGCCTTTAAGCCTTGGAAGAAACTTGCCCAAGTGATGTTACTTTGACCATCCAGTCTCAGAGTGATTTGAGTCAGCTTTGCCAATGGAGCTGCATAAAGATTCAAAGTGTAGGGCTCAAAGAAGATTCTTGTGGCACTCCACAAGAGACTCTTTTGGTAGCTTGCCTAAATAGGGCATGATGACTGCTTGGCTCATCTCTCTCAGAAAGTAGCACAACCCTCAAGTGCATCTCTGCCAACCCCAACACTGACCAGCTTAACTATCAGAAGAGACTGGCTCACAGGGTCAGGGTGTGAGGGACACAGAGGTCGAGAAAGAAGATGACTACCATGATCGTTATTAACTGATTCTGGACTGTGATGATGGCAACCTTGCTGCTATGAGAGAGGCGGAAGCCAGGTGGCCTCAGACTGTGGGATGAATTGTTAGAGTTGAAATAGATAGTTGCTTGTTTATTGATTTCTCACCAATCTTGGGACAGACAGCAGCAAGTGAAATATGGTGGTAGTTGCCTGTAACTGCAGGGTTATGTGCAGGCTATTTATATTACTGGAAGAACAGATCAATGTTTCCAATCTTCTGGCACCTTACTTGAACTGTACGATGAATTTATTCGCTGACATAGAGGAGCATAAATAGTTGGCTTCAAAAGCAAGCTGGGCAGGGGTCGCCTGGTTCCTGGAAATTAATGGTTTGCATGATTTGCAAAGTAACCTTAGGGGCAATAGGAGACTTGCACTTTGGTTTCTTGATTTGTGCTCAAAACTCAACCAGTACCATGTGCTCTCCCCATTTTGGACTTTGAAACGAGGTGAACAATATCAACAAGGAGGGTGCAAGAATTATAGGCGAGGTGAGATTTGTCTCCTAGCACCTGCCCCGCTTCAGCCAAAGGATTCAGATGCAGTATTGTGCACTTTTCTGCTGGTTGAAGGTGGCAACATCAGCAAGCTGCCTCCTCTTGCTTTATCAACATGACAGCCTTGAATGTGAATGTCAACAAAAGTGTAATACTAAATACCTGAAAAGATACGGTGAGAGACCCTGTAGACACCAACACTGCCAAAGTTAAGGTGCAGTGCTGATTTCCCACGATACTTGAAGTCACCAAACCTTCTAGAAAAGGTCACACTATGTGCTGATGGGTCTTTTATCTGGTGAACCCTCAAAAGTGAATGGACCTTGACATCCTTTTGTGGCTGGCTGTCCGGGAGATCTGTTTGGCTCCAAAATCTCGATATGGAGGAAAAATGTTGTAACTCTCCAAAAGAGAATGTGCACAGGAGTGGAGTCCACATCAGTTCAGGGCTGACACACCTTCCCCAGAAACAAACCCTGGTTTACTGCCCCTATGTCCTAACAAAAATAGACTGTTTTATTGAAGTACAACTTTAAAAAAAATGTAAGTACATATAATAAAGAAGGTACAAATAATTTTACTATAAATTGTACACATGGTTTTGCCTCACGAAAAATGTAGATTGTACATGTTCCAAATTATATTTGTCAATGTGCACATGGCTATCATATCATGCTGGAGATGGCTACATCCACTTTACTGTGCCAGTTTATTTAAATGGGAATGGTTCTTTGCTTGTATCCCCAACCGTATTAGTGAGCCCGACATACTAAAATCATTCCTTTTAAAAAGCAAAAAACAAAAAAGAAAATAGTTGACGCATGCACACACAGGCATTGGCACATGAATACACATCCCAGCATTAAAAGCTTTTTTGTTGTTCAAGTACATTTTATTAGTTAGAAATAAAAAAGAGGCATACACTCAGAAATACATGCGGTACAGCTAAAATCCATGTAAGTCAAAATGCACATGAGAATATTACTCAAGTCCAGTTTCGGCTGGTTGTGCTCCTCATTTGCTTGGCTTCTTTTGTGTTATTACTGCTGCTAGTCCTGAGCCCCATTCCCACTCAATAGTAGAGCATGATTAAAACTTTGGCCGTGATTATCAGTGGCCCCAAATAATCCCCCAGACCTGCCATTACCAGGAACCCTGGTTATTCCGTGGTTAGGCAAATAACGGGGATTACAACTAGGGAATAATATACAGGAATCGGTGCTTCAGCGCTGGTTCACTGATGTTTTAAACTGCTCTCAGCAGCTGAAAGCTACCTGTGAAATACATGCCTTCTAATCCCCTGCTGCCTCTCCTCTCCTGTGTCTATCTCTTACCTCTTATTGTCTTCTCTACTTTTTTTCAATATCACCTGGGTCTGGTACACTGGTTTTCTTTTCTCTCTTGATCTTTCTTTGTGCCGCCTCCTCACCTATCTCTTTTAATTCATATGTCCTTCACACTTGCCTCTTTATCATCTCGGCTTCTCTCTCACAAACAGACTCAACTTCTGGTGTCTTCTTTTCTCCTGCTTCATCTTCTGGATGTTCCTTAAACCTGTCGTCTTTTTCATCTCAGTCTCTCATTCTCTGTTGTCTTTTTCTCTTGTTTCCACTTTCCCTCTCCCCTTTCTCTCACACATGCACACACACACAGCAGTCACTTTCTCGCCTCGCTATTTAGAAACCTTTTGTCCTCTCTGCTTTGGTTCGCTATCATATCTGTCTATTAAGGACCTGTCTCTCTTGTCTTTGCTGTAGTTCCTCTCATTCTCTCTCTTTCACACACATGCACACACACGCGCCCTACACACAGACACACACACACATACACCTAGTCACAAACACAACTGTCTTTTTAACTTGTCTCTTTAGAACCGGTCTCTCTCGCAGCTCCCTCTCCTTCTCTTCCACAAAACACACATACAAACATCCACATACACACCTTTTCTTCACAACCTGTCTCTCTGAGGAGGCATTTCTCCTATCATTTCATCTTCTCACTCAGAACCCTCCTCTGCCTCTCTCCACTTCTTGTTGAACTATATGAGGTTAGGAATTAGGACAGGGCGAGGCTGCACGTGTCAATATTTTGCCAAGGGCTTCACAGTACCCTGAACCAACCCTATTGTGCAGGGTGAAGGGTTGCTCCGGAGCATTTGTTGAAAATGTTCTACCTGGATGGGAGCCTGTCAACTGCTGTGCAGATTTGAAAGTCTATTCTGGTGTTGTTTCTAGGCACATTTCTGTGTGTTTGTCTGATATTTCACACTGTTGTTTGGTGGCGGCCACTGATGTGGCCGCCACATTACTCCAATCCTGATTACACTCCACCACGGAGAGATTCCAACAAATCAGATGATTCTGACAGCAATTCTTCAACCAATAGTAACAGCTCCAGCAATCAGGGCCAAAACAGAAAGGACGACGAGGTGGTAGAGGTAGACCTAACTATCACAACCAACAACCCAGGTGGCCACCATATGGAACACCAGCCAATGGCCCACCTCCCCTTTTCTTTCCACAACAACCACCCTTCCCAATGATGGGTTGGAACCCTTACATGCAGTCCCGCTTTCCCCAAAACAAACATCAGATGCCTTTTTTAGAGAGAGGCGGGAGGGGAAGAGGAAGGAGACGAGGCAACAACAACCAAGTAACCTGTGAAACGGAGGACCCAGTGGGCAACCACACCCGCATCAAAACATCGACACCGAGCACAAGTGCACAGGGAGTTTAATAACAAACCTCTCAAAAAAAGCTCTGAGTTCAACAGAAATAAAGGTCCTTGAGAAAGGCCTTGGATTTGTTCCCACGGCCAGACAAGACAAATTCAGACTCCACTGTGAGCTATCTGATTTTTTTAGAAAGCTGAAACTTAAAGCATTCTTTGAGTCAAAAGAAAACTCTATGACAGACCCTCCTCTTTTTGATGCAAATTTCAGGTTAAAATCAACCTTTGTCCCTCCGCCACACTCTATCCCAGCCGAAATAACGGCTTTTGAACAGGCGGTCTACAACGATATGGAAGCTCTTCCAACACCCACCCCTTTGAAAAACTTTTCGGCCATGGAATATCAGGCCTTGGAAAAATTGAAAAACGATAAAGACATAACCATCAAGCCAGCGGACAAAGGGGGTAGCATAGTTATCCAAAATACAGTGGATTATGACAATGGTTGGGCCATAGACCTATGAAAGCAATTATAAAGGTGTACAATAGTAAATCCCTGCCCGTGGCCCTATATGGTGCACCCCTATGGGGCAATGCACGCTTGGATAAAAACCAACTAGCGGAGAATAGGTTCTTACGTTCTCTTTTGTCCCTCCCCCAATCTTCAGCGACTTTTTCTATTAATATGGAACTTGGCCTGGATTATGTTCAGGATAAATTGAGACTGGCACCTTTGACATATTGGCTTAAGACTTGGTTAAACCCAGAACTAACGTTAAACCATATGATCATGAGGGATGTGATGAGTCTGGAGAATTGTTTTAAGTGCCCATGGTTGGTCTATGTAAAAAAATCTTTTAATGATCTGGGTCGCCCAGATTTATTCACTGTTCCCTCTGGTATCACAAAGCAGGATGTGGACATAATTAAAAAACAGTTTATGACAAGGGAACATTTGCTCCGAGAAGAATCAGAACTGCAAAAGTCTACAGTACGACTGCACTATGTGTCACTTTATTCACCTGCAATTGAGCCCTATTTATGTTATGTCACAAATCCCTTTCATAGATTTTTGTTAACCAAATTTAGGTTTAATCTTATACATTTTTATTTGGGTAAATTTAATTTCTGGATGAAACCAGAGTTAGCACCTCCCTGCACATGTGACAACTTTTCAGTTCAGGACACGATGCACTTTGTTATGTTTTGTGAGTTCTTCTCTGTAGAAAGGAAAAAACACCTGTTACCTGTCTTAAGGGAAGCTGGTTTCCTACAGGTGAGACCAGCCATGCTTTATCTAAAATCCCTGGGAAACATATGCATTACATTTGCCATGGCAAATTTCCTAGTTGCAGCGTCCAGAACAAGAAAACATATGAAATTGTTAAACCAGCACGCATAACCTTTTTAATTGCTTTTTATAACCATCATGTCAAATTAACTCGATTGTAAAGAAACTGTTTAATAGCTTTTTAATTGTAAATAACTTTGTTTTTATGTTCTTTGTATGATTTTAATTGAATCGAATAAAGTTAACTTGACTTGACTTGACAATGTGTGTAAGAACCTCCTGGACAATAGGACAAAATTACACTCCTTTGACAACAGACCCTACACCAGAATTGAAGTCACGCATTCATGACTTAGTAACGGAAGTTGAAGACAATGAATGGATTTCCAAACATGAAGCAGCATACCTGATGGCAGGGGGTGCCACAATACCATACTTTTACACCCCGCCCAAAACCCACAAAAATGTGAGCCCCCCCGGGAAGACCCATTGTGTCAGGGATCGGTTCACTTCTTAAACCCCTCTCGACTTTCTGTGATTACTATCTTAAACATTTAATATAGAACACACCAAATTATTTTAAAGACACTAAAAATCTGTTGCAACTACTGGAACCAGTGACATTTGAAGTAGACTCAATCACTCTTGTGACACTTGATATCGAGAGCTTGTATACAAGCATCCCCCAGGATGACACTCTGAGAGTCCTAAGGACAGCTCTGGACTCTATTGTGTGGGAATATACAACACCAAACAATTTATACTAACATGTGCTACTCTGGCCTTGAAAGAAAATTACTTTGAGTTCCAAGGAAAACTATATCTTCAGAGCACAGGCACGTCTATGGGCAGCACATTTGCTCCTAGCATAGCCGGACTCTATGTCCAGGACTTTGAGTCCAAGCACATCCTGCCAAGTAACAACCCATTCTCATCCTCCATAGGATTATGGAGGAGGTATATTGACAATATTTTCCTTATCTGGAAGGGAGACGGTCCTTCTCTTGAACAATTTCTGATTTGGGTCAATACCCTAGACCCTTATCTTAAATTTACCCATTGTTTCAGTAAACATGAGGTTGTGTTCCTGGATCTGGTCATCACTGTGAGTGGAAATACCCTTAAAACTAGAACGCACTACAAACCGACAGCTAAAAATAACTTGCTCGAGTTCTCCAGTTTCCACCCTAGACCTCTTAGGGAGAACCTTCCTTACGGTCAGTATCTAAGGATACGGCGGAATTGTAGCAATACATGAGACTACAAAACTCAAGCTAATGAGCTCACAGAGAGATTAAAATCAAGAGGATACCCTACTACCATCCTCGACAAAGGAAACAAACGAGCAAGAAATCAACCACGGGAAGCTCTCCTGGAAGAAACTGCAAAAGAACCAACAGAAATACCACTCACATGTGTAACCACCTACAGCTGTTTATCAGATGCCATGAAAAAATCGGTAAATAAACACTGGAGATTCGTTACGAGCAACAAAAGAACTTGGGAGAAACCACTCTTTTCTTTTAAGAAAGGCAGGAGTCTGAAGGACTCCTTAGTACACACTCGGCCACAATCTACAGTGTCCAACTTGTCAATTGAAAGACCAATTACAGATGCTTGGGGTTTACCCCCTATCATTGGACACTATCCATGTTCAAACTGTAGTGTGTGTCACCTGACGACACACTCCAAACAACTTTCCCTGGAACCAGGCAGGATATGGACACAGATGACACACAGTAATTGTAACTCCACCAATGTGGTCTATCTCATCACATGTCCCTGCCATAAAAGATACGTAGGCATGACTACTCGTAAAGTGAAGTTGCGCATCTGCGAACATCGCAGTAACATCAGATGTCGCAAAACAACTACTAAAATAAGTGTACATTTTCTCCAGCAAAATCACACACCTAACGACCTACGTTGGACCATCATTGAGAAAGATACCACCGTAAAAAACACTGCCAGTGTGCTCTTTGAAAAAGAACAACGCTGTGTTTATAGATTGGGGACACATTTGACTGGTCTTAATGATCAAATACCATGGTCATCTGTACTTAAACGTTAGAACTCCTTTTCCCTATTAATTCAGGAGTTTCTCTAGGTCGTCCGTTTTGGATTTTCAGTGAGTTGGCATCTACCGTTTAAATCCTTTGGCCATGAGCACAGTTACGTTAGGACCTTTTTTCTAACACTGTCCTTTTCCCTTTACTGAGTCCTTAAAATTAATGAAACTACTAATATAGAAATTAAAACTATTTACTTTCTAAGTCCCTAATTGGTGCTTTTGCTATTCAATCATTTCCCCATTCTTAATTTTCTGTTTCACATTCTAGATCAACCTTTGATCTTTACAGTATCTGCACGATGTTTTGTTTCAGCCATTTGACGTATAAAACATCCAGCAGTTTTTTTCACAAAGTATTGAGCATTTTATTAGTGCCCCACCAACGCCCTTGCTCGTATCCTCATTTGTCCTCAATTCAGGATAAATAAAGTTTTTACTTTGTGAATTTCACCCGGCTTGTAATCCAAGCCTCGCTTACACTCAAGGCTTCCATCGGACATTGTCCCGATTGCTTCTCAAGCCTCGTTTGGTAAGACGTGGTGTGATTGGTTGACACCCCTATGACGAAACTGAGGGAAGAGGCTTGCATCCCAAGCCTCTTTCTGATAACCAGTCGTGATTGGACCGCGCTCCCTCGACGACGCCCCCACCTCTACCGGCACTCTTCTTTAGCATTTTCTGCCTGCCTGGGACCATCCACGAGTTCCAGTAGCAGGAGACGCTAGGTGCTGAGCGGGTGCTGGGCGTTGCGGGCTTAAGAGCGATTCTTTCCTATCACTACAGAGCTAAGTACCCTTTGCTCATTTACAATATTCACCCTTATCCTACATCTCTGTCCCTCCGCAGGGTGTGCCACTGTCGCCCCCACCCCCCTCCCGAGACCTAGGGGGCGTGGATCTTTTAATTTACAAGTGAGAATGTTCTTACTTTTTTAATTTGTGTCTTTTATGATATACAGTAGTTTGTACTTCGCGTGGTACACACACTCCCACTGGCCCCTACCGTCTGGCCTATTGATCGCTAACCACAAGTGTAGTTACCACAGCCCTATATATAATCGGCTATTATTTTTTTGCCATATTGCATTTTTAGACCATCAATTGCTGACATAAACGTACGACAAAACAACAGTTGATGGACAGAATGCACAACAATGTCATACATTCTCCCCATACAGAGATCTGGGCCTAAATCCATCGTTTCTTTGCTCACCATGCCATTCCAGTTTGAACCCAGCCATATGCAAATCAGTCTTGACCCTGTGCTCCATGGGAACAGTCCAGCCCGAACTGCCAAGCCAGGTCCTCCCTGGACTGGAAACAAGCATCCTAGTACCAGTTTTGGGCTTTCAGCCCCCATCAGCCACAATAGTTTGATTCCAATGGCATGGAGAGCACGGAACTCACCTCTGAGCATACCCGACCCACATGGGGTGACAAGTGCAAAAACAACAGTTGATGGACAGAATACAGAACAATGTCATACATTCACCCCAGTACAGAGATCTGGGCCTAAATCCATCATTTATTTGCTCACCGTGCCATTCCAATTTGAATCCAGCCATACGTAAATCAGTCTTGACCCTGTGCCCCATGGGAACAGTCCAGCCCGAACTGCCAAGCCAGGTCCTCCCTGGACTGGAAACTGGAAACAAGCATCCTAGGACCGGTTTAGGGGTTTCAGTTCTCATCAGCCATGTTAGCTTGATTCCACTGGCATGGAGAGCACAGGACTTATGTCTGAGCATACCCGTCCCACTCGGCGTTACAAATACAAAAACAACAGTTGATGGACAGAATGCAGAACAATCTCATAAATTCACCACAGTACAGAGATCTGGGCCTAAACCCATCTTTTTTTGCTCACCATGCCATTCCAGTTTGAACCCAGCCAAATGCAAATCAGTCTTGACCCTGTGCCCCATGGGAACAGTCCAGCCTGAACTGCCAAGCCAGGTCCTCTCTGGACTGGAAACAAGCATCCTAGGACCGGTTTCAGGCTTTCAGCCCATATCAGCCAGGATAGCTTGATTCTAGTGGCATGGAGAGCACGGGACTCAGGTCTGATCATACCCGTCCCACTCGGGGTGACAAATGCAAAAACAACAGTTGATGGACAGAATGCAGAACAAAGTAATACATTCTGATTTGCATATGACCAGTTCTAAACTGGGGTGGCATGGAGAGCAAAAGAATGATGGTTTTAACCCAGATCTCTTGACTGGGGGTGAATGTTTTGATTTGTTCTGCATTCCGTCCATCAATTGTGTCTTTTGCTTGCAGGATTCAAAGGCATTTATCCCAGCATGCTTTTGTTTGTTCCAATTACCCTTCAGTGGGCCTCACAGGTGAGTATAGTGTCCTGTGCATGCTGGGATGCGTAGTACAAACTCCAGTGTCATCAATATATATAGGTATATGAACAATGTATTTCTGGGGAGACCCCCCCCCCCCCACAATCCCTGAACTTACTGTAAATGTTTGGTAAAGGTATGCATTGTAAATGCATAAACATTGTAAAAACATGCTTGGTAAAAAATGTGAAGTAAAGGCGCAACATGGTAAAAACTTTGTTGTAAAGGCTGTTTCCCATTGCCATGAAGTCGTGTAACAAAACCTTGGGGGCACCCATACAAAGTATGATGAAGGGGTCTCCGCTACATTTTTCTCTCATGTGGTCCCCAAATTCCTGTCTTTGCGAGTTCTCATCGATCCAAACTACTGCTTAGATCACAGCACAATCCCTCTGGCTCTGGATTCAGACTACAGGAATGATCTTCATGTGCAACAAATGTTGCAGGCTTACACTTCATACTGAATCTTAATGCAGTTTCCCTCTCTCCTTATGGATATCTTTTATTCCTTATCCATTCATGCTTGTCCCTCTTTTAAAACCCCCTGTCCCTCTTCCAGTGCTCTGCAAATAGTGACATTTCCTAGTACCCCTGTGCCTGCATAGTGAATGCATGAATAATGGTGAATGATGCTACATCTACCTGCATAGGTAGTATCTTTTATATTTTTGCTTAATTGTAGTATTTGTAAAGTGTGTGATTACCTGAGGGTGTCATTGAGATGGATAATGAGAAGAAACATGGGTGCTATTAAGCTGTAAAAAGTCAGGTCTGGAGAAGTTTCCTGAATCTAGATAGATTAATCTGTTGGTGTAAATTTGATGGAAGGAAGTTGCAAAGAGTGACTGTGTTGTAAATAAGTAATCCTCAGTAGCCAGATAATGTGTAGATATATATAGTAGATTTATTGATAAGTTGACAGCATCAATAGGTTACTGGAAGATGGTAAGTCCATGTGATGCCCAACCAGGAGCAGCCTCTGTCCTGCTCAGCCTGCACACTCCAACTGACACTCACAACCTCACCAGGCATCCATCATTCCATGACATCGTCAATCATCCAACATTCCAGACATCTCCAGGCACACCAACACTCATTCTGGCTGAGCAGTAGAGAAGAGATACATAGGCAAGGGGAAAGGCAACAGCAGATCATAACACATCCCCTTTCCTATGGAATCCAAAACACAATAAAAGCAATTGAAAGTTCCCAAGGCAATCTAATTAAGATATACATTAGATTATAAAAGATGCATGAAAATACATTGAGCAAATGAATCAAGGACAAATAACATAAATGAAATGCATGACAATTCCTAATGCCAATGAAATCACACACCTAGAAACAGAATAAAATAATTCCAAGGGAAGCTTTAGACTTTGACAGTACTAGAATACTCAAATCAAACATTACATAAGTAAAACCAGAAAAGCTTCAAAGACTCATATCCAAGTAAAACACAAAGAAGCTTCAAGTCAAACATTCCATAAGGTAAAAACCAGAGAAGCTTTGCAAGAAGTTGTCTTCTCCAACATAGTCTCAACAGGGATAACTTTTAAGAGAAGCTTCATAAGAAGGCGTCTACTCCTAACCCTGTCCAACAGGAAAACCTTTCACCACGCAGGTGACAACCACACAACAAAATACACACAAAGAAACTTCATAAAAAGTTGTCTTCTTCTACGTAGTCCAATAGGAAAAACCATTCACCCACACAAACCAAACAGTGAGTGTGTGGACACAGAAAAACTTCATGAGAAGGTGTTTTCTCCTACGCAGTCCAAATAGGAAAAACCATTCACTCACACAACCCAAATAGTGAGTCACACAATCCAAACAGTGAGTGTGCACGCAGAGAAACTTCATGAGAAGGTGTTTTCCCCTACGCAGTCCAAACAAGAGAAATCATTCACCCAAACAATCCAAATAGTGAGTGTGCACGCAGAGAAACTTCATCAGAAGGTGCTTCCTCTTACGCAGTCCAAACAGGAAAAACCATTCATCCACACCATGCAAAAGTGAGGAAAACTGACAACTAATGTCAACCAGGTGACACACTAATGTGAATCATTAACCACAAATAAGTGGTAGATAAACCAAGGGTTAAAGGAAACACCAAGGAAAAATACACTACCCCAAACCTCAAAGAAGAACTCAAGTCACACACACACCAGAGTGACTAGACACAAAACACCAAATAAGTGGTAGATGAACCAAGGGTTAAAGGAAACACCAAGGAAAAATACACTACCCCAAAACTCAAAGAACAACTCAAGTCACACACACACTAGAGTGACTAGACACAAAACACTCTTCCCTCCTCTAATATAAACTGTAACAGGAACAAAGTAAGATACAACCATCCCAAAGCAGAGCACCAAAAGCTTAGCACTCCGAAACACAATACAAAATGTCACTACAAGATCTGCATAAAAATACACATTTCTCCCCCCTTAAACAGTGAATAATGGCAAAAATAAATTAAAGTCTTATACTCCGGTGAGCGATCTCTCACCCGAGTATGTCAATCCCAGTGAAAAACAAGTCCACAAGCTCGATGTAACTGCTGCGTCATCACACTGTGGTGTGGTGAATTCTTTACAACAAGTGTGGATGATAATTAAAGAAACACTGTGTCCTGCTGTTAAAATTAGAAATGTTGACAATCCTTTTAAGCAATACTGAACCAGTGTTTGCCTAAGCACGGGCGGAAAATCCGTTCCGCTCGCGGATTTTGCGGATTTTCGGTAAATTCGCAATCCGCAAACTCTCGCGAATTTACCGAAAATCCACAAATTCGCACGTAGCGGATTTTTTTTCTTGGTGATACAATATTGCGGCATGCGGCGTTCACTTACCGTCATTCAGCGTTTGCCGAGTTGTTTTTCTCAATATTTTGCGAGTGCTGCGCCATTTTGGATCTTGCTGCGGGATCCCGCGGGAGTTTGGCGACCGCGATTATGTAATCGCGGCTTGCCACCTTGCACAGCACCCATCGCGAGAGTTCGCAATTGCGAACACGTAGATGCGGCAGGCAGCAACAATCTCGCACTTGCGAAATCCAGAATTTGCAATTCTGCACAAGAAATCCACCAGCAAGCAGCATAAACCTTCTGAAAATGAGTATTTTTATCAGAATAACTCCTCAGGTTGACATTTGCCAATACTTTTTTTGCAAGTAGTCCATTTGGGAGGGGGGGTGGGAGGAAGGAAGTGCCCCACAGTCTCCAACTTCCTTTTCCTATCTAGCAGGCTCCTCCCAGTGCTTTCTTCATGTGCTGGTCACTTTCATCCGGATCTTGACCTGGAAGGATTACTTTTTGTGGATGCTGCTGGATATTTGGATTTGAGGCCTTTTTTACTTTCTTTGGATCACTTTTAGATTAGAAATTTCACAAGTAAGTTTGTTTGGGGCATTACAGTTGCTGCAACTAAATTTTTGGAATTTTCGATTTTTAGGCTGTTGTTGGGGCCTTTTGACCAGGGGCAGTGTTCTCAGGCCTGCACCCATTTTGTCTAGCTTTCATACATTAGGCCCAGGGGTAGTGAGTGGTGCATGGGCCTAGTCTTTCTGTGGGGTGTCTTGAATTTAAACATCATGGAGGGCATGGATGGTATGGGATTGTGCTGATTTTTCAGAGTTTTTCGATTTTTGGGCTGTTGTTGGGGCCTTTTGACCAGGGGTAGTGAGTGGTGCATGGGCCTAGTCTTTCTGTGGGGTGTCTTGAATTTAAACATCATGTAGGGCATGGATGGCATGGTATTGTGCTGATTTTTCTGTGTTTTTCGATTTTTTGGGGTGTTCATGGGGACAGGCCATGTGGGTGGGGGCCATTTTGAGTGCTGGTACAGGCAGGCCCTGGGCATGTGCTGGGAGGCAAGGGACCATTTTGAATGCCGGCAGTGTTCTCAGGCCTGCACCCATTTTGCCTAGCTTTCATACATTAGGCCCAGGGGTTGTGAGTGGTGCATGGGCCTAGTCTTTCTGTGGGGTGTCTTGAATTTAAACATCATGGAGGGCATGGATGGCATAGGATTGTGCTGATTTTTCAGTGTTTTTCGATTTTTGGGCTGTTGTTGGGGCCTTTTGACCAGGGGTAGTGAGTGGTGCATGGTCCTAGTCTTTCTGTGGGGTATCTTGAATTTAAACATCATGGAGGGCATGGATGGCATGGGATTGTGCTAATTTTTCAGTGTTTTTCGATTTTTGGGCTGTTGTTGGGTCCTTATGACCAGGGGTAGTGAGTGGTGCATGGGCCTAGTCTTTCTGTGGGGTGTCTTGAATTTAAACATCATGGAGGGCATGGATGGCATAGGATTGTGCTGATTTTTCAGTGTTTTTCGATTTTTTGGCCTGTTGTTGGGGCCTTTTGACCAGGGGTAGTGAGTGGTGCATGGGCCTAGTCTTTCTGTGGGGTATCTTGAATGTAAACATCATGTAGGGCATGGATGGCATGGGATTGTGCTGATTTTTCAGTGTTTTTCGATTTTTTGGGGTGTTCATGGGGACAGGCCATGTGGGTGGGGACCATTTTGAGTGCTGGTACAGGCAGGCCCTGACCATGTGCTGGGAGGGAAGGGGCCATTTTGAATGCAGGCAGTGTTCTCAGGCCTGCACCCATTTTGCCTAGCTTTCATACATTAGGCCCAGGGATAGTGAGTGGTGCATGGGCCTAGTCTCTCTCTGTGGGGTGTCTTGAATTTAAACATCATGGAGGGCATGGATGGCATGGGATTGTTCTGATTTTTCTGTGTTTTTCGATTTTTTGGGGTGTTCATGGGGACAGGCCATGTGGGTGGGGGCCATTTTGAGTGCTGGTACAGGCATGCCCTGGCCATGTGCTGGGAGGCAAGGGGCCATTTTGAATGCAGGCAGTGTTCTCAGGCCTGCACCCATTTTGCCTAGCTTTCATACATTAGGCCCAGGGGTAGTGAGTGGTGCATGGGCCTAGTATTTATGTGGGGTGTCTTGAATTAAAACATCATGTAGGGCATGGATGGCATGGGATTGTGCTGATTTTTCTGTGTTTTTCGATTTTTTGGGGTGTTCATGGGGACAGGCCATGTGGGTGGGGGCCATTTTGAGTGCTGGTACAGGCAGGCCCTGGCCATGTGCTGGGAGGCAAGGGGCCATTTTGAGTGCAGGAAGTTTTCGCAGGCTTGCACCCATTTTGCCTATCTTTCATACATTAGGCCTAGGGGTAGTGAGTGGTGCATGGGCCTAGTCTTTCTGTGGGGTGTCTTGAATTAAAACATCATGTAGGGCATGGATGGCATAGGATTGTGCTGATTTTTCAGTGTTTTTCGATTTTTGGGCTGTTGTTGGGGCCTTTTGACCAGGGGTAGTGAGTGGATCATGGTCCTAGTCTTTCTGTGGGGTATCTTGAATTTAAACATCATGGAGGGCATGGATGGCATGGGATTGTGCTGATTTTACAGTGTTTTTTGATTTTTGGGCTGTTGTTGGGGCCTTTTGACCAGGGATAGTGAGTGGCGCATGTGCCTAGTCTTTCTGTGGGGTGTCTTGAATGTAAACATCATGTAGGGCATGGATGGCATGGGATTGTGCTGATTTTTCAGTGTTTTTCGATTTTTTGGGGTGTTCATGGGGACAGGCCATGTGGGTGGGGGCCATTTTGAGTGCTGGTACAGGCAGGCCCTGGCCATGTGCTGGGAGGCAAGGGGCCATTTTGAATGCAGGCAGTGTTCTCAGGCCTGCACCCATTTTTCCTAGCTTTCATACATTAGGCCCAGGGGTAGTGAGTGGTGCATGGGCCTAGTCTTTCTGTGGGGTGTCTTGAATTTAAACATCATGGAGGGCATGGATGGCATGGGATTGTTCTGATTTTTCTGTGTTTTTCGATTTTTTTGGGGTGTTCATGGGGAAAGGCCATGTGGGTGGGGGCCATTTTGAGTGCTGGTACAGGCATGCCCTGGCCATGTGCTGGGAGGCAAGGGGCCATTTTGAATGCAGGCAGTGTTCTCAGGCCTGCACCAATTTTGCCTAGCTTTCATACATTAGGCCCAGGGGCAGTGAGTGGTGCATGGGCCTAGTCTTTCTGTGGGGTGTCTTGAATTTAAACATCATGGAGGGCATGGATGGCATGGGATTGTGCTGATTTTTCTGTGTTTTTCGATTTTTTGGGGTGTTCATGGGGACAGGCCATATGGGTGGGGCCATTTTGAGTGCTGGTACAGACAGGCCCTGGCCATGTGCTGGGAGGCAAGGGGCCATTTTGAATGCAGGCAGTTTTCTCAGGCTTGCACCCATTTTGCCTAGCTTTCATACATTAGGCCCAGGGGTAGTGAGTGGTGCATGGGCCTAGTCTTTCTGTGGGGTGTCTTGAATTAAAACATCATGGAGGGCATGGATGGCATGGGATTATGCTGATTTTTATGTGGTTTCCGAGTTTTTGGGGTGTATAACTGAACTGATGTTCCTCTGTCTTCCATTGCTTTTAGCTGCACAAGACTCAAGAGAACCACCAGTGCCAGGAAGAAGTCCTGCAGCGGTGTGTGTGTGCAGCATAACATCACGCAACATCACGTCTGGCCACAGACAACTCTGCAACTCGTGCAACTGTGGCCTGCTGTTCTGACCTCTGAAGAAGATGGCCCCAAAAAAAGTTCCCCATAGCTCCTCTAGCAAGAAAGTTGCCAGTAAGGAGCAGAAGAAGCAAGTTACCAAGGAGACTGGTGTGCCGCCCGCCACATTTTTTGGGAGTAAAAAAAAAAGTACGCCTGCAGCAGCAGCGGGATCTGCTGTTGACCAAGCTAGGAGCAGCACCCCCGCACCATTGGGCTCAGTGCCACCACCACCACGCCAACTTAAGTCAAAGCCCTTGAGTGCTGCAGAGGCACTTAGTCTAGTTGTTCAATCACCATCGACCAGTGATGTTGGCTCATTGCAAGAAAGTAGCAGCAATGTCCCTCAATCAACACAGGTTGTAGTTAAGGCCATGGATCTGGGTCACTATTTCAGAGTGCCGTGTTTGGCGCACTGTATAAACCTGGTTGTTAAAAAATTCTTGAGTGATGAAGACAGTCCAGCGTGCAAGTTAGTGGCCACCTGCCGAAGAATGTGCAACCATTTCAGCCATTCTTTTAAGGCCCGGAAGCATCTGAGGAGCCTGCTACATGAACGTCGAATGCCAGTGAAAGAACTCATCCAGGAGGTGCCAACACGTTGGAACTCAACCTTCTACATGCTTGAGCATCTGTATGAGCAGTATACGATATTCGATCACTATTTCTTAACACTGGGTACAGCTCAGAAGGACCTGAGGCTAGATGCGGCGCAATGGAACCTAGTTAAAAGCCTGACAGACATGCTTCGTCCTTTTGAGGTCTTCACGCATGCAGTCAGCAAGGAGGACTGTAATTTGGGAAAATCTATCCCATTGTTGCGCATGCTGGAGCACCAACTGAAGGCGGTGTCTTCTATGTTTCAAAAAGATTAAAAAAAGCAAGACGCTTTTGTTTTGGCAGAGAAATTATTAGAGCGCCTACTTGGCGATGAACGCCTTAAAATGATCCACTCAGAACAGCATTACATTTCTGCTACTATTCTGGATCCACGCTACAAAAAGGCGCTGGCAGGCCGAGCATTCTTTCCTTTTGATGATGAAGATGTTACAAAGTACAAACGTTGGCTAGCCTTGTCAGCCATGAGGTTTGAAAGAGAACGGCAGCAAATTGAAGGAAAAGGCAGTACATCAGCATCAGCAGGCCATCCCCAGTCAAAAGAATCCACTTCTGCACCTGTGGCTGTGGCACAAGTGACCTCTCAGCCGTTAAAGACACCGGCAACCGGATCATCTGCACCAGACACAACAGTAACATTGGGTGAAGAAGAGGATTGGCTAACTCGGCTTGGGTTTGGTTCTCAAAAGGTCCCAGCAAAAAGTAAGCAAAGTGGAGGAACCTTGGAGAACCTTGAGTCGATGGTGTATGTATAGTCATTTATATAGCGCACTACTTACCCGGAGGGTCCCAAGGCGCTTCGACCGCTGCGAAACCCTTCCTGGCTTCCCTTAGAGATGGTCCCTTAATGGGTATTTCCAGGGTGAGACCAGGCATCCTCGGCGGTCTGGTGGGGCCGTTAGTGAGGATGAGGCAAGCTAATGCCCAGAGTTGCCGAGTGTGATCGCTGATCAGAGTGGGCACCGAGGCGAGAGAATTATCGAGTCCGCTGACCCTGGTCCAGAAACCTGCCACGCCGGGAATCGAACCCTGGTCCCGGGCCGTCCTCTGCTCTCGGGTCTGCCGCCTCTAACCAGTGAGCCACACTACCTCACAGAGGATGATGGTGCAGGACTATCTGAATGACTCAACAGAGGTCTATGTTAATGCTGGCCCATTGGCGTATTGGCATGGGAAAAAAGAATTGTGGTCACAGATCTCCAACCTGGCTATAAACTACTTGTCTTGCCCACTCGCAAGCGTGTCTTCTGAACGTGTTTTCAATGCTGCTGGTGGCATTGTAACTTCCAAACGGACCCGCCTCTCGCCAAAAAATGTGGAGAGGTTAACAATGATCAAGATGAATCAGCACCTCATACCACCAGATTACAAAGTACGAGAACACACGCCGGCTGAAGACGAGGAGGACAGTAACTTAGATGAGGGAATTTCTTCTCTGTTAGGTGACACTGACCTACTCCTGCCTGAATTTGCAGAGTATGAGGATGAACTCTTATTCTTATTCCCTGGCACCGAGCCCTGAAAATTAGCCAATGAATCAATAACTTTCTTTTTCGTCCTTATTCACTTTTATTCCCGTGTGTCTGTCTTTCTTTGTTTTGCACGGTTAATATAATTAAAACTTTAATCACCTAATCACAAAAACAAGCCCATCAGCAGAACTGTCTTCACTTGTTTGCTTATTGATTTGAAGGTGCCGCAGTCTGCATTCCTCAGGTTCACAAGTTCACAAGAACATGCTCCTCTATCCTCCTCCTCCAGACTCCTATTTCCCACAAAGCAGAGGGCTGGATTACGCCCAATGAAGAAAGACTCTGCACTTGTGAGGGTGTTCTACTTCTTTTCGGGTGAGTTGGCGGGTCTTGGGGCATTGCTGGGAAGCTCTAATACCGGATAAAAGTGGTTTGGACCAAATCGGAGGCAAATTTTTTTTGCGTTTTTGCTGACTTGCTTGCCTTTGAGGTGCTCTTTGGGGGGGTTCCGGGTGTTTGTGGGTGGGTTTTAGGGTCTGGGAGCACTGCTGGGCCAGTCTAATTATGATTGCATTTGCTTTTCAGGAAATCCGTGGTGGAAAACAGGAGTTATGACCTAGCTGCACAGCGCGTTTGGACCGAAGGCCAATAAATATTGTAAGTATGAGATTTTCCTTTTTGGCTGTTTGGGGGTGTTGTGCTTTTTTGCGGTTGGGTTGGCGGCTCTTGGGGCATTGCTGGGAAGGTCTAATACCGGATAGAAGTGGTTTGGACAAAATCCATGAGGAAAAAGTTTTTGCTATTTCTGACATTTCGCTCAATGTAGCGTTTTCGGGGGCCTGTTTGGGGGGGCTTCCTGGTGTTTGTGGGTGGGTTTCGGGGTCTGGGAGCACTGCTGGCTATTGATACTTTTGATTGCAAGAGGTTTGAAGCAAATCCATGGTGGCAGAGGGGAGTTAGGGCCTAGCTGCAGAGCGCGCGTGGAGTGATTTTGGAAATTGCCATGAAAATGACTGAGTCCCCATTTTTGTACTTTTGCTTTTTGGCTGTTTGGGGGTCTTCTACTAGTTTTTGCCTGGGTTGACGGCTCTGGGCCCATTGCTGGTAAGCTCTAATACCGGATAAAAGTGGTTTGGACCAAATCGAAGGCAAAATTATTTTAGCTTTTTTGTTGACTTGCTTGCCTTTGAGGTGCTCTTTGGGGGTTCCGGGTGTTTGTGGGTGGGTTTTGGGGTCTGGGAGCACTGCTGGTACAGTCTAATTTTGATTGCATTTGCTTTTCAGGAAATCCGTGGTGGAAAACGGGAGTTATGACCTAGCTGCACAGCGCGTTTGGACCGAAGGCCGATAAATATTGTAAGTATGAGATTTTCCTTTTTGGCTGTTTGGGGGTGTTGTGCTTTTTTGCGGGTGGGTTGGCGGGTCTTGGGGCATTGCTGGGAAGGTCTAATACCGGATAAAACTGGTTTGGACAAAATCCATGAGGAAAAGCCTTTTGGCACTTTTTGTAACGTAGGATTCGTTAGGGTTAGCCCTAGCAGCAGGATTGCATGTGTTTCGGGGTGTTCTAGATTTTTGCAACTGAGTTCTGGGGTCTTAGAGCACTCGTGGGAATGTGTAATTTTGGTAGCAAGTGATTTGAAGAAAATCCATGGTGGGAAAGGGGGGATTTGGCATAGTTAAAGAAAGCGTTTGCCACTATTCTTAACTTAGGGCTCGTTAGGGTTAGCAGTATTTGTATTGCATGTGTTTGGGTGGGGGGCTGTTTGTGGGGGGGTTTGCGAGTCTTGGAGCGATGCTGGGTATGGATACTTTTGCTTGCTTGCAAGTGGTTTGAATACAATCAACGGTGGGTAAGGGGGTATTTGGGCCTACTTTTACTTTCAAAGTACGTTTTGCCACCAGTTTTCTACTAGGCCTCGTTTTTTGGGATCTGATTGGGGGCTCTTCTACATTTTTGCGACTGGCTTTAGTAAGGGTCTGGGTGGGAGCACAGCTGGGAAGGTCTAATTTTGTTCTAAAACACAGTTTACAGTACACCTAGCTTAAGGGGAAAGATCCGCTAAATTAATTTGCCCATACTTATTTATCTTTCAAAAGGAGACTCAGACAGAGTACGCACTTTCAAAAATATTGTACTGTCTATTAGGAAACTCAAAGTGTGACTTTTTGCACTACACAGCGTACATACCTTATATTTATTTATCAGTGGTGTTCTAATATCACTTCCTGTTTTTCCATCAATAATTACAGGCCGGGTTTCAGTCTGTGCAATGGGAAAAAAAGGATGAAGTCAGGCTTCACATTAGCGAGCCGCAATTCAGCATCCGCCAGGCAGGCAGTGGACAGGTCACCAACATTGATGGACGAAGCGTCAGCTGGAATGGAGGAGTGCCGCTAATAAGAGGAATGGTTTGATGCGTGCAACTTACTTACCAAATTCAACAGGACAACTACAACAACATACAGATACAGTATCCATTTATTAATAATGTAATTGCTGTGAACTTCTATAAGTGTGACTCTGCATTTCTCGGATCTCTCTCTGCTTCTAAATTGATCCCTACAGCCATTCTATAGGTTTTACTTCGACTATTTTTTAAACCTAATTTAATGTAAGAAGTGTTTCTCTGAGTGCAGAGATAGGCAAGTGAAAACGCTGCAGCCCTGTAATGTCGCATTCTGTCATTCACGGTTGTTGAAAGTACTACTTACTTTTCAGTAACAATGCATGCAGTAGTGCATGCACTTCCTTTATGTCACTTAAAAGATTTATGGTTAGCTTTGTACCCAAAGATTTCTTTATCTTCAATTATTGTTTGTCCACGCTGTGCTTTTTTTTTTCTTCTCTCAACAAAACTTACCCCAAAAAAAACCCCATTCCCATCCACTTTCCACTTTCCAGGATAAGGTCATAGCAACAGGCTGGTGAAGGAATCCGAGGATATATTCTAGACTTACTCAGCTTCAGTACTATTTCTTGTAGTAGTAGCCAATGTCAAAAAAATTCAACGCAAGTACTAGTTATACTTTCAATACTTTACCATTTGTTAGGCTACATTGTGGCACTGTTCTAGTGTACTGTCACCTGCTATATTCTGTATCGTACTGTTCTAATGCTGCTGTAAGGACAAACAAGGTTTCATTTTCTTTTTTTTTCAGATGCTGCAACTGCCACTGTGTAACACCACTAGTACCAACGCAATGATGACATTTCATCCGCCCAGGATTGCCATATCGCCATTTGACGTGCAGCCAGCCCTGTGCCTAGCCCTATATCCAAACACAAATTACAGGTAAGATAAGCGTTTGAGGGGAGAAAGTATAATGGAGTATTAGGAGAGACGAGAGACTGACGCTAGAACTAGTAAAGTCCTAGGACTATTGAATTCACTTACTCTGTGAGAGGCACTTAGTTTTGAAAACATTTGGGCAATTAATTACACAACTTGAATCAAGATGCCACTTAAGTGTCACCAAAACAAAGTTACTGTTAAACCCCCACCCACCAGCCTCAAAAGCAGTAAAAAAAACACGTATGCTAAGATAAAGTTTAAAGTATATTTATATCCCTGACAAAAATAATCTCTCACAAGACCCAACCCACCCGCACTCCCTAACCCCAACGAATGTCTGTGAAAAGTCCAAAAAAGTGAAAAAACCCAACTCCCAATTCCCACCCCCCAGAAGTCTTTAAAAAAGGGGCAAGGGACAGTCTCCTCCTACTGCTGGCTGCTGCTGTTGAATTTCCGGGCCAGGTCGGAATGCTCCTTGCGGAGGGTCTCGAGCAGGGTTTTGGTGTTGAGCAGCTCCTGCTCGAGGTAGGAAACCCTCAGGGAAAGGCGGTGCATATGTTTCTTGCAACTGCTGTGGGGGGCAGCTGATTTCTTTGCTCGGCGTTGGCGGGTGGCTGCGGCACCCCGGCTACGTACCGCTGTAGACCTGCACCGTCTGGGTGACCCAGGGAGCGCGGAGGAGGATGCAGCTGTCCCGGTAGATGTTGTGGTAGACTGCGTGTCCCCCTCCTCCTGGGCCACCAGCCGCCGATATTCAGCAACAGTGGCCTCCAGCCTCCGTTGCCGGGCCCGTCTAGCCAGCTCCTTCCGGGTTGGTTTGGAAGGAGCATCTATATGAAGAAAGAAAGACATAGTCTGTAACCAATGCTCTTTAAGATTAACAAAAAATGATTCAGCAGAAAGTTGTGTCACAGTAGAACTAGCAACTTGCAAGTGCAGTACATAACTATTGTGGCCAGTACCTATCTAACCTCCCACTTCTTCACCCTTGCTCTAACATTAGTGGGAGTTTAAGGAATCAATTCTACAAGCACTATGGACTCACTCCATTAGAGTTGACTATGACAGTACACCAGTCTTATTCTTCTTCTTCTCTCTTGTTTAGCAAAATTGGTACGTTAACTTCTGCAAGCCGGCACAATGCCAGCGCAGTCAACTTGCACCCGAGGAAAACAGATGCCCGCCATGATGAGTGAGACAGACTTGCGTTACTGTACCAGTCCAGTACATACAGGTGGTGATGCTCTTACTTTTCTATTACGGGTGGCACTGAGAATACACTGTTACAAGGGCTACTGCTTAATTAATATAAGTTTCACTCTACAGTGCCAATGAATACTAGAAAAGGAAAATGAATAAGATAAATAATCTGATTATCTATCACTGCACATGGTATGTATTTACTTACATATGGGATGACTTTAGGTGCTTTGCTTTTTATTGAGTGAACAGTGATACATCCACACATGAATGACCGAGTTCTACTAAACTTATTAACAGAGGTAGTGAGTGGCCATCGTAATAGCCGGATATATGCTGTGCTTGCAATACAAACTACTGCTACTAGGCATGGTAGAATTCGGACAAAATTACAAATTCTTTTCCTTTCCTTTCCTACACTGGGATGGACGTGCGGGTGCGGTGTTACATGCTCTTCAAAGTAACACTTAGTTCATCCAGTGACCGTCTACTCTCTCTAGATACACATATGCTATCTAGGAGTCAGATAGTACCATGATCCAGGCATCCATCCATTCAAACTATGGGGCAGATTAGAATTGCGGATTTCCCGCATCCTCCGGTCCGGCGGAATCCACCGCTGGCCCGGAGGATGCGGGAAATCCGCAGCGGACTAAAAATGACCCCCCGCCAGATTAGGATGGCTGGGGGATCGTTTTTCAGTCCGCAGCTTTTCCGCCGCGGTCGCCTCCCGTCCGCGGCGGAAAAGCACTAACATGGCTGGCGGTGTCTATCAGACACCGCCAGCAATATTAGGATGTCTGGAGGAACACATGCCTTTACACGGGGGCATTTCCGACGTGCAAAGGCATACAGATTTTTGTTTGGGGTCCTGTTGCGGGCCCCCAGAGGTGAAGAGGGGGTGGGGGGTGCACATGGGGGGGACCTATGGTACCCCCCTGCATTTGCCTGCACAAAGCAGCAGGCACCATGCGGTGCCTGCCGCTTTGTGCATGCAAATGTACAACTTACATTTTTATCATTGCGGCGGGTGCTGCTTCAAGCAGCACACGCCGCAATGATAAAAATACAGGATGTTACCGCCAGGGTGGCGGTCACATCCTAATTACCACGGAGGGACCGCCACTGCCCCTGCGGACGGTCCCTCCTACTCTATGGTGGCGGAGGGACTCAGGTCCGTCCGCCATCATAATAGGCCCCTAAATGTCAATCATTCTTCTTCATGTCTCTCATTTGGACAAACCTTACGTTTTCTCACGGGGAGCAGCACACTATGCAGTCTGCAATCTCAATAAGTAAGGAATATAAGAGCTTACCACTGACCGCCACTACCGTGGCAACCCGCACAGCAGTTTGGTCCGGCACTTCCACCGCCTCCTCCCCAGAGCATTCCTCCTCCACCTCCGCGCTGGGCCCAGCACCAGATGTTCCACCTACAAAGTACATTTAAGAATGTTAGATTTCATAGACATACACCACTCACTAGAATTTTGTTTAGGAATGAAGAAATGTGAATACAGAAACCAATCTAATAATTTGTGACTGTCTACTCTAAAGTAAAATTTTCCAGTGAAGGGTCTTGTCTTGCTGCACTTTTTGGCACAACTAATGAATGCTTGCTTTTTAACATGCACCATTTTTCTCATAACAGACAGAAGCTTCACTTCTAAGAAAAATTCATCATCATCACCACTAGGACAGAGGGACCAACGATTCATCACCAAAAAGAAAAATTAAAGTTCAAACCAGGTGAGGGCTTGGCTCGCCCACAATAAATGTGTGAAATAAATCACTATTAGCAGTTTTCCATTTTTAATCAACCGTTTCTGTTTAATGACAAGCTTGATTTTAATAAATATTTTTACTTTTAATAAAGATTTAAAACTTAAATAGACTCTGTGGTCTTTGGTCAAGAGTGAATGAGCAAAAGGTTTTGCAATTTGCAAGCATGAGCCCGTGCCTCTGACACTTCTGGACTCTGACTCCGTACTCTTGTCCTGCATTGGATAATCATCATTGGGGATCAATAATCGATGAATTCGGGAGCTAAATGACTCTGCCACACTATCTAGTCAGTAAGGAGATTGGGGGTTCTTCAAAGTCTGATATCACTGAGGTATGTGGAAAGTCTACCTGCGCCTATTATAATTGATAAACAATGCACTATTTAGTGTCCATAGTTCTGTTTGTGCATATTTGTCCCTGCAACAGTAGTAGAATGGATTGTCCTCCTATCCAAACCAAATTAAAGTAGTATCTTATTCTTTCTTGGGGGTCATTCACCTTTTTATTTTTGGCAATTGTCAAAGCATAAACATTTAGAAGATTTGAAAAGACATTATGGACAATCCCAGAGGACTGCACTCAGTGCATAGAGTTATTGCTGACTAGAATGGGAGTCCAATGGAATTGCCAAATGTGCAATCTTACTTAGCTACACAGACAGACTAATCAGAATAATCTAGTAATACCACAGGGAGTCATAGTCGAGGCAGGATAAGAATTTAGATACAGTCTACAAGAAGATCAAAGACGATTTGGAAAGAAATCGAATGAGGAACACTAGGAAAAAATAGGTACTCTATATTAAAATTAAAACTTACCGGGGCCAGCAAAGGAGCCCTCGCCTGACCGATCCTGTTCAGCAGCAGCAGCAGCCTCCTCCAATGCCCTATTGCCCCTGGGGGGAGCTGATATACAACATGAAAGAAAGAAAGACCAGAAAACATGGATGATATTTGTCAACCAAATCAAACATTTCAAAAGAACAATAACAAAATATTTTGGCGAAATAGCAAATAGACAACTATTCCACTGGATATATTGACCGATCTCATGTGGTCTACTACGTTATTAGTATTGCTTGATTTGTGGACCGTCGACTTGGAAAGTTCTTATGTAACTCACTAAACAAACTACTAAAAAGGTTCGCCTAGGACTGGCAGGCAGCAGTCCGCAGCACGCGAAGTGACAGACAAAGTCCATCATGATTGCAGATCAGCGACAACACTAAAAAGTTTCCTACTACATTAACCAGTCATTAAAATACTCAAACTATCAATCCACCACCACTATTTCTTCTTATTGCCATGTGTACAAAGGAAGGACTGGACTTGAATCTGTAGGGGCTGATTTAGAAGCCCCTTGCGGCTCTTTTGCTCCATTGTTGCGTGACTTTTGTGACTCAGCGGCAGAACAAAAGAGGCGCCATGGTGCGGCGTATATTAACAACATGACGCATATGTGAGACGCATCACGTTGTAAAGCCCTGCGCCATCAGGGGGCCTTCCGGCACAAGGGAGGGCGTTCCTGGGCAGGAACGCATCCTAAATGTGGCTGAGGGAAATCTACAAGATTTCAATCAGTCACTTTGAGGACAATGATGCGTGACTGACACCCTGCGCCTGCTTGAAGCAGACGTACGGCTTGACGCAGCATTGGGGAGATAGGGCACCCCAAAGCATTGCTGGAGCTGCGCCATCGTTGCGACGCAACTCCTGCAATGCGCCGCCTTTACGGCACAGATGCGTAACGCTTTGGTGACGTTTTAGGCCCATGGTGCGCTGCATTGTAAATACGGCGCACCATGGGTGGTGGTGGCGTGGCGCACAATTACTGGCGCATCCCTGCTACTTTGCAGGGATGCGCCGGTAATTAAAAATATGACCCTTAGTGTCTAGCATTATGCAGTTCTTTAAACTACACTCATACATAATTTCACAGCCCAATGAAATGAACACAAAATCGAAAACAAATAAGCATAGTAGCAACGCTACTGAGAAGGAGAGCAGTGCCCCTGAAATGCACAGAAGATTTTGAAATATAATTTACCTACAATGTAATCAGCAGCAATAATGCTCTTGGTAAAAAACAAAAATTTGCAATATAATAACACACAGAGCAGGAGAAAACAGAGTAGTAAAGAAATAGCTACTACTACTCACCAAGCCTGGGGATCTCAAGGCCGAGCAGGTCGAGCAGATCGCGTTCCTGGTCCAGGACATCCATCCAACGGTGGGTGGCCTGGTTGTAGGCGCGCCGGACCCGAGAGTGTTGGTACATGGCCCGGCACACCTTCTCCCACCGCTTCCGGCGCTCCTGGATCCCGTACCCGCTAGCGATCTTGCCGCCTGCCATGATGGTCCTGGGGAGGCGGCGCTGAACATAAAAAATTAGTGCGGCCACCTCCTCCGCGCTGAACATCTCCCGGGGTGTGACCTGCACCCCCCTCAAACGCCCGCACGGGAGCCGGGCACGGGGTGCGGGACCCTTCCCCTTCTCAGGATGCTTCCCGGCTCCCTTTACCATGGTCTGGGCAGAAAGGAAGCTAAATAATAAAGAAGAAATAGAAAAGGGAAGAAGAAAAGAAAAGAGTTTAAAAAGGTAGTTTAAAATTAACCAAAAGTAGCAGAAAACACAAAAATATAGAGCTAGAAAAATAGAGGGATAGATAATAAGTAAAATAGATTTAAAAAAACTTCAAACAAGCAAAGGATGGCAGAGATTCAGAGAGGATACAAAAAGCATGCCCAGAACCATAGTAATGAATGAGAAACAAGCTAAATAATAAAGAAGAAATAGAAAAGGGAAGAAGAAAAGAAAAGAGTTTAAAAAGGTAGTTTAAAATTAACCAAAAGTAGCAGAAAACACAAAATATAGAGCTAGAAAAATAGAGGGATAGATAATAAGTAAAATAGATTAAAAAAAACTTCAAACAAGCAAAGGATGGCAGAGATTCAGAGAGGATACAAAAAGCATGCCCAGAACCATAGCAATGAATGAGAAACAAGATGGCCGCGCCCGTTCACGACCGCGTGGGTAAGTTCGCGCGAGATTTTCCTCGCGATCACACGCGAACTTGTACTAGCGAGCCGCACACTTGCGAGATTACACATCGCGCCCGGAAACGAAAATACGTCATGCAAACAAGATGGCCGCGCCCGTGAAAGACCATGAGGGTAACTTCACGCTGTTGCGCTACAAGCGGCTCGCTAAAACGCACAAAACCTTGCGAACTAACACGCCGCAAAAAAACAAATTGCATATTTGCACAAATTCGCGGCTTCCGAATTCGATCTCGCGCAAGTTCGCGCCCCGCGAATCCCACGAAATTGCAGAAAAACGAGTTTTGCAAAACTGAAAGCACACAGCAGGTACAAAAGTTCAAACTTGCCATTAGTAACCATTCCCTGTAGTGCTTCCTGAGGGGCCCCTCCAGAGTTCAGTTGCTAGTTGCAACTATTCTATGACCCTGCACTGACCCTCACAGCAGGCTCATAGAATAGCTACAAGTAGGCCACAAAGGTCCTGGAAAAAAAATTGCACTGCAACAGAAAGCAAATTACAGATAAGGAAGCAGGTGCCAGACTGGAATTTTAAAATAGTGACACATTAATAAATCAACCTTAAATTAATTCATGTCAGTTGAACCAGGGCAGGTGTGCTTGCTTTCCCCCCCATAATCTACAGTGATGAACCAGAGGGTGGCGTTGATGTACCAGAGGGTGGCATGGGTGAAACAGAGGATGGCAGTGGTGAAAAAGAGGGTGCTGTGAACCTAGAAACAACATAGTCGCGACAGTTGCGAGCCGACAAGTAAGTTCGCAATTGCGAACTGGTACAAAACCCTCGCGAACTGGCAGAAACCCTTGCGAACACAAAAAAAATCTGCAAATTAGCGAGAATTCGCGGATTTTGTGGATTGCGAGTTCGCAAATACGCAAATTCGCGAACGCCAGATTCGCAAAATTCGCCCATGCTTATGGTTGCCCGACGATATCACTGAAAGCTCAACTATTGTTATAGTCCGTATCAAAAGGTAGCTGTGCCTGTCAGCCAAGAGATTCCAACACCTCCGTTTACGTGGGGTCGCGTTTTCGACCTGACGCGTGATGACGCTGATAAGCTCTCTTGTCTCTGTCTGCTTTCAGGTAAATCCAATATGGCACCTCCGTTTGCGTGGGGTCACGTTTTCACCTTTAACGTGATGTCGCTGGTAAACTCTTCCGTCTTCGTCAGCGTTCGGGGAAGAACTCTTCAGCTGCGAAGTCAGAACGCGCTAGCAATGAGAACACGCGCAGAGAACACTCGGAGCCTCCGAGACATGGAATCCACCCCACAGTCAAAAAACGCAGATACGGTTGCCAGCGTTGTCAAGCACCACAAGAAGTATGTAAATTTAAAATAAGGTACATTAAGAGTTGTACACGTAGCTGTAGTTGTCCAATTCAATCGCAAAATCCAATCAGTCCAAAAGGTATTCCGACTATCCTTTTAAAAACAAAAAATTCGAACAAAATCGGAAGTGAGTCCCAAAACAAAATAATGTTGGGGAATTGATGCTGTTCACTTGTCCCAAATCAAGTCAAGTAGTCCCTTTGTTTCCATGCTAAAGTCTATTGCGCCGTATTTCCATTAGTTTCTTTTACCTCATCGCCAGTGTTGTAAATAAGTAATCCTCAGTAGCCAGATAATGTGTAGAGATATATAGTAGATTTATTGATAAGTTGACAGCATCAATAGATTACTGGAAGATGGTAAGTCCATGTGATGCCCCACCAGGAGCAGCCTCTGTCCTGCTCAGCCTGCACACTCCAACTGACACTCACAACCTCACCAGGCACCCATCATTCCATGACATCATTAATCATCCATCATTCCAGACATCTCCAGGCACACTAACACTCATTCTGGCTGAGCAGTAGAGAAGAGATACATAGGCAAGGGGAAAGGCAACAGCAGATCATAACAGACTGCCTGAAATCAAAGCATCTGCCATCACGTCAATTTTCCTAAATTTAGGGATTTGCAGCAAACAGGCCGATGTATAGCGAAGGGTTCTGTGCGGGTTATACTAGCAAACATATGCCTGACAAAAGCCAGGATATGACCATTAGGAATCTTTAAAGCAGTCATATTTGCTTTTAAACATAACACGCATGTCTAGTGGAAGTCAATGTAAAGATCTCAAGTGCTCAGAGATCTGTGCATTTCATGCTGATCCAAGTGGCAGACAAGCAGCGCAGTTGTGAATTATTCCGAGTTTGTGAAGCGAATAGGCTGGCTAGCCCAGAAAAATAGCAGTGGTGTAATCCAAACGAATTTCTAATAGCACTCGAATGATAGAAAAGTGGACAGATTTTGGAATGAAAGGCAGGATTTTCATTAAAGTTTTTGAATAACAGAACCAGATAGCACATACCTTATCAATGTGAAGGGATAGGAAAAGATTGTCACCAAAAGCTATCTCCTCTAATTCCTAGCGATTGAAGTGGTGTTGGACACTGATCTAACAAGTTTTGCCACCAGTCAGTAGTCTAGCAGGAGGTAAATCCACCAAGAATCAGTATCTCAGTTTTCTACGGGTTAAGTTTTAAACAATTTGCTTCGATCTAGTTTGCGACTGCCTTTAAGCCTTGGAACAAACTTTCCCAAGTGATGTTACTTTGACCATCTAGTCTCAGAGGGATTTGAGTCAGCTTTGCCAATGGAGCTGCATAAAGATTCAAAGTGTAGGGCTCAAAGAAGATTCTTGTGGCACTCCACAAGAGATTCTTTTGGTAGCAGACCTAAAAAGGGCATGATGACTGCTTGGCTCATCTCTTTCAGAAAGTAACACTACCTTCAAGTGCAGCTCTGCCAACCCCAACACTGACCAGCTTAACTATCAGAAGAGACTGGCTCACAGGGTCAGGGTGTGAGGGACACAGAGGTAGAGAAAGAAGATGGCTACAATTGATCATTCTTAACTCATTCTGGACTGTGATGATGGCAACCTTGCTGCTATGAGAGAGGCGGAAGCCAGGTGGCCTAAGACTGTGGGATGAATTGTTAGAGTTGAAATAGATAGTTGCTTGTTTATTGATTTCTCACCAATCTTGGGACAGACAGCAGCAAGTGAAATATGGTGGTAGTTGCCTGTAACTGCAGGGTTATGTGCAGGCTATTTATATTACTGGAAGAACAGATCAATGTTTCCAATCTTCTGGCACCTTACTTGAACTGTACGATGAATTTATTCGCTGACATAGAGGAGCATAAATAGTTGGCTCCAAAAGCAAGCTGGGCAGGGGTCGCCTGGATCCTGGGAGTTAATGGTTTGCATGATTTGCAAAGTAACCTTAGTGGCAATAGGAGACCTGCACTTTGGTTTCTTGATTTGTGCTCAAAACTCAACCAGTACCATGTGCTCTCCCCATTTTGGACTCTGAAACGAGGTGAACAATATCAACAAGGAGGGTGCAAGAATTATAGGCGAGGTGAGATTTGTCTCCTAGCACCTGCCCCGCTTCAGCCAAAGGATTCGGATGCAATATTGTGCACTTTTCTGCTGGTTGAAGGTGGCATCATCAGCAAGCTGCCTCCTGTTGCTTTATCAACATGACCGCCGTGAATGTGAATGTCAACAAAAGTGTAATACTAAATACCTGAAAAGATACGGTGAGAGACCCTGTAGACACCAACACTGCCAAAGTTAAGGTGCAGTGCTGATTTCCCAAGGTACTTGAAGTCACCAAACCTTCTAGAAAAGGTCACACTATGTGATGATGGGTCTTTTATCTGGTGAACCCTCAAAAGTGAATGGACCTTTACATCCTTTTATGGATGGCAGTCTGGGAGATCTGTTTGGCTCTAAAATCTCGATATGGAGGAAAAAGGTTGTAACTCTCCATACGAGAATGTGCACAGGAGTGGAGTCCACATCAGTTCAGGGCTGACACACATTCTCCCAAAAACAAACCCTGATTTACTACCCCTATGCCCTAACAAAAATAGACTGTTTTATTGAAGTACATCTTTAAAAAAAAATGTAAGTACATATAATAAAGAAGGTACAAATAATTTTACTATAAATTGTACACATGGTTTTGCCTCACGAAAAATGTAGATTGTACATGTTCCAGATTATATTTGTCAATGTGCACATGGCTATCATATCATGCTAGAGATGGCTACATCCACTTTACTGCGCCAGTTTATTTAAATGGGAATGGTTCTTTGCTTGTATCCCCAACAATATTAGTGAGCCTTACATACTAAAATCTTTCCTTTTAAAAAGAAAAAAACAAAAAAGAAAATAGTTGAAGCATGCACACACAGACAGACAGGCATTGGCACATGAATACGCATCCCAGCATTAAAAGCTTTTTTGTTGTTCAAGTACTTTTTATTAGTTAGAAATAAAAAAGAGGCAAACACTCAGAAATACATGCGGTACAGCTAAAATCCATGTAAATCAAAATGCACATGAGAATATTACTCCAGTCTAGTTCCGGCTGGTTGTGCTCCTCATTTGCTTGGCTTCTTTCATGTTATTGCTGCTGCTAGCCCTGAGCCCTATTCCCACTCAATAGTAGAGCCTGATTAAAACTTTGGCCTCGGTTGTCAGTGGCCCCAAATAGTCCCCCTGACCTGCCATTACCAGGAACCCTGGTTATTCTGTGGTTAGGCAAATAACGGGGATTACAACTAGGGAATAATATGCAGGAATCGGTGCTTCAGCGCTGGTTCATTTATGTTTTCAACTGCTCTCAGCAGCTGAAAGCTACCTGTGAAACACATGCCTTCTAATCCCCTGCTGCCTCTCCTCTCCTGTGTCTATCCCTTACCTCTTATTGTCTTCTCTATTTTTTTCAATATCACCTGGGTCTGGGTCACTGGTTTTCTTTTCTCTCTTGATCTTTCTTTGTGCCGCCTCCTCGCCTATCTCTTTTAATTCATATGTTGTTCACACTTGCCTCTTTATCATCTCGGCTTCTCTCTCACAAACACACTCAACTTCTGGTGTCTTCTTTTCTATTGCTTCATCTTCTGGATGTTCCTTAAACCTGTCGTCTTTTTCATCTCAGTCTCTCATTCTCTGTTGTCTTTTTCTCTTGTTTCCACTTACCCTCTCCCCTTTCTCTCACACATGCACACACACACAGCTGTCACTTTCTCGCCTCGTTATTTAGAAACCTTTTGTCTTCTCTGCTTTAGTTCGCTATCATATCTGTCTATTAAGGACCTGTCTCTCTTGTCTTTGCTGTAGTTCCTCTCATTCTCTCTCTCTCTCACACACATGCACACACACGCGCCCAACACACAGACACACACACACACACACACACACACACACATACACCTAGTCACAAACACATCTGTCTTTTTAACTTGTCTCTTTAGAACCGGTCTCTCTCGCAGTTCCCTCTCCTTCTCTTCCACAAAACACACACACAAACATCCACATACACACCTTTTCTTCACAACCTGTCTCTCTGAGGAGGCATTTCTCCTATCATTTCATTTTCTCACTCAGAACCCTCTTCTGCCTCTCTCCACTTCTTGTTGAACTATATGAGGTTAGGAATTAGGACAGGGCAAGGCTGCACAATATTTTGCCATGGGCATCACAGTATCCTGAACCAGCCCTATTGTGCAGGGTGAAGGGTTGCTCCAGAGCATTTGTTGTAAATGTTCTACCTGGATGGGAGCCTGTCAACTGCTGTGCAGATCTGAAAGTCTATTCTGCCGTTGTTTCTAGCCACATTTTTGGGTGTTTGTCTGATATTTCACACTGTTGTATGGTGGCGGCCACTGATGACTTCTTGATGAGAGAGAGTTATCAAAGTCATGGAGTATGTCTTTCTGTCATCAAAGGGTACAAATCGACATATCCATAAAGTCATTAGAAGAACTATTTTTTTTCAATGCACGTTCCTTGGTCTCCTTTTTCTCCTTTTGGTCCTTCCCTGCCATCTCGTCCATCTCTCCATGGTAGCCCATTGTTTCCTGGGGCACCACAAGTTATTACTGGCCAAGTGTTGGTTATTTGTAGTTCCTTCTTAGGATTAATGCTTGCTGCAATCACCATAGATGCTCCCACAATAAATATTTTGACTGACAACAGAATGGACATGTACGATTCACCTTGCCAGAACTGCAAAAAATTGACAGATGTTCTGTGCAGCTGTAATTATGAACAACTTTTCTGCAATACCCGAAATCTAAAATATAGGAAAGACCTGAAACATAACAAGTAATCATTGTGTAGGAATTTGTTTTTACAATGTCACATCACAGTCTAAACTACAATTAGTTTATAGCATTGTAACAGAAGGAGGATAGTTGCCAATTGTTATCCACAAGAGGCTGCCATGATGGATCTAGAATTGTCTTTTAACCCAGATAAGAATGCCTACATCCATCCATCCATCCATTTATTTAGTTAGCTGATGGCCATAAACCTGCTCAGCAGAGAAAATGAACAATTCATATTTCAACCACTACACCCATCCAATTAACCCTTCCCATGCTCTGAGCTCGTCATGAGCCACGGCGCTCCGGTGCTCATGACAAGCTCAGCTCGTCATGGCATGTGGAACGTTCAGGTGCGGGGAGAATTCCCCTGCTGTGCTGAGCGTTCCACGGAAGCCAGTGCACCTGCGTCAAGCTCAGCTCGTCATGAGCACAGGAGCGCCGTGCCTCATGACTAAGTATGGGAGGAAAATGTGTTCCGCTCGCGGAATTTGCGGATTTTCCGCGATTTCGTGATCCGCGAATCACGCCAAATCGCGGCAAAATCCGGGAATTCGCAAGCGGGACGAATTATTTCTCAGGAAGCACTTGCAGGGTTACAGAAGGTGCCCAAGTTGAAGCTAATTTCTTTGTAACCATTTACAAAAAGGTTACTAAGAAATTAGCTTCAACTTGGGCACCTGCTGTAACCCTGTAAGTGCTTCCTGAGCGGCGCCTCGTTGCCTACTTGCAACTATTCTCTGACCCTGCTCTGACCCTCGAAGCAGGGTCAAAGAATAGTTACAAGTAGACAACACCGCTCCGTGAACAGGAAGCACTTACAGATATAGATAAAGCAGGTGCCCGAGTTGAAGGTCAAATTCAGTAACTCCTTAATCAGCCCCAAAAAATCGTGCGCTTTGTCGAGGCAGGGCAGGTGTGCTTTCTCCCCATATCTACAGTCGAAAATTAGCTGTGATGCTTGATGGAGGCCTTTGCATCCTTGGCTTTCACAAGTGCAATCCCCGTGCAGTTCCTGTAACCAGTAGCTTCTTTCTCTTCATCTGCTGCTCTGATCTGTGCCTGAACTTTTATACACACAAGAAGAGGCATGTGAACTCGCAAAGAAGCACCCCCATTTGCCCCCCCCACACACACTAGCGGTGTGCACCGTCTTCCCCCCCTTTACACACTATGATGGACAGCTCACTCGAGGGACCCCGGTGCTCTTCGGCGCGATGGCAAAGGTAATCAGCCCCCAAAAATTGTGCGCTTTGTCGAGGCTGGGCAGGTGTGCTTTCTCCCCATATCTACTGTTAAAAATTAGCTATGATGCTTGATGGAGGCCTTTGCATCCTTGACTTTCATGAGTGCAATCCCCGTGCAGTTCCTGTGACCAGGAGCTTCTTTCTCCCCATCTGCTGCTCTGATCGGTGCTTGACCTTTTATAAACACAAGAGGCATGTGAACTCGCAAAGAACCCCCCCATTTGCCCCCCCCCACACACTAGCGGTGTGCACCGTCTTCCCGCCCTTTACCCACTATGATGGACAGCTCACTCGAGGGACACTGGCGCCCTTCGGCGCAATGGCAAAGTTAATCAGCCCCAAAAAATCGTGCGCTTTTTCGAGGCTGGGCAGGTGTGCTTTCTCCCCATATCTAAAGTCGAAAATTAGCTATGATGCTTGATGGAGGCCTTTGCATCCTTGATTTTCACGAGTGCAATCCCCGTGCAGTTCCTTCAACCAGTAGCTTCTTTCTCCCCATCTGCTGCTCTGATCGGTGCCTGACCTTTTATACACACAAGAGGCATGTGAACTCGCAAAGAAGCCCCCCCGTTTGCCCCCCCCACACACACTAGTGGCGTGCACCGTCTTCCCGCCCTTTACCCACTATGATGGACAGCTCACCCGAGGGACCCCGGCACCCTTCGGGGTGATGGCAAAGTTGATCAGCCCCAAAAATTTGTGTGCTTTGTCATGGTTGGGCAGGTGTGCTTTCTCCCCATATCCATATCTACAGTCGAAAATTAGCTATGATGCTTGATGGAGGCCTAAGCATCCTTGACTTTCACGAGTCCAATCCCGTGCAGTTCCTGTAACCAGTAGCTTCTTTCTCCTCATCTGCTGCTCTGATCTGTGCCTGACCTTTTATACACACAAGAGGCAAGTGAACTCGAAAAGAGGCCCCCTGTTTGCCCCCCTCACACACTAGCGGTGTGCACCGTCTTCTCGCCCTTTACACACTATGATGGACAGCTCACTCGAGGGACCCCGGCGCCCTTCGGTGCGATGGCAACGTTACACACACATGGTCACTGGAGGCAACTCTTCTGGCCCTACGCAGCTGTAGTACAGGAAAAGCACTATACATTTACCTAACGAGGTAGCACTTACTGATTAGCCAGTAGAAAGTTTTCCAGTTAAGTATTGTGCAAAATCTAAAAAAAATCAGCGATTTTGTGGGGAAATTCGCAAATTCGCTGATTTTTTCTCACAAATTAGGCACTGGTTCCAATCAATAAACCCTTCATTTAATTGACTTTCATATTCACATCTAACTTTTACCTTTGTGCAAGTGTAAGACATTGGAGTATAAGTGGGGGTGAGTACCTACTTCAAATAATATCCACAATCTTTGAGAGGCTGAACCCCTAGAGTCTCTAAATTAACCTGAGCCCAAGCCCCTGGTAGCTATGGTTTAGAGAAACCCTAGAGTCAATGTGTGAACTATTTCTGGAATACCAAAACATTAACACATTAAAAACACAACATGAGAAGGATTTCTAGTTAATTTCGAAAAATAGGGAATGTTTCAATAAATAAAATTACATCAAAATGACAAAATCGCAATACCAGAGACCTGAATTAAGAATTTTAAAAGTTTAAATGTGAAAATAGAGCCAAAAAGTATTAAGCGCCAACTGTGGTAATCTGTTTGCGCTTGACCTGTACCTGGCCCTAAACACAAATTAAGGCCTGCCACAATACTGCATCAGTTGGATAAAAAATCCAGGCTCGACAAAGGTCGGATGTTTTACCTTCGGACTTAGACCCTTATTTCAATCTTGACGGAGGGGGAACTTGATCTCAGTGTCAAGAGATATCCCTCCCAAACACCATTATGTACTGCCTGCCAGATTAAAATTTGGGCAGATCATAGTCTAATGATCACAGAGACTACTCTGTCTCTTCCGTGGTCTAACTCGGCTTATGACCCTACGTCATGAGGGCTATTGGAGGTTTGCCTATGAATGTATGATGTTACAACGCATACATGTACAATGCATGCCTTTACAATGCAGTTTTTACACAGCAACATCCTTTACAATGCATTCTTTTATATAGCATGCCATTACATCGTATTTTCAGAAACTACCTTTATAACGCATTCCATTACATCACATTATACCTTTACAATGCATACCATTAAATTGCATTTAAGGTAAGTGTTGGATAGTATAGGGGTAATAATTACTATTCTGACTCCATTGAGTGCAACAGTAGGGTAAGTGTTGGATAGCGTAGGGGTAAAAATTACTATTCTAACTCCAGTGAGTGCAACAGTAGGATAAGTGTTGGATAGTGCAGGGGTAAAAATGACTATTCTAACTCCAGTGAGTGCAACAGTAGAGTAAGTGTCGGACAGTGTAAGGGTACTATGCGTTGTAATGGTATGGTTGTAATGACTTGCGATGTAATGCTTGCGTTGTAGAGACATGCATTGTAATGACAGGCGTTGTAGTGACATGCAATGCAATGGCTGCGTTGTAATGATATGCTATGTAAAGGATGTTGCGATGTAATGACTGCTATGTAAAGGTAGTGCGATGTAATGACTGCTTTGTGAAGGTTGTTTCCGTTTGCGTATATGTCCTCTCATCTAACTTAGATGAGCAGACATACAGTCGTTTTTCAATACCCATCCCTATCAGGACATTGAAAAATGCACAATGTTCCACTCGCCATGAGAGGAGTGCATGTTTTTTTTATTTTCAAAAGGAAAATCTAACTTTGGGATTTTCTTTTTTAAAATAAAAAAAAGTTGCAAGTTCTCCATATGGCTCCATGATGCTGACGGAGCCATCTGACAACCTTACAATGCATTGTCAGGAACCACTGTGACAGCAGTTCCTGCCAATGCTAGAAATGTCTGCTGGGTCAGTTGTCATTTCTAAATCAGGCGAGTGGCTCCTCCGTAAGGGCGAAGGAGTAATTTGCTTCTTCACCACATCAGTGGCCGGGCTACCAGCCAAGATTTAAATGAGGCCCTTAGACTTTGAAATGGAATTCAAAAACCGCCAGCGGGCAAGGTAGCAGGCTGCGGTTGAAGAGGGCTCCATGTTGTTGGATAGCAACTAGACAAGGTTTTGGTGGAGCCACTGACATTTGGTGGGAAAACACCAAGTGGACGAAATTTTAATTTTGTGCCCAGAGAAGGTCCTGTGTTGACAGAATACTTTTTGCACCTTGCCCTGTGAAAATATCTACCTTTAGATTTAGAAGCTCAGATTGTTCCAGCATGGCAAAGCTTCAGGCTATATCCAGAAAGGGCTCCAACGGGCCCGATGCCTTCTCCATGAGGTCACATAGAGTCAGATTTGCTGCTGTAGAAAAGCTCAGAGGGGAACAGCAACATGAATCTTTCTCCCAGTAACAACAAACCTTCATCAGATCAGCTTGTTAGATTGACCCTGGTCCTCCAAAGGTTTTTGGAGCCAAAAAGTTTCTAAATCCCAGGTTTCAGTAAAAGTTAGGAGTACAGTTTGACACAAGCCATTGGTACAGAACCTTGGGGACAGCTCTTGAGGTCAAGAGTTCTCAGCAGAAGCCAGCAGCAGGGTCCAGGGCAAATCTAGTTGGAACTGTCCAGCTGGAATGTAGAAGGAAAGGTCTCTTATATCTTATTGTGTGTCCCTGTAGCTTGAACTGGAGGTCATCCTTATGACCCCTGAAGTCCACTACTTGTCCTGGGTACAAAAGGGAGAGCAGGTCTAGTCTTCTAGCTCTTCTCATATCAGCGACAGCAGGTCCAATTGTCTTCTGTTCTTCCACAGGTCCAGAAAGTGCTCTGAGAAGCTTGCAATGGATACCACATTCATGCCTGTGGGTGCGGTTGATTCTCAGTCCCTCCCTAACCAATTGGATAAAAGTTCCTACGGGCAACCTATCCCTTTTTTGCAGCACGTCCTGTGTACCTTACAGCAAACATTCCCACGATGCTTAAATTCAATATGGTGAAACCCTTCTTCTCCTATGCAGAGCCTGTGGCGAGTGAAGGGAAGCACAGTTGTCTGGAGGGTTGGTAGAAGTTCAGTCAATGGTTGATGTGTACCGGTCCAAAGTTGTGGGGGCTCTTTGTAGGCGTGCTTGAGAACCTTAAACTAGCATCTCTTCTGGATGGGGAACCAGTGGAGGTCTCTCAGGTGGGGTGCAATGTGGGTTTATTTGGGGAGGTCCAGGATAAGTCTGGCTGAAATGTTCTGTGTGCTCCGGAGTCTTCTGAGGAGCTGGGTGGAGATGCCAGCATAGAAGGCATTGCTGTAATTGAGGTGCCTAGTGATGAGGGCCTGAGTGACTGTCTTTCTGGTGTTGATTGGGAACCATCTGAAGATTCTGTGGAGAATGATAACTGTATGTGGAAGCAGGAGGAGCTAAATGCGTTGACTTGTCATTTGATGGTCAGTTGGCTGTTGAGGATAATGCCAAGGTTGAATGCAGGGTCAGTTGGCATTTTGTAGGTCCGAGTTCTACAGGTCACCTGCTGGGGTCCCATGCGGAGGTGCTCTTCCCAAAGATCAGTACTTCAGTCTTGTCAGAGTTGAGTTGGAGGCAGTTGTCACTCATCCATTTGGCTATGTTGGTCATGGTGTTGCAGAAGTTGGTTTTGGTGTTGGGGTGGTCTTCGGTGAGCGAGAGAATCAGTTGAGTGTCTTCTGCATAGGAGATTATGTTGAGTCCGTGGGATCTGATGACATCTGTGAGGGGGGTCATATATAGATGTTTGACAGGGTGGGGTTGAGGAATGATCCCTGTGGTGCGTCACATATGATGTCTTTAGGTGCAGAGGAGAAGGGAGGCAGCCGGATGCTCTGTGTGCATCTTGTAAGGAAAGAGGCATTCCACTTGATGGCGTCTTGTTGTATGCTCATGTTGTAGAGTTTGTGGATGAGGGTATTGTGGGAGACAGTGTTGAATTCCACAGAGAGATCAAGGACCATCAGTGCCACAGTATCTGTGAGGTTGAGGAGTGTTCTGAGGTCGTCTGTGGTGGCAATCAGTATGGTCTCATTTATGAGGCATCCAGTAGGTAGTTTTGTTCCAGGAATTTGGTGAGCTGCTGGTTGATGGCTTTCTCAAGTACTTTGGCCAGGTAGGGAAGCAGAGAGATTGCACAATATTTTTTTCGGCAGAGGCTTTCATTAAGAGAGCTTCTGACATCTGCATGTTTTTATCTGTCCGGGAAGGTTGCTGTGTAGATGGAGGTGTTGAGGATGCTGGCAAGTTGTGTGCTGATTGGGTTCATTGCAAGATTGTATAAGTGGTGGGGGTAGGGGTCGGTGGGCACCCCAAGTGGATGGAAGACATGATAGCTGAGGTGGTCAGGGCGCTGCGTGGAGACCAGGTGGTAATGGTTAGGCTGATGTTAGTTGATTGATTGAGGTCATTGCGGTTGATAGTTGCAGGTTGGATGTTGAAATTGTTGGTGATGTTGGTGACTTTGCTTTGGAAGCAGTCTGAGAGGCTGTCACAGAGAGGTGTCACAGAGTTCTTGGGAGGGGTGGATGGTGTTCTCTGTAGCGTTTGGATTAGTCAAGTCAAGTCAAACATTTACTTTATTTGGTTAATCATAACCATAAAGCATACATATACAAAAAAGACTTCCATAAAAATAATAGCAAGTTAAAAGTTCATTTAAATAAAATGTATCTTATTGTTCGTTAAATTAACCACTTTGTCTCAGGCCTTATCTATGGTCTGTTTCTGCTTTTTGAATGTCAGACTCTGCAAAATTCATAAATTTTACCCCACGGCATGCTAAAATGTTTGAACCTCCTCCCAACCAGCTAGTCACAGCTTGCCTGCAAGTGCGAATCTGTAGCATGTTAAAAATTGGTTTCAATAAAATTTTTCTCTTTTCTTTTAAGGGAACACATGTACACAGGAGATGGCACAGTGTCTCACTGTGATAATCACATAGTCTGCATCTTTGTCCCTGATATGCGGCCTTCCAAGATGGGATCAAGTCTTTGGAGGAATGGTCACCCATTCTGAGGGCCATGTATTTTCTTTTTAAAGATAGCCTAAAGTGCGCCGTGAGGTACAGTTGTGGTTTTAAACATTTGTACGAATTTAGGATAGTCCATGCGTGTCGTCGTTTGGCCAGGGTCTTTTTATCTTCAACCAAAGAGAGGGCTTTTGTGTTTAGCTTGCAGATCTTTTTAAAGGCGGCTTCTTCTGGTGGGTTCTTCCAGATCGCCGCCATTTTGAGGGTTTCCAATGATGCTCGCAGGTCGTAGCCCCATGAATTAGGTTCCTGTTGGTCGTATTGTTTTTTGATTTCTTGCCAACATAAATTATTTAAGGATCCTGTCTCTGCCATTCTCAGTTTCCAGCACCACTTAACTAGTGCTGCTTTCCTTTGGTATATTTGATTTTGCAAACCAAATTCCAGCCTGATTTGTGCCGGGGCCGTTCCTTTGTGTAGGAGAAACACAGATTTATATATTTTTGTCTGTAGTGTATTTAAAATGTCTGATTCTTTTCCGTGCCATATTTCCAGTCCGTATGAGAGAGTGGGTAGAACTTGAGCTGCCATTACTTTTAGCAGGTGGTCGTATGAAGGGCATTGCAGTTTCTTTTGGAGAACTTTGTACGCAAAGCTCAGTGATTGTGCTTTTGCCGTGATTATTCTTTTTTGAGTTGACAGTGACATGTTTTTGCTTATTGTGACCCCTAGATATTTATACGATTTTACTTCCTCTATGTGTCTGCCATTAGTGAACCACTTAAAGGAACTTTTACTGGAGCCCGCCAATCTCACCACTTTTGTTTTTTTGATGTTTAGTTCAAGGCCTTCTCTCTCAAAATAATCTGTTAATTCCACTATTGATCTTTGTAGGCCTATTGGTGTTTGACTTAAGATTGCAATGTCGTCCGCATATTGGAGGAATTGAATGCTTTCGTTGGCCAATTTGGGCGGGTGTCCATTCACGTTCTTAAGTTGATCTTTCAAATCGGCCAAGTATATGTTAAAAAGGGTTGGGGAGAGCACGCAGCCCTGTTTAAGGCCGTTGGTTATTTTTTGTTCTGCCGATATTCTTCTTCCATCTCCCAATTTTACTTTTGCCCATGTTCCGCTGTATTTTGCCATTATTGTTTCCAATAATACTTTCGGAAGACCCAACTGTTCCAGTTTTTTCCATAGGCGACTTCTGGGCACTCGGTCGAAAGCGGATTTCAAGTCTATATAGCAGGCTATTAATCCGGTCTTCCTTTTCACTGCGCCTTCGATTAATAGTGACAGAGCAGACAGATTGGTTAAACAGCCCATGCCTTCTCTGAAACCGGTTTGGAATATGGGTATTATTTTGTTGTCCTTTGTCCATTGTCGTAGAAGGGACAGAATACAAGATGAAAAGAGCTTTGCCTCCACGTCGATTAGAGCTATTAATCTGTAGTTCCCTGGTTCCATTCTACATCCACCTTTGTATATTGGATGGAAGATGTTTCCTTGCCAGGACGGTGGGATCTTTTTTTCTTTATGAATGTAATTGAATAAAGGTGTTAGGTATGTTGCCCAGAAGTCGGTGTCATATTTGAATAAGGCATTTGGAATTCCGTTCGGCCCAGCTGCTCCTTCTGCTTTTATTTTCTTTATTAGGTCAGTTAGCTGTTTGATTGTTGTCAGCGGCATTTGTTCATCTTTGTCGATGTTGTCCTGTCCATCAATATTTCTTTGTCCAAAGACTAATTCTTTTTGTTCTATGCCGTTTTTTGAATTTTTGATTATTTCTCTTTTTGTTGGGAAACTCTGGCTGTTATACAGGTTATCAATATACGCGGCCCATGTTGTTTCACTTATTCCTATGTTCAATTGGCCACCAGCTCCTTTTGAAAGTTTGTTTATTGTATTCCAGAATTCTCCACTATGTGGCAATTTACTGGTCCTGAACAGCTCTTCCCAGATTTCCTCTGTGTGGGATTTTTTAGCTTTTCTGCACTCCTCTTTGTATTCTTTCCTCATTTTTTGTAAGTCGTTGTTGTCTATTTTTTTTCCTGACTTGTTTTCTGCTGCTTTTTTCTCTGTTTTTTCGCAATTTCCCTTTTCATATCTCTTAGTTTAGTGTTATACCAAGGCTCTGTGTTTGCATTAGGACCAAGAGTTGCTGATGTATTTATCGGAAATTTTCCCAGCACGAATTTATGTAAATTTTCCCATTTAGTTATGGGTGATTGATTTTCGATGGCCTTTGTCAATTTTTCGGGTTCCAAAACTGCGTTCATTATCTCCTTTTTTACTGGGCCCTTACTTTTAATTTTATTCAGTTTATATATTTCCGGTGTTACAGTCAGATATTCTAGTTGTGTTTTCTCCTCAATCTTTTTCCTCATTATTGTCTCTTGTGGGGAGTGATCACTCTCTGGTCGGCTGTGAATCCCAAAGTGGTCTATGTTTTTTCTTAATTCCTTACTTATTAAGGTGAAGTCAATTGTGGAGTTCCTTTTGCCACTGGTGAAAGTGGTCTTGGCGGGTATGTCTCCTTCCGTATTGCCATTTAGGATTGATAAGCCTAGAGGTTCCAGATCACTCCAAATTTTATGGACGTTGTCCTTGGTTCGGTTGGTTTTTATTAGGTTACAATTGAAGTCGCCCGAGACAAATATCTCATGGCCTTGATAAGTTCTATTTAGAGTTTTTATCAAATTTACTACTGTTTGGGCTTTTTTCCCTTTTGTGGCCTTGTCTGGGTGGATATATAGATTTATAATTAATAACTTCCATCCGGGGCTTTTTTTGCTTACTTTAGACTCTATTTTGATCACTTGTATCCAGTTCTCCCCTGATTCTATCAGTTCAGTTTCCCAGTCTAAGTTGTTTGTGATGAAAATGGACAGGCCACCCCTTGGATGTCCGTATTTTGCAAGTTTTTCTGCCATTGTGTGATGTTCCTCATATCCCAATATTTGCCTCGGGGTTATGTTCCATGTTTCTTGGAGTAGTATTATTTCAAATTTGCTTAGGTATTCTATTGTCTCTTGGTCTTGGGACATTTCTTTAAAACCGTGTACATTCCATGAGCAAATCTTTATTTTTGTTTCTGATTTTGCAAATTGATTGGTGTTTTGTTTTTGTGTTTTTTCCGCCACTTTGGCTACATCAGGATCCATGGGAGTTTAATGCCTGTGCCAACCAAGACCAGTCTTTGTTTTCCTTCGAGCCCTGATATTGCTGATTTATTTTAGTGCTACTCAGGTCTTGTTCGGAGATTGATTTACTTCTTGCTCCCCTCAAGATTGTTTGTGATGTTTCTTTTATATTGTTCGGTTGAGCAATCTTGCTTTTTAATAGGGGGAACGGATATTTTGTTGCGGTGTGACGCTCTACAGTTATTCCCCATTCTGAGAAGTGTGACCTGGTTGAGTAAATAAGTTCTGCTATTTCTTTAGATGCCCAGGTGGTACTGCTTATTTCTGAATTCATATTTTTGTGTCCTTGAATGAATTCTACAGCCTTTAGGTTGCTTGTTGTGATTCCCCTTAATTTTGGTATCTCTTCGATTAGTCGCAGGATGTTTCCCCTGTTCAGCGTATCTGAATTCCCTTTTGTTTGAAATTCCGGTTTAAATAGTAGTTTACATTCTGTTACCATGCTTGCTGTTTCGGAGTATCGTGTTTGGTGAACTCTCCTTTTTCCCTCTGCTGGGTCAAGGTGAATGTGAGGTATGTTGTCAAATTGGTGGACCGTAGTTATCTGGTCTACTCGAATGTGGTCTGCCATAGATGCTTCTTTTATGGAGGGCTTTTCACCTTGATTTATTTGTGTATTGCTTACATTTTGTATTGTCTTTTTATTTGGCTCAAGTTCATGAAGGTCTCTGCAAATTCTTCCTTTATTTCCTGCCGTAATTATCAGACCAATATTTGGTTCCTTCGCTAGGTCTGCCTCCGTTTTATGGCTTTGCTCTTTTACCATTCTTTCCTTAATTGAAGGAAGGTTTCCTCCCGCCAGCCAATTTAAACCTTTACGGGTCAAAGTTTCACATTCCCTTTGTGACTTATCTTCATGTGTTATTTGTTGTTCTATGGCCTCTCTTTGATTTGATTTTAGTATATCGCTTTTGTCGTTAACTTTGTTTGTGCTTGATTTTTCCTCATATTCTGGTTTTCTCTGTTCACTTGGCATTATTTTGATCTGGTCTGGGGATTGTGTTTGGTCTCCTACTTCGTCTGAAGTAATTCCTTTAAAGCTTCCTTTGTTTCCGTCTTCGTTGATACTGGTATCTGTGATTTGATTAATTGAGGCCTCTTTTGTTCAAAAATGGCAAAGAATTGTTTTGCCTGTTTATTTTTTATAGCATTTTTTCTTGCCTTCCTTGCCCGTTTCCGCTGTCTTTTGGTCAGGGGTTCTGACATGCCCGATGAACCCAATGTTTTGTTTTCTTCCGTACGTCGCTTTAGTGGTTTATTGTCATCTAAGTCATTTGAAGTTTTTACTACTTCTATGTTGTGAATAGTTCTATTTGTTTCAGTTTTTTCAGTTTTACTGGCCTCTGTATTGGGGTTATCACTTTTGTTTGTTTTCTCACGGGTTGCCGCTAATATTTCTTTCAAAATGTCTGGTAATGAAACCAATTTATCTATTATTTCCTTGCAGACACAGTTTTGTTCTATTAGTTTCCCTTTCCTTTGTTTTTCTTCTTCCTTTTCTTTTATAAGGTATAATGAAATTTTTTCCAATTTTAGATTTATTCCCGATATATGTGATGCCATTAGATTCATCAGATCTACCTGCACATCGAGTTTGTTCGATTGGAAATTCAGCGCAGTGATTGATTGTTGTAAGCTTTTTAGGAGCACGTCCCCCCAGAGTATATGTTTTTCTTTTGTTTGTAGCGGCTGTGCCCCTGTTGATCTGGTTGGGCTTTCTGAGGAAGAAATCGTTATATGCTGGTCTTCTTTTGTTATGTTCTTTCCTATATCGGAGACCTGGCTCTTATCGGCCGGTTGTCTAATTGGGCTTGATGTTAGGATTATTGGTGAGGAAGTTTGCTTCCTTGGCTTCCTTTTTTCTCCATTATCTTTCCTTTTATCGGTGTTTTCGAGTTTTTCCGATTTACTCAAATTTTCGAGACTCAGTTGCATTGGGTCGGCCTCCTTGTGTGTGTTTTCCTCAAGCATTCTCCGCAGTTCTGATTCTTCGAAGATAGAGAATGATTTAGACCACTCTATCCTTTGTGCGCTTTTCTGTAGATTTATTCGGGATCCCGAAGTGCTCTGATTAAAGTTGGCTGGACTATTTTTGTTAATCTCATTAGGGGTTAAATTTGAAGTTAGCATTGTTTGATTGCAGGTTGCATGGACTTGTGCCGTGGTTTTGACCAGCCAGTTCTTTATTGTTGATTTTTCTTTGAGATTGGGACTCATACTTTTTTCCGAGTCTTTTCTCATCTTGCGTTTTTTTACTTGATGGCGTCGAATGGGTTAAATTTTTCGGGTTATTTTGAGGTTTTGCACCCTCACCATTGCTTGATATTACCGCCCCTTGTTCTTTTGTGAACTGAAAATTATACTTCACTTTGTCCCTCCCGAACTTGAAAAGCTCTGTCGTGGGGATATGTGCCTGATCAGGTTGGTCGCTCCCAGTTGTCTCTTCTGAATTGCTTTTGTTCCCTTGTTCTTTTTTCCCCTTTGTGACCAACCTTCTTTTTGCTTTCTGTGTTCGAGGCTGTCGAATTTTTCCTGACCTCATCTTCCAGCTACAAATTTTCAGGGATGTTTTTTCCTTCCGGCTCGTATACTGTTTTTCTTTGACCAAGACTCCCTAAGCCCGTCTGCCGCCGCAGCGGCAGCTGCCGTCAAAGGAGTACACTTGTCAGTTGGATTGGATTATACCCAGTATTCGTCTCTCACCTTCTGAGACTTTACCTCTGCCTATTGAGCTGACTCTGGCTGTCCTCAGCTCTCCGAGTATCTTGTGGTTTCTCCGGAATTCTCCTGGTAGATGCTCTGGAGTCTTAAAACCCCTCGTGTCCCCTCCAGATTCCTTCAGCCCCTTGGCTTCCTTACTCCCTTGCTCCTTAGTGTTCCTTAATGCACACAGGGCCCAGCCCGCCGCCCTAGATTTTCACTGCAGCTCCACCTTCTTTCCTGGGACTGGGGTCTCCTCACGTGCCTAGCTTGGTGCTTTTCCTGTGTCCTATGCGCCCTGAAACTCTTGGGGGGTACTTGGTATTGTCTTTTATTGGGGTCTGTACTGCTTTCGCTGAACGTTAGTTTACTTTTCAGGCAGCCTTGAGCTGTACTATTGTTTAGCTCGACGTTTGCTTTTTATTCCCCTGAATGATGTCCCCAGCTCCGTCTCCTTCAAACTCCCTCAGCCCCTCCCGGTCTCTGAGGTCAAGGACGAGGAGAGGGAGGGCAGGCCCCCGGTGTCCAGAGCCCTTAATGTGGAAGCGTGCGCATTATTCTTGCTTCGTCTCCCACGCCTTGTTCCCCCTTACAGCCCAAGCTCTGCAGGGCCGGCACACAGAGCTCACAGAACTCCTAAGCCGGCAGTCTCGGATTTCTTCAGTTCAAAATGTCAGTTTGTCTGTTTTGTTTGCAAAGGCTCCCCCCCCCCTTTCTTGGCTTTGCCCCCGGTTCCGCGATGTGCTGCTGGCGGCTGCCTCGCACTGCGGCTCACCTTTGGGTCTACAGCAGCTTGGAGGCGGCTTGGCAGGCTGGTTTGGCGGGTTCGGCGGCTCGATGACAGCTTGATAACGGCTTCGGCACAGCTTCGGCTCCCGGTGAAGACGTCGCCGCCGCCGCAGCTCCGCTCGCACCACGCCGCTCCTCTACTCCTCTGCTCCTCCGTGAAACTCTCTCTGCGCTCTCCGCTCTCCGCTCTCCGTCGTGAAACGCTCTGGCGCCACCTCCTGGAAAGACACTGCGTTTGGATTAGAAAATTCTTTGATTATTTTGAAGAGCTTCTTTGTGTGGTTGGCTTTGGAGTCGATGTGGCAGCTGATGAGGCAATTCAGCAGCGGTCGCTCCCCACGCAGCTCCCCGCACTGACTGTTGTGGTATCGTAGCGCTTACTCGCATTGCTCCCACTTAATTGTTGCCTGTCTGATTTTAATTTATTCATTGTAGCGCTATAGATCGAAGCGCTTACTCGCATTGCTCCCACTTAATTGTTGCCTGTCTGCTTTTAATTTATTCATTGTAGCGCTATAGATCGAAGCGCTTGCTCGCATTGCTCCCACTTAATTGTTGCCTGTCTGCTTTTAATTTATTCATTGTAGCGCTATAGATCAAAAACGCGCATTAGTGCCTGTCTGCTGTTTTGCTAATTAATTATTGTAGCGCTATATTTAGAAAGCGCGCAGTCAGTAGAATTGGATTGTGCTTGGCTGCCTTTGGTTGAATTGTTTAATTAGTGCATAGCGTCCATTTCAGGTTGTGCCCCCAATCCAGTTTCGCTTTTGGCCTGCTGCCATTTTGTGCTTTGCTGTTGTGCCTCCCTGCCCGGACCTCCACCCCGCTCCCGCCTCCCAGCTGCTCCTCCTTCGCCCCTCCCCCTCCACTATCTACATATGACAGATGCCTTTACGCGCAGCGTTCACGCGCAACGGTCGCACCGAAGGTGCGCCAAAGGTAAGCCCGTCTACGCCTGTCCGCGCCTGGACCGCGCCCAGCGCCAGACCCCCCTGCTCCCCGCAAATCCCATTCCTCCTGCATTACTTATGACACCACTACCCTTTCAGCCCTTAACCCCGGCCGACTCCCTAACTGCTACCATGCCGCCCCAGGTCACACCCACGGACCCTTCGCCTGCCAATCCTTACAAGTTCAACTGCATCAGGACCCACACCAAATCCACTAACTCCAAACAGAGCTCCGACACTAACCATCTAAAGTGCATCCTGATCAACACCCGCTCAGTCCACAGACACTCCATTGAACTTTGGAACCTACTCGACTCTACATCGCCGGACATCGCCTTCCTCACAGAAACATGGATGAACGCCTCATCAGCGCCTGACATCGCTATAGCCATGCCGGACACCTACAAGATCATCCGAAAAGACCGCACCAACCAAACAGGAGGAGGCATCGCCATCGTCCATAAGAACACCATCCGCATCACGACCAGTTCCGACGACAACCTCGCTTCCGCCGAACACCTCCACTTCCAGATTCACACCGACCACAAAACCACACTCAGAGGCACCCTCATCTACAGACCACCAGGACCCCGCACACAATTCAGCGAAGACATCGCTGACTTCATCAGCCAACATGCCCTCCCCTCCGAGAATTACATTCTACTGGGAGACCTCAACTTTTACCTGGAAAAGAACAACAACAGCAACACCTCCACCCTTCTGGATAACCTGGCCAATCTAGGACTCAAACAACTCGTAAACACCCCCACCCACTACGCCGGACACACGTTAAACCCTATCTTCACCTCCAGCAAGCACATCTCCTTCGATCACACCACAGTACTCCATTGGACGGACCACAGCTGCGTTCACTTCAACTACAAAAAGTCCACGACCCACAACCCCCCACTACCTATTCCGCGAAGAAATTGGAACAAAATCACCACCGAACAACTCTTCACATCGCTTCACCAAAACCCCCCCACCAAATCATCGGACCCAAACCAAGCAGCCACTAACCTCACCCAATGGATCACCCAGAGTGCTGACGAACTTGCACCCTTGAAAAACCATCTAATCAAGCAAGGCAGCAAAAAAGCCCCCTGGTTCAACGATGACCTTAAGAAATCCAAGAAGCTCTGTCGTACTCTCGAGAAAGCCTGGAGAAAAAACCCAACCACTGATAACCTAGCCACCTTCAAGAACGCCACCCGCAAACACCACCAACTAATCAGATCCACCAAGAAATCAGCATTCAAGGATCGACTTCACAACAATGCCCAAAACAGCAAGGAACTATTCAACATCGTCAAAGAATTCACTAACCCCACCGCCGGCACCAACGACATTTCTCCCTCCCAGGACCTCTGCGACTCTCTATCCTCATTCTTCCACAACAAAATCGCCGAAATACATAACAGCTTTGAAAACCAGGCCGAAGACCTGCCCACTCCACCCATCTCCGATCCAACACCGTCCTCTAACAACCTTTGCACCTGGAACCCAATCTCCACCGAACACACCATCCGCCTGATGAACTCCATCCACTCAGGATCGCCAACCGACCCATGTCCCCACCACATTTTCAACAAAGCAGGCTCCATCATCGCACCCCATCTCCGCGATGTCATCAATTGCTCCTTCAACTCTGCTACCTTCCCGGAAATCTGGAAACATGCCAAACTCAGCGCCCTTCTGAAGAAACCCACAGCAGACCCCACCGAACTTAAGAACTACCGCCCCATCTCACTCCTCCCATTCCCCGCCAAAGTCATTGAGAAAGCTGTCAATAGCCAGCTAGCCGCCTTCCTCGAATCCAACAAATCCCTCGACCCTTCACAGTCCGGCTTCCAAGCCAAACACAGCACCGAAACCGCTCTCATCGCAGCAACAGACGACATCCGTACACTACTGGATAACGGAGAAACAGTTGCCCTCATCCTACTTGACCTCTCCGCAGCCTTCGACACAGTCTGTCATAACACCCTCCTACAACGACTCAGCAACGTCGGAATACAAGGAAAAGCACTGGAATGGATCATATCGTTCCTCGCCGGAAGAACCCAGAGAGTCTGCCTCCCCCCCTTCAAATCAGAGGCCACCGAAGTCATCTGCGGCGTACCACAAGGATCATCACTCAGTCCCACCCTCTTCAACGTATACATGAGTCCCCTCGCATCCATCGCACGCCAACACAACCTCAACATCATCTCCTACACAGACGACACCCAGATGATCCTCTCCCTCACCAAAGACCCGAACACCGCCAAAACCAACCTACACGAAGGAATGAAAGAAGTAGCGGAGTGGATGAAGAACAGCAGTTTAAAACTGAACTCGGACAAAACGGAAGTCCTCATCTTAGGCTCATCCCCCTCAGCCTGTGATGACTCTTGGTGGCCACCAGCCCTGGGAACCGCACCCACACCAGCGGATCACGCACGCAACCTGGGCTTCATCCTGGACTCCTCCCTCTCGATGACCAGACAAGCCAATGCCGTCTCATCATCCTGCTTCAACATCCTATGCATGCTCAAAAAAGTCTTCCGCTGGATCCCCACTGAAACAAGAAAGACGGTCACCCACGCACTGGTCACTAGCCGACTGGATTACGGAAACACCCTATACGCCGGAACCACAGCCAAACTACAGAAAAAAATTCAACGCATCCAAAACGCATCAGCCAGACTCATACTGGACATCCCTCGTCAAGCTCACATTTCCGACCACCTGAAAGATCTCCACTGGCTCCCCTTCAACAAGAGAATAACCTTCCGTCTCCTCACCCACGCACACAAAGCCCTCTATGACCTAGGACCCGAATGCCTCAATAAGAGACTGTCCTTCTACACCCCCACCCGCCAACTTCGATCTTCCAATCAAGCCCACGCCGCAATTCCGCGCATCCACAGATCCACCATGGGGGAAGATCCTTCTCCTACTTAGCGGCCAAGACCTGGAATTCTCTCACCACCCACCTCCGCCTTACTCAAAACCACCTCTCCTTCAGAAAGCAACTAAAAACTTGGCTATTCGATAAGTAAATGCACCCGCCTCCCCAAGCGCCTTTAGACCCTCTGGATGAGTAGTGCGCTATATAAATCTCTGAACTTGAACTTGAACTTCTTGACTTCCTTGATGAGCTGGTGATAGGTGCTGAGGGCTGTTTTGTGAGCTGCTCTGTTGGTGGGGTTCTTAGTGGTGCACCATCATTTATCCAGTTGGTGGCAGTTGCACTTGGTTGTTCTGAGTTCTGTGGTGTACCAACTGGCATGCTTGGAAGTCTTGTTGGATTCTGTATGTTTCAGTGGGGTGACTAACAGGTACATGCATCAAACTCGGCATTTGCGATTCCTTAATTGCGATTTTTAAGGAATCGCAATTAAGGAATTGCAAATGCCTATGCATCAAGAAATCGCTAAATAAATTGCGATTTCTTAGAATTCCTTAATTGCGATTAGCATTTTGCGAATCGCAATTAAGGAATCCCTTCCCATTCATTCCTATGGGCCTAGAGGCCCATAGGAATGAATGGGAAGACAATCTCAATTTGCGATTCGCAATTAGCTAATCGCAAATTGAGATTGCGATTTCAAGGGTGCAGGGGTGTCCAAAGGACACCCTGTTGCACCCCTGAAATCAAACAATGCACATATGTTGTGTACACACATGCCCTAAGGGCATGTGTGTGCACAACATGAAAGTTAAAAAAATGCAAAAAATTGCATTTTTCTAACATTACGCAAAATTACCATGAGGTCCAACCTCATGGTAATTTTTTCTCTCTAATTGCGAATTCGCAATTTTTTTTAGTTTCATGCATTGCTTTTGAGGAATCGCAAATTTGCGATTCCTTAAAAGCAATCGCACTTGAAAAAATCGCTAAAATAGCGATTTATTCCCTTTTAAGTTGATGCATCCCAAATAGTGATTTGGGAATCGCAAACGGCCGAATTTTGCGATACGCACCGTTTGCGATTCCCAAATCGCTTGATGCATGTGCCTGTAAGTCGGTACAAAAGGTAATCCAGGTGACATGCATGCACCCTGCCTAATGGGCAATAAGGTCTAAATAGGGGTAACATTAATATTTAAAAGGAAGGTTTAAGACTAACAAAAGAGGTTATTTTGACAAGTTGAATTTGAAGTTTAAAACTGCACTGCCAGGTCACTGGGGTTAGGCCTATAGTAATGTTACACTGTCCCTGTAGTGGATGGCACATTCTGCGCTTCGGTCCACTTATAACATTTAAATTACCTGCCCTGGGTGCACTTTGAACAATGTACTACAGACTTACAGATAGGTTTATTATGTCAATTTGAAATATGCCACTTTAATCATGTTCAAAGGGGGTGCACATGCACTTTGGCTCTGGTTAGCAGGGGTAAAATGCACAGTGTTCTACAGCCAGCAAAAAAAGTCAAGGAAAAAATCTGTAAGGGGGGTAGTCTGCCCTGTAATTTCAACATTTTTCTCCTGTTCAATGTGTGGTATACCTTAAGGCTTTATGCTTGATGCATACAACCTATTGTGGCCAGAGTGTAGGTTTTTTTAGAGTCTAAAAGCAATGTTTTGTTACTCTTTTAAAAGTAGTTGATTCTGGTAGAGGGAAGCCTATAGGGTGTTAGCGTACTCATGCTTAGTTTTATTTTGGGTTGCTGCTAACAGACCTCAGAAACCTTAATGAAGGTTTGGGAGGCAACTTCTAGCTGAAAGAAGGGCCATTGGGGATATAGTTAATGTGACTGCTGTGCTCAGTGTACTGATTATGTGAAGATCTTTTTTGCTGGCTGAAGTAGCAAATATAGTGAGGGTGTTAAAAAAGAAAGCACAAGGGTGCATTGGGGGGTAAGGAAAACACCCTTTGTTGGCCTTGTAGAATAAGGATGCTCCATCTTGCCTACTATTCGAAGGAGTGTAAGTCTCCTGAAATGTGTTTACAGCTTTTCTCCTTTACTTTGATCTAGTAGTGGATGGATCAGCCAGATTGTTTGAGTAGGTGAAAAGGGGAGCAGAACAGGAATTATGAGAGGGAAACATTTTAAAAAGAGGCACACATTTTTGGTAAATCATAGGAATTTGTTGAAGAGAAGGCAATAGTATCCAACCCCTGGCAGGCACACTCTTCATCTTCACTATGTGTAGCTGGACTTGTTTTGGTAGCATAGCGGTGGGAAACCCTGGCAGGGTAGCCATGAGCTGTGTTCATCCAATTAACATAACATTACAATCTACATTGTAATACCAAATGACCTAACCTTAAAGTGCCCATGCAACATGAGAATATAATATAACATTGCTTATCCTCCTTTCCCCAAATACAGTTATGAACATTAAAGAAGATGATCAATCCTAGTCAAACACAAAAAAAGCATATGGTAGAGAAAATATAACAACATAAGAAAAAATACAACCAAACAACAAGAAAAGACAAGGAAGGGTGTTACCTTAATAATGTATAATGCACAAGGAAACAACTAGAGGGAAATATAAACCAGGCAAACCCTAAAACAAGGTACACTGGCACTAACTGTGAAAGTTTGTTGGGAAAAAAAGAATACGTGGAACCGCTCCAGATATGCAAGAAATGAGGCTTCCAAATACTTATATAATTAATCTTCCTACTTCCTAGGTTTTTTCAGTATCAATGCGCTGACTCACACTCACATCCTCACTCATGTCCATGTCCAAATCCTCAGACCAAATCTTGTTTTGAAGGTATATACAACTTGTAATCCTCCTCATTGTCCACATTTATCATCCCTCAACACTATGCAACTAACACTCATCTCAATCATTTCCTTGAGTTCAGACCATTTGAGGAAGGCCTTACTTTTACCAACTCCCACACACGCTCCTAGGAAATCCCCGTCCTTGACTACTCAATACACTTTCTTAAACTTCTCACTGTGCATTTACACATAATGATCTTGAATGCACACAATCTTAATAGCAACTCAATCACTGTCAATTTCCCATTAACTCTTCCCATCAAAGCTGGTGCAACTCAAGCCATGTGGATGCACAACATGGTCCTCAATATGTGCATGCACACCAATTCCTGCACAGCATGGACTATACAGTCCATGTCATGCAGGAACTGTTTTTGGCATTCCCATTGCGATGTCCAATTTTAGAGGCACTGCTATGGGGACACCAAAAACAAGCCCGCCAGACAGGAGGAAATTCCTATTCACATAGGGGGAGCGTGGGGGTGACGTACCACATCCTGCGCCAAAAGTTGTAATCAGGCCCTTAGACAAACATGCTGCTATCATGTTCTTTACATACACACTGTGAGATTCAGAGGAAAACCTAGGCACGTCCTCCTATCATTATCATTAAGTAACACATTCTTTACCAAGGTACATTCCTGATATAATGAGAACCTTAAGTGTTGCACACTCCATGAGCATGCCAATGCCTGTCTTTCTCAATGGTGGAATAACAACTTTCTGCACCTCCCACGATATGTGATGCAAATGCAACAACTCCTTTCTGTCTGACCCCATCCTGCACTAGGACCGCACATAAACTTCCGATGGTTTGGTCCCACAGATCAAACGGCTAAAGAACAACTTCCTCAGCTATGCACTTCCTTATCTCCTCAAAGCTTACTGGTACACCATCAACTATAAAAACTTAAAGTCCTTCTTCATCAACAACCTTAAAGGTTGACTACTAATACAGGGGGATTATTAGGAATTCCAGCGCACACTTTACAGTGCACACTATGGGGTGTATAAGGATGTTGGGCGGATTGCCACCACCAGCATGGCGGTGGCGAGCCGCCCAACATTCTCCTCCGCCCGCATTCTGTTTTCCTCCACCACATTACTATGGCGGGGGCACCCCTTCCGACACCCGCATTGCCAAAGCCGACCGCTGGCTACCTGCCAGATTCAGAGTTTTCTTCTGGTCTGGTGGGTGGTCTTTGGCATTCCCGCGGCAGTGCATTTGAAAGATGGACCACAATGGGAGCACCAAAGCAAGTTCCTGCGCGGTATGGACTATTTAGTCTAGGCTATGGAGGAACTGGGTGTGTGTGTACACGGGGGGGACACCATGTGCTCTCCTGGATGCATCGCAGTGTACAGAGGTAACAGGGGCCTTTGTTTTCCCACCGCCAGCCTTTTCATGGCAGGCTCACAGCCATGAAAAGGGTGGCGTGGGGAAACTTGGAATATGCTTGAAGATGCCGCAGAGGCACTCTCAAGCATATTCCTGCCCCAGACCGCCGCACCACCACCAAGATGTTCCCTGGCATTTGCTACAGTCCCAAAACGGTCCGACTGCCGTATTTGTAATACGGCGGTCGGGCCACTGGTGCGGTGGTCCCCGACCATCACTCCACCTCCACCACAGGTTTGGCAGTCCAATAGACCACAAACTCATAATCAGGCCCTTAATTCCTAATGTGTTCATCATTCATAAATTACTCAAATGTACATCTGTAGTTCCTTGAGTCATATGCCAATTGCCCCACCATCAACTAAAAAAGCCACAATGTGCTCACAATAAAATCCAACATAAATACAATTTCCTCATCATTATGTTGCGTATCTAATATTAAATTACCATAACCATTGTCAAAACCATAGTGCCAAGACACATGAGCATCACCAAAAATTCCAAAACACTACTCGTGTTACAAATATCTGTCTTTTTATTCAAATGATTCTGTACGAAAATTGAGAACATATTATACACCCATATTATAATTCCCACAACTCGTGTGCATTCAATTCACATATGAGTCTTCTACCTCACACTGGGGAAACTTTCACCAGTCCGGTGCAGTGTACGAGAAAGTTATTAAGCTTGCAACTGAATCACTGTCAGTAATAATTAAACAATGTGTCAAGTCTGCAATCCATTTGCCATTATCACCAATAGAACCAAGTCCCACTCTCCACTACACTAACACTTACTAAGTTCAAAACCTCATTCAAGTCTTGCAGAAAAGAGTCAGAACAGCTGCATAATCAATCTAGTTGAATATCTTAAAAGAATTTTGTAGAAGCCCATAAGGGACATTAGCCCAATTGCCGCTAACTCCAGAGTCTCCAAGTCAGTGTCGCCACAACTCACTGCGCAAACCGCGTGCAGTCTTTAAACTGATATGGCTCATTCAACTTGAAACACCTAGCTTTCAAAGCAGAACATAATGAAGACAATGCCAAATGTTTTGTACTTCAACACCTAGAACACTGAGCACTTCCTATGGATATCATAGCTGGGAGCTCACTTGCCCTATTTAGAAAGGGTCTCAAAACACAGCTATTCCAGAACTAGGTTCCTGACATTTTTGGGCTTACTCTAGTTTTAGTGCCAAGACACCTCCCTGTATTCGTGCACTTAATATGTTATTTTACATAACATAACTGACGGCTCTCCCTCACCTTTCAGTATCACTCAAGCACTGACTGCTTCAACAGGCCAAGTTTACTTTTTCCACAAATACATTCCCATCAATGGCTTCTAAATACCTCTCGAAGGGTTCATGCTAATCCTTCAACTCTATTGTTGGCACCCCTGACCTTTGGAAAAACATAGAGGGTGCTACGAGAACTTGCTTGGGGATTGCCATTCTGAAGAATGGCCCATACTACCAATGTGCGATGTAAAAATATATATAAGTTAAGATAGCAATCATTCCTAATAAAAGCTCGATACAAAGTAAATAACTAAAATAATTAAAGTAACCACTTTTGAGAGGGCAGGCCTTAGAGAGTTACAAAAAATGAAAAATAATTAAAGTAGCCACCAATGTCCCAGGTGTGTCAGGTTCCAATGTCATTTTAGGCAAATAAAGCACCAAATCAAAATTGCAAAGTCACTGGCAAAACCTCCAGAGCTCACATGACTATGTGTTCAACAAGGGAGATTCATGGTGAAGACATCCTACCGGCAGTGCCTATCTACGAGGCCAAGCAAAGACACTTTGTGTGGCTTTTCATGGCCGCATCCATAAGTGCAAGTCACTGTGTTGCCTTTCACTGCCTCAGGGAGGCCTTCCACAGGTGTTGCTGTGGGTGTTCCCACGCAACACTCATGGATGTTGATGCATTCCCAGATTTACAAGGATCTGTAAACCTGAGAATGGGTCAAAACTGTCTGCCTCCCTAGGGCAGGGGTAACAAGGAGAAATATGTTTATTTCCTCTCCTTTTGTCCTCGTTCAATGTTTGCTGCATTTTGCAGCAACCTAGAAAGATGAAAACGCCTCCATGAAATGTTCTTGTGCACGAAAGTGTCCCAACATGAGAACAGAACGTAATTGAAATCATTACCAAACTCTGCACACAACAATAGACAGTTCAGAGATAAATTGATCCAGTTTGATCCTTTTTTGCTGTTCTGAATGGATTACATAAATCATGCTTATCACTGTCAGGATATTTTTTACTTATTGGACAAATGTATTATCCCAGAGGGAGGCCTTGGCTCTTCTTGCTTTCATTCAGGTTTGAAGAGCAAGGGCCTGATTTAGAATTTACCATTACAAGTGCCTTATAACACAAGGCACTTGTAAAAAGCTAAGTTCTTCAGGAGAATTTAAGTTGAATGGCTCCTCCTGAGATGTTCTCATGGATAGATCACCTCCATGGCATTGAACTCTGCAGTTGAATATTTCTCATCTGTTCAAATAGTTTGTCAGTAGGGAGACCTTAAATATGTCCGATGAGCAGTATGTTTAATTAGACATCTAAATATTAATTTGGAAACACATTTGGCTCTAACACTCTATACAACAATAAGTAACATTATGATAGAAGAAACAATTCCAGCAAAACAAGATGAGCTGAAAATAAGAAACAACCTAATAGAAATAATGTTTTTAGAACATAAATTACACTACTCAGTCCTTCGACAGGTGCCAAACTTAAGTGGAAAGTATTCTTTTGTAGCTCATCGCGTGTTTGTGCACTCCCTGTGCCTCATTCTCTGATCCTATTGGCGCACACTAATAAGGGAAGATACTGGTAAGAATATTTGCATCTAAAGTCAGTGAACGTGGATGGATTTAACCCAGATATCTTGACTGGGGGCGAATGTTTTGATTTGTTCGGCATTCCCTCCATCAATTGTGTGTCTTTTGCTTGCAGGATTCAAAGGCATTTATCCAGCATGCTTTTGTTTGTTCCAATTACCCTTCAGTGGGCCTCACTGGAGAGTATAGTGTCCCGTGCATGCTGGGATGTGTAGTACAAACTCCAGTGTCATCGATATATATAGATATATAAACAAAGTGTTTGTGGGGAGAACCCCCACACCCCTGAACTTACAGTAAATGTGTGGTAAAGGCATGCATTGTAAATGCATAAACATTGTAAAAACATGTGTGGTAAAATATGTGAAGTAAAGGCACAATGTGGTAAAAACTTTGCTGTAAAGGCTGTTTCCCACTGTCAGGACCTGTCCATGCGCCTGCATTACTGTGTCAAGAGGACGACATACAGTAATGGGAAATCGGGCGCCGAACGAACTACGTTTCCCAGAAGCCTCGGTGAAGGCTATTTTAGTTCCTGTTACACGCTTCCTGTTGCGTGTTATTCCGTTTTCCTAGGCTGAGAGGAGGAAGGAGGTTGTGTCAGGGGTTCCCGCTTCTCCGTGAAGGAAGCTGCCTTAGCGAAGGATTTCGCCGCCAGGTAGGAGCGGTTCCCCGCCCTTCCGAGTTCGCCATTGAGCGGAGCGCTGTGGGGGGCTCCCACGCGTTGCCGTGACTTAAGCGCGCAGTGAAGGAACTGCGGCGCTTGACAATCTGGTCTCAAGACTGCTGCGGAGCGTAGTGGTTGCCAGCTACTCGCTTCCGCTTTACAAGCTGAGCGTTTTTTTGGTTTATTCATCTTGTTGTTTGTTCGGGACTTTAGAGCGGAGCGCTGTGGTGAAAGGAGCCACGCGCTGCCGTCTTTTTCTGGCCATTACTTTTGTTTTCTGACTACCTTGAGTAGGTGGTGCACGGTGGCAGCAGCTGCTCCGTGTATTCAGGACAAGCGCTTGTAAGTTGTGGAACTTTTGTTGCTGTCACGCATGCGGAGCACGGTGGTAGTTTCTACTGCGTGTTGCCGTGCAAACAAACATTTAGGACTTGAGTAGGTTGTGCCTTACAGGGCCAGAGGCTATTATACTGTTTAACAACATGCCAAGTTTGATGAATGCTTATTTCACGTGCCTGTGATTCCTTCAGAGACTTCCTGGGCTACTACCAAGCAGAGCGGAGTGCTGTGGTTTTTGCTTCCCATGCATTACCGTATCTGTTGGTCAACACTACAGTTTCTACATATTATTTCCCCTGTGTTCAGTTATTCTTTGTGGTCAAGCTTCCTCCAGAACTCCATAATTCGGATAGCTTGTGTTCTTACTAAGGTATAAGGGAGGGCCAGCATGATTCATTTGTGTGTGCTTCATGTATGAAATTGATTCTTAACCTATGCATATTCCCTTTAGGGCTCAAGCGTATATCCTCAGAGGGGGAATCAGAGAACACCAGTTTACCAAGTTTTGCTTTATATCACAGGTACCTAGTTTCAGGGGGTAATAGCTGGATATTGGTTGTGTTGGTTGTATGGTGTTCTTACCTTCGTATGTTCTGTCGTTTCAGGTACTTCCCTTTCCCAGCAGACCCCTTCCTTCCCTTCCCTGTTTATTATTTTGCATTTACCCCTCGCCTAATGGCTCAAATCCTCTGTTGATATTTATCAGAGTGTTTGTGACGTTTGGAGGTGGGCTTTATATTCACCATCCGGATCCTGTGGAGCGTACCTTGACACCCACAGCCAAGAAGTGGTGTAACAAAACCTTGGGGTCATCATACAAAGTATGATGAAGTGGTCCCCGCCACATTTCTCTCTCATGTGGTCCCCAAATTCCTGCCTTTGCGAGTTCTCAACGATACAAACTACTGCTTAGATCACAACACAATCCCTCTGACTCTGGATTCAGACTACAGGACTGATCTTCATGTGCAACAAATGTTGCAGGCTTACACCTCATACTGAATCTTAAAGCAGTTTCCCTCACTCCTTATGGATAGCTTTTATTCCTTATGCATTCCTGCTTGTCCTTCTTTTAAAACCACCTGTCCCTCTTCCAGTGCTCTGCAAGTGGTGGGCATTTCTTAGAACCCCTGTACCTGCATAGTGAATGCATAAATCGTGGTGAACGATGCTACATCTACCCGCATAGGTGGTATCTTTTATATTTTTGCTTAATTGTAGTATTTGCAGAACGTGTGATTACCTGAGGGTGTCATTGAGCTGGATAATGAGAAGAAACATGGGTGCTATTAAGCTGTAAAAAGTCAGGTCTGGAGGAGTTTCCTGAATCTAGATAGATTAGTCTGTTGGTGTAAATTTAATGGAAGGAAGTTGCAAAGAGTGACTGCCTGAAATCAAAGGATCTGCCATCACGTCAATTTTACTGATTTTAGGGATTTGCTGCAAACAGGCCGATGTATAGCGAAGGGGTTCTGTGTGGGTTATACTAGCAAGTGTATGCCTAACAAAAGCCATGATATGACCATTAGTAATCTTTAAAGCAGGCATATTTGCTTTTAAACATAACACGCATGTCTAGTGGAAGTCAATGTAAAGATTTCAGGGGCTCAGAGATCTGTGCATTTAACGCTGATCCAGGTTGCAGACAAGCAGTGCAGTTGTGTATTATTCCGAGTTTGTGAAGCGAATAGGCTGGCTAACCTAGAAAATGGCAGTGGTGTAATCCAAACGAATTTCTAATAGCACTTGAATGATAGAAAAGTGTGCAGATTTTGGAATGAACAGCAGGATGTTCATTAAAGAACGTTTTTGAATAACAGAGCCAGGTAGCAGATACCTTATCAATGTGAAGGGATAAGAAAAGATTGTCACCAAAAGCTATCTCCCCCAATTCCTAACGATTGAAGTGGTGTTGGACACTGATCTAACAAGTTTTGCCACCAGTCAGTAGTCTAGCAGGAGGTAAATCCACCAAGAATCAGTACCTCAGTTTTCTCTGGGTAACGTTTTAAACAATTTGCATCCATCCAGTTTGCGACTGCCTTTAAGCCTTGGAAGAAACTTGCCCAAGTGATGTTACTTTGACCATCTAGTCTCAGAGGGATTTGAGTCAGCTATGCCAATGGAGCTGCATAAAGATTCAAAGTGTAGGGCTCAAAGAAGATTCTTGCGGCACTCCACAAGAAACTCTTTTAGTAGCTGGCCTAAATAGGGCATGATGACTGCTTGGCTCATCTCTCTCAGAAAGTAGCACAACCCTTAAGTGCAGCTCTGCCAACCTCAACACTGACCAGCTTAACTATCAGAAGAGACTGGCTCACAGGGTCAGGGTGTGAGGGACACAGAAGTCGAGAAAGAAGATGGCTACCATGATCATTATTAACTGATTCTGGACTGTGATGATGGCAACCTTGCTGCTGTGAGACAGACGGAAGCCAGGTAGCCTGAGACTGTGGGGTGAATTGTTAGAGTTGAAATAGATAGTTGCTTGTTTATTGATTTCTCACCAATCTTGGGACAGACAGCAGCAAGTGAAATATGGTGGTAGTTGCCTGTAACTGCAGGGTTATGTGCAGGCTATTTATATTACTGGAAGAACAAATCAATGTTTCCAATTTTCTGTCATCTTACTTGAACTGTAGGATGAATTTATTAGCTGACATTGAGGAGCATAAATAGTTGGCTCCAAAAGCAAGCTGGGCAGGGGTCGCCTGGTTCCCCAGAGGTAACGTTTGCAAAGCAGCGTCACTGGCAATAGGAGACTTGCATGTTGGGTTCTTGGTTTGTGCTCAAAACTCAACCAGTACCATGTGCTCTTCCCATTTTGGACTTTGAAACAAGCTGAACAATATCAACAAGTAGGGTGCAAGAATTATAGGTGTGGTGAGATTTTTCTCCTAGCACCCGCCCGCTTCAGCCAAAGGACTCTGTATCTTTCAGGTGCAATATTGTGCACTTTTCTTCTGGTTGAAGGTGGCAACATCAGCAAGATGCCTCCTCTTGCTTTATCAACATGACAGACGTGAATATCAATGTCCACAAAAGTGTAATGTTAAATACCTGTAAAGATACGATGGGAGACCCTGTAGACACCAACACTGCTAAAGTTAGGGTGCAGTGCTGATTTCCCCAGGTACTTGAAGTCACCAAACCTTCTAGAGAGGGTCAGACTATGTGCCGTTGAGTCTTGCATTTGGTGAAGCCTCAAAAGCGAATGGACCTTTACATCCTTTTATGGATTGCTGTCCGGGAGATCTGTTTGGCTCCTAAATCTCGATATTGAGGAAAATGTTGTAACTCTCCAAAAAGAGAATGTGCACAGGAGTGGAGTCCACATCAGTTCAGGGCCGACACACCTTCTCCCAGAAACAAACCCTGGTTGACTCTCCCTATGACCTCACGAAACTAGACTGCTTTATTGAAGTACATCTTAAAAAACTTTTAAGTACATCTAGGGTACCCAACAAAACAGATGATGGTGAGACTGCCAAGGAAAATGCAATCCATATTATAAAGAATGTACAAATAATTTTACAATAAACTGAACACATTGCTTTGACTCACGAAAAATGTAGATTGTACATGTTCCAGATTATATTTGTCGATGTGCACATGGCTGTCATATCATGCTAGAGATGGCTACATCCACTTTACTGTGCCAGTTTATGTAAACGGGAATGGCTCTTTGCTTGTATCCCCAACCGTACTAGTGAGCCTGACATATTAAAATGTTCCCTTTTAAAAAGCAAAAAACAAAAAAAGAAAATAGTTGACGCATGCACACACAGACAGACAGGCTTTGGCGCATGAATACACATCCCAGCATTAAAACATTTATTGTTGTTCAAGTAGTTTTTATTAGTTAGAAATAAAAAAGAGGCATACACTCAGAAATACATGCGGCACAGGTATAATCCGTGTAAAACAAAATGCACATGAGAATATTACTCCAGTCCAGTTCTGGCTAGTTGTGCTCCTCATTTGCTTGGCTTCTTTCATGTTATTGCTGCTGCTAGCCCTGAGCCCTATTCCCACTCAATAGTAGAGCATGATTAAAACTTTGCCCTCGATTATCAGTGGCCCCAAATGATCCCCCAGAACTGCTATTACCAGGAACCCTGGTTATTCTGCGGTTAGGCAAATAACGGGGATTACAACTCGAGGGAATAATGTACAGGAATCGGTGCTTCGGCGCTGGTTCACTATGGTTTTTAACTGCTCTCAGCAGCTGAAAGGTACCTGTGAAACACATGCCTTCTAATCCCCTGCTGCCTCTCCTCTCCTCTCCTGTGTCTATTGCTTACCTCCTATTGTCTTCTCTATTTTTTTCAATATCACCTGCGTCAGGGTCACTGGTTTTCTTTTCTCTCTTGATCTTTCTTTGTGCCGCCTCCTCGCCTATCTCTTTTAATTCATATGTACTACACACTTGCCTCTTTATCATCTAGGCTTCCTTCTCACAAACACACTCAACTTCTGGTGTCTTCTTTTCTCCTACTTCATCTTCTGGATGTTCCTTAAACCTGTCGTCTTTTTCATCTCAGTCTCTCATTCTCTATTGTCTTTTTCTCTTGTTTCCACTTTCCCTCTCCCCTTTCTCTCACACATGCATACACACACAGCTGTCACTTTCTCGCCTCGCTATTTAGAAAGCTTTTGTCCTCTCTGCTTTGGTTCGCTATCATATCTTTAGGAGTCCCAGGCTTCCCCCCAATGATCACTCTCGATACAGGATAAGGGAGGCAGTAGGTATTTATTAATTATACAATCTCTAGGGATGTACTCCACGTCGTACGTGTACTCTAGGAGTTTGAGAGTCATCTTCGCTATCCGCATGGTGGCTGTGGCATGCCCACTTGAGGTGAGCACTTTAACTAACTGCTTGTGGTCAGTTTGTAAGCGAAACCTCGTGCCCCACAGGAACTGCCGGAACTTTCCCATAACCCACACGACAGCCAGCATCTCTTTCTCTATTACGCTGACCTTCTGTTCAGTGTGCGACAACGCTCTGGACGCGAAGCTGAGAGTTTCAACTGTGTTGTCATCCCTCTCTTGTGCAAGGACCGCCCCCAGGCCCTTTTCACTGGCATCAGTGGTGAGAATGGTGACCCCTGCTGGGTCATGTCCGTGCAAGGGCACAGCCTGGCTAATGTTCCCTTTCACGTCTTCAAACACTCTCTGAGCCTCGTCATCCCACTGGAACGATGCCTTGTCTCTTATGAGTTGCCTTAACCTGTGCGTTTTCGTGGCAAAATGCTGGACGAATTTGCTGTAGTACTCGGCCATTCCGAGGGATGACCGTACCTCGTCTTTGTTGGTTGGGGCTCTAGCCTCACAGATTGCTTTCACATTGTCCTTCTTGGGAGTGATCCCTTGTCCGCTTATCTCGTGCCCCAGGTAGGTGACGGATGTCATGACAAATCTACACTTCTCCCATTCTGCTGTTAGCCCTTACTTCTGCAGTACGCCTAGCACCTTGTTCAGCTTGATATCGTGGTCCTTACGGTCCTTCCCCATTATTAGGATATCACCCTGGAAATACTGGATGCCTTCGACGTCTTTGAACAGGCGGTGCATGAGTTTTTGGAACATCCCTGCGGCGGACGCCAGTTTCCTGCTGGGCGGGTGTAGGTCAGTTTGATGGTATGCTGATGTGAGGTCTACTGTGGAGAACCATTTCACTCCTCTGGCGGAAATTTCTCCACAACTAAGCATTTGTTCAACTCGCGCAGGTCCACACACAGGCGCACCTTGCCGTTGGGTTTCCTGGCGACCACCAAGGGGGCCAACCATTCCGAGCTATCAATGGGCTCAATGATTCCTTGCTCTTCCAGCCGAGACAGTTCTCATAGCACCGCTTCCCTCACTGCTATCGGCACATTTCGGACCTTGTGAGACACTGGCTGGGAGTCTTCTTTGAGTATGATTCTGTGCAGGAATTTATCCAGTTTCCCCACTTTGCCTCCAAAGACTTTGGGGAATTCTCTCCTCACTCTCTCCAGGTCCGGCCAGTGTTCTATGTCCGTCAACAGTACTTGTTCCTTGCCTCCTGGGTCTAGTTTGATTCCGAGGTCTCCCTGGTCTCTCCATCCTAGAACTGAGGGGCCTTTCTCTGCCACGTACAACTTGCATGTAGCTGTCCTCCCTCTGAATTCGAACTTCAGGCTCCTGTATCCTACCATCGGAATCGGGTTCCTCATGTATGACACCGGCCTTATGTCAGGTGGTTCTAGTTGGGGACCCAGGCTAGTTTTGAATTCCTCTTCCCATACTGACCTCTGCACGATGGTGTACTGGGAACCTGAGTCAATCGCGATTCTGATTTTGACTCCCCCTATTAACATGTCCGCTCGCGGTTTGTCGGAGCGCTGAGCGTCAATGCCTAGCACTTGCTCTTCAATACACAACACTCTGTTGTCTTCATCTGATTCCTCGTTGGCTCTTTCTTCATGTTGCTGGTGCGCTATGTATTTTACCACCGATTTCTTCTCTTTCCTTCGACACACTTTCTCGTAGTGGCCTAACAGGCCGCAGAACATGCACTTTGCGCGAAAAGCAGGGCAGCGTTTGTCTTGGGCTGCATGGTTCGCGCTTCCACATCTATAGCACGTGGACTTGGAGTACAAGGACTGTTTCCCTGCTTGTCCGGGTCTTCCCGCCCATTTGCTGGTTCCTCTGCTGTCTCCAGGCGCCATCTTGTGTCTTCCTGATGGTTCCGCGTCATCTACTTTGTTGACCATGATTCTTTGCGCACTCTCTTTTTTCGCGGCTTCAGCACATCGCTTAGACAGTTCAGCTTTCTTCACCATCGCGATTACTTCTTTTAGCGTTGCTTCACCGTGAGCCCACAGCTTGTCTTGTACATTCCTGTTAGTGGTGTGCATTACAATCTGGTCTTTGATAAAGTCTTCTTCCAGCGCCCCGTACTTGCATGTGACTGCTAGTCTCCTCAGGGCTGCTACGTAGTCGTCAACCGATTCTCCTTCCCCTTGTTTCCTCTGCTGAAAGTTGAACCCATCAATGGAGCCACATACCGCCGGGTGGTAGTGGGTTGGGGTCTAGATCTTCTAGGGCTTGTTTGAAGACGTCTGCATCGGCTGCTTGTCGAGGTGTCGTCGCTATGTTCGTGAACACCCTTATGCCCTCTGGGCCCAGGTTGTGCAGTAGTATTTGTTTCCTTCTTGCGGGGGTGAATTTGTCATTGGATTCGTCCTCTAGGGCTTCTACGTAGTTCTTGAAGTATTCCCTCCAGTCCTCCCACTTCATCTGGGGCTCACCTGGCTTGGGTAAAAACGGGATCGGTGCCGTGAGTGAGGACGCCTGGTTACTCATTCTGGCTTGTCTTTCTGGCTCGCCTTCCTGATTCCTGGGGCTGCCGGGCACGCTGTTGTTCCCTCCCCGATTCCTGGGGCTGCCCGGTGCGCTGGCGCTCTCTGTCTGCGATGTGTTAGGGCTTGGTTCTCCTCTTCCTCCTTCCACGTGGTCACCCTTTTCCGCCAGGGCCTTGGTGGGGACCCTTGCGTGCTCCTACCGTGCTTCTGTGCAGGTTGCAGTGTCACTTGACTCCTAGGCACGCATTGTGCTTGTATGGGTCTCTGGGCCTCTGCCACGCTCTTCCCGTAGGTCCTGCGGCGATTTTGTGCCTTACTCCTTCCTCTGCAGGTGGGTGATATTGGTTGGTGCGTCCCGGGTCTTTCTTTCTCTCCACTGCTCTTTGGTATTTTAATTTTTTTTGTGTGGAGACAGATCCCACTCCTCGTCGCCACTGTGGAGTCCCAGGCTTCCCCCCAATGATTCCTCTCGATGCAGGATAAGGGAGGCAGTAGGTATTTATTAATTATACAATCTCTAGGGAAGAGCGCCGGGCGTCTTACTCTGATCGTGCTCCGACTAGCTCTAGGAAGCGCGAACCGCCGTTCGCGCATGCGTACTGACGCACGCTCTCGCCAGCGCGTGTTGCGTCACCCGCACACTGGTACGGCTAGAGCGCTAACACCACATATCTGTCTATTAAGGACCTGTCTCTCTTGTCTTTGCTGTAGTTCCTCTCATTCTCTCTCTCTCACACTAAGCATGGGCGGAAAATCCGTTACGCTCGCGGATTTTGCGGATTTTCGGGAAATCCGCAATCCGCGAGATTTGCGAATTTCCCGCAAAATCCGCAAATCCGCGAGCAGCGGATTTTGCTCGCGCTGCTCGCACTGTTCGCGTGAGTTCGCGCCCCGCGAATAAGTGCAAAATTGCAGAAATACGATCTTAGCAAAACTGAAAGTAACTACTTACCAGGTTCAAAAGTTCAGGCACATCATTAGTAGCCATTTCCTGTAGTGCTTCCTGAGGGGCCCCTCCAGAGTTCAGTTGCCAGTTGAAACTATTATGTGACCCTGCTCTGAACCTCAGAATAGTTACACATATGCCACAAAGGTCCTGAATTACAGCTAAGGGAGACAAGCAGGAGCCAGGCTGGAAGTTAAAATCCATTAATCAGCCCCTAATTCATTATTGTCAGTTGGGGCAGGGCAGGTGTTGTAACTAATTTTGCAACAATGAAAGCACTTAGCAAGTGCAAAAGATCACTAATCAGGGCGCACTAAGGAAGCAGGTGCCAGCTAAAAAAATATTCTGTGACACATTAATCAGCCCCAAATTAATTCAGGTCACTTGAGGCAGGGAAGGTGTGCTTTGCTTTGCCGAAAATAATGTACACTGGACAACCAGAGGGTGTGGTGATGAAACAGAGGGTGGCATGGGTGGGCCAGAGGGTGGCATGAGTAGTCAGAGAGTGGCAGTGGTGACAGAGAGTGGCAGTGATGAAGAAGAGTGTCCCAAACAGGCTGGACACGTAGAAACAACAAGTTCGCAAAACTTGCGACCCGACAGGTAAGTTCGCAAATTGCGAAATTGTAAAAACCCTCGCGAACTGGCAGAAACACGGGCGAACACAAAAAAAAAAAATCCGCAAATTCGCGGGAATTCGCGGATTTTGCGGATTGCGAATCCGCAAATCCGCAAAATTCGCGGATTGCCAATCCGCAAAATCCGCTCATGCTTATCTCACACACATGCACACACACGCGCCCTACAAACACACACACACACATACACCTAGTCACAAACACAGATGTCTTTTTAACTTGTCTCTTTTGAACCGGTCTCTATCGCAGCTCCCTCTCCTTCTCTTTTACAAAACACACACACAAATATCCTCATACAGAACTTTTCTTCACAACCTGTCTCTCTGAGGAGGCATTTCTCCTATCATTTCATCTTCTCACTCAGAACCCTTCTAGACCTCTCTCCACTTCTTGTTGAACAATATGAGGTTAGGAATTTGAACAGGGCGAGGCTGCACATGTCAATATTTTGCCATGTTTTCACAGTACCCTGAACCAGCCCTATTGTTCAGGGTGAAGGCTTGCTCCGGAGCATTTGTTGTAAATGTTCTACCTGGATGGGAGCCTGTCAACTGCTGTGCAGATCTGAAAGTCTATTCTGGTGTTGTTTCTAGGCACATTTCTGAGTGTTTGCCTGATATTTTACACTGTTGTTTGGTGGCGGCCACTGATGACTTCTTGATGAGAGGGAGTGATCATAGTCATGGAGTGTGTCTTTCTGTCATCAATAGGTACAAATAGACTTATCCATAAAGTCATTAGAAGAACTATTTTTTTTCAATGCACGTTCCTGGGTCTCCTTTTTCTCATTTTGGTCCTTCCCTGCCATCTCGTCCATCTCTCCCTGGCAGCCCATTGTTTCCTGGGGCACCACAAGTTATTACAGGCCAAGTGCTGGTTGTTTGCAGTTCCTTCTTTGGATCAATGCTTGCTGCAATCACCATAGATTCTCCCACAATAAATATTTTGACTGACAACAGAATGGACATGTTGGATTCACCTTGCCAGAACTGCAAACAATTGACAGATGTTCAGTGCAGCTGTAATTATGAACAACTTTTCTGCAATACCCGAAATCTACAAATATGCTAAAGGCCTGATACATAACAAGTAATCATTGTGTAGGAAGTTGTTTTTACAATGTCACATCACAGTCTAAACTACAATTAGTTTGTAGCATTGTAACAGAAGGAGGATAGTTGCCAATTGTTATCCACAAGAGGCTGCCCTGATGGATCTAGAATTGTCTTTTAGCCAAGATAAGAATCCATCCATCCATCCATCCATTTATTTAGTTAGCTGATGACCATCAACCTGCTCAGCAGAGAAAATGAACAATTCACATTTCAACCAGTACACCCATCCAATTAATCCATGATCCCAAGCAGTGCTTAATTTGAGTCAGTGGTTTCCTGGTGCTCAGCACCGCCAACTATCAACACAACTATTTATGGCAGTCCGCCACTTGGTGGCACTCTGCGTCTACTTTTGAGATGAGCACAACTACTATTTAATAGTTCAATATACATCAGAGATTACTGCTGCCTGCTGCCCAAGTCATTCTTATAGCTTAGGGTGGCCTGGAATTGTCTGAATTGTCACACTTGTATGAGGGTGATTATTAGTAGTTGTTTTGCTCTGTCACAGGGGAAATCATTGCTAAGCTACAGTGGATGCCTGAGAAGGACCCTGGTACTTATATCTTTTTTTTTACAAAATAGTCACTGGTCCCAATCAATAAACCATTCATTTAATGAACTTTCATATTCACAGCTAACCTTTACATTTGTGCAAGTGTAAGACATTGGAGTATAAGTTGAGGCTAAGTACCAACTTCAAATAATATCCTCAATCTTTCAGAGGCTGAACCCCTAGAGTCACTAAATTAACCTGAGCCCAAGCCCCTTGTAGCTATGGTTTAGAGAAAACATATGTGTGAACTATTTCTGGAATACCAAAACATTAATACATTAAAAACACATCATAAGAAGAATTCCTAGTTAATTTCGAAAAATAGGGAATGTTTCAATAAATAAAATTACATAAAAATGACAAAATTTCAATACCAGAGACCTGAATTAAGAATTTTTAAAGTTTTTTTTTTTTTTATTGAGATGGTTCCGGGTATCGCAAAAATACATTAATCAACAGGATAAAATCAGACATTGAAAATACATTATACATCTTATAAATACAATCGTAGGAGACATAAAACCAAGTTTGTTTCGGACAGTAGTACATAAGGGAAGACAATCAGCATCACCAATAAATCTGTAAACTCTTATTCATCTGATTTCTCTCCAATTTCTAAGAGGAGCCCATATCTTCTTACCAAATTCTCTTGACCTCTTTCCTTTAAAATTGTACAAACATTCCTCTATATTATGAGTTCCCAGAAGCCTAGTTAACCACATCTGGAAAGTGGGAGCTACAGAATCTTTCCAACCAGCCGAGATTAAAATCCTAAAAACAGCCATAGATAGAAAAATAAATGCTTCGGCCTCGTACTCTAGTTTTAAGTTTTTGTCCCTGCCAATCAAAACAATAGTAGGGGATAGAGCGATCTTGTGCTCTAGCAGCCCCGTTAAAAATCTTTCAATTTCTTTAAAAACTGGAGTAAGATTCTGACAATTATAAAACATGTGGGATAAATCTGCAGGGCTTTGGTCACACCTGGGACACCTATCATTTTCTCTCTTACCCCACTTGAACAGCTTGTCAGGCGTGTAATATAGGTTAAAAATAGTCTTGTAGTGCTGTGCCTTTAAATTTAAAGCTCTTAATATTTTCTTATTCATTGCTAAGGCAAAGTCTATATCTATATCCGGATCCCCAATTCTTTCCGCCCAATCTGATTCAATTTGTCCGATGTCATCTCCCAAACCCTGCAAGAGATAGCTATACCTGATTTTAATCTTCTTACCACCATTCCTTACATAGTTCACAATCAAATTAGGCTCCTGAATTGAAATCCTAGTCTGATTGATTTAACTGTTTACTCCAATTGTCTATATAAGAGCCATTGACTAGCAGGTATACCAAACTTTTGCTGAAGTGTGTCAAATCCCAGTAGTTCATCCTCAACCATGACATCCCCTAAACAACTAATACCCAGCTCCTTCCATAGCCTACTATTACTATTCTGTCCAAGATTCACAAATGGATTTGACCGCCACAGGTCTAATATGCTATTAATTTTCGGAATCTTAGGAATCTCATTATTGACTTCCAGGTGCCCCAAGCACTAAGCATCACTCTACTTTTACTCATTTTAAAATACCTAAAGTTTATTTCTCGTGTTAGGAGCCCCAATGCTTTTCTTCCTACTAGCAATTCATATATTGTGGGGGTTCTGTCCAGACCAATCGGCACAGCTATATCATCATATTTAAATTTAATTTTTAAAGTTTAAATGTATAAATAGAAACAAAAAGTATTAAGAGCCAACTCTGCTAATCGGTTTGTGCTTGACCTGTACCTGTGCCTAAGCACAAATTTAGGCCTGGCACAATACTGCATCAGTTGGATACTAAAGCCAGGCTCGACAAGGTCGGAAGTCTTAACTTCAGACTTAGACCCTCATTTCGATCTTGGGAGAGGGGGAACTTGATCTCAATGTCAACAGAGTTCCCTCCCAAACACCATTATGGACTGCCTGCCTGATTAAAATTTGAGCAGATCATAATCTAATGATGACGGAGTCTACTCTGTCTCTGCCGTGGTCTAACTCCGCTGATGACCCTACGGCATGAGGGCTATTAGAGGTTTGCCTATGAATGTATGACGTTACATGTACAATGCATGCCTTTACAATGCAGTTTCTACATTGCAACATCCTTTACAAAGCATTATTTTACATAGCTTGGCATTACATAGTATTTCCAGAAACTACCTTTACAACGCATTCCATTACAACGCACTATACCTTGACAATGCATACCATTACATTGCATTTAAGCTAAGTATCTGATAGTGTAGGGGTAAAAATTACTATTCTAACTCCACTGAGTGCAACAGTAGAGTAAGTGTCGGACAGTGTAAGGGTACTATGCTTTGTAATGGGATGTGTTGTAATGACTTGCGATGTAACACTTGCATTGCAGTGACATGCATTGTAATGACATGCGTTGTAGTGACATGCAATGTAATGGCTGCGTTGTAATGACATGCAATGTAAAGGATGTTGCGATGTAATGACTGCTATGTAAAGCTAGTGTGATGTAATGACTGCTTTGTAAAGGTTGTTTCCATTTGCCTATATGTCCTCCATTCTAACTTAGATGAGCAGACATACAGTTGTTTTTCAATTCCCATCATTATAAGGACATACCTGGTGGTAAGTGGCATTGAAAAATACACAATGTCCCACTCGCCATGAGAGGAGCGCATTATTTTTATTTTCAAAAGGAAAATCTAACATTGGGATTTGTTTTTTAAAATAAAAAAAGTTGCAAGTTCTCCATATGGCTCCATGATGCTGACGGAGCCATCTGTTAACCTTACAATGCATTGTCAGGAACCACTGTGACAGCAGTTCCTGCTAATGCTAGAAATGTCTGCTAGGTCAGTTGTCATTTCTAAATCAAGTGATTGGCACTTCCGTCAGGGCGATGGAGTAATTTGCTTCTTCACCCCATCAGTGGCCGGGCTACCAGTCAAGATTTAAATGAGGCCCTTAGACTTTGAAATGGAATTCAAAAACCCCCAGCGGGGCAAGGTAGCAGGCTGTGGTTGAAGAGGGCTCAAGGTTGTTGGATAGAAACTGGACAAGGTCTTGGTGGAGCCACTGACATTTGGTGGGAAAACACCAAGTGGACGAAATTTGAATTTTTGTGCCCAGAGAAGGCCCTTTGTTGACTGAATACTTTTTGCACCTTTGCTCTGTAAAAATATTTACCTTCAGACTTAGTCACTTTTATGAAGCTCAGATTCTTCCAGCAGGGCAAAGCTTCAGGCTTTACCAGAGAGGGCTCCAACGGGCCAGATGCCTTCTCCATGATATCACATTGAGTCAGATTTGCTGCTGTAGAAAAGGTCAGAGGGGAAGAGCAACATGAATCTTTGGCCTGGTGGCAACACCCCTTCATCAGATCAGCTTGTTAGATTGGTCCTGGACCTCCAAAGGTCTTTGGAGCCAAAAAGTTTTTAAGTCCCAGGTTTCAGTAAAAGTTAAGAGTACATTTTGACACAAGCCATTGGTACAGAACCTTGGGGACATCACTTGAGGTCAAGACTTCTCCAGCAGAGGCCAGCAGCAGGGTCCGGGGCAAATCTAGTTGGAACTGGCCAGCTGGAATGTAGAAGAAAAGGTCTTTTATATCTTATTTTGTGTCCCTGTAGCTTGAACTGGAGGTCATCCTTATGACCCCTGAATGCCACTGTTTGTCCTGGGTACAAGAGGGAGAGCAGGTCTAGTCTTCAAGGCTCTTCTCATGTCACCGACAGCAGGTCCAATAGACTTCTGTTCTTCCACAGGTCCAGAAAGTGCTCTGAGAAACGTGCAGTGGATACCACATTTATGCCTGTGGGTGCGGGTGATTCTCAGCCCCTCCCTAACCAATTGGATAAAAGTTCCTAGGGGCAACCCATCCCTCTTTTGCAGCACTTCCTGTGTACCTTACAGCAAACATTCCCACAATGCCTAAATTCAATACGGTGAAACTCTTCTTCCCCTATGCAGAGCCTGTGACGAGTGAAGGGAAGCACAGTTGTCCGGAGGGTTGGTGGAAGTTAAGTCAATGGTTGATGTGGGCAGATCTAAAGTTGTGGGGGCTCTTTGTAGGCATGCTTGAGGGGTTGGTGGGCACCCTGAGAGGATGGAAGACATGATAGCTGAGGTGGTCAGTGCGGTGTGTGGAGACCAGAGAGCAGGTGGTAATGGTTAGGCTGATGTTTGTTGGTTGATTGAGGTCATTGGGGTTGGGGTTTGGAGGTGGAAATTGTTGTTGATGTTGGTGATTTTGCTAAGGAAGCAGTCTGAGAGGATGTCACAGAGTTCTTAGGAGGGGTGGATGGTGTTCTCTGTAGCGTTTGGAGTAGAACATTCTTTGACTATTTTGAAGAGCTTCTTTGTGTGATTGGCTGTGGAGTCAATGTGGGAGGTGATGAGGCAATTCAGGAGGTGATGGCTGTTTTCCTGACTTCCTTGATGAGCTGGTGATAGTTGCTGAGGGCTGTTTTGTGAGCTGCTCTGTTGGTGGGGTTCCTAGTGATGCCCCATCATTTATCCAGTTGGTGGCAGTTGCACTTGGTGGTTCTGAGTTCTGGGGTGTACCAACTGGCATGGTTGGAGGTCTTATTGGATTCTGTATGTTTCAGTGCGGTGACACTGTCGGTAGGCCTAGAGTAATGTTACACTGTCCCTGTAGTGGATGACACATTCTGCACTTCGGTCCACTTGTAACATTTAAATTACCTGCCGTGGGTGCACTTTGAACTACGTACTACAGACTGACGGATAAGTTAAATATGTCAATTTGAAATATGCCACTTTAATCATGTTCAAAAGGGGGGCACATGCACTTTAGCTCTGGTTAGCAGGGGTAAAATGCACAGGGTTCTACAGCAAGCAAAAACAGTCAAGGAAAAAATCGGGAGGGGGGTAGGCTGCCTTGTAATTTCAACATTTTTCTCCTGTTCAATGTGTGGTGTACCTTAATCCTTTGTGCTTAATGCATTCAACCTATTGTAGTTTTTTTAGAGTCTAAAAGCAATGTTTTTTTTACTCTTTTAAATGTAGTTGATTCTGGTAGAGGGAAGCCTATAGGGTGTTAGCGTACTCATGCATAGTTTTATTTTGGGTTGCTGCTAACAGACCTCAGAAACCTTGATGAAGGTTTGGGAGGGAACATCTAGCTGAAAGAAGGGCCATAGGGGATATAGTTAATTTGATTGCTGTGCTCAGTGTGCTGATTATGTGAATATCTTTTCTGTTGGCTGAAGTAGCAAATATGGTGAGGGTGTTAAAAATGAAAGCACAAGGGTGCATTGGAGGGTAAGGAAAACACCCTTTGTTGGCCTTGTAGAATAAGGCTGTTCCATCTTGCCTACTATTCGAAGGAGTGTAAGTCTCCTGAAATGTGTTTCCAGCATTTCTCCTTTACTTTGATCTAGTAGTGGACAGATCAGCCAGATTGTTTGAGTAGGTGAAAAAGGGAGTAGAGCATGAATAATGAGAGGGAAACATTCTAAAAAGAGGCACACATTGTTGATAAATCATAGGAGTTTGTTGAAGAGAAGACAATAGTATCCAACCCCTGGCAGGCACAGTCTTCATCTTCACTATGTGTAGCTGGATTTGTTTTGGTAGCATGGCGGTGGGAAACCCTGCCAGGGTAGCTATGAGCCGTATTAATCCAAGTAACATAGCACTACAATCTACATTGTAGAACTAAATGACCTAACCTTAAAGTGCCCAGGCAACATGAGAATATAACATAACATTAAATATCCTCCTTTCCCCAAATACAGTTATGAACAATGAAGAAGATGATCAATTCTAGTCAAATACAAAAAAAGCATATGTCAGAGAAAATATGACAAAATAAGAAAACATACAACTAAACAACAAGAAAAAACAAGGAAGGGTGGAACCTTAATAGCATATAATGCACAAAGAAACAACTAGAAGGAAATATAAACCAGGCAAACCATGGAACATGGTACACTGGCACTAACTGTGAAAGTTTGTTGGAAACAAAAAAGAATACGTGGGAACCGCTCCAGATATGCAAGACATGAGGCTTCCAATTACTTATATGTTTAATCTTCCTACTTCCTAGGTTTTTTCTGTATCAATGCGCTGACTCACACACACATCCTCACTCATGTCCATGTCCAAATCCTCGGACCAAATCTTGTTTTGAAGGTAGATACAACTTGTAATCCTCCTCATTTTCCACATTTACCATCCCTCAACACGATGCAACTAACACTCATCTCAATCACTTCCTTGAGTTCAGACAATTTGAGGAAAGCCTTCCTTCTACCAACTCCCACACACACTCTTAGAAAATCCCCTTCCTAGACTACTCAAGACACTTTCTGAAACTTGTCACTCTGCATTTACACATAATGGGTTTGAATGCACCCAATCTTAATAGAAACTCCATCACTGTCAATTTCCCATTAACTCTTTCCATCAAAGCTGGTGCAACTCAAGCCATGTGGATGCACACATGGGGGCACACCATGTGCCCCAATATGTACATGCACACCAATTTCTGCATAGCATGGACTATACAGTCCATGCTGTGCAGGAAATATATTTTGGCATTCCCATTGTGATAAACAATTTTGGAGGCACTGCTATGGGAACACCAAAAACCAGCATGCCAGACAGGAGGAAATTCTTAATCACCTAGGGGGAGCGTGGCGGTGACGTACCACATGCTGTGCCAAAAGTTGTAATCGGCCCCATAGACAAACATGCTGCTGTCACATTCTTTACATACACACTGTGAGACTCTGAGGAAAACCTAGGCACATCCTCCTATCATTATCTTTAACAAGGTACATTCCTGATATAACACAAGTACTCTTGTAACCTATATATCCATTTTGTAATATGGAGAGTTGCACTGCATGCAGTCTTTGTCAAGCAGAAATCCACCAAATGTTTGTGATCTGTTCCCTGATCAAAAAGGTACCCAAAGCAGAGGCCCTTAAGTGTTGCACACTCCATGAGCATGCCAATGCCTCTCTTTCTCGATGGTGGACTAACAACTTTCTGCACCTCCCACGATATGTGATACAAATGCAACAACTGTTTCATGTCTGACCCCATCCTGCACTAGGACTGCACCCAAACTATACCTGGTTTGGTCCCACAGATCAAACGGCTAAAGAACAACTTCCCCAGCTATGCACTTCCTTATCTCCTAAAAGCTTACTGGTACTCCCTCAACTACAAAAACGTAAAGCCCTTCTTCATCAACAACCTTAAACTTTGACTACTGATATAGGGGGATTTTTAGGAATTCCAGCGCTCACTTTACAGTGCACAATATGGGGTCTATTAGAATGTTGGGGGGATCTTCATAGCCCGCATGGCGTTCGCAAGCCACCTGACATTCTCTTCCGCTCACATTCCATTTTCCTCCACCACTTTAGTATGGCGGGGGACCCCGGCGGACTGAAAGACCATCCGTCGGTTTTCCGCCGGTCGACCAGTCGACTGGGCGGAAGAGTGCCTGTATATGGTAGTGGTGTCTGTCCATATTACTATACATGCGGTAATGTGCTTTTCCATGGCAGCGTTGTCGCCATGGAAAGGAATGCGGTTTCTGCATGCGGGGCCCGTAGCGGGCCACCAGGGTATTGAGGGTGTGGGGGGTGCACATGGGGGTGCCTATGGTACCCCCCAGCATTTGCATTCACAAATGCGCGGGCCTGCCACGTTGTGCCTGCAAATGCACACAGTGCAGCCACAGCATTGTGGCGGGCAGTGCTGTGTGCACCGCCTGCCTCAATGTTGTAGATGGGGGATGCCACCGCCACAGTGGCAGTGGTATCCTAATGGCCAGGGCGGGACCGCCGCACCACTGGTGGCCGGTCCCAGCACCGCTAGGTAGGTTGGTGGACAAAAGTCTGCCCGCCATCCTAATAGGCCCCCAGATGTCAATTGATAACTTGATGCGATACTTGAAAGGGAGGATTCCCACCCAACATCCTCAATTGAACCCTAGGGTTTCATAAACAGTAACACAGCCTTAAGCACATGCAAATGATATGCACAATTTACATTGCTCAAACATATGTCCTCAGCATGAAAACAATCACCTGAGACATAATGTGCATATGCCACATATCAAAATCAGAGTAGCGTATAGTGGAAACCCATGCACCAGCTAAATGTGTATACAAGTCTAGTGTATTAGACATAATCATCACAACAGTAAACACTTAGGGGCTGATTACGACGTTGGCGATGCGGGAGTTCGGTGGCACACCAACCACCGGCACCCGCATTGCTAAAAGTGACTGCTGGCTACCTGCCAGATTCAGTGTTTTCTCCTGGTCTGGTAGGTCGTTTTTGGCGTTCCCACAGCAGTGCCTTTGAAAGAGGCACCACAATGGGAGCACCAAAGCAAGTTCCTGCACGGTATGGACTATTTAGTCCAGGCCATACAGGAACTGGGTGTGTATGCAAACAGGGGGGGCACACCTTGTGCTCCTCTGCATGTAACCCAGTGTATAGAGGTAACAGGGGCCTTTGTTTTCCTACCGCCAGCCTTTTCATGGCAGGCTCACAGCCATTAAAAGGGTGGTTTGGGGAAAGTTAGAATATGCTTGAAGATGCCGCAGAGGCACTCCCAAGCATATTCCTGCACCAGACAGCCGCGCCACCACCAGGTTGTTCCCTGGCAGTTGCCACAGTCCCAAAATGGTCTGACTGCCGTATTTGTAATGCGGCTGTCGGGCCACTGGTGCCACTGGTGCGGTGGTCCCCGACCACCAACCCACCTCTACCACGGGTTCGGCAGTCCAATGGACCCCCAACTCATAATCAGGCCCTTAATTCCTAAATTGTTCATCATTCATAAATTACTCAAATGTACATCTGTAGTTCCTTTTGTCATATGACAATTACCCCACCATCAACTAAAAATGCCACAATGTGCTCACAATAAAAGCAGACAGAAATACATTTTCTCATCATTATGTTGCGTATCTCACATTAAATTACCATAACCATTGTCAAAACCATAGTGCCAAGACACATGAGCATCACCAAAGATTCCAAAACACTACCCGTGTTACAAATATCTGTCTTTTTATTTAAATAATTCTGTAAGAAAATTGAGAACATATTATACACCCCTTATAATTCCCACAACTACTGTGCATTCTATTCACATATGAGCCTCCTACCTCACACTGGAGAAACTTTCACCAGTCTGGTGCAGTGTACGAGAAAGTTATTAGGCTTGCGACTGAATCACTGTCAGTAATAATTACACAATGTGTCAAAGCTGCAATCCATTTGCCAATATGTCAAAATACTACTATCACAAATAGAACCATATCCCACTCTCCACTACACTAACACTTACTAAGTTTAAAACCTCATTTAAGTCTTGCAGAAAATAGCAAGGATATCTGCCTAATCAATCTAGTTGAATATCTTAAAGGATTTTTGAAGAACCCCATAAGGGACATTAGCCCAATTGCCGCTAACTCCACAGAGTCTCCCCGTCAGTGCCGCCACAACTCACCCCGAAAACCGCATGCAGTCTTTAAACAGATATGGCTCATTCAACTTGAAACACCTAGCATTCACAGCAGAACATAATGCAGACAATGCCAAATGCTTTGTACTTCAACACCTAGAGCACTGAGCACTCCCTATGGATATCAGAGCTGGGAGCTCACTCATTTGCCTTATTTAGAAAGGTTCCCAAAACATGGCTATTCCAGAACTAGGTTCCTGACATTTTTGGGCTTAGTCTAGTTTTAGTGCCAAGACACCTCCCTGTATTTGTGCACTTAATAAGTTATTTTACATAACATAACATAACTGACGGCCCTCCCTCACCTTTCAGTATCACTCAAGCACTGACTGCTTCAACAGCCCAAGTTTCTTTTTTCCACAAATACATTCCCATCAATGGCTTCTAAATACCTCTCAAAGGGTTCAGGATAATCCTTCAACTCTATTGTTGGCACCCCTGAGCTTTGGAAAAACATAGAGGGTGCTACAAGAATTTGCATGGGGATTGTCATTCTGAAGAATGGCCATTATTACCAATGTGTGATGTAAATTAAAAAAACAAGTTAAGATAGCAATCACTCCAATTAAAGCTCAATACAAAGTAAATAACTAAAATAATTAAAGTAACCACTGTTGAGAGGGCAGGCCTCAGAGAGTTAAAAAAAAGAAAAATAATGAAAGTAGCCACCAATGTCCCAGGTATGTCAGGCTCCAATGTCATTTCAGGCAAATAAAGCACCAAATGAAAATTGCAATGTCACTGGCAAAACCTCCAGAACTCACAGGATCTATGTGTTAGTAGGAATTATTAATTAATTAATTGAGAATTAATTTTGAATTAATTTTAATTAATTGATTAATTGATAAATATGTTCTGTAGCGGGTTATGGGTTTATAGGGGAATAGGGTGGGAAGTAATTTAATAATAATTAATTAAATAATATATGTTTGTACATATTTTAATTAATAATTAATTGGTAATTAATTTATATTAATTAGTTAATTAATTAATATAATTTTGTACATATTTTTAATTATTAATTAGTTGGCAATTAATTAATATTAATTAGTTAATTACATTAATTAGAGTAATTTTTTTATATATAAATTTGTGTTATTCTTAATTAATTAATTGGGAAAAATAATATTAATTATTAAATTAAATTAATTACAGCTAATGTGCTAATATATTTACTTTATTGTTATTGTTAATTAATAATTAATTGGTAATTAAATAATATTAATTCATTTTGGGTAAAGGAGTATTTTTAGGGTTCAGGGTCAGTTTTCAGTTTTTGGGTAAAGGGGTATTTTTAGGGTTCAGGGTCAGTTTTCAGTTCTTGGGTAAAGGGGTATTTTTAGGGTTCAGGGTCAGTTTTCAGTTTTTGGGTAAAGGGGTATTTTTAGGGTTCAGGGTCAGTTTTCAGTTTTTGGGTAAAGGGGCATTTTTAGGGTTCAGGGTCAGTTTTCAGTTTTTGGGTAAAGGGGCATTTTTAGGGTTCAGGGTCAGTTTTCAGTTCTTGGGTAAAGGGGTATTTTTAGGGTTCAGGGTCAGTTTTCAGTTTTTGGGTAAAGGGGTATTTTTAGGGTTCAGGGTCAGTTTTCAGTTTTGGGGTAAAGGGGTATTTTTAGGGTTCAGGGTAAGTTTTCAGTTTTTGGGTAAAGGGGTATTTTTAGGGTTCAGGGTCAGTTTTGGGTTTTTGGGGTGCAGGGATATTTTTAGGGTTCAGGTCAGTTTTGGGTTTTTGGGGTACAGGCTTACAGGGTAAAAATAAAAAAAATTAACATTAAATCAATTAAATGAAATTAAAAAAAAGAAAATTACATTAAATTATTAAGTGTTTTATTTATTTTAAATGTATATGTATTCGTTTTAATTTTGTTTTAATATTTTTATTTAATATTTGTAAAATTATATGTATTTTAAAATTATTTTTACATTATTATTAATACATTTAAAAAAACGATATTTTCAATTTCGATATTGTTGTACTACGATATTATTTTTTCGATATTTTTGTACTTACCTTTATGAAGATATGACTCCGATATTTTTGATGTCGATATTTTTGTGCCGATATTTTTGTATTTCGATATTCTGTCTGTCGATATTATGTCAGACATTCCATTATAACATAAGACACTTGTAAAAAGCTAAGTTCTTCAGGAGAATTTATAAGTTGAATTGCTCCTCCTGAGAAGTTCTCATGGATAGATCGCCTCCATGGCATTTACCTCTGGAGTTGAATATTTCTCATCTGTTCAAATAGTTTGTTAGTAGGGAGACCTTAACTATGTCAGATGAGCAGTATGTCTAATTAGACTTCTAAATATTAATTGGAAAACACATCTGGCTCTAACACTCTATACACGAGACAATAATAAGTAACATTATGATAGAAGAAACAATTCCAGGAAAACAAGATGAGCTGAATATAAGAAACAACCTAATAGAAAGAAGGTTTTTAGAACATAAGTTGCACTATTCAGTCCTTTGAAAGGTGTCAAATTTAAGTGGAAAAGTATTCTTTTGTAGCTCACCACATGTTTGTGCACTCCCAGTGCCTCCTTCTCTGAGCCTATTGTCGCACACTAATAAGGGGAGACACTGGCAAGAATATTTGTATCTAAAGTGCTTCTCTGGTCAGTGAACGCAGATGGATTTAACCCAGATCTCTTGACTGGGGGTGAATGCTTTGATTCGTTCTGCATTCCGTCCATCAATTGTGTGTCTTTTGCTTGCAGGATTCAAAGGCATTTATCCCAGCATGCTTTTGTTTGTTCTGATCCAGCACTCCTAATGAAAAACTGTCTCACAAATGCTACTTATCTCCTCAATATTCACCAATAATCATGAATCACTACCAAGGTCCATAAACTAACGAGACAATTTTTGAGCCACTGAATCATGTGACCAATTTATTTATTTATTTATATTTAAACTTATAATGCACAACAGCTACCCGCAGTGGGTTTCCCGGCGCAAGGGATAGACTAAAGAAGAAAACAAACCTCTCAGATAGCACCATGAATCAGCTAAAGCGTCATGAAGATCATTGGAAGAGTAAAGTTTTCAATTTTTTCCTAAAAATGTAAAGGCTGGTTTCTGTTTTCAGAGTGGTGGGTAGCGTATTCCAGTATTTGGGGCCTAGATGGGAAAAGGCCCGGCCCCCCATCCTTACAAGCTTGAATCTTGGGACAACAAAGTCGCAGTTGGCAGAATATCTTAGTGTGCGACTGGGCTTGTAGGGTTGGACCAGACTCTGCAAGTATTTTGGGGCCGAACCCTGCTTGATTTTAAATAGATAGCATAGGGCTTTAAATTTAGTGCAGCTGGGGATCCTAAGCCAGTGTAGATCGCGTAGGGCCTGTGTGGCCGATGATCTCCTCGGGATGTTGCAGAGAAGTCGGGCTGACGAATTTTGGACAACCTGGAGTTTGTTAATGGTAGCCGCGTCTGCACCGAGATAGAGGACATTTCCGTAGTCCAGGCGAGATGTTACTAACGCCTGGACAACGGTTCTCCTGGTGGCATGAGGCAGCATCCATGGGATTTTCTGGAGCCATCGCAAGGTGGCAAAGTAGATGGCGGCCACCTTTGTAGCCTGCTGTCTCATGGAGAGTTTTTCGTCTATGAGAAATCTGAGGTTGCGAACCACAGAGGTTGGCTGGGGAAGGGGTCCCATGTCACTAGGCCAATGCTGGGGGCCCCCATAGATCTCTATGCTTCCCTAAAATGAGAACCTCGGTTTTGTCACCGTTTAGTTTGAGGAGATGCCTCTGCATCCACTCAGCTATACGTGACAGTCCGTTTTTCAGAATCGATACATTGTTGCCCTCGCTGCTGGAAAGGGAGAAATCAATTTGGGTGTCATCGGGGTATGAAAAAATAGTCAGCCCAGCATCCTCCGCGATGGTGGCCAGGGGTCTCACATAGATGTTGAACAAGAAAGGGCTGAGTATGGACCCCTGCGGAACGCCGTGCGCTGATGGACATGTGGTAGATGTGGCTTTAGTGGAAAAGACTTGGAAAGTGTGCTCACTTAGAAAGGAGGCAATCCAGGCCAAAGCCGAACCGTCCACTCCCAGGGACCGGAGAGAGTTCAAAAGGATGGAATGGGACACGGTATCGAACGCCGCGCTCAAATCCAGAAGGATGAGCGCAGATGTTTCCCCGCGGTCAATACCGTGTCGTAAACTCTCCGTCACCCCGAGTAGAGCGGTCTCTGTGGAATAATGCGCACGAAAGCCAGACTGGGATGGATGTAAAAATCCCAAGTTTTCCACAAGATGGTATAATTGAGTGTTAACATGCCTTTCCAGCACTTTAAAGAGAACAGGCAACAAGGATATAGGTCTGAAGTTGGCAAGATTGGACACACAGGCTCCTGATTTTTTTAGGAGAGGAACAACCATTGCATGATTCCAATCCTGTAGCACATGAGACTCTGTTAATGATGCATTTAAGAGTCTCATGAGAACCCGTCGAGGTTCAAGATCCAGTAGTTTGAGAATTTTCGCAGGTACAGGGTCACGAGGTGAGCCAGATCTTACACTGCTTAGGCAGGAGAAGAACGAGGTGTCATTGAACAATTGCCAGTGTGTAACCTTCGCCGTAGGAAGAGGCTGTTCGGTCCCTACAACCTGTCCCGATTGATGTTCCTCTGCAGTCAGGGGAGCGCTCATAGAGTCGTATATGCGCTCAACTTTGGCAATGAAAAGATTCGCAATAGAGTTACACTGGGCTTCCTCTAAAGCTGGGGGTGTCTGGGTAGTGTCCGCTCCTGTCAATTTTTTGACAACAGAAAAAAGAGTGTGTGGGCAATTCTGAGCTTGCGTTACTGTACTCACGGTATAGGCAGCTCTCGCGATTTTACATTGTGAGTGGTATTCCATTAGAGCCTCTTTATAGACAGTATTCCGTGAGGCCGAATAAGAGTGCCTCCATTTCCGTTCTGGGGCCTTGCATTTGGTACGTAGGGCCTTCAGATCGGTAAAAAACCACTGTGCCGGGAGGCGGTGGGATCTAAAGTGTTTCGAAGAGAGCGGGAGGAGGGTGGTTACAGCATTAGTAAGCCAGTGGGAGACAGCGGTGTTCAATTCCACGACTGAAGCCTCACAGTCCTCAGGGCGGGTGTTCAAAAGGTGCTGGTTCAACTTAGTAATATACCCACCTGTGAATTGATTCACCCTTATCGCGGCCACTGTTTACCAGGTTCTTAGTGTAGGGTAAAGAGAAGTGGACTGCGAAATGGTCGGACCACTCCAGAGGGCGGGCACTCTGAGAGCAATCAAAAGAAAGATTAGAAAGAATGGGGTCAAGTTGATGTCCAGCAGAGTGAGTGGGACCAGCATTAAGCAGCGAAAGGTTGAGAGCCTCCAGATCACATAAAAAGTGCTTGCTGGTGGTGCATAGTGGATCTTCGAGATGCAAGGTAAGATCGCCAAGAATGGTAAAATTTGCTGCCCTAAGAAGTAGGGGAGCTATGGTGTCAGTAAGTGAAGATACCCAGGTGAGGGCGTTGCCAGGAGGGCGATAGACCAGGAGGCCTGATAAAGTAAATTGGGGGTTAATTACTAATTTAAAAAGAGCGGTCTCGCTTCCGGACCGAGGAAGGGCTTCAAGCTTACAAATATAAGTAGACTTGAAAATGATGGCAATACCCCCTCCTTTCCCGGAGTTTCTGTCCAATCTCACTATTACATAGTTGTTAGGGACAGCAATGGCGATGTCAGGACCAGAGCTATCCTGAAGCCAAGTTTCAGTAAGAAACAACTCGCGGGCTGCTCTTCGACAATAAAGTCGTAGATGTGATGTTTGTGTTTCGGGAGGGATCTGCAATTAATACTCCAGAACTGGAGTATAGAGCAGTTAAGATGTGCGTTAAATCTCCTCCGTCTACTACGCGTGCGAAACCGGGACATTGCCTTACAGTTGGACATTCTGCCAGTACGAAAACTACAGCCGGCGCATTCAAAATTATGGGTCGGGAAGGAGCAGGCAGTACCGTTAGTATGAGGAGTAGGACGTAGGGATTCTAAGACCTCACCTGTATAAAGGAGGCTACCACAGGAGCTAGTAGTAGGAGTCATGGCCCTTAGGTCCGTTCTGCTGCGGACGGGCGCAGACGGGCTGAACTCTGGCGTAACTCCGGCGGAAGTTCGGCGATCACGCTGCGCGTATCCGCTGCGCGTTTGCGTGACCTCCTTATGTAGAGGTCTAGCGTCCTTGTGACGTCTAGACCGTCAAGCAAAGTGGCGCTGTCAGGCGTCCTACTCACCCAAGATGGCCACCAATATTGACTACCAGGACAAGGACCCGCAAAAACGCGGTGCCATACAATTATTGTGCAAGTGAGGGGCATCGATTAAAAACAGGGGTAAATAACGCAATATAAATGAAATAACAAACAGGTTTTTTTTTAAACGCGAATTGCACGTGAAAGCGGCATTTAAGTAGCAATTATAATCGCAATGCGCTCTGAGCGATCGACCTAATTAATCAAAACTATTCACAAACTATTTACAATATTATATACAACTGCAGTTTATCATTTCTTACCATGGATTTAAAACATATGACATTTAATTAAGTCACTAAGGCGAATGGATCAACTAATGATAACTAGACCATGAATAAACAAGACTAGCTTGTCATTTCAAAATCTAATTTTTATTCACTTTATTATTCAAAGAAAGATAATTTTTTATCAAGAATCATTATTTTATTAGCAAAGTGAAAGCATCATTTTAAGGAAAAGACTCTTAGTCTGACATTTGAATGATAAACCAGTTAGCATTGAATTAAAACAAAATAAATTTCCATTCCCAAAATAGTATCTCCCTGTCTAAAACTCTCTTCACCTAAAAGATTAATCATTAAAGACTGCTATCCTTTTGTGCGCCAAAGAGTCCAACAGCACGTCACGCCCTTGAGATATCGGAAAGTGAGGAGAGATTCCCTCCTCCCCATGGGCCAGGTTTTATACCTTTCTAACTAGCTAAAGTAAATACATTTAGCATTCTTTTCCATAAATCCAAACTTGTCATTGGCTGAGCCGTGTCAGTCCACCATTATGTCATTGCCATCTCCAAACCGGAACAGACTTTTCTTTAGCCCTATTGTCCTTTGCTTTCGTGTCATTTGGCTTCCTCAAAAATGTATCTATTATTCGAGCTACAGTTCATGACTTCCTTGCCTTGGCAATCCTGCCGCTTCCTGTCCTTGGAACATTCTCTCCATGAGCACATTAAGCACAACTTATTTAACTGTATTTTCTGACAAAATTGTCGACGTGGTAAAACTTTCCACTTCTGTGCAAGGCTCCTTTCTGGAACGGATTTGAAAACACCATCTTTTGTAGGCCTAAGGCCTCTCACAGAAAGTAGTATTTAAACAAGCACAAAACATTAATTAATTAGAGAAATGAAACCCATTCTGTTGCCCACCCCCTTTGCTAATTGTTAACCCGTTATTTTATGTTACCTAGCTAAGCACACAAAGCAGCATTTATATTAACCTTCTTCTTTTAGGCCATAGATTAACCACAAGCTTTTGCCACAGAAAAGACATAACAAAACATAAGCACACAAATAGGCACATGCTATTAATTATTAAACAGCCGCATTTAATACTGACAAAGACAATAGACAAGGTTAGTTTATTATTTTCCACACACTTGCATATGCAACATAGAGCATAAAAATTATTCCCACATGTTTTTAGGGCTCGACCTCTGCAATGCGCTTGCGCATTCAGAGGTCGAGACATATAGGGGCTTAACCAGAGTTTAACCAAACTGGCGATTTTAAGCTGTGCCCGTGCGCTTTTTAGGTGAAAGCGCAAGCGCATTGACCTAAAAAGCGCATGCACATCAAAGCCAGCCATCTGTTCCCCAGCTTGGTGCCGCCAGCAGCTCTTCCCGCTCCATCAAAGGCCCCCCAGCGTGAGCTCTGACTCAGCCATTTCTCATCCCCTAATTATTCACGGGCGGCCGGCCGTACTTTCAGTTTCACGGCCGGCCGGCCGTACTTTCAGTTTAACTGCCGTCAGGGCGTGTCTCCTTTTATTTTATCTCTTCTTTCTTTCAAATTGCGTCTCACTCGTGAATGATCCCGAGCTGCCTTGTGTTCAAAGAGCAGCCCCATGTCCCGACTTCCAGAGACCCCCCTACCTTTACACGCACCTGGCGCCATGCTCCCGACTTGAAAGTACATTACAGAGGGGGGTAGAACCCATGCAGTCGCGGGGACCTGGGCGTTATGTGGTAAATGTAAGGGGGGTCCCCGTGGAAGAAGAATATGAACAATACCAGTTTAAAAAATTTTCAAAAAGACTAAGGTGATGGTTCAAAAACAAAAGAATGTTGTCATTTATTCAACAACACAACATCAAAATTGGTGAAACATTGTTGCAATCATTACAAGAGAAATGAAAAATCGAAAAATGAAAAGGCCCCAATATGGGAAGAAGGAAGGGAAGGGGGTGCTCAAAGGTTGTGAGAAAGGTTAAGAATAGTACACAGGTTTGAAGATAATATACATCAATACATAAGTCCACAAGGAATTAGGAATTATTCCAAAAACCAAACAGGCCCATATCAATTAAGGCCAATCTTGCAAAAGCACTTCAAATAAGGACGTTCTACGGTCACAGGAGTGGTTTAATGTAGAACAGGGATGTGCCGGACGTCCAAAAGTGAAGAGGCGTCGACGTTTCGACCCCTTTGTATAGGCTAAATTCAGTCCTTTGCCGGGGTCTTCATCAGGACCGTTACAATGGGGGAAGGAACGGAAGGGGGCCGTCCTGTCTGAAAAATTGAAAACCAATATCAGGAATCGGGTATTAAGGTTAAGAACTTTCACAGTCACTGTCCTGTACACCATAAGGGTGACTTATTTAGAAACATACTAATACCATGGAGTCCGGGTCATATGGACCTCTGGACTGGAGGGACCAAGAGTTGAGTAAGTAATAAATCAAACTCAAACCCATTAGTGTGCATTAGAAATTATCAGAATGCACTACTTGTTAAAAAGAGGGAAACATTAGCCAACAAAGTTCACTTTGAGTAGGTGAATCACTAATGCACTCAGTTGGGGAAACCGGTACATTACCATAGTGGGCAATTGCAATGAATTGTGAGTGATTACCTTGAGTCAAGTTAACCACACGTCGTCAGGATAACCGTCAGCAGGACAAATTAACAGCGTGCTGGTGTAGTAATAACAGCTGGGCAAATCTAAATCAAACCAGATACTATAGGTTATTGATAATTAGGACACTAGTGTTGTGACCTGCCGAGTCTTAGAGAGTTTAAAAATTACCTAAGTTGCAGTTAACCACCTTGCAATAGAAGGAGCATCAATGAAAGTAATTGCTGTAAAAAGGTGGGCGCCGCACTTGTGAATTTGCGGAAATGACTGGTGAATCTAGATCAAGCCAAACATGTCAAGGTATTAATTAAAGGAAAAATCTTACTAATACAAAACATAGCGGTGTGTCAGAAAAGGGGCCACATATGCATGGGTCCATACCTTTTAGTGAACCAGGTCAAATCTGGATATACGCGGCGGTCATCAATTGACTGTTACATCTAAATCAAGCCAAATGTTTCAGAATATTAAATTAGTGTATCTAAGCTACACACCATAGTGATATGTTAATTATTAACCGCTGTGGCGTTGGTCCGTACCTTTTTAAGGGTCCACGTACAATCTGTGGGGGACGAGAAAGAGTGCACTCGACGGTCGCCAAACACAAAGGTCGACTGGGTGCCTTCACTGTTATCTGAAAGGTTAAAATGTGAAGGACGTTTTACCATTCTAACGCTATTAAAACCGTGTACACACGAGCGCATTTGGTTACAGAGTACACAAGAGCGCATCTGGGTACAACACTTACTAGGTACGCCGGGATCGAGGCAACAGGACTTCTTGCTGCTTCGTGAAACTCCAAACTCCGCCAGTCGCTATGCGGAGTTTAGGGGCGGAGCCTATGGCATTACTTCACCGATAGAAATAGAAGAAAGGTTGTCGTGTGTGTACAAGGTGGAAGAGGAATTAGGTTATCGCAATACAACGTCTCTACCACGCATAACAATTGTGAGTGACCCTAGACCAACAAGGGTTGAAATTGCTATATTTAGAATTAAGCACATTAAATTACCAAATTAATACACATAGAAGATTCACATACACATTGGCCCATATAACGCAGTATTGATCAATGGAGCCTCAGTCGTTAACTGAATGAAGAATTTAAATATTGCTCCGCCCAAGTGTCCAAGTTAATTAGCCCATAGTCATATTATAAAACATAATGCTCGCGCACTACCCTTGCAAGGGAGTGAAGGCGAGCTAGCACATGATAATTTGCCAATAGAGATAAACCAATCAACGTTGCCGGAAAAAAGTTGAGGAACCAGAAAAATCCAATGTTATGATGTAATACATAGTTCTCGCGCACTACCCAAGCACGGGAGTGAAGGCGAGCTAGGACATGATTGTTTACAATTAAAATTACATAACACACAGTTGAACGTGAGCTGGGGAAGATAAGAAATATGTTACATTCGAGTGAATCCAGAGGGTGAGAATACTTGTGCACCTATCACGCATGGTGGTGTAGACGAGTAACCAAAAGTGAGTTTAATGTATCTCATCAGGAGGGTGTGTATTATGCCTCTCAGTTGACAGGATAAAATAGTGTGCATCATACAGAATACTATCATCGTAGTGCGGCCAATTGGGCAAAACTGCCATCCTGTTCATTCAGACCATTTTTAATGGAGTCTAGAAGAGACATCCATTTGCACTCTCGTAGGTTAAGTACAGCAGGTAAATTTCCACCTCTCCTGCCCAGGGTGACTTTCTCTATTACCAGCCACTTTAGATCTGCAAGTGAGTGTCCAGTGGTCTGCCAATGGTCCACCAGCGGGGCACCTAGGACCTCGCAACGTAGTCTACTGTTGTGTGCAGAAATACGGGATTTTATTTTTTGCTGGGTTTGCCCTACGTATATTTTGTCGCACGGGAATGTGATTATGTAAATCACACTGTCAGTGTTGCAATTAGTATGGTGTTTTAGTTTGAAGGTCTGCTGTCCATGAGTGAAAGTTTTAGTCTGAATGGTTGTCTCGCAAGCTATACAACTCCCACATCTAAAGTGACCTATCACAGGTGGTAAGTGCCATAGGCTAGTAAGTGTGGGAGGGCTCTCAGGTTCCAAGTATGAATGGACCACCATGTCACGGATGTTTTTAGACCTCTTGAAAGAATGGAGAGGAAGCTGTGGTTGGTTAATCTCATTAGCTATTAGAGGCCAGTTCTTATTAATCACTTGTTTCACCTCGTTACTCCTTGTAGTAAAAGTAGTGACACAAATCATACGATTCATCTCAGGATCAATGCGAGCTTCAGGATTCAGCAGATTCTCTCTCGGGTTATACCAAGCTCGCTTTCTAGCACGTCTCACCATGCGAGCTGGGTAGCCTCGTGAGACCAGACGCTCATTAAGGATCTCTGACTCCTTGATATAGTTGGTGCGAGAAGAGCAATTTCTTCGGATTCTCAGAAACTGTCCTACAGGAAGATTGTCTCTGAGGCCTCTCGGATGATGGCTACCATATCGTAGCAGAGAGTTCCTCTCTGTCGGTTTTCTATAGAGCGTGGTTGAAAGATGCCCATTTTCCACGAAGATGGAAATATCAAGGAAAGGTATGGATGTGTTACTTGATTCCAACGTAAATTGGATGTTGGTGTTACGTTGGTTCAGCCAAGTGTGGTAATCCTTTAAGTGGTCACTGCTACCATGCCAAATGCACAAGACATCATCGATGTATCTGACCCACAGGGTCAGCATGGATGAAAAGGGATTATTTGGTGAGAAAACATGTTCCTGCTCAAAATGGTCCATATAGATAATGGCCAGATTTGGGGCAAATGTTGCACCCATGGCTACGCCCTTGGATTGTACATAGAACTTTTCTTGAAAAATGAAGAAATTTTTCTTCATGGCTATGCTCAATAAATCAATTATGAACTCCGTTGGAACTTGGAACGGTGCAGGTCTTTGATTCAATGCCACCTCCATGACATCTAGAGCCTCCTGTTGAGGAATGCTAGTATAAAGTGATATAATATCACAAGTAACCAGTAAAGTGGTGGATGGATCGAAAGGTCTTTCATCAATCATTTGGATGACTTGGGTGGTATCACGTAAATAGGCTCTGGTCTTTAGGGCAATTGGCTTTAGAAAAAAGTCTATGTATTTACATAGTGGCTCCAGTATAGAGCCACACCCCGATACTATGGGGCGCCCAGGAGGGTTGTCGAGATTTTTGTGAACCTTTGGCAAGGTGTAGATGGTTGCTAACCTTGGAGATTTCTGATTCAGGAATTTAAACTCTTGTTCGCTCAGAAAACCTGATTCCAAACCCGTTTGTGTAATGGAAAGGATCGTGCGGGCTAGGTCTCTGGAAGGGTCACTGGGTATCTCTTGATAACTGACTCCGTCATTTAGTTGTCTATGGATTTCCTCTTTGTACTTGGCTAAGTCCTGGACAACAATTGCCCCGCCTTTGTCGGCGGGATTGATGACGACTTGTTGGTTGGTAGACAGATCCGTGGACCCTTAAAAAGGTACGGACCAACGCCACAGCGGTTAATAATTAACATATCACTATGGTGTGTAGCTTAGATACACTAATTTAATATTCTGAAACATTTGGCTTGATTTAGATGTAACAGTCAATTGATGACCGCCGCGTATATCCAGATTTGACCTGGTTCACTAAAAGGTATGGACCCATGCATATGTGGCCCCTTTTCTGACACACCGCTATGTTTTGTATTAGTAAGATTTTTCCTTTAATTAATACCTTGACATGTTTAGCTTGATCTAGATTCACCAGTCATTTCCGCAAATTCACAAGTGCGGCGCCCACCTTTTTACAGCAATTACTTTCATTGATGCTCCTTCTATTGCAAGGTGGTTAACTGCAACTTAGGTAATTTTTAAACTCTCTAAGACTCGGCAGGTCACAACACTAGTGTCCTAATTATCAATAACCTATAGTATCTGGTTTGATTTAGATTTGCCCAGCTGTTATTACTACACCAGCACGCTGTTAATTTGTCCTGCTGACGGTTATCCTGACGACGTGTGGTTAACTTGACTCAAGGTAATCACTCACAATTCATTGCAATTGCCCACTATGGTAATGTACCGGTTTCCCCAACTGAGTGCATTAGTGATTCACCTACTCAAAGTTAACTTTGTTGGCTAATGTTTCCCTCTTTTTAACAAGTAGTGCCTTCTGATAATTTCTAATGCACACTAATGGGTTTGAGTTTGATTTATTACTTACTCAACTCTTGGTCCCTCCAGTCCAGAGGTCCATATGACCCGGACTCCATGGTATTAGTATGTTTCTAAATAAGTCACCCTTATGGTGTACAGGACAGTGACTGTGAAAGTTCTTAACCTTAATACCCGATTCCTGATACTGGTTTTCAATTTTTCAGACAGGACGGCCCCCTTCCGTTCCTTCCCCCATTGTAACGGTCCTGATGAAGACCCCGGCAAAGGACTGCATTTAGCCTATACAAAGGGGTCGAAACGTCGACGCCTCTTCACTTTTGGACGTCCGGCACATCCCTGTTCTACATTAAACCACTCCTGTGACCGTAGAACGTCCTTATTTGAAGTGCTTTTGCAAGATTGGCCTTAATTGATATGGGCCTGTTTGGTTTTTGGAATAATTCCTAATTCCTTGTGGACTTATGTATTGATGTACATTATCTTCAAACCTGTGTACTATTCTTAACCTTTCTCACAACCTTTGAGCACCCCCTTCCCTTCCTTCTTCCCATATTGGGGCCTTTTCATTTTTCGATTTTTCATTTCTCTTGTAATGATTGCAACAATGTTTCACCAATTTTGATGTTGTGTTGTTGAATAAATGACAACATTCTTTTGTTTTTGAACCATCACCTTAGTCTTTTTGAAATTTTTTTAAACTG